>NC_091397.1:14505812-15718312 GCF_032191515.1 Phaenicophaeus curvirostris | reverse complement strand
GGGATAAATCATAGCACAGACAAATCCCTCACCTGTGATGTGTTGGCAGAGGAATTACTATTTGCTTGCTGTTGATGAATTTGTGCAAGCTGCTGTTTCTGCATTAGTGCCAGTTGCTGTTGATGTTGCTGGTATTGTTCGGCTGTAAATGCTGAACAAAATATAAAACGAGAAAACACTACATCAAAATATGTAGGTGTCGTGTATATAAACACATCTACTTTATAATCGTAAAAAAAATTAATGATACACCACAGCAAGTTCCTAAGAGCCTTAATGAACCGTTATGGCAAAAAGGCTACCACCTTCCTAGAAATTTTTATTTAAATTAAGCCTTCCCATTTCAAGCTGGTTTTCAGTATACAGCCCTTCAACTGCTCTGCTGCACTTGGTTCAAGACAGCAGAAAGGCAGAGGGAGGAGGGAACCAAAATACAACCAAACCCACCAAAATCTCTCTAATAACCGATTAAAAAGAAATTACAGGTAGAGATGTCATCACTCATCACTTTGTGAAGCTTCAGTATCTGCATTACCAGTAAAGCACATGTATATGCAAAACTTGGGAACCACATGTTTTCAGCCCTTACAGCACTTTGAAGATAACAAGTGCCTAAGGTTTAAGTTTAGTTGCAAACATTAAACTGGGTGTGCTTACAACTATGCAGGCTATCAGAATGCTGGTTTTAATCACACATGTACCAGCAACTCCATCAATACAGAAGCTGACAGCACCACATCCTTCCCCCTGATATCTCCAAAAGGTGACCTAGTTGTCAGTGCACCACAAGTCAACCAGAATTCTATCCAGTTGGCCCATAAGTACAAAACCGATTAAAAACCAGCATTATTCATACAGATACCCAATGGTGCAGCGGAGGTCACTGATTAATTTTGTAAAATGTTAACTTTTTTATAAATTTTCCAAAATGAAAGGAAGTCTCAGTTTTCAATTTAAAACTGACCTTGCAAATTCAGCCTAGGATACACCTTTCAGATTTTCCCTGCAATTTTCATTGGATTGTACTGATGCTCATAGTATTCTTACTTCTAGAATGCAGTGCAAGTAGCACTTCTGGAAAAGTTTACTACTGTTCGGCAATAAATCACCACGATACTTGAATTCTGTTCACAAACTGAATTTTTTAGGTCGGTTTTTTTTTTGGTTTTTTTTTTTTTTTTTTTGTTAATCTACTCCTTCAGGCCTGCTTGCCTGGAGAAAATCTGTTTCTACCAAAACTATAATCATCTCCTGCATACAAAAGGATTCTGAAGAGCAGTTGTACTTCGTATATGAAGTTGAACAAGTCAACATAAATGGCTAACCAAAATAAGAATTAATATTTAAAAACAAACAGAGCAAACGCTACTGAGCATACTTTTTTCCAGTGTACTGGTGTTTTTTTGTTTTGTAGATTAGTGATCCAAATCCTTCCTGTTATGTACTGGAAATAGCACTGAATTAATACCAGCACTTTGCTAGCTGAGCACTTGGAAGTTCTAAATTTTCATTCAGCTGTTACATTCAGGTTTCTAATTTTTTGGTTTTAAACATTCCTCAGTAAGCTGGGACACAGCACCCATTTGTAAGTGACAAATTACTTCCCAATACTCTTACAGTTAAATCTCACTTCAACTTGCTTAATTTTTTTTATGTTTTAAAGTTATTCCTATTTGAGTAGCTTAACTGTAACACCACTCAAATGTCCTTAAGGAAAAAAACCAACTCAAACTAGAATTCATAGATCAAATATGCAGAAGTTGGCTGTTTAGATTTTTAATTCTACTTTATATAACTACAAGCCATACAGATTCTTTTTTTAACTGCCACCACACACAGAAGTTAAGAGTGAGAAAGGTTGAGCACAAATAGATTAATACATAGAAAGCCAAATAGCGGAGGGGAAAAAAAGATGGATGTACTGTTCTGGTACTGATATATCCAATTTATATTCATCAATTAGTAGTGACATATTAAATAAATGTTTTTTAAAAACTCTAAAGTTAACAATCAGTATGGTTTAAATAAACAGTTCCAGTGGTTCTCAAAGTTCCATGTATTAGTAAGGTATTTTATGCTACAGCATGACATTAAACACATTGCTTAGGAACAGGTTGTGTAAGTGAGGTAAAGACAACAGACAAACTGACAAAAATTAAAACAAGCAAAAGTGGATACATTAAACTACTATTTGAATGAAGATTAACATTTCCTCCATCTTAACTATCTCACTTTTTTCCACTTAAGTAAAATTTATTAATAGTTAATTTCAGTTTTCAAGCCTAAAGCATATTTTAGATTCTAGCTACAAAATAGGTACGTAGTAAGCACAGCTACCTATTTTAGTTTAACCAACCCCAAAATATAGTCTTCTTTTGGAGATACTGTAAGTAAGTTTGAGACAATCTGTGTTTGTTTAGGACAGCCGTTATTTAAGCCAGTCTATCTACACCCCCTTCTTTCTGGAAGCAACATTCAGATAAATTATATTTTTCAAGCTGTGCATCAGTCTATTTCCTTTTAAGCAGCCTGTGACCCTTACAGCTGTAAGTTTCCCACCACTATGAAAAGTTATGCAGCTGTCAAAGTAAACAAGCAATAGAGAACCCCACTGTGACCATGACCCTCATCTATATTCAAACTGCTTCTCTTACTTCTGCTCAAATATCCTTGCCTGTTAAAAGCCACCATCTGTTTCACTCACTAACACTGTCACTATGTTTCTTCCCCTCCTGCTCTCAGAACACAGCCTATGTTACACGTCAACTCAAATAATAAGCCTAAAGACTGCGAGAGGCAAGTTGCTTTGGAAAGCTATCATTCCCATGCAAAAAAAAAAAAAAATTTGTACGTACTTCACATGAAAGCAATTCCACCTATTTAACCTTACATATACGTATTCTGTCACGTACAACTGACTGGAATAGAAGAAGACTTTCTGGGGAAATCACACATGCAAGCACAGCGAAATCACAGGGGCACTGAGTGACACTGCCTTCGGTCTAGGACAACTCAGCAGCCAACCCTGTGGGAAAACTCTACACGCCCGGCTGTCCGCGAGGACAACTACACAAGGAGCTCTGAGTGCCTGGCAGCAAGTGGTCTGGCAGATAGTCCTCCCTCCCCGCCTTGGGCACACGCCAAGCTCCCTAAAGCCCTTCAACATCGATGGGGGCTCTTGCCAGGAGCTGAAGAGTTCCCTGCATAGAGTTGTTCCCACAGAGAGCTGGCCATATAGAGGTGTCCTGCTGAGACTTGGCCCTTTCTGCCTGTGCCTCTGCATCTGCAGGCATAGCCCTAACTAGTCTAAGTTCAACTCTATTTTTTGAAAAAGCAATTCTAGTAGGATGCATTACTGACCACAAAAACACAGCCACTATCAATGGACTCATTATATGGCCCGCAGAAAATATTTAGTCTCGCATGCAAAGCTAACATAGATGCAATCACTGATATATTCAAAGTGAATGTCAGTATTACTCTTCCTATGAAAACACTAAGCCCCTAAGAACCTCTTTCCAGAAATTTTACTCCCTCTGCTCATTTTTATTCTAAAGAAGAGAAAAGGCACAGCTGAAAATCTTTCACCTGTGTCGGAGAAAAAAGGTATATGTAGAAGTAGTAAAAATAAATGTAATTTTCTTTTGTCATACACCGTTCTTTATCTGCTGGAAAAAAAAAAAAGCAGGTCTGGCCTTGCTTCTTGCCTTTTCTCTACCCTTAAATCAGCAACCATGTTTTTGGGAACACAAAAGAGCACTGCTACACAAAGCTATATATTCCTGATATTACTGGAGACTTCCAAGGCTTCAGAAAAACTGAAGTTAAAGAAATGGACAAAAATATAACATTCAATGGCTAGAGATGACACATGAGATTTAAAACGGATTCTTGCTTCATCAACCGTAGCCAGGAGTGCAGTGTTCATAGACTCTTCTCAAACAGCATGCGAAGGCCACAGTGGTCATGGCTCCATCATTTATACTGCAGAATTTACCAAATTGGACAGTGACAGAATATCCAATTTCATTCACTACACAATCCAATGAGGGCGGAAGTGCAAATATCTCGACTGATACACTATAAACAACATTATAATTTCAGAACATCTCAACTGTCTTTCATAGCTAACAACTGTAGTTTCCCCCAGACCTTCGATATACATAAATTACTGCAAGTGTCTTGGGAAGAGAGTCACCAAGTTAACCTAACCATTAAGAACCCCAAAGGCACAAGCCTTCCTGGAGTTATCCACATCAAGATGGTTGTCAGGAGATGGGCAGCTCAAGTTTTACTGAGAGACTAGGCTACACAGATGCTTCCTACTCATTTGTCTGCAGCATGCTGTTCTGAATGGAAACAATGAAAACTCAGTATGCTTCTGAATTGTTCCTGGTAGAACTCCAAACAAAGCTGTAACATTTCAGTTGAGACAACCTTCAGGATTTTAAGCCACTACCTCATGTTATGCTGTTAACTTCATTTAACAACTTGGGCCCATGTAAGCACCTATTCTGTAACTGTATTAACGGTATCCTTTGGCAGCAAGAGAAACGTGCCCTAGCTTACAGACTTCAAAAGGAATGGAAGGTAGAAGAAAAAGCATCAAGAGTTTGCAGCTATGAATACATGGAAAGAAACACATGGAAATACATGGAAACGTAGCTGAGACTGACCTACAGGACAACCTACTGCTTAGTATCTCCCTCAGGGACAGCCACAAATCTTGTGCAGGAACTCAAATTTTTTAACAACACGCTACACGATGAATGTTTTCCTACCACAATTTACATAATTGTAAGCAAGACGTTTGTAATCTTTGGGATAATTACATATACATTTTTTTTCTTTAATTAAAAGATTAAATAACACCTTTCAATTAGATGATTCTGCTTGCATGCCTACCAAATTCCGCGGGATGCTGATACTCAACAAGTGTTGTTTTCTGGAGCACAAAGTAATAGCAATGCTGTCAATGGACCCCTCAAAGATCTATAGTTCTCAGTAGTTTTACACTGCAATGTAAAACTAGCTTTACCACAGCATTTAATGTGTACTAGTCTTAAAATGCAGTAGCTTATATTCAGCTTCTCTGAAAATGCAAGTCCTCCCCAGAAGTGGCTGAAACCAGTGAGGGTGGTGGGGGGTAGCTGTGGAATCTGTATGAACAGATTTGGTCTTCTATGGTCAAGAGGCCCAGCCTCTACTCCCGACTCACAGCTGCCAAGTTTTACGGTGAGGTGACCCATGAGCTGTTACTCTGCTTCCTTGAAGCAGGAAAATACAAACTAATCAAAAGAACCAGTTTCCTAAAACCCAGGAAGCATGCACTGGAAAGCAGAAAATGCACGTGTAAATGCCTCGTCCCTCTATAAGCATTCCTTCTGATTTCCTGAATAAGAGATTCTAACTATTTCCAGGCAAACCGAGCAAGCTTTGTGAAGTGAACAATGCCTATCCAGGTAGGCATATTTTCTTTTAAATATAAGGTTTTTTAAAAAAAATAATACTGACTCAAACAGCTTAATTGAAGCTTTCAGCAAATACTTCAGTCCTGTAAAACTAGCTAAGAATCAGATATTTACAGTAATTTTAAGAGTAACTTAAAAAAAAAAAAGGCAGTTGCTTCATATCATCAAACATTTGTTCTCACAAGCGGAAAACATTATTTCAGTTGGAAAGTTGAAACATTAAGATTATAGTGGATTCAAAGAATCCCTCTAAAAATCAGAGTACGGGGTTCCAGCTGAGGCGACAGCCATTAAAAACACAGTTTTGATCAGGTAACAGATGAAAGATCACATAACTAAAACTTTCAACTGAGAAATCCTATGAACTACAAAACTGCAAGCGCATGGAAAGATGATATATCACACTGCAATGTTTTCTTAAGGGAAATACATGAAAGCATCGCATCCCTGCTGCATAAGAGAACAACTGGTTACTAATGCCAAAGTGCACGCAAAGCAAACATCATTCACAATACTAAGTAATCCATAACACCACATTTTTTTAATCTCTATCTTATGAGAGATGTTACCTGGCTTACACTGCCTGGTTAAAGACTTTCTACTGTATAGCAAGTTCTCACCAGTGAATTCAGAAGATTGGAGAGACTTAGAGCCATCAGTGTGATTTAGTATTTGATGCACCAGGCCCAAAGATGTGTCACTTTCTGAAAAGAAGTTCAAGATTGATTTTACTTAAACATGGCATTATTAGAAACTATGAGAACACGAATTATTATGCCTGTGTTTATTACTACAACAGCCTTGAATTTCAGCCAAACAAGTGTGAAGCTCCTAAAATCAGAACTCTAGATTTAAAAATTATAAACTAGATACAAGATCTGTACGTGCACTCCCTACACGGTAGTGGAAGAAAAATGGACAGAAAATAATTAACGAGGATTTTTACTAGCTATTGAATAAAAGCTAGAAATGCTTGCTATGCGTGCTTATTTGTCTGCTCATCATTCTTAACACAAATGTCCACTAAAATGTCACAGAGCACTTGGGTGTACACACAGTTCAGCCCCCAGTTACAAACGTGGCCATCCTTGCATGGGATGCAGACAAAGTGTAACAGTTTACACAAGCCCAGGGATCCTGCCTTTCAGTGCAAAGCATTACTCCAAGTGGGCTAAAGCTGAATGAGAATGCCTAGTATAACTATAGGCTCAAAAGTCTCCAGAAGTGCTTAGATGTTTAGTAAGTGTTGATTCTTCCCCCACCCCCAGTCACATTCTCCAGATTAAAGAGGCTTTTCCTTTTAAGACTTCCTCATTTGACTAAGCCCAGGGTGGGCTATAAACACGTGTTACTCATGCTTCTTCAACTGGGATCTCAACACCCGAGCCACAGACAGGGCAAGACTGTTAAGTTCCAACGAGAACTGAAAGTGGCCATTACAAATGTCAGTATTTTTCATGACCAAGTTTATCCTGCAAACATGAAAATACGCATTTGGAAAAGGGAAAACAGTAAAATATAGTCAGCACTGTTGACACTATTACAGACAAAAAGGTTAAATAAAAAGACTGGCCAGCAATAGCATGAAAGCAATGAAAAGGTAAGACAAGTTCTTCCACTCAAGTGCAAGGAACTGCCACAAGGACTGAGGAATTTCTTCCTGCTTATTTCCAGGAAAGGGATGCCTGAAAATGGGTGTCAGTATCCTTAATGATAACATGGAAAAATGGTACAGATTCATCAACCAACATCACAAATTAGGACACGGAAATGCTAAACACGCATTTGGGAAATGACAGCATAGTTCAACATCCTGCTGGGCCCCCCAAGTGTGCAAGCCTGCTTTTAAAAAGCAGATTAAGAGATGCCAAAAAGCTTCCAAGTTTACTGGGAAAAATAGTATTTCTACAGAATTTTCACAGAGAAAGTTACCGAGTAGCAAAGCACAACTTGTAGCCCGTCACCTAAAAATCTCATTGACAAGAAAATGCAGGGTAAGCTACTCTGGATTCTTTAACCACATTCTGGACACCCACAGTTTCTCATATACACTAATGCCTACAATTCCAAACATTGTAACTCTCTTAAGATTTTTCAGTATGGCTTCTGCTAGAATATTTAGGCTTCTTCTCAAGGAATTACAAATTAAGTGAGCAGACTAGTTAACTGCTGGCCTTTTTAGTCTTGACAGCTCACAGACTTACTTTTCAAAGTGACCTAGCTTCTGTATGACGAAGGCAGACAAGAACAAAACACGTGATAGTTGCTTGTGGAGCCTGGGAACCAGAGCTCAAATCTTTCACTAGCAACTGGTATCTCTGGTCTGCCTCCTAAATACGAGGCTAAACCAGAATTATACATGCTGTGCAGTTTTAAATGTCTCAATTACTAGATGTAAGCATCCAAAAATAAAAACGCAATGTATCTGACAGCAAGTCTCCAGCATGGTCTCCCTGTAATGTGGTACAGTTCAAAAAGACTACCATCTGCCTGGCAGAAGTAGATCAATCAAGAAGTCTAACAAGGAAGACTAAATTCCTGGGACACAAACACTTCATGCCATGAATATTCATGCCTACTATGCACTCCAGACTTGATACAAGTACCATCTCTGGAGACTGATTCAGAAAACTTGATGAGACTGCCTGCAATACAGGCTCCTTTTCTGAAATAATTCTGTTGCACTTTGTTCAGAGTGAACAGCTTCCCCACTGAGCAAGTTATTCCTCTAAGAGTCACGCTTTTGCACTCATGTGCTTTTTAGTGGTCTTCTATATAATGTATGCCTGAAGATCCTTGAATCAGCTCTTTTCAGAAGAGGAAAAAGGATGCTTTTTCATAATTCTATCAGATGAAGAAAACCCACTCTCTTCAAAAGTCACGCTACTTCTCTTGGCCACTTGATCCTGCAGCCAAAGTCTATCACACAAGTCCAGTACAAGCCCTGTTTTAAAGTAACTTGCATGGGATTTCTATTGTAAGACACCCCTTCTCCATTTACACACAAAATCTCCATGTGACATCATCTTCCACAGATCTTTTACGCTGAGCACTCTGAAAGCCATGACCAGAATCACTTGTACTTCTTCAGAGTCAAAGGCACTTCAAAATGTTTATAAAATGCCTGGTTCTTCGGCAAAATCTCTCTCCAACCTTCAGGATGAAAAACAATGTTCCCTGTGGCCTGAGAACGTTATGTGACAGCATAGCTTTTAGCCCATATCCTCCGATTAACAGGAGACCTGAGATACCATCTCAACTTCATGCGTGTCCTGGTCCTGTATTAACAGACCTGAAAAGCAAGGTTTTCCACAGCAACTTTTCCATGTCAGCAACACGTTTTGATCACTCAAAGCAGAAAAAGCTCATGATTTCTCTGAAGGATGAGCTTAACCTTAAAGGTAAGTAATATGGTTTGACCACAACTCATGCATCAATAGGTATTTTGTGGTAAAAAGACTTAGTGCCACTTCAAAAACCTAAAAGGAAAAGAGGAACAACCCTAAAAAGTCCACACCACAACGAACTCCCAGCTTTAAGGACTGCTAAGAAAAAGGAACAGGGACGCTCTACTGGGTTGGAAAAATGCAGTGGTGACCATTAGAAAAACTTTAGTACAGATGATAGATACTTGACATTCTTTACAGTATTTGCTACAGAAAGTAAGAAGACAACTCAGCAGCTGTAGCCCCAACTGACCTGCACCTCTGAAGAAGTTAAACTCATAAACGAGAGACAAATTCACCTGCAATCTGTGCAGACAATGCATCTTATGGAATCCTTTAAGAAACCAGAAAAAGAACACCAAGAAAGAGAAGAGCACCAAGATGAACTAGACCACATGCTCCTTTCCAACACCTACACCTGAGTATCAGATCATCATTACAACACTAACACAAACTCATAACACACCTCCAATGCCACCAGAACCCCTATTACATTTTTAAATTACACAGGTACAATCTACCTGGTTATTCTACTAAACAAGTGACTGTCCAAAGACTGTGGTAACCAATTTAAATTAGATCTGTGAATTCAGACATAGCTTTTTATTGCGTGTTTCATTCCTTTATCAAACCCTAATAAAAACATGAATCTAAACTCCACAATATTTAAATGTGGAAAAGCTTGGAATATCAACTTAAGTATTTTAGATGATAAACCATTTCCACAGAACTATTTAGGGAGAAAAGACTATAGGGGGATGCATGCACGTTGATTTATATACACACAGAGACATACTTCATACTTGATCACTCAATTTTTCAATTCTATGATTTTCGTATGTGACATTGTCCATTAATACTTTATAATGCATTTATAATCTATACATTACACATTAGTTTTGTTTTCCCACTAGTAACACGACTACCATTTTAAGAGAGTTCAGAATGGCGACTGGTGAGAGGATGCTATCTCTCAGTTCTGGACTTAGTTAACTGATTTGAAACACTGAGGGACAGTACTTGAACACCAAAAAGCACACTTAGATCACAAAGCAGAAGAACCATCAGGTTCAGCCTTGAGAAATTTTTAGCAAGAAGTGTCATGAAAGAGAAAATAACTGGGTTTGGGGGCAAGGACCTGCTCTAGGGCAGCACAGAGAGGGAGCATGAAATAAAGCAGCAGAACAAATCTGCTCACCAAGTCTAAAAATACAAGGAGAAAGACTTTTCAGGAAAAGAAAAAACCAGCAGGTGGTACAGGGAAGAAAGGTACAAAATACACTGGAAAACAGAAGGACTAAAGTAATCTGATACCCTACACTATTCAAGCAAATCTCAAAAACATTCCACAATTTGGGGAGGTTATTAGGCAAACACATCTCTCCCCATCCCACTCCTACATTATCTAGGTATTCTAATTTATTTCCGAAGTCATACTTCAAAATGGCAAGGAAAACATGATTCTAGACTCCTTACAAAATGGTAGTGAACTTCTGAAGTTATTTCTTTGCAAAAAACCATTCGCTTTCTGTTAAAAAAATCAAAACATTTAATGTACTGACTGACCAAAATCCAAGAGCTTTTTAAGTTAGCATCTAAACATGTAAATACCAGTCTTCCAGTGTCAAGTAGCAAATATAAAAACTGATGCTATCCAATCGCACTCCAAAAAAAAAACAACCTAACAACACATCAAGTTTCCTTGGCCAGGTCTTCAATTCTGTAATTCAGGTTCTGTGAGATGTAACCTGCTACTTCATGACAAGATGTAGAGTTGATTAGTGAGAGTTTTGTCAAGCATGAGCTGATGCATCAGTACAGGTGGGCTGGGTATTTTCTAAATGGGAAATGACATTTAAATTTCATGTATGTTCAAATGAAAAATTCATAACATGCCAGGATTTTAAATGCAAACGTTTTAACTAAACATTTCCCACCACCCCACCTTGTACTAAAGTTCCTAAGGCTTCATGTTTCTAACACTGTAATTACATACCAAGACAGCATTTGAATGAAACCGAGTACAGTACACTGCTGCTAGCAATAAAAACAAGTAAACATTCTATGTAGCAAACAGATAAAAGTGAAGATGGGCTGTTGTCACTGAAACAGACCATGATGTAACGTATGGATGACCTGATGACACTGTGGATTTTTAGAGTCAAGTTTAAAGTTTCTACAAGCATATTTGTCAAAATAAACATACCAAGATGTGCTGAACCACTGCTACTTTTACTTTGTATGGAGGTACTGCATGTCTGGGTCCCAGGTTGTGCTGTGCCTGTTCGATTTATACCCCTGTTTAATTTCCTACAGGAGAGTTCATCATTGTCACTGTCATGTAGGGATGGTGTCCGAGGCCTAAAATGCCGCCATCTACATGATTTGATATTGACTAGTATCTGACTGAGGTCTTTCGAGAAAGATTTGTCCGAGGTATTTGTTTCTGAGGTATTGGCAAATTGACTGATTGAAGAAGAGTGTTGCGATGAGGAAAACATTTCCAAATCCAGCTGATGAAATGTATTATCGTAGTCCGAATGTGCTCTGTCTAGTAGCACCCTAAAACCAAGAAAACAATGCAGAATTATACAGTAGCAAGACAACACCAGTTTGTCACCAGTTTGCCATTTGTGCTTGGGCACAACAAAGGGACAGAACAAACCACACAAACCAGTGCTAGAACAAGCACCCGCTCTCCCCAAAACAGACCCAACGCATGATTATAGTGTTTTACAGTAATAAGTACATTAAGATTTCTCTTCATGCATATATTTTTGCTTTTACTGTTTGAACAGCTGATGTACCTCATCATGCATGCATTAAGACACTACAACAACATGTATTTTTTTTCTGAAAAATCATCAGGCTGAAAGATAAGAGTTACATGATACAAAGAAAAGACCCGCAGAAAATAAAATAAAATTGCTTATGTAACTAAAAAGAAATTCAAATGTCCTCCTAAATTCAAAAGCCTGGGACAGGCAGCCCAGAGAAGTTGTGGAGACTCCTTCACTAGTACTTGAAACCCGCCTGGATGCGTTCCTGTGCAACCTGATGTAGGTGAACCTGTTCTAGCACAGGGGCTGCACCGGATGATCTCTGGAGGTCTATTCCAACCCCGACCACTCTGTGATTCTGTGGAGTATTTAAAACCTCAATCTCCCTGATGCCTCCGTTTTTCCACTTTGCTCTTTATGTCTTACTGATTTGTACTTTATTTTTTTACATTATATTTTCAGAAACAGCTTACCTTCCACCACGGCCGACTCGCCTTCGTGCAAACCCAATACACCTCTGGGGTACAGTGAGGGTGGTCAAGCAGTATCTGTAACGCACATCTCCTAATCTTCCCTCTTTAGGGCTACTCCATGGCCAATTGCCAGGTTGGTCTAAATGAGGCTTAAAATAATTTTAAACAATTAATTAATTAAACAAGACATTTTCCCACAATGACGTTCTGTCTTATAACCCATAAGGAAATTCTACTTACAGCATAGTACTGACAGCCGGCTTTCCTACGGAAGACAAAAGGACCATCAGGGTCATTTTCTTCCTCAGCCTCCGAAGAACCAGACAAAACCTTTAAAGAGGGGATGGGGAGTGCATGAGGAGAGAGATTCGTATATTCATGAGCTTTACTTCTAGTCTTTTCCCATGAGCAGCACAGAATTCAAGAAGTCGTACCTGGGAGAGTGGTTCTTCATCTGAGCTAGGAAAATCATACTGATTCAGATCTTTAGCATTAAAGACTGGCAGTGCAGCAGGACTTGTCTGTTGAGGAGTAGCAGCAGCAGATGAAGGCAAGACTTTTGGCTTCTTCTCATACTTTCTTTTGGGTCTAATAACATCAGGTTTATCTTGCTGCAGGAAAAAAAAAGCACAGTGTAAAATTACACACACAAGCAAATTAAGATTAAAACAGGAGGTTTAGAGAGCTCCTATGTAAGCAAGCTAAAAAATAAACTCATCTCTCCACCTTCTTGACAGCAAAACATGCAGCTGTTTCATGAATAACTATATTCCATTTCTAGTGACTGAAGCGTTTAATAGACAATGTAGACTCGAGCACTGTTTGCCCAATTCATGTAAGACAAAACACCAACAGTTAAGATATCAGTATTACTTTGGAGAAATACACCAAAAATCAACTATCTCTATAGAAAGAACTCCGAGGTACCTTTTTAATTTTCTGACTTTTCAAATGAATTGGCATTTGTGCAGTGTTAAAGAATTACTAAGTACCAAACTGCTTTAAAGGCAAAAATAGGAGTTAAACTTCTCAAAGGTACCTAGAATCTCTGAAAATCACACACATTTCTCCATACTGTGAAAGTCAAGTTTAAGTGCATTTCCCAAGTTTCCAAGAAATAGATTTCTTTCAAGCTGCAAGACACTGCATTGACGTAACATCACTAATGGCTAAGTACACTCCAGCAATCTCAATTACATGCCCAGTTATCAACAGAAGTATCCACCGATTCAAGCCACCTTGTCAGATGCAAAACGGCCCTTGGACATTCTTCAGTTACAAGAAGTGTTTGTTTAAAATTCAAATTATACCTCAGCAGTTCTCCTTTGTTACCTGACCTATCTAATATATGCTCAGTTGCTGGCATTGTAGCTATGCTTTGTATAGCACAAAATTAAAGTCTACATGAAAAACAGTGCTGGTCAGTGGTCTAAATCAAATAAGATCATTTGGTTATTTACTTAAATACAAAACAGACTAAGACACACACCATGATGGAAATATCAGAGAACCGTATTATTTTAAAAAAAAAAAAAATCAACAGAAAAAGAGAACCAACACAAAAAAACTAAACTCCAAATTAAAAGAACTACATAAAAAAATATACAGCTTGTACCTTACCAGTCCTATCTTTGTCCAATATCTAGGTAATAAATACAGTTTTGTTCTGGATATCCTAACTTTATAGACAGTATTAGAGAAAAATATTCGTATCCCCCAGAATAACAACTGCATGCGTCCTTTTGTGTAGTTCATCTGTTCTTCCTTTATTTCTACCTTGAGGAATGCCAGTAGTCTTTACACTGTCCTCATAACTCCAACACAAAAAAACATTTTATTCCAGTTGTAGCTTTCCTTCTCTATTTCCAGCTTCAAAAAGCTTCCCCTCTCCTCCCACCCCAAAATACTATATTGTAATCCAGGTAACAGCATGTACTACTAACTTGGTACTAACATTACTCACTTTAACTTTATATTCCTTCAATTCCATAGCTTCCTGGTGTTTAAAAGGACTGCTGTTAGTCACAGGAATGATGGGAATAGCATAGGTAGGTTTAATCGGCTGCCGCTGTGCCATGACCTCAGACATGATCTCTCCACTGTAGTCACCCAAGTTATACCTGAAATCAGAATTATTTCTATAATTTGTCAGAACATTTACAATGTACCCCTGGTGAAAAAAAAAAATTATACATGCAGCACAGGGAAACACAGACTAATATTTGCTACGCTGGGTAAAAGGGCATTCAGGATGATAGCAAGAAGTACAGAAAGTGTTATCCCAGAAAAGGGGACTAATAACATGGAAGTTTCATTGTGATGACTAATGCTGACAAATGAAAAGGATAACTACCCTGCAAAACATCTTAAAAAGGTAATACCATAAAGGAAAGAAGCACAAATTAGAAGCAAGAACAAAAGAGGGTTTCCCTTCCCCCTCATTTGGCCACAGGTGCCATTTAAGCACATACATTTATCATCCAAAATGTTTTAAAAAGCAAGGCAGAGTGCCTTATTCATGAATCCTCTCTCATGTTATGCAGTGTTTTTACAACAAGCAGATGCATGAAACATCACATTTCAAATCTTGTGGAAAGTGCTGAGTTGAAGCGCAGCTTTCCACTCTGAGGGAGCATTAGAGGCTTTCCTCTATTTAACAGCTTGCATTCTTGAAAAAGCTACTGTGAAGTCTTTTAAGATTTCTCCCCTCTATTCCTACCGAAAACAGCCAGCACTTGAAAAACCTGCCTTGGTAGAGACATTCAACCTGTCTCCCTAAGACAGTACTTAGTTTTAGAGCTTTAAAATGCTGACTCAAAGCACTCATTTTTCAAACATGGATGCTTAATCTAGGGAAGTCTATCCAGATTCTAAGTGTTACATCAAGCTGAAGAACAACTCCATATTATAAATATCATTCTCAGTTGATTTGGAAAGTGACAGCTGACAGAGAGAGCATTTGGTCTTCAACACAACTGACAAACAGGATGGCAAAAAAGCACTAGTTGGAGAGGACTTGCAGAACAACTTTTTATACTGTGTGAAATGCTTATATTTTTCTTCCCTCAAGAGGATCAAGCTTTGCTAAAACTGATAATGATTAAAAAGAATGGTAATGATTGGAAGGGGCCTTAAAATTAGCTGCAATGTCCTTAATCTAGGCATTTAACACAGATCTCCAAATGAATGCATCTGTAACTAATTTCTCCTCCTGTACAGTATACAGTACAAACATACACATCTGCATAAATGTACACATGTAACCAAAGAACATAGATGACCAAGAAGTCAACTTTCCCATAATAAACAACTTTCTAATGCTTTGGTTTCCTCCCTCTGTATAGTCATATGTGAAGATACGCTATCCTGTAACTGTGAAAGAGATCAAATAATTAAAAAAAATTCTCACTGTTTAAAGTATTTGTGGGAACCTGAATACACTACAGTTTCCAAAGCTTTCTGCAACAAGTTCTCAATGAACATTACCTCTTTTCCATAATTTCCAGTGTTAAATGCAGCAGCTCTCTCTTGCTTTTTTCCCTCCTCTTTATCATCTCCAGGATGGTGACTGCACGACTCAGATCTCGACGCAGCTTAAGCATCTTTTCATAAGATGCTTCGTCATTTTTTCGATTCTGTAGACAGACAGTGTATACGTTTCCCCATATCATTCAAATAAAATAATCTGAATTACAGTAAGTTCTAATTATTTATGTGTGTGTATATATATGTTTAAAAAATCAAATGCTAAAATAGAAAAGCACTGGCACATTATCTATGAGCTACAGCTTAGTAACACTGTACGTACATTTAGCAGTAGAGTTAATGAAAAAAAAAGAATACAAACTTTCATTCAGTACCTATTCTAAAATAGTTTCTTTGATGTTTTTACCACTGCCAATTAAAACTAAAGAACACCTCAACTTTTATTGTTTTATACTACACCACAGGACTGTTTCTTTATATAAGCTATTTTGTGATAGGAGGAAAATGAAGAGAAAGAAAGCAGAGGGAGTTACTGATCTGCTTACTTTTCGTGTCTGCATCTTTTCTGTTCGTCTTCTAAAAGCAACGTAAGGGTCATTTGTGCTGGAACCATCTCGCTTCTCCTGTTTCACTGATGGGATAAGAGAAGGACCTCGACAGTTTTTCCTCTTTTTAATCCAGTACTCATACACTTCTCTGATCAATTCATCATCTTCCTTCAGCAACAGCTTGGCCTCTTGCAGGCTGACTGGCTAAATATAAAACCCAGCATGTCACTTTCATATAGCAATGAAAAGAGTGTGCAGTTCAAATTCTTTATTCAAAGTACAACTGTACCTGCTGACCGCTGCCCTTTTCTAGCCTGTCTATCATCTCCTCAAATTGCAAAGGAGAGATGTCCATTCTTTTCTTCAACTTATTCACAAAGATCTCATCTTCCGAATCCATGTCATAATCCGGCTGCTCAGCATCCAAACTAAAAGCTAAAGGATAGAGTGAAAGTTGAAGTTGCATTTACTAGAGGAATGTTTTGTTACATTGAAGTTATCTTGTTTTTTCTTGGAAAAAAAATTACACCATTAAAATCAGGAACGAAAGCTGGTATCTATTTGACTATGCTTTTGCTAAACAACAAAAGCTCACCAATGGTCAAGCCAACCAGTGGCTTTCAACCTCACTGATTTCAGTAGGAACTTTTTAGATTGCTCAAAATTTTAAACACTCTTCAGTGTTCTGCAGTTTTATCATATTATCAATAGCTCAGACTTCAGCCCAAATGTACTTCAAAAGTACTTCTAACAAAAGCGTGCGAGACTGTATTACAATGACCTTATACACATTCTCATCATTTTTGTGATGTTGATTTGTCAGACTAAACTGGCCCAGCATGGTCTACTCTAGGTAGCAAGGTATCTTCAGGTACAAGTAATGTTTTGCAGAAAACAAACAACTGCTCTGCTTTCCAAACAACGCAGCATTCCACATTCAAAACAAGTTCTCCCCAGTTCGTATGCCTCGTTCCAGTTGTTTTAGTTCATAACGGACACAAATTTCTTCAAGTGCACATTTGGAAACACTGCAAAAAGCATCACTTGTTTCTAGTACATAAACAGGAGGAATACAATGCAGATGAAATTCCCAGTTTCAGCTGTTATACCACTAGATACAGAAAAGTAGAATGAAAAAGTGTAACCTTAATATCAGCATGAAACACGGCCAGCATTAGTCTCTTTATTTGCTGAGGAGCCAAGCAACATGCTCTAATCTGCTGATTTTCTACCTGATCTAATGGAAGATGCTCCTGCTTATTGCAGAGAAGAGCTTGGACCAGATGACCTTTTACAAGCCCCTTCCAACCCTAATTGTTCTATGGTTCTAATACTCTAAGTCATCACAGAAGCTCACGCTGATATTAAAGCCTAACTTTTAATCAATGTTAACTGGGCATTAGAGCTATTTACACAGCACAGATACTACTTTTTAAATTCTACACCGCCACAGAATTCTGCAGCAGAAAATTGTTCATAATGTTTTCAGAAGTTACCTGAAGTAATGCAGTGCTCACATCAAGGGTCACATCATAGAATTATGGAATCACCAGGTTGGAAAAGACCTCTTAGATCACGGAGTCCAACCATTCCTATCTGCCATTAAACCATGTCCCTGAGCACCTTGTCTACCCATCTACCATAGCGAACACCTGGTATCTCCAACAAAAACAAAATCCCAACACATTTGCAAGTCATCACTGATATCAAAACCCACCTACTTTTAGATGTAGAATACTCCCATCCAGGCACAGGCAAATACTACTACTAACTGTCATTTCTTTCTACTTGGCTTCCCAACCCACTCTACTGTCATTTTATCCAAGTTGACTTTCAGGGGACAGGTACAGTTTCTTAATTATGTGTTATACATATATTCTGTTCAAACAGATTTGCGTCTGTCCTTGCTAATGGACCTAGACTTCCCCTGCAAGCTGTAACCCCCAACTGTTATACAGGGCAGAAACAGACCTTAGATTGCTAAATGTAAAATATTAGCTTATAGATGCCCTCCTTCAGTCTGTGTCTGTCTACTTCTTGATCAAGTACTTAATATAGCTCTTCATACATACATGAGGAAGTATGTTCCTTTACACATTGGAAAAATAATTTTCAGAAGTCAGCCTTGGTGCAAGTTCAACAGACATTTAAGAGTAATCTCCTGATCTAGTAGCAAAATAAATTTCTCTGTGTAGGCTTCAATGAATAAGTTACTTTACTTACGCTGTATGTGAATCAGCTGCTTTGGCATTTTAAATTCTCCAGGATATATAGATTCATAGTATGCAATATTACTTTCTGCTTCTGGAACCGGTATAACCATGTTATCCCTCTTCTCTCCATATACCTGTTGTGCCGAGATAGCCCGTTGGAGATGATGTTCCTATAAACGTAAAAAAGTCAAGATGAAAAATCTGAGAAAATATTTTTCAGAGCTCAGACTTCTTAAAATTGAAGGAAATTATTTCTCTGCAAATGCACTCATTCCAAATCCCTGAAATCAGATCTAGGAACTCAACACTGCACACCTGACACAAAACGCATTCCATAAACCAGTAATTTTTTCCAGTAGGTGGAGCTCTCCCTCTTACACAAACACACAACACTTCAGTTCCTAAACTTAGGAAGTCAAGCTTGATGTTCTTGGCACGCCAAGCTACACAAATCCATCCTTACATATTTATGGAGAGACACTTAAGATTGATTAGACCCAGATTATAACAAGTAGCTGCAGACAGATATTCACTCTGGTATTATTCTGCATTTGCTACAGCCCACTTACTGCCAGTGATGTCAGAAAACCAGAAAGGAGGCGTGCCATCTCCTATTAAGATGAGAAACAACTATTTTTACCTGGAAAACGATTCCTAAAGACATTCTCATTTATTGCAATGCTTTCCATTATCCTCCTTTTCCCCCTACTTATTCATCAAATCAAGTTTATTATTAAATTATAAACTAGAGGGTGAGAATAATTAACTTCTAGAAATCTGCAATTGTTTTTCAACAGTTACTACAACTCAAGTAACAGATTAGTAACACTACCCGTTCCAGTAATTTTCTAATGCTTCCACTCAATGCATTCCATGTGGTGCTGTCAAGACAGTCAGTAGTATCAGCAGAGTTCATACAGTTACCAACAAAAACCCCCTCAGCAACATGTGCACATGTATACAAATTGTTTACTGACAATGTGACACAGCAGTTTTCCCCTAGTACCAAAGCTGGTTTCTCAAGTTTCTCTACAGTTCCTTCCTAGGTGCCAAGTAAACCAGTGCTGCGTCAGTTGCACCATTACATTTATCACCGAGATGCTACAAACCAGATTACTGAAATACTCAAAACGGGAACTGTAGTGGAAGGGTGGTAGGCATAATCACTTTTAAGATGGAAATAAAACCACAGCGTTCATCCACTTGCTCTCAAATACACCTTTGTCTGACTTCAATTTACCCCCCGCTCCAGTACAATAAAGGCACTTAACATATTCTGTCTAAACTTTAGCTTTTCTCTACCTTCAAACTGTTACTTAGATTTTTTTTTTCCCACATCTGTCTCCGTTCCTTCACAAAAAGGGACTAAGCATAAGACGTATCATACAGTTGCAAGTAAAACCCACTGGACTTACTTGATCCTCTACACTTGATCCTCTACAATGTTAAGTGCAGACACAAGTATCTGCTAGGGGATTGTAGGAACTGAAGTTTTCTTGCATATGGTACAAAAAAAATTTGTTTAATAATCATTAAAGGACTCCTGGTCCATTTATCCCAACTTGTGTTTTAAACACAAAAGTCTTTGTTTCAGGGAAGAAAAGGAAGTTGGACACTACATTAAGGTTTAAATTTACCTGATACAAAAATAGGCACTCCTTGTTAGTGGCAGTGGTCTACACTAACTTCCTATCAGGCTTCAGTAAAAAGTATTTAAAATAAAAAGCTTAACAATATTCTTGAAACAGAAGCACAAATGATAGTTTTTGCCCAATTTCCATCCCAAATACAAAAATACTCAGTACTTAAGCAGAGAGTGTTAGTAGACCCACATATTATGAAAGCAGCTGGATAAAAGCTCTTCCACTGAAACAGATGCTGCTGTTCATGTCGGTTTTGATTCATCACAAGAGACATTCTGATAAAGAAAAGAAAATAAACAGACAATGCAGCCTACCCTTTACATCCCCATGCACCAAGTGCTCACTTATTTGGACAGAAATCCACAACAGCAACCTTGCCCTCAACTTCAACACCTCGGCATCTCTCTCTCACTCTCCTGATAATACATATAATTTTGTGCAGTTGGTAACTCTGCAAGCACTCATTTTTAACACAAAAGCACATTAAATACCTACAGTTAACCAACCTACTATGGCTTACAGTTTCTACTCTATGGGCCTCCTTAACTATAATGGCACAGTCTATTACTCCCACCCAAATGCAGCACCTCATTCATCTAAAACAGTAGCCTTCCACTTAAACACAGTTGTTTACTCAGTTTGTCAGAACAATTTTGAATTTGAAATCCTAATCAAGCACACTGGCTGCCCTTCACATTACCTCAATTTAATATGTGGATGCTGTAGTCCCATATCACTCCTGAAAAAAACCAGGCATTTAAAGATGGACCTCTTCAGAAATGTAACAAATCTTTTCACTTTGACTTTTCACCCAGTTCCAGATAGTTTCCAGTCTTCCTAATACACTCACTATCCAACAGTTTCTGCAATAGTGTTTCCATTCATTGCATAACAGAGCAATATCAAAAAGCCCTTTTTTAAAAGTCAAGATGCAACCATCCACTAGGTCCCTTGCCCCACTACAGGAAAGTCAGACTGGATTAACGGGCTTATTCTTGAAAAACTCCTATTTGCTATTCATAGAGATGAGGCTCTTCCAGGTGGTTACTGGGATAAAATTAATTTATATTACCCATATTCCTCCAGGAATTGCTGTTCAGATAGCTTGCTTCTAACCCTTTAGCTTCTACCTTTCCAAAAGCCTGTTAGAGGGCTTTGCTTTGGAGGTCTCTTGCGATTTTTATGTTGTTTTTTTCAAAGCAGCACAGTTGTATAGCCTTTTCCCCTTCTCCTCCAGAATATCAGCTGCCCTTCAGGCTGTTTCTTTCATTCCCAGCATGAATTTTAGGTGGTTTAGTCAAGCTCAAAGGCTGTAATTTATCATGTTAGAAGGAAACTCATCTCGCAGTTAGCTACCACAGCAAGGTGCAGTCTTGTGCTCCTTGCTGTCATTCTCCATATTACAGAATCACAGAATAACCAGGTTGGAAGAGACCCACCGGATCATCGAGTCCAACCGTTCCTATCAAACACTAAACCACATCCCTCAGCACCTTGTCCACCCGTGCCTTAAACACCTCCAGGGAAGGTGACTCAACCACCTCCCTGGGCAGCCTGTGCCAGTGCCCAATGACCCTTTCTGTAAAGAATTTTTTCCTAACGTCCAGCCTAAACCTCCCCTGGCGGAGCTTGAGGCCATTACCACTGCCTTATGCCAGACTGAACCTATGATGACAGCTTAGGGAACCAAAGCCATCTCTCTCCTCTTATTTACCCTGAAAACAATTAAAAACAATTGTTCTACTGACAAATTAGCTCCCTGAGCTGCCAGGGGAGCAGAAAAGGCAGTGGGGAAAGGGAGGAAGAGAGAAAGATAATTCCCTTTGATAGCAGCTAGCTATTAAACTGGCTTTGCTGCATCATTATTAAAAAAATGTCTTTTTAAAATGAATACCAAGGGCAAAAAAAAGATTAAGACTCATGAAAAGCTATGGCAGACAAGCATTTCAACCACATTAGTATTAAATACAATCGAAGTTTCCCCTTAGTACAAATATTTACAGGAAATTCTCCTCTTCTTCTGCACATTCATTGCTAGATGGATCTCACCTTGTTCCTCCTTTAGAGGTAAGCCACATTAATTGTTAAGGTATTGTTCCTACTCATCAGTTCCCATTTTCAGTGCATTTAGATTTCTGGTTAAAGATTCCTTCTTAACAAGAACAGATTGAATAGCCGCAGTTGTCTTACAAAAACCTCAGTCTGAACTACCCACGAACACCAGAGCCTTAGCAGTTTCTACCCACTCTCTCTACACTTGCTTCTCCTGGATTTTTCATACAAATCCTGTTTCACAACACATACTTATTCAAGGTAATTTATATTCACTGAAACTGCCTCCTACTTCTAAATTTCACAATTTTAAACCTATTAATCAGGTTGACATCCAGAAAAGCTTCCCTCTTCAGTTGCTTTCTCTGCCTTGACATAAAAAGCTATCAGAAATACAGCTGTAGGAATTGGTTGTGCTGTGCTGCTAATTTGATCTAGTATTTTCAGAACAATGGTACTGTTGCTCAGACTTCATTCCCTCTACCTTGTAATAACGCTCATCCAAATTTGTGTTTGGAACTATACAGAGGTCATGCAAAACTTAAAATCTGTTTGCTCTCCACTCTGCAAGGTTATTTCCCATCAGACTTCCTGGTTATCAGGCTGGCTCACCACTTGGTCAGACAATCCCAGAGTCAAAGGGCAGGAGCACTCAGTCCAGAGACAGAGGGCGTCTGAGGAACAGAGCAGCTTCATCCCTGTTTGCAACACCCAGCCAGTACCACGAACTACACCTCATTTATCCCACTAAATTCCTGTCCAGAAAAACATTGACAGATAGAATTCCAACACCTACCCGATTACCAGCTAGCTGTTTGAACAAACAAAACCTCAACCACCTCTTTCTTCATTTAGAAATTTTCCTTTATTAGACAGTCTACAGGAAAAGTCCATCAAAATCAACCCTTCTTCTGACTACTAAGAACACAGCAAGTCATGATGTACTTAAACTTCCTAAGCAAAATTATATCCCAACACTGTTCTTTATTTCGCAGCTCCTCCCTTCTATTAATTCCAGGATATAAAGTTTGCCCCTTTTATCCATTCTTACTGTAGCAGTATTGCCATCTTCCAAAACATCGAAGAGTAAGAAGATAATTTAAAGCAAGCTGGCAGCAAAGACACGGGGGAAAGCAGAAAGACAGCAGAGCAGCTCTCACTGCAGCCTGAAGGAATTGGAACTTTTGTTCAGTTCTGCTCTGGGAGGCAACAGGACAAGCATCTCTCGAGTGACAATGTCTCTCTAGTGACAGTGTAAAGGCATGGGTGTAATTCTTCAAAACAAATTTAGTATTTGCATACTTGTTGCATTTCCAGATCACTACATTAAAAAGGCTAATTACAGCAATTAGAACACAAAAGGAAGGATACTGTAATTGTGGTTCAACCCAACTATAAGCAGGCACTCTTGCCTGCAAGTAGAAGCACAGCGACTGAAAGCACACGGTACTTTCCTTCTTTCACATTTCAGTAACACTTGGTAAGATTTTCACCACTGGATTCCAGGTCACACACAGTCTCTCAAAGAAAACTGGCACTGACAGAGCACAAAGGCGTCTTTGATGAAATATTTACTCTGCAGCACACCTTGCAGTCTACATTCAAAGTAAAATAAAGATAACACAAGGCATCAAAAGACTAAGTGACATAACCCTGCCATTAACAGTTGAACAAACCAAAGGGACAGGATGCACTTTAGCATTATACAAAGTCAATTAAAAAGAACATAACTGCTGTAACCACAAACATCTTCAGAATGAAAGAAACAATCCACTGTTCTGTAATTTGACTGCACATTTTTTCCAATAATTTCTCCAAATTATTCCAGAGCTCTTAAAAGAAATAATAGTTTCAAGCACATTTGCTTATGGAAATTATCCAAACAGCCAAGTCTGAAGTCCAGTGTATAAAGCAAAGCAGGACATCTCCAAATTCTCAAGAGATTACTGTCTCTGTTGGAAGAAGATGGGGTGGTAGAAGCCGCCACACAGCACGTGGGAAGAGTTTTGAAAAATACTGGCACTTACAAGAGACAGGAGTGATTTCAAGTCCATGTACATCATAATCACATCTTTACCTACAAAACAGGAAAACTATACAAAAGGAACTACAAGCGGTTCCCAGCAATGACAGAACCATGTCAAACCACTGCCCATCTACAGGTTCTGCAAATCAGTAGATCTGCTCACACTATAATCATTAAGATGCAAGAACTAAAATGGATGCCAGTTTCAGCAGGTAGTTGTCAAGCAGCATTAGGTTCACAACATTTACCCCCCCGCCCCCCCCAAAAATAAAATCACAGCTCAGATTGTATACTTGTATGTCCTTGATTCTAACTCACAGATCTGTCCTTTTATACACATTTTACTCTCTAGGAACTTGTGATCCAAAACTCTTTTAGAAAAAAGCTAAACACACAAGAAGAATCCAACAAAATCACAACTCATCTTCAACACATACACATTACATTATAATTAAGATGAAATAACAAAACACAATCAACTAGAAAAAAATCAGAAGCAGTTAACTATGTCATCCAGAGGTGATGAACTGGTGCAAGAACAACCTGGTTCCAGGCTATACGGTGAAGATTTTTGGCTGCTAAAGTCACATGGACAACTCTGTTCCTACACTTATGATATCTCACACCGACAATGTTTGCTGGTGGAAGGGTAGTAAAGGACAACATAGCAAAGCTGCTAGGAGTTAGCTGCACACCACAACCCTTCAGATTAACTCATCGCATAACACATGGCAGGGACTACTGAAGTAATTCTGTGACCTACTGCATACAAATCACTCCCATCTCTCCCTTTCCTTGGCTCAACGGGCTACAGAGTATGGATCCTCTCCCTCAGCCACAGGATGAGTGATGGTCAACCCAATCTAAAGGATATTTGCATTCAATCCAATAAATCTGTGCACAAGGGAGACTTACAGGAATAAAGCAACCTAACTAGCTCATTCTCTTCACTTTCTCCTTTCACCTAACCTTACTTGTCCTGTAATTTACTAATCAGACACAACTTATGTTGAAGGCTAGGAGGATCAGAGAGTGACATCAGAGAACTACCTGAAAAACTGATTTTTTTTTTTTATGCCACCCCTCACTCATATTATTCCTTCTGCCTTCCCAGAGCCAGTTCTGGCATCAGAACTATGTTTCTGTCCGAGACTCTGGGGCTGGGGTAGTTATCTGCCACTGCAATGAAAAGGCTCACCCAGGGACAGGCAAGCACCAGTAATGCTGCAAACAAGGGTTAAGAACACAGAGCCAGAATGCAGTAGCCATCTTTGATCTAAGTCAACTGTTCAGAGATACTCCAGATATTTCCTCTGCATTTTTCTTATCTTTAGAGCAGCAACCAGCTCTACTGGCTTTCAGCATGACTGAAAGTGATAACTCAGTTCTTTCTGAACAGTGGGCTTCACAGCTTATTACAGAAACATACCACATGCTTTTAATACCTCACATGTGTATCCAGTCTCACATTAGTACATGCAAAGCAAGGACATTCTGCCAAGTTTGTTACAGCATCTGTTTCCAAATAACTGCTAGTGAAGACTGAAGTCATACCGATGAGAGCAGTATGATCCTGCCCAGCAGATCACAGAAGGCTTCAACAGGTATTCTGGCACAAGAACAGTCACTTAGTTACACTGATCCTTGACTCCGAGACAGCTAAGCCCAGCTCCTGAACACCAGCTTATAGAACTGACCTTTGGTAATGGCAAGGCAAAGTATCATGCAGCTTCTATCCTACTGATCTCAAGTACATGAATATCATATAATACGTTAGCAAGAGTTTAGATTCGGTCACAACAAGCACACAACTGAAACAGGACAGAAGCGGTGGGTCAAAGCAGCACAATGCTGCACAAATGCAGCACAATTCTTCACTTTCCCCCGTGATGTGTCCAGAGGGAGACAGTAGTTCACACCCTTGCCCCAGGCCCACAAGCAATTGGAAACCATCTTAACTATGATGTCTACTAGCAGACACAGGGTAATCACCTTCTCACAGCAATTCAAGCTGCCCAAAGATTCACCCAAACCACATGGCTGTAGATCTTCCCTTCTGAGGCTGCCAAGATCCCTCAATGCCCTGAATCATTCCATGCAGTAGAGAATTTATTTTCTTGTTATAATAGCAGAGCCTAAAATTGTCCCTTTAAAAGTCCAAACATTGAGAAAAACTACAGAGATCACTTCTGTTAATCAACCAACATCAGTCTCATGAGCAGTCAATTAGTAATTACAGTGGAATCCTTCTACAGTAACTCTGTACCAATGTCAACCTAAAACAGCTGCATAGCATTAAACAGCAACTGCTTGATAAAAAAAAGTGATCTACTTTGCTTTTAAAAAATACATGGTTTTGTAATTAACAGGCTATCAAAAAACCTTGCCAATTACTAAGTCATTTTATCTGGAACATTGGTTAGAAACAAGGTCAGCCACATCACCTTCAGCACTGTAGTGAATTGCTTCTCCCATGTTCAAGCCTGATGCTTCTAAGGAGGAAGGAGTCTGCCCTTTCCACAGGAAAGTCTTGCTTCCACATTCATGGACTTGCAGTAGCAAATTATGTAAAGCTTCTGGGTTACTTTCACCTGCTACACTTGTGAACAGTGGCAGGGAGGTGGAAGACACACAGGGGCCCTCACTTGACCCAGAAGTCTAACAACATTAGTGCTAGAGATCACAACAGCTCTGGAAGAAGCAGTGATTTGCTGTCCTGTTACTAGGAGACTGCAATTAAGTCTTGTTTTTTAAATTACTGTGGGAAACAGGCAGAGATGAAGGAATGAATGAGGTCAGCTCGAGATATGCTAGAAAGGATAACATACCCTGGGAATCAGGAAAACTCTAGTATTTAACACACATTTGACAAACGGAATTTAACACTACAATCTTCCCAGGCACAGGTCCTCTTCAGACTACCTAAAAAGACTGAAGGGACTCAGCTGCTTGTCAAACCGCCACTGCACCACATGCATTCAGAACCACAGGACTCTGTATCAGTTTGAAATATTCTGTTTAGGAATCGCTAACAGCTCAATACTAGCAGAAGGAGCTATCCCATCTCCAGTGTGGATAACGGCCACAAACACTCCATGTCTTTTCCTCTGTTACCACTTTGGCTCTCTTGGAATTACCTAGCCTCTGCAGCCCTGGAGGAGTCTCCTGCTGTGAGTTACACCAGTTCACAGACTGGTAATGTAAAGACCACATCAAGATCTATGAAAACAGTGGAACTGCCTCTTTTCAATATCAACAGTTAAACCTGCTCAGCCCATCTCATACAACTCTGCTGCACAACCACATTTCACAAGATTCCAGACTGAAATGCAAACCTGTCAATTCCCCTTCCTTCCCACAGCCTGCTGTTTCAGTTGTATCGTTGTAACTTCTGAGACCACAATGCACCAGAATTATTTAGGCCATCTACATTAAACAAAGCATAGTTCGATAACCAAGTAATTTACCCCTAAATAAAGCGTTCTAAAGAAGACATTAAGATGCTTTTAACATATGACTTCAGTAGTCCAGGACAAAACCTCCACACTGAAATCAGACTGTAATACAAGATGAACTTGAGATTTCATAGAATCATCAGATTGGAAAAGACCTCTTGGATCATCAAGTCCAACCATTCCTATCTGCCACTAAACCGTGTCCCTGAGCACCTCATCTACCCATCTTTTGAACACCTCCAGGGATGGTGACTCAACCACCTCCCTGGGCAGCTTATGCCAGTGCTCTATGACCCTTTCTGTGAAAATTTTTTTTCTGATATCTAGTCTGAACCTCCCCTGGCGCAGCTTGAGGCCATTCCCCCTTGTCCTTTCATCCGTCACTTGGAAGAAGATTTGATAGTTTACGAGAATACAGCTTTCAGGATACAGACTACAAACTGAGAACAGCCTTCAGAATTTAGCTTTTCCTTATCAGCATTTTCAGCT
The DNA here is from genome assembly GCF_032191515.1 of Phaenicophaeus curvirostris. NCBI lineage: Eukaryota > Metazoa > Chordata > Aves > Cuculiformes > Cuculidae > Phaenicophaeus > Phaenicophaeus curvirostris. The sequence goes on along the minus strand of NC_091397.1, from coordinate 15,690,230 downwards.
ATAAAACCATTTAGAAGAGCCCTAATAAATCTTTACAGCAGAATTATTTTCCCTTGTATAGGGAAAATGGAAGGGGAACATTAAGATATTTCATCAGTTGACTCGTAAGAAAATTGTATCAAGTTCCCAATTTAAATGACACACAGCAGTACTCTGCTGCTTGCTTAAACATTACTGCGCATCAGCAATACTGCATAACAACTCTAATAACTTTTGATGGCAAAAGCTGGATTCCAGCATTTTTATTAGTTACAGCAACTTGATACCACTGTTAACAGTACTGAGCACTGATAAAAAAAGGCAGTGTCATTTGACTAACAAGTAACACCATAAGCCAACTCCATAGGCAACAAGTTTCTATTCTGTTTCACTACTCTTCTGAACAGTACATGAACATCCACATGCACGCCAGGTTGTGCGTTCCAACATAAACAGGGTGGTTCAACTATTCCAGTGATGTATTGGACTACAGTACCATACACAGCAATGGGTGAAGCTAAAGGTAATTTATAAACCTACATGTAGATTGATAACAGCACTTAAAAAACCTCAGAGTTGGATGAAATTTTAAACTACATTTCTCTCAATTTTTTTCTGTCAACTATAGAAAAAAAATAAATCTACCACTTCTTCTGCAGTTCCCCACGTTTTCAAATGATCCCCATTAAAGCAACCTCTTTTCCTTCACAGTTAAGGCATACCTCAAACTGGATCCACTAATGAACTCTGCAGCAGTACAGAATCAAGACAGACAATGCAAAAAAAAAACCAACAAACCACAGCCAAGGGAATAAAGCTGTAAAATGCAGTCTGAGGAGTGCCTCTATCTCCCTGGTACTACCGGCTTAAAAGCATTCCCTTCTACAAGTCAAACTGAACAAAGTGCAGATTAGCAGCTTCCCATATCTACATATGCTCAGAGACTCTGAATTAAAAACAAGTCTAATAACAGGATTTTGTTTCTTCTATTAAAAAACATCAAAAAGATCTAGAAAACAGTATCTAGAGCACAGTTTTCCCCCCTCAGAATTTGCAATGAGACTCTAAAACTTAACATTACCAGGAGCTTGAAGGTCAGATGCCTGAAAATAAAATTTTGCAACTATTCGAGGACCTTAAATAAACCAATGTCTGACCTGGTTGACTGGGCTAACCTAAATGCTAGGCATTACCAGTAACCAAACCCTTCAAAGAATGCAGAAGCAGATTTGGAAACCAACTGCAAGACAAACATGGATTTTATCAGAGTGCCACTTCAGTAACACCATCTTAAAAAGGAGCCCACGGGCATCCCAACCAAGGGCAGGCAAGAACAGCACAAACACTACAGCCATAGTTCCACAGCTGCATTCTCCCAGAGCTGCAGGCTATCAGGAGCTGAGAGCGCAAGCCACATTTATTTTAGTAGTCTAGTACGCATTATGCAACCCTAATGTTAATAAAGAGACCTGAGAGATATTCAACACACATGCAACTTTATTTTTAGATGGGGAAAAAGACAAATGTACAAGAGAGCAATAATGAAAGCCATAGGGTTTATGTGGGATCTATAACAAAACTACAACTGTACCTTCCTATAAGATTGCTTTGTTTACAACATCCTCATCACACTACCTCTTCTGTAAAGTAGTTTCATAATCTCAGTCATTCACATTTAAATAGTAGAACTTCACTGATACTTAACACTACAAAGCAGGCAAGCTACACCAGGACAGCAAAACACCACAACTATTATCAAGAATACTAAGTAAGGGATGGGCAGCCAGGGCCTGGCAGCTGGCACAGGGAGGGCAAGGCGCCTCTTGGAAGGGGGAATTCAACTGGCTGAGCAGGAGTCCTGAGGTACACAACCCAGCAACTGGCACTGTTCTGTGACAAGCTGCACTGGTCAGGGGCACTCATCCTACTTGACTGTCAAGGCAAGACAGGTGGGCACTCATCTGAGAGCAAAGGCTCTGGCTAAGGGGGTCTACACCATCTACCCCAATGGTGGCCAATACTACCACACAGAGCTGTTGAGAGAAGAGGCTGCGGTGCAGATTTCCAACTGCAGGAAGTGACCAGACCTTTCTCCCGGCGTACGCAGCAGCGCTGCCTGCAGAAGGTGTGCTCAGGTGGAGAAGCTCCTGCAGCACATGGCTGAGTCACACGAGTTGGGAAGGCTGTGCAGCATCAGGAAGGCTGAGAAGCCTCCCAGATAGCTGGTTCTAAGTGCAGTCTGCAGCAGACCCACAACCCACAAACAGCCAAAACCTTACCTCACTGGCACACACACAGAAGGGAGGGGGGACAACGACAGAAAAAGGGAAGCTTGCAAGGGCAAGGACCATCATGAGCAAAAGACACCCTGAAGCCTGAGGTATCCTTGCAGAACTGCTTCACCGCTTTGCAGAGCTGTCATATCAGGAGAGATGCTGGAGCCAAGTAAAGCAGCTGGATCTGCTCCCTGTATCACAACCAGTGTGACTAAGAGAACGACATGGGTGACACTTGTGGAAGACTCTCTACTGAGAGGTATGGAGGTACCCATTTGCCAACCTGACCCACCCTTCAGAGAGTTGTGCTGCCTTCCAGGAGCTTTTATCAGGTACGGCACCAAGAGGCTGTCAAGCCTTGTACAGCCCACTGACTATTATCCACTGCCACTGACTCATGTGGTCACCAGTGATAGAGCCAGGAGCACTATGAGGGGTATCAAGAGGGATTAGAGAGCCCTGGGAGCAGTGTTATGGGATTCTGGAGCACAAGCAGTTCTCATCAGTCTGCAGAGACAAAGGAGACAAGTTGAATCTGACAAATCAACAAATGTTTACAGGACTGGTGCCACAGCTAGGGGTTTGGTTACTCAGCTAGGGGTTTGATTACAGACCAAGGGACTTGCTTTGAGAAACGTGGCCTACTGGAGGCCGACAGGGTCTATCTGTCAGAGAAGGGAAAAAACATCCCCGGTCATAGGCTTGCCAGCGTGGTAAAGAGGGCTTTAAACTAAAGTTGTCAGGGGAGGGAAACCTCAATCCATCCCAACTCCTACCAGTTTGATGCCAGTGCTAACAATACATGCCCATAGCATGGAAAAGGAACACAGGTCAGCAGGAGAGCACTAAAGAGAAATACAAAGGATCTCCTGCCAGTCACACAGCATCATCGTGGCACAACTTAATCACAGAACAGTTAGGGTTGGAAGAGATCTTAAAGATCATCTAGTTCTAACCCCCCTGCCACGGGCAAGGACATCCCACTAGGCCAGGCCGCCCAAGGCCCCATCCAGCCTGGCCTTGAACACCTCCAGGGATGGGGCAGCCACAACTTCCCTGGGCAACCTGTTCCAGTGTCTCACCACTCTTATGGTGAAGAAATTCCTCCTTATGCCTAGTCTAAATCTGCCCCTCTCCAGTTTATACCCGTTCCCCCTCGTCCTATCACCACAAGCCTTTATGAATAGTCCCCCTCCAGCCTTCCTGTATGCCCCTTTCAGGTACTGGAAGGTCATTGTAAGATCTCCTCGGAGCCTTCTCTTCTCCAGGCTGAACAAGCCCAACACTCTCAGCCTGCCCTTATATGGAAGGTGCTTCAACCCTCAGATAATCTTTGTAGCCCTCCTCTGGACCTGTTCCAACAGCTCCGTACCCTTCTTATGCTTAGGGTTCTAGAACTGGGCACAGCACTCCAGATGAGGTCTCAAGTGCCCCTATTGAAACGTGCACCCACATAGCATGGCACATAAACAAAAGGACTTAAGAGACTTGCATGGCTGCAGGGCTATGATCTTATTGGCATTAAGGAAACATCGTGGGATGGATCCAACTGGAGTGTTGGAATGGAAAGATACAGGCTCTTTAGGAAGGACAGGCAGGGAAGATGAGGAGGAGGTGCTGCCCTCTATGTCAATGACCCGCTGTGCATGGAGCTCTACCTGGGCATGGATGATAAGCTGACCAAGAGCCTACGGGTCAGGATTAAAGGGAAAACAGGGACAGGTGATGTTATGGTGGGGGCCAGCTTACAGGCCACTCGACCAGGAAAAGTGAGTGGATTAGGTCCCCTATAAACAAATAGGTGCAGCCTCACATTCAAAAGCCCTTATCCTCATGGGGGGGGTTCACCCACCCTGATATCTATTGGAGGGACAACAGAGCAGGGCATAAGCAATCCAGGAAGTTCCCAGAATCTGTTGATAACTTGTTCTCTCCAACAAGGAGGGTCTAGCAGAGAACGTGAAGCTCAAGGAAAGCCTTCCTACAGTGACCATGAAATGGTGGAGTTCAAGATCCTTAGGACAGCAAGGAGGGTGCGCAGCCATCTCGCTGCCCTGAGCTTCCAGAGAACAGACCTTGGCCTCTTCAGGGATTTGCTTAGCAGGCTACCACGGGATAAAGCCCTCAAAGGAAGACAGACCCAAGAAAGCTGGTTCAAGGATCACCTCCAAGGTAAGATAATGCATCCTAACAAGGAGGAAGCTGGACAAAAAATCCAGGACCCCTGCATTAATGAGCAAGAAGCCTCTAGACCAACTCAAACATGAAAAAAAATAAGCCTACAGAGGGTGGAAGCAAGGTCAGGTAGCGTGGGAGGGAAACAGAGAAACTGTCCAAGCAGCCAGGGATCAGGTTAGGAAAGCTAAAGCCCTGACAGAATTAAATTTGGCCAAGGATGTTAAGGACAAAAAAAAAAGCTCCTATAGGTACATCAGTGATAATAGGAAAACTAGGGAAAATGTGGACACTCTCTGGAAGGAAACAGGAGACCTGGCATACTGCATCCAGCTCTGGGGCCCTCAATGTGAGAAGGACATGGGCCTGTTGGAGTGAGTCCAGAGGAGGGCCACAAAGATGACCAATAGGCTGGAGTCCTTCCCTTATGACAACAGACTGAGCAAGCTGGGGTTGTTCAGTCCAGAGAAGAGAAGGCTCCAGGGAGACATTATTGCAGCCTTTTTTTTTTTTTTACAAGGGCATATAGTGATAGGACAAAGGTTAACAGCTTTAAACTGAAACAGAGGAGATTTAGATTACATATAAGGAAGAAATTCTTCACCATGAGGATGGTAAGGCACTGGAACAGGTTCCACAAAGAAGCTGTAGATGCCCCATCCCTGAAAGTGTTCAAAGTCAGACTGAACGGGGCTTTGAGCAGCCTGACCTTATGGAACATGTCCCTGCTCATGGCAGTGGGGTTGGAACTAGATGATCTTCAAGGTGCCTTCCAACCCATTCTATCAGTCTACGTATCAACATTTGTGTAAATTTGTTCATTCATGAGTTAAGGCTCAGCAGCTCACATCAGACAATCAGAAAATAGTTTGCCGTAACAACCTGAACAATCTAAGCACCTTTTAAGAAATTACACGTGCATCCCATACTAAAGAGCTCAAATGACAGTTCAGTTAATAAATAAATAAATAAATCAAAGTATCAGAGCACCACCTTAAACTATCAAGATTATTTCTGGTTTCAAAGACAAAGAAACAACTCCCCACATTTCAGCATTATGCACTTCACTGCTACAGGGAAGAGAAAGTCTGAAGACAAAAAACAGTGAATCATGGTAAGGACTAATAGTTAGTCTGTTTAACAAGCACTCTTATGTAGGCTCCATAATATCCGCATTTTAAGTACTTTACTGCTCCGTATAATACACAATGGAATTATCTCTCATATAAGTGATGAGCAGAAACGTGAGCTGCACAAATATGCACAGGCTGGCAAAGAGTACATCTAACCTTACCCTTGGATAACAGTCACATTGTCAACAGTATCGTGCTAAGTCCCCACCTCATATTCCTCCAAATTACAATTTTTAAGAAAAAAAATGCTTTGCAGTTTATAACTTTTAGTAAGAGACCTTTCCATGTACCAAGACAGCAAGGTATCAACAAAGCTGCTAAGAGATTTCAGAAAACTAAAAGTACCCCTGCCAAAAGTACAAGTGTTAGAAGAGATACTCTAGTATTAGACTGTATAAGGCATCTAGTAAAGAAGGAATCTACTTAGCAATAAGTTTTGTCAAGACATGTTCATGAAAACACAAGTAAAACCTACCAATACTTTTCAGCTAAACTGTTTTGGCTTCTGTATTCACAACCCACACCAGATCAGAATTTCAGGTGGAAAAGTGCTTCTTTAACAGTGACAGCTGCAATCCTGAATAACTTAAAATAGATTTTCCAAAGATTACACCACTGTGATGAGCTTAGCTATGTATTTCCTGCTTCAGATGTCAGTCCTCGGTTTGCAAATCTACAGATTTAGACACTTTCCTTGGCTTGGAATAAGCACAGCTACATTTGAATGCACAGAGATGCTACCTAGAGCAGAGACCTGTATTAGGCTGAAAGGTTCAGATTAAATACCAACTTACAAGTTTCTTGATCAGTGAAAATGTGCTTTGAATGACAAAGTGCTACACGCACTATGAGTCAAGTACCAAATCATTATTCTTTATAGGTCAGCTATTCTTGGTGTCTTGTAATCTCAATGTTTATTTAGATTGCCTTTAAAAATACAAGACAGACTAACATTTCAAATTCATGACCTTTTACGTGCAATTATGATCAAACTTGTTTTTAAGACTGGCATAGACATTGAACAGCTAAGACTGGTAAAAAGCAGTGAAGACATACAACAGCAGGGAAGAAAGAAGGAAGAACAGAGGTTAATGATGAACATGTACTCTAAGGGCAAGCATTTCCTTAAGGCTTGTAAAAGCTGAACGCATTGTAACTGCCATTGTTATTTTCTCTACGCACATACAAAGTGTCCGATTGGGACAAAATAGGACTACTGAATGTAATTTACAAGGAGACAGCCTCAATTAGTTCAGGCTGCACTATTAATTTTAGCCCAGCCATTTTTTTTTTGTTTGTTGTTCATCCCCTGGCCCTACATGAGTGGTATTTCAATACCTTTCACTTACCCCAGCATTCAAGTCAGTTTATGATCCACATTTATTTAAAAAAAAAAAACAAAACCAAAAAAACCCAAAACCCCAAACACACAAAAAACCCCACAACAAACTAACCCACCCCTCACCTTTTAATCGCTCCTTCGCTCTTTATGTCTATTGCATTAGTAAAAGCCTCTAACCACAACACAAATTAAATATACCTGATCTCTCAAGGAACAAAAACATGCAATTTCCTCCACCTCTCATAAGCACAGACACTTAACTCCATCATGACAGTCAGAACAAAGCCACTGGCTTCTCCACCACACCTGCAGCTGCAGACTGTTACTGATTCTTAATGGCTATACAGGAATGAAGTTATAGTGGTATGAATATTCATGGCTTAATGTGCCTACACAATATATTATGTGAATGCATTGAAGTGTAACAGACATTTCCGAGAGTGCTTTGAGCCCTTCGAAAGTACTGAGTCCAAGAATACAACCCACACATCAGTACAGAAACCTGTTTATAGGACTTCAGAAAACATCCCATTACACTGGAGATCCTACCACTCCCTCTCACCACCTGGTGCCACATAAACCACCAGAGGCTTTCAAGTCAGATTTTGCACTTTGCAATAACTCATCACATCCCTCCTGTGCAAGGACCGTTTCTGCTATATTGCCATTTGCAAGTGCATTTACAAAAGATCATTTAACACATCGTACCTTGAAAAACATCAACTTGACACTGAATACTTACTTAGAGAACAAAATTCAGAACTGCTTAACATGTTATGCTTTTAAATTGCCAATTACAGTCTCAGTTTCACATCACTTGCTACATTACATGATTTGATCATTGTATATAACTTCTGCATCCTTTCCCCACACTGAAAATGAAAGGCCAAACAGTAACTGATCAACAGAAAGCAAAATCAACATTATAACACAAGCTGAGAAAAACTAGGGATAAATATAAAATATTGTCCTGGCTTCAGCTGTGATACAGTGAATTTTTTCCCTAGCAGCTAGTGTAGTGCTGTGTTTTGGATTTAGTATGAGAATGTTAGCAACAACTGAAATAATTGGTATGCTATCAAGTTATGCTTTTACTCAGTCAAGGACTCTTTAGCTTCCCACACTCTACTGGCAAGCAGGTGCTCAAGAAGCTGGGAGGGAGCACAGCCAGGACAGCCGACCCCAGCTGACCAAATGATATTCCATACCATATGACATCATGCTCAATATATCAGGGGTGGGTGTGTATGTGAGTTAGCTAGGATTGCTGCTCAGGGATGGGCTGTGCATCAGACACTGGGTGGTGAACAACTACACTGTGCATCACTTGTTTTGCACGTTTAATTCTTTTCTCTTCCTTTGCTGTCCTCTTAAAGTGTCTTTATCTCAAGCCACAGTTCTACCTTTTTCCCCCCCAATTCTCCTACCCTATCCCACTATGAGGAAAGGAGGAACCGAGCAGCTGCACAGTACTTAGGTGCCAGATGGGGTTAAACCACAACAGATGTGTTGTTAATAAGAAATTCTAACAGAGATGACAAAGTGCTTGCCACAGTGTCTACAGCACTCAGGATCACACTTCAGCCCCAATGTTGCAGGGGCATGCAGTTTCCCTCAGGTTTATCAACAAATCATTGAAATCTGGAAAGAAAATTCTTCAAGAGGTTATTATAGTAATAGCTTGAAGACACCTAAAATGTTTTTTTATATCTACTTCTTTTGCATCTTTGGGTGCTTGACAGCACAATTGTTCTGATAACTAACTAGGTGAAGTTCTCAAATGGATAGTATTGGCTGGCTTTTTCATTAAGCAGTTTTTGCTTCTTTCCCAGTTGCTAAGTTAAAGGGAGCTTACTCTATGAAGCACTGTTAGCTACCCACCTGACAATGTATTCCTACTTCCTCAATCTCTCCAGTATTATGAGAAAGATTTGACCAAGTAGATTGGTTCACTAACTGTAAGCAATGATGTTCTCTGCATCCCTGGAAGTACTACTGCTGCCAAAATCTGGCTTAGGATCTCAAATTCCACCTGTGCAGACACTACCTTCTGCTGAAGTGGTGGCCTGACTTTCTTCAAATCCTCAGCAATAAATATTGTCTAATGTTCTTAAGAAGTATGAATGTGTAACTCATATTTAGCACGTGTGGAAGAAAAAGTATTGAAACAACCTAGGAAGCACATTTCTTGGCTATAATTTAGCTCTATGATCATCTGAAGAAAAATTACACCACAGCCTAACACGCAGAGACACACTCACTCTCCCTGTTAATGGTGGGAATAAACCACAAAAACAAGACAAACATCCAGTATAAACACAGCAGTGAACTGTGTATGCACTCCTGACCACAGTGCAAAACAGTCTTCGGTAAGAGCAACTCCAGCAAATTTATTGCTAAATCTTCCCCTTCTCTTATTAACTAAGAAAGTGCTTCTTATCCAGAGTTCTCTTGATCACACGTCAAACTTACATAGTTGAAAGGCAGGACAGTAATATTCATATGACCAACACTGGAAGACATTCAAGTTACTTTTTTCCAAGAAATTACAATTTAATTTAAAATAAACCAAAATAAGATGTCAGATACCTCATCGTTTAATTTTTCAAATTACAGAAGCCAATAAATATTTAAAAATACTCAGGTTATTAAATCATGCACAAGGACCTCCTTTACCTGCTGAATAAACCAGTAACAGACAAATTGAGGGCTTGGTTTTTCAGGCTGTCATTTACCAACAGGAACATCTGCTCATGTTGTTCCTATTGCTTCCAGCTGGCCTTGATACTTCCTACTACCCTGCCATACAAGGATGAAGCTGTTGACTCCTAACAGGACTAGTCATGCAACACACCCATGATGTTAACACTTAAAAAAATTATAGCTTCTAGATAGTTTGTGATACACTTTCCTCAGTCATATAAACTCATTAGGAAAGCTTCAGAGCTTCTCTTCCCTCACCAGCTTCTCCAGATTTTATCAATGCTAAGGTGTTGCCTTTATGTCTAGGACATTGTGTAGCCCACACTCCAACTACCTAAAAGCCAGCTACAGCTCCCAGAGACAACACTTAACAACTACCATCTGTCATCTCAAAATCTTTCTACAGTGAATACACAGATGCTACAGAAAACCAGACCAGACATAAGAGTTCATGTCTGCAACATCTTACTCAAAAAAAGCCCTACAGATCATCATAAAAACCTCACTGCTTTCTGTTTTCCCTATTTAGCTACCATTAAGCGTATTCCCAAATACCTTCAAGACAAGACACCTTAGAGGAAGTAACTCTCCTTCAGAGGAAAGCCGAGAGAATAAGATGAAACAAAGTTCTGTTAGTTACTCTTGGCCCACAGCTCTGGTAAAGGTTTGTTTGTTTGTTTTTAAACAGAGGCACTTTGTAAACATGCATTTTTCACTAATTTTCCACATGTACCTTTTGTCACACAGAGCAAAACTTATATTACTGACAAAAAAGGGAAGCTGACCTACTTCAGTTTTAGTAGCTCAAGCTACCTTCTGTCAAATGAACTGCAAGAAAATGCCATACCTATTGACTTGAAGTTTGTTAAAGTTTCAATTTGATTAAATACATCAGCTGCCCAAGACGGACTGTGAATTTTAAATTACCTTTTTCCCCTGAATTTGAACAGTCTCATCTAGTACTTGGCCTACTTTAAGACCACAGCATCTTCATCAGAAAGCTGAGCTGGTGCACCAATACTAATCATAACTTGCTATTTATCTTCTGTTTTTCTAAGAAGGAAGAGAAGGGCAAACAAGGTCATCATGTTTGGCAAAGAACATGATAGTAACAAAAAAAAAAGTTGAGAAACAGACGGGAGTGCATAAATTTATTCCTAAGGATGTGAAGGATCCAACAGTTCTGTAGAAGCAACCCACTTAAAGGATTCCAGTAACTATACAAAAATTCTGCAGAGCTCAAACCCAAATTGGTTGGCTCTTACCTGCAGCCTTCCTCCTCAACTTTCCAGTAAAACCATCTTGTTGTTTTACATTCAGCTCTTTTCTGAGGAGAAGAGGGGGAGGCGGGGGGGAAGCTGCACAGGGGAAAACAGGAATACAATTTTATCACCAGTGTTTGAAAAAACTTAAGGAGAAGACAAGTAGAGAATTTAGAAACACAGGAAAACAGGACATTTCCAGTAACTAGATCTTAGGAAATGCCCGAAAGAAAAAATGTCATACAATACATAAAGAAACTAACATAGGGAATGACAGACAGAAGAGTAAAGAAATTGAGTTATGTCATAGATATGTTTACATACCTATGCTGAGAAAGCCATTCTGGGCAAGACTCATTACAGATCAATACTTCAGCAAAGCAACTTGTAGCCTTCCTCCCTTTCCAAAACAAGTTCTGCAGCTTTAACTCATAATCATTACACGTTAACAGCACAGCCTTATACAAAATTGAGTTTTTAGAAAACTATGGAAGGAGAAGCTTATGCAGAATTCAGCCTTCCACGCTAACACCTTCCTAGCAGCCATGCTTTAATTAGGACATCTGATCAGTGAAGAATCTGAAGACTTTTATTGAGAGAGTGGTCAAACACTGGAACAGGCTTCCTAGAGAGTTGGTCCATGTCCCAGGCCCATTCGTGTTTTAGAGGCACTGCCGTTTAACATGCTTTAACTTTTGGTGACCCCATAATTGGTCAGGCAGTTAGACTACGCAGTCAATGTTGTCTATTCTGGTTTCTGTATTCTACTACAGCCCTTAAATTTTAAGGGAAAAGGATCAGTAATATGAAGCATACATAAAGGACAGCCTTTGCTACCAATCTCTTTCCTCAAATGCAAGCTTGGCAAGTCTTCCAGGCAAGCTACAAGATCTCAATTTCTATTTACAACCAGAAAGGAACAAACTTGAAGTCATTTAATTGGTATAAAGGTATATATGTAAATGGACACTGGAAAGCAATCCTTTCCAACATCACCCTCTTACAAGCTTCCAATTGAAAAAGCAGGGATTTCTTAAATCCTGATTAAATACAAAGGAAACAAATATTCCCGAGTGGTACTCAACACTTAAGAGGATAGTTTCCTCTCACTCAAACTACCAGTGCTTGAAGAGGCTGACAGACCAAGAAGTCTTCAAAATTTTATTCCATCCTTAATTCATGCAATTCACTTTCACTTCTTTTTTAATCAGAAAGATCCTCCCATAACAGGGTTAGTCCTAGTACAGCTGAATACAGAGAAATGCACGTATACTGGTGGAGCAGAGAGCAGAGCACAGGCAAAGACTCATTAAACAGGAAGAGGATCTATACAGATACAAAAGCAGCAGACAGCATTATTATTCTGATGCATAGTCATTTGATACATTTCTTAATATTACAGCTAGTTTTCCCTCTTACAAGTGGAAATGAAGCAGAGAACTAACAAGTAATCTATTACATATACCTAAAGCCAGCAATTACAGAATTCTGTTCTAGTGTTTTGCAGAATCAAACTCTATAACTCAATTTAGGGTTATAAAGTAGGTATGTGTTTATTCGCCAGAGCAGTACCAGCACAGCAGACTCCCACATAAACACACACATCCCTGTAAAATAAGGACTTAAGCAATACATTAAACTTACATGTCTTCAAAAATTCACATTCAATATCAATTTGTAAGGAATGTTCAAATAATTGCATATACACTTCCAAGGAATATTTTCACGTACTTACAGCACAATTATTGAGACAACAACCAGCAAAGTGGTCTTTTCAAAGCAAACATGAAGAGACTTAAAGGCTTGCTACACTGCACTTTTTTCTACCTGAAACAAGTAAATAGTAGGCAGGTTCCCCAGAACAACTTAAGTTTTACCAGAGTAAAATACAGGATGTTAGCTATCAAAATAATAATAATAAAAAAAGTAAAGTCACATCACCTGGATCCTCAAACACGAAGGTAATTGAATTATTGCCCTTTCCCATTCTTAACATTTATTGTATACAATTAATACCCAAACCTTTGCTGAAATCCATACGACGGAGCAAATCTGAAAACCAGTCAGTGAGATAATCTTATGGATCTCCTTCTTAAGACAGGCTGTGAAAATTTCGAGGAGGCAACGTCTTTCTGTATGAATCTGGCCTTAAAATAACTTAAGAGTTTACCCTGACACAAGTCCCTCTCCTTTAATTCCAAAATCCTGCCAGTTGTATTCCTTCTTGTGCCATTAACAATATTCCTAACAGAATTGTATTTGTATGGTTTTTTTTCCTGACAGTCTCAATAATTTGAGAGAGATTTTTAATCTCTTTCAGTAGTTAACCATCCTTACTGTAAACAGAGGAGTACTGAGTAAGTCCAACCTTTTGTATCTTAAGCCCAAACACAAACCACTGGTCTGACAGTAATTAACTCTGCTGTGCATAAAGGTGCTGCTGCTACATGCCTTCTCTTTGTGTAACTACTGGGAAATCAAGAAAAGTTCAAAAATAATTTGAGTATAACTACATTAAACTAATTCCTTCAGACTAGTCTACGCTTAGCTTTTCTGGAACAGTTTTTTAGGGGGAATTAAACTGCTTCGGAATAAACAAAAAACAAATTAGAAAAAGAACATCCTCCACCTCAAACACAAATGTCCTGCCTTGAAATTCTTCCAAATTGAGTTTAACAATTCATACCCTCCATAATTTCAAAGCAGACTTTGGACCTCCTGGAGAAGCCCCTGACTCACATAAAGCACTGATAATCAATCAATTCTCCCTATTTTCCAAAACCTTAACAATTTTCAATATTGGAGCACAACATGTACACCTTCACCATTATTACACATTTAATTGACACCATATACAGAACTAATATATTATCAAACTGCTTACATTGCAGTCCCCTGATCACAATTTCAAGTTTGGTGCCCGACTTCTCTATAGCATACAACAGGCCATCTATCCCAACTGCTAAACATCTACACACAACTGCTAACTTCCAGGAAGTTCTCAAATCCCATATGAGTAATCTATACTTCTTCCCAGATGAATGTGGTAATTTGTCTCTCCTGATCTCAAATTGGGACAGGCAATCTCATTCCAGTCTCAAACAAATACCATAGTTCGGAACAAAAGCCTAAGCCAACACTACCTCTCTGACTTCCAAAGGCAAACACTGCTGACACTGCTGGTACAGGTGGGTTACACACCACAGAATTAACCAGTTTCTTTAGGTCATCAGAGACAGTGCATAAATCGCTCATCATAAATGCTACCTCTCACCAAACTTCCTAACTTGCCTGAATGTTCAGGTGCACAGAATACCTTCCAACACTAAACACAATGTAACAGAAAGCTACGGTATAACTGAAGATGAAATACGCAATAAGCTGCCAGCGTTACTAAATAGTTGGGAGCTAGGCATGAAGCAGGAGGGGGGTGAGTGGAGGCGAGCAGAGGGGAGACCAAACACACACTTATTGCCTGCATATTCTGACACGGCATAGGAGTTTTCTTACATTTTAAATTGGGCTGTTTGTAGTGAGCCATCTTCCCCACCCAAAATTCTCTAGCTAGGGATCTCAGATCTTTTTCACACAAGCATATCTGAAGTTACAAATCTCAATACCAGACTAAAAGGTAAAATTAAGGCCATTACATGACCTCACAGAAAAATTTCTTCCAGCTCTAAACTGAGGTGTTTGTACGCTACTGCTTTAGACAAAACTGCAACAAACCTTTGTTTCTCTGTTCCTCTCCTATCAAGTTATCAGACATGTATACTCTCAGGAGTCTAATCTACGAGTTAAGTGCATAAAAATTAAGTGTAAAAAAGATTAGACTGCTGATAGTATGAGGCCCTGATTTTATATAGCAAGCAGAAAACCTGGACAAAGGGGAACATGACATTAACAGGAAGCAATACTCTTCATTTGCAGGACTCCTGAATCCAAGAGAACACAAAAAAATACCTGGATCTACTCTCCTCTTTAACTCCAAGATCCTTTAATGTTTCAGCTCTCTTCGTCTAAGAGGAAACCACTAAAAAGAGTACAATTCATCTATCTTAAGATTATACTTCTACAGCTGGGGAGGGAGAGAGGTAGGGACACGCAAATTCTCTTCTGTTAGCAAGCTAAAAACTTTATAAGGACCTTCCTGATGCTACAAAAAGAAGGGAAAAAAAAAAGACTAATCAATACTTGAAACCGATATGTGTAACTAAAAGTTACAGTATCTGTTATGATTTTACATTCATACAATTCTGATTGCACCTACATAATCCTAAAACACTTAGTATCAGTGAATCACGCATCAGCAACGTTCTGGTCATTTTAATACTTAGACACTATGTACACAGTTTAATTACCAAAAAATACAGACTTTTATGCAAGCACACACAGAATATAGATTCTTAAGCTGGCAAAGAAGTAATGCACAAAAAAAGACCTTTGCACATCCAGTCTCACACTTTCTGTGCAGCCTGTTAGTTACATCACGACACATAAGCAAACAATAACAGCCAAATGAACAGCTGTACAGCTTATTTCAGACTCTGGTTGCTTAATTCTTCTATGTTCTATGAGCAACACCAACTAAAATTAGAAAGCAAGCTCGAATTTTAAACTGAACCTTAAAAGCAGAACTCCACAAAGTGCACGGCAGAGATCCAGTAAGATAAGAAAGCTGCTACTCCAGAGCTAAGATTAGGGCAAAGATCAACCACTGGACCGTGACCTTAGTTGAAAGAGGGAGTTAAGAATAACACAATAAAGCAACAGGACTTCTCAGTGCTTGATGCTTTCTGCCCTGTCTCAACACCAATGACAGAGACACAGATTTAGAAAAGTTTACCTGGTGGAAAACATGCATCGAAGTGATATGAACTTCAAAAGGCACAGACTAAGTGGAAATATAACAACCAAAACCTTAGTATGACCAATGAAGTATCAGCATTTATACCAGGATAGCAAATTCTGCTAAGAAAAAAAAAATCAACAAAACCCCCTCAAACTCATGATAATTCCCCTATCCGTAGAACTGTTATTAACTCTGGAAATCTCACCAACATAAACATACTTTCTTATTTAGATAGTTAATTTCTCTGATGTATACTAGGGCATTTAATTAGAAGTATCTCTGCTCCCACACCAACATTTGTTGAGACACTGCTTCAACTAAGAAGTTCACATTTCCTGACATTTTAAATATGCCTTGTAAATGGTGGTACGAGGCACTTCAAACACATGGCTTTGGTCTTTAAAAACAAAAACAAAAAACATACACAAATATATTCACAGTTTTCCACAACATTTTATTTTTTTTTTTTAATATTATGACAAAGTCTCAAACCCCCTCAAAGTTTCTATTTTCAATCTAAGAGAATCTAGGAGCTGGGGATGCTGTGTGTGTTCTATCTCCTTTCCTTTCACAGAGACGGAGGGAAAATGAATGCTGTTTCCATTGATTTGGTTGGAGGCCACCAAACGTAGAACACTCGCAAAGCTGTGTGCTTTCTTTCCAAACCTTAAGTTACTGGATATTTTCATAAAGCTTGTATGCCTTTTTTGGGGGTTAAAGCATTTTATACCAAATAGCTAAAGTTACCTCCATTCTGCTTTTCCAGCTGTCTCCTTTCAGTCTAGAATCTGAATTTCAAGCTAAAGAAATGCAACATCCCCCCTCAAAACCAACAAATTAATGCATTCTTAAAAAAAAAAAAATCCTTCACATAGGATAAACAAATACAACCCACTTATTTCTTTATTGAGGCAGTTATGAATCAAAATAGGCTTGTTAGCCAAATCTGCATTACTACATCATTAACAGCGGTCTGCTGTCTGGTTCTCAACATTATACAGCACTGAGGATATCTTTTGCTCAAACACAGGATTTTGAAGTAATGCTGGGGATGTTCAGTGTTGCGTAAGTAGTGCCATTACATTTTGGAGGCTTTTTTCTTTTTTTAGACATGCGTATGTCTCCTGATAGTTTTTAGTTTCTTAGATCTAGCAGCAAACTTGGCAACAGCCACAGTGTGTTTACCCTAGAAACCCGGGAGCTAAACCAACTGTCAGAACACAGTTTCAGTTGATAACTTTAAGTACCACTGTCTGTGCGCCAAAAAGCTTTTTGTTAATTGTTTTTTACCTCCAAACAAAAGCAGTAGCTAAAGTTTTTAGACAGAAAGGTATACTCCTTAACAAAATTAACATTCCTCTAAGGTCTTTAGTTGCCACTCCTTTTTAAAGGGTTACTATATCCCTCTTATCAACAGCATATTTTAGAACTCAAATCAACTTAGCCAGGTAAAAACTCCTACAGAACGCTGCTCCTTGACTGAAGTTTCCAACTGTAGTAATAAGATGCTCTATTTTCCGTATTTATTCTTTGTAGGAACAGGAAGGGGGAAAAGATAGAAGGGAAGCAAAATACATTTCTTTTTTTCATCAAAGCATTAATTAGTCATTTAAATATCTTGTGACTTGATGCTTGAATATTAAATTGCTTTGATTGCATTCTTCCCTAGGGAAAGTTATTTAGTTAAGAGGAGAGCTCTTAACTCCAAATATGGGTTCATTTAAAATTACATTTATGCAAAACTAAAGCAATGTCAAAATTCTATTTAAAAAATAGTTATAAATGACTATTCACATCAGTTGAAGCCGCCCCCTCCCCCTAGAGTCTTACAGACACTTTGCCATCTGTTTGCAAAGAAATAGATAATACAAAATATTTAGTATTTTCACATGTATTAGGAACAAATGCTCTAACTCAAGTTTTCGGCTGCTACAGAAGACTGAACCCCCAACTTTCCCAGATCCTGCTTGGCATGAAATTTGGGAAACGGAATGCAGAATAGTATTAAACCTGTGAGGTTTCCCATAAAACTTTAGTCAACTACACATTGCTCTGTTGTGAGCACCAATATAAAACTGAAGAGAAAGCTTTTTGGGACAACAAGTGGGAAGGAAGGAAATTTACTAAGCCTGTAGAAACAAGGCAGGGAAAGACTTTTATGTAAAAGAACTGAAAAGGATTCAGGAACACCCCTGTGTTTACTGATGGCAAACAAATTTCTCTTGGGGGTGTGTGTACACACATATTCAGAACAAAAGCATGAGCAAACTTTAACTGCCGAATGTGTCCACCTACAGCTCTTAAGTTTAATCCTCAAAGCTAGATTTAGTAAACAAAAGCATTGCATTAACCACGGAAACAAGTCTTGTAATTAGCGTTTAAAAGGCTTCCCTTGCCCAGGACTACTTTTCCTTCACTAGAACATATCTCTCTGGGTTTATGAAGGCTATGTAGTTACCCCATATAATTTTCTAGCCTGAAAACTTGTAACTGCCAGGCAAACAGTAAAAGACAAAGACAACAACCTGGCATTTCTACATACATAAACATACGCATGCACACGCACTTGCCCACTTTAACCTAGAAATAAACCCAGCAAGCATCACAGCAAATACAAAATTTTAAGCTCCAGTGTATGTGGAAGTTAAGCGCTCTCTCATATTCAGAAACTACAGGTATCTATCCAGAACACATCTGCTGCATCAAAAGAAACACAAGCTTCTACGCACAGCTACTTACTGCTTGAATACTACTCCTAAATGAAGGGATACAGCACTAAAGTTTTGAGAGCCTTCACAAAAATAAACACCACCAAACCAAAACTGTAAAAAACCCAACAACAAAAACCACTTCACAATATACATTTAAATGAATGTTTATAGCAACTTGCACAGGACTTGGAAATACTGAAATATGTGAAAATGGTTGGCGGTTACACTAGGAAAGCCTCAAAGAGTAGTGACTGAACTAAGACAACATGCAAAGAGTACGCCAATTTACAAATGTTTCATCCTGAAGACAATAAAAATTCACAAAATGAATTAACTCAGAGCAATAGTGCCCAAAGAGAAGGCTGCATTCAAAGAAGATACCTGAATTTTAAGTTTTAAAGAAGTAACTCAAAGTTTGCTAGCTCTACAACTACTAACAGGAATACAGCCCACCACCTCCGAAGGACAATGGAAGCCTGACAGCCAGCAAAACTCACGACTACGAAATCGTAAAACCTGTTCTTATCACTACATTTCAAAACCTGTTAACATAGCTGTATTTCTACATATCTCTCCTCCTTGCTGTGCGTAATGTGCTAATGGGGAAAACCGAACAATTAAGGAAGTAATTGAAGAAAAACAAACACTGAAAATCACAAACCACCCATTTCGGAGGGCTTTTCGATAGTAACGCGGCTGCATATTAGGCCAGTCTAGGGATGTGATGAGCGAACAATTAAACGATCCTAAGAAGTTGGTTTAAGTTTCCTTCTCCACGGAGCCAGTAAAACTGAGAGGGAAGCAATGGGCTTCGGACCCCAAACTCGGACGTTCTCACTCTCAGCAACACTCCAGCGCCGACTTCCCCGTTCACGCAGACGAATCTCAGCAGACACCCCCTCTCCGCGCCCCCGAACACCCCCGGCGCCGGCAGCTCCCGCCGCAGCGCCCCCCGCCCGGCGCGCGCCCGCGCGTTCCCGAGCGCCCCCCGCCGGCTCGGCAGCGCCCCCCGGTGGGGCAGCGCGGTGGTGGCGGCGCCGCCGCGGCTCCCCGGCGCCCCGCGCCGCTGCCGCACACAAGGCCCGGCCCGAGAACCAAGAGACAAAATGGCGGCGGCCCGCGGTGTCACGTGACCCCCTTTGTGCCCGCCGGGGCCCCCCGAAAGGCGCCGCGGGCGCTGGCGGGGTGCGGGCCGGGGGCGGCGGGAAAGCGACGGGGAGAGCGCGGCGAGGGGGCCGCCGCCACCCCTCCCCGGGTCGTTCCCCCCCCCCCCCCCTTTTCCTCCTCCCGGCGGGCGGGGAGAGCGCGGAGAAGATGGCGGCCATTTTGTGCTTGCGCAGAGGCGAAGGTGGGGGCCCCGGGCGCGGGGGGGATGGAGGGACCCGGCCGGGGGGGGTGGGGGGGGGTCTCACGTACCGACTCCTCTTCCTTCTCCATGCCCGTGGGCATCTGCGGCACGGCCCGGTTAATGGAGGCATATTCGGCCAAGTCGGGCAGGTCCTCGCAGCGGAAGACGGGCAGCGGCTTGGAGGCGTCCAGCGCCCGGGCCCGGAACGACAGTTTGCTCATGTTAGGCGGCGATGGCGGCTCCGGCTGGGGAGGGGGGGGCGACAGCAAGAGCGCTCCGAGCTGAGAGCCGGACCCCGCCGAGCGCTCTCATGGAGGGACCGAGGCTCCCCCGGCGGGGCGGGGCGCGCTCCGACACGGGGCCCGGCGGCGCCGGTCGGCGCGGCTGGGCTGGGCGCTGGCTCCTCTCCTCCGCCGCTCCGGCTCCGCTCAATACGCCACGGCCAACATGGCGGACATTAAACCTCGACTGGCCGCCTCTTTCAGCCAACCCCAGCGCCACAGCCATTCCCACACTGCATCGCGCAGGGGCGCGCGCACGGCGCCGCCCGGGGGGGGGGTGAGCGCGCGGGAGCGCGGGAGCGCGCGGGGCGGCCGGGCGGGGACGGGAGACGAGGCGGCGGCTTCTTGGCGGCGCGCGGCCGCCCGGGCGGCGAGGAGCGGGCACCGAGGAGCCGGCACCGGGACGGGGAGCCCCGGAGCGCCCCTCGTTCGGAGCTCGGCGACTGCATTGAACAGACGCGCCACAAAGCCAGGGATAGGAAACGTGGAGTCCCGCTTGTCTCGGGAATGTTGCCCCGTGCCACCCAGGCGGCAGCGCAGCCCTGGAAGTGTCAACTGCTTCTCCCAAAATTCTCAACTCCTGCTTCTCCCAAAAGAGTCAACTCCCAATTCTCCCAAAAGGGTCAACTCCCAATTCTCCCAAAAGGGTCAACTCCCAATTCTCCCTAAAGTGTCAGCTCCTGCTTCTCCCAAGATTCACAACTCTCGCTTCTCCCAAAATTCACAACTCCCGCTTCTCCCAAAAGTGTCAGCTCCCCCTTCTCCCAAAAGCGTCAGCTCCTACTTGTGCCACCAACATCAGCTTCTGCTTCTCCCAAAAGTGTCAGCTCCTGCTTCTCCCAAAATTCTCAGCTCCTGCTTCTCCCAAAAACATAAACTCCTGCTTCTCCCGGGCCCTGCCAGGCGCTGTTTGCTCGGGAAGCGTTTCCCTGAGTGCAAACATTATGTTTTTGGTTTGTAACACCACTCGAGTCCTACAGTTAAATCAATAAATCCACATTCTTGAGTTAGAGTTGTTCTTATTAAAAAGTACAAGAAAGTGTGTTTTGCTTGACTCTAAGCATCACTACACTTCTAAAGCAAAATATTGTAATCCGGCGCTGCTATGTAAGAATCAGTAGACCAAGCTTGTTCTTTATCACATACTACTCATGGAAAACAGAACTTTCAGAAATAGGGTGTAAATGTAATGAAAGCATGAGAAAAGCATTATTTTCCTTAGTAATTTTAAAACTATGTTTATAATAAAAGCAAAAGCCTTTTTTTGTTAATCACACAGCCTCTGTGACAATAGTACCGCCGTCCTCGACCTTAAACAGCTCCTAGCCCTGAGATGAAATATCACTAGATGCAGTTAACAGCAACTATTTGCATGTCTGACTCCCCCACAGATCTCCCAAACTGTTTCACCTGCAAGTCATTTAGCTTCACAGCCTCCCTCGGACAAGAAAGTTTGTCTGTATTGCAAATGGGTAATGCAGCGGAAGACAGCTGCCAGGGACAGGGAGACTTTTTCTTTATGGCAAGGTTGTTGGGGTTTTTGTTTTGTTTTTAAAAAAAGGACAGGGGCTAAGAAATATCGCTACTAAGGAATATCGCTGTATTCATTTGTATTTCAATAGTTACATCAGGACCAAGTGTTAAAAGTGCACATTGCTTTTTATGCTAAATTTAAAGTTAAAGCACACGCTAGGTAGAAATAGTTATTCTAGAGTAATCCTAAAATAAATTGCACATAAAACATCTACAGACTTTTCCACAAATAGTGAATAATTTAATTTACCCAACTAGCAGGATAAGGTGATGACAAAAAATGTATATAGTGATACATTATCATAGATTGGCTTCGACCTAAAATGCTAAATGAAAATTAAATATCTGGCAGTTAAGCAAAAAAATAAGGCCATTAAATAAACCCTCCACTTCCACTGATGAAAGAAAAACAATACACGATGAAAAGCAAAGTATAGAAAATGTTCTGAACTGTGAAGAAAGAATATCCAGGTTTAAACTTATCCTTAAATGACCTTTGCCTTTCCAACCCTACCACAGGCTGAGAAAAGTGCAGAACAAGCAGAATGGACAATAACGTTTGGATACAAACAGGACAGTATGCATTAAGAAAGTGTTTTGGCCTGAAACTCTTACACTGATCAGCTTTTAATGTTTTGCCAATAAAATAGCTTACGTTTAACTATTTTGACTGGTCCTCAAAATTACCCAAATTAATTTGCTAGTAAGATGAAGAAAAGTGTGACATTTGGAAACAATGCCACATCAGCCCTGATTTCTGTCCTGTAAAAATGACAACAGGAAAAAGTATAGAACATCGACACTGATGTTTCTATTTTACCTTCCTTTCAGTTAGGATATGCAGATATATTTTAAGTTTTGCCTTTTTGTAGCACTTGCCAAAATGTTCATGTTACAGTTGTAGGCATCACTGCTCCACTACAACAGCAGTTAATCTAAAATTGGTATGTTTTGCATAATGACCAGACTACTCTTTGCCAGCTCCCAGTAAAAGATCAGTAAGCGTAAATTCACTCGTACTGAAGTGCTATGCGTCTTTTAAAAACTGACATTTAATGAACTGCAAGGTAAATGGAATATAATAAATATGGCACTTTGAATTGTTGTTCTTTCTTTGTACAAACTACTGAAATTAGATTTTTAACATTGGAGGCATTTCTTTAAGGCTTTTTGTGATTTCAAAATACTTAATTAATAGAACAAGCTTTAGTAAAATGGAATAACTTTCTTAAAAATTCTAGTGTTTATTTAGTTTTGTGGCTTAAAATATTTCTAAGGCAAAGAAAGACTAAGTAGTTTCTTTAAACACAAGTTGTGGTCTTCTGAATTTTTATATTCTTGTTCTCATTTTTTTATATTAGGAATTTATCTCCAAGTAAGTACATTATATAAAGGCAAGTACAAAATAAAGGAGCTAGAAGTGGAAATAAAGTACAATATTAAGGCTGATTTTGCATATGGGAGTTTTCTGTTCTTCAACTTTTAAGGAAAGCCTATTTAATTGAGAAAATCAATATCGACAGGAATACCTAGTATTAACAGTGAACAACTTGAAGTCATTCCACTCTCCAGCCTCACTGGAGGAGGGGGTTTTGTTTTTTTAAGCTTTCTTCCTTCCCCCCCCCCCCCCAAATAATGATACACTGAAATCCAGGATGCAACTGCGACTGGAAACCAAATACATTTGACTCCTTATACACACTCTTTTTCTCTGGCCATACTTTTCTTGTACCCACTTAAAACTGTAACAGACAACAACTAAAAGTAGAACATGTTTAAGGTAAAACATGTTCTCTGCTTCCTGGAGGAGTTTAAGGCCAGGTTGGGTAACCTGATCTAGTGGGATGTCCTTGCCCATGGCAGCAGGGTTGGAACTAGATGATCTTTAGGGTCCCTTCCAACCTTAACTATTCTGTGATTTATGTTTGTCTTTTGCCAGCCATTTGAAGAATAGTTCTTGCATACAGAAGATAATGCAGTATTTTGATAAACTGACGAATATGCTGAATACACTAAACTATACCCTAACTTGCATATCCACAAATATTTGCAATTTTTCATTACTTTACAACCTGTTTGTACTGTTGTAAAGCACACTAACTCATCATTTATTTACACAGCAATTTTGTTGACCAGTTTTTTTGACTTTTATCTCCATAAATGCTGACTACTCTTAATGGATGAAAAGTATCACTGGTCTCCCCCCACCACTCCTTTCAAAAATCAAGTATTAAGAAATGACAGATTAAAAAGTTACTATACTCAGGTTTCTTTCCAGAATGACTTACTCCTAGGGGTATGGAGAGATACAGGTGTCTTTTTTGTTCTGCAGTAAGCTATTATGGATTCTGTACATATATTCATGTTTTACATTTGCTAGTTATGCTTCTGTTCAAATTTGCTTCTCAGCTATCTTTTTTGTTTGTTTGTTTATCATAGAATGGTTTGGGTTGGAAGAGACCTTAAAGATAATCTCATTCCAGCCCCCTCTACATCAGGCCACTCAAGGCCCCATCCAACCTTGAACACTTCCAGGGATGGGGCATCCACAACTTCCTTGATTTTGTTTATGTTTAACATAAACAGCCATATTCTTTTAAATTATCTCAATGAGCCACCTGGCATTTGGATTAAAATGAGATAAATGTAGGCAAGTATGTCACTAGAGGTTATTCATTATTTTATAAAATATCATACAACAGTAATAAGTAGATGCATATAAAAATTATCTTAAGAGGATGAAGATTTCAACCGTAAATGAACTCATGTAATTCATAGTGAATTTCACTTTATTTGCTGGTGTCAACTGTCTGTTTTAAGGGAGATAATGGAACGGTCAAACATATTTAGAGTTCACCTGCCATACTACATAACTGGCGTAGAATGCCTTTGTGATAATTTCTGCTTGGTTTTTTGAAGATAATTTGGTGTTTCATTGCTTTGGCATCTCGGAGAATGGTATGATATATTCACATGGTTATTTTAGGTGTTCATAGTTGAGATACAATAGCAACAAAGCTTGTCTGAAGTTCTTTCTGAATCATAACTTGAAGTAATGACCGAGAAGATCTCTTCCTCAATTCGTCTCAATGAGAGGAAAGTAATTTGTCTTACATATACAGAAACAGTTTTTGTTTCTGCAGTGAACAGGCAGGTACATGTACTGCAAGGCCAAATTTTTTGGTTACCTTTATGTTTTTTGAAAGCACTTCCAGGTTATACTGCAGAATAACAAAAAGAGATGAGAAGGGTTGATTCTGCATTCAGTCTCCTACTTTTCAACAGCTAGTAAGTAAGGGGAATTCTTTAGACTCCAAAGCTGCCTAAAGAAAATTAAATTTGGAGATACAACATCCTGGTAAGATGAGAAGATTGGAAATGCTGAACAGGAGCATGTCATTTTTCCACTATAAAACCAATGACTGCTATTCTCATGAGCAGTATGTTACTACAAATGACCAGTAAAGCAGCATTACAAAACTAGTTGTTTTTAACAATCAGAACAGAAGCACAAAAGTTGGCTTTCTTGCAACAAAATCTGAAGTTTTAACACCTTGTTACAAGAGGCCATACTTAAAGCTGGATAAGGAATTACCATGTGATCAATAGTTTTCATATTTGAAAACTGCATGAAAGGAATCACAAGACAACACTATTTCGCATTAGGTAATGCTAACAAAAAATGAGATAGGCTGAAACGAGCAATATTTCTGTTTTCTCTCAGTCTCTCTGCAGGAAACACTCACTTTGTAATGTGTTGCCTTTGTTAACAGTATTGGTTTAAGTTACTGTGGTCCCGCTTTCTGCTCTGCCATTCATTCTTTTTTCTCCGCAGTCCTGCTGCCCCTTCATCAGTATTAGCACAGCTGCTTATGAAGCTGCACTGAGTACCAAGTTGGAATCTGATCAGATACTTTAACAGTGCAGAAAAAAAACCCCCAACTTTATAAATCAGAAAAGCCACTTGCAAAGAGTGATGTTGGAAGTTACGTTCCAGTAGCTACAGCTTACTGCCACTGCCCTTTTCCTACACATGATCCAGTTTGTGAATGCTACCGAATACAGTAGTCTAGGATGATAAAACCTGTGCAAAAGGATTTGAAAATGATAACTGTATATACCAATTAATACCCAAACAGTAGTACACTGTCATATGCCATAGTTGAAAACCTTTGCCTACAAGACTAGTGTCTGAACTAGTCTATAAATTATTTCTTGTTTTCTTTCACACAGCCTACATATCGTCATGTATGGGTGGGGTTTATAGTTTCAAGTACATATATAAAACAGGCAATATTTTCCAACATGACTGAAAAGAGTTATATGCCGGTTTAATTGAGTAATCTTACTTGGGGAATGTGTCAGACATACATATCCACAGAAGCACAGAATCACAAGGTTGGAAAAGACCCACTGGATCATCGAGTCCAACCATTCCTATCAATCCCATCGATTCAAAAGCAGAGTCCAGCATCCTCAGGGAAACTGAAAGGTGTTATGCCACTGAGCTGTATCCAAAAAAGGGGTAAAACCTCTAGCCAGACATTCTTTTACAGAGAAGAAACAAAGTGAACAGAGGAGTAGGGAAAGCTAGCACCACATTTCTACTTATGCAACCATAGCTAAGCTGTTGCAGGTGGTGGAGGCAGCTGCCTACATAGAAGGAGAAAAAAGACTGCAAGAGGATCTAATGATTTAGCATGATTATTTTCCAGACTCAATATTTTTCCCAACATCACCTCTACAGACAGAGCCCATTTCACCATTCTTTTGCCTAAAATGTATCTGAAGGCACAAAGGGTTTGTGGGAGTTTTTCAGTACTGTAAGTAAGAAGGGAACTAGCTTCCTTTATATGGCTTCTTTGGGAGACAGAAGTTTTTATGTGCATAGGCAAAACACATAATAATGGAAGCAGTTATTGTGTTAGACATAGCAGCAATAAAAAGCCAAAAATTATGCTGAGACTCTTCTGTTTTGAAAGATACCTTTCACTGTTTAAGTTCCCCTGGATTTCAAGTAGTCATACTAAGAACTGTAAGGGTTAAAAGATAAGCGATTTCTGAGCTTCTCCTTCACTCTTCCATTCCATAATATGTATTCTCTCCAAAGTATTATGCTAGATGAACCTTGAGCTCTTGCCTTAATCACCTTTAGCAACTTGTCCCACAAAATAATATCAAAGTTTTAAAATATAACCCTTTTGCAAAGTTTAAAAAAACCCCAAAAACAATGAAAAAGAGGACAAAAAAATATGTGACTTCATGCTCTGGATTTTTGTTTGGGGTTTGTTTATTTTTGGTTGGGTGGGTGGCTTTTAACTTAAGAATATCTTGCAAGTCAAATGAAGTTAATCATATAAATACGTATTACCAGTAGAAGAGACAGCAGAAGGGCAAAAATCATCCTTTTCTTGTTGGAAATGCAAAGGATTTGGCTTGGAGAAAAAAACAAAAACAGAAAATCAAACAAAAAAAACCCAGACCAAACCAAAGAAAAAACCCAAACAAACAAACAAAAAACCCAAACCAAATAAAAAAGCCCCACCCCTTCTCTTGCCAAGACAACTGCTAATTCATTAGTCAAAGAGCCAAGTACAGATTGTTTTGATATTCTGCATAAGATAAGGGGAAAGGCTAAAAATATGGAACAGAAATAGAAAAATTCTGCTTGTACATAGGTCTGCCGGTAGGCAGTAATGTGCTCTGTCCTGAATCCTTCAGCTAACCATTAAGTTAAAACCAAACAAAAATAAGACCCCCCTACAAAGACACCCCACACCACTCCATAAACCTTAGGCTGCTGCAGAGTTCACACACTAACCCGGGAGAAAGGAGTATACTGGCAACAAGCTACATTCCTTTGGATAACTTTAGAAAGTTGAGCACCACACTGTTAATTGCTTGGCTCTATATGCAAATACATAGCAAATTCAATCCAGTCAAGCTCATATGCTCTAACTTTTTAAATTTTGTTTTTAATATAAGTAATTTATTTTAGTATCTTGCACTTTCATGACAGACTAACTTGCAAGATACACACCGTATGAAAATTAGTTCAAGTGGTTCAGAGCTTCTGGATAGTACAATCAAGTATTTGCACAAGATCGGAATTATATTGCTGATTAAATCATGTGGAGTTACAGCCTGATATCTGCTCTCTAATGTCAAACGTTTTAATTGCAGTTCCCGAATCCGAATGAAAGTAGTATATCTGGTTGCCTCAGGCAATTCAGGAAAACATCCTAGGTAGGAATTAGCTAGGCTTCAGAAGCGTTTTGGTGCAGGGAAGTATACTCCCATCTTGGAATGAAGAGGCATTTCCTAATGCATAAGTTTAGATTGAAGTGGAGGAGGGGTAGCAAGCGTTTTTTTATTTCACATGTTAGTGGACTCTACCTACATACCTATGGTATGAGCAAACCCTCGTGAATTCCAGATCAAATTAATGGGACTGTGGTATTAAGTACCTAATACAGGTTATACCATCTTTACTTAAGATAAATACATTTCTCCAAAGAAAGGAAAAAAACACAAATAACTTAGCTTTTTGATTTCAAAAGTTTGATATTATTAGTTTGCAAGAACACAAAAATTCTTTCAACCTCAGGTGTGGACTCCTTTATGGTACATACCATAGTCTAAGTTATTGTCTTTTGGGATACAAACTAATCAAGATCATATTTATAACCAAATATTTACATAAACATGTTGGAAAGTTCCAATTAATAATGCTGTATTAGTGAAAAGAGCTCATGAGCTAAGTCTGAATATATATATCCAGCAGAGGAGGCTAGATCCGAATATAAAACTGATCTGATAATACTGTTTTGATATGTATATATTTTATGCCTCTGATGCTATAATTTAAAAAAGCAGAAAGCTTTGGTAGGGTTAACCTGAAGAAAATACATTTTCAGAGATTTTTCAACATATAGAGAGTGAAAAAACAACTTGAGAGAGTTGGGTGGGTGTTGAGAGGGGAAGTGTTTTGGTTTAGATCGGAATATGAAGTTGCCTTGAGAATAAAGACAGAGAAAATAATCTAAGGTGATTTCTCTATGTCACTAATGTAGGTGGGTTCAGAAAACCCAAGCTGATGTGATAACACTGGCATTTTCTTCTCCTCCCTACCCAGTGAAGTCCCCAAGTCTGCTGTAAGAGAAACAGTAACCTGAGAAACAAAACCTAGCGGAAAGTAGTTCTCTCAAATTGTTTAGGGTACAAGCAGTTAAGGCTCTCACCTCCTCACCTCTCTGTGACACAGACGTTCTATTCTCATTATCATATTAAATAATGTGTTAGTTTTACAGCTGTTTGACATCCTGTTGATCTATCCCAGAGAAGACAGGTCACTGTCACTAGCATAAGGGCCTGTGCACAAGCCAGGAACTGGTCACAGTTGCCAAGTCTGTTGAACTTCATCTGATTTGGAAGCAACTCAAGAAGGGTGTTAAAGGACATGACCTAATTTAAATAAAAAAAAAAAATCACGGGAGAACATAGATCACAGGAAGGAAAAGGGCTTCTTACATTAAAGCAGCTTATCTCAAAGTCTACTTGACTAGAGCTCCCAGGTCCCACGGATTCCTGCAATACCCAATTTTGAGCTTGGAAATTGATTCAGAGATGACAAAAGAAATCAGAATACTTTCTTACAGGATCTTCATCCATTATGTGATCATAAATAGATACAGGCCAAACAGAATGTGTGTTTTCAGAATCTTTACACCCAAGGCTTTTCCCCTCTCTGTTATCTCCTTAAAAGACGCTGATTGTGGCAGTTTTCTTGAATTGTGACCACACAATCACGTTGTCTAAAGGCATCAAAATATTCTGTCTTGTACTGATGCCTTTAAGACCATCCAATATAACATATCTGCTCTGTGTTATGAAATATTAAATTAAATTTTAAAATTTCTTAAGAAAAAACTCTCTGAACCAATTCATCCAGGTTACACGCCCTGTCTCTGCCTGGCATTACAGATGAAAAGTTATCAGGTAAAAAAGACCCTCTGAAGAAATTATCCTTCTGGTCATCAGGTTATGGCAGCACCAAGATTCCTAGGAAACACATGAAGGACCTAAGATGCCTATAATGCTAAAAGGCCCATATCAGAGTCACCTGGGTTTTTTTTAGCCCGTTTGAATAAACATGGAAATCTCTCTTATTTGTACTAACAAATATTCAAGATGTACAAACCTGTGAGGCCAGGGAGGTCTCACTTCCATTTAGCGAGTTTCTTAAGGCTCTGAGGGTGAAAGAGCGTTAAGAGCCAACTTGACGCAACCTAAACCATGCACAGGTCCGTGTGAGCATACACAGGGGGGACACACTTATCTGACTGAATGAAGGCATTCACATCTGAGCTAGTCGTACTAGGCAGATGGAGATCTGATCAGAATACTCAGCGAAGTTTAAAATATGTCTCGTATTGTAGCAAAAATCCAAAACTTGGAGGTTTTCCGTTTGGATCTTCTTTTGTTTGTTTTTTAAAGATGTGATTTACCTGACCTGTTTTTTGACTAGAATTACAGATTTAGCGATACCAATCTAAAGTCTGATAAAACAAGTCCTACATTAAGTGTTTACAATATAGTGATTCCAATTTGCTCAGAAGCATAGCTTACTGTTAACCCATCGAATCAGGAGTTAATACCACCTTAATACCACCTTACAGGATCGTTCCCTAAATATCTCACCGTATAAGTGTAAGCTCAGGTCTCAGAGAAAACACAAAATGGAACCTGACAAAAATAGATTGCTCTGGAAGGAACAAGTCCTCGGTTCCGCTCACTGTTCCTGGGGCTTCCCACAAATGACATTTAAACATTATGGTGTAAAATCCCCAAAGCAGCCCTGGGAGCAGGATGAGATCCAGCCCACCTCTTTCACGCTTCCTCTGGGTCTCCCACTGCTCCACGCATTATAAAATCTAACTTCTTCTTTTTGCTTTCCCTAGCAAAACTGATCCAGATTGTCTTCAGCAACAGAAGATGGAGAGTCGGCGTCCCACCACTGGCAGCCACTAGCTCCAGGTTTGAATTCCCATGTATTGCAGAAGGCCTAGCATTTAGAGCTCTTGCTGTTTTTACTGGTGCTCAAACCAATAGACGTTGGCATCTGTAACTACTGTTTTCTATCATATGGTACTGTATGCCTCTGAGCATTTACCATCTGGGACCTCTGGAACAGCGTCTCAACTCCCTGCACAACTGGTGGAGACTGGTACTCATAGGTTATTCGGCAGTTCCCATCTCTCTCTGTTGTTTATAGAGGGAGGTAAGCAGGAAGGAATTTTTAGCAAATTTACTTACATTTTAAGCACCGCCTTCTTTAAGGGTCAAATTCTGACTACCACTTTCAGACTCTAGCTATTATCAGTAGAGAATTTATGAACAAAACTTACTATTAAGGAAATTTTGTAGTATCAGTATTATCTTGCTTCTGGGAACGAAGGACAGTCCAGTGGTAATACGATATGCTGGAAACACGACATAGCTAAGAATCTAAAGAAGCCTGTGGAAGCTGAAGCTATTGGTATGTGGTTGTATGTGTCCAAAGCATGCCTCATTGCTTACAACAGCAAGCCAGAGAAATTCTGTTTCAAAGCACTGATATTTCCACCTCCCATATATTTATTAAAGATTTTAAAATCTAGGTTTGTCTCAAGGATTTGGACCTCTTCACAACATGAATTAACTTCCTGAACTATTTGATAAAAGAGAAAAAATATGAAGATTACTAGAAGGTGGAAGGATGTGATAGCCATAGCAGCTTCTTCTGGCATATAGGAGATCATTTCATAACACTGAAAAGCCATGCAAATACCAATCCGGAAGAGTGGCCTAACTTTCTAGAAGACCAGAGTCTGAAGCAAGCAAGAAATACATCATCCTTTGTTCAACTGGGAAACAGGTCATCCTCAAAGCAAGTTTTTAAGATGTAATTCTTTGCTATAACTTGATGTTGACGTGTATGATGTGGACACATAGAAAAGCCACGAAATAAGAAAAGTGAAAAACAAAGACTATGTCACAAGGTTTAGAACATAAAGATACCTTTTCCCCTGCTCCTGAAACCTTGCTGAGTGTTGACTCAAGGAAACAATTAATAGTTTAGAACCCTCAAAAGGGAAGTCAGGAGTCCCAGCCGCCAAGATGCGTGATCACCACAGGAAAACAGAGAATGCAGCGTTACAGGAGTGAAAGAAGCAGGAGCTACAGTTTTATTCGAACTGAGTCCCAAATGATGTTGTTTTATGCTACTAGCACACATCTGGGGAACTGTCTCCACATTACTGGCTAACTTTGGAAGCTGGTTAAGTCTGCCTGGGATCTACACACATCTACACTTCCATGACAGTTTTAGACAGACGCTCGTTTTCACCCTGTGCCTTTTACTTGAGTATATAATACTAGTAATATTGGTAGGAGAAACACCATGAAGGCACACAGAACATTTTGGTCAGTCAGGATAAGTTAAGATCTTGGAAAATATTATTAGGTTTACAGTAGCATGTTATACTTCAGAGAGTTTTAAGCCAGGAGAGACAAATATCTTTGAAAGGTTTACAGAATTTCTTGGTAAAAAGGACACTGTCTCAGGAGAAAAATATATTCATTTTGCCATCTTGGAAAGGGAGGGATATATACTGGACAAAACTAAGAAACCTACCAAGACAAAAAAGAAAAAAAACCCAATCTCCTGTGTTTTAGGTCCTGGTATTCCACAGGCAGGCACATAATCAAGACAGAGCCACCCCTTGGTAATGACTCTTCCTGGCGCTTCTGCGGAAGATGCAGGAGGTAAATTAGTTACCATTCAGCTCTGAAAGGATGCTAAATCTTAATCAATTCTTATTCCTTATGAGCAACACATCTACTGGGAAGTACTTCTTGTCCAACAATGGGTCAAAAAGGAAGCAGGAGAGAAGCAAGAAAATCTCTGAATTGCAAAACGTCAGCAATATGAGAGAAAGAACAGCAAGTGTGAAGCCAGTTTCTGTTCAGCATTCATGAGCCAGAGGCTGGCTCCGAGCAAGAAGACCACTCACAACAGTTCATTCATGGCCTGCGTGCACAGACTGCAGTCACAAGAAATCACCACTTTCATAGGCCAGGACGACAAGAGGAGCAGAATCATGAAATTACCTTCAGTAGTTTATCATTTGCTCAGTACTGTTGTCCATGGATGAGCAAACTGAACATCGGTCCACAGCATGTAGAGAAGAAAAATGAAAGTTGTATCGGAATTACTCAGATGTAAATAACCCAGTGATTCTCTAAGACTCAACAACAACAATTGGCTTTATTTCCATTAGCATAACCCAAAATGCCAACCTTGTGACCTAGTGATCAGGTCTCAGTGATGGAAGATGTCCAAAATCCACGCTTTCTAAGAGGGTCCATATCTTTATATTTGTCCTAAAGACCTAAGAGTTGTACCAGGGCACTGAAGATGCAACAATCATATTGCACTGCAAGGCCAACACGACTTTATGCTCCAGCCAAGACTCGGTGAAAGCAGACTTTTTCTGATAGAGGAGAGATGATAAAAGCTGACTGCTCTCTTGGATATAGATGTCTTCTAGTGGAAGAATGTTACAAGATATATTTACCTAAGGCAGAAGTAAATTTTACCTCCTATTACAGAAAAAAAGGAGACCATTGCAGAGATCTACTTGAAGTGCATATCGGTTTACATAAAACTAAATAACTTAATAAGCAAACTTTCTTTAAAGACAAGATCTAAATGTATTTTTGAACATTCAAATGCTTATGCTAATGAGAAGTTTGGAGACTGTTTCAAATTGTCCAGTATTTGTCAAATTTACTCTTGGAAAATAATGAAGACATTGAAATATAAAATAGATGCAAAGGTTTCTAAAATTGTCAGCTTCATGTCACTCCAAAATAATAAGCACATTGATTTCTTAAACATGTTTTAAAATTAATGTTAAATTTATTCCTGAACCTGTTGAGTTTTTTAATATATGCATCGATCATAGCCTTGGCTATGTCTTCCCACCCATCTTCTCAGAACGTTAATCAGTCCTGTTTTCTTAACCATCTAATATGGATGTTAGCAGAAAGCCTTCCAAAACGTTTGTACTTAGAACCGGTGATCTGTAGGTTGTTACAAAAGAAAAAATAACAGATATTAATATGTATCTATTTATAAATACATGCATGCTCCACTTAGAGACAGGAAAGGAAAAAACCCACCCACCTCAGGTGAATCCTGTTACAATCCAAAGGACCACGTTAGGTTTTCCCTTCTTTACAATCCCACCCTTATACACAATCCAAACTCCTACAGACCTCAACAAGAAATCTGCATATGCAAGCACGCACGCAAGAGGGACCTTATGGTTTGATAACCAGCGGTAAAACATAACCTTTAACTTCACAACAAGCAAACAATGGACTAGTTGCACAATAAATGTGAACCAAAGCCTTCCATATTGCATGCAAAAATCATTTAAAAACCTTTCATCTACAGCCACTGTAAAATCACCTCGGGGGCGGGGCCGAAAAATCTCATTACAGAAGAAAACTGGTCTCTAGGTACAGGATTGAGGGGAAAAAAATAAAAAAACCCTGCCTCATTACACAAACCGGGAAAGGGTGAGGTCATGCCTGCTCCGGGCCACAGTTCATGCAACGCTACCCATTGTCAGAGATACAATTCAATCGTCTTTCTACCCAACCTGCGGTTAGTTTTGATACGGAGAAAAAGAAAGATACAATAGATGAAGCCGTGCCCCACCTTTCTCCCCCCACCCCAGCCCCCTCCCCCTTTGGAGCCAGGGACACAAATTGTTTCGGAGCCCCACAGCGCCACCAACACCGATCCATGCAAAACAAAAAGGATCTCCCACCGTGTGAAAAAAAAAAAAAAGCGCCTAGAAAAATGCCCAAAATTACAAAATGTCTCCCAAATGTACCTTCTAGGAGGAAAAAGAACAAACAAACCGCTCGCCCCCACCCCCCAGAAAACCCCACCGAGGCACCTAAATGAAGGAGGGTGAAATGAGAGCCTTTATATAACTAATGCTTTCAGCTAATTGCCACGAGAGCGCTAATTTGTAAATAAAAGGTCACTGCTTAGTAAGAGACGTAACTTCATACAAACCCTGCTATGTGCATCCCCACCTTCACCAAGCCAAGGGCAGTTTCCCCCCTACTTTAGACCAAAGTGATCCACCAGGAGCCATCACAAATGGCATTGTAAACTCTTTTAGCCAGGACCAGACCGTACAGCAGCAACGTAATGTGCTTCCCTCTACATTAGAGCCGCATTATATTTATAAAGGCGGTCACATACTTGGTCCTGGATCCCTTTATTACTCGATAAAGAAACCCCCAAAGAATAAGCCAGAACCAAAAAACACCGAGTCTATCTCGAAAATACCCGAGTTCTTATACTCAAATTGAACTTAAATTGCTGTTAAGCTTCGCGTGTATAAAATTTTGAAGAGGAAGCAAAACTGACTTCAGCAATCGCCGATATTAAGGAGACATCGCTGGGTGGGATACACGCGAGATCAAAGCGAAGAAAAATACAAGGCTACGTTTTGTTCATCGCCACAACGAAAACCCTCCACAGCGCTAACACACGCCGAAAAAAACCCCGCAGCCACGAATATTTTTGGTTAAAAAGCCAAAAACTTACCCCCGGAGAAGGCAGCCCTCGCCGAAGGGCTGTAACAATATGGACCGCATACTCGCTCTCCAGCACCCAGCCACCTCCACGCTGCAAAGGGCTCCCCGAACATCCTTAAAATATTTCGCAAATGCAAAAAGTGAGACTTCTTTTTTTTTTTTTTCCTCTTTTCCTTCCCCCTCCTTCCTCCCTCCCTCCCTCCCTTCCCCCCGCCCCCGGCAGGATCGCCGGGCGAGGACGGAGGCGGCTCCGCCGCGGGCGCTGCCGGCAGCCGGGGGCACAACTTTGCCAGGGCGGCTCGCTGGGCTCGGCGGGCAGCGGCCCCGCGGCTCCCTCCTCCTCCTCCTCCTCCTCCTGCCTGGAAAAAAAAAAAAAGCCAACCAAAAAAAAAAAAAAAACCACCGCGGCTTTGCCATCTTACACCCGCCTTCGAAGCGCACAGGACCGGAGTCTGGCGCTGGTTTTCGGTGACACTGCAAAACTACGGCTCCCTCCACGCAACCTCACCCTCCCGATCCCTCCCCTCACCGAGCGCGGCCGCCTCTGGAGAATTAATAAAGAAAGACGGCTGGAGAAAAATAATTCCGAGACTTTGCCGTTTGTCGCTGGGCCCGGCCCGGCCCCCGCCGCCCACCCCGAGCAAGTTTCTGCCCCTCCGCGCACCCCGCGCCCTTCCCCGCGGCACCGGGCGCCCCCAACCCCCGCAGCAGCCGAAAAAGCCAGTCATGCCTGGAACAAAATCTGCGATTCCTGGAAAGTAGGGAAGGCTCCGAACCCCAGCGAATACTCGATTTACTTACAAATACGAACACCTACCTTACGAAAAGAACTAAATTAACACTAAATTCAACAGATACATCCGTTACGGCAGGAATAGTTTTTCCATAAATACTGTTTTAAAAACCCCTCCTTATACTGACTGACAGAATTCTACCATGCTGCCCACAAACAAAATGGCTGTGGCACCGAGTTTTTTGGTTCCTCCCACTGTGCCTCCCCCCGGCCTCCAGGAAGTGGTAGAAATCCAAAATAAAATCCGCACGAAAAGTACAAAGGCTCAGCCCGACTCCGCGGGCGCCGCGGCCGCCGTTTCCGACGTGGTACTTTCTCGAGGATTTTTCTTTTATTTATTTCTTGGTTTTTAAAGGGCATCAATCACTGGGAATCTACATGCCTGTGTAATTCGAACTTCCTGCTCTTACATATTTATAAGGTCTTTCACCTATCTTGGCAGGCTTTCAAATGAAGTGGGTTGGGAAATTCGATGCTGTGGTGGCTGTAGTTTGTGAGCTGAGTCAGGTAGCGCCCGCTGGAGCGGGGCTGGGCTCTGCAGGGCCCGGCCAGGGCGAGATAAAATTACCCCCTGACATATTACAGCCTGCCAGGCAGCACGTAGGCGCAGGGAGGACGCTGGCATGAGGATTCTCAGCGAAAACTGCAATTTAGGCCTCTCACATAGAAACACAAGCTTTGTAATATTTATATTTTTGCATTTGTGGGTCGCGCTAGCCTGCCTGAATTGTATTTTCTGTGGAAATAATGTGGTTTTCTCTTATTGTGACCCTGTGTAGTGTTTGTAGTGTTGGCTTTTTTTTTATATATAGATACAGAATCATAGAATAACCAGGTTGGAAGAGACCCACCAGATCATCGAGTCCAACCATTCCTATCAAACACTAAACCATGTCCCTAAGCACCTCGTCCACCCGTGCCTTAAACACCTCCAGGGAAGGGGACTCAACCACCTCCCTGGGCAGCCTGTTCCAGTGCCCAATGACCCTTTCTGTGAAATTTTTTTTCTGATGTTCGGCCTAAACCTCCCCCGGCGGAGCTTGAGGCCATTCCCTCTTGTCCTGTCCCCTGTCACTTGGGAGAAGAGGCCAGCTCCCTCCTCTCCACAACCTCCTTTCAGGTAGTTGTAGAGAGCAATGAGGTCTCCCCTCAATCTCCTCTTCTCCAGGCTAAACATCCCATCTCTCTCAGCCGTTCCTCATAAGGCCTGTTCTCCAGCCCCTTCAAAATAGCAAAATATGGCATATTTAAATTACAGTTGGTCATAAAAATGTCAATATGTGGTCCTGTATCTGAACCACCAGCCTTGCCGGGCAATGCCACAGCTCCTCTGGCATTTGCCTGATGGGCTGCCCAGGGCCTGGTGCGTTCCCCATGGGAGCCCTTTTCCTGCCTTTAGCGGGAGTTAGGATGGAGACAGGCTGTCAGACCTGCTGAGCCTGATCCCGCCCTATACTGGAAGACTTGAACTAATATTCGCATCCTATTCAAAACCTTTTTCAGAGGCGCTGAAAACTTAGTGAAATTGGTGATTTTTTTTCCCCTGGAACCATCTTGTATTTCTAGATTTCAAAATAAATATCTGCAGAGAACCTAGAGAAAATTTTGTCATTATTATTATTTGTTTGTATTATCATGCTATCTAGCAGCCTTAATCCTGGACTATGATTGCCAGTGTACCATGTACTGTACAGAAATATAGGGCAAAAAGATAATTCCTCCCCTGAGGAGCTCAAAAGTATAAGACAAAAGACAGCAGATGGCTACAGCCAGATGACGGAAACAATGAGACTGTATTGATCAGCTAGGAAGGCACAGTTTGCAACACACCATCAGCCTAACTCTTCTTTCTGTGTACACACCACGGCAAAGAAGACGTAAGGTAGGATTTAATGAAGAAAATGATTGGGTTTGTGGCTGTGGAAAGACAACTTCTCTAACAAGAAGGACAGACTGGAAGAAAATGCAAAGATGTGTGTTTGAAAAAGCAGTGGATGAACTATGGAAGTCTAATCAATTTCGCATTAATTTCTTTATAATGACAGAAAATGGATACGGAGGGAAGTAGGCTATGAGAGCATGGAACATAACAGATGCAGAGCTTGTGTTTGATACAGGAGTGGCAACGGAAGGATCAGAAAGGTGTGGTGCATGGAAAAATCATAAACTAGGCCTGCTAGCAGTTAACAAGGCCTAGGAAAAAAGATCTACAGTAGTTCAAATTATGTGGGCCTGAAGAGGCATAGCTTTTTGTAGGAACAAAAATGCGGTTCTTAACCATCAGCTTGAGGACCATGTGTCGATTACCTGACCCTCTCTCCTGACGTGTATTTAGTGAATTCATAAACACTGCACCTGATGGTGGCATTTATTAGATGAACGTCTGCTTACTAAAAGGTCACCTTTAACTTCTTAACACAAGTATTACAGGTGAGCGCACAGGAGGGTTGGGACCAAAATGACCATGCACTCTGGGAAGGTTCCTTCTCCAGTCACCTGTTTCTTCGAGAAGCCTTCATCTCCCTGCAGCATCCCATAAATTAAATGTTCATTGCTATCTGCCCTAAACCAGCACAGCTGGAGAGGACAGAAAGGGCGCCACGTCTCAGTTTTAGGGCACAGCTACATCCAGGAGAGCAAAGCATGTTTTGGAGGAGCACTGTGGTCCATAGGTTCATTCCCTCTCAGTACATTCTTTGTTATGTTGTGTTGCTGTAGGTTTTTAAACCAACTTCCTTCCTTCCTGCCTTCCTCCCTCCCTCCTTTGCTCTCTTTCTCTCTTTCTCTCTTTCCACATTTACTAGTAGCACTGCAGTAGGAGCAGGGGCATATTTGCAAATTCTTTGTCATTCTTTTGCATGAAATACCTTAGATAAGACTGTGTTTACTACAGTGTGACAAGCTCTTAAGTATGTTTTCTAGCCACCATGTAGTTTGGGGCTAAACACTGCAAAGTAAATAACCCCAAATGAGCTATGCCTTGGCGAATATCTGCAGAAATATTCTGGTGTGGCAAATGTCAAATAATTTGACTAGATTCTTTTGTTACAGTCTAAACTACATTGGACTATCCCAAATTCCCTTTCCTTTAAATCTTTGTAATTCTGTAGATGACCTGATGTATGGTAACTGCTTAAGCCAGGGCCATTTTCTCTCATGTTTGATCTCATCATCTGTCTTAACTGAAAATAGTGTATATCAAGTGCAAAATGTTGAGAATTGAGATAGTGACTGAAATGCACATTATGGTTTTTTTAATCTGAATATGTGTTCCAAGAAAATCTGAGCAATATGTTCACATGCTTTAAAAACAACCCTCACTTGACTTGATGCAACATTTCCCCAAATTTCTT
Organism: Phaenicophaeus curvirostris; assembly: GCF_032191515.1. Taxonomy (NCBI): domain Eukaryota; kingdom Metazoa; phylum Chordata; class Aves; order Cuculiformes; family Cuculidae; genus Phaenicophaeus; species Phaenicophaeus curvirostris. Next base: position 15,650,824 of record NC_091397.1, on the reverse strand, counting down.
ATTGTTCAGGATAACTCCAAAAAGCACCACTATTCATTCCACACTTGTTTTTTTTAAAACATTGTCCAATGCTTGGTGTGAATGTTCATCTTGAGCTCTTATTCAAAAACAGGGAAATGAAATATCTCTATGGGAGCAAAGAAACCAACTAGCTATATTTTAGGATTTAGACTAACACAAAAGAAGTGACTAAAACCAGATAGAATTCAAATAACATCTTCTTACTCAAACTAGTGAAATCACTTTATACTTTCTGCTTGCACAGTATAATTGCTTTTATTTTTCTTTATCTTTCATTTTCATTAATCTTTATCTTGCTCATAAAGATTTAACTGTACTGCCGTATTTTCCAAGTAGGTCTCTGTCTCTACACTTCTAACAAACAAATTACACTGATCTTCTTCTGACAATCTTTTCTCGATGTCTTTAGGAAGTAAATTATTAGTCCTGTTTGGTCAGTAAATCATTAGATAGATAACAATGGCTGAAAGATATCAAAGTGCTTTTGCAGCTGGTCTGTAAATGATCATTTATTTTCTTTTCATAAAAATTACATTGAACGTTTTTTAGTTAAAAGATCACCAAATGCATAAATACGTTGCATTTTTATTCACTAGATAATGTTCATATAGCTGCATAATTGCTCCTGAAGAATCTAAAAAACTAGTTTGCTGTAATTTGGAAAATTCATAAATTATAGCATAAGAATGGATCATTTATGCCTGATTGTATTGTAAAGGAGGACACAGACTTCCCTAGCTTAATCCTGGTTTGACTCAGGTCAGATATTTTTACAAAGCATCCAGTCTTGACTGAAAATGTACAGTCGTAAAAATATTCACCACAATCTTGACTAAATTGTTACAGTGGTTAGTTGACTCACTTGAAATTTAGCCTTAAATTACAGGCTTTGTAATTTATTAAACCTCTTCTTCTCATCTCTCTGTCCAAGTTCTTGTTTTGTTTGAGAACATAAGACTCCCAAAATGTTTCTCTTGATTATGGATGTTAGGTGATTGTAGCATTTCTCCAGTTTATCAACAATCTTCATGCTCCAAGAATCATGGACATCAGAAACAGGTGAAATATGCCAATAGTCATGTTACTTACCATGTACTAAAGTAAGGCAACTCTTGATATCCCAAACTTTAATTTGCTTTCTTGCTGCATTACCATTACAGGTGCCCTTGTTCAGCAAACCATCCCATTTATTTCTGTATCCCTTGCAGTAATCCCTTTTCAGTCATATTTTCTCACTTCTATCAATAGTACTTAACATTGCTGTCAGAATTTTACTTCTGCCTGTACACAGGTATATGTACTGCTGTACTTGTGTCCACCTTAATAAGCAGATCCAAGTTGCCTTTTAGCAATAACCCATTCACTACTATTTTCCTCTCGTTCAAACCCTGCAGTACTGTGAGCATCAGTAAGGATTTCTTTTCTCATTAATCTTACCTCAAGCAGTGTTTTTCTTTGTTTAGACACTGAAGTTGCATTGCTGAATTTCTTTCCTTGGGCTGGAACCTCACCTTCAAATACTTTATGATTATACCAAGTAGATTTAAATTACAGTATTGTCACAGGGTGGTATGTCCTTCATCCTTTTCACATCAGAAGTCCTGCCAGTGAAAGTTCAGAATTTTTTAGGCTGATGTTCAGTGGCAAAAGCTGTGGAAAAGGAGCCAGGCCAATATAGGTGGAAAAGCAATTCGGTACAAAAATGCATGGGAAACTTCTGAACATAAACCCCCCCAGAAATAAACCTTTAAAACATCTGTTGCTGTTGGTTGCTAAGGTATGCCACACATCTCTAAGGATAGCTTTTTCACCCATTATTTTTGTTGTATCCTTCTATGATGTTCTGAAAGTATATACTCAGATCCACTGCACAGATTGGTGAGCTCACAACCTACATCTTTTTATGCACTAACAATCTTCATGAGTTTTGGAAAAAATCTTCCGTTGAATTGTTGTAGGAATCAAAATGTGTTATCCTTTCAGAATTAAATCTATAACCATATAAGAAGTCCTACATGGTAATATACTTATTAAAAAAAATACTTTAGCCACACCAAGTGGTGTTCCCCAGGACCCAATGTTGGGGCTGGTTTTGTTTAACAACTTTATCAATGATCTGGATGAGGGGATTGAGTGGTCCCTCAGTAAGTTTGCAGGCAATGCCAGGTCGTGCAGAAGTGTTGATCTGCTTGAGTGTAGGAAGGCTCTACAGAGGAACTTGGACAGACAATTGTATAAGGTTTAACAAGGTCAAGTATTGGGTCCTGCATGTGGGCCACAACAACCCCATGCAACGCTACAGGCTTGAGGAAGAGCGGCTGGAAAGTTGCCTGGTAGAAAATGACCTGGCGGTGTTGGTTGATAGCCACCAGTGAGCCCAGGTGTCCAAGAAGACCAAGAGCATCCTGGCTTGTATCAGAAATGGTGTGGCCAGCAGGACTAGGGAGGTGACAGTCCTCTTGTACTCAGCAATGGTGAAGCTGCACCTCAAATACTGTGTTCAGTTTTGGGCCCCGCACTACAAGAAAAACAGTGAGGTGCTGGAGTGTGTCCAGAGAAGAGCAATGAAGTTGGTGAACGGGCTGGAATACAAGTCTTATGAGGAGCAGCTGAGGGAACTGGGGCTGTTTAGTTTGGAGAAAAGGAGGTTGAGAGGAGGCCTTATCATTTAGTTACCTGAAAGGAGGTTGTAGTGAGGTGGGTATTGGTCTCCAAATAACAAGTGACAGGATGAGAGGAAAGGGCCAAAATTGCACCAGGGAAAATTGAAATTGGATATTAGTAAATATTTCTTCAGTGGAGGTGTTATCAAGCATTGGAACAGGCTGCCTAGGGAAGTCGTTGAGTCACCATCCCTGGGAGCATTGAAAAGACGTGTAGGTGTGGCACTTAGTGATGGATATTTTAGTGATGGACTTCGCAGTGTTAGGTTTACAGTTGGACTCAATGATCTTAAGGGTCTTTTCCAACCTAAATGATTCTGTGATTCTATGATTCTATGTCAGCATAGATGTACTTTAAAATACTCTGGTAATTTAATTGTCTGTATTTAATTGGTTGAAGCTGTTGGGGAAATATTTGGTGTGGTCTCAGAACAGTCAGAAAAAAAATCTAGGAAGAAAAATGTTCATTGTGAAACCTTTAGTAACTGCTTGATTGGGATTGTTCTGCATACTTTTCCCATTATGTGCTGCTATTTGGAAAACAATTACATCAACTTTGGTCCAGGTCTTGGAATCTCAGGTGGAAGGTTATTTAGCACTTTTAAATCCAAGCACTGGATCCTCACTCTTGTACTAAGATTGACACTGAATAAATATTCACTGAGATGTTTGCAAGCAGAAGTACCTATTAAGGCATCTTTTTTCACTTGCTTGCATTCCTGTTTTAGGTCTGCAGTGGTCTTGTGCAAGCGTTGTTTCCAGACTGTAAGATACAGCTGTAGCTACTGCTGTTGGATTGTTTACAGTGTGCTTTTCCAAAACAAGGGAATGTGCAACTGTTGCTTCTGCTTTTTTAAATAGGTTGTGTTAGATCTTCATCCTCTGACAGTTAAGGGGATCCCTTACAGATTTTATTAGATGACCTGCTATTGGAGACAATTCTTCCGTATGATTTATTATACCCAGGAAATTTCAGCAGAAATGCTATGGATTCAGATAAGGTGAATAATGGCTGTGGTCCATCTGTGTTCAGCTGACTTGCCTGTGACTGGTTTATGTGTTCAGCAGCTTTTATCTGTTCTTTTTTGAATTCACATTTGTCATTCAGAATAAAGGACCACTGTTGAAAACACGTAAGAATGGTTCAGAGTTGTTCATGATGTTTACGTTTACTGTGGCCGCAAACAAATGCACCATCTGTATGGCAAAGGCAATGCTGTCACAATTCAATTTTCTTTTTTGAAATGATCTGATGCTGGTGACATACTGAATGGAAGCCAGTTTAGTCAGCAAAAGCCTGATGAGCATAGGAAGAGTATATAGTAAGGGGAATTTAAGAAAAGCTTACAGTTGCATGCAACTTTGAGGATATTTAAGTCTGAGATAACTGAACCCAAGTCTTTTATAGTTCCAGATTCAGAAAGACTATGAACTAACATAATGAAAGCTTTAACTTCTTTGTGTCTGTTATTAAGTTTAGCCTTTTTATAGATGATGCTATTTCAATTTGGATACCTTTCACTAAGTAACTAAAATCAAGCAGCATAAATTCTGGTCAGCAAGCTCAATACATTAATTGGTCAGCCCGTCTGAAATTCCGGGATGTAAATGACAAGACATTAATTATTTTACAATATCAGAATACAGTGGCTGTTATTTCATACCATTATTAATTGCTGTTGGAAAACAAAGTAGTTCATACACATCCTCTGGTATTATTACATCGTCCATCATATTCCCCAATATGAAATTACCTATTTGACATATCTGCTCTTCTGCATTATTATTATCAGCTGTAATATTTCAAACCACTCAGGACAAATACAGTTCTTACAACCTATTTTTTACCAAATTTTTCTTTAACTCCTTCTTGTATCCCTAATTTTGCCAGTCAAATATTCTTTGCTTTTTCATATCCTTGTCAATTCTCTAGAGATTCTGACTTAGAGTACATATTTAATGGCAATTTCCCTAATTTTAAGTTTAAACAATATATTTACTACTAGTCTTTTGTTACAAAAAGCTCTAAAGACTAAGTTGACCCAACTTAATTAGCTTGTTGATTATGAACATCATCAATCAGAAGGAGAAAGTCTCTATTAATAGGCATATGAAGTTGCAGGAATGCAGACTTTTCATCTGGTATCTTGTCTATCTTAAGTTACACTGGTTTCTCTCCGTGCATATGCTGCAGAGACAAAAGTAATATTTGTTCCCATGCTGTTCATGTACAGTGAGAAATGTGCTCCTTGCCCTGTGGATTCCACTCATAAGTATCTAAAAGTAGCAGCACCACTCAGCAAGGGCCAAGAAGAGTAAAAAAAATGCTCCGTAATTTCCATAAAGAAGAAAATATCAGACTAAAACTAAATATTCTACAGGCTAGATCTACAACACCTGTTGCCAGCATGACCAGAATGCCTTACTTACACAGTAAATTTTGAAGAAGCAGTACCAGAGCCCTTTTGGTCTGAGCAAAGATGGAGATCCTGCACAGCTTCCAAGGCCAAGGCTGTTACACTAAAATCTTAATGCAGATATTTCTCAGTGGTTTGGAAATGGTACATCTGCAAGTGATGAGCTACACCTGTAACAGTGATCAGTAAAACTTACAGAAATGTGTTCACAGTCTGGTATAAAACTGAAAAAAAAGCATTTAATTTTGCCTTACCCATGCAGGCCAACTTAAACCAGGTATGTTATCAATCCATGGAAGGAAAGGGAGCTTAACAGTTTATGAATATGTTCTTTCTTTTCAAAGCTGCTTATTTCATCTCAGGTTTCTCTTAATTTTAAAACCAGCATGGCATTTCTTTTGTGATGATAATACTTGAGCTTTTACCTTAGAACACTAACACTTCTCCTGATGCAACTTTCCCTAAAATTAATTAGCTAATAATGGATTAATTTTTTATAATCAAAATGTGTATTTTCAATCATACATGTTTTCAGAAAACAGAGGCTAATTAGTTGCGATTGAATACTATTGAAACCTGGCAGAGCTTGCTGTTCAGTTTGAAAAATTCTGTATTAGCCTCAGTGATTTATAGTTTATAGATATTTGTATGTGTACTTGCTGCTTTATGACTAGATTAAGGGGAGCAAATGACACAGCAAAGGTGTCTATTCTAATACATGTTCACTTGGAACTGAAGTTCCTTGTGTTAAAAACATTCTTATTTTTGTCATTCTACTCTTAAATTAAAATATTGAAACATAAAATGTGAGAAGGTCCTCACGGCAACTGAATGTTCTGTAGATGACACCTGAGCATACACTGAAATGCATACCATGAGAAGATCATGCAGCTGACTACCTCTGTTTTGGCCAGGAGAAACCTGTAAGAGCCGAACTGTGGTGACTGAAGCTCTAGCAAGACCCATCAACAAGGAACTGGCCAGTGATTTAACATTTCTGCCAAGTTAGCACTAGGCAATAGCTGTGCTTCACTGTTCAATGTACTGCTGGGCTATGATATACACCTGAATTTTTATTTCTGCTCCTTGACAGGTCTGTCTGTCCCAATCTGACACGAGTCAGCAGAGCACCACTGCAGCCAGAAAGGCAAACTGGATCCTGGGCTGCATCCACGGGGACAAGAGATAGAGATGTGATCATGCTATTCTACTCAGTGCTGGTCAGGCTGCACTCACAGTACAGTGTCCAGTTCTGGTCACTACAATTCAAGAAACACACGGGCACACAAATATGATCAAAGGACTGGAGAAGGTTCCCTGTGAGGTAAGAGGACTTCAGTATTTGCTTCCTGGAGAACCGAAGGCTCGGGGGGACCTCATGACAATATTAAAGTCTTTAAAGGGTAGCTACAAAGATGACAAAGATTCTTGCTTCACAAGGTGCCACAAGGAGAAGACAAGGGGAAATGGGTACAAATTGCAACAGGAGAGGTTTCACCTGGATGCTCTTGTATGAAGCTTTGCCATTCTTTTAATCTTTTATGTGACTCTTCATTTATTTTACTTTTCCTGTCATGACCTTCATTGTTCTTTTTTGCCCCCATTCCACAGGCACTGTGTGTCTTCTGTTCTTTCCCTATAAGAGTTTTCTGGATTTTGCCATTTGCAACACTATTCTGTATCTTGTCTTTTTCTTCTGTTGAAAAGATAAGACTTACAGCCTATTAGAACTTTAAAACTGTCTTTGGCAGATGAACAGAACTAATGTGTAGGATAACATTATGTTCATGGCTTCAAGTTATGGAGTGGGAAATAAGTAGTAATGTCCTGTTTCAGTCTCACTCTGAAGGATTCTCATTTATTCTTGAGTACGGAGACGGCAGCCCCCCCCAAACAGTAACTAATGATCCCTAAAATCAACAATATATTTTTGGGCCAGTCTTGGTCCGATCTCCTCCTTTCTGTAATGCAAGAGTAGGAGAAAGACAAGCAGATGTGGCTGCTGTCCAGAGTAATCCTTCAAATAAAAGTAGTTCAGGCTCATACAAGATGGAACCATGATTTTCCAGGTCCTGACTTTGTTGGAGCATGTGCCTGGGTACTGCCCTCTTGTGATCTCTAGATGGCACAACAACATAAATGCAACCTTCATCAAATAGCTAGAGCAGCCCTGAAGCTACTTAAACTTACTTCTTTGTCTGAATTGGCCATTAGCAGCGATATCCCCACTTCAGCTTGAGTCTTGCTTCGAGAGCAGCTCAGAAAGAACTGGAGTTTAGTGCTTTTTGTTTGGAATTTCTGTCTGTTATTTTATGTGCTATTGGTTTCCTCCAAGTTCATTGTTTAAAAGGCCAAGTCTTATAACTCCTTTTAATGTTGCTTTTTCATAGCTGCATTAAAACACAAAGGAAAACTACTTTTTCTGAGGGACAAAAATCTCTTTGTGACTACTAGGTTTAATGGAAATAAAAAACAAACTCCAAAATAAGCCTTATAAAGCTTTTTGTGCAACCAAAATCAAGGAGGTGAACAATAGTGCTGACAATTTAAGGAAGGGCCCAAGAACAGCAGGTTCTAAAATATCAAGACAAAAAAATCAAAGGTATTTGCAGCACTAGTTTTGTGTTTTATTATATTTTAAAAAGTCTTCAACTAAATTTTGGTCATCTGATAGCAAGACATTGAAAAACAGCCCTGAAAAATGGATACCATGCTATATTTCTGTTCATTCAGCTACAGATTCTTTAAATCAATAACCCTGGGAAAAATAAGCTAAAAATCCTTCCATGTCTGTAGACGTGCACAATTGTACTAAACAATCTACCTGAGAATTTTGCTGAAGTGTATCTCAGTAACATTTCCATTTAACACAATGATTCTTTTTAAGCAATAAGTAAGGTATTATATATATTTTAGAGTATTTTTTTGCCTAATAGCTTTATAGTCATTATTTAGTTCTACATGTGGTTTCACATTGTTAAGGACAGGCTCTAGGTAGTAGATCAGTATCTGGTACAAAGTCATTTTAATATCTATATTCTAAAATATTAAGAAAAGCATATCTCTTTTACTGTAATTATATCACATCTTATGAACCGAAGATAACAATAAACCCTTTGATTGCTGAGTATGTCTTTTAACCCATAATATAGTATTTTCTGGCCTCAATGCATGCTTGGTGTGATTAATAGGTTTCACACAGGAAAACCCTCTTGATGAAGTTATTACTGATATTTCAGTCTTTTCTGGAAGCTAGCTATAACACAAGGACCCTGTGGCTCAAGAATAAGTACTCTGGCTTTGGATTGTGTACCATCTTTTGTCACATTTTTTTGTTCCTGTTCTAGTTTCTTGTCCATCCGTGCAGTACTGGCAGCACCAGCACTAACTACAGCTGCTGAAGACAGTTTGATGTCTAGGACAGTTAGCGACTGAGAGCGTGGCTGGAACATTAGAAAGTGGTCTTGTTTCATAAGGAACTGGTATGCCTTCAGTCCCCCCAAACCAGACTTCTGACTCATACTGAAATGAAATCAAATACCACACTTTTAAAATCTGGCATTAACTGGTGAAATTCTCTCTTCTGATTTAATTTCTGTACTCTTTAGACATACGTCATAGTAACTGTAGATTTACTGAAGATGCTAGAATTACTGCAGCCCACTTCCCGTGCAAGTATCGCCTGGTGCAATATGTGTGAACCACACATGCTTATCATGGATAACAGCTTTGAAAATTCCACATCTCTATTTCCATAGGGATTGCTTTAATCCCTGCACCAAAGTATTGACCGCTGAGTTGTAACTGGACTGGAGCTTTCTCATCTGCTCAGATTCTAATATGAGCCCTGATGTCCATTCTCCTGTATTTAGCAGAAGAGAGTAGCATTGTTTCAAATGTGAATGATAAGGAAAGCTTTCATGTGAGAGCCTTGCAGCTGTGTGGAAGTGGATGATGGTACCCAGGTGCATACTACAGTTACTTGATTTGAAAACAAAGTGTGAAAACACAGTGAAGTACCTTCTGCGTATCTGCCACATGGGATATCTAGGACTAATGCTGGAACACTTATGTACACAGTGATAACTTCTGTGTGGTTAGGAAAAGTACTGTGAGAACCAGCAGTAAGGCTTTAGCATCTACTGTTAGCCAACAAGTTAAGACATGAAGAAATAATGAAGATGAAGCTGTGCACAAAACTATCAGGTAGTTTTAGCATCCTTTGTATATCGTCGTACTTCTTGCATGGTATTAAAGTGAACTATGAACTAAGATGGTTCATATCACTTAGAAATACTTTATAGGAATGGTACTACTTGCATGCAAAGTACTTCACAAACACTATGAACTCGCAGCTGAGGTGAACTCAATTATTTTACACAAGATAGAGCTGAGCTCTCACATGCTTATCTTGGTTGCTTTTTATAAAGCTTTAGCATAGGCCTTTATTTCAGGTAGACTTTAGACATTTGTCAGAGAGGAAAGTTATAAATGTTTCTGTCACAGTGAAAAAAAAGCAGCTTAACTGGGTTTACTCAGTTTTAGTCTCATTTACTTTTCTGAGCCAAAAGTCCTTCTGTCCACTGTTAACCCATTTTTCTCATTACTTACTGGTTATCAGTTGATCAATCACTATTTAACTGCTCAGACTTCACTGACTCTCCTCATTTATTAAGCAACACACCAAATAGACTTAGGAGATTATTGAGGAGATTACCGAGCCAACATAATATCGAATGGACTTTATTACTACTGTATTAATAGCTTAACATCTTGAAAATAAAGGAAGAAAGGAACTTACATAGGTAAGTTTTGTTGCAAATGTTCTCATGCGGATAAACAAAAAATTGAACAAGAATCAGATGGTTTAAAAAGTCTGTGAATAAAGGGTTTGCTTTCTGGAGATCTTAACAATGTTCTTTTTATGTGCCTTAAAACCCATACTAAAATTGTTGATGCTTCTTTGGAAGTATTAAGTAAGATTAAATATTCTAGAAAACATTATCATTTTTTGTACTGTTTTTCTTTTGGGGCTCTATTAACTTTTGAATTTGCTTATAAATTAATTTGTTCCTTCTTCCTAACACTTCAAATTAATAATGCTCAGCAGTTCATGAATGGTTTTATTCTATATACTTGCCTTAGTTTCTTTGGTGTGAAAACATAGCAAATATATAATTAGCAGAAACTGGAAGAAGCACAGGAATCTAGGCCACTTGCAGATTTGTGAATGCTTTTGCTTGTTTATCTGGTGTAGGCTTGCTTTGCTAATAGTGCTTAGTAATGTAAGAAAGTGAGAATAGCCAGAGACTGAAATGAAATGTCAGGTTGCTGCCACTAATGATAGCAGATACCTGTGGAGGAATATGGGGAATGGGTCAAGTACAGAGCGGTCCCTGCACTGGCGAACTCGCTTAGCTTCTGACAGGTGGTGGGTTAGGGATTTCTGAAGCTTGTTTTTGTCTCTGGTGTACGATGCTCATTAGCTACCAATGGACTTACACTCCATGAATTTGTGCACTGTTTTTAAAAGACATTAATATTTTTAATTTCTGTAATATCCAATGGTTTCCAATTTGACTTAATTAGTAAATGGCTGATTGATTTTTCTAACACAGTGTGGCATTTCTTTTATTTTAGAAAAGACAAATAATAATTTCTGACTCTCATTCTCCAGTCACTCCTATTTCTATACCTTTATTGTGTCTACTGGATAAGAAGGATTCTGCTGTATTTTGGTGGAAACTGCAACCAAGTTCTTGACCTGAAATGAAGTGTTTCAATGCTTGTTGTTATCTTTGTCACCTTCCTCTGAACCTTTTCCACTTTCTACTGCCAGAGGTAGGTTGCAGTAGTCAAGAAGTGGGCCTACCACCCACACATACAGCAGGACAAGGATGTTTTTTGACTTTTAGTTTTCTTTGCTTATTATTCTCTGCTTATTTTTGTTTTCATATCCCAACAGTTTTTAACATTATTTACTTAGTACTAACTAAGATTTAGTTCTCTTTGGAGAATTAAGCACAAACCCGTCAATTTTTTTCAGAAGAGGAAAGAGGAATTAATAGCACCTTAGAGTCCACTTTACATAGACGTAATCATATTTTATTTTCCCAATGTGCATTATTTTATGCTTACTGAAGTGATGGTGCCTCCTTCCAAGTTGTACCACATTTATCCATCTGTCCTTCAGTATGAGATCTGTAATAGTTTCTACTAATTTTCCCAATATGGTGTTCAGTCTTTGTGGTTTAGAGTTCCCAGGATCATCTTGGAAGCCCTTATCAAAGGATCATGTTTCTCACATTTATTTTCCTTGGTACTGGGATTTTAAAATTATCAGATCGAGTATTGCCACATTTTGGAGCAGGCACTTGGAATTTGGCAGCAGAATCTGTCTGATATTAGTGATGTGAGTTTGCTATTTTTATGACTGCCATCAAATTTTAGCCAAGTAAGCCCCTGAAAAACAATTTCCATCTGTTCACTAAATAGTAATAGATTTCTCTTACTTCCACCTATAAAATATCCAGTTGTTTTTACTTCTTACTTCTTTACTACTTTACAAAGTTTTTACTTCTACATGCAAATCTTGTATGGTTTACACCTTTTAGAAAGATTGTTTCTATATGTAGACTTCTCCATTACTGAATACCTCCTATGTATTACTTAGACTCTTACCTAATAATGCAAGACTGCATCTTGTAGGTAGTGTGGTCATTGGATCCTTACAGCTGTTGCTACAGCTCTGCCTCCCTACTAAAGCTCTGCCTCCCTGCTGGCTGACAAAGAGGAGCTTAGTCTGGTGACTCCAGAGCTCAGCAGAATGTTTAACATTTCTGTTATGGTACTGAAAGTTACTGTGGTGCTAAAACTAAGATGGTGAGTAACGTCTGGGGTTTTCCTCGTCCAGCCACCAACATGTGGAAAGCTTGCAGATGCAGTCTGACTGGAATACAAGTTTGCTGGGCAGCTGCACACTAAAGAAGACAAAGAGAACTTGATTAGGAGGAGAAAACAGAAGTAGAATGGCTAATGGAGGAGAAACTACTCCGAGAGCCTGGAATTAATCTGTATTTCTTGGAGTCAATGCATGCATTTGCCATCAGCAAATATGTCTGAAAACAATGAAAGGTATTTGACCTCTCTTCTAATTTTGCTGTTTAGAAGGCAGCAACAAGTTACTGGGCAGTTGTATGCACTGCCAATCTGAAAGGTCCAGTGTTGTTCAGACTCTGTGTGGGATGAATGTATTTCCACATGATGAAATTTCTGGAGAGGCAGGGCAGAGAGAGAGTATGTGTGTATCCTCCCTACCCCTCTGCTTTTTAATGTCTGAGAAGTTATATTTATAATTTATGGAAAAGAATAAACCATGCACGAGGCCCAATTTTAAAGGGACACTATAGCTGCAACTTGAGGTTTCTTAATCTAGAAAGTGGTGTGTGTGCAACCTTCAGCCGGAGAACTTCAGCATGCATGATGGCGTATGGGCCTTAAATAGGTGGCCACTTAGTACTTTTCCTACGAGATGTCTGCTTCCTTCAGTGCATGAAACATGATCCTCAGGGAATGAAGTTGCCTCAGATATTCCCAGATCATTCGTTTTCAGAACATGTAAACTGAACATACAATGATGAAGAAAAATGCCTCAGAAAAGGAAAGGATTAAGGCAGCTGCATAGCCCCCAGCAGGGCTGAATTTTTGTCTTCCTAAATGACCCTGGTCCATTGGAAAACTGGTGGAAAATACAATCTGGAAATTTCACAATGTGTAGCAGGACTTGCTACTCATAGGTGTAGCTGAAGTCAGTGAGAATCCTGCTCAGAACACACGGAGTGCTAACACTGGAAAAATCAAAGCTCATCTTGGACTTTCAAAACCATTGTACCATCACCGCATCCATCATAAAAAGAGCCTTTGAAAATGCATAAATGTCTTTAAAGGATTCACAGTAGTGACTTGTATTGTAACTAAAGAAGATAAAGCCATAAGGAAATAATAATCCATTTCCAAAGCATGACTGGAAAGTTGTGTAATGTATATCAACAATTTGAAAACAATAAAATTATCAATAGCTGTCATGTCAAGTGGAGATGTTTCAGGTATATGCTAACTTATTATTTTTTCTATGAGACCTTAAGACACACAACACACAAAGAAGCAGGAATTTAAGTTTTATGTGCAGACTTAGTTATGGGATTTCCTAATCTGCAAGTACTTCACCATGCAACAATAAATATCTAAATACAGTTAATATGCAAGTTCAATACTTATAGTTTACTCTGGTAATCTGCTCAGCATTATGCTCCTTGTTGTATTAAATATGAATTATGAATACATACGCCATGTGTTTTTACAAGCTGTTCAGCAGCTACCTTTTTTTAAGTGAGTCATCATATTCATCTATTTGCTGGTTGCATGATTGTGTGTTAGAGAATATACGGTTTAATGAAGAGAGAATGCACAAAATAAACATGCAGTTGCAGAGTTTACTTGTTTTTGTATTTTAAAATCATTAGGTACTCTTATTTACTCTTGCTTTGCCCCACTTATTGTGTAAATGTTGCTCTTATTATGGATATTACGACAGGGGATGGGATTTCTGTTTATTTATTCAGGGATTATTTCTCCCTCCACTGGAACTGGGCGTTCTTGATAAAAAATGATGTGCACATCAAGGAGTGGTATTTAAAATGTCAGTGAATAAATTTATTGTATGTATAAGTGTATTGTTGTGTCTTAACTTTCCTCTTAAATTTGTATTAAATTTGTAGGTTTGTTGTACTTGGATAGTTTTCTGTTTAAAAAGTTCTGTTATGTGCTTAGCACCCTCCATCTCCTCTACACTTTAAAACAGAATTCTTTGGGGTTTGTATATTTATTAAGTTGATGTATTGAAGAAAACCTCCTTCTCCTCACAGGGTGAGAGGAGATGGCCCTTTCCCCAGCCTGGGAGGACCATTCTGGTTCGTGTTTGTGTGCCATGTTAACACACCATCTGTTGCCAGTGTGAAAACTGATAGCACTGACGTTAGAAGCAACATACGGTTGTACTTTGATCAGGGATTATTTTAATTAAAGCCTAAAGCTCCAGCAGCAATAAGAACGTTAAATTACTTACTAACTTTTTGACATCCTACATTATTCATTTCTTAATTGTGCAGCTCCAGCTGGGGTTGCCCGCAGCACTCCCGGCCCTGTGCCCTGTGCCTGTATGCACACACTCGGGGTGCTCAGCACTGAACAAGGCCTGGGCTCCCCACGTCTCGTGACAGGCCGTGACCTAAACACGCAGCACCACACACATCAAGAATCGCTGTTTTAACTCTGCTTTCACAGAATCATAGAATAATAGAATATCCTGAGTTGGAAGGGGCCCACAAGGATCATCGAGTCCAACTCCTTTCCTTGCACAGGACAATCCCAAAATTCACACCATGTGTCTGAGGGCATTGTTAAAAGCTGGTTTGGTCTACTAAATTAAGAAGTACATCTCCCAGAAGGGAACCTCCTTTTGCAGGTTTGCTTGCCATCCTAATTAGCATTGTAATTAATTTTTGCTGCCACAGTTTTAGCTGTTTCAGATGGTGGGGCAAGGGTCCTGCCCCAACACCCTCTTCAGCGCCACTGTACCCCACGAGAGCCCCCACCACCTCCCTGCCTCTGCTGACAGACAAATGACCCCTGAGGTCATTTCCTCTTGTCCTATTACTTATTACTTGGGAGAAGAGACCAGCATCCACCTCATCACAACCTCCTTTCAAGTAGTTGTAAAGAGCAAGGTGTCCTGTCAGCCTCCTCCAGGCTAAACAACCCCAGTTCCCTCAGCTGCTCCTCATAAGGTTTGTGCTCCAGACCCTTCACCAGCTTTGTTGCCCTTCTCTGCACATGCTCCACTAACTCAATGTCCTTCTTGTACTTAGGGGCCCAAAACTGAACACAGTATTCGAGATGCAGCAACAAACTGCCTGGGAAGCCACTGAAACTCTCCAGAAAATTTCTTGGTGCAGGTGGTGTTGAGGGAGAACAGGAACCTCTCTGAGACCTGACCTGTCCCTTGAAATGGGTAAGGCAGAGCAGTTAAGAGGCATGTTGTTAATTACCCAGACAATATAGTTCCCTGAATAGTTAGGTGTTGAGTCTCAGGTCTGTAGCCTGCTCTGTGAAAGATCAGAAAATAGTGCTTTTGTCTTGCCTGTCCCTAAAAATAGTAAAAGAGGTCTTTTCAAGAGAGGGGGTATCAATACTGTTTTTACTGACGCCTGGTCATATTGCTAACACCTACTGAAGCTGTTGTGGTTTAATCCTAGCTGACAACTAAGCACCCCACAGCCAGTTACTCATTCCCTCCACAGCCAGATAGGGGAAAGAATTGGAAAAGTGAGAATACCCGTGGGATGAGATGAAGACAGCTAACTGGCAATGCAAAAGCCATAGATTTAAGGAAAGCAAAACTAGGAATTAATTCACTACTGCCAGTCGACAGGTAAGCCTTCAGCCATTACAGTAAAGCAGAGCTCCATCATGCATAACAACTGCTTTGGAATACAAATGGCATCACTCCAAACATCCTCCCCTTCCTCCTTCTTCCCCCAGCTTTATATGCTCAGTGTGATGTCATGTGGTAAGGGCTGTCCCTTTGGTCAGTTGGGATCGGCTGTCCCAGTTGTGTCCCCTTCCAACTTCTTGTGCACTCCCAGCCTCTTTTCTGGTGGAGTGGGAAGCAGAGAAGGCCTTGACTTTGCATAACCACTGCTCAACAGCACCTAAAACATCCCTGTATTGTCAACATTGTTTTCAGCACAAGTCCAGACCAGCATCCCATACAAGCTTCCATGGAGAGGCTTAACTGTATCCCAGCCAAAACCAGAACAGCAATCAAGTGGGATAATTTTGATAGTGGTGGTATTGTGACAAAACCAACAAAACCTGCATTTTATTCAAATGATGTGGATTAGAATTAGTTTTGCTGCATTTTCCTCTGGGACCGTTGTGGTGCATTAAGCACTTGAGCCAGTCCCAGCACTCAGCCTTATCCACCCGTGGTGTGCCGTGGCGATGGCAGCGGCGGCTGCTGTTACTGCAGGAAATGTGATTGCACTCATGTCTTTCCTTCTGTGGTTCTCCTTCCTTTTCAGTTTTCCTTAACCTCTGTGGGTGTGAGGGCTCGTTTTGTTTGCTTGTTTTAAACATCTGCTTTGGACAACTCTTGACAGCACAGAATGAAAATGTTACTGGCTGAGTGAGGCTAATTTACTAAAGTGCGTTTGGCTTCTGGCAGTCTTCACGGAACTGTTTATACATTGAAAATATTAAGAAAATTATTGTCTTTATTGTGTCCTTATCTTCCTTTAGACCTGTCTTCTCACCAATCGATACTACTAAGTTATAATTTCATTGCAGTCTTGCTTACTAACACAAATATGTGCTCCTGTCTCCCTAAACAAAACAGAAACACGTTTCTTTGTTCACTTACACCAGTGAGCTTTGCCTTTTGCTTGCTCTCTGGCTTTCTGCCTTCAGCACAGATTCTAAAATAAATACCATAGCCCTTGTATTTTCAGTGAACAAGAAGCGTTGTCTCTGCTTAGGTTGATTAACTTGTCTGAATCCTGACTCTAGTTTTTTAATGCTTTTGGTAGTTGCTGAGAAGTGTCTAAAGTTGTTTGAGGACGTAAAGGCCTAATCATCAACCTGAAAGAGTGTAGTTGGCCCATCGTAATTTAAAGAAGATCTGTGGTAATAGTCTTGGATCAAGGGCAGCTGACAATGGATATTTGCTATTTTCTAACATGTCACTTGCCAATAGTGAAAAATGCCATTTTTATGATTCATAGTAGCTTTTTTTTTGCTGTGGTTTTTCTTCTGCAAAACTTCTTATTCTTTTATTGCAAGATGACAAAAATTGCTTTCTCATTTATACTTTTTTAGTTTGAGCTAGAAGTCTCCTTTCATTTTGATTGTGCAAATGCAAGGAGCTAGGAAAGGCTTTGTTCTTAATAGCAGAGCATGGGATGATCACACTATAACGTTGCCAGTTAGAGAAGATACGTGTCTTTGAATTATATTGGAAATACAAAAAATATATTAGATTTAAACAATAATCATTTTATTCTTGGGGAAATTCCCTGAAGTTTAGCAAATTTTAGGTGTCTGTTGACCCATTTAAAATATGATGACCCAGATTACACAAGCCCTTGACTGATAATTGGTTTTGACCAGTGTTTTGTCAGAACAATTTATCATCTTTGATCTGAAATCAATTATTGCCTCTTGTTCAATGTATCATTTTTAGAGTTCTTCAGTAACAGCTTCAGGCTCTTGTCCTTGTAGCATTTAGCTAGAACAGCAAATGATATAGCAGAGTATAATTATATGCTTTTTGCTAGATCAACAATCAGATCTGTTGAATGTCATCTGAAAATTCTTTTTTACTTTACATAAACTATTTGGCTTTAAGCAAAAGAATAGCTTTAAAACCAGCTATTAAACAGTTGAATCTTAATGAGTAATTATATATATTTTCTGTGATGCTTCTGTTCTTCAGCTTGTAGGGTTACATCAGGCCTGTTTCATCTTGTTATCAGAGGTGCTGCAAACTCCTATGAAGCACCTGTGTCCAGCACAGAGCATCCTCTGATCCCCTTCCACAGAGCCCACCCCTGCCAAAACTATGCAACATACACACAATACAAAGAGCCTTTTCTCTTAATGTAGTTACTAATAATATTGATTCTCCTGCAGATTATAAACACTGTGGAAAATATTTGTTGTTTTAAAAAGTTGAAGCTGAAGAACAAAAGGCACATGAAGACTCAAGTGTATGTATAGGAACTTTTTGATAAACTTGAGATTTTAAAATACATATTACTTAGAACTTTAATATCACTATAAATGATAGCTCTGATACTTAGCTCACGAGAGTATTCTACTTTTATTAATACAATTTTTTTGATAAAATTACAAGCATGTGTGTAAATGGTCTAGATCCTGAATAAATCACAGGGCTGCAAACTGCCAATTGGAAACAATAAATTACTGTCTTCTGTATTGATAATTAAATTGGACTAGAACCTAAAAAATCCCCAATGATTGTTAATAGTGTCCGGCACTATAAATATTTAAGACCAGAAACCTCAGGCCCATTAGGTTGGTAGCTTTCCTTACATGAGGTTGTCATAGCTAGTTACTTCTTGGAAAAGTGTCAGGATTTTGTTCATCTGTTGCCAGCCGCAATTAATAAAATGACCAGGTGATACGGCTTTCACACCACATTACTTAAAAATTACTTTGACAGCAGAATTCATGTCCATTTTAACAAGGAACGGTTTATTATGGTCCAGCAGAATGGATGTCCACAAAAATTCTTGCTTTATTTTGTTGAAGATGATCGAAACTTTATTTCAGTCAGTGAAACCGGTTACTTTGAAAGAGCTGTATTTGTACTGGGCATCGCCGTCCATCCTTTCACCTCACTGCACCTAGCCCTGGAGATTTACTGACTTAACCTACATGGTTTTCACTGAGCAAGTGTTGATGCAAAACCAGATGTCATGGCAGGGAGAAGGGTGATATGATTGCAGTTTGTAAGTGTGATGTGATTGCAGAGATGTAAGTGATAATGGTAGTAAACTGCCCATATTAATTTATTTTTCCCATTGTATTGCAATATGTAATACCCATTGTTGCTACAGAACTGATAGCCCATGTTAATGAAATTTACAGTGACAGTATTATCTATTGCTCGCAGGCCAGTGGCACGTCTAGAGTTGCTTTTCAAGAGCTTCTACGGCTGTGAGAGTTGAAAATGGTAGTGGTTGCTACAAAAATTCCTGCCAACTCAAGCTAATGGGCAGCAGAAGTAACAGTTGCATATCATCAGCATGTGATTGTGGTAATTCTCTCCTTAGTGCTCTTCTGCCACCTTTGAAAAACTTGTATTTTCTCTCAGGAAGTAAGGGGTAAACTCAGCATGAATTTCTGGCAGCTTCTTATTTTGACATTGCGCTTTCACTGATTTTTCTTTCACATTTCATATATGTGCTCCTGGCTCAGACACAGCCACCTCTCTTCAGCCCAGTTTTCTCTCCACACGTTCTGGCTGGTGGCAGGTAAGGAGGTAATCTCTCTTATTCTCTCCTGTGCACACATACAATGGAATGTCACTGCCTGTCAACTCACCAAAAGCAAACCTCCGTGCTTAGCAAAGGTCTGGGAATGCTTTGCAAGGCGTGGTGAATGACTATTCCCTTTTCTCCATTTCCTGTTTGATAGCTGTGATGTGCGCTGCTGCTGCTGCTGCCTCAGGCAGAGCACTGGCTGTTCGAGCGTGGTGTGCGCGCAGAGCTGTTTTGGGCTTCTCTCCCTTGTATTTGCTATTCAGCTGCCCAGCATAAGACACACAATCACAGAATCACTAGGTTGGAAAAGACCCACTGGATCATTCAGTCCAACCATTCCTATCAAACACTAAACCGTGCCCCTGAGCACCTCATCTACCCGTCCCTTAAACACCTCCAGGCAAGGTGACTCAACCACCTCCCTGGGCAGCCTGTGCCAGTGCCCGGTGACCCTTTCCATGAAAAATTTTTTCCTGATGTCAAGCCTGAACCTCCCCTGGCAGAGCTTGAGGCCATTCCCTCTTGTCCTGTCCCCTGTCACTTGGGAGAAGAGGCCAGCTCCCTCCTCTCTACAACCTCCTTTCTGGTAGTTGTAGAGAGCAATGAGGTCTCCCCTCAGCCTCCTTTTCTCCAGGCTAAACAACCCCAGCTCTCTCAGCTGCTCATGGGGAACACGTGTGCTTATGTGCCCCAGTGGCAACTGCACATGGCTGGCTGGTTGTGATTGGTCTTCCAGTAGGCAGCAGATGTTTTGGGCAACCCTGGCAGTGGTTAGTGGTTAATTGCTGATCCCCACCTGTTTGTGTTGCCCTGTTCAGGTTTTGCTCTGCTCCTGTTGTACCCCTGTGTAATCACAGTGCTGGACTTTTTTAGGCCTCTTTCAAAGAAGAGGGAAAACTAGCAAGGCATTAATTTTGCTTAACATTAGAGATCTGTCACATAGACATTTGTATCTGAGCTGGTCTACAAAACTCTTTAAAATAGATAGAGATAGCCTGCCACTTCTAATTAACAATTTATCTGAACTGTCTTTACTTTGGGATAAGATTAATTGTGTTCTAGAAATACACATTTCTTTCCACTCACTAAAAGGACAAACAGGTTCCATTAGAGACTAATTCAAATGTAGACATGGAAGCTAGGTCAGACAAATCTTACAGATTCCCAGTAATATTACACAAGATTACAAATTGTCTTTATATTTTAACCAGAACACTGAAAAATACCTCCTATATACTGAAAACTCTGATGGAACACTAAAATATAGTAGCTTATAAAAAAGAAGGAAATGGAAGTTTGATCAGTCTGTGTCCTCTGCACTAAATGCTGTAAATTTAAAAATATATAAATTTAAAGAATGGCAAAATTATCTATCTACTGGAACATTAATTTGCCTTTCCTAGCTTTTATTTTAAAATTCCATTGTGTAATCTGTATAATTCTTTTATGGATGATGTTATATATTAATGTATTAAACAAGTTTTAACTTAAAAATTAAGAAATGTTAAACTATTGAGAAAATTCTTTTGTAATTTCTTATGAAAGCTTGATTCAGCTCTTCTATTTTCAGTTTATTGCTATTTGAAAAGCTTGAAGGAATGGTTTAACTACTTGTTATATATTACTTTTATATTTAAAGATGCTTTGCTGAGCTGTGCTTTAGATTATGTAAATGTATATTTATCTTGGAGACTGAAAAATTTTTAATATAAAGTATTTGAGAACATGCTTCAGTTGAAAAGGGCTAAAGGAAGCATTTAAATGCATTGAAGTGAACCCACATAGCAACATAATTTTAATGTGAATATGTTTACAATATATATTTTAATAGGAAGTTGAAAATGCCAACAAGGAACTTAAAAACTTAGTAAAATCAATTTGTTTTCGAGACTCAAGTAGCTCAAGATACACACATCAGTTAGAAAAATGCAGAAGAGGATAATATTGATGTTTCTGACACAGCCATGAAAAGAAATGCAGGAAACATGCTAAGAAAGGCCACATACCTCAAAGGGAAGCCAATGGAGAAGACCTTACAGTGTTACCATCCAAGTGTATTACTGAAGCTGATGAATTGGTACAGAAATTGCCAGTAGTAAATCAAGGGAAACAAGCAATAAACAAAAGCAGAAGTCCTGCAAAAATGAAAGAAACTGAAGAAGCTGCAGCACCATTGCAAAAAAAATGATGTTAAACTATGAAAAAATGATTAGTTGCGAGGAAGAAGTGTAACAATGATGGAGTTTAATCAAGAAAGTTAAATGAAAAAGGTCGTGTTCAGGAGTAAGTAGAGTTGGATAAACCAAAGGAATTAGTTCTTAGCGTTGAAAAGACTCCAAGACTTCCAACTTTCCATTGCAATATCAATATTAAGCATGTTCATTACCCTCGGAGGCATGTGAGTTGTTTGTTGGCCAGAACTAGTCCATAACTATAGGAGGAATGCAGGAGACATTGTGCTTTCATCTGCTTCTGCAGAAGCCTGGCTTGCTTGTAATAACAGCAGCACCAGAATACACATAGAGAACCTGTTCTGAAAGTGCTGGTTCATATTCTCCTGTGTGAGGTGAGGCAGACTGAAGGGTTCCACACTTGCATCCTGTTTACCTCTGTTTATCTTTGATGATCTTTCTACTTGCTTGTCAGCCAATTAAATTCCAGCTCAGTCTTGAACCCTGAGGAAATTCAGGATCAAAATGAACTCTGAGCATGCATCTCAGTGGGAGGTGTGAATCAGACCTTAGGGACTGTCTCTCTGCATTCGACCCTAGTCTTACTGAGAACTGGCCCATGCAACCTAGCTGGCGTTGTAATGAATGCAGATTTGGACATTCTGATGGTCTGGGACATCACCAGCTAGGCCACAGCGGCCTTGCCCCAGTAAGCTGCCTGCTGGTGGAAGTCAAGGACTGTGAAAGCAATGGCATTTTCCTTCTCTGTGTGCAAGTGTTCTCTCTATCCAAATTACACTTGTTGCTGAGTCATTTGTGGTATTGTGCACTATAATGCTGGCAAGAAGGTACGATTCTTCTGGGACTCAGAACCTTCTCTGAAAAGAATGAAGCTTACCATAGCATTTGTGACTCAGGATGCTGGAATGTGCCATTGATAAGTAAGTATCTCTTCCTACTCCTGAAGTTTTAGTAGCACTAGTTCTTCCAGGAATACCCTTCTTCCAGAGTGTCCTTAACTATCCACATGGTAGTGGCTTAGTTGGCCCTTTCTGGAGGACTAGCGTGGCCCGTAGATAGTGGGTGATGAGCTAGGAGGTACTCAGCAGTGAGCAACAACCACCGGGGATATGTCAAGCGCAAACCTCTTGTACTAAAAATACCGCCACATTCATGTGTTGTGCATGAGGCAAATGAACAGTGAATGTGGAGCACATTTACATGTGTGGGGGCAGGTGTATTCCCTTTCCTAGGAAGCGTGAAGGCAGCCAGCATGCTATGAGGGGTTCTAGGCATAAATGGATTTGTCTCAGTTGGCCCAGGGACCACAGTTGTTCCTCACTGTGTACAACACAGATAGTACCAAAATACTCTAAAATACTATGACCACGGTCTTACTGCCTCTTGCATTAGCAGTGTAGCCTCCTTTTGGTAATATAGTTGGTAAAATATTTTTTCTTTACAAACTGTTCCGTAACGCTAAAACCAGTTATACTAAAAGTAGGCCTGACCTCATCCTGACCTCATCCTGTTTTTCCTTAAAATATCAACAACAGTTATTACCCAAGTCTTTAAATATATAGGAAGATTCACCCCAGCTAATCTCAGAAAGACAAGAGAAAGATGCTGCATCTGCATTGTTTGGCTTTTACAGGATTGATTCATAAAATAATTTTAATCTCAAGTTCTTAAACTTATTTATAAAGATGGATAAACATCATTATCCACTTACTGCAGAAGAAATCTGTGATACAAAGATGTGATGATTTTGCCAGGATCTCATAGCTAGTACTTCAGGTTCTGCCATGAAAATACATTCATTACGGCAGTATATTTTACAGCATCTCTAATAATTGTTCTGAGTTACATCAGTATTCAGCAGCTGTTTTATTTCTTTCATTTCCATCTGAATAAAAAGCCTTGTATTTTAGTCATGTAAACTCTAAATCTAACCAGCTTTCAGGCAGGTTTCCTTCATGATCGAGAAAAACATAGTACTTTTGAAGGAAGGTGGGATGGGATACTTGTGCTTGTCATTTTCCAGAGAAGATTTGTGAGATTTCTAAGACTTTTTTTTTAATGCACTATCAAGGATCAACCGTGATAACTCTGGTTTACAGTAAATAGGTAGAAACTCAGTACAGGAAAACCTGATTAAATTATTCATAGAATCATAGAATAACCAGGTTGGAGTTAGTGCAGTCCAGTTTCTGCAAGAAGGATGTATTTTTCTGGTGTTTTTTAGTCTGAAAATGATGCTAGGGTTTTTCAGTGTGCCTTGGGGACTAGCAGAGTTCAATGCAGTAGTAAATAGCAGAAACAGCAAACTTCTTTTTAAAATATAGGTCACTTCAATTGGCAGCCTTACAACTCACTGCAGTACAGCCAAGGAGGCAGTGAACTGTAGCGTGCTGGAGGGAATACTGGCTGGGAGTGTGGTATGCCAGAAACTTTTAAAATCAGTTTTCATGCCAAATAAAATATGCCAGTGAACCTCAGTCAAAATAACATCAGATCATTTTTAGGACAAACAACTTAAAACTCTGAAGTACTTATTTTCCAAAATGTTGGTCACCATAGTACCTGCAAATTTGCATTGCATTTCGTCTGTTCCAATCTTCAAGTCTGTTTTGTGAACTCAGTATAGTGGTAAAATATTTCAAAAGAAGAAACAGAGGCAAATGGTGACAGAGTTTATTCAATTCTCTTATACACTGGGCAGGTGAACTTAATATTTTTTTATTAATACAGTATTACTGTGTCAGTGCTCTCTATACATCAGCAACTGACACTTGGCATAGCTTCATTCAGTGAGAAAACTGTCTTGTTTGTGACCTGAACTGCAAGCTGTTTAAATGTGGAGAAATTGATTGAAGTAGAAAGGATTCTTATGTTTTCTTACCTGTCCTATTGTTTTTTTCAGTTTTGTGAAAATAAAACATTGAAAAATGTTTCACTTTAACATTTCTCATTGTTTTAGGGAGTGAAAATACAAACATAAAGAAATTGAATCAAGATTAAAGGTGAAACACGTTTGCTATATTTCCAAAATAATAGTTGACTCTTGGTTATTTTCGGTTCTCATGTTTGAATGTATTAATGAGTTTTTCTTCCATAAACTATAGTGAAGCAAATGACTCTTTCATAGATTACCATTCAGCAGTTAAACACAACAGTTTGATTTTGGGTGATTTTGGACTTTGCCACTTCTTCTACATGACAGAACTAGCACAGGGGCTTTAGTGGAGTGTACTTGAATGTTATATTACACTTACATTTCAGTGTTTTGATTTGAGAGCAGTCTACAAGAATCTCATGATTTAAGTAGATAAAATCGTAACACAGATATTGGAATATATTAGATTATTCTGCAGAAGTGTCAAAATATAACCAATAACATATTTTGGAATAAAATACCTTAATGGTTGCTAGTCATATGGGAATGATAAGTGTGATTCTAAAGGGCTTTATAATGGCAGCAGCAGTAATCTACAGCAAACCTCTGGCATCTCTGGTTTTCCTTATACATTGAGATAGGACATCATCTCACCAGTACTAATCTGTGAGAGATCTCTTCTTTGTCCAGCACTGTTCCCAGAGTTCAGTGGTTCAAAATGTGTACCTTCTTAAACACTCCACCCCCACCCCAAAATAATATATACCTTGTAATTTCCAAATATTTAAGAATTTCTTTTAAATTATCAACCGCCAGCATCTCATTGGTTTGATGTCAGACTTTTCAGTCTTGGAAAAGTTGATGGAAAAAAGAGAAGATGATATGCCATTTCTGTATGTAGTGCTGTGAATGTGATGAGTACATCAAAGCGAGAGAAAAAGGGAAATATCATCCCATTGATCTTTTTAGAAGTTAGTTGTAGTGTATTAACAAGTTACTCCTGAGTTCTTAAAGATAACTTATTAATTCATAATTTGAATGAGTTTATTCTGGACTTGGATATGTTAAAATAAGTACATTAATAAGTTGACTACTGTTGTAATAATAGCAAAAAAATATAACATAATGCTATTATTTTTCATTGTAGAATGTAGCTGTGGAAACCACTTTACCTGGAAGAAATATTTCCATGTACTCTAAAAGAAATTGTAAATGTTAAAGATAAATCTTATCTTTTCTTTTGAAAGAAGAGTGTCTGATTGTAACTAATACCATCATATATATACTTCCCAAATCAAGTATTTTAGTGGTTCTGAGAAGAATTTCTCTCTGATACACTGGGTATTTGTTATACCAATGAACATATTTCTAGCTGAGCTAATTATATGTAAAACACGCCCAGTCATACTGGCATGCAGAAGATATGAATCCTAAATAACTGTAAAACAGTATACGATGAAAATTGTTTGAAAATTGATGTGAATTAATATGCTCTGCTATTAAAAATATTTTTGCTCCATGGGAAATAATTACACAAGTAAAGCTTATATTTTTGTAATAGCTGTCAAATGATGAGACTATGCCACAAGGCGAATAGAAAATAAGCCTAATTTAGTTAGATCGAGAAAAACAATAACGTAGGATCCCTAAAACGACAATGGTTATTTTCAGAATGACTCCACAAATTATTATGGGTTGTTTTCTGTGGCAGGTAGTCTTCCTTGAATGACTAGATCATGTCTCAACTGATAAATACTGAAACTTGTAGGGTTATCAGGAGAAATAAGATACACCTGGCCCTGCTAATGTTTCTGATGCAGCTCCCAAAATGACTGTCAGCCTTCCACGATCATTGTTTATGTGTTAAAAGTATGGCAACATAGACATGCTTTTTAAATTCTACAAATTAATGCAATCATCTTGTTTGATATTTAGCCAAGAGAACTGGAGTTTATCCACGTCTCTTTGCAGTCTTTTAAGACTGAAAAGTACATCATTCAGGTGCTGCACTGATATTTCTACATTGGTAAGTAATTTATTTCTTAAGCTTTTGTAAAACTGTTAATCCCTGTCCCTTGAGCATTCAGTTTGTGATTCTGTAGAGAGAGAGAATGTTTCTTATGTTTTCAGATACCTTTGCATGGTTGGGTACATATTCTCATCTTGCAAATAAATTTATTACTAACCTTGGATTTAGGTAACTATAAGAACAGAAATATGATATGCATTTATCCCTTTTTAGTCTTTAGATTAACAATAAACATAAGCCTGAATTTGTTTTACAGTAGTGGTGCTGCAGCTATTTTAAAGTTTCATTGAATTAACCAAAGAATTTGCAGTGGCTTTAAGAAAGATGATAATCAAGTCTTTAATATACTAGTATTTATATATAAGATACTGTAGTCCAAAAAGATCATAGCATTAAATATAGACCACAGTTTTCAAGTAAAATATGTCACTTTGTTCCTGTGTTCTAGATTAAGACCAATGTGTTTTTCTAATGTAACTTTTTTACTTTTTGCTTTGTCACACTTGCAATGAGATAGAACATCACCTGAAAAGGTTGACAGTTTGCTGTCAGTTAAGTGCTTTTTCTACTTCTTTTTTTTTCCTCAACTGTTACTAAAACTTGACAACCTCCATAAATCTTATGTTAGTGCCAGTTACTCATCTATCTGTGTAAAATAGTTAATAAAGATGATACAGTAAAGGGTGAGGTGAAGATATTCTACAGCAAAATCTAAAATTGTCATGAAGAGGCGAAAGTACCATGCTGTGCATCTGCTTTCCAAAATGGGCTGGAATACCTGGACCCAGACTGGTACACACATTGTCTTTATTGCTGCATGGAATGCTCCTGCCTGCAGCAAGAAATGCAACGAAGTCTGATTCTTAAAATTGTAGAAAGTTTACTTCATTCTTTTTAGAAAATACCTTGTGCCAGTTTTGAGAGGAAAAACATGAGACCCTGTTTAGATGTTTTGACTACTGAACATCTTTCTGAGTAGCTTTTATCCTTATGTAGGGAAGAAAACAGATGAGCTTTTGCAGCGTTCTTGCTAAGCTGTCATAAGGTATAGAAGATCTGAAGGACAAGGAGGCTCTTGAAGACAGTGAAATAGACAGAAACACTGGGAAATGCAGAATTAATTTGGAGATCTGCATCCTGTTATTGAGGTCCTTGTTTAATTTGCTCTAACACTTCATCTGCACTCATTCAAGAAGTGTTACTGCTCTAACAGCTTCCAGTCTCAAGATGAAGAGGCAGACACTAGTGAAATTTACTGGAGACACTGTGAAAAGTAGAAGAGGAACATGCAAATAGGCTAAAAGACTTTACCTTATTTGATATATAGATGATAGACTGTCAAACAAATTAAACAAGATTGGGACTACTGGCAGAATGCATAAAATGTAAATAAGCGTAAGGCTTAATGAGAAAATACATTGTGAGGGAACAGGAAGGATATTTGTCTACAAATGCATAAAGTTGTACACGACCTAATACATCCTGCTAAGAAGATCAGTACCGCTGACGCTGGTGGTAATTCATTACTGCTAATTGAGTTCTGTCAATACCTGGCTAATTTGAAACTAGGTCAGATGTTTCTTCAGCTTAGTAATTAGGTATAGTTTACCTAATGGAGAATTTAATTTATTTCCTCTTTTTAAAAATATGTACATTTATATGTTACATGGACACTTAAAAGCAATACTGAAAAATGTAAATTTGATGTCAAAGAGAACCAGGAGCTGGTGGAGTAATTCAGATGGGATGGTGTTGAGGCAAGGGTATTATTTGAACAAACTGAAAGGGTTTTTACAACATTTTATAAGGATTGAAATGAGGCACTTCTGTTTGGGCAAACAAAAAAAAGAGGATGTTGGGTAGAGCGGGATCCCAAAATGGCATGTGGTTTGTTTGTTGGGGTTTTTTTTACATTAAGAACAATGTGAGGGAGAGCTTTGAAACCATCCTGACATTGTGCACGTGGGTATTCAGAAAGTTAGTTTTGGAAAATAAAGATATATCAATTTTTTGGAAAGAACGATATTAGCTCATTTTCACAAGTTTAGTTAAAGCTGATAAAGCCTTGAAATGACACAATTTGAGAGGACAGATGGAGAACATTACCAGAAGAACAATTAATGATGCTGAGCTTGATTTGTTATTCGTCAGCACGGAAATGACACCTGAAGATGTGTCAGCTGATGAAATTGCTCGGAGAGTGAACATAATGTAAGAGCAAAAGGCGATAGATGCTGCCCTGGGGAATAATGAGAGAGTGGGAAAAGAGTAAAAAGGCTCATCAAAAGATAAACTAAAAGAACAGTCTTGAAAAGAATTGGATCAAAAAATGTAGCAGATGTAAAATGGCAGGAAAGGAAGAATGGGATCAAAAACAGGAAGAAGGCAAAAGTGAAAGAAGAGATGGGAGATGTAGGACAACAAGGTTATGTATGTCAGGAAGCAGGAAGAACAGGCTGCTCCACGCAGGAAGGCCATCTGGGAGATGACGATGACAGCAGTATCGTCAGGGGCCGTATCTCCACTGACAAGGGCGCAGTTCTGCAGTGGCTGGGCAAGGCAAACAGGTTGGTCTGATTATGGTAATGAGGATCACCTAACAGTCCAGATCACAGGACAAGTCCAAAATGATGAGACCTAATCTGAATTCAAGTCAGCATGTCAGAGTCACAGCTGGTCGCAGGAACCAGGCTCAGCCAACTGTCAGGCAAATCTGTAATGACAAGACGAGTCTGAAGTCGAGGCAGGAAATCAAGTCAGGAGGTCAAGATGAGGTTCACAGCTGGGCAATGCATGCCTACAACACAGCTCAGCCAGAGCCCTGAGAGCTCCCACAGCTCCCAAGCCAAGGAGAAGAGACCGTCTTCTCTCAAGTTATACACTCACACAGCTCTTTTTATAGCAGTCTTCTCCTGAGGTTACCAGGCTGCATCGTACCAGAGTTGCCCTTGACCATGTGTAGCTGAACTAGGAGAGAGAGGGGAACGGGCTGCTCCCAGAGCCCGGGTGATCCATAGTATTTCATGGCTTCTGATGGACTTGGCTGTAGTTAGTGAGGATTTTGGTACTGGTTTCATTAGGATCAGGAGCTCATCCCCAGTCCTATGTCTGACCATAATTCCTTCTTGCTTTCATAATGTGTGAGATGTTATGATCCAGGAGCTAGAATGAAAATCACAGTTATGTTGTGATACAAACAAAAAGATAATTTTTGTTTTGCTTAAATCTAAAATATAACGCATTTAGGAGGGCAGGTTAACAGGATAATAGAAGTGCCGTTGTTTTTAATTCCTTAGCACTTTTTCATTTTGCTATTACTTAAATATGAGCAAGTGACAATGCTTTATTTTCAAGGGTTAGAAATTTCTTTTAAACATTACTCATAGTATAGGCTAATCATTTATTATATCATGGATGTTATTTCCAATCTAAAGTAAATTTTAAGCTTTACATCTGTCTGGCAGGATTCAATTTTCAAAAGAAATAACAAATGTAATTTTCCAACTGACTGATATTTTGCATCTACTGCAGTTATAAGACTAAGGGAGCTACCAAACCAGAGAAGGCTTCTGCAATTTTGGAATCAAATTTGAAAGACCTAGAGGAATCACTGGCTCTGGCAGCTGGCCAAACAGGCGACACGAACAGTGAGCACAGAGCTGACATCTGATACCGTATTCTTTTTTCACTAACAGTTTTGTGTGGCCATAGAGCAGAATCACAGAGACACTCCAGGACTAAGAGTGCAGGACTGGCTTTTTATAACCATGGAAATGATTTTAGAAAATTTTAATATTAAGAGTTCTTTTGCTTGAGACTTATATAAAAAAGTAAGAAGTTGAAGGGAGTATCTATTTTCACAGAGGTGATAATCGTCATTGACAGAATATCTGATAACAGGGAGTGACATTTTAGATTGACTGAGTGCTATGACTTTTAAAGAAAATACATTCTAATTGTCTGATAACTGAGGAGCATAATAGTTCAATATCCATAAAGATATACTTCTGGTCTATGTCTGCAATACTAGATTATCACTATAATTGGAAAATGTTATCAAAAGTATATGTTTCAGCAGGATTTTTTATTTAAGCTCTACAGAGAGTGTTACATACCTGCGTTATATATTGTGTAATATTCCATAACAGTTTACAGAATGATTTCATTCTTCAATTTTAAATATTTAAAAGAAAATTTTGAGGCATTACTATGCCTGACATTCAGCAAACTCCATTTACTGTGAGAATGCAAAGGCAATTTCTCAACATTAAACATCATAGCTTAAAATCTTCCATTATAAGAGGTTGTAAACCTTTAAATGGACTAATACATCTGTCATTTTCTAGAGAGAGGAGAGGATGTGAGCTAAAAAGCATTTTAGTTGCAAGTCTGGAAGCAAAATTGAAAGACCTGCAGGAAGTGCAGAAAGTGGAGCCTTCTGCAGCAAATCAGCCAGGCAGACGTGGGTCTGAGGGTGAGGCCCTACATTTACATTCATCTATAATGACTGGTAAAAATTACGGCTTTTGGTAGACAGTCTTAGGATGGATTCCTAAATATCTAATTTTGTACTAAAAACATATATTACCGTTTGTGTCTGATTTGAAATATATTAGATGATTATTTTTCATAGTCATAGAAGAAATGTGAACAATCAGAAGATTACAAATCCTCTTTTTGATAGAGCCCTCAATCTTTTTTCTTTGCAGACCTGTACTTAATAGAACTGAAAAATATAACTCATGATCCAAACAAATGTTTAAGTAATTTTAACATTAATCAAATTTACGTTAAAATTCTCAGAATGTTTTAAAATACGATTCTGTGATGTTGCAGCCAAATTCCTTGAAGACCTGTGTTCTAAAGCACAGGAGGCAGAACTCTTTTATGCAGACTTTTGCATACTTCCTTTGTGTTATTTTTGCTGTAGCCAATGGTGTCTTATGCCCTTGTGGGTCAAATAAAGCTGCAGAGTCCTTCTTGCAGGCTGAATTCATCAACCTTATTCTGCTGCAGCTATCTTGTTTTTACAAGCCTCTGAAAAACAGTATTATTTTTTAAGATGTCAACTACAATATGTTTTATAGCGAAGTACAAATCTTAATTTAAGAACTATCTGCCATTGCTATGTGGATAGAGAACTTTACATAGAGAAACTTAGAATGAAAATTTAAAGAGATGATGTTGTAGCTATAAGAAACCATTTTGACATAAAATTTTTGATGGTGAGACTTTAAATACTGAGCATATCATTAGAAATTATTTAAACCCTGAAAGATTTTTTTTTAAGAGTGGAGGAACGTTGTGTCAGATTTTTAGGTTTTATTAAATGCCAGGGGAACTTGTGGGATATTTCAGAAAATGTTAAAACTTGGTAGACTGAAAATTTTGTACTACAGAGACATAGGTAGTTTTTCAGTCTCCGTATGCATTATCTGATTACATATTTGCAAGCTGAAGACTATCTTATAAAGGTACTGAATAAATGAGCTGATCAAGGAGCTGTCTGGGCAGTTAACAGTAATTCATAGTAATTCTTGAAACACTGGAAGTTTTCCAGAAACCTACTGTTATGCTTGTGGTCTAGAAGGATACACAGGGTAATATCAGCTTGGCATTTACCTTGGACAGAATAATTTAGCAGGACTATATTAGTAGAAAACTAAGAGAAGAGAACGTAGCTGATGTCACTCAGTCTTGTTTTGTGAAAGATAACATGCAAACCCATTAATTATTTTTTTGAGTGGTGTTGCAGTTACCCAACTGATTAACAGCAGTTACAGTGTCGGCATAGCTGAGATCTACAAATCACTAAAATTTTGCAGAAATAGTTTTTTGTTATGAAATTAGATAAATGTGGAATTAACTGTTCTGTAAAATGTATTCCAACTGTATAATTGTCAGCTTTGTGATGTGTTCCTTGCCAGTGTAAAACAAAAATGGATTGTTATTTTCATTTTAATTTTTTACCTCAGAAGGAGTTAATCGAGGAATATTTGATGACTGGTGTTATACAGGAGATCGATTTCAGTGCAAAAGTCAAACCTAACTCACTTTTGCACTTAAGAAATTTCATGAGGAACTGAGGTGCTCAAGTCAGAGAAAGTGGTTCAGATGAAGGAGAATGAGTAGTTACCTGTTACACAGCATTGTGCCTTCCTGGTTGTCAGCTGCCCAAAAGATTTCTAGGTTTCTGACTGCACAGCAACCCAGTTTCAACAAGAATGGAGTCCAACAAAACTCTGTTATTTGATGGTGCATCCCAACCACTGAACGGCATTGTACTTGCCCACACCCAGGGGTGGGTCAGTACTCTGGATCCTGAATGGATAAAGATACCACTGAAGTGCCAGTTAAAGGCAACAACTGACACAAAGTTTTATTTTTAATGTTTCTTATTGACTGCCTGGAGATAATGCTTCAAACAGGAGCACAGAGTCACCATTTTGTAGTTTAGAGATTAAACTGGTTGGCACTTGGTTCATTTCACTAAAACACCAGTTCTTGTAGAAATGGAGATTGATTTGGATGCTTCCAAGTTATAGGTGGCTTTGAAAATCACAGACTATAAATTAAATATGATGCTTGG
The DNA here is from genome assembly GCF_032191515.1 of Phaenicophaeus curvirostris. Classification (NCBI taxonomy): domain Eukaryota; kingdom Metazoa; phylum Chordata; class Aves; order Cuculiformes; family Cuculidae; genus Phaenicophaeus; species Phaenicophaeus curvirostris. The sequence continues at coordinate 15,617,915 of NC_091397.1, read as the reverse complement.
GTAATAGAATTTATTTACCATGTGAAAGAATAGAATATAAAGGAACTGACTGGTGGCATATTCCTAGACTTCCTAAGTGCCAGCATATTTTTTCTGACATATTAAAGCATCTCTTTCAGCTCTTTCTGCCAGGCATCTCTTCTGCAACAGCTCCCAGAACCCTTTACATGTGCTGTTTTTCTGTTGCCATTTGCGAGATTTATGGAAAAGTGGTCTAGTTTTGCATCACTGGAGAGTCTTGAAATAAAGAGAATTTGTTGCTTCCTTTTCTGAGTAGGATGAGGGTTAATGTGCCCATTAGTGTGACAAAAAGTAGTAGCCAGACAACCTGACTAAAATAAGTCTATTATTTCTTTTGAATCAGATTTTAAAACAGTAAATGTAATTTACTTGTAATTATTGCTGCAAAGTATTTATCTCATGATAGAGAAGAAAATGCAAGAGGCAACAGAGAGAGAAAAGAGCTTTTGCTTATCAGCTTGGAATAAGTCTGGGAAGGTCTGCAATAAGGACAGGCTTCTGCAGCTAGTCAACTTTGTGGCATGAATGGTAAATATCAAACATAAATTCTAACCATCCTGGATCAGATCAAAGGTTCATATAATCCAGTGTCCTGTCTCCATCTACATTAAAAACAGATCTGTAGAGAACAGTGTGTGATTCTCCCCAAAATATTCTCCAGTTTCAAACTAAGACGTATTTGCTATGCTCTGAAGCTAATATCTCATGACGAATTCTTATTTTGTTAATTTATCTATTAATTTTAAATCCTTAGTATCCACAGTACATCAAGGTATTTTACAGCTTAATTATGGGTTATAGGAATAAGTATCTTACATTTATTTTGCGTCTGGAACCATTTTTGTATAATAACTCCTTGGTCTTCCCCTCTTCACCTTCCCCATTGCCTGTCACTGTATGTATTCAGGGCAGAGATGGTGAATGGTATCCTGGAGTGTGTTATACGGAGCATTGCCAGCAGGTTGAAGACTCTGTCAATGACACCTCTCAAGTTAGAAAACTAATTAATTCCTGTGCTTTGTTTTCTATCTTCTGACTTCAATAGTTATTTATTCATTTGAAGACTTCCTTCACATCTCCAGGAAGTTTCTTAGAGATTTTTGATAAAAAGAACCTTTGGAACTCCAGTTTTATGAAATTATCTCTCTCTGCCTGTGGGTTACTGATTCCCTCAAAAAAATCCAGTAGATTTGTGAGGTATGACTTCCCTCTGCCCGTGTTGACTCTTCCACAAGTTCAACTTATCCATACGTCCACTTATTCTTATCATTTCTACCAGACAGTGACAGAAACATCTGGATAACTCTTCTGTATTTAGCTCCGAGAAACCCTCTTGAAAATAGAGACTACGTATGTTAGCCATTTCCCATTCATATGGCACTGACATCTGGCACCCATCCTCAAGTTCCTTAAGCCTTTATAAATAATTAGCATTGGCTCTTGGCAGTTTGCTGTTATTCCTTTTTTAATGACATTTCAATTTGAATGATTTCTCTGGTATTTGTGCCAGGAAGGGGAATTTCAGGTCGGCTCGCCCATGAAACGCCTTCACAGTAAACAGAAGAATTGTGTTCACACATTGTTATTTCTCCATTCCAATTGTCCTTTTCGTATCTCAGTGCCAGGCTCTTTGTTCCAGTGTATTTATTAGTTTTTATGACTTCCATGAGGCACTAAATCTTCTTTAGCATACTTTTACTGTTTAACTTTCTGATCCTTTTTAGTTTCTTAATTTAAATGCAATTCTGCCTTTTCCAAGGACATCTTAGTTTAATCAGCTTCTTTTACTGTCTGCTTAATCAGTCCTTTTGTTTGTGTGACCTTTCTGAAGTCTTTAACAGGTTCTGTGGTGCCCAAGAACAACCTGGTGCCCTCCCAACATAATTAAGCACCCTTTGAGTTTATTTTTTTATACTCTCAGTGTTCAAAATTAGGCATCACTGTGAGAGGTGCTTTCACTTTTATCAGTCTTGCAATTATAATATCCTATCTTTACTGGGTTTTGATGCCTTGTTTTACATGGGACTATGAAGAGACCTTGATGCTGAGTCTGTACTCATTCAATTCAATGATTCAATTCAATTCAATTCTGCTTTGCAGAGCAAGACACTGATAACAGAAGTTTTGCCCTTTACATCACTTTTAAGTGTTTATTAAAGTCTGCTTTGTCAGTCCTAATCGTGTCTGTAAAGTCAGGCATGGAACCAAGAACTGAAAGTTTCACATAGCAGAGAATCTACAATACAGAACTTTTAAATCTCTTGTTGATATTAGTATTTGATTTGTGTTTTGTGTAATGAAGTGTTAAGGCAAGGTGAGACACTTCATAACCATCCTATGAAGAATAAACAAATACAATATTTCTGATAATTTTCCATTAACGGTATTTGAGACTTTTTTTTTGTTGTTATTCCCCTGTATTCTAGAAGCTATTTCTTACATTGATCTGTATGAAACTGTTCCATTTAGTGGTAATACAGTCTTAAAAAAAACCTGCCTTCAAAATTAGTTTAATATTTAACCCCAAAATTCTCAAGTTATTTAAAATTATGCCCTACAGCTTTTTTTTCTTAGTGTAATTTATCCATATTAATGAAATAAAGGTTAATGTATTTATTATCATTAATGAATGTTCACTTGAATTACTTTGCAGCACTCTGTGTTCTGGTACTTGTATTCACAGTTGCTTATAAATATTTTATTTCTGCTAGTGAACGATTTGGCAGCAACGCTGATTTTTCAGGAAGAAAAACAGAAGTGCTTGGAAAACAACCTTGAAATAGTATCACTTTGTAGCTAGAGCATACTCTTTCCACCCTACTACTTGATCAATACCAAAGCTTTAGTAAGAAAAAGAGGGTTGTTTCTTTTATTAAAAGTATCTTTTTTTCCCTATTCACATTCTGTGTTCTTCTAAGAATGAATTTATACTTGCTCTGTAAAAGAAAAAATGGTTATATTGTACAGCAATGCAAATATGAAGAAAAGGAAAGAAAAATATCAGAACTCTTAAGGAAGTGTGTATTTATCAGTCTGTATTTCCTCACATGTAGCTGCTCAGGACTGTGCTAGGAGGCTGTTTCAGTTTGTGCTCTGGGCTCATCCTCAGCCTAGAGGCAGCTTAAGGCAAGAGGCACAACTTGCTCAGCCAAAGTTAGTTCATGGATGTTACTTAAACAATATGATTACAGAGAATTATTTTCTTTAGCTGGCTTGTATTTTTGCTGCTATAGTTTAAATCCAGGATAAGAAATTTTTGTTCTATTAACAATTGCCATAAAGCAATTCTAGCTTAGCTCTTTAGTTACTGAACAGGAACCAGGGAAATGGATGGATTAATGAGAGCTAGACTGTGGTTACACTGACTCTAATTCTTATCTAACGAATATACTGCCGGGATCTTGTATCTGGCTTGTGTGGGATCACTTTTTAGAGACTGTGCAGCTGGTATTTTAGTAGTTCATAGCTCCACCAACTTGCAGAATTCAGGGTAAGCAGGTGAGGTCACTGTGCATAAGCCAGGAAGGATTCACAACCACTTCTGTTTCCAGCTCTTAATTTTTTGGTATTTCAACTACACCTTCTCTCTTAGCTAGAGCATCCAGTCATGCATACGCTCTGTGACACTTAGAGCATCTTGAATCTGATAGTGCAGGATGGCAGCTGTCCTCTCGTTTAAGCAGCTGTTCACTTGGAAGTTCCATCTGGCTGGAAGTGGCTACTAGAAACCCAGTTTAAACAAGGACTTAAAAGCTGCAACAGGCCACTTGCATTCAAAGCATGAATACAAAAGCATTTTGAAACCAGATTCATTAAGGAAAATGCAGAACATGTAACACGGATGAGGGGACAGAACCAGGCTCATGCACACACAATTAAAAATTTGTTTAATTTAGGACTGTTACACTGCCTGAGAATCAGTTACTAAAGGTCAGCATCTTGCTCTTTCTGTGATGTGCATTCTGCTCAGTTCAGGATTCCAGTCTCCTGTGCAGTCTGGGAAAGACTGAAAGTGAAAGAGAGCTATGAAGGGGACTTCGATACAGTCTGAAACAAAAATTTGGTATTTATATTAACAACGTAAAAAAAAAACCAGCCATAAAGGTCAGAAATTATCCTTTTATTTAAACTGCCTTATCCCCAATGAAGACAGTTTCCACAGACAAGTAATATGGAATGCGTTTAGAAGAAATTTCTGCACCTTTTCTTAGAGAGCTACTGATGCTTCCCCAGCAATCCTGAGGATTGACTAAAGCTGCATAAGTACTCAAACGTCCAAAATAAAATCTCATCTCTCATTGCCACAGTCAATTCTGTAAATCTGGAATGAACAGGTAACAAGAGCTGTATGTACAGCTGCAGCTCCCACTAGTTTCATATCTTGTGGTCAGGTTAGTTGGAAGTGTCAGGCTGTTTCGGTTCCCTTATCTGCAAAGCCGATAAAAAAAGAACCTTCACGATGCAAGAACAAATCCAGAGTGGTACTGTGGGGGGACATAGTTATGAAGGACAGCAGGGTGAATTACTGCACAGCTTCTTTCCATTTGTGGGTTTGCTCTCGTTTGCACCAACCAGCAGAAAATGTACCTGTGCCAAATCTGGCAACCCAAGAGAAGCTGCAGCAGCTCCATGTCCGAGATCCAGCCTGCAGTGAGCCTAAGCATGTATCCTCACTCAGCGTGTGCAGCACACCCCACATGTGTACAGTACATACACAGAGCAGCACAGAGAGAACAGCACTGACAGAAAAACAAACAAGCCTCCTGCCCTTGGCTTTTCTGGCAGATTGGAATGAAGTCCCATTACTGGGAATTACAGACACAGGTGCAGTGCCTGTCCCTCCAGTGGCTTAGATGTCTGTCCAGCAGCTGCCCCTGCGCCTCTGCTCACTCCTGCTACTCCCACTCCAGTGGATGCTGCCAACCTCCACCCTTTGCATGCACCCACAGCCACCCTGTCCACCCCAGCACGCTATGGACCCTTCCAGAGACTGAGACAACCAAGTCTGCCTCGCAACTGGTCCTTGGATCCCCTTGTCTCCAGTTGTGTCCCTCAGAGATGGAGACAGACACACACAGCCCACCCTCTCCATTGATGTGCCCCTCCCACTTCATGGAAACCAGGCTCCTTCTGCCCTCAGATGGAGGTTAAAAGCAACTTTTAGAACAGACTCACACAGCTTCTCAGGATAACCTGAAGTCTCAACAGTTAAAAATAAAGAATCATCATAGAGATTCTACAAATACACTTTGGGAGTGTATATAATTACAAAGTGGTTTTGATAATCTATGCCTTAAAAAAGATTGGAAGACTTTCTTATCCTACTAAACGCAGTGACATGTATCGTGAAACAGTATTAACCCAACAGGCCCTTGGCTGGAGCAGCCAGTAAACTAGAGAACTTCTTCAGCACACGTGCAACTGAAGGGCTGGGGCTTTACACCAGTGGCCTCTGTATGTAACCCAAAGCACAGTGCTGCACCCTTTACACCACAGCTGACATTTGCTACCCAAGAAAACTAATGTTTAACTTCTCAGATTTGATCTAAAGGATGTTTGGTGTTACTACAGCGTCTGTTACCCCTTTCCCAAATAAACACTGTTCTCAGGTTTTTAGAATAGTACTATCTTCTACAAGATAGAGACACAAGATTTAAGTATTTTAAGGTACTTTTATTTAATAAATAACTTCAGTAATAGCACTGTAAAAAGTGAACATCTGTTAAAATAAAAAGGCACTTAAAACAAGAATATGACTATGATGCGGTTTGAATGGTTGACTGCAAATGTACATGGCACATGTCAAAAATGATGTGTGACTCATGTCACATGACGAACTACGCAATCTTAGCTACGGGGTAAAGGCAAATTTACAGCTAAGACTGCCCCAAAAAGGAAAATAAAAGAGCTCATGTTGATAAAAAACATTACAAAAAGAATCACAACCAATACGTTAAAAAGATTAGAAGGGTGACAAAGCACCAGGCTTTAAACCAAGGAAGCATTATAGAATAAAGACACAGTATGACGTAAGGCCTTTATGTGTTTTGAGGGTGTCTGGGTAAGGTACTTCATGGTACTGTCACCCAGGGCTGGAATTTACAAAGGAAAACTAAGCAAGTTACCAGTCAGCAACTTCTTCAGTAATGGCACGTGGCTTAAAGCTATTTTTTTTTCTTCCTAACATTCTTCTCAAACCTTTTCATTTTAACCATAACCTGGCAATAAGCAACTTATAAATTTAGAATAAGTATGCACACACTTTCCAGTCCTTTACACTGCTCACCTCCAACTTAGACAACTTACCATATACTTGATCATGTCTAGAATTAACCACCAGCTCCATGCTACATGGGTTTAATTTTATCTGCAAACTCAAGCCCTGATTTCCCTGTAAAGCTAAGAAGTTTAATACTAAATGGCTAAGCAGAGCCCTCCTGCTGATTGCTTTAATGATTTCCCTCCCAGTCATGCCATGGCAGTATTGCACCCTGCAGAAGACCTGGATTCACAGCATGGGAGTGGAAAAGGTCAAGAAGGCACCATGTGACCTTAGCTAACTAGGCTACACAGTCAAGTTTTTTTGTCAGACCCCCTGGCACTGATTACTTTTATTTGCAAAAAGAAAAATAAAATAAAATAAAAAAATTACATATGGTACATTTTCAAAACCTGCACAGGAAAACAAACCTATATGTAATGAATTAGTAAAATCACTGCAATTTGCCCTAAATCTATCTTACTGTGACTACAAAAATTGCTATGCTGCATACAGTGTTGTGAAGTTATACAAGCAGTGTTCATTTTCCCTCATATTTAGGATTGACCACAGTTGTCACTGCACTCTTGTAAATAGGATTTTCACCCTAGAAAAAGAAAAAAACATTTATATTAACATTTGCAGAGATGAAAAAAGCACTATGTGAGAAGTGTAAAAATTAGCCTAGGAAATTAGCTTAAGAAATTATCCATTAATGTTTTATTTGTACACACAAAGAGCTTAAGGCAAACTAGTTTTCCTTCTAGCAACTTGAACAAAGGCATGCTCAGCTGATAAAGCAAAGGGTTAGGGCATGGTCCTGTTCAGGTTAGACCATAGATTTCCTTCGAAGCTGCTGAACCTTGTACAGCCATCTCAGGGCTGAGCCGTCAGCTCAGGGGTCTGCAGCCCATGACACACTAAAGAAGAACAGAATTGTAAACAACATTGCTTGAAATCATGATTGATCACAGACCCATGTTCTGCTATAACAAACAAGTAAATAGCTTATCTTGTAGTATTATTTCATTGTAGAAACAAAGTGGAAAGGCTTACAGTATTTTCATAATACGCACTCAATATTTACACTGAATGTTCAGTGCTTGTCATTCTTGTTTTATTCCTGCAAGCTCCTCATGCCCCTACATGTGCAAAATGCATAAGCAAAACTAAGAAACTGTACTGGTGCAAATGCTGTAATAAAAATGTTATTTCTACTGATAGAAATGCCTACAGAACAACTGTTTACATCTCTCTTGCTGAGATTCAAAAACCTCTAAGTTAAGCTTATTTTAAGCTTCCTTGATTCCCAGGTTTCCTTTCATCTCAGTGAATCTTACTCATTTACGGCACCCTTGCACACCTAAGATGAACAGCTTGAAATCAGTATTAATAGATAAATCTTAGTAGACGTGTGAGCTACCGCTGGGACTCTGCAGATACAGCCTGGATTTGCAGTACTGCGCTCTTATCACAACCTGAACTTCAACCTAAATAAATGTTGTTTACCTGTATGAAGCCCTGCTGTGCATGCACATGTAATTCCTGAGGACATTCAGTGCAGCGCAGATGTCAGCCTGAGCACAGTTCTGGACAGAATCATACCTAGCCTTCAGCCCCTTCATAAGGGGATCTCTCTCCCTTTGAAGCCCCCTCCAAGAGTGAGATGGCCTATATAACCATATTAATTGAATTCTACTCTATTTAATTACAAATTTAAAAAGTTTCAGGTTAAAACACTTTTTCCTACAGCAAATTAAAGGAAATCCTCCCCCTAAACACACAAAATACCAGGTGCGTCTGTTTTTTTCAGGGTCATAAACGTGGAAAATCAGCCGGGAATCCTACAGGATGTGCCAGAAAGTGACAAGGCAAGAAAGAAACCAGTTTGGTTTGAAGTTTTCATATCACAGTTCCTGGGAAGTTTTTCATCTTCTGTTTGCAAGTCCTGCTACTGAGCAAGTGATCTAGCCCAGCAGCAGCTGCTGCTGTAAGGAAGATTATTTAGCAGATACACTGCCTTTCTGCCTTAGTCCCTTCCACAGTAAAAGGGTGTTTATCCTTAAAGCCTGCTTCTCCACACATGAAGACCGAGGCTTATCCAGCCCCACCTAGACCTGGTGACTCCAGCCTAATATTCCAAGTCCAGCCAGAACCTGGACTGCTGGACAACGTTTGTTTTCTGGAAGTCAAGGTTCTGTTCACTCTTCTCAAGATCTGAGTCAGCATCATCTTGCTTGTGGTGAAGGAGGAACCAGGTGCCCAGTGCTGGCTATACTTCACAACTACACAGTCAGTAATGACCCTTGTATCAGTTCCCAGGACAACTCTTGTCTTAGTTGAAAAACCTATTGGCTACTTGTTTGGAAAGGAATAGGGAGTTAAGAGAAAGATTTCTTTATCATGGAAATACAGCGTTGTGGCTAGCTCTCAGTCAGACAAATTAATCAATGCAAAATTACTACATCCTGCATAATTTTTATTAAAAAGGGATGAGGGATTTCATCTGTGTCTCATTATGCCTCGAAGTTCTTGGCAATGTACGTTGTTTGTTTCCTAGACAAGTTCTAATGGAGAATTCTTAAAAACATAATTATAAATCAGTAAAGTTTATAATGCAGAGAAAGTCTGTAAGCTTAATGGGTTGCATCATATGCAGACTAGAAGCTACTGAACAGCTCGTCAGTGGCAAGGCATTTGATAGTACTTGTTATACTGTGTTTTTAACACAAACCAGACTACCCCAGCAAACACAGGGAGGTATATATTTACATATCCTTCTTTGTAAAAGAGAGATAACTTCTATCAGATAGTGCAGGAATTGGTCTAAAGGTTAGGACTAAAACTTGGAAGTTTGCAAGGTGCTGCTAATACAATTACTTTGAATTTGGAATCAGGTTTAAAATGTGATTTGCATAATAAGATTGTAAATTTGTACTATAATACTTTTTCAAGAGAAATCAAAACTTGAAATGTACACGTCCTTTATGTGGTGTAAGTCCTACCCACAAAGAAACTCAAACACTGTGCTGTGTCTTCCCTGGTACTTGCACTTTATGTTCCCAAGAACTCTCAGAACAACAAAGATATAGTAAATAGATGTCCACTAGTCCAACATAACTCCCACCTTGCCTGGGGCCCAAACTTTCAGAAATTAGCAGCATCCCAGATTTTTAACTGGCCACTAAAACATGATATTCCCAACTTGCTGTCTTAGACAAACACTACTGTTTTTAAACAAACCCATTTTCTTTACACCACTGCAGAGAATACATTGGTTTAAGCATGCAAAGTTAGAGAAAACCCTTTTCCACATGCCCCTGCAAATGAAAACACCATGCACTCTTAAACCATATAAATAAAATAAAAACTAACACACACACTAACCATATACAATACTGAGTGAAACACATTAAAATAAATACAGAGGTTTTAAAAAAGTACTTTCAGCACAGAATAAAGAGGGTAACAGTTCAGCCTAGTGTTGCACAAAGATGAACCTGTTACACAGGATATTTAATTAACCTTCTTATTCTTTTTCTCTCCATGGACTCACTGTTTCAATAGTTACTTAAACCACTTTGATAGTGGGTTTAAGTCTTAAGTCACTGCAAGAAACTGCACTCCAGAATATTTGAACTCATCCACATAACATTGTCGAAGAGCTAGTTCTTACCATTTTCAGCTCTCATTAATATCCATTATTATTTTACAGTAATATAAAATGAGTCATCTGTCAACCTGTGACCACAGCCACTGCATCAGAGGATTAGGCAAAGGACAATACAGACGACAGAGGGCGCCATCTACAGTGACTGGTGGAGGAGAGCAGCCAGCCCGCTGTTCAGCGAACACTCCTTTAAAAGCACAAATCCAAGCCCGGCAGGCAGAGATCACAGCAGCGAAAGGCCACTAGGACAGCAGTGTCAGCGCTGCTGGCCTAGGACAAACTGAACGCTTGAATATCAGTGCAAAGGACTGCGGTGACAAGTCACTCACAGTGTCATGCACCAGAACTGGTGAAGTACTCGCACACCTGGTCCATGAGAAGCTCCGCAGCGCTGCAGTTTACTCACTGCGGTAACTAAGGCACGTACAAAAAAATATATTTTACTGTACACGTATAAAAGTGGAGGGAACCCACTGCAGTTTCATTTTCTTGTAATGGGATTTCAGGTGATTTTCTTCTCTTGGCAATACAAGACAACTCTTTGTTTATGTAAAGGAAAGGTGACTTCAACAATCTAAAAATCCCAGGAAATCTGAGTAATCGGGGAAAGGAGGATTTTCTCCTTTTACTTCCTGTGGGTCACCTATTCTGCCAATACTGATCTTCTCCTTTTTGGAGGCCAATAAAGCTAAACCCACTACCCTTCCTCCTCAAAGTTTTGGTATCTCTGTGAGTACCAAAAAGGATAATGTCATGTTTAGAAATCCAAACTCTCTCATACTTTTAATCTTAACTATGAGTGAAATAAAAAGGCAGAAGTTAATCTCCATTTACACAAGAGGATAGCCTTCTGCAAGAAGTATGTTTTGGGAAGAAATGGCAGCAACTGGGGACATTAGATCCTGAAAGAGTCCTGGGGCAGAGAATGAGAACGCAGAATGCACACTACACACCCTATGGTTTGTTAGATGCTTGTCCTGCATGCAACAAAGTACACAATTAAGTGAACCACAGAAGAGAAGGTAACACAGACTCAACCAGATGGATTAAGTGAAATGTAAGGAAGGAACAAGAACTCTGTTTTATTCTCAGAATAATTGACTGAGAAGAAAAACGGAAAGGAGGTGAATGTGGCTGGTGTGGCAAGCAAAATGAACACTTCCACAATCAATTTTGGACATAAGTGAAATGATTGGAAAGAGAAAATGAAAGTATATTTCATCAAGGAAGGGCTAGGAATCTAGACATTGTTGTCACAGTGAAGACAGGTAAGAGCTTAAATATTTTTAATTCCTGTTTTCTCCCCTCATTTTTCCTTTACAAAAATCTTTTGAGTGCAACACTGAAAAAGGGAGGCAGCAGACAGAATAAAATTAGATACAGATCCTTCCCTTCTACTGGCTCCCGAAAAAAGCCCTTGGATATTTCAAGGGATGTGCTGCCTTCCTGACTTTTTCATTCCCCTCCTTCTAATCTGATCTCTGCACTTATCTTGCAGTGCTCTCCGACATCCATTCCCCACCTCATCCTCCCTTTCTCATTCCTCCCCCAGCATCTGGGGATCCCAGGGAAGCAGAATATGTAAAGCATTCAAGAAAGTGCAGCCTGGAAGTCTACAGAAGATTATCTACCCATTGCTTCTGGTTTACTGACTTGCTCTTCTGGCACTGCTCTTTGCACATTGGGTGTAAAGAGAACTGAAGTCAGCATCACCAAACAGAGACAAGGTGTTCTGGCAGAGTTTGGGAGGGACTAAAACTGGGGGAAAAAAAAATAATGTACCTAAAGGGAACAAGAGCATTCCCTCATCTCATATTAATGTTTTTTTCCTACGGAGACCCCCATGCTATCTGGGCTACAAGGACTGTGATATTGCCAGTTTAAACAGAAATAAGGATGGAAAAGATAAGATGCATATTTAATTATAAAATCAGTAGAGTATATGCATTTCACACAGGCTAGTTCTATACTAGGCTAATAAGTCAAAGCAGTTAAAAAAATCCAAACTGTAAGGCTATGCTGAATGTTGCCAGAGTTATTCTAATAAAAACAATGATATTTATAGACTGGGATATCTGAGGAATATCTAAACTGGCTTTGCAAACATATCAACTTTAAGCAAACTTACTGCTGATTTGAGGAAGAAGACAAAGCCTCCCCTGAACACTGTCTCTCTCCAGCTTCTTCAATCCTAACAGCTCTTCTACTCCATATCCACACATTAATCCATCAAAAAAAACCCAAAACATTTGACTGTCAAATAGTTTAAGCCTGGCCTGGTGGTATTAGTAAGTAAAGCAACCTTGCTGCCAAAACAAGTTAAAAATTTTCAAGTTGCATTCTTTAAAATCCCAGAATCAAAGCAGCAGTAAAACTGAGCAAGACTCAAACAGTGATTAACTGGTTGTGACACACAGTGAGTTTGAAGTGACATGCAAAGGGGAAAAAAGGAAGAAAATGAAAGAAGATACAAACTGAGACTTAGAGACCAGCTTTACGTCCATAGTTTGGATTCTTGAAATTGTTAATAGGGCTCTTGTATATTGGATTTTCTTGCTGAAGTAAAAGAAATGGTCAATGGCGAATAATTCAACAGGAAAAAAAAGAAAGAGTAAAATTCTCAACTATCACTGAAAAAAACCATGCTCTATATAAAGAAAAGAGTTAGTGATTTTTTTTCCAGCATAGAATGAGTTAATTTTCTTCAATAAAAACAAGACTTCCTAGGAGGGTTTTAAAACGTATTCTCTTATCGAGCATATGTGGGTGTCTGCTTCTACAGAACAGGAGTGAAGGGGTTTTGTTTAGCAGATTCCTAGAATTTCCCAGGGGCAGTGACCCTATGCAAGCCTATAGACCAGAGCCCTGTTTTTTCTTGCATACTTTTCTGTTGATGAGGTATTGAGAAGATTTCAACAAACTAGTACCAGTCACGATTTTGTGACCTGTTATTTAAATCTCCCAACTAAACCTATATGCATATTCACAAGGTCTCTTTCATAAATGCAAAACTTTCTTCTTAATTCCATAAAAAACCTGACTCTCATCTTCTAATAAACATTTTAATACTATCTTGTAAAGTGTGGTAGAACTGCAAGGCTGTACAATTCTGTCACCATTACCTTTTCTCACTGAAAATTTATTTCAACTGAAGTCACTACTTGCTTTTCTGACCCAAGATGTACTTCTCCAAGGGGACTGGTGGCTTTTTTTTTTCTGGCTAGAAAAACTTGTTTTAAAGTTGGCTTAAAGTAAGGATATTTCTGTTCTTCCATAGGCCAAAAGGCAGGAATAGTCTCAAACATTTAAGGCACGTGAACAAAATCCTTCTATTCTTCATCCATTACAGCAGCTTATATATATGCAGATAAAAGCCTCTTGACTTACCGTATCCCACTTGGCATTCATCTTCTCCTTTTCAAATTTAGCAAATTCTCTTCTGTCATGAATGATCATTAGTAGTTTCCAAATCAATAACAATGCAAGTCCAATAAGAACAATTCCAGCAACCACACCAGCTACAATGGGAATGATGTCAGGGCCGCTGGGACATTCTAGGGAACGAAGCAAGGGAAGCATTATTTTACAAAATGGTAAAGGTAATGCATATCCAGATGCTTTTAAGATCTTAGTTTGGACTGAAGCCAGTATTTTGAATATCAGAGATATGTCAATACTATTTTCCTTTCAAATAATGGAAGTTTTGGACTGTGTACATCCTGTAACATTCCACCTTATTTTTATACTTCTAATTTGTGTTCAATCTTAGCAGTAGAACAATTCATGTTCTGATGATGAAGTCTAAACACTGTTCAACCCTCAAGCTATTTGTCTGGAGTATTGGGGTAAAATAGCTACCAATCATGTTTGATGCATGTAAGAACCCAAGTCAAGGGAGATGCTGGGGAGTGTATGAATGTGGATTAGCAAAACAGTCCCAGCATAATTTGTCAACAGCACTACAGAAAAAGGGTGGCTCCTCATTTTAGTTGAGATGGTTGTTACTGTTAGTAGCTAAGCTGTAGAGATAAGTAATAACTTTATTTCAGACATATATATTTGTGAGGTTTTTCTGTATATTTCCACATCTTATGATTGATTTCTGCACATCTTCTTTGGATAAAAGTATCATGTATTTCAAAATAAGTGAATTAAATATTTGAGAAGAGCAATACAGATGCAAAATGACTTGAAGGCACCAAAATAGAAACAACAATCTTCCAAAATAAAACTCAACTCTTATATTAATATAAAATTCTCAATAATCACAAACCCAACAAGGGCTTCTGCAGAGCTCAATGCACAGACTGAAGGAGTCTGAAGGAGAAGCAAATAAATGCGACTCCTGTGATGTCAAAAGGAACACTGCTTGCCCCCAAACTGCAGACTCCTAGTCCTGGTAGTTGCCTCTGCAAGAAGGAGACAAGTGGGAAGGGACACTGCAGGAATTCTTTGGGAATCAGTAAGAAACGAGTGTCTGCTCCACTGATTACAGCTCTACTGAACAGAGCTTGTTGCTTAGGCACTTGTATGGCACAAAATTTAATGTGCCCCCTGGTGCACGAAGGCTTGGATTCAGCTTTTAACTAAGGCAGTAGAATTTTGTCTGTGAAGGAAAGGTCAGACTCCAGAAGTGTACAGCATGTGTTGACTTACCCTAAATGAAGATGGGGCTCAGGGCCCTTCTTGATACTTTGGCCTATGTTTTTAGTCTAAAATATTCTAAATGGAATTGGTATTTCTGCCCAAGAGCTACAAACCACTGATCTGTATTAGGTGATGATCAGCCAAATGATCAATGCTGTAAGTTCCTTGAGTAGAATACAGAACTAAACCTATCAACACACAAGGTGTGTATTTTGTATCAGGCTTATAAAAGTCAGGAGACTACACACTCATAATGTACAAACCCAGAATTTTTGCACTGTTAGATGCAATATCCAGTGATTCAAACTAAAAATACTTACAGTAAATAAATGGTAAACTACTGATCAAGCAGAGAATTGACTAAGCAAAATGCTTTCCAAACCTATTCTAAAAAGCACCTCAATTAAGTAAAAGCAAAGCCATTCAAGTTCCAGACATCCACAACTCTCAGTCAGGGAACAGGTACTCACTTCCAAATGCACCTACCTCACGCAAATCAACCGGAGCTACTTTGTAGTATGCAACAATGGCATGAATTAAGTACAAAGACAAAAGGAAAGTAAGCAACATCATGTTCATACCTGGTGTCTCTACCACATGGACATTGGCTTCACCATTTGAGTTGACAGAATATGTGAAGTAGAACCAGCAGTCATCAACATCCTTCTCTTTGCAATGAGACAATGGATCAGGCTGTCCAGGCTGTGGCAACTTGTCACGACTTTCTACCCGCGTCATGTTGAAATGCATACATTCCTGAGAACAAGTTTCCTTCTTTTCCCCCTTGTCGAAAGCTCTACATTGAACACAATCCCTGTGGAAGCACAAATCACAAACAGTGCTCTTTAATATGTTCACGAAAGATTTCTAGCATTTCACCTAAAGAAACATAAACAAGAAAAAAATCCAACAAAATCAACCCTTTTGCCATAAAGGCCAGGAGAAAAAAACCACAAGACAGCTTTTTGCCAGTCAGAACACCATGTACCTTGCGATTAACAAAAGCCCCCTTTAATAAATTCCTCTTTCTCTGGATGACCCACAAACTTCAAGGACAGGAAAAAAAAAATGACCTGAATCTCTAAACGGAAATAGGGCTAGAACTTTTTCAACACCTCCACCTGTAAAAAGAATGCTCTCAGAGAAGGCAGTGTAGGAACAGAATATTTACAGTGAAACAGTATCACAGAGACAGCAAAGTTAAAAAGAACAGACTGACAAACTTCACAGTAAGATACACTCTGAAAAAAAGCAGGCTGAGCAGGACTTTTACATTAAAAAGACTGCGCTGAAAGAAAACTTTAAGTCAGCTGCACAAAGCCAGGAGTCATCCCAGTCAGTAATCTCATTTCAAAGTTTCCATGCAGAAAATGCTTCACTTCCAGAAAGTTTAATTTCCAAAGGCAGGGATAAAAATTTCATTGGCCCACACAATTCTAGGTTCAATTTCTGTCTGTCAGGATAATTTGACTTTTTCAATAGAGTTTTAGAATAGAAGTTGGAAGCAAAAAGCTTCACTGGTTTTGCCTACTCTGGAAATTGCAAGGTATGCATATACTTCTGTTACTTTAACTTCAAAAGGTCAAGATGAAGAGACTTGACACATTACAGAGCTATGGTCCCTCCAGCTCTGCTGAAGTTAGAAGTTGATAAACACAGAAAAATAAGGCAATGCTATAACCTTCCCCAACCAATCTGAATAGTTAAAACTGATATAATGTATGCATTTCTATGCCCAACAAAAAATGGCACAGAAAGCATTAAAGAAATAATTAGCCTACCTCAAAACAATCAAAATACTGTATTAATAATGCTTTGTTTGTAACATTTGATTCTCGCCCAACTTCTACTGTCGAAAGAGAAGATATGTTATGATGTCCCTGCATTGCAGGGTAGTATAAAAGCACAGTATTAAAAGCCTCATTTTAAAATTCCTGCACGTGGAAATACAACAAACTCAAATACATAGAAGCTGCACTTGGGTTTTCTAGGTACTTACTTGTGCTCGGCACAGACACCAAGGCAAGTCTGACACATTTCACATGTGGGGCCTTGGAATTTGGGATCTGTGCAGTTACAGGTCCCACATTCGCAGGTTCCTCTTCCATTGCAAATCTGCCCATTAGATGCCATACATGGAGCAGTGTCCAAAGAACAATCGCATGCGCTGCCAGTGAAGTTGGGGAAACACTCACATACTCTACATTTGCAGATGCCATTTCCTGTGCATTAAGAAGATGTTACAGTGAAATGAAGTCTAATATAAAACATAAAATTTGTGACAGTAAGAAATAAATGTTCATCATCTCAGGAAAAGAAAACCCTAGTGGTGAGATAATAAAGACACTGATATTAAGAGCCACAAAATAAATCTTAGCTACTTGAAAAACTACTTGCAGGCCTTTCTCCCCTTTTCCCATTCTCCCACACTTGGATTTCCTTTCATGACAAGACTAGGGAAAGCTGATCTATAATTGTATAATGTGATAGCCATATCTGCTGAGTGGACAGCATTATAGCACTGCTTCACTTCACAATTTTACATGTAAAAAGATGCATTCATTGATAACTACAATCTTCAGTTCTATCACTATATAAATTTATAAAGCAAGACCTGAAAAGATGAGGAATGCAACAACTCACATTTCACACCACAGAAAAACGAGGCACCTTTGGCTCCCTAGAACACCACCATTCAGGTGTTGCTTTATCCAACCAAACAAACTTTATACTCCTTACGCTCCATACACAGAAAACAAGACTCCTGTAGCTCCAGAAGGGTGATTTGGATGAAATGGAAAAATATTTGGCTATACTCTTCCTTCTCCCTTGAGAATAAAGTGTTTAGGTCAATACTTATCTATCACCATGCATTTTGGAACACCACCACCATTGCTCCTATCCCTTGTGGAGCTGGTGAGTGATGGTGTACTCTGAACAAATCAGATGAATGAAGTATTCTCATAATTCAGTTAAACCTTAGTGTCTTCTCCATTTTATTTTTGTATCACAGTCAAAATTGAGGTAATAATTCCCTATCAGGTATTTCCACATACAAAGCAGCCTGGGGAATTTACAGGGTAAAAATACCTGCAGTGAAATAATTTACACACCAAATACTGGAGGATTTTCTAAATTGCTTTTTATTTTGGAAATTAACTGCCATTGGAGTCTTGTTTCAAGCACTTAAGGGTGTTTTTCTGGATCTTTTGCGTTCTAGTCTTCACTTACCTTTCAGAATAGTCTCAAGATAGCATCTCACTGGTATCTTGTCAAGCACAGAGTCAAGCACTTGCTATTACAAGTAAGCTGAGGTCATTATCTCTTTTTATTGACGCAGTGGTTACACTGAGCCAGTATAACATTATAATCTCAGGTCAGTTGTCTCAGCATTCTTTACTATAATACCTGAGGGTAACTCTGTAATAAACAGCAGAAGTAAAGTTCACTTTACATACTTCTTGAAGCTGCGATTCAAGGAAGGTGAAATGTGTATTAACACACTATGTTCATGATCAGAAAGCTGATTTATTAACAGACATTTTCAATCACTAAGTCTGTGAGTATTCTCATCTCTATTATCAATTAGCTACGATCTATAAGCTCAATATCACTACCCTACAGGGTACAGTTGACAGACTTGCAAACTGCTGGCCAGTTTTGCCTGCAGAAACCTCTAAAGTAGTTTCTCACCTCCACAAATTAAACCATTTGATCTATCACAGTTGAAGTTATCGCATTCACAGTATTTGCCGGAATACACTTCATTGGTGTTTTCTCTCTTCTTGCATACACATTGTCCGCAAATACATTCTCCATTGTTACTGCATATTTCTGTACTGTTCTCCCTCCTGCAGTAAGCATCCATATCCTCACTATTTACTTCATCTGTACTACATTCACATAGTCTTCCAATACGTCCTTCATTACATCTGCAAGGTAAAATTGTAATTGAAAATATAAAATTAAAAGCCATAAAATAAAAAGACTGCAAAAATAGCACAAAGAACAGGAAAAAAAGTAACTATTCTCTCAAGGAATTTTCCGAGTTTCCAGCTGACATCTATATGGCCATTTGTGAGGCCGCTGGCTTGTATCAGAAACGGTATGACCAGCAGGTACCAGAGAGGTTATTCTCCCTCTGTACTCAGCACTGGTGAGACCGCTCCTCGAATCCTGTGTTCATTTCTGGGCCCCTCACCACAAGAAGGATGTTGAGGCTCTGGAGCGAGTCCAGAGAAGAGCAACAAAGCTGGTGAAGGGGCTGGAGAACAGGCCTTATGAGGAACGGCTGAGAGAGCTGGGGTTGTTTAGCCTGGAGAAGAGAAGGCTGAGGGGAGACCTCATTGCTCTCTACAACTACCGGAAAGGAGGTTGTAGAGAGGAGGGTGCTGGCCTCTTCTCCCAAGTGACAGGGGACAGGACAAGAGGGAATGGCCTCAAGCTCCCCTAGGGGAGGTTTAGGCTGGACTTTAGGAAAAAATTTTTCACAGAAAGGGTCATTGGTCACTGGAACAGGCTGCCCAGGGAGGTGGTTGAGTCACCTTCCCTGGAGGTGTTTAAGGCACGGGTGGACGAGGTGCTGAGGGGCATGGTTTAGTGTTTGACAGGAATGGTTGGACTCAATGCTCTGGTGGGTCTCTTCCAACCTGGTTATTCTATGATCCTATGATTCTATAAACTGGACAAAGTTGCTCCCATGTTGATCGCTCATTCCAGACACAAACTATGTGTTACCACCTCTAACTAAATTGCCACATAATTACTATTAATCCCTCCATCATGTGACAGAACAACAATTACTTTTAATTGACAGTGACTGTTCACTGCAGCTGCTGTCACCTCTCAATGAAAGGATTTCCCAGGAACAGCAATTAGGCAGGAGAGTAGACGACCTTCAGAGCTGCTGAGCCAGGATCTTCAAGGATCAGCACTTCTCATTATGAAGACTGAAGTACTGATGAACAAATGGAGGTTGTTCTTGTTCCCACCAGTGACTGACAAACTGTTGTGGGGCATCAGAAACAGTTTCCTCGGGAAACTGCTGCCGTTGCAAAAGGTTGTTCTAACACAGGCCTGTTCTCCGCTACATGAAATACTGGCGACTCCGGCAACAGTGATACAAAGTTTAAGAAGTCTTTCTACACAAAGTTGGGGAAATTCTTTTTCCTTATTCACACGGAACATCAAAAACTGACCGCAAAATGGAGCAATGGATCATAAATACTGGATACAAAGTGGCTTCTTCTTCAACTTACAGAATACTAAGCAGTTAGGGGAGCCATACCTCAGGCTTTCAAACATCCCCTTAAGCACCACCAAGTTCACCAGTCAGATGTTAGTTCATCTTACACCAAAAGTCCTCCAAGAGTGGTATCTTGCTTTATTTTTAATAAGTCATATATTAAACCATGAGGAATGAGACTTGCACATTTTATTTCAATTACAGCTCACTGAGCAGGAACCACTATTTTCCAAAGTCACGTATTGTGTTTTCCTAAAGAAGATAATAATTCCATTCTGCTCTTACCATTCTCATCTCAAGGGTTTCTAAGAAGAAACAGTTTCACTTTTTCTGTAGGGTTTTTTTGGGGGAAAAAAAAAGCTTAAACTTTGACTTACTAGGTTGATCTTCAACCAGTCTTGACTGAAACTCTAAGACTTTGCTTCGCTCTCATTGTGTGCAATTCCAGAAAATCTGGTATCATTATACTTAATTTTCAAATGTGTAATAAGGAATTAATGTGTAACCTAATTCCTGTGATGGGCAATAATGGATGGGAATATATGTATACAAGTAAACCCAAGTAAATTCTAATTAAGAAAACAGAGGTCTTGCTCATATTTCTCTTGTGCAAAAATAAACATAATGTCTACTATATTTACCTGCATGCACCACACTCGAATGTTCCATTTCCTTCGTGGCAGAGTGGACTGTTAGGTTCTCCTTCACTCTGACACTGACATTCACAGATGAACTGGAGATTAATTTCCACTTCTTCAGTGAATCCCAGTGGTTTAATTTTAATTGTTTCATTTTGCCCTTTCTTTGGACATTCATTAGCTGTTACATTAATTTCAAATTTAACCTGCAAAATAAAATAAATGGAGTCTGTACTATTAAAAAAAAGATACTGTGTGATGGACATTTAAAATTGATTCTGTATTTGAGTAGCACCACATAGGCTGTAACTTACCTCATCTCCAATTGAAATGTTAGAACATTTCCTTCCATCTTCTTGTGTGTCATTCACTCCATTCTTGCAGAAAGACTTATAACTGATTGTCACTCCTTTTGGTAGCTTACTGTTTTCCAGAATAACCTCTGAAGAAAGGGACTAAAACAATTGTCATTAGCTAACTTTGAACTGAGTTGCATAAGCATTTTGCTGAAGAAAAGACCATGCAGAGTCTAAACATCAATCCCATGGGCACACTTGGAATTATGTAAGTTCCAGTGTGCTGAGAAACATCAGCCCAGGACTGCCCATAATCACACCGTGGTAATCCCTTCTTATGGCTGAACACTGTTATACAGGGTCAGAGAACATCTCTGCATATGTCAGAGGCACTTCTTCACCTCATAGTCCGAAGGGGAAATGGGGCCCACTTACACAACACAGCTGTGAAGAAAATATTTTGAGGCAAACCCAGGAGTCCAAGGTTGATGCAGACATTTTATTTGGGGTCAAGAGATTGCAAAATGGCCCTTTTGTAACTGCAAAGAAGGCAAGAACTGAAGATGCTGAATAAACAGGTTTTTGGTTGTAGGTTTTCACAGAATCATAGAATAACCAGGTTGGAAGAGACCCACCGGATCATCGAGTCCAACCATTCCTATCAAACACTAAAACATGCCCCTTAACACCTTGTCCACCCGTGCCTTAAACACCTCCAGGGAAGGTGAATCAACCACCTCCCTGGGCAGCCTGTTCCAGTGACCAATGACCCCTTCTGTGAAAAATTTTTTCCTAATGTTCAGCCTGAACCTCCCTTGGTGGAGCTCGAGGCCATTTCCTCTTGTCCTGTCCCCTGTCACTTGGGAGAAGAGGCCAGCACCCTCCTCTCTACAACCTCCTTTCAGGTAGTTATAGAGAGCAATGAGGTCTCCCCTCAGCCTCCTCTTCTCCTGGCTAAACAACCCCAGCTCTCTCAGCTGGTCCTCATAAGGCCTGTTCTCCAGCCCCTTCACCAGCTTCGTCGCTCTTCTCTGGACTCGCTCCAGAGCCTCAACATCCTTCTTGTGGTGAGGGGCCCAGAACTGAACACAGTATTCAAGGAGCGGTCTCGCCAGTGCCGAGTACAGAGGGAGATTTATTTTTAAAAAGGGAAAACATCAATGATAACTTTCTCTTTGTAGTTTTGTTTTAAGCGGCTTTAAGAGTACATCTCCCTAGTCATCTAACCTCTTACTGCCACAGTGCCTATAGGTCTAAAGTGGTTTTACTGCAATGGCAGTATATTAATGGTTGTGTACTAACTTCCTCTTTTGTAGAAAAAGTAAAACTCACCTACCTGAAAAACTCATATCAACTTAGAAGCAAGAAAAAGAAATGCAACACAAATAAAATCTGAACTTACATTATATGCATCAATGATCAGCTGAATCACATTGCTGGAATTTGAAGACAATGTTCCCACTGCTGATTTTGGTATTAGATTTTTCAATTCCTTTCAATATTTAAAAAAGTAAGAGGAAAGTTACAGTTTTACTAAAATAAAAAGTATAATTTGTAGTATTAATACCTGTATGGTGACACAATGCTTTAGTGGATTAACTAGTCAAGATCATGTACTTCAAAAAACAAGGCTAAAGTGTTGCCAGTGATTGTCATGATTTTTAAGGTTACGCACACTACTAATAGTACAAAAAAAAAAAAAATCTATCCTTCTCTTTTCCTCTGTATTTTCATGTTGGTAACAGAATACCATGACCTTCTCCTGTACAAGTTGTCCACCTACAATATATCTTCAAGATTTTAAAGAAGCACCACACTTCTAATGCAATAAAGATAGGCAGATAAAGACTATTTCCAGAAAAAAAGAAAATGTTTAGTTTGAATATAACTAAAAAAAGAAAAAAACCGTTTTAGGTTAAAACAAGGAAAAATATGCATCTCCTTTACACAGTCATTTCCTATTTCACAATCACATCCAGCAGTTCAGTTAATTTTAAATATCAGGAATACAAACAGACCACAAAGGACAAAATATGCTCTTTCATAAGTGCGTGTATTGATTCGGTGTCCACACCCCCCTCCGCTATTTTGCTGTAAAAATGGTCATAAGTAGCAGCAATGCAAATATGTCCTCCACTGCCTCCTACTTATATAGAGGGGCAAGGAGGACAGACACTTTCATAGAATCGCTAGGTTGGTAAAGACCTCTTGAATCATCGAGACCAATTGTTCTATCAATCACTAAACCATGTCCCTGAGCACCTCATCTACCTGTCTTTTAAATACCTCCAGGGATGGTGACTCAACCACCTCCCTAGGCAGCCTGTGCCAGTGCTCAATGACCCTTTCTGCAAAAAATTTTTTTCTCATGTCCAGCCTGAACCTCCCCTGCTGGAGCTTGAGGCCATTGCCCCTTGTCCTGTCCCCTGTCACCTGGGAGAAGAGGCCAGCACCCTCCTCTCTACAACCTCTTTTCAGGTAGTTGTAGAGCACAATAAGGTCTACCCTCAGCCTCCTCTTCTCAAAGCTAAAATTTCTCCTTGGAAATTACGCATGTGCTGAAGATTAATTTTGAACAAGTGAAAAAGCCTCAACAATAAAAATCTGCACAGCAAAACATTATCGTCATGATCATCTACTTCTAGTTCATTTTAATTTCAAATGAAGAAAGTATAATGGTTTCAGAGCAAATTCGAGTCAATCTTTGTGTTTGAGGGGAAAAACGTATGGAGATCAGAGATATGCATTATTGATCTTACCTTATAAACTGCCTGAAACTCCTCAGTAACAGCAAAGATTGTCTGAATATTGTTCTCGCTAAGCTTCTGTACCAGATGAGCAATAGAGGGATAATCCTATAAGAATCAAGCATAAAACGCAATTCAAATTTGGGACACATGCTCGAAAACAATCAGAAAGACTTTAACATCATAAATACAAATCACCTCTAGAAACACACCCAAGACTTGTAACTAGCCTGCTTCTGCCACAGTTCTAAACCAAAACAATCTCTGAAAACAAACACACATTGAAAAGATCCCATGTATGCCCCATGAAGGCAGGTTTCTTTCTACAATAACATTATCGTATTCCCTGCCATTTAAAGGCTTCATGTTGAATCCCTAATCTTGATGTTCTCAGAAGATTACCTTTGGTAACTTTCCATATGACTTATCTCAGTAAAAACCACTACTTTTTGCACTGTTTCATAAAGAGAAGATGAAATAAAACTGAATTAATTTTGGGTTTTTACTGAACAATACTCACTTAACTTCAAGAATATACAAACACATAAAATTTGTAAAGCTTATACTGTGTTTACCCCACCCAGTATATCTTTTTATTTTCACCTTTTGTCTGATCAACCCACCAATAAACCATGAAGTCAGTGTTGTTAAGCATACTTTCATCAACTTACATCACACTCTATTTTACATTACCTTTTACAGCAGTAAAATCCTTCTGAACCCAAAGACTAATGAAATGATACACTAACAGGACAGAGCCACCACAACTTTCCAGTGGATAAACAGGAATATTAATTATTAAAAAGGTTAAAATACAGCACCACAAATTGGCGTGAAAGCTGCTATTTTTGGAAATCTACCAATCAAGACTGGATGAATTCTTGCACATTTGCTTTAGTCAGGCTACACTCACTTGATGTAATAAAGAGGTAAATGGATAAAGTTCAAAAGCCAGTGGTCTGAAAATTGACTAGATGACCTAATGAGGTTTTTTCATATTAAGCATCACAAAATATTAATTCTCCTAGAAAATGATGTAAAGACTTACATAATAGTGGCTCATTGTGTACATATTATTTTCCAGATGACATTTCCCATCATTTGGTAAAACAATTCCACCAAGTTTACCATCTCCTGCAAAGTGAAATCCAGCATCTGTGGAAAACACTAGTAGTCTTGTAACATTTCTCCAGCCAATTTGTTCCTTGGGAAACAAAACAAATGGATTTTTGGTATTCTGCACCAATTTATTTTATAGCAACAGAGACCAACACTTGAGAGACAAATGCATGAAAAAATAGACAGACCTAGGGAGAAGCCATACTGCAAAGCATCACCCCGGAAATCACATAATTCACTCAAACCTTAAATGCACTTGCATTTAATTAAATGCCTTCTCTGAAGCATGTCCTGTAGGACTTCTACCAAAGGCAAGAAACATTGTTTTTGAGATGCACTTTGGTCTGTTCAGTTCTCACTAGAGTACCTGAAGAGCTATACAGTTTTAGATACAAGAGTGTGTCAGTCCAACTCTTCAATGCTCCCAAGTCCACTTCTTTATGCCTCTACCATGCAGCACAAGCACAGAAGACAATGTCAGTGTGCAGAGAACAGCTCCAACTTTGAACTGGAAGATAATGGTTTGCCCAGTGTTGGGCTCTGAAGAATCACTGGGCTTTGACAATCTATTCCAGATTTGTACTCAACAGAGATGTTGCGAGAGGACTGCCTGTTGTCGCTGTACCACGAGCTGCTGTACTGTTAACCCACAACTGCAGCACCTAATTCTGTAACCTGTCCTTTTCTATTTTTAAAAAATTAAGGAGAGAAGGTCATACTAAAAGATCACATAAATACCACAAAAAATAAAAACAACAGAAAACCCAGAAGGCTTATGATTGACACTGCACTTTTAAAGTAAGACTCGGGATTACTTCAGAAAGTTCTCTTCTCTGGACACGCTCCAGAGCCTAAACATCCTTTTGTATAAAGCTTTGAAATAATCTGAGAATAGCTGCTTTTTCAGGATTTTCATACACTTGTGAGCAGAATTTGATTCTTCTTTTACAGCAGCCCTTAAAAACACTGTCTTTGGAATGCATCTATCTGCTGCGAACTCAATCTCTGGGAAATGTGAAAGTGCTGATTAGTTTATTTTGCTCACTAGAGGTCTCTACAAAAGAGAAAAGTATCCCTGCAGCCTGTCTCATCCACCTTGTCTTGCTAGCACGAGATGACACATTCAAACCTCAGCCATCATAAAGCACTAAGGCTGGATTCAAACAGTAATAGTAAAGAAAACCAACTTACACTTACCCCACAAACTGCAACCTGCATTATCGCATCAAATCCACCTTCAGGAGAATCTAAATTCCCAGAAATGTGCTGTTTACCTACAAGTTCATTGAATTTATTTCCTTCACTGGTAAGGCTGAGCACATTTTTATAGCTAAATGGACTTGTACAGTTCTGGTCACCTGTACAAGGATTTCTGAGCTTGGCTGGTGTTGTACTGATATATGGCATCACAGTTTTCTCCACAAAGGAGCCAAAGCCTAAGACAGAACAATAAAACCCCTGTAAGTTGAAGAATAGAATTCTCTTACTTATATCTTGATACAATAGTATGCAAAGGTATTATAGCTAAATTGACATCAGAAATCGCTCTCATACTTGTTTACATTCCACTTTCTCCTTCAACACCAAGCATTCTTATGTTCCTCAATAGGTTCCATACATTAGAATATCTGCCATAATATTGCAAATTTTCATTATTTTTTTTTAGAATAAGCAAATCTTTCTTACCAATTCGAAAGTCTGAAGTTATTTTTTCCATTTCTAACATCAAAGCTGTTCCAAGACTTTTCACGTTCTCCAAATCATCTTTCATAGAATAGGAGAGGTCCATAAGATAATAAAGGTCAATGGGGTAGTCTTCAGCTCTCTTAAATTTTAATGAAAATGTTTGGGGTTCCCCTGTTTCAGAGATAAACAACAAACAGAAACCATGAGAAATTCCACAACTGCATTGACAAGAAAAAATGCCTTTTTATGGAAAGTCTGAAACACTGACACAGGTTTGGACTAAAGGTGAGTGATTTTTTTTCTCCTGTTAACTGAAATGCTTAATATGAAATCACAATGAGAAAAAAATCAATAAGTATTTCTTTTAGCTGTCCAACTTCATACTTCTAAGGTATTTTATCTCCCCATAGAAAATACTGGACTGCCAAAATCAAGCCTCTGTTGTTGCAATTTCAAATCTTTATAATTTCAATTCTAATAAGGTTCCTGTAAGACCTGATAGCACAAATTTTCTGTATCTATTTGCATACAAGATGATTCCAAAAATTCTCAGTGTTTGGTTTAAAATAACCCATTGTTTAAACAGGTTTATAAAAGAAAAATCACTTCTGGATAGAATATTTCAATATACTTTGCATCAAATACAGGCTGAAAGCACAGAAAAGGCAGTGAGATAATGACAAGTTACTATTTTTACCACTGTATGCACAAAGTTGTTGGTAGCACATAGTCTCACTCTGATGTTGGAGGTTGCTGTAGATTAATTACCCATCCCATAAAATGGAAAAGTATTCTTTTGCCTACTGTATATGAAACAAGGAATAGAATTTTTCCCCCACCTCCCTCAGACACTGAAGCTAAATGGTGATATTTCTGCTGCTTAAGTCTGACTGATAATTATCAAATGTTTCCTTAGTATGAGAAAAAGGTAGCAAACTGGGAAAACCATTGATGGGTAAAATGAACATCATATGGATCATGCAGCTAGGCAGCATGGCTTCCAGAAAAAAAAACAAAGTAAGCTAAAAGCTTTAGATTTTCCTTAGCTACTGTTTAACAGAGCCTGCACAGAAAGCAAATACCCCCTCTACAAGCACACAGTCCCTTATCAGAGAACCTGTGACCAAGAGAAGTCCTTATAAACAGAGTAATAAACTTTTGAGTAGTTAGGTTCTGGTTGCCCAGGTCCCTCATATGTTCTGCTGAACAAACTTGTGTTGACCAGATGGACAATAATTTGGTTTGAAGCTGAAAGGGTCACATTAGAAATAAATAGAGGCAATGCTGAAGTTGCAAAATAATTTTAATTCTTTTCCTTTCCTTCCCTCTCCTTATTGTGCTAAGCTTCTTCAGATCATCTTGCATTCATTAATACAATCACCACCAAGCAGTTGACCCTGAGTGTAGTCTCTTATTCCAGGCCAATACAAGGTAGTTACTAAATGCATCTGCAGTACCTATGAACTCTCCTTAAGCACAATCCTCATTATGCTCAAGTACGGTGTAAGTGACTAGCCCTGTTTTTTCCCCTCATTTGAATAAAATAAAATTCTCTTTAAGGTATGGAAATGATACATAACTAATTTATTCTCATGATAGTAATCCTCTGTCCACATCTTTAGCCTCTGGCAACTAAATATTCTATATAGCGGTCCAAAAATCTTGATGCATAACTACAAAACCATTCAGTTCAGACATGCACACTTTAAGTGACAGCAGTACTTCAGGGAAAAGGTAATGCTCTTGTAATTTCTTTTGCATGCTCCTCTGCTTTCATTTAAGAAGTCACACTATAAATAATCAACTAGAAAATACTGAAAACAATTTTACCTTTGATATATCTATCAACCCATGCTGTATCTATTTACTCAGAAGTTATACTGGGAAAAAGTGATAAAGTATTGTATCTAACCTTCCAGAAAAATCAAACAGTATTTGGAGTATCTAAATACTTGGGGCTGAACTGAACGGCTCTGCTGACATTCAGGTTATCTGAACAGTAGTCATTTCTGTAACAAAGTGGTTACACATTCAAAACAAAAAAAAAGGTAGATCTAGTGCTGACAGAAAAATCACCTGAAGATCAGAATGAAACCGTCCTTACCGACTCTTAATTTCAGTACTAATTTTTGTGGTTGGATCTGTGTAATGGCTTCCGGTTTCAGCTTCTCTGCAGCACCTATCTTACGATTCGTTACTTCTCTGTCTTCAAGAACAAGTTTGCTGCCTCTGGGATTTTCTATATCTTCCATGGGACAGCCTTTACTCTTCAGTGCTGCCAAGTCATCGCATCGGGCAGATGTCGGTTCGCCTTCTTGCAAAAAGTCCTAAAAAACACAGGCAAAAGAGTATTAAATATACAGCTACCTGCAACGTGTTATACTCTATCCACAATAACACTTTTTACAGTGACTCCATTTTTTAAGTTCAGTAATAAAACACACAGTCCTGAAATAGGTTAAATTGCACTCAATAAATCGGTGACTATTACTTAATCCAGGATTTTGCATGTTCTTGTACTGGCCTGTGTAAAAGATGCAAGCAAGATGAAAGAAATATGACTAAACTCACATTTGACACAAGCAGGACATCCTTTTACATTGGCTGCTCTAGAAATGACAGCAGATGGAAAAAGCTCTCATCTTCACATAGCTATCAATAAAAGGAACCTATTTGTACTGCCCACTTGAAAACTATCTTCCTTTTTAACTTAGGCTTTAATTAAAGATTATGTAAGCGTGCCCTGAACCTCCACAACAAAATAATGGCAATACGCTGACAGAGCCGGGGAGAGACAGACAATGAGTCTTATTTTGGAGAAATTCAATCAGAAAGTAAGATGCATAAGCAAAACAAATACATAACTTTGTTCAGAGCAAGAAGTTACCATAATATCAAACCTAAAACAGGCTCTAACCTCAAATATGAATAAATAAGGACTCTAACTGAGAAACTTGCAATTCTGATCTCTCCCCTGGCCCCCCAAAAATGCATATAAATAAATATATCTTAAACCTTGTCCATTCTTGATGACTAGAACCTACAATGAATCTGACAGCTCAAGGCCAAATTTTAAAGTTACTCAGTTTATTTAAATGTTTAAAGTTTAGAAGCTGTTTTGGGAGATAGGAAGCTGGTACTATATGGAAATAAATATGCATTATCATCTTCTATCAAGAAACAAGAAAATTCCCCAGTTTTCATTAATAAACTGAAGAAGAGCTGTAGAAAGCATTTTCTGTTGTTTCAAACCTGAAGATAACACTTACACTGGGTAAGTCGCACAATTTAAGATTCTCTTATACCTTGTATTTCATGAACTCGATTTTTAAAGCAAGTACTCTTTTTATGTTTCATACCGAAAGAAACAATCCACCCACACAAACCAAATCTCCTACCTCTCAAATTTAGCACCAACAGAAAACTAAAATTTGAACACCTTTCTTTTATAAAAGAACATTTCCAATCTCTTCCCCTACTCCACCTATGTCTGTCAAAAATTACCTCTTGCTCGAATGGAAGAATATAATTAAGCATACCTAGACAGAATCCACGCTGGAATGATTATTAATAGCTAGAAGACAGCCTTAATATTTAGACAAGGAGAGGTAAGCACATTATGAAAACCAATTCTACTCAAAGCAGGACATCAGGAAAACCAGAGTATCTGAATTTTTAAGCACAAATAAGTATTAAATTGAAGAGCAACAGGAAACTATTATTAATGAAAATAGACATTTCCATGCATTTAAAGTAGTTACTAAAATTTGACACCAGTGGGGAAAAAAAACCCATAAAATGAATTTAGCAACACTTACGTCTTTTTTACACCAACCACAGTTTGGTCCTGCTTGTATACATTCACCACATGATTTTGCATTGGCTTTTATGCAGTCACTTCCACCTAGCAAGGAACACAGACTGGTCACTTCATTTACAAAAATGTGCTGACAACTACACAACTTTAGTTTGTTTCATTCTGGCTTTGTAAGCTAAGTTCTAACTGCAAAGAGGTTAATAGCATGAGATATGAGTGACATTGACACTGGTGTAACAGTGATGTATTTATCCACATAAATAACTGCTAAGTATACATAGTTTTAAGGCAACATTAAACTACTGCTATGAAATCAAATTACTTACCTTGCTGAGCAAATCCATTCCATATCAAGCAACAGAAGACACTACCCCATGTAAGCAATTTTAATTTAGTCTGAAATACAGAAACAGAAGACCAAATTGTATCATTTGTCGCAATAAGTAAACAAAAAATAGTTGCATGAAACTTGCAGGTATTAAGCTGTGTTTCAGAGGAGACAAGGAACATGGTGCAGATGCATAACAAATTATCTGAGTTGTACCAGCGTGATACAACCACGTGAGTAGGCATCAAAAAGGGTAGCTTCTTAAATGATTTTGAAATACTCTTATGATAGGTAAACCAGCAAGTGATGAGAAATTTGGAAAAACTGTTCAGTCAGGGGTGGTGGGTGGGAAAGAATCCAAATGAATCTATTAACTTATTAAAATAAAATATGCTTTGAATGTTATCAGAGAGATACTACAGAAATAGAAATGCAGCTTCTCTGTTCAAGTCTCTGTTTTAAGATAAATGTCAAGGCCCTTTCCAAAACATCTTCCTTGAAAGCTTCAAGGGACATTTTACAGCCTAACTTTGCACCTTATACTCCAAACTAGAACTCTCCTCTCATAATATGCAACATAAAGCATCCTTGATATAAACTCAGCCCCTTTCTTCCTTCTTTAGACAACAGAGAATTAATGGGTACCATCCGTACTGAAGATAACACACTCTACCCTTTGTTCAGTGCCACAAATCTTAATGAAAGCTTGGCAGGAAAAATACATACAATCTATATAATCTATATGCTTTATGAGACAAGATTCGTATGCTTACAAACCGCAGTTTAGGGTTACTGACTTGTCATTTTCCCTAACTGCTGCTGAGACTTCACTCAGCATTCCAAAGCTAAGATTACGTTCTAAAAATAGGTTTCAAATAGAACATTTTTACCTAAATTTTCTTCTACTCTAAGAGCAGGGCATCAGCCAGGTTCAGTTGTCACATCTTTGAAATGCTGGTATTATTTTAAATTCCACTTCTCTTTTATTTATTATAAGAATTCTGAGAACTTAGACTGTGGCTGCCAGTTTCCTTGGTCATCCTAAAATGTCATTGCTAATTAAAAGCTTCCCAGTCATCCTGGAAGCATCAATAATCTTAATACCTTTTTGGTCTAAAAAATATCATGCAATACAGCCAAGGAAAAGTGAATTTGGCAGAGTCTTTTAAAATGACCCTGTCATATTCTAGAAGATGTACTATTATCCATATAAATTGTGAGCAATGCTTAAATCAGCACAACAGCTGAGCTTTGGTTTTCCCACACTGATTTAGGTCATTCATTACTGTTACTTTGCAGAGCCAGCCAGACCTAACAGAGAAACGACAACTGCTCTAAAATCTGGTGGAGAAGGTTTCAAGCAGAAGCCAACCCTTTGCTAACAAATTGTATCCAACAAGAGTATTAAATGGCTCATATTGCTCTGATAAATCATTTTGGCCCACGTTTCTCTTCAGTGAGTACTGTAGCCAGAGCAGTTCAGACACAGGAGAATTAAAGAGAATTTGCTGCAGAGTGACTTTGCTACGTTATGCATATGCATACAAGAAATTACTGATTAAAAAAAAACAAAGAAAAAAAATGACGCATGAATTATACCTTACTTTTTAGCATTACTTATTGCATATATCCATGGATATGGAGGTATTCAAGGCCAGGCTGGATGAGGCTTTGAGTAGCCTGATTTAGTGGAAGGTGTCCCTGCCCATGGCAGGGGTGTTAGAAGTAGATGATCTTTAAGGTCCCTTCAAACCCAAATCACTCTATGATTCTACATCTAACTCTGATTTTTCCCTCTGCCCATCGCTGCAGAGGTGATCATTCTCTCATTCACAAAAACTCTCTTTTATGAACACTCTCCTCTCTATAAGCAATTGTCCAAATCAAAACTGTGCAACCCCAAACCCTGATCAGAGGGGAACCATGACTTGACACATGGGAGGAACAACTGGAAGACAGATGAAAGGACTAAATCAAGGTTAGGGAATGAGAATGGTTACGTGATGTAGGAGCACACCTATCAGGCAGAGAGCTTGAAGAGGAAAGCCTTAGCAAGTTGCTCAGCTTTTAGGTCCCTTCTTTCCTGGTTTTAATTTAGGTATGTTTGGTGTTTAGCAAACCTCACCTCTCTCAAATGTAAAAGTATTTTGTTACTCAAGAAACAGTTTCGCTTTAAGCACAGCCTAGAACTGGGTGGGCCTTTCAGTAAGAAAAAACCTAAGCTGCTGTCATCAGTTTAGTACTGTCTTTTCTGTTAGCCAAAA
The DNA here is from genome assembly GCF_032191515.1 of Phaenicophaeus curvirostris. Lineage (NCBI taxonomy): Eukaryota > Metazoa > Chordata > Aves > Cuculiformes > Cuculidae > Phaenicophaeus > Phaenicophaeus curvirostris. Next base: position 15,585,178 of record NC_091397.1, on the reverse strand, counting down.
CCAGAAAATTAGAAACAGTTCACCTTTTTAGGGCAGACTTGCAGCAGATGCACAGCAAGCCCGTGCAGACTACATAAATAAGGCAGCAAAGATGTGACACAGTGCTACAACTATGACTAAGGCCGTTTGGAAGAGAAACGTTCCGTGGAAGTGCATCCGCATGATGAATATAGTTCTGGGCACAGATTCCCCGTAAAGTTAACAAGGAAAATGTCCTTTTCCATATATGGATAAGGCAATGCCTCTCCCAAGCAAAACGCCTACCCTCCCAACACATGCGAGCTTGCTTCCTTTACCTCCACTGCTTAATCGCTTTTCCATCTGCTGAGTTTTTCCAAAACTCAAGTAAAGATTTGCTCATTTGGATTCAATTTTGATTGTTCTTTAATGCAAGGAAAGTGTTGCACATGCTTAGCCTCCGAAACTTCTCCTGGCCACTGCAGCAACCTGGTCACAACAAACTGACAAAGCGGCAAGTGGATTCTTCGGCAAGTCACTGGTTACTACCACGCATGGCCCCGATGCAGATTTTTTTGTTAAGGGAATAAACCAAAACAAATAACGCCTAACTACACTAAACAGCCACATGAAGCCTTTGGAAGCCTTTGGTGGAGCTGGAACTAAACTCCATGTCAGTATTCAACTACAGATGACAGGAACAGAAAAGAACCTGTTGTTACAAGAAACAAATAAATTTTGTTTTTTTGCAATATTTACGTATTTTCTATTATATTTGTTCTTGCTTTTAACTAAATCGTTATAAAACATCCCAGAATCCTTGAAAAAGTGAATTTCTCCCCTCCATGAATCCTTCCCTCCCACAAAAAAAAGCAGCTCAAAGCTTACAAAAGGTAAGCTTGCCAAGAACTGAAATCTCTCTAACAACTATATCACCAGTTGGATCCTTTTTAAAAGGCTGCAAATGGTGTGCTGTTGAAAAACTGATTTTAAAGTTACTTCTGCACATTTGTGAACCGCAGTCTGTTAGTCTATTTTTGTTAAATATTTTAGGAAGAAAAACATGGACATAACCTTGAAAGTTTGGACTCATTGCTTTCCAAGTTTTTTTGCTAATCGTCTCTACAAATAGCAAAGCTTGAAGAGAATTTTTCTTTGTAAAACCAGTTTTGATGGAAATCTCTGGAGCTTCTAATTTTAAATGAGACTCATCAAGTGACAAAAGGAAAAAGGAAGGATTATTTTAGTGAGACTAATTTTGAATTTGTAAATCAAATATTTAGCACTTCTGTATTCTGCTACTCATCAAGACATTCAGAAATTAAGTTTACTACCCTGCAGCACTAAAGCCTTTTGTAGCGTTTAAAATTTATTTATTAGAACAGAAACTGCATCCGTGCAGAAAATTAACTAGGCAAACGAGATCAAGAAAAAAGAGTGAGAGTTATAGAAACATTAATTCCTTTGAAATTAGGTATCGATGGTGGTGCTGCTCTCCTTTCACCACTCCTCCCTGATGCTGGCCACAATTTATACGGATGTTAAGGGATCAATAACAAGCCGTTGGGCTGCTGCAGCGTTACTCCACTCAGCTGAGCAGCTCCTCATCTGACCCAGTGCTCCTTCAGCACCCCCCAGGCCAATGCCAAGCAAAGGAAAACACTACAAGGCATCTGTTTCCACTGCGTACTGAAGTGTGCCTCGCTGCAAAGCTTTCTATTAAAATACTTAACCACTCTTTAAACCACGGGGAAAACGTTTACCAAGAGCTCAGGAGTTGTGCAAATGCCACTTCTTTGAGACAGTAACCAGACAGTATACTTATTCACATCTGCATACACCACTCTTAACTACACTTATAAACCTAGAAATGAATAAGCAACTCACACTTTTGGACTAGTTCTTGTGCATCCCGGAGACTGACACTTCTTTATATCAGCTGTGTTTTCATAGGTTTAAAGTCTGATTCAGAAATGCTGTATGGAACTGGTCCCTTCTAGAGCTGAGATTATGTTTACAGCCACCTTCCTCTTGTGTAAAGATGGAAAGTCAGTTGAGAGCTCTCCTGTCCTCCTTGTTGATTTTTTTACCCTTGCTAATAAACCTCCTGGTTGATTACCCTTACCACTTTCCTTTCTGACCAGTGCTAGCATTAGTGCAGTCATCAAAAAGCACTGGAGAGAGATTCAAACAAAGTAAGCTGCTAGTTTCAGCCATCTGGGTACAGAAGTGCTTGCCCTGGTATGGTAGAGGTGGTGAGATGGGGATGGAGAAAAAGAGAAGTAGGAGGAAAAAAAGCAAAGGATGCCGTTTCTCAGCCCCAGGCCATGGCTGTATGCTGGGCTGCACTGGCCACACAGTCAGCCCCAACCCCCAGCCATCAAGGGTCTGGTTATAAAAAGAGCAGGAAGAGACATGTTTCTAAAATAAGCAGAATTAGTCTCTGGAGATGCCTGTTGCAGGACTTGATGGCTACCCTGCTAAAAAAGTTCCTTCTGCCCTCACTCCAGAAGGTTTACTGGCTTTAGCTAACAGCCACACTTTTCAGCGTGGATTTTATGAATTGGCAAGATGAATCTCATCCACATTTCTGAAAAAAAAAAACCCATGAAAAAAGGACACAGCGATTTTCTTAACTGGAGAAACCAAACAATCCAAGTGACATAGTAGAGCAATTACACAGACACTACAGACCTCCAGCAATGACCCAGATCTCTGTAAGCACTCCTGAAGGCTAGAACTCCCACAACAGACGCTGGTAATTACTAACTCAAATTTGCCTGGACAAGCAACAATTCTAAGCATGTCTGCATGTACAACAATTCACTGCAGAGCAGCAATTCACTATAAGAGAGAGTGGCAAAACGATATCTTGCTACTCTGTCTTGGGAGAAATCTATTGCTCAGAAAAGCACAGGTACAGAAATCAAAATGTATCACACCAAGGAGTTAGTTTTGATTAAAACTTTCAACCTCATGGTGCTGATTTTTCAACAAATCTTAAGTAGGTAATTCTTCATTTGTGACCTTAACAGCTATTTTATTTACTTAATCAATGTAAAAGTTACTGTAATACTTAAATATAGCTGGAACACACTGCATGAACAGTAAATTCCAGGACCACCAGACCAAGAAATTATGTCATGCATTCTTCTGGAAGAGGTTTGGGGTAAACACTGACAGTTGAAAAGCAAGAAATTTTAATTGAAGAACCAAAACCTTAACTGATCCTGCAAAACTTTCTTCCCTGGATGCAGACCAGCCCTGTGATGGCTGCCTGTCACAGAGAGGCCCAGCTCCTGACCTTGCACCATAAGAGATGAGGTAGTGGACTATCCCCATGTAGGAGAAGTGAATTTGATGGAAATAGTCAAGACGGACAACAAACGTAAAGTCTCAAGAGCAGGATTTCTCAGCACCCTGATCCAAATGGAAATGCCAGAAGAAAACCTGCCTTCAACAGTCTATCCGTCTACCAGGCTACCAACAGCATGGTTCATCAACACCACAATGTCCTTTCTCTCCCTGGCAATCTTGCAGATGTTAATGGAGCAGTTTTAGAACTGCCTGCAGTAATGTGGAAAGAATGGGACATCAACCCACATTAAAGTGAAAAATAAATTCTTTAGCACTGAAACAGCTAATACATCAAGACTACATACTCAAGTTGCTCTGAAAAAGCTTCGAGGCATAACCACTTCAGCTACTGTGACACTACAGGATAAAAGAATCAACAGCATTTCGCACTGGATTTCATTTCCCTCTGCCAGTTACACCTAAGCTAACAGAATACAACAACCATAGTCACCAAACACTCATAATAAGCACTTCCATAACCTACTGTTTCAGTAGGACACCATATGTTAAAATAATATATAATAAATAAGTTAGGGTTTAAATCCTTCATTACCAAGAGTTAAAAACTACAGGAAACAGACTTTCTGCGTAGGTTAGGGAGACCAGCTCCTCCAGTACAGTTATCTGAGGTTATATGCCACAATACTGTATGCCATTGGTTAGTTCAGAAGAGTCCTGGCAGGGCTGGGAGGCCTAGAAAAGATGAGAATACACATTTCTGCATGCCAGAACCACAGGGAAACATATCACAATTCTTCAAATACTGCATGGCAAGTACTGTGCCTCTCTCCTATGCTTAGTAAGGCAGACAAACATACACTGTAACACAACTGGTTTGCCAAGACTCTCAGTTACACAGCATTACTACCCACAGTTTATTCACACTTCTCTAAACAATTTCTCAAGAGAACAAGTTGCTTAAAATTCACCATAACGGTCTGGATTCAAAGGGAGTGCGTGGGCGGGAAATCAATAAGGACTAGGTTTTAAAATAGACTTGTGGGTCTGAAACCACTACTGAAACCCTAACATGGGCACCTGCATTGCATCTTAACACATGAAAATGTTCATGCACAAGTACCACCAGGCTGAGGCCACAGCTCATGAGAGCAGATCTGGAAGGCTGTTCATGGTATTGTCTTCTGTCCCCAAAGTACAAGGTGTTTTTTAGTTTACATGGGTCACATCTGCTTCAAGAGAGAAGCTCAAACTTCACAAGCACTCATCGGGTTTGATCATATGATTGATTCCTTTAAATAGGATTTATTGATATTTGTTCTTGGGTTTCACAGGAGCCCTCAATTTATTGACAATTTTACATAATGAAACAAAAAGCAATTAGGGATTTTTCTGGAAAGCATTTTTTGGTCTTGATTTGAATTACTGAGTGGAAACAAACCCACTCAGATTAGGTGCTTGGCTGCAGGGAAGGAGGTGGGGAAGTTCATCTTTCTTGATAAAGCACATAAGTTTCCTCTGAATAGAAAAAAACAAAGAGGTACTGATTTCAGAACAACTGCAGATGATAAAGTTTTCTGATATTTAACATCCCTCCTCCTTGCGAAAGATAAAATGTGGTAGATCCAGTTGTGATATAGCTCACAGGACAGAAGGTGGTCAAGGTTCTCAGATATTTTACAGCAGTGGGGCATACTTGGGAAGTAAGATAATGGGCCTCAGTCCCAAAGGGTTTGAATTCACATTTCCTAGGAATGTTCTATCATCCTACAGGATATACTACTAAAAGTACTCTCCACAGCTCTTATAAAAGCAAAGCTGCTATGCAGCCAAGAATGAAAGGCATGGAGACAGAAAACAAGCTGATAAACAAGTCAAAGCTTTATATACTGATGCACTCGGATGGTGGGAGGTAGAAGAAAAATTAAAGTGAGGTTCCAGCGTATATAGACAGATTTTACAGCATACTGTCAATGGATAAAAGCAAAGAGAGTCATGGGAGCATGACCTGGAGTATGAGCTTTATCTCTTTCTCACCAAATGCCCTAACCTGTAGGAAAGTGAAGGAAGGTGTATGTTCACACTCAGATGCAGGACAGCCTCAACTGTAAACATCTTGTATCATGCATGACTACTCCAATTATTGCACATTGAGCTGAAAACCCTTTTTAATTGCAGACTTGGCCAATCTGACCTATATGGACTTCTCTATAAATTTGAAGAAGTCAAAGTGAATTCTTATCCCAACGTGCACCTAAAGACAGCAAAGGAGCTTCTGGTAAGCAAGGGGATACCTACCAAAAGACTTCTATGGAACATAGCAAACATGTTTAGTCAGGATAGATTACAAACCGTGCTTTGTTTCTTGATACTGTATTTCTAATCATGTTTGCATTAGCAAAATCCACTGAAAATTTCACTTAATAACACACTCCTGCAATCAGCTGAAAACCTAAATAATACTCATCACAAACAAACCAAGCTGCCCAGTAATTGTGAAGAATAAGTAGGCTCTAGCAGCACTATCAGTTTGTCTTTTTGTAATATAATCCTACTTAAGGAGTCACAGAAGTCCAGATTTCATGCTTGCAACTATTATGTAAAGTAGAAGAATGAGAAAAGACACTCGGGAACATGAAGATTCTGCCACTAACAGAGAGCCTTCATTTGTCAAGGCAGCAAACCCCAAGCAACCTTGATCTATTCCCTTTGTTCTAATGTCTTTTGGAAAGCACTGCAGTGAGGGCAGGACTCATATTGGTTAGTCAGCCTCACTATTTAAATAGAAACCTCTCTGCAAATAGGGTATGTACACACCGCCAGGCACACATGTTTGTAATTCATGACTAGACCTCCTTAGTACTGTGATACCACCAATAATTACTAAATTAAGAAGACGACTTAGATGTATTAACTATTCTTGTCTCTATCTTGGTCCTATCGTTGACAAAGAGGCTTTTGCATAATGTTTTCTTGACCCATTGAATAAAAATTTGAAGCCAAGGTTTCACAGTTTAGGAATTGCTTTGGGAAGCATCTTAATGCTTGAAAGGCAAGCAGTACTTGGACATAGCTCATGTGAAAAACCAACCTCTGTATGGTGATCACCACATACAGGAAAGCATTTAAGAGCCGAGTGAAGCGCTCTTTTTCATGGAAATATTATTTTTTCCATGTAAGATGCTTTTAACAGGCAATTATCCACAATCTGTAATTTATAGGGTAAACCCTTACAACTGTATTTTGGTAAACTAGACTAACAAACAGGTATATTGTGCTTAAAGCCCAACACTAAATTAGGAGAGAAATACAACCCTGCATATTCTCAAGTGGAGCAGGTAGAGGCCTGCAGCTACATCTAACTAAAATACCAACAATCTCCTTTCACTGTTTACTACTGATAGCTTACAACTAGATTCAACTAAAACATTTGCATCTTTTTCTGAAGAGCCAGTTTGAAACTACTTCTTGCCACCCTACACCTCTCAAACTGTTGTGCTTACAAAAGAACAGAACAGGAAAACCAGACAATGTCCCACCATCACACAGCCACACGCCTCTCTTTCACTTAGAAATCCTATGTTTGTGCATCCTGTGCACAGAAAGCTGGGATTCCTACTGGGACATCGTGAAGCTCCTTGAATTTTAAGCAAGGACAAAATAATAAAGCCTATTCATGTGTTGCTTATGCTAGCACACCGCAAAGATGGCACCTCTCTTAGGCTAAACAGCCAACATACCAAGCCCACAGTACCGATACTGTGGTTGAAACCACTGTTTTCTGTATCTGCAGTAGCTTCTGTGCGTGTGCACCTTGAAAGCTTCCTCTTTAGGGATAAATATATAATGAGGGCATGTAAGTGTTAACAACCAAGGCACCTAATTTTTTTGCCTTTTAAAACCATGACTGTAAAAAATATGCGTTTTCCACACTCTTGCCAACAGAAGTTCCCCCTAGTTCAAGTCCCCTGCAGCCTTAATAACTCAAAGCACATAGTCTACAATAATTCGCAACAATTCCCACTGTACCCAAACTCACTGTTACCAGCAGGCATTTTTCCATAACAAATATTTCAGGGTTTTCATTATTACAAGCACCTCTTTACACTACTGTGAATAAAACAGAGAGGGAAAAAAAATCTGTTGTTTCAACACTTTCCAAATGCTTTTAGATCCATCAGGCATTTTTGCCGGAATACTTCTATTTCTTCTCTTGCTTAACTGTGACACTTCTCTTGGTGAGGGAGGAGTATGAACTGAATATTTAGCTTGTTTACATAGGTCATGCTAGTCTACAGGACTTCTGGGCTAAGTTTAGCATTTCCATCTCAGACAGATTACAATTAGGAATGCCACATAACAATTTAAGCCATTCTAGTAGAAAATATGTGTGTCTATTCCTTGTGGTAGTATTAAATTCCCACATACTCTGCACCACTTAGAACTCCCATAAAGAGACTACTGAATTTTGTGCAACTTAAACCTCACATTCATCCACACAGGGGGAAACGAAAAGTTTAGTTAAAACATCTAAATATAGCTGTTACACAGCTGACTGCAAAAGATGCTTCCGAGGCTGTAATGTCTTAATGTCCACGACTGTCACAACATCTCGCTAAACTTACTTTAATCCAAGCAGAACAGAAGAAGGAAAAGTAGAACTGAGGCAAGTACATTCTTAAGTAAAAAGCTACAGCATAGTTAGTACCATGTCTCACTTATCTATTTCTTTAAGAGAAAATAGTTGCAAACCTCTCTCTGGTTATTGCTGCAGGTATGCAGGAAGCCAGAAGCTGGCACACCACAAACGCAGCAGAAACTCTGTCTTTACATGGCAGCGTAACCCACCAGTAGCTATCATTCAAGCTCAGGGTTCAGTTTTAGCAACCAAAACCAAGGTAAAAGCTAACTGCTGCTGAAAGGAACAACAGCATCCCTACCTCCAAAAAGGCAACCTCTGCCTCACACTCCCACTCATGGACCTACCTCCCCACCAGTTCCCTGCACTGGGCTGGCAGAGTGATACTGTCAGCCATCCCTTTCCCCTCCATATTGAGACTCGCTTTCTGCAAACTTCAGGGAGCTGAACCAGATCTCCACATGTGCTGAGTAAACAACTTCTATCAAATGGCAGTGGCAGTCAGACTGACTGACCTCTGAACTACACTGAGCTCTTCAAGTGCTGCTAAACCAGCCTAAACCTGGGCTGTCACCAGCCCACCTTCGTATTCTGCTGGCCTTGGGTGGATTGCTTATGGATGCTCTGCAACACAGCCAGCCAGTTTGGGGAACTATTCTGATTTTATTTTTATTTATTCCAATAGGTTATTGGAACAAAGTAGTTGGTAAAAAAAATTAAGACAAAGAACAAAACACTGGAAGTTTTTTTTCTGTTTGGGGTAGGTTTTTTTGTTCGTGTGTTTGTTTTTTAATTCAGGATTCCAATGGCAAGTCAGTCTGACCTCAGTGCCAGGGAAAGTCATGGAGCAGGTGATCTTGAGTGCTATCGTGAAGCACATGCAAGAGAACCGGGTGATCAGGCCCAGTCAACATGGGCTCACAAAAGGCAGGTCTTGCCAAGCTAACCTGATCGCCTTCTATGACAAAGTGACTCGGCTGCTGGATGAGGGAAAGGCTGTGGATGTGGTCTTCCTGGACTTCAGTAAAGCCTTTGACACAGTTTCTCACAGCATTCTGCTTGGGAAACTGTCAGCCTCTGGCCTGGACAGGCGCACACTCTCCTGGGTGGAAAACTGGTTGGATGGCCAGGCCCAGAGACTGGTGGGAAATGGTGTGAAATCCAGCTGGAGGCCAGTGACAAGTGGGGTTCCCCAGGGCTCAGTGCTGGGTCCAGCCCTGTTCAATGTCTTTATCAATGATGTGGATGAAGCCATCGAGTGCACCCTTAGCAAGTTTGCGGACGACAATAAGCTGGGTGGAAGTGTGGATCTGCTGGAGGGTAGGGAGGCTCTGCAAAGGGATCTGAACAGGCTGGACTGCTGGACAGAGCCAAATGGCATGAGGTTTAACAAGGCCAAATGCCGAGTCCTGCACTTGGGGCACAACAACCCTATGCAGTGCTACAGACTAGGAGAAGTCTGTCTAGAAAGCTGCCTGGAGGAGAGGGACCTGGGGGTGTTGGTTGACAGCCGACTGAACATGAGCCAGCAGTGTGCCCAGGGGGCCAAGAAGGCCAATGGCATCTTGGCTTGTATCAGAAACGGTGTGACCAGCAGGTCCAGGGAGGTTATTCTCCCTCTGTACTCAGCACTGGTGAGACCGCTCCTTGAACACTGTGTTCAGTTCTGGGCCCCTCACCACAAGAAGGATGTTGAGGCTCTGGAGTGAGTCCAGAGAAGAGCAACAAAGCTGGTGAGGGGGCTGGAGAACAAGTCTTATGAGGAGCGGCTGAGAGAGCTGGGGTTGTTTAGCCTGGAGAAGAGGAGGCTGAGGGGAGACCTCATTGCTCTCTATAACTACCTGAAAGGAGGTTGTAGAGAGGAGGGAGCTGGCCTCTTCTCCCAAGTGACGGGGGACAAGAAAAGAGGGAATGGCCTCAAGCTCCACCAGGGGAGGTTTAGGCTGGACATTAGGAAAAAATTCTTCACAGAAAAGGTCATTGGTCACTGGAACAGGCTGCCCAGGGAGGTGGTTGATTCACCTTCCCTGGAGGTGTTTAAGGCACGGGTGGATGAGGTGCTGAGGGGCATGGTTTAGTGTTTGATAGGAATGGTTGGACTCGATGATCCGGTGGGTCTCTTCCAATCTGGTTATTCTATGATTCTAAGTACATAGAATAATGTTTGCAGATGGATACTATCAATATTTGGATGGTAATTTTTATAAGAAATTCACTATTCTAATACAATTTAGAATGAGACTTGTACTGAAAGAACTCTCTCTCTCAATGTACTTTCAACATTGGGTAAGTGGTCAGGAAAATGAACGTGCAGAAGCGATAAAAAACTGATCATCTCACAGACCTGTACAGCCATACAGACCTGTATCTAGCTATGAGATTTTAAAAAATATATATTTATTTTTCTAGATACTTAATTTTACACATATATGTTATATATACACTATATATATATATAACTAATGATGGTAATTCAATGGTAGTGATAACTTTACCCAGATTTTAATCTTGAGGTTTGAGCATTTGCAAAAAACTCATAGATCGCAGGAAAAAAATTACTTTGACCTTAAAGGATGTCTTTTGGTTTTGGTTTGTTTTGGGTTTATTTTATTTTTTTTTACACAACAGATCCATCACAAAACACTTTATTAAAAAACAGTCCTTGTCTATACAACCTGCCCACTGATACATTTCTGCTGCTTTCCAGAGCAGGATTTTAAGCCTCGAGTCCACAGCCTGCTTCCAAGAGGACTGCAAAAGATAATAAAAGATGAGGTTCCTCAAATAGCCAAGTTGATTTACCAGTTTGTCACTAGTGAACCAAGACAGCTCAACTTCTCTGCGCTGTAAAATTCCCCACATTGCCCTTTTCATCTGTCTGGTGCCAACCGTGGACGATACTTTCACCTTTTAAAAAAGACAGTAGAGCAAGCTGAGCAGTAACTCCTTGCTGAGTTATTTCTCACCTGACCTAGGAAGCTGAGATAGATTACTCAAGCCAGAAGAGCACTGAAGCATGCATGAACAGATACTGTGAGGTTCCACAGCAGGTTATGCCAACTCACCTCTGCACTACCACAGCTCCACAATCCTCCCGCTATGACAGGCACATTTTCCTATTCCTCCCTTTGGCCTGACACATGTTACCAGCAACACATGTGGTCACCTCACTCAGTTGAAAGTTGATCTAGCTGAAGACTATTTTTTTTGCCAAGCTATTTTTCAGCCATATCTGCTACTTGAATGACTTCAGTGTACAGCTTTCACGACTTCTACTGCTGATGCAAGGAGGATGGCAAGACTGCACAGCTACAGGCAAGAGGGACAGTTAAGAACTACACTGGCATAAATTGCTGCAAAGCCACATTCCTATTAAAATAAGACAAATTTTTAGTTGAATTTGTGACTCAAGAGCCACTGGAACACTTTACAAAATATGAAATACAGGTGAATCTGCAAACCACTGCAGAGCTTTGAGTTATCACTCATGAGTGAACTCTTCCTTATTTTAACTCTGCATAGGCAGAGTATTAAAATTGCTTCCAGCTAAAAGCAAATGTTAATCATATTAAATACAGGCATTATTCATTTAGAAAGTGAAACTGCATTGAGTTGCACCAAAAAGAGCCAGTATCTGTATAAGCTTTTTTATTACTATCTAACCACTCTCCAAATTGGTCAGCTGGCAGTGATAAAAGTGCTGGCAGCAACCTTACGCACTAGTTACGCTTTAGTGCTAAGTGGAGTTTTTTTTCTGAAACTGATGACCCAGCAACATGGCCATGTAACATTTTAGTCCAGTCTTTGAAAAGTTACATAAAGAACATCTGCAGTGGAGGAAGGTAACATCTAGATAAAAAAAATGTTTATCCCTGTTTATCATTTAAGATGCATTTTAAACAACCTATAGCCAATATGTATAGCATGTTCTTCCAAAAAAGGAAATATGCTGCTTCCTTTTTTTTTTTTAAAAAAAAAATGCAAGTCCACACCCAGGAAAAATTACACAGAAATTCTTGAACAATAATTTCTCACCAGATTTGTATTTGCATGGAAATTACAAAAACAGCACCAAAAATATTCCCCATTTTTGAACTGTACAGTGCGAAGAACAAATATTATCTCCTAAAATTCTGGAAATACATGTAGGTTACATTCAGGCACAAATGAAAGACAGAATTTTAATCTATTCTGACACAAACACAGCAAACTGACATTTCAAACTGGTCAAGCCTTGTATTTTTATGTCGACAGGCTACAGTACTCCTTTCAGCACCAGGACAATGTTTAGCTAGCACCAGAAAGCCAGCACATAAATATATACTAAATTCAACCTTGCAAAAACAGAAAAGGAACCTCAAAGAAGGTATTTACTGACTCTATCCTATGGCCACCAAAACTAATTTTCTAATGCACAAGAAAATAAACCATCAGCCTAATAAGAATAAACCCCAGCCAGAACACACTGGCAGCCCCAAATCAGCCTTACTTACCCTAGTCAATTAACTGGATAACGCTAGCAAATATTTCCTCATTTCTCCTTTTTATTTTCAGAAGAGGGAGCATTGCACTTGCTTACTGAACAAGCATGATGTATTCAACCACTACAGTATCAAAGACACGGTGATATTATGAGAAGCCAGCCCAATGCAAAATTTAATCTGAATTTCAAGATGACCAACTACTAAAATGTGTCATTGTTCGACCCCTGGGGTTTATTTAATAAAAAAAGATTGCCTTCTTCTGTATTTATCTCCACTTCAGAAACAGCCTTTCCTTTCAGCTGTAACCCCTTTTTACCTAAGATCTGGAAAACCAGACAGCTGAGGGTCTAGACAGGGCTCACATGTTGCCCAATTTAATACTCGAGCAACTAAATCTGCAGAGGATGCTGGCCAAGCTACTAGAATGCCAGGTCCTTCAAATGACCTCGTATGGTCCCTGATACGCCTGACACTCAGGTTACCCCACAACTCATTGGGAGAGCATCCCGGGGTCCTGTTTGTGCTTTATGGCAGCGCCAGGCCACACACCACTCCCTGCACGTCCTGCCAGGCTACGAAAACACAGGGCAGATGAGGACAGTTTGAACGCTCACTGCACAAGTGGCAGACGTGACTCTTGGTGCCAGTGCTGGAGGTTAGCACCACGTAAAGACAATCTGAACTACAATTCCACCAAAGAAAATTAACAAACCCTAAAAAGACAGCTTATCCTCCTTTCTCCTTTGCAAAAGGACACAGCCACCCATCCTTATCTCAGTACTTACTTCAAGGTCAAAGTTATCAAACCATACATCCCAGTCTCAAGTTTGTTTTCCAAAACCATGACCTCAGGGACAAAATGCGCATCAATATCCAAGATACCACCTTTGACCCACAATATCACCATTTCCCAAGTGAAATACCGACTCTTTCTAAATTAATCTAATGCAATTATTTTTCTTCTCCTTTAAATAACCACAGATCAGTCATCTTTGCAGGCAGGCGAGTTCAGTGTTTCAGTTCAAACCAATACAATTATTGCTTTTCATTCTACCACACAGGACAAGAAAACAAGAAAGCTTTCACTTTTTCTGTTCGGCTTCCACGCCAGAAGTGCTTTTACTTGCACATCTCTAAAGGTAAAAAATTTTATTTATTAATAGCCGTAACAGAAAAACAACTACATGTGAGTAATTGTATGTAGTGTGTGCACTACACAGAAACATATAGTTTACTACAATAAGAATATATGTAAGCAATGGCTCTCCTTCCTGCTTCAACACTAGAATGTACTAAGAGCAAAAGTTAAAACTAAGTTAAGTCAAAACTAGGACTAAATTAAGCATAAGTGGTCTTGTACAAAACATGAATCAGAAATAAATTAACTGCAAATATTACGCTGATCTTTTTTGGGAGAAAATATTGGCACTTGTATAGCATATATGTTATAGCTTGTAAGCATTTTAAGAAGAATCTCGACTTGGTACTACAAAAAACATGGTATTACAAACTAGAAATTTAGAGAAAATTACTATAAACAGAAGACTAATGATTTGTTGGCAGAATGTGAAAACTGCATTAATTTATCGGAGACACACAAGTTGTTTTTCTGTGGGAGACAGAAAAGGATGGCGAGAAAGCACCAGTAACTTCTTAGCTTTTAGTAACAATAACAAAGCTAAGATTCCGGCCTCCATTTTGTTATTCAAAACTTGCCCCGCTAATAAAAACCACAAGAATACTAATGATATTTTGCTGCTGCTGTTGGAAAAGAAAGAAAGCACATGAAACAGCTTTTAATACGGAAAGCATATTTCATAACCCTTTTTGCAGCTGGCTATAAAGAGAAATTGAGAAAGATACAGACAAAAACGTCACTGATATTAAAAAGCCTTTACTCAATAACACCTCAGAAGTATTATGGATCAGGCTGGAATCCTATAATCTTTCCCAAAAGAAAGCATTAATATAGTCTCATCATGTTACTTTTTCTACCATATACTTGGTATATGCTAATTTTGTATTGAATCAGTAATTTTACTGTCTCTGAACATCTTCAGTGCGTTCATAGGAGAATATGATAGTGTAAGAAGTCCACTAACCAACTCCATTTAGTCTAAGAATAGAAAAATAAACAAAGGTGGTTATTACAAAAAATGCATGAAGGTTAGTAATAACATTCAGTTAGAGACAGCACTCTTATTACTGAAAAAGACAACTATACTGTCTAGTGATGTATAATCAGGTGCCCGGTGTCTCCTTTTTTATTCACAGAAGTCAGAATTTTAATTTTTCTCTGCATGACATCGCCAATACACACTGTTCAGAAAGCCTAGAGATGTCTTAAATTGGGCTATAAACTCATACGGCCTGTTACAAACAGAGCTGAAGTGCACGACAAGGAAGCTGTACTTTCTACTGGTACTTACAGTACTAATCCACATAAAGGGAGAAAGGAAAGTTTAGAAAAAGGTCTTGTCATAAATTGATCCTGGTTTACAGATTTAATGGTTCAGGTTCTGGGCCACACCTACGCAGAGCAAATTAAAAAAAAAAGAAAAAAAAAAGAAAAAAGTAGAATTTGTCTTCCCATTTGTGGATAAAGACAAAAATTACTTTGTGGGTCATCTGAGAAACGCCATAACCACAACAACTGGCAGACACCAGTCAATATTGTGGTCCACCACAGGTACTGTACAGCATGTAACATCATCCTACTCAGAAAGCTGGCAACAGAATACGCAACAGAACACAGCAACAGTGCAAGGAGGAACTACACAGAAAAAAGGAGATGGTATGGGCCATCATAAATGACAACATTATTCAGCATTAGAACTAACCAACAAATTTTGATCTTTTTGACACAAAAGGAGCCTTAAATCACACTGAGATATTGCCAGTCTCTGTCCAGGAGACTAAGCCGCAGAATTTGTTCACGATTCTGTGACACTCCCTTCTTGAAGAACAAACAAACATCCTCTTCAGAAACAACAACTACCCTACACCAAAAACTCATTTTCCTGTGAAGCCCCAAGATGCACGTTTGTATAAAAAACACCCATGCACACACACACATCAGAACAGATGCCTGAAAAATCTCAAGTCATCTAATCAGCAATATTAGAACTGCTAATGAAAACACTACTACCATTAAATGCCTTCAAAGCACAGTGAGCAGAGGAAGCAGGAACAATTTGTAGAATCGGAAATATAAAAAAAATAAAGGGAGATGGGAAAACAGACTTAACTCCCAAGTTTTCTGCTGCTGGGAAACAAGAAATCTTCCACAGGGCACAGAATGTAGCGGACGACTTTAAAATCTACTCACAGGGGGATAGTACACATACTGGCAAGTACTTTTTAATGAAGCTTCCAAAATGAATCAAACTACATATTGCCTTAATTACGTTTTTCAGAATCATTTAATTTATGTAATTGCTTGATCAAAAAAAAAAAAAAAACTAGTAAAAAAAAAGGCATTCCCAACAAGGATTCCCTCTCAGAGGGCTGACTGCAGCTCCCAAGAATAAAAAAAGATGCCAAGGGGATTGGCCATTCAAAAAAAAAAGTTGGAAAAAATAAATCAGTTGAAGTTCTAGAAGAGCGAATAAGGGCAGAACATGCCCCTCAACTGCCAAGCCTGGATTCCCGCTTTTCTGGATCTGTCTAACCAATATCTCTTCCAAGTGAGTCAGGAGGCATGAACAATCTTAAAGCTAGCTAGCTTGCCACAGTTAATACTAATTACGAAAATCCCTGCCTGTTTTAACTTCACTTTTGCAATGTCTCACTGATTAGAATAGTCTCTCTCACACAGAAGTGAAAATAATGTATTGGAAAGGGGTAAGGAGGAAGAGGAGCCCAAGCGTACCAATTCCCAGCAAGGCTCCATCTAGCCTTGCACCTTCTGCCCAGAAAAGCCCTCCCCACACCACGTGGTGGGTGCAACTACCAGAGAACAGAAGGTAAAGCAGCACCGCATGTACATAGGTGACACAAGCAAAGGCTGCTCCAGACATCCCAAGCAGGTCTGCTTCAAAGAAGCCCAGGCCACTTGGCCCACAGAAGGGGAAGAACAGCAAGGACTCTTCATGCGTGTCCACAAGAAGGAAAGGAAGCAGGGATGGAGCCTGTTCCTAAACAGCCTTTGGTAATGGCTTACAAAAATGGTCCCATCGAGAAAAGGTACTTGAATGGCCTGTTGCAGGGCAGTCCTGCTGCAATCACAGTCAGAAACGCTTTCGAAGGCCACATTACCAAGAGCCACGGACGGCCAGGAAGCCTGTAGCAGCCTAATCAGAGGGCTGGGAGAACCGCGAGCTAAGCAAACATCACATCACTCAGCTAAATCAAGACTGGGTGGAAAGGTAGGCATGACAACTATTTACAAACAACTGAAGAGGATTCATACCACTGGCAACAAGAGAATTATATTCAGGGCAACACAGAACAGAGCACGTGTCCACCCTGTGTTTGCATCACTCTCCCCAAGCTTGCTTTTCTGCTACCCAAGTTATCTACTTCCTGAGACACTTGCTATAGCATACGAACTCTTTTAAAACTGTAGCATAGCAGAGCTACCCTAAGGGAGGTATAGGGAGGATGGTTAAGAGCACAGGGATGAAAACATGAATCAGGAAGAAAGAACAGCAGGAAAAGTTTCCGGACAGTTTGCTTTCTGCTGTGGGAATCGCTTCCCAAAGGAAGTGGCAGAAGATTAACCACTTGAGTCCCTTGAAACCTTGACAAAACAAATTCTGCACTGACATCAGAAAGTCATGCATATTTTAGTTAAAACTCTCATCCCTCTGAATCACTTCTTCACAAGGGTGGCCATAACTAGCAACATGATGCAGACTGGATAACCAAATGTACAGAGCAGAATAAGCTCCCTGGATGGACACTCAAAGGACACCAATTTTTTAATTGCCGAGTTTTGATTTTTAAATAAGTCTGGTTCATTTATCATATGGTTGGCAAACAGATAGAGCACTTACCAGCTCCAACTCATTAAAGTAAGATTTCATTCCGCATGCCTGTCATGCCTGCACCTTTCAGCTGAAACATCTTCGAAAGGGACAAAAGTTGAAGGTGTTCACATCATAAACTTGCCTTGTCTTGCCTACCTATAGCCAATGGCTCAATGTTTTTGCAACCCTTATAAATATAGCCTTCGGCAGGCTTGCAAAATGCCACTTAATCATTTGCCAGAGGCAAGTAATATTTTTTGTGACAGGAGAATGAATCATCAGTTTCATCATTGGCATGGATGTGGACAATGAATGCTTCACTACTTCTAAAGCTTTGTTTAATTTGTCTAATATATATCTTTCTAGAAGTGAAATACTTATTTTAAAAAAAAAAAAAAAGCTGCTACCAAGTCATCTCATTTCATAATAGGAAACTGATTTTTTTTCGCCCTACCACCATCGCCTACTGAGTGATTAATGTGCTAGGAGTACAGATTGTATAAGTCTGTTTTCGCATACATAAAATCCTGCTCCATTTCAACACTTCAGCACACGTGCAGCATTAGCCATGAACAGTTCCACTAATATGAATGGAGACAGTTCTTACTCCTGAAGGTCTGTGTGTCTTGGCATGAATAGGACCGTAGCACCAACAGTAAACCTACCTGAAAAATCAGCATTTTCACCCAACAAGTATGTGCACATGTGTTGACACGAATGGACTGTCATCTTATATCAAGGGTAAATGCAGAAGGAACCAAGAACACAGTTATTTTTTTTTTCCATGAAGAAAAATAGTCACAAAGACTACCTGATGAGTCTAACAGGCAGTTGAACTCTTACTCTTATGAGAAGCTTGACATAAGCTGGCACTGCGTGCTCGCAGCCCAGAAGGCCAGCCGTATCCTGGGCTGCATCAAAAGAAGTGTGGCCAGCAGGTCAAGGGAGGTGATTCTGCCCCTCTATTGCTCTCTTGTGAAACTTCATCTGGAGTACTGTGTCCAGTTCTGGAATCCTCAGCATAAGAAAGATATGGAACTGTTGGAACAGGTCCAGAGGAGGGCTACAAGGATGATCAGAGGGGCTGAAGCACCTCCCATATGAGGACGGGCTGAGAGACCTGGGCTTGTTCAGCCTGGAGAAGGCTCCAAGGAGACCTTATAGCGACCTTCCAACACCTGAAGGAGCTGCAAGAAAGCTGGGGAGGGACTGTTTACAAAGGTTTGGAGCGATAGGACTAGGGGCAATAGCTATAAACTGGAGAGGGGCAGATTTAGACTAGACATAAGGAGGAATTTCTTCACTATTAGAGTGGTGAGGCACTGGCACAAGTTGCCCAGGGAAGTTGTGGCTGCCTCATCCCTGGAGGTGTTCAAGGCCAGGCTGGATGGGGCCTTGGGCAGCCTGAGCTAGTGGATGTCCCTGTCCGTGGCACGGGGGTGGAACTGGATGATCTTTAAGGTCCCTTCCAACCCAAACTATTCTATGATTCTAAGAAAAAGACGTCTGACACGGGCTAAACGGCGAGTCAGAAAAAGTTTCCTATCCCTTCCCGTTTCCTCCCCGCCGCGGGCAGAGGGAAGCGGCCCCGCGCTGCCCCGGCTCCGCTGTCCCGGCGCTCCGCACGTGAGCCGCCGCACACGGAGGCCTCGAAGCGTCCCTCCACACCGGGCGCCGGGCGAGCCCAGCCGGAGCCTGACGGCGCCGAGCAGCCCCAGAGCCGCCGTTCGACCGGCTCCCCGCGGGGGTCGCCCCGCTCCCCGGCCCCACCCCGGCCCCGCGCCGCCCCGGCCGGACAAAGGCGGCCGCGGGCGCAGGAAGGCGCGGGCCCCGCCGCCCGCCCGCCCAGGAGCCGAAGAGGCGGCGGCGGCGCCTCCGCGCGGCAACCCGGCTCGGCCGCAACCCCCCCGCCCCGGTACCTCAGCCATGGCCGCAGCGGGACGCGGCGCCCGCGCTCGCTCCGCTGCCTCCGCGCTGCCGAGCGGAGCCCGGGGAGGGGCCGCCGCGCGCTCCGCCCGCCCCGGAAGCGCATTCCTCCGCGCTGCCGTCAGCCGCGCCGCCGCCGCCCCGCGCGGGGAGTCCCGGCGGCCGTGCCCGAAGGCCTCGTCCGAACGCTGCTGCAGAGGTCGGGCACCGCTCCCCCGCGTTCCAGCGCTCCGCCACCCGCTGCGTGAACATCCCCAGACCCCCCCGGCTCGTCTTCCTGCCGCCCGTCCCCTCGGGTCCCGCCGTCGGTCACCGGAGAGAAGTGACCAGCGAGCTTCTGAGGGCCCCGACCGGGCTCCGCGCTTAGCCGAGCGAGTGGCCGCAGCCGCCCCCCTGCGCCTTCCCCTTGGACCTTTCGGCGACTCGGTGGCCTTCGTGTGGCCCTCGGGGCAGAAAGGCCGCCCGGCCCGCTCCCTCCCAGCTTGGTCCCCAAAGCAGGGCACGTCCCGCAGTTGTGAGGGGTCACAGAATCCCTAGGTTGGAAGAGACCCATTGGATCATTGAGTCCAACCATTCCTATCAATCACTAAACCATGCCCCTCAGCACCTCGTCCACCCGTCTTTTAAACACCTTCAGGGAAGGTGACTCGACCACCTCCCTGGGCAGCCTGTTCCAGTGCCCAATGACCCTTTCTGTGAAAAATTTTTTTCTGAAGTCCAGCCTGAACCTCCCCTGGCGGAGCTTGAGGCCATTTCCTCTTGTCCTGTCCCCTGTCACTTGGGAGAAGAGGCCAGCACCCTCCTCTCTACAACTTCTTTCATGTAGTTGTAGAGAGCAATAAGGTCTCCCCTCAGGCTCCTCTTCTCCAGGCTAAACAACCCCAGTTCCCTCAGCCACTCCTCCTAAGACTTTTTCTCCAACCCCTTCACCAGCTTCGTTTCTACAGAATCACAGAATCACTAGGTTGGAAAAGACCCACTGGATCATTGAGTCCAACCATTCCCATCAATCACTAAACCAGGATTAATTGATAAGTTTTGCTGCAGGTGGTGTGTATGTTTAATTACCTTGTTGCATAAATCTCTCTTGTATCGAGGGATAATATGCAGACAATCTGCAGACCTGGATAAATAACGTGAAAGAATAAACACTCCCTGAGAGTTGCAAGAATTTATTGATACGCTTAATTGTCTTGCAAGATGTGTCTGTTTTAGGTCAAAAGATAACCCAAAGGAAGTCTCCAGACATAGTTGGATAACCTAAAAAATATAAATCTTCCTAGAGGACTTAACACGGTTCTTTGTCTAAAACTAGAATATATACCACTGCTTTTGTAAGATGTTATGCCTTTTTTAGAAGGACATCCAATTCAACGCTGAATTGTAAAATAAAAAATATTGCCTTTGCTTCAAAGACTTTGTACTTTTCAGTATTTTACCAGTGAATGAGTATTTCTCATAAAGTGATGGTAGCCCAGGCTGCGCAGTGGTATTCCCCGAGTCCCCTGGCCAGAGCTTGCTGCTGTTCGGCATGTGCAGAGCAGTTTGAAGTGCTCCTTACAGTGGGGTCTGGGAGGATCATAGAATCATAAAATGGTTTGGGTTGGAAGAGACCGTGAAGGTCATCTAGTCCAACCCTTTGGAGTGAGCTGTGTCATCTTCAACTAGATCAGGTTGTTCATCCTGAGTTTGAATGTTTCCAGGGACAGGGAATCTGCCACCTCCCTGGACAACCTGTTCCGGTGCTTCACTACCGTTATCATAAAAAATGGCTTCTTTCTATCTGTCTAAACCTCTTCTCCTTTAGTTTAAAGTCATTACCCCTTGTCCTGTTTCTACAGGATATACTGGTTAAAACAATAAAGATGTGGCTTTTTTTTTTTTGAGGTAAGGAGTGATGGCAAACGCCAGCTCTAGACTCACAGCTCACAGGGACAAAAGCTGTGGGTTTGTGTAGCTGCTGGAGCTGGTGTCAGTTCTTATGTTGGTAAGATTAACTAAATAAGTGTGCTGCAAATTGATAGTTTTATCACTTTTCTGTGCTTTTTCTAGTTGCATTTTAAAATAAAAAAAATAACGATGTTTCTGCCTTGACTCAGGCGTAGCCCGTGATCCAACCCTCTGTTCTGTTTGGGCAGTGCAGTTGTTGAGGATGTAGTCTGTGAACACAGCTACATTCGCAGAATCTTTTAATGCTGGCATATCTGTAACTGTAAAGCTGTTTTAGTGGTATTGGAAAATGATATTGAAATGACAGGCTGCTGCTCCACGCAGCTTCATCAAAAACAAGCACTGGACAAATGAAGTGGAAGAGAAATAACTTTGACAATCAGAGATGGGGAAGTCAGAGACCATATGTTTCCACAGATCAATTAGTATATAATATTAATACTGCCAGTATCGGGGAAAGAAGCTGCCATAAAACTAAAGTTCTAAACAGGTAGAAATGTATGCCTTGCAAAGTGAAAGCAAATGCTGGAGGGATAATGATCTGCCAAAAATGTAATAAATTTAAGTACTGGGGGAGAAAAATTACTTTTAGCCAAGGTATTATTCCCTTCTTCCTTATTGCAGGGGGAAAAAAGCACATTTTGCCAGAATATGCAAATGGTGAGCAGAAGCCTGCTGGTGCAATCCAAACAAGGAGTGGCCAAAAGGTTCCTCAGATTGCTGGGGCTATGAGGAGTAAGTAAAACTGCTTAACAAACTGATGCTTCAACTACCACCCAACACTTAGCTCAGACATTTGTGTGTCAAGTTGCCAGTGGCTGACTGTGCTGTGCAATAGGAAATTGGCAGGGAAAAATCCCTCAAAAGGCTGAAAAGAAAATCACTGAATTATCTGGCTGCTTTCTGGACTCCTTTAGAGAGTACAGATGCATATGAACACCATTTGATATTTTCCAACACTTCTGAAGTACTAAAGATGTCATAAAATACTGCTCAAGGTGTCTGAGCCTGCAGACGCAATTGCAGATGATGTCAAAATGTTTAATGTAGCATCTCCATACTGCAGTGTACATGACATCTGGGAAAGTGAGTGAACATTTTTATATGGAAGGGCTCAAGAGAAGACAGGTTTCCATGGTTTGAGTGGGCAGCTAGGAAGTGTGTGGGTCATTGCTGGGCTTGGGTACCATTTCTGGAAATCCCCATCCTTGCGTCTTACAGAAAACAGGTAATGAAATCTGACACTGGAGGCAAGACTGTGAATGATATGTATTCACTTAATGTGTATACTGATTTGTTTGAAACTGCTGGATTTACTGTTGTGTTTGCTGTTACTTTTTCTGTGATTGTGAGAGGCTATGTTTCTTTGTAATAGGATGTGGATATAAGTTTTCAGCTCTTCCTTCTCCAAATATTTGCATGTGTCAAACATAAGTAATTGGAAAATATCAGAATTATAATACTCCAGTTGGTTTAACTTAATTTTATTTGATTGTCTTCATTACATTAAATTAACACACCATTTTCCCTGATTATTTGTATGTATGTAATACTCAGGTTATATCTGGAAGACAATAAGGGCTATCATTCGGTAGTGATGCCTTTTGGTTATGTAACTTGTGTTAATTTTCTGTGAACAATGTAAGAAGTAAATTTCTGTGGTCTAGAATGTAGTGTCACAGGGGAGCTATTACAGTGATGTCTGCATATATTAATGTATTGTATTAATGGAAGATCCACACAAGTAACCAAAAAAATAAATATTTTGGTATTTTAGTTATTGCTTTCGAAGTATTTACAGTATTTACAGTATGTCTGGCAAAATGTATTACTTAGTAGATACAGCTGATTTAATTACATGGCATTATCTTTTACACCTACTAGAGTTTTACTTTAAAAGCTTATTAAAGAATATATTTTGATTCTTTCTATCTACTTTTTAATCTATGCCACTGGCAAAAGAGGACCACGGTGTTGCAGAAGGGAAGAGCTTGGTGGACCATCAGGGGTGTATAGGTCACAGTCTGAGAATCTTTGGCCTGGTGTCAGTGAGTAATTTTAAATAAATACTATTCATACATATTATCAACATGACAAGGTTTTGTTGTGGAGGAATCAATAGCTGCAGCTTGTCTTGCAGATACGGGAACACCCAGGAACACCCAGGGATGCCAAACATGGCTTTGGGGTGTTCATTGTTGCATATGTAAAGAGGCCAAGTGTATAAATGGGAGTGGGTGCTCAGCTGCAGCTTGAGGACTGGGGGTGAGCATCCTCAAGCCAGGTAGCCACACTGCTGTCTGTCCTGTTGCCTGGCTGGTGACCACAGGGCTGAGTGGTCATTTGTTTGCCTTGGGAACTGCTGCTACCCGGGAAGCACCAGCTGCTTGGTAGAAGATGCATCAGCTCCTACTCCGTTATCGGGGTCTTCTCTCTGCTGCAGTTTCCTGGTCTCCCCATGTTGCTGCCAAGCTACTGAGCTCTGAGTTACTAAAGCCCACACAGCCTGTTGTCCTGTTCCCCACCATCTCCTCCTTCTCTCCTGAAGCTCAGCAAAGGGCTTGAAGGGAGATACTTGGCAACTAGGGCCACAGTCTGGAGTGCCATGGTTTGAACATTAGCCCCCAAATGCCTCCCATCAGAGCACCCTACCGGGCAGCTTCCTAATCTCTCCACCCACTAACACAAATCCTTTTTGCTTTACTTCCCCATACTGTACAAGATACCTCAGCCACCTCTGCCTCAGAGAGTGTTCATTTATCTGTAAAGCATCTCTTTCCCAACACACTTTGTTACTGAAAGCAAAGTATGTGTTTTCTCTTTCTACCCCTCCTCTTTTCTTACCCTGCCTTTTCAAACTGCTCCTACTCTGTCTAAGGTAATTTTTCTTTCCGAACAAAAGAAAATGAAATGTTAAACCTGAGGTGGGAAATCATAGTCTAAATACATAAGACAGATGAAGGGTGGGAAAGAAAACAGAAAGCCAAAGCCATTTTCCCAAGGATAGCAACAGACCCAGGAGCAGAAGGCAGGTCTCCTGGGAGGGCAGCAGGCTGAAGTCACCTGGGCTGTGCCAGCTGTGGGAGCACCAGGTTTTACTGGCCTGACCTTGGGGCAGAGCAGCAGCAGCTGCCTCTGCTGTTTTATTCCTGCAGCAGCTGTGCGGTCGCTGAGGGGCACAGCGAGCGCTGAGGCCTCACTGGCAGCTTGTCAGCACTGGGCTATGCCTTCCAGTACAGAGGATGAGGGAGATGTTAGATGTGGACACAAGATTAATACCGAAAGTATTATTAGAAGATAGGGTCACTCAGCACAGGAAGTGATGGTGCTAAATGGTTGTGGTAATCGCTTTTGATAACAACCTCTATTTGTCTCCTCAGGAACAATGAGGAACACTTCTCTGGAGGCAGTCAGTGAGCAAACCTGGCAGCTTGTCAGCCACATACAATGTCGCCATTATATGGAGCAGTACATTTACATTGGAGTGAGGTTCTCCTGCCCCATGCAAGAGGTGGAGTGAAGTGAGTCACAGATATGTCCAGCTAGAAGATTGCGGTAGGTTGTAGTCTGTGGGCAAAGGTTTGCTCTCCATGATTATCTACCTGTAAGACACTGAATGACCTGCTGGACTTGCTTCTGTTCACAGGAGCAACATTTGGCACACAGCCACAATCAGCCAGATATGTTAACACATGGTTTATGATCAACGCTTAGATCCCTGCTATGTTCAATCAACAGTCTTGTCGAGCGTGAGCTTGAAAAGGGCAGAGTCCACCAAACCCTTCCTTCAGCTCATCACTGTTTAAAAAGCAACTTGTCCCCTCTTGGTGTGAGGCAAGGAAAAAGGAGAGGTCAGCCACACGAAGCCCTTCTGGTGAGACCAGCCCGTGACATCCATTGCATGGGCACAGCGCAGGCTGTTAGGGTGGAGGGGCTGAAGGGCAGCTTCTGTTACAAATGCATTATGCCTTGTGGCCCTTCTGCCTTTCTCTGACTCCTTTTCTGTATTCACTTCACCTAAAAAGCTGCTCTCCTCTTTTGTTTGGATAATCTAAGCTGTTGCTGTTGCACTCCCATGTTTTCTCCGCTGCCGCTAGCATACATGTTTCCTCTTATTTGTCACAGGGATGTATTTCTGCCAAAGCTGTTTTATGGGGCTCCTATGTCATTGTGAAGATTTTTTTTTGTATGCAGAAATTCTATAAGATATTTTGATTCTTGGTAAACAAGGTAATAATTATTTTTACATCTAGGCGTGATGCACAGGTTCCTCCTGAGTTCCAAAGTAAGGAAGTGGGCAGGAGATAAGTGAAGAGAATGAAGTCTTTGAGCCTCATGTTCAAAGGGAACATTTATGATCTTAACACAGGGCAGAGGACTTCTGCACCAGCTAGTTGTGTTGCTTAAAATAAAGCATGTTTTCTAGAGAAACTAGTTTAAAAACTCCAAGCTTGAAGATATTTGAGTGTTTAGGTACTCAAGAAAAAATGCCTATGGGAAATTAGAAATATCCCCAAAGGATGGCAATTTTGAATGTACAATAATTTTCTGAGATTCAGTAGTTAATTCTTACCATGTGCTGCTTTTATTCTGTGAGGCTCTGGGATCATGTGCCTACATATTCCATTCCCTCCTTCTCAGGGGATTCCCATGGCTTAGACAGGCAGCTCATGCTCATTTGGGGAAAAATGAATAGTACTGGCCTCAAGGAAGTGTGTAAGGAGGTCTCTGAGAGCTTTCCACTGCAGAATTCTTTTACCTCATTTTTGCTGTGGGGACATGCTGCAACTTTTTAAGCTCAATGCAGTAGTTACTCCTACATGAGATTACTGCCTTTTAGACTTGTTTTTAGAGGAGAGGAGAGATAGGAATGAGAGAGGAGGATTTTGATATTATCTGGTGCAGAAAAAGTTGAAGCGGGGGACAGCCTACTAGCAGTGAGAGGCTTTGTGTTGTGAGAGCAGGAGTAAGGACAGATTTTATGTTCATTGGTTGTATGGGAAAGAGGAGCTATGTGGAAAACATTACATTTTAAGCAAGACTAGAAGACAAGAAACAGGACAAATAAAGTCTGAAAGAAATAAATAGAAATGATACCTCTGGGAAAGGAGATTCAGACAAATAGAATCACTATTGTATAAGATGATTGGCTGTTCTAATAGAAAACAGTGGCAAAAAAGTTAGAACAGTATTTTTATACTAGTTCTGTCAAGCAGAAGAGTCCTATATTGAGATTGTTCTGAAACACTCAAGTTATCCTCCCCATTCCTACACACTTGGACTTATTCTCGTGATTGTGTTTCTTCAAATAGTTTGTTTCACTGACAGTTTTTTTGTTTTTTCCTAGACTTGTATCTAAAACGCTTTGGCAGCAATGGTGTTTGAGTGAAGATGGCAGTGATTTACAGCCAAAACCTCTTGTTCCCACACTCTCAACAATCTGCATATATTATGCTCTTTATAGCGCAAGTATCATGAATTTTCTTATTCTTAATAGGTTACATATGGAAGTTAATAGCAGTTTTGCTTGACTAATGATTTATCCCACTACCTTGTCATCAAAGGAGAGGGTGATTCAAAGCAATTCCAACTTTCTGTTGTGCTATTCATCCATCTCTTCTCCCCTCCTTTACGACTCTGCCAGCAGTTGCAGTATTTTGCAACAGTAAACTGTGTAACTCATAGGACTCATCAAAAGAAGAATTCATTCTCAGTCTGCAGGTGCAGGCTCTTAAATGAAATGCGTCGTTAATTAAAATCTAGTTGTGAAACTACAGTAAGAAGTATTGTAATTGGCTAGTATACTTCACAGCAGGGTTTTCTGGCCACAGCTGACATTATAACTGTAATGAACACAACATTTCACTCTGATTTCAGCTGGGTATAAAGAACCATCAAGGAATGAATGTGAAAAGATAGTTGTCAATGAATTAATATATAATAGAAAGATTCACAAGCAATTCTTAGAAAAGCTCAAGAAGAATGAGGCAGAACATCACAGTGAGGTGAATTTATCAGTCTAGTTCATGTTAAAAAGTATTTTAAAGTTACTATTAAGATAATGCACATGCAGGCCATGCTGGATGTCTCATTGCTCAGGTGGTAGAAAGGTGTTTGGCTTTCTGTGTTTTGCCTCACAGCTTTCTCAGGATCTGTAGTATTTTTCTGTGACCATATACCTGAATATAGAATCATAGAATCATAGAATAACCAGGTTGGAAGAGACCCACCGAATCATCGAGTCCAACCATTCCTATCAAACACTAAACCATGCCCCTTAGCACCTCGTCCACCCGTGCCTTAAACACCTCCAGGGAAGGTGAATCACCCACCTCCCTGGGCAGCCTGTTCCAGTGCCCAATGACCCTTTCTGTGAAAATTTTTTTCCTAATGTCCAGCCTAAATCTCCCCTGGTGGAGCTTGAGGCCATTCCCTGTTGTCCTGTCCCCTGTCACTTGGGAGAAGAGGCCATCACCCTCCTCTCTACAACCTCCTTTCAGGTAGTTATAGAGAGCGATGCAGTCTCCCTCATATGTGGCATTGCCTTTCTGCTGTAGCTGAAGTTTTGTGAAAATTAAACTATCTTCAAGCTAGTAAATGTGGATCTTCATTCTCTTTGCTTGTATCACAGAAAAATTTGTTCCCTATGAGATCCACCTTCCATCCCATCCTGTCTTGCCTTTTATTCCTCCCTTTTTTCATCTGTCACTCTCCAGGTTTCTTCACCTGTGTTGAATAGTGCCCTTGTTCTGGTCTGCAATGTGGACTCTCAGCTGTCCCTTTCAACAGTGACACCTACACCTTCACGCTTGTGCATTTTAGCTTCACTGATCTGTTCCTAATTGCCCTTCAGGAAGGATGAATTTTGAGGTCACTTGAGTCACAAAGTGTTCTCTGAAGCTTTCTGCAGGTTCCAAGAAAACTCTGCCAAGAGTTTTCCCCCTTTCCAGACTGGAATCTGCTTGCTAGAGACAAAGCTTTGGAAAATGTCAAATGCTAGTGAGTTTCTATCACAGAATCACAGAATCACAGAATCACAGAATAACCAGGTTGGAAGAGACCCACCGGATCACCGAGTCCAAATACATGTGAACTGAGATAGTCCAAAATCATAAAGTAGCCTGACTAACCAAGTTGTCATAAGAAAGGCCAAGGATGCCTGTAATGGCTCAAAGACCTTTGCTCAGAGGATAGGAGGTTGTAGGAATTATTTTACCTTCATTTTTTGTATGTTGGTTTTACACTATTGGAAATAGCAGGTCCCTTTTTGCTTTCCAAAGGAAAACATACAACTTCATGAAGATGGTTTTCTAAGGTGACTCCAGCCTAATGCATAAATACTGCAAAATAAACAGAAATTTAGCCTTGACTGAAGACAGTAATACCTACACATTTCTTCTGTAGGTTTACAGGGGTGTTGCTGAGGTGATATTAATAAATTCCTAGTACTTTAAAATAGAGCACTGTGATGCTAACATTATAGCAAAACTGTAAAACAAAAAGATGCTATTCAATTTAAATAATTCTCTGAGTTGCATAGCACTGAGATAACATGTGAACCCTAAATTAAAATTGGCCTGTGTATTTTCATTGTCTATCCAGAACCAACACAGTAAGTTAAAAAGCTATGATTAATTGTGAGTATTAAACCAACTTTGAAATATGTCCATCTTGATAATTTGACATCTTCTGACATTACTGGCAAGACATGTCTTTTACAAAATGCAATATAGACTCTTTGTTCACCCCTTTCCCCTTTTTAAGCTTTTCTTTATGAAGACATCATGGAAGACTAACACTGTATTTTAAATTCAATAATTTTCTTTTATTATTTTTCAAATATCAAAGAATAAATATTTTACTTGTGTAAATATTTATTTGTGCACTGTAAAAGTATTCTGCAAGAAGCCCTTGAGAGCAGATCTGTTGTACTTAGGCCACTGGATTGTAAACTTGGCAAACACCTAGGAGCAGAGCTTCGCCTCTGCTGTTTTCCATAGCTCCACTGGACCCAGACCTGTTGACAGTTTGACAAAGAACATCATCTGATGATCCATCCTACTAGCGGACAACACCAAAGTTTTAGTGGGATCTATCTCAGACAGAGGAAGCTGATTAGTTTCTAGTCTGATACCATAGTCAGCGGACAGAGTGATTCATACTACCTGAAGATAAGTGCCTGAAAAGTCTTGTATCTCCCTCCGTTGGCTGTAATAATCTGTTTGTACTTGGCAGCTAACTTTTCCTTGGCAAAGTTATGTGCAACAAACCCTCCCAACCTTTTACGGTCCAGATTTACGAATACTGGGACTTTTCTGAGTATTGGAAGGAATGTGTGTGCCCAGTTTGAGTGGTTACAGGAAGCTGCTGTCTGCTGAGCAGAGACTGTTGCCCACGTCCTCAAGTTTTATAAACTTCTTACTCAGTTCTTATTCGGCAGTGCTGTCTGTGAAGCATTTTTACTTAGTCACTGGGTATTCAGCATGAATGATTGATCAGAAACATTCCCCTAATGTAAATCAGTCTTATCATGTTTAAACACAAATATAACTTCCACCAGACAGGATGTTATGCATACTGGAAGTGGGAGGGACTCAAACAGCTGGAAGCATTCCCTGTTTACTGAATCCATATTGCCACAGTGCTTCTTTGCAGAGTTGGAGAAGTGCTGTGCAGAAGGAACAGTTTACAAAGAGTTTCAAATTGTTTGGCCTTAAGAACACGTGATTTGCCTTTCATTCTATGTGTTGATTTCAGTCCCCTGTTTGGGCTAAAAATAAAGAGACAGAAATGTTAAGTATGCTGGCATTTTATTTATTCCACTAATTTCATTGCCAGCTTACAGTAGAGAATGCCTACCCACCCGAATACTCGTTCCATATTTCAGAGACTTCTTTTGTGCCACTGAGTTTTATTTTCTGAGTGTGCTAGTACCATAAAAGTACACTGAACTGACTCAAGCTGACTCATGGTTGGGGCAGATGATGTCTACAGCTCAGCTGATACTGGATAGCATCACAGGTTTATTTATATAGAATGTCTAAGGCTTTCAAGTGACTTATTTATTCACCCTTATTTAAAATTTAATTTTATACCAGGCAGCCCTTGCGTGTTTCAGTAACTATTTCATCTGCTACACCTTGTCCTTTTTAGTGGAGGTAAACTGAATAAAGGTGGTAGAACATTTGCATTCAGGTTTTTTGTTTTTTATTGGAGAAGGACAGGAATGAACTGAAAATGAAGGTTGTCATTCTTGTTATCTGACATTTTCATTTCAGTCATGCTCTTAAGAGATAGCCTTGACTTCCAAGTGAAAACAGGAACTTGATTCACCGGTGGGAAAAGGTCCAGATTTGTTACACTTCATCTGCAACAGCAGGTTTGTCCTTTGCTCTGATTCAGTTATTGGAGTAAAACCAAATGACACAGCACTGATAAATCTATATGCTGAGCTTGTTTTATCACCTTGCTCCCTTTTCCTTATGAGATTTGCTACCTTAAAACCTCTGTGGTATTTCTGGAAATAAGTTTTGTCCTGGAATACAGAAAAATGAGCTAATTGAACAGAATTTTATTTTCCACACTTTATTGTTTTATCTTCTCGCAGAAATTATTGAAGAAAATGCTCAGTTATGAGATAATTGCATATTTTTGTTTGACTCTCAAAAATACTTGTTTGTTACAGTTTGACTCTGCAGTACTCTGAAATTTGATTTAGTCTTTTGGTCACTGGAGGAGGAAGTATGATGGATAGACTGGTAGAAGGAGAAAAATAGTATTTAGGCACGTATTTAAACATAATTTATGTCTAAAAGGAAATCCCAGGACATTTGTACTAAACGATCTACTCTATGACAGAGGAGGTCTCATCCACCACACTTCACACTATGCAGTTAATTTCATGTAGGTGTCCATTGACTGGTTTCTCATGTGGTATTTAAAGGTTAATTTCCCAAGCTTACATCCAGGGATAGTGTGTCCTCCCAGTGCACAGAGTGCACAGAGCACTTTTCTGGCTGAAGAATGAGTGTAACTTCTTGTGTCTAGCTGCTTAAGTTTTTGATATCACCCCCTGTTAGCTCCCTTTCTTTCCAGTGCTGGTAAACAAAAGACAAAATATTCTGGTTTTAGATTTCTTCAAGTGAGGGAAAAGTGGATTAAGTATTGTGTGAATGGAATCTAAATCTTCATCTGTTTATGTTTGTACATATACATACATGGATATAGAAACACATATATGTGTGTAGGCATATGTTTTACAAAGATTTTCATTTTTTCTGCTCTCATCCTTTTCTAGGAAGCAATCAGTTTCTCATTTGCATTAAAAAAGCTTATTTCTTTAACTGTAGGAAAGCGATAACTGTCTATACTATCTGACTTCAGTATTGATTCAGAATATTTAAATAACTAATCTAAATGAAGAACTGTATAGGCTAAACTTTATGGGCTAAATCCAGGACAAAAATAGTTCTTTTGATTTATTTAGCAGTGTTGGAAGATCATTCTCTGAGTAGAATGACATGTCTCATCAGCCTTTGAGTTGTCATGTTTCATACCCCTCAGTGTACCTATTAAAATTATCTATCCAAAATCTAGTGTAACTGAACTCATTTATTTCTAGAACATTAGTTCTAGAACATTAGTTCTAGAAATAAATGAGTTCAGTTACACTAGATTTTGGATAGATAATTTTTCTCACTTTTACTGCCGTGTGGCCCTTGGATGCCACCAGTATTCATGGTTGTTCTAGTGAAAACATGAACCTTAGTGAACATGTGAGTTTGTGAGAAACTCATGAAGCCTGTTTTGCTGAGCGTTTGTATCCCTGTGGTTTCCTTGCAGTTTAAATGAGCTATGACAACGTTTCAATTTGCTATCAACATGTACTGTTAAACTAAATTGTTCTTCCCTTCTCCCATAGGATGTTTGGGAAGCAGCATGCAGACGCCTGTGTTTGTGGTTGCAGCACCCTGTTTTTAACAGCATGAAGGGTGCTGCTGTGCTGATGGCATAGTGCAGCAGCCCTCTGCTTATAATGCTTGCCTCGTATTAGCCCCCTGGGTTGACTTATCTTGGCAAGGAGATGTCCCATGATGATTGCCAAAGCTTTTTGTTTCACAGCCCTTTTTCTAATCCCAGTGCCTCATGTCCCTACCCTAGGTCAGCCTCCACACAAACAGTTGTCCTAGGCTGTGGGCTGTCAGCCCCAGTCCGTCCCTGGCTGCCCAAAGCATTGTGCCTCTGCTTTCCCACCTGGTCAGCTGCTGTAGTCTTTTTTGCTACTGGTGCTGCTGGCCCAATCTCATATCTCCTTGATGTCTCCTCTCATGCTGCCCCATGCACTGTTCAAAATCTCTGGCTTTGGACGAGGCTGTCAGAGCGCTTGGCAGAAGCACCTGGAGCTGAAGTTTCACCTGAACAGATCTGAGGGCAGAGAAGGAAGAAAGACATCCCTTTAAAAAAGAAAAAAAAAAAGGTATTTGGTAGTTCAAGATACATTCTTCTGTAAAAAATATTCCTCAGGCAACTAAAAATATTCATGTCTCATCTCTTTCCACATTAGCTGGAATTCCATTAAAGGGTCCAAACACTCTGGGACACACATATATACACCTCTTTCTAGTGATGGGATGAAAAACTTTCATGTTTCCATACTTAATAGGGCTAAAAAATGAGCAAATAGGGTAGCAATATAATTTGGCCACACAGAGTAGAAATATGAGGTCCAACACAACCCCCCCAAGACTAACCCTATAGCTTAGGAAGCAAAAGCAGGAGGGGAGAGACAAAGAGATGGCTACAGAACATGTTCTAACCTGTCACAATGAGACAAGGCTCAGCTTGAACACATCCACTCAGTATGAATGGATGCGTGTTCAAATGTAGACGTTTTCTTACCCTTGATTGGAAAATGTCAGTGTGCGCCAGCCCACAGTGCTTTGTCTGTGAAACCATTTTTAGCTAATAACAACATCAATGTGCTTGAGTACTCTCTCTATTCACCACATCTGGCTCCCTCTTCCAAAAGGTCAAGCTGGTGCTCAAAGGAACCCATTTTTTGTTGGTAGAAGATGTGAAGGTGAAAATGGTGGAGAACCTCCAAAGCCATTTAGAAAATGCTCTGCAGAATTGCTCTAAATGTTGCAGCATTGTATGCAGCTGTGTGTCACCTCAGAGAGGAACTATTTTGAAGGTGATAGTAGTTGATTTTCTAAATTTATTAAATAAAAAGAGTTACAGGCACAGTATCTTTTTTTGATGTCAGACCTGTTTAACAGACTACCACTAGCCTGAAATTATTATTCAAACATGCAAATTTGGTAACCCAATAGAAAAACCTGGGAAGCTGATATCTGTGGACTGCTTATTCTGTTGTTCCACCATCCTTTGAAAGTTACTTTCTTGAAAACACTTCTCCAGGCTGGCTGGCTGTTGTCCTGGAAAATAGCTTCTGAATAAATGATAGGGCTTGGTGGAAACTCTATGGAAACTTGGGGGTGTCAGCTGTGTTTGCAGCTGTTGTTCTCATCCACATCTCCATTGTAATCACTGAATCTATGAAAGTGTAAATCCAGTGGTTTCCTCCCTGACAGACTACCAAACCTTTCTTTTCACATTTCTACTGTGCAGATGATGTTGTTTATGTCCTTAACAATTCCATGGACTTGATCCAGAAGAGATGACTATCAGAAATTACCAATTTGTTTGTAACAGTTTGGTAAACCCATTTAGTCCTTTGGCCTCATAGATTGACTTAAATTGTGATACTGAAAAGGGAAATTAGTCAAAATCAAGCATGGTTCTGATTTTGCAAGGTATCCTGAGCAGCTGTTTTTGCAAGTGCTAGGCTCATTTTCTTCTGGGCTTCTAACTCTAGAGTACCCTGCAAGGTTTGGTACCTTAGCCAGACTATATTTTTAATGGAATAGTGGTATAAGGAACAAAAATGGAAAATGCAGAAACTATAGAACAATTATATTTCACATGACAAAACTGTGTGGGCTTTTTTTTTTTCCTAATAACTTAAATAACCATTTAGTGTTAAATTTTGGTTTAATTTTCTATTTTAATAATACAGAACTACTTTGTTATTTTTTTGTTTACTCACTTGTGTAGACAGTTAAAGAAAACAGCACCCTAAAGGTTCTTGCAGAGGCTTCTGAAGATAGAAACTGTACAATAGGTGTGGTGTGTATTTCCTCTGGGCAATAGTTCTGCAAGGCAGGGCAGCGTTGCTTCATGTGGGATTGTCTCATTTTAACACTGTTAAGTGAGTGGTTACGGTATGATTTTTTTCTCTGCTAAATGTTGCCAAAATTGTTTTAAAATTGGATTTTATAAAACAAGTCAGAATTCTTCACTCACAAATAATTGGAAAAGAAGAGATAACAACTTCTAGAAAGAATTAGAAATATCAACAATTAGTATATAGAGACACTAATACTCTAGTTAAAATTGTCCCTGCTGCTACAAGCGAGTTGGACTAGATGACCTGTGTAGGTCCCTTCCAAACCAAAGCTTTCTCTGAGTCTCTGATTCTTTGCTGGAGAGTAGGGAAAATGCTCAGCTGGCAGTAGGCTCTCCTTGTGTCTCTTGTTTTCTTGGGCGGGAAGAAAGGAAAAAAGTTCCTCCCACATTTTTCTGAAAACTGAAATTGTGCCAACAGACCTGAAACTCCAGCATTCTTCTTCATCTCTGCACTAAATTAAGTCCAGTAGTGGAGAGACGCAAATCAGTATGGAGATAGTGTCAGCCGAGTTTACTGCAACTGATTAAAAAGATGAGTTTCCATTTGCAATGCATCTATTTAAAAAATATACAATTTTTAGAAAACATTTTGGTGAGCCAGAACCTTCTGAACCTGCATGTCTCCCAGCACAGATCTGTACCTGATGACAGGGCTGTAACTCTTTGCTTCCTGCGATGGTGTCCAGCCCACATCTGCCAGGCTTCCTCGGAAACCCTGGCATCGGCGAAGGTCTGGAAATAAAAACTATTGCAGAAGTGCTCTTCTAATAACCTTTAGCTTAAATTCAGCTGCTTTTGCTATGGCACCAAGTGTGGAGGTAGGAGATACTATCTTTTAGTGTGACCTTGGGCTTAATCTAGCTTAAATACCAATTTTAATAGAGATTGTAAATGGATTTTAGCTTTTCTGTCCCTTCATAGAAATTGTGATGCAAGTACTGGCTTACTGGACCTTGTCATCAGCAAGAACAGCAGCTGTGACCCTGGTCCACATGGCTCCAGAGCAAGACTTCTAGGGAAGTGGGTGTCTGCTTGCTCTGGTTCTTCCCCAGGCTATTCATCGTTGTTGGAGACACAGCAGTAGATTCAGTGGTTGTGGTATCATCATTCTGACATTGTTTAGGTGTGCAAGGACAAAGCCTTGTTGAACCTTCTTCTGCTGTTGAGCAATAATATATTCCCTGTTTCTGCAGATTTGCTTCCAAATACGTATTCTGCTGCCTACCAGTACATCAGTGGATCTTGTAGCCTTTGCCTCTGTGAAGAAATTTGACAGATTTCCCCCCTCTGCCTGTTTTGATGAAATTTATAGGCACTTAATTTTCTGAAGAGATTTCTGTCCCTCTGCTGAGTTTTTGTTACAATCTGTGTAAGAAAATGGAATGATGTGTATATGCAGAATTTGACTAGAAAGTGGAGGAAGATGGATTAATTCCTACAAGTATTCAAAGGGCACTGGCATCAGAGAGGGAGAGGAATTTTCTAGGGGCATCCAAGAGCTTATACTAGAATCAAGAATAAAATAGAGCAAAATCGTATATTTGGACAGGTACAAGGAAAATATTTCCCAACTTTACTGCTTTGTAGTAGAGACTCCGGAAATAAAATCCTTACATCCCATCATTTACAGAGTGCTCTGGAATACTCCAGATGGACGCATGTGGTAGAAGTATGGAAAAGACGACCTGAGAGTCATGACCAAAATTCACTAGGAAGAAACAAATTTGCTGTTGGTGTCATTTATATGATGGCAGTCTACAGACAGAAAATAAAAATAAAAGGAAGGTACCATCCATGCCCTGAAAGACCCTAATCCTGCAGCTATATCTGTAGAAATGAAGCCTGGAGACACAGCATGATGGAAATCCAGAGCCTGGAGGGCTCTGCAGAGCTGCATATCTGGCTGCAGAATAAGGTCTGAATGAAGAGAGACAGCTTCGGCTTGTATCCACTAAGTGTGTAGGTAGCACAGCCCTGGGTATTTGGTTTACCTGGATCTCTAGGAAACACAGTTGTTGATGGAAAATGCTCATCAGCTTCAATTGTTCCATTTGATGCCTTTGTCCTGTTCTAAAATGTGGCAGAGAGATTACTTTGCACTTTTCTTTAAATACTGGTGAAAGAGAGAAGCACAGCCTAATGTTGAAGACTGCTTACCAGCCTGGGATTCAGTACACAAGTTGCTAGTGCATGTTCAGACATCCTTACATACTGCTAGAATGGACTTGTCCACCTGACTAACCTGATCTGTGAGCAGAGGAGAAACTGCCCTTCCCCTTATTTTTTTTTTTTTTTTGAGTAACTTGCCTGGAAAGGGTTGAGTCTTGAAAATGTTTGTGGCTTTACCTCCTAGTCCTTTTCTAGGATAATAAGTCTTCTCAAACTGAATGATTGCAGTACAGTCCAAAACAAACCCCAAAGCTATGTTTGCTCTCTTGTTGTGTGAGTTATGTACAGAACCTACACAGAAAACTGCTTGGGGGCATGTTATTTTAGTTTTGGACATTTATTTTCACATGTACAAAAAGTCTGGTTTTTCTACTTAAAAAGAATTAACTGGAATATCTTAACCCTATAACTTATTCAATGAACATGCGGGCTGAGGGGCATGGTTTAGTTGTTGATAGGAATGGTTGGACTTGATGATCCTGTGAGTCTTTTCCAACCTAGTGATTCTGTGATTCTATGATTCTGTGAACGTATTTGAAGTTATGTAAAGACTTCCCTGTTGAGATGAAGATATGAGATCAGTAGTGATCTCTGTCCTGCCTTCTAACACACTCTTAAAATGAATTGTGGTTCTGGTAACCATTCCATTTTTTTCATTTGAAATCCATGTGATGTTGGAGTTGCAGCTGCCGCATAAGTTTATCTATTTTTAAAACATGAAATTGAACAGTATGAGGCTTTCTTAAGACCTGAAATCAGAGGTGTACTTATTAGTTACTCATTAAATCCACCTTACAACCTCTGCATGCAGAGGGACATTTTTTTTCTTCCATTTAGCTGCCAATGTAGCATCAGAGTTTGAAGGATTTGTCTGAATTATACAACACTACCAGCTCAGCTAGATTTTGGAGAAATTACCTGTTTTAATTTTCTTACAAATAATGAATATTAGAATGAGAGTTGGTTTTTTTTTCATTCCATGGACTAGTATTCAGAAATTATGGGAAGCAGTAGAAGCTCCCTTTTGCTTCTACTTTGCTGTTCACCACTCTACTCATTCTTATGTTTATTCATGTACCTTCTTCCCATTTTCTCAATTTCATTTATACCTGCCCCTTCTTTTTCGACTTCTTTTCACCTTTTTCTCTCTTACTTCCTTTTCTATTTCTTCTTCCATACCATCTCCCCCACCATCTGTTCAGTTCAATGCATTCTCCCAGCCTGAGTGGAAAAATACTTTGAACATCCTGAAGGAGACTTACAGGATGGAAGCAGCAGGAAATGAGGGTAGAGAAACAAAGAGGAAGCTCTTACTCATGAAGTGGTGTGGCACTGTCGGTAAAAAAAGTGAAGAGGGAAAGAATGTGCATGCTTAAAATCCAGCCTGAACTGAAACTGTTCCTTTTCTACTTTTTCCTAGATTTTGCCTTGCTAAACTGAGGACTTTGGCCATTATCCCTGATGTTAATGAACATAAGAAACATAAACACCCATAAAGCTAAGCTACATCAAGAAGTACATATCTAATATGCTTAATTTTGAAAGGCATCAAGAAGTAACCTTTGAACTGAAGTTTACTCCAGTAAACAAGACAAGAATTTGAGTTTTGAGAATGGATTTTGAGAGCAAATATTTCTGCTTGAGAAATCTTTTACATTCCAGAAATAACTGGTGATTTATGTGAGCTGTAGATATGCCACCCATTCTAAATTAGTATAATTTTTGTTTCAAAATGTACTGTTTATCCCTCTTCTAAATCTTAAATAAATATTTTAAATGGGACATAACAGTTTTCCTGTTGGACGTGTACTCTTCTCTGTTCCAGCTCAAAATTATTTTGTTCAGAATTACTTTGTATTTTATCACCAGCTACTCTGAGTATGCCTGTGGTTCAGTGACTGCTACAACTAGCATTAAATGAAAATTATCTGAGCTGGCTTCCAATTGAAATTAGCTTGGTTACTGAGAGCTCTATAGAAATGGCCAAATGAAAGAGAATGGTTTGCAATATACGCCTAGGGTGGTTCTGTGGTTAACTGGAGTTGAGCTCTGTGGTGTCATGGTTATGTTCCTTGTAATATCTGAAGTAGAGGGGGAAGAGCTAGTTTATGCATATATTAGCCAAAAATACTGCAGAAGCTATGGTCAAGACATACCTGGGGTTTCTTCAAGCCGACTCACGTTCACTATTTAAGATATCATAGTTACCGATTCAAGCGCTTCCTACAACCAAGTTGCTGCTGATTACATCAGTTAAATTGTTTTCATTTTTATAATAAGAAACAAAGTGCTTTTCTTTGTCAGATGTGATCTTTTTTGACAGCTCAGCTCTTCTGTTGTCTAGATGCTTATACCTATTAGCTTGTACTAGCGAAGCATTTTTTCTGTGATTTGGAGTTCAGTGCAGACAACCTATCAGTGTTTCTCTTTTACCCTTTAAAAAACGAATCACTTTTCTGCTCTACTTCTGAGTCTGAAAGAAACCAAGCTCAACACTGTTCAGAATCGCCCCAAGCAGTAATGATTACATGAAATGGTGAAACAGAAGACCTGTGTACCTCTCCCCAATCTTGGAAGACTTCTTGTTTGTGCAGCCATAATATCACATTTAATGAGTCCACGGGTATGTCCATGAAAAGGATTCATAACGTGAGTACAGAACAAAGATACTGTAATTCTTTACTCAGTACTGCTTTGTGCTCCATCAACTGACCTGATGGGGCCCTGAAAGAACTCCTTTCACATGCTTGTCCCCCATTGTGTTCTGCAGGGCCCTTTGCAGCATTAGAAGCATCTGACACAATTTCTGCTTTGTAGCAGTCCAGCTAACACCATGTTTGGTCCTAAGTAGCTGAAATAGAGTCTGTTACAGTGAAAGAGGCTCTTTATTCATAGATGGTAAAACCATAAGGGTTCCTTGAGATCATCTAGTTTATCTCCTACATAACACAAGCTTTGCATAAATGCCAGTTGGAATAAAGTATATCTTTCAGAGAGCTTTTCACTCTTTGCTTGAAAGCCTCAACTGATGGGAAATCCACCACAGCCCTTGCATGTTCTTTTAGTGTTTGCAATTTACAGCCTGAATTGCCAGTTTACAGCCTCGATCACACTGCTCCCATTTCCAGTCTGCTCTTGTTTCCTCTGGCCTCCGACCAAGTCACGTTTTAATTTTTCTTGTGCAGTAGATAGAATGAAATATCAAGTAGAATAATAGGATATGTTTAGATAAAATGTTATTTAAAATATTAACATTTAATTTATGTATAGTTTTATTAAGTTGCTACTAAGGTCCTAAGGTGAATTTTCAAGAATTGCTGTAGAAGGTTAGTGAAAATTATGCAGGTGTATATAGGTTAAAGACCCCAAGGGCATATTCAGACAGACTGGTAGGCTTCTGATTCTGAGACGTCAATGCTTTTGTAAAGGAATGGCTCTTTGTTATTTCACTTATTTCCCATCAGCTCAGTACAACTGGAACTGGTCAATGTCTTGTGGAGGCACTAGTGTAGCTCTGATAGTGTTAAAGATGGATTGGCATTCAACTGATCGCAAGCACAGGATTCCAGCTCCTGCAGTTGCTTCTCACACTCTGTCCCTGTGCTTGGAATAGATATGTTCCATCTTTCCCATACTGTTAGGAAGCTTGCAATCACTCTTTATCAAACTGCTGTTCCCATGAGATGCTGGTAAAAGTCTGTTTTTGAAGAACTAAGGATTTAATGACATTAATTTGTAGCACGGTATGGAGGTGAAAGAAATATGGAAGAAGTGGGTATGTAGATG
This sequence comes from Phaenicophaeus curvirostris, assembly GCF_032191515.1. Classification (NCBI taxonomy): domain Eukaryota; kingdom Metazoa; phylum Chordata; class Aves; order Cuculiformes; family Cuculidae; genus Phaenicophaeus; species Phaenicophaeus curvirostris. The sequence goes on along the minus strand of NC_091397.1, from coordinate 15,544,733 downwards.
GCTTAAGTTCAGCTAATATCTTGCATGAAATCTTTTGGATAAATAACAAATCCAATAAAAATACCATTCATTTCAAGCAACAAACACAGAATTAACAACTACAATTCCAAGTGACACAAAAATTTATGACTCTCTACAAAAGATGGGAGTGTTTACGTATGCTTAGCTCCTTTCTGTCCTTTAATTATATGCAGCTGTTACAGCAAATTGTCAAAACACACACACGAGTTTGCAATAGTATTTTTGGAAGTGTATTTCCTGTAAGCCAGGCTTACAAAGTACTCAAAATTTTTCATGAGTTTTCTTACCATGACATCCTCAAAACAGATATTACTTAACTTAAACTGACAGCAATGTTTGGTAGGAAAAAAAGCCCTGAAAAATAAGGTATCAGTAATAACTATTACATATCCCTTAAAAATCCCATGAATTTATGTGTTCCCTCATCCTCTTTTTACCTAATACTAGAGAACTTTCTAGGTTAATGATACTTGCAGGCATGAATTCTTCTCCCAATGCATCTACTTTTCCATCTCAGACTGGTCCTTGCAACTTTGTGGAAATGTGCTTTATTGTATGAGGCAAAGAGGAGAGGTAGGGGAGAGAAGTCCAGGACCCTGGCTGTTTTTTTAGGATTACCATCCTGGAGGACTAGAATACCATAAGGTTCAACCAGTTACTCAGAAGCTATTCTTGACACAAACCAGAGTTAAAAAAAAAACGCCAAACCACTTATTTACACAGTTGAAAACAGGTAACATGAAATGCAAAACATGCAAAAATACATGAACAGAAATGAAAGTTAAAAAAAAACCCCAACAGTCATCTCTGCCAGGGACTCTGGTTACCACTAAAGGCCCTTTCTCCCTAGATGAGTCACTTCTTAACCTGGTGGGTGCTTTATACTGGTCTTGACTCTGCAGCTTGAGGTTGCTTTCGCAGAAGAATGAAACTAGCGGGACACTAGGTCTCCTTCTAGCCCACTTCTGAGACAGGGACTGAAAGCTGCCTGGAGGAGAGGGACCTGGGGGTGTAGTTGACAGCGACTGAACATGAGCCAGCAGTGTGCCCAGGTGGCCAAGAAGGCCAATGGCATCTGGGCTTGTATCAGAAACGGCGTGACCAGCAGGTCCAGGGAGGTTATTCTCCCTCTGTACTCGGCACTGGTGAGACTGCTCCTTGAACACTGTGTTCAGTTCTGGGCCCCTCACCACAAGAAGGATGTTGAGGCTCTGGAGAGAGTCCAGAGAAGAGCAACAAAGCTGGTGAGGGGGCTGGAGAACAGGCCTTATGAGGAACGGCTGAGAGAGCTGGGGGTGTTTAGCCTGGAGAAGAGGAGGCTGAGGGGAGACCTCATTGCTCTCTATAACTACCTGAAAGGAGGTTGTGGAGAGGAGGGAGCTGGCCTCTTCTCCCAAGTGACAGGGGACAGGACAAGAGGGAATGGCCTCAAGATCCGCCAGGGGAGATTTAGGCTGGACATTAGGAAAAAATTTTTCACAGAAAGGGTCGTTGGGCACTGGCAGAGGCTGCCCAGGGAGGTGGTTGAGTCACCTTCCCTGGAGGTGTTTAAGGCACGGGTGGACGAGGTGCTGAGGGGCATGGTTTAGTGTTTGACAGGAATGGTTGGACTCGATGATCCAGTGGGTCTCTTCCAACCTGGTTATTCTATTCTATGATTCTAAATCTCCCTCCCCGACCCCTACATCAGCTACTTTTTATTAATGCAAGCAAGAAGGGATTAACACCCTTCTGCCAGTAAACTGACGTTTACAGCTTCCTGGTTAGGTGAGTGTAGAATTGGACATGTCTCAGGTAATCATGGTCATGGTTCTGTTTTCCAAAGAAGCTGTGACAATTACTACCTGTTAGCAGGAAGCTGAAAGTTCTTTTCTGTTAAACCATTAAGTTGCCCGTGTGCAGAAGCTGCACCACTTTATGCTGATGTGATGAATTTGAAGTGGCATCAGGAACTGATTGCTTCAACACTTTGGAGAAGAAGTGCAAAGAGTCCTGTAAATGTTTTTTTCTTATTATGTGCTGTGTTTTTATGAACAACAGAATATAGCAGATTCTTGTGATCAAAACGGTGTTTATTGTGTGAGGTTTTTTGCCCCCAGAATGAAAACAGACTCATGCTAACCACAAATACAATAAAGTATAAGAAGTTGGAATAGCAAAATGTATCTGTTTCTCTGGGCTTTTAGATCAATTAGGACAAAAGAAAAATACTTACTGGTTTCTAAAGATTGGAAATGAGTACTTGATTTTACTAACAAAGTGAAGCACAGATCCAGACTCCATTTAATAGGTTATTTTATCACTTGAATCTCATCCCAGCAGTTATCTTTTGAATTGTAGAGGTTGCTGAGCCAAGTGGGCTTTACTTTGCATGCCACTCTATTATTTTATATTGTACTGAAATGGCAGTGTTCCCTTGCTTCTCAACAACCCACTAAATAAAAATCTGTGTTTATTTTCTGAAGCTGCCAAGTTAGACAGAGTTATAAATAGAAAAATAATAATTCTGATGGAGGAAGCAGGGTGAGATTTTATTGGAAAGGTTATCTTCCCAGTGGGTTTTTATAGCATACTTAAACTCATGTTTTGCCCTCACTCCTTTAGTCACATTCCAGGCCGATGCTTTCTGAACCAAAAAAAGGAATAATACAGTGGTTGTTGTGTGCCATCTAGTGTTCTTCACATGAAGCAGGCTTTCTGAGGAAAATTGCCTAAGTTCCCACAGGAGGAATGTCCCACATCCTGGGTCTATAAGAACATCACACATCTTGCCTCCTGTGCAAAATGCTTGCAAGGGGTGAGGCTGTGAAGCCTCGATGCCCTCTGTATATGCTGCTTGCATCAGGGCTAGGAAAGGGAAGGAAGAAAGGGAGCAGCAGGAGGGGAGAGTGCTAAACCAATTCCTTCACATTACAGATGGATAACATGGTTTAAATATCACCTGTGGGTTGCACTAGAACATAACAAGAATCACATCAATACTGTGTCAGTCCCTGAACTTGAAGAACAGAAATTTGGCTTGAAGCAAATGAATTGAAAGTCCCTGTGCTGCAGCTGGATGTGGTGTAAGTCTGGATATAGAGTCGGTGTAGTTCGTATCCTGTTCTGGTGCTGCATGGACCTTGTGTCTGGGAGCCCTGCAGGAGCCTCACAACAAAAACAGTGGTTTATATACTTTATAAACTATTCTCATTTAATGTGTCTCACTTCCAACATGTTTGGTTTTATTGATACGAAAATAACAGAACTGAATACCTTGAGGCGGGTGTCACAGTTAGTAAGAGTCTAATTTTAAATGGTGTAGACAAAATACAGCTGGAATGCTCAGAAACTTGCAGGGAATTCAGTAACACCACAGTGGCTTGAACTTTGCCAAGATTGCAAAGAAACGTCTCTGAAAATTCAGAAAATTGAATGCACATGGCCCAAGTCTCAGACAACTAAGCCTTGGAGATCATCATTTAGCACTGACATTGCTTATGTGAGTTTTGTGGATGACCACAGGGCAAACATTTGAAACCATATGTTGTTCTGTGCATTAATGAGGAAGTGAAGTGTTGAGAAAGGGAACATTAAATGGAACTGAAAATATTTGAATTAGAGAAAGAAAATATTACTGGGTGTGGGGAGGGAAGGAAGCAGACCTGAGCTGCAAGTCTATGTTCAAGCTGGAATTTAACAAGCTGCATTTTTATCAGGCCCCTTTGTTCCAGTTTAGGTAAATGTAAATTACTTTGGAGAGATAGTTCTTTTCAAAGGAAGGTCAGCATAAGCAAATGTAGATAAACAATGTGGAAAGACTGAGTTGGTAACTAATTTTTTTGGATATTCTGTGGTTGTAGGTAAAGTTCAGAATGAAAATTATGAGAATGATTATTATTAAAATGCTTATTATTATTGAAAGAAATGTGGTTCCAGAAGAGCAATTGATAGAATCAGTAAGAAATAAATGAACTGCCTGACATTAAGTGTGTATGATAACCTTATTTTTGGAATCTTTCATAAATCTGGAGTAATCCACTCTGTGCGTGCAATGAATCCATTATAACTGATAAAAGCAGCAACTAAAAATGATAATGGTGACTACTACAAGTGAGAATGTTTCAGATTTAGAAGCTATCCTTGCAGGCAGCACACAGTCCAAACCAGGCCATTTTACACGTTCATAGCAATGTTGTCTTTTAATTGAGTTGCTTTTGGCCCCTACAACCTCTGCTGATCCTCTTTCTAATATTGTAATGCCTGTTTCTCCAAGTACCTACCTCTTTCACCAGTTAAAGTTAAAAAAGGCTTTGCAAAAATTGATTAAAAAAAATCAATGCACTTGAACTAGCCCAAGAGATATCTCCTGCAGACAGGAGAGTAAGTATCTGCCTCCTTTTCCTAACCATTTGTGCATTCTTTGGACTTAAATCAAAATCCTATTGGAAATTCAGGATCCTTTTTCTCTTAAACATAGCTTCTCTAAATCACGGATCATGCCTCTGACTTTTCCAATTAGTTTGCTATTGACCAGAATAGCAAGTAAAAGATCAATGTGCAACTCCTCATCCTTTTTGCTGCTTTCATAATCCATTGGGTGAGCCACTAAATAATTTCTCCCCTGGAATTCAAACAGAGGAAAACCTGGGGAGGAGTTATTTCTTTCTAAGAGGACTCCAGATGAATAGGTAGATGATCATCATTAAGTCAGTGCAAAGTGTGGGAGTTTTCCTTGTCACATCCTGTGGATTTGGATTGAAAAAATGGAAGTAAAAGATAGCAGAGAACAACAGCAAAATCCACAGTCAATATAGTGCATGAAGGACAGCACTGACACTGTCACCCAGAGGCTGTCCCCAATATCAAAGGGAATTTGTGAACCGTGTGTGTAGATTTCCTCAAACTATTACACTCTGTATTCTTTTTTTAGTGTGTGTGTGTGTGTGTGTGGTATGCACAATGCAACAAGCAGCCGATGGGGCTGGGCACATCCTCCCATACAACGTTAATAATGGGGAAAAAATAAACATTGCACATAGCAGCATTAAATGATAAAGCAGCCAGTTTCCTTCATGAAAGATGAGATAAAGCTTGGGTCAGTAACTCAGGAAACACATCAGCATTTTCACCACACACAGCTTGGAATGGTGGCTATAAACAATAGGCTGGCAACATCAGCGGAGGAAAGGAGAGAATTACTTAGTCTAAACAATTTGTCTAAGAAAAGTTTAATAAGCTGCTTCTGTGTTTCAGTATAAACATGAGGGTTTAGCTCAAATGAGCAGGTTCTTTAAGGCCCTGCCTTGAGGTTTGTGAATAGTGGTGGAAAAGAGAATATCAAGCAGGTTGACAGAGGAGTGGTGTCATCACTTTGAAGAGAGAAGTTGAGTTTTGTCATCACTTTGAAGAGAGGAGCTGCTCCATCCTGGGACAGAAGGGGAAGGCTAAAGGTTATTTACCATTTCATCTGACCTTCCACATTGCTTGGTCTCAGTGATACTTCCATTCCTGTTTTATTCTGTCCAGCTCTGAAGATGCTACCAGAGAATGCAGAATGTTAAAATGGAGAATATTTCCAAGAGAAAAAAAGCACTTAACCTCTCAGGATTAGTTATCATGGCCATTCATGTTTGCATGAGAAGTAAATTTCTCTCTTGGACAAACATGCTTAGAAGACACCATACGATAAATACCTTCTAATGTCTGTAACATGAGACGGGACAAAGGCTGTCCAGAGTCTTATTTATTTATTTTTATTATGTTAGAGCTTAGCAGCCTCTGACTTGGAGCAGGAACACGTCATATCAGCCCCAGAAAAAAATGACAGGCACCGCCCCAAATTCTGCAGAAGTAGTGGTAGGACACAGCAAAGAGATATGAAACCATCCATCCAGTAGAACACATCAACCAAGATGATAACGGGTGTCCTATGCTCATTAGCAGGATTTAATTTGAAGGGAGCTAACAGACTTGCAGTGGATAGGTATATCAATGAAATGATGGTGAAAATTTTGAATTATAGATAACAGGTGAATACTTCAACGATTAACATAGCTTCCTGAGCTTCCATCTTCTTTGAGATTGAGCCTACACAGTGAGGATCAAGAGACAGAAATCTGCAGTAAAACCAGTATAATCATTACGGCAATCTTGTGGGAAGATCAAAGACACCCCGAAAAATCTCCTTCTTACAAAAGCTGGGTCTGTAAAGTTCCTGTCCATCTGATTCAATAGGAACCTGACTCCCCCAGGCAGCAGAGGGCAGAGGGATGCATTTATTTCCCAATGTGAAGTGAGGACACTCATATAAACAAACTGAAGCCAGGTACAGATCTTTCCTTTGAAAGTTTTCAGGATATGAATGAAGATGTCTTGATTCCAGCTGTCTTTCCTCCTTGGAAGGGTAGTCTCGTCTCTGTGTGCCTATCAGAGTAGATGGAGAAAAATCAGAAGTATGACAAGATTTGAAAAGCTGGCAACCTTCCCATGCCCTCAGATGGCTTTTGAAACATCATGCTTTTGATGCACATATTGCTAGGTAACATTGAGGCTGAAACTTTTATTTCAAGGTAATTAAGCTATCTGTTCTTCACCATCAGGATTTCACTGAAAAGAGCTATGGGCCTCTGAGAACCAGAGATCGCAATAGAACAATTGAATTGTAATTTTGGAAAATTCTAGAGATCTATGTATATTTATTCATAACTGTTTGCACTCACCAGCCATTTGCTTTAAGGAAGTGGTGTCAGAAATGGGAACAATAGGTCTGAAGTCCTCAATAAGTTGCCAGAAATTCAATGGTGTCACGCCAATTCATAGGAGAAAGCCAGGTAGTGTGAAAAAAATCAGGAAACTATGAGGAAGCTGAAGGAGTAAAGAGCTTTCCACCTGGCCTTTCATGGAGCCCTGCAAAGCTGCCCTATGCCTCTATGGGCAGAAACCCTTTGCCTGTAGGGAAACTGAGTGCAGTTAGTGCAGTTGTCCTTGTCCCTCCTGGAGATTTCATGCAGACTTTGCTGGCTTCTCTGTGGGGTGTACACACGTTGCACACATGCCTTTAAACTGACTTACTGGAGGATTCAAGCGTTTTCTTTAGGTATGTTTAGATGAGATTGGAGAAAAAAAGTAGTTCTTTGGAGATGAAGTAATGGCAAATATCTTGGAGATGGGAAGGGGAAGCCAAGATTTAGACCTCAGCAAGCTTGCCAGTGGAATAATGTCTGCTATGTGGGATATGAATAAATATCTTCTCAATGCATAGCACTATTTTATGATCCCTAGAAAAAGGAAAAACGTCTTGCCAGCACAAGAATTCTCATATCAACAGTATTTAAAGATTCAACAGAAAAGCCTCAATGAAGTGAAAGCCAAGAGCATTAAGGATGCTGGGGCCTATTTTTCCTTGCTTTAGGAAGCAGAATGAGTTGGTCAAAAGAGACACTTTGTACCAAAGTTTTTCTGCCTCTAAGTATCTTAGGAAATATTTTCTAGCTTGTAAGGAAAATTCATATTTTGGGGTAAAAGCTTTTCCAAGGAAACAAACCAAGAAAGTTTAGAATTATGTTCTAATTTAGAAGGTTGTGATCATTCTGCCAGATGGCAGGATTTTTTACTGTGCCATAAGATTGGATAAACAGCAAATACAGGAACAGCAAAATATGGTTTACAAATTAAGTGATATGGAAATCTATCAGCTCAAAACTGCTTAAAAGTTTTAATAAAAGTATGATTATTATGTCAAGAAGTAATGAATAACCAATGTACATTTTAGTGCATGCTGAATGTATAATTCTAACCAGATGACTTTAAAGATATAAGTGCTTTTAGCATATATGGCATACAAAAATATTTCACCAAGATTCTTCTTAAACTGCTCCCCTTCTCAAAGAATGGTTCTGCCTTCTCCTGCCTCTCCCTCAGTCCTGCCCAGGCCTCCTTCCCACCACACACACTCCCATGTAAGAATTTGTAGCAAGACATCACAACCACTCTGTTACTCTATGCAGTGTGAGAGTTTACTATGAAAAAATAATTAAAGCCATGTATTGCCAGTGTGGTCTAATGGAGCTTGTGGTTGTTCTCAGCTGAGCTTAATGACATAACAAACAATATTTTTGCCTAAATGTAATGGGGGAAAAAGCAATAGAAAGACTGAAAAAAAGAGGACAAAATATATTAGAGAAGAAACAAGTAAAATGTATAGCTTGCGTCAACTTCACTCCACAAGGGTCAACATCTTGAGCAAAGTTGGTTTTCATTCCAGATGATTAAGCTGACTACTATTTTTGGGATGATTCAGCTCCAGGGATGTTTCTGTGGTTTTAGGCCAGATTCTGATCACCTGCCATCATTGTTTAGGCAGTGAAAAACCTTGTAGGTGAATGTTTCGTCCTGTGGGGGGAATTCAGACTGCTGAAATTCGGTGCACAGGCTTCTGCAATCACTGCAGAGAACGAGTACTCTTGAAGACCTACATGGAGCATGTGAATAAAAGGCTTTTTCTATTGTTGAAATAGAGAGCTTAGTATCTTCTGTAGGTTGATATAAGGGTCCTGCACGTGGAACAAAGTATTCTGAGACTAGCCAACATCAAACACTCTATCTTAGGATGTATCTGATGGTGAAGAGGTGCCTGACACATACGTTGTTGTATTTGGAAGTAGGTGCCCAGCTGGTGAGGACACGATCGCATGTGCTTATCTTGGAGGTGCTCAAGACACAGCTCAAAAAGAGGGCATCTGCTAAGAAAAATCTACTACTTCCCATGCTAGTGTTCCTACCATAAATAAGCCTCCAGGACAGTCTGAGTGAGGCAGTGCTTTTCCTCCCTATGTGGAGCCACTACACAGAGGGAAACACAAGTCAGTGGTATGGGACGAGTAGAAGAAAACTTTGCACCTGATGTCAGTCCTGCCTGAACATCGTGCCCAGTGACTCTAAGGAGGAAACACAAGTGGTCACTGGCTCTCAACACAATGTGGTCCAAAGAAGTTGTTTTCCCCCAGGGTGTGTTTGAGTGGATGGAACTGCTGTGGTGACCCCCTTCTCATGGCTGAACCCTGTTATACAGAGTCAGGGCAGGTCTCCACAGATGCTAGAGACACTTGTTCAACCCACACAAACCAAAGGAGAAATGGGGCTCATTTACACAACAGAGCTACGAAGAAAATATTTTTGGACCAAAGCCAGGAGTCCCTAAGGCTGATGTAGACATTTTCTTCAGCATCAAGAGGTCGCAAAATGATCCTTTTCACTTCCACATGCAAAGAAGACAAGAACAGAAGATGCTGAAGAAGAAGTGCATTTTTTTTACAGAAAGGGAAAACAGAGCTGATAGTATTTACTTTTTAATTATGTTCCAAGTGGTTTTAGAAGTGTCTTTCTAGTCATCTAACCTCTTATTGCCGTAGTGTCTGAATGTCTAATGTGAATTTATTGCAACGTTTATATATTTGTGGTTGAGTTTATTGCTTAATGGCTCATTTTAAAAGGCCTTAGACTGTCATTAAGATGTGTGTGAACAAAGCCAGCAGGTCTTGTCTAGTAACGGTGTGTGGTACTAAAGGCTTGTAATGATTTGCTTTCTGTGTGTCAACTTTAGCAGAGAAAGGTTGGAAAAAAATGGGCAAAAGGACAAAGGAAATAACAATAAGTTAAAGCCAGTTTTCAGCAGATTAAATTTGCATTGCCTATTTTAGAGATTTTTGTGATTTTTATTCTGAGGAGGATGAGCCTCTTTCTGTGGCAGACTCCTCCTACATCTTCATGATCTCTGCCTGTAGATACTTAATTGTATGTGAATATTTTAACAAGAAAACTCCACGTATGGCTAAACCAGCTCAAAGATGTTTTATGTGACTCTCCCACGTAGTTTACAGGAAAAGCCTGTGAAAAGAAATCCTTTTCCTGCTCCTAGGTGGCTGAAATGCATGTCTGTCTTGCCCCTGTTTTATTCAGAATATTTATGGATATGTTTACTAATTAATGAAATTTCTTAGAAGCAGTCATAAGACCTACTTCCATTCTCCAAACCACTTACAGTAACATTGACTTTCTGGATCTGTTGCTTACTTGGAGACTATGAGTTCCCAGAAAGGATGTGTAGGTGTTAGCAGCAAGAAGTATTTCTTTAATTTGTATAAGGCAATCCTTTCTCCAAAATGTTTTGGGCTTGAAAGATGGATACTGCAGCTCTCCATGCACTCTCAGGCCTCTCCAGGACCTCTTTCTGCAGTGTGAGAGGTAGCGGTGTATCAGACTGTGACATGGGATGAATGTGGCACATAAAGCATGGAGGACTGATGCAGCTCTCTATCAGCCAACAGGGACCCTTGCAGCTTGGGGTTCTCCTGATGAGCCCATCACATCCTACTCAAATCTAAAGCCATCCACACGTGGCACATGTGGTCATTGGGCTGGAAAGGGAATGTGAGATTGTCCTGCAAAAAAAAGTGTCTAAATGTAACATTTCTGCTTTTCTTTAGCAAAACAGCTGAGTGTGCTGTGAAACTGAGGATGCTGCGAGTGCTGGTTTGGAAGCTACTGTATGCGTGATGCAGTCCAATCATACAGACTTTGGTTTTTGTGAGTTAATGATGAATTTTTCAGAATATTCTAGGGAATTTGAAAAACTAGCCCATGAGAACTTGCTCATGAGTGTTTTCTATGCTTTTCCTCCCAACAGACAGAAAATGTTCTTTTATGTGTTCCTGTTCTACATAGATATAAAGATCTTTAGAGTTGGTGAGAGTGGTGATGAGCTTTCCTTCCAGGGAAGCATAAACTGCAGATGAGCTCCTTTGGGGCACTAGGTAACTGAACCATATAAACAGTACACAGGCATATGTTGAGAGAAAACTGAACTTCATGGCTCAAATAATCTTCACAGAAATGAGCACAGGGGCTAGGACTTCATTGGGAGAAAAACCATAATGGAAATATGGAGAAGGGAAAAAGCCACAGAGGAAAAACACATTATGGTGTAGGAAAAAAGTTGATAGAGACCTTTCCAAGCAGAGAGTTGGCTGAAAGGAAATTTGGAGCTGTGACAGAAGAACGTAATTCTTCTTTGACTCGCTATATTTTGTTTCTAAATGAGGAAGTTTGCATTATAGGAAATTTTTATTTTCTCCTCATAGAAGAAAAAAAATATGAACATAAGACTCTAGTTTGGCTTAAATAGTTTAGGTCAAATAGATAAAATATATTTATGAAGACTTTACTGCTTGCTTCTTTACAGTGTGCCCTTGCTGGAGTTGATCAATGCCAGGAGTATTCATATTTCTAGAGAAGGGAGTCAAGGGAGCCCTAATAAATAAGTTACAGGGAAATTTATGCTTTCAGCCACCTGCTACCCAGTCAGCTGCGTTAATGCCTGGCAAAATCGAAGTCCCTGTGAGATTTCCTGTCTTCTGAATATTAGTTTCCCCTGTAGTAGGTAGATACTTCTCTAATGGGTTTCTGGCCACCTGCAGACCTGTCCAGCTGGGTAAATTGCATTGCATTGTAATGAACCTGCTTAAGCAACCAGAAGGAAAGTTGCTTCAAAACCATTTCCATAATGGGGGTAAAAAACCTCTTAATTAAAATATTATGCTCTTAAGTAGCAAATAGAACAGTTAGAAAACTGAAAACACTTAATTGTAGCTTGCATTTTGTCCTCCTTAAATGGTGATGAATATAGTTGATGATACCTATTGCAGGTCACATTACCAGGACATACTAAGTTGTATGATCTGTGTAGTGAGACATCTGGGGACATTACAGGCGTTACCTGGACATGCTGTTTGGATATTTTATTAAAATATATTTTCTAGACACTTTATTAAGAACCTGGAGCCTAATATATTCATAGTTGATAAATTCTAATGGATACATATAAATTTATAAAGGAGGCAAGGTCAGTGAGAAGGTAGATGTGTCCCATAAATAGCGCACTCCAGAGACTTTTGTTTATGAGATGACAAATTTCACCCTCCTTTCCTTTCCACCTACCCCTCTAGAAGTACCCCTCGTGGGAAAAGTAGCACTGGGACTTAATGTATACAGGGCTCATGGAAACCTCAAGGAAGAATGGAAGGGATAATAACCTAGTTTTTCACATAGCTGTGTGACTTGTCACAGAAAATAAAGTAGAAAACCCTGATAGAAAGGAAGGAGATTTTCAAGCATGGCAAAGGTTACAGGCAGGGATAGCCATCTCTAACCAAAATAGCTGAGAAGGTGTTGTCTTTCCAGAAAAACCCTGCCCTTAGGGTATGGAGGTGAATAGCCCAGCCTCACAAGCTAGCTCCTGTGCACAAGAAACTGGGGAAGTCTTGACTGATAGGTATAACTTAGAAGGATATATTCCAGCCATGTATTTTTCTATTGCAATTTTATTATTGCAGATTTATTTTTAAATGAGCCTCTGTGTTGAGGCATTGCTCACTGGGCACACGCTTCCGAATGCCAGAATGAAACAGTCAGTAGCTAGCAACAGCAATTACAAACAAAATCCATGCCAATTCTTGCTTTGAAGTTAAGATATAGCAGCTTTTACTACCATTTTTGAGTCTCTGCTCCTTTTATGATCCTTCTACTGGAACATGAAATGTGGTTAATTAACCTGCCATCACCTTCTTTTCTGTAAATCAGTAGTCACACTATCTATTGATATGCTGAAGTTTTTCGATGATATATGTTCCTCCCTCTGCTGGTATTTCATTTAACCTCTTAGTAATCTACTAAATTAATTCAGTTTTTCATGATTTTTTTTTCTTGTATGCTGGTATTTCTGCTGCTCCTAGCCTTTCTACTAATTTTGAGGTAGATAACCCACATTACTGTAAGGTGACCCTGATGGTAATTCTTTTGGTTTGATTCTTAGCCCTAGTTTGGACTTGGCCATGCTTTTCTGGAAGGTAAGTCTTCTCTATCTTTGCAGAATGTACCTTACAATGGGAGCTCACTAACTGGCTTTTTTTTTTTTTTCTTAAATAGTGTATTTGTCTGTTATCCTAAGTTTTTGATTAGAACAAAAACTACAAAAGGAGAAAATTTGCATCTAACAAAGAAAACAATGAAAACAATGAAAAACTGAACCTTGAAAATGTCCTCCAGTTTGAGATAGCCCCAGGATAGTGAAATTAATAAGTAAAATTTAAAGAAAATAGGGAAAGATCACTACCACTGCAATGCAGTGAAATGGGATTAAGGAGTCTGAGTGATTCTTTCTTGTAAAGGTCAACATCATTGACTGAATTTTTGTGAACCTAATAAATTCTAAGATATGCTATAAATAGGAGCATCTCAAGGGCAATACTTAAGCCATTCAATTGAAAAATGGGACAAAATAAATAGTAAAATGATAATGAGAAATGGCAAATCAAGTTAAAATGGTACGTTTAGATCTGGCTTTCCTGATAATACAATTTTTAAATGTTACCAAATCAATTCTAATTTATAATGTGTTTTGGAAAGAGATTAACTGACTTTGGATACAAACCAGGTTTCTACACAGGTTTTCAATAGTCCCACACTATATGTGTTTGACTGTTCTTAAAGGTTGTCACAACAATGAAAATCTCTGTTTACATATTTACAATTTCCTACGAATTTTAACCTGTAAATTCAGTGTTTTCTGAGAAAATAATTCAATGTTTTACTATTATATTTAATATAGAACTACAACACTTTATCTCAATTTTCATCGATAAACGTATGGTTTATTAGTAAGGGGGACTATTAGTCACCGGCTTACAATAAATTTTGTCAAGCTCTTGTTTTAAATCAGAATTCAGGGATTCCAATAGTTACTGCTTTGTAGGAGATAAAATTGAATAATCACAGTGATCCATTCCAGCTTTAAACTATATTCATATCCCTCAGTTGTATGTTTGTGTATAATTTTGATTTTTATACAATGAATCAGACTGGTCTTTTTTCATGAAGAATGTCTGTAGCCAATGTTCAGCATCCAAAAACATTCTGTTCCCAGCTCCATAGTGACTGTAAAAGCTCTTGTTGTGTGCTTTGCCTTGACTGTAAAAATTTCACTGTCCCAAGAGCAGGTTATGGTTCAGAGATCAGGTCTGTCTTTGGTGTAGTTGGGGCTTGATCAAGTAGTTATGTCATCAGGAGATAAGCAGGAGCTGGAGAAGGAATTTAATCTGGTGACTGATCTCTGTATCAATATAGAGGAGACAGCTGCCTCCTAGCCTGGTTGGCTCCTCTTAGGGTTCTGTCTCCCATCCAGGACGCGCTAGCTTCACCATCCTTCCAGGTACACACTCCCTGGAACTGAGCTGATGAGATGAAGAGCAAAAATTCAAACAAATAGTGGCAGTCCTAGATCTATAGATGAATATTTTTCCAAAACTGTCTCTAGTAACAGTTTATGTAATATTTAGCCGCTTTCCTGAGCTAATTCTCACCGAACAGTGGTGAAAGCTGAACTATCACATTAAATTAAATGAGAAGGAAAATGGGAATCTGTAGACATACTTTCTTATATCTAGTAGGCTATTTTGGTTTTGAGTTTTTTTTCATTTCCCTGTCCCTCAGATAGATATACTATTCTTGCAAATAAATGCATTCTGACTACAGTTTCAGCCTTCTCCCAGTTGTTTTTTGTTTGCTGGGAACACATACAGCAGAAAAATGTAAAGCAAAAGCAGTAAAGCATCTGTGCATAGACGCACAATAACCAGAGGCACTCACACAGAGCAAGTGGGAAGTTCATGGAGAAGTCACAGGGAGGGCAGAACCCAAAAGAAAAAGGGGTCAAACCAGAAAGTGTACACAGAAATAACAGTGATAGCATCTTTATCTTGTGTTCAAGGCTCTCTGTCCTCTAATAAACAAGAGCAATGTGTCTTAATGGGTAGGAATTAAAGGATAAAAGGGTAGCAGGTAATCCAGGATTATGTCCCTGGGCCTACACAATTCTTGCCTGATAGAAATCAGGATGGTGATGGATAACTACTCACCTTGGTCAAAAGGATGTAGGATACCAGGAGGTTTGCAAGGTGTAGCAAAATGCCCAAGAGTGTTGTGTGGAACAGCTGGAGCAGCTGTGGGTATTGCAGGGGCAGACAACAAGGACAAGCACCTGGGAATTGGTGAGCCAGGTGAGGAGGAGTCCCTGCAGCAAATTATACTAGTTAAACTGGTCCTTGTTCCTCACACTGGAAATCTTTAGTCAAACAAATATCTTTGACCTAAGGTTGTGAATTAATTACACTTTCTTTCTGTGTACTGAAGGTCATACAAGGTAAACCAACAATCCTTTGGGATCTTAAACTCTGTGAAATGAACTCAAGGCTGACTGGGAAAGCAAAAAAATGAAGCTGTTTTTGGTTAACCCTGATAGGCGTTGTAGGCAGCTAAGCCCCACACAAGCACTCACTCCCCTGCAGCAGCACAGGGAAGAGCATCAGAAGGGCAAATATAAGAAAGCACACAGGTCAAGGTAAAGGCAGTTTAATAGGTAAAGCAAAGCTGAGTACACAAGTGAAGAAAAATAGGAAATGGCAGGTGTTCAGCCAGTTCCAGGAAAGCAGGGCTCCATCACACAGAACAGTTACTTGAGAGGACACAGGCCATTACAAATGTCTCCCCCCTCCTCTTTCTTTCCACCAGCTTTTATTGCTGAGCACACCACGTGGTATGGGACAACTCTTTGGTCAGCTGGGGTCAACTGTGTCAGCTGTGTCCTCTCCCATTTTCTTGTGCACCCCCAGCCTCCTCATTGTCTGGGCAGGTTAAGAAGCAGAAAAGGCCTTGATTCTATGTAAGCACTGCTCTGTAATAGCTAAAATATCAGTCTGTTATTAAGACTGATTTGGTCAGAGATGCAAAACATAGCATCGTACAGACCACTATGAAAAAATTACCTCCATCCCAGCCCAAACCAGTACATAAGTGCATCCTGTTTGTTCTGTTTTATTAATTTTGATTTTGTTTTTCAGTTGTAGACTTCTTTTTGAGAGATGATGCATTAGAAGTCAATTATTTCCTGCTATTCCAATGACTTCAATGAAAGAGGCCAAGTTTGCTGCAGAAATTAGCACATAGGCAGTTGTTCTAGCTGTGTCATCCCGAGTTTGTGAGCCATCAACATCAACTGGCCCAGCACTTTCTGCATCCCCTTTATTCATTTCACCATAGTACCTCCCAAGTGATTGCTACATCAGTACAACAGACCCCAGCTACTTCCAGACCCCAAAAGAGCTTGCCTGTTATATATATCTCGAGGAACAGAAAAACTATCCTAAGTAGTGGGCTTTTTCAGTTTTATAAACCATTAGGAAAACTGTGGATTTCTCTGAACATCTTTAGGGCAGTTTACAATGAGATACTCTGAAGGAGAAAATAAATACTCAAACTACTAGCTTTCAGCATGTGTCAAGGAATCTAACAGTCAGAGCTGTGCTCTATAATTATGGTGTCCAAGATAGATGAACCGAAATAGTTTTTGTATAGATTTCTGAAAGATCAATACTGCTGCTTCTTTTTTAAGGCTGTCCTATGACATAGATAGATACAACACCAGAAAAGTTGTGTATTTGGCTGCTGCAGATGTGAGAGGATTTCTGACAGGTTCCCTGAAGATACTGAAAGAAACAATTAGACCTTTCATTACATTCTCTGACATGTAGCAGTTTAAGATGTTACCTCTAAGTGTAGCATACTGGTGTCTTTTTTCTGGTCTAGTTTTGGGAGGAAAAGTAATCCTTTAAATGTTAGGTCTTTGGATACCCAAACTTGTAATAAATAATTTAAAGGGATAGTGGTAATGGTGAGTTATTTCTTTTCTCTCTCACAAACCCCAGGAACAATAGAAGTGAAGGTCATCATGGCTACAATCAAGACCCACTCTTATTTCTGAGTCCTGCTATTTTCTTGGGCTCTGAATTTTAACAACAACAAACTAAAATGCAGTTTGAATCACACTGTTCCTTTTCCCTCATAAGGGGAATACAGAGGACCAGAAAACAATGTCAGGAAACCCTCGCATTTATTTTTAGACGTATTTGTTAACGGTTTTCCCTCCTCCCCTCCAGACAAACTCCCGTTGAAGTCGATGACTAATGATTGCGAGGCCTGTTCATTTCTTGTCCAGTGCTTTGCTTTTGGCTAAACTGCAGGCCTGGCAAAGTTCAGCAGTTCAGTGGAGCAAACAGCAATCCCCTCCCCAAAAGAGAAGTTTGCTGCCCACGTAAAATTGTGACTGTGATTAAAGTAGAAAAGTGGTAGCTGGAAAGAATCTAAATGCCTGTTTTGCCCTGTCACTGTGCAAGTTTTGCTCTTACCAAGCAGCAGTTTCATGCATGCTATAAATCCATTCATGTGCCCTGAGGCTGGAAGAGGCAGTGCTGCCTTTCTCTCTGTACTCGTAGCCCTGCTGTCTCCTTTGGGCAGGCATTAATTGATCTGCCAGAAAATTTGCCCTACCCAAGAAAGCACAAACCCCTGAAAGATCCGTTGACTGTGTGGTTGCACAAGTGGTAACACCAGTGCTGGCAACGCACTGGGAACATGCACCCAGGGATGCTGTTGTGACAGGATAATTCCTTTTGATGGCTGTGTAGTCTTCAAATGGTTTAAACCATTTGTGAAAGCACACCCTGAAATATAGCCAGGTAGGGAGACTTAGAAGTTGATGAAGTGAGCAGTGAAAGAGCATAGTCCCCCAGGAATTCAACAGTAGATGCCAATTAAAGGATCAAAGAGCAAAGATTCAAGTGCCAAAATTAGGTGATGATATTTGCAACAGAGAATGATTAGAATAGTGATGTGTTAATATATGCAGCTGGAAGGGAACTTTAGAAAACTAATGGATAGGGGTGAAGTAAAAATAATTAAAATTATATTTAATGAGGGAAGCAGGGAAGAAGGTTGGCACTGTTTACTCTCTAAGGAAATGAGAAGGAAGATAAATGAGAGTGGATAGAGAAGATAAAAAAGCAAAAAAAAAAGTTTATGGAGGAAAAGTGAAAGCCATAAATTTGTTTCCTTTGTCTAATGGTATTATAAAACAAAATAAGAAAAATATAATTGTGACATCAGGGGAGTTTCATATTCCTTGACAATACATCAACTTCAGTTCCAGCAGTATTTGATCATCTGGATGGCTATCAGTAGGTAAATCCTTTGTAGAAATTAATCAGCTTTAAGAAAACAAGATTTAAAAAGCAGTTCTATAGAGGCTTATCTGTAGCGTAGGTAAAGTTTTCTTTCTCTGACTATATAGCACCATATTTCTGCCAATTTGTTGTGGAAAAGCATCTGGCCTATTCTCAATTACAGAAAAGGACACAGAAGTGCATTGTATAGTATAGTGAAACTACCAGCTTGAGCATCTGTTGCAGTTAGGGAGGAATTTATTGATATATTAATATCAATGCCATATGGTATATGGAGAATTCTCTGCCCTTAAAATTCCTGGTATTTTTACGGGGCTGGTCAAATGTAAACATCAGGTTCCTCCTATTGTTCAAATGTTACAGTGTTCTGTATGCCCCTGGATGATGAGGTCCCTGAGACGATGCTTATGGCATGGAGAGAGACAGAACCAGAACTGGGAACAGAAAGAAAAGCTTTTGATTTCCTGGCTATGGTGTTTTGTATCAACCAACCTCCTTTCTTGGGCGGGGTGGGAGTGAGGGGGTAAGAAGAGAGACAAAAAGATAACTGGGAGGTTAAAACAACCAAACGTACTATGGTAAATTTAAAATTATTAGCATGAGAAGCCAGTGGGAGAAATCTCAGGAGGACTGAGTTCTCAGCAGTTTGCACAGCATTTCTTGGGGCTGGATAAAATCCTTCTTTGTAGACACATGAAGGTGGCCCACATGGCTACAGATGCCCTTCCATGGCTCATCCCTGTGCTCCCAATAGCTTCTCACGCTCTAAAGTCTCATCTTTAAATATTACCTGAACAAGGTATCTTATTCATCAGAGAACACAAGTTTCCAATACTGTCTGGCAATATTCTTGGCCATGGATAGGATAATACGGTCACTGATGTATGCACACGATTGCTCCATGTAAATCCTTAGAACGTGTATCTTGTTTTTGCCACAAGCTCAATAGCTGTCCGTATCTCCTAAGCACCAGAAGGCTCTGCAGCTCAGACTTTCAGCAATGCAGGCTGCCAGTTGCTGCCTGCCAGCTGGGGAGTAATGCAGGAGCATGGCACCTTTTGCAAGGAATTCTTCTTTCTGTTTTATCCTACAAGTTTCTTTGAAGGCGGCCTGATGTCTTCTCCAAACTCTTTTGGCAGCTGGCCTCAGCACAGAGGCCACTTTCAGTAAGTTTGATGTCTTCAGAGGAGATCTTTGGTGCTCCTAGGCAAACAACCTACACGTACCTGACAGATGGTCACCCACATTGGTCTGTTTGTTCAGTAAGAACCACTGTGTGGGAGAAGGCAGAATGATTAACATGAAGCACTTCCGTGGAGCTCTGTATAAGTATTTGCCTGGTGGTTTCTAGTCAGTGTATTATCTGAAGTCTCCTAGGAGCACCAGTGCACCATACCCCTAACTCTATTACTTTCAATAGTGTTATATAGAATTTATACTACTCATGTTTCAAAATACAATTAAAGATCCAATTTGATCTGTCTACTGTCTGTCTAGAATTGCTTTGTCTGGCACAAAGCATTCTTATTAATATGGAATTAGTATTAATTAAGGTAGGTTAGCAAAGAACCAGCAAGGCTTTAACAGGGGTTAAGCAACTCTGAAGAAGCAGAATACTTGCAAAGAGAAATTTATTATTGCCTTTCCTGCTAATGGGGCTTGTCAGGTGTGAACAAATCTTGTTACAAAGAAAGAGAAGCGTAAAACCACAGGCTTTAACAGCAACAGTATACGTGGGCTTATGTATGTAAATGCATATGCATACGTATGTGTGAACCTTATCAGAGATCTTAAAAGAAAAATCTTTAGTATAATTTCCTGTTTAGACATAAGAGAACTAAGGAGCCACCAGTCATATAAGATAGATATGCACACAAATACTTTCAATTAAAAAAAATTGAACATTATCAAACTAGAATAAAATGCTTGATAATTTCAGGGAAAGTTTTCAGGAATATTTGGCCATATTAGTAATATCAATTGGGCTGTATGCAATTACATGATAGTATTGGCACATTGATGGCTTTCTGTAATTTTAGCTGAGATCTTACACTTTTTTCTCCTTGATTTTAAAGCTATGGGAGCATTTCCTATTTCTTATAGCTCACAACTGAATTTACCTTGCTAAGTCAAATAACTTAACTTTTACAGTGTTCAGAAAAAGGAGTGTGTATATGTATAGAAAGAGTTGACAGCTTGCAGATAAGATGATTGGCTCTGTGTACAGTTCTGTCTGTTAAAAGTCCATGATACTATTAGTTATAAAGCAAAAACTTTTTGATTTTTAGTGCATATGAGCTGTAAATTGAATGTTACTATTGCATATGGGGCATTTATTACAGAGATGAACTAATTTGTCTTCAGTAATCAATCTTTTACCGTTAAGTCTCTGGGTATAACTTTTTTCTAGGGCAGACTGTGCCAGCTGACTGTGAGAGATTTCATCTCTTGTCCTCTGAAGCTGCTGGTGTTTGCTTTTCTCAGAGACAGGATACTAAACTAGATAGAAAGACGGAAACTGCCAGGTCAGATCAGCCTATAAACCCTGCAAAATATGGTAGGAATATTTTTAGCCAAGCCTTAGCACAACTCTCACAACTGCAACCATAATACTTGGCCATAATTAGGCTTGATTGCATTTTCTATTTATCATGTTACAATTTTTCATCTGCAATAGTAATTTTTTTTAAACATGGAGAATGATGACCTTAGAATAATAGTCACTTCAAAATATGTTTGCCAGCTAGAAAGAAAGAGAGAAAGAGAGAAAGAGAGAAAGAGAGAAAGAGAGAAAGAGAGAAAGAGGTCAGTCATTTCTAGGTCTGCCCCCCTATAAAGTACAACTTCTCTCATGCTCCACTTGGGACTAAGTCCATCCCTTGAGCCCTCAACAGTTCTCTGCCTTTCCCATATCTTTTTCCATGTTGCTGCTGGTTTCCATGAATACCCGGTAGACACTAAACCTGAGTCTTCCATGCACACTTCTTATATGTTTCTACTGATGCATTTATTTGCCTTCAGAGACTAAATGAGGCACAAGTAGCACATACAGCTTTTGGAGAGGAATTCACAGAGTCACAGAATGATTGGGGTTGGAAGGGACATGTGGACTGTCTAGACCAGGGTTTAAATATTTGAGCTCAAACTCAATATTACTGTTATTTAAAAAAGTCAAACTGAACCTCTAATGTCATTGTACTGACTTGATTGGTTTGAAAACTCAAGAGGTTTGTTTATAACTAGTACTTTTTTGGTGCTCTCTCAAGTCTTCAGGTCCAAAAGCTTCAACTTTCCCAGGGCTTCTTCTGTGTGAAGAGAGCTGGAAATGTCCCTGTGCAATGTCCCGAGTCCGGCAGCTGAGCTCCTGGGAGAAATGCCAAATGTGCGAGGCATGGTAAAATCCATTGAATTAAATAGAAAGTACTACTAACTAGGCCAATCCAATTAATACCTTCTAAATCCAAGAGTTTAAAAAACTCAGCATGTAATTAGAAATAATACCAGCTGGTTAAAAGCCTGGCATTGAGAGGCATGGATGTTATGTGGTATAACTAGAAAACAGGACTAGGATCATTAATAATAGTCCTAAAAGAAAAGGCCAGGCAATGAATGGAAAAGATCAGGCAGTGAATGGAAAAGACCAGGCAGTGAATGGAAAAAACCAGGCTCAGGAGTCTTTGATGGTGGTGGGTAGAAGTGCCTAATGGTTGGGACTCCTTAAGTCCTCTGACTGTGTTCAGTGAGTTGTGCAAATTAAGTGTGTGAACTAATACGAAGTAGCAGTTTCCTTGTGTCTCGGGGCCCTCTGTTAGTATTTAAGCTATGAACCTTCCCAGTTCACAGGTATCCTGTGGGCTTTGAGGTTCTCATCTGGAAGGTGCAGTAGGTGTTGCTGGCAGGAAGTTGTGGCATCCTTTATAGCTTCAGAATGGTTGAACGGAGGCAGAGATTTGTTCTTGGGATGAAGAGGCTTAGGCTGTGAGCATTTGAGTAGCAACCAATTGGCTCCAGATTTTCCTTTTGAGGGAGAAATCCTGTTGATAGGATAATTTGGAGTAGAAATCACTGGTGCAAGGTTTTTTTCTTTTTGACATCTCTCAGTGAATAACCTGCACTTGGGTTCAGTTTCCTTGAACTGACGTGGTAATGAAGTATGCCCAAGAAAGCCCTGTCTTTGGCTATATTCACTGCAGGATCCTCTGTTTCTAGGATGCATGGAAAATACAAAAAGATCCAAAAAAATGAGTTCTTCTCTCTCAGTCCTTGTCTTATGCACACCAGACTGCCTCATCTCAAAGACCTCCTACCTGCCTGGTCTGAAAGGGGAGCTTTGCCATTAACTTTCCATGCAGTTGCTTGGCAACACAAGGTAAAGATCTAAACAAAAGGACAAAGGAAAAAAAAAAATAATTCACAAGACAGCATGAACAGCTTTGGAGGTTGTTACTTGGTAGTCATCTTTCTGTGACTTGGCTTATGCTACAAAATTTTGCTCACAAAACAGAATGACACTGCCGGTTAGCACTGGTCTGCTGAAAAAAAGCCTTGTTCCAGACACACATATGGTTACCGAAAAGAGTGTTTCCTGGCTTGGCTCTTGCTGTCTGGGGAGGAGGTGCAAATAGATCAACAGAAAAATACAGCTTGGTGGCATATGTTACCCCCACCCTGGGGGCTCTGACAGCAGAGTCCTCAGCTACTCTCTGTGCAGAGTTGCACCCTAAGTATGTGCCTGCTCCGACCCCTCCTGTCCCTGCTCCTCTCATCTCTGGCCAGGAGAAAACATCAGGGGCCAATTCATTCATGTCTTCTTGCTGTCCCCAATGCCAGGTGACACGTCTCATTATGTTCCGTGGTAGCACTTGGCACTTCCAGTTAGTGCTGGAATGAGATGCAAGTCCTCACAAGGCACATAATGTATGCGCTATTGGTGCCAAAGTGGAGACTATCTCTTGTAAAATGGCTTTGATACATTGATAAATGGAGCTAGCTGACAAAATTCCTTAACAATGAAGTATCATTTCAAAGCCAATATTTTTTTAGAGTGCTGAAGGTACAAGGAGCCCTAATGACTAACAGAGGATCGTTATGTATGCAGGTGAAAAAGAAAGATGACAAGGATTTTAAATCAATCTATCACATTATGCATTTACCTGCCAGCAGTGAGATTTTCACCCCTTTCATTTTCCATTGCTAAATATCACAGATTCAGGCTGGTAAGCAGAGCATTTGGGGGCAGAATTTACATTAAAAATGAACCTTTTACATAAATTATGACCTCTTTTGTTTCCCTGCTGACTGATGCACTTTAGCTGTCACATGCCCATTGTAGAGGGACTATTCTTTCCCTGATGTGTGCATGTAATTCTCATTAACATCAAGGCGACTTACAAGTACTCATTTGGGAAAGACAGAACCCAAAAGCCTCTAAATGCTTCTGACAAGGGTGCCCAGATTGCCAGGTCCTACAAGCTGCAATCCAGTATTTTCATCTGGCTGACAGCCTCTCCCTCGCCAGCATCTCCCTCAGCCACCCTGAGAGTCCCACTGCCCTAAATCAGACTCCCCCTCAGACCCTGCCACATTACCCCTCTGCTTCCCCAAAATCTCCCAACAACCTGAACCCCTCATTGCCTCTCCCAGCATCACACCTCTCCAAACACCCTGGGCAGTCACTCCTTGCAGCTGCTGGCTGCAAGATCCCTGTTGACCTCTGCTTGGTCCAGCAGCAGCTGCAGCACCCGCAGGGTCACACATTGCCTCTGTCCTGGCGCAGCCTGGCACAGGCATGTTTTTGCAGTCTGCTGTCTCCTTGCATGTCTCACAGAACTCCCCAAGCTGAGAGAGGCAAGCTTGTGTGAATCACCTCTCCTTCCAGCAGGCCTCCATGAGCACAAACCCCTCCTCACCAGCTACAGCCTTCCCTGCCCTGTGGTTTGACCTGCTGCTCTGCCCCTGGCTCTGGCACATCTGGTGTAAGAAAATGAGAGCAGCCTGGGGTGCTGGCAAGCTGTGTACGGCTCACAAAGAGCTGTTTGGCCACCCTGTGTTGTGGTTGCAAAGTGCTGGGACTGCAAAGCAGAGGCTCCACTGGGGGAGTTCAGCTCTGAAAGCGTGGAGGCTATTTTCACTTTCAGAAGTGTTTTCATCTTCATGTGCAGCTGGCACGGTCTGTGTTAGGCACCGGCAGGGAATCTTGCTGTTGGCGGCTTCTCGTTCCCGGATTCTCTTGCAGTGTCAGTACTGCCACAGAAGGTGTGGGAACAAACCTGAGTTTCCTGCAGATATTATGGGACTGGGAGCCACCGAAAAAGTGGAAAAACAGCGCAATTAGTCCAAGAGCAAGGGAAGAATGGCTGATGAAGGTGTGACAAGACTCATATTTAGTGTTTGTAACTTGTTCCTTTGTCTCAGTGGGTGAAAGATCACAGAGAGTTCTTCAGTCTTTATTTGGTTAGGGCTCTCATTTTCTCTTCTGTGAAATCTCCCCGTGTCGCTGTAACACAACTAATAGTATAACTAATGTCAGAGGAGCTTGAGCATAAAACCACTGCTAAATTATTTATCTCTAAGGTCAGTCAGCCCTTATTCCAGCTTTCCAGGATACTGAAGACTAATCACAACAATAAAGTAACTCACAAAGTAGCAAGCTGTCTACAACATGATATAGAGGAGGGAACTGCCTCAGTAAGGAAAAGAAAATTGCCTGCCGGTAGCATTGGTATTTCTTCAAATTAGAAGTCATGAAAGAGAAAAGTATGGCAAAACCACAGACACAGATCATTGCTTCACCTTTGGGAAGATCCTGTCAGTGGCTCGGTGCAGAAGGGAGCAGCAAGATTATTGCTCCCTGGACTACCTGGTTGAATACTGAGATCGAGATGTTTCCTAGCAGCATGGGGATACTGGGGACTTTAAGTGATTTTAGAAGACACTTTTTAATCTTCGCAATTTACTCATCGTGAAGCCTTGTGGATCTATCAGTATCTGTGAACCCTATATTAAAACAACAAAACATAGCAGGCTTCTGGCTATTTTATAACTTTCTATAAAGATGAATCTGGGCACACGCCGCTTCGAGTTAGATATTTGCCTCCTGCTAGATAATTGAATGCATTCAATTTCATGATGTGCTGGAGTCACTTAAGTTCAACAAGCCTAGTGATGCACGTCGTGATATAGTTTACTCCTAATTATGCAGTTATTTTCTTTAGGAAATATGGTGGTTTTTTTTTTCTCCCTTAATATCTCTTTCTTGGGCACTAGTGTTGGTCTGCAAAAATACTCTTTGTTTTAATAGCAGGAAGTGTAGGCAAACTGAGAGCGGCAATATACTCTTTTCAGAGAGTGAAACTGGCAAGTGCCTGACAAGTTGTAGTGGTATGATGTGGCACAACTTTCAGGCTGGTAAACATGTGCCACTTCTTGGTATTTTCTTTCATGTGGAGTGGGAGTGTAGTCTCAGTATTTCACATATGCCACCTAAGAGGAAACAGCCATCCTACTGGTACAGACCAGCGCCTGCACTGAGACTAGCCCGTTTTTCAGTAGTTTGAAACAATGAATCACATGCTCTGTGCTTTCTCTATACCAGCAGTATTCTTTCTGAAAGTTCAAATACCTTTCAACAGTTTTTCTTATGCCTGAAGAAGGGAGTAAAAAGATAAGCAGTAACAGTTAGATATGAGAGAGTATTAAGGCTGTGGGAGTAGTGAGTGATACATATGTTGGCATTTCAACTCCAATTAACTAAGGAGCTTTGAGTCAGTGGTGGCACGTAGCTACAGGGCTACTGGAGCACACCAGGTATTTATCTTTTCCCAAGACAGATATCCATGAATTGTGAGCTGAGTTGCCATGTGGAAGTGCCCATCTCTGCTTGCAGAAGGAAACTGAATGGCTGGCTTAGACCTCACTTTTGGATGACTAGAGAGGATGAGGACGAATTCCACTGCTGTGACTCAGCACTTGATCTTTTTCTGTAATGTTTTGTATGAAGGTATTAACTCACTCCTTTCAAGTTTTCTACTTCCAAATCTCTTTCCTTGTTTCCTTCCCTACTTTTCCTCTCATCTCCTCTTCCCCTTGGTTTGCCTGAGCAGCGGCAATTTGGTAAGAGAATGCAAATGATCAAGGTTTTTGTTTCAAGAGTAATATCAGGGTTTAAAATTTGTAATATGCAGTGGAACAGAAAGAGGACTCCATTTTGTGTTGCTTTGTTTTCTTTCTAGTGAAAGAATGATAGCCTTGTAAGTATATTTACCCACGTGATTCAGAGACCTTCCCACCATAAGATCAACTGAACTATGACCTTGGGTCGTGCTCAGTTCCTCTCTGCTACTAAGAGGTTCACCATCTACAGACTACTGACATAGGACTTTTAATAGCAGAAGTTTCATAACTTCCTAGTTACAGCCCTGTCACCATGAAATCTACTTCTTTGAGAGCTTTTGTGTTTAATTAGTAGGATTTTCAAAGACGAGTAAGATGAAGCTGCACATTATTGCCCACCTCCAATGCATTCAGGATTTTGATTTCACTCTCTCTGCCATTCTGAATGGGAAATGTCTGCCCTCTCTGTAACTCATAATGAAGTCACTGAAGTGTGTATGAATGTGTCCAGTACAATTTTGAAGTGATAACTTGACTCTTGCTCACAGAACAGATGATACCTTTCCAAACTAATTTTAGTAGTCTGTGCTGAGCTCCATGCATGGCTACACCATCACACTGAGTATGGGTGAAAACCACTGCCTGCCTCAGGCAATCTGAACATGTAAATCGTGTGACACTTTAGTGTTAAATAGTAGCTTTGATGTTACACTGCTTTAATGTAAGAGATTATGTGTATTTGAGGACTACTTTTATTTTTGCTGAAACACAATGGGAGAATCACTGCAGCAGTTCAATGGAAGCAGGAAACGGTAATGTCTGGAGCAAGAAGGAAAGACAATTATATCCAATTCAATCCAGACAGGTGGACTTGTGCCAAGCTGGAATGTAATTAAAACACTCAGATTAAACCCACGTTTCTAGTAGCACCCTCTTTAATTAAGTGCTGAAGGCAATAATATGACTAAGCTGTGTATCTTCTTGTTAGGCCTTCAGTGCAAAGTCTTCAGAAATGAAACAGCTGAACCAGTACACTGAATAGAAAAACTCGACAACTTGCCACAGCTAAATGCTCTGTTTCACTAAAAGGCAACAACATTGGTGACGACTGGTTTTATTTCACAAGCTAAAAAAAACAATAGAAACCATCATCCATACAGAGATGAAGACTTACATTACAAAGCTGCAGTCATGGTCTTTGCTTAATGAATTACTTCACTTTTATTTAGTCATTCTGTCCATGTAGAATCCAGGGTCACATATAAAATATTTATTATTTTAAGTGATCTTCAGTACTCTTTCTGTATACTTGTATTTGAGTTCAAGCAAATTTCAAGCCAAGCTCTAAAAATGTTCTCACAAAGCAAAGTCCTGTTTCAGGGGATCATTTAATCTTGGTTGGCGTCCACGGGCGTAGCTTGTTTTAAAGGTCTGAAAATATCCATGATCTTTGGAATATTCATTCTTTCATTGCTCTTCAGTGTTTGGAAAAGAGTGAAGTCTTTACAATAAAGTCATAATGATGTATTGGAAAGTGGAACTCAAGCTTCCTGAAGCTGCACCGGAGTTCAATTACTCTAGAGATGAGATGGAATTTAAAAAGACAAGTCCTGTCACTACCAATGGCCATCAAATACATTTTATACTCATATAGTTCTGCTGTGCGTAGAATACTGAGATGATGCCAAATCTCGCAGATGTATTTTAAAATACTACTTACTTATGCTGCTGCACATGATGGTCACTAAGCTCTTGGGTCAAAAATCTTGGACAAGTCCTTTGTACATGTTAATTGATCATCTCTGTTTTCACTCTTTCCAGTGAAGTTAAGAGCAGAAGACTTTAAAAAAAACTGAAGAACTGCTGAATGATTACAACATGTGTGCCAATAGCAAACAAGCCAGCAAGTTCTTGAGACTTTGGCTTACACTGAATAGTAATTTACAGCAGGAGTTGAGCATTGGAACTGATTTGGTGGAGATGAAAAGACACTTGTCTCCTAACATTTCTTTTGTATCGAGGAAGTGAGCTGTCACAGATGGTAATTAAGAACAGCTAAATTGGACTTCTAATGAGTTATGTGAGTTAGGTGCCTAAAGTGGACTGATATCTGCGTGCAATTATGCACTAAACAACATGTCTGGGGATCAGAAGTTATTTCAACTGCTTGAGGAATGAGGGGCTACAAACTTTAGGAAATTACATAGAAAGAGGCTTTATATATTTGCTAGCAACAATAGTTGTTTGAAACTTGCCATCTAGGGGTTTCTTATGTTCTGAATGTACATTCTGAGCTTACGGGTCTTGGGTTTCGTATGGCAGCATCAATTCCTATACTACGTGTAATGTGCAAACTAATTTCAGTGCTTGGAGCTTTAACTAAGGTGTAATGGTAAAAGCTAAAATTGTATTCTGTGCAAAAGATGATGATGGTTATTTCATATTTGAAAGTTTGTGTGAATTCCTAACAATCAGTTTTCCCTGCTTCTGTGAGCAATTAACACCTACTCTGTGTTTTCCAAGATTTTCTACAGTCTTCTTCGGTAATGGCGTGTATTACTTGTTTGCTAATAGTCTTCAAAGACACTGGCTGTTGTTTTTCAGCTGGTTTCAGGTGGCAATAGTGGACAGTGAACCTGAACATTTCTCCTTCATACAAAGCTCCACCTGATTTTCTGAGCTGTTTTACTTGAGTAAGGCCCATAGAATTTGTCCTGGCAGCACCATTAGTAGGAAGAGCAGGGATGTTTGTATTGCTCTGTGCTTTTCCCAGCTTCAGCATAGCTTAGCAGGTTTTGAGATATCTGATTACTTCTATTTAAAGGAGTTGGAAATCATGAGCAGTTTCCCATTTCTTTATCATTTGTGCAGTTTGTACAATATCTTCCAGCCATTTGATAACAGATGCACCTAAGGGATCACAGCTGTCCCTAGTATGCATTTTTGTTTATTTTAGAACTTGCACTGACCTGAGGCAATAATCATAAAAGAAAAAAGGTACTTTTTTAGAATGATTGAGGAGAGACTCAGCAAATCTTTTTCTTTGTTCTGCATAGTGAAGATGAAGAACAGGCCCGGAAGAAGCCTCCAAGGCACTCTGAAACATGGAGATTCCTAAATATATTGAAGAGTAGCATGAAGATAATATCAGTGCCTTTGTCTCTTTGCTATAGCAAGCACTAAAAAATCAGAACAAACGGCATCAAGATGGTGATTTATAATACATGGCATATATTGGGCTGTTCTGTTTGCCCACATAAATGCAGAAAGAAGGAAGACATGTCAGGATCCTATTGTTAAAATGCATATTAAGACAAGAAATATGAGTTTTCCTAGTAAAAACTAATCAGAAAAGATCTCAAGGTTCACTGCAAGCACAGCGGTGTCAATAACAATATCCGTAATAATGCTTACTAGCAATTCTGATAGTTTCTTCCAGGTCATTTCAAGATTCTGTCAGGTTTCATGAACGTGTTCACTAGGGATCCTTCTGTATCAAAAGCAGACAGTGATTCTGGGTCACCCTTCATGCTGTCTCTCATGGATGTAAGTGTGTTTCTTGCTGATAAAAATACTTAACAAATTATCTAAAATAGTTGTTCAAAATGCATGGGTAGTTATGAAATACAGTTATAAGTTTCAGAAGTTTGAGACTTCCTAGAGAGAATGAAGAGCTGCACTTCTGAAATATATGCTTTTTATTCATGGAGTCAGGAGTGCCAGAGAATAGAATTGTAGGTAGATCAAAACTCTAAGGAAAAAAATGCAGCTTTGTGTGAAGTTATACATGTAGATCAGAATGAAATCAAAACACAAGATGAAGAAGTGAGAAAATTAATAGATGATTGTGAGGTAGGCAATGATCAGTCTAAACTGCAGTACTGCAGGAATACGCTATAATTAGCTTGTAGAAGCCAAAGCAAAAACAATTTAAGAAGTAAATTTAACAAGACTATAAAAATCTTAGTTTAATCTTTAGTAAAATAAAGTTACAACCAGACCCAAGTCTGCCTAAGTATGGGACTGGATAGGACTTCTTCAAGGCATATCAGAATTCTGTAGGTAGCAGTGGATGACACAGTGATGAAGGTGCCAATGTTCTACCTATTTTCAGGCTATGTATTTGCCTTTACTACTGGAATGGAACCAGTGGGTTTTGAGAGTCATGCTGTAACCTAAATGGTTAAGTTTTGCTTTTCGCTAGCTGGCTAGCAGGTGGACCAATGCTTTCAGATGTCAAAACCAGCTATAATAAAAATCAGTCCAAACAGTTCAGAACTTTGGGAAACTGAAAGAAAAAATTATGACTATTTTTTTCCACAACTAGAAATAGTTAAGAAATTTTATTAATTTCATTTTATGCATCCAAAATATAGGCCTTTAAATCTGAACTATTAATTTAGACTATTCTAAAATAGGAGAAACTGATGCTATAAGAGAAAAACTTACCCCGTCCTGAGGCAGATGCCTGAAACGGTGGATACAGCTCACAATTTAGAGATGTTGTCCAACTTAGTCAGTAGCAGATAAGATGAATGTCACCCTTGAAGAGAAATTGATAACACGCATTCTGTATATTTGATATATTGATCATAAAGAAACCAGAGACAAGGTACTTGATGAAGACACTGGGTTTAGAGCCATCTATGCTCGCAGCAGCCATGTTATAGTTCCTGTCTGTGAGGCAGGAATATACATTTTCTGCATCTTTTCATGTTGTTTTGCACTATAGGACTGCTATTTTGTTATCCCATAGGCACTATCACATTGTGAACATTAAATACAAATTCCTTTAGCTCAAAAAATATTGTATGCATAAACTAGTAGTGGAAAATACTTGACAAATATTACTGACACTTTAGTCTGCAAAATCTGAGCTAGGAACTGAGTCAGAAGAGTGATGCGAGAGCCACTTGAAAATACTGCCTTTGCATTTCTAAGTTCATTACACTGTCACAAGGAATCCCCAAAGCTGACTAAAACATTCAGATTTTTAATAATCACACAGAATCTATTCTAGGATTTGTAGTTTTCTTCACCTTCTGCCATAGAATCATGGTTGCATCTCAGGAGATATGTATATATGTGTGTTTACTGTATTTAATACACACCAATGTTATTGGTTAAAACATATATATTGGTAATCAGCAGCAGCTCCAAAGAAAGCTAACAGAAAGGGCAAAAACTCTGTTGCCCCTAGTGTCTAATGAAGTGCCTTTAGCAAGTATATGCCGATATGGAATCACAAAGGTCAAACTTGTGTTGAGCTCTGCATTATATTTGAAGCCCAGAAGAAATGAAAATCTGTATTACAGTTCGCAACCTGTGTGAAATAAGGCTTGATTAAAATAGTACAAGTTGATAGCCCTGAGATGGTTCTTCATGTGAAAAGAACAAAACTCACCACACATAACTATGCTGTATAAAAAGCACTGAGGTCTTCTCATGTGCATTTAAAGCAGTGCTTAGCATTGTAATAAAACACATGGTTCAGTTATAATGTGGGGTCAGTAATGCAAGGAGCAAGGAGAATAGTGTTAAATTAAAGAAAATGAGAGATCTGACTGACTATCAGTTTAGCACTATTACTCTTGATGAGAAGTAAAATGAAGTTCATGACCCTGTCTACTTTGCCTCTACTCTCTGCTCCTTTGTGTCCTTCATCAGAAGGCACTTCCTCAAGGAGATTCATAAATCCATTGCTTTCTCCAATGAGTTGGCACACACTTAGTCTAACTGTTCTAACCACCATACTTCCATAAACAAAAAAAAGAGAATCTACTGTTCTGAGGCAAGTTACTATGTCCTCTGCTTGTGATTTACAGATGCTTGGTATTTTTCTCTTAAACTAGGTGGTGACATTCTCACACCCGTTTCTTCAGTCTGTCTATATAGTGCTGTGCACATTTGCGTTATTAAGTATGGAACAAAATAAAGAAGCAAATAGTCCTCATAATGCATGCAATCTATATATTCCCTGTAGTAACAAGCTGGAACTGGTTTGCTTTAGTTTGGAGAGTAACCTGATCTTTTCCAGAAAGCAGCTATCACTTCACTTATCATAAGCAAGAGTACTAACAGGATCTTTGGTTTAGACACTTACACTATAGAGAAATCTATCTTTTGCAATAATAGCTATTAAGAGTCATAAACTAATTGTAGATAATGGCCTACCATTCAGCGGCAGTAATTCAGCCACTTTATCAAGATATATGGATTTAAGTTGACCACTTTAAGACCGCTGTATGCATGAAGAAAATGGAATAGATTGTGAAAAGACTTGTTAAAAGTAGCAAAGATGATCCTTAGTCACCTGCAGATTATGTCATTGAAATAAGTCTGGATTTCAAGTGAACTTTCAATGACCTCCTATTGCAGATAAGATAGTGATGCAAAACAAGCAGCAGACCATGAGAGGCCAGGGCAGCAGAGCAGCATCAGCTGAACAAATGGGAGGTCTGGTTCTGTACGGGGCTGCTTAAGCGGATAAATGGGAACAGGGGTGCCTTGCACCATGCAAGATAAGAGAATCTGGGGAAACATGTCTTATTTGGCAGGCCTTGTCTTACGAAGAAGAAAAGCTGAAGAAATGCAAAAGGAAGATTACGTGGCCTACAGCGAGAAAAAATGCATTTGAATATGAGGGCAATGGGTACAAAGTGGTATCACTTCCTGCATGTAACTGTTCAGAGGAATTAGTGCAAAGGGGTTGGTGTTAAGGTCAGAAATCTTTCACACAAAGGAAGGTGACAACGAACTTCTCCTTGCCTCAGTCTCAGCTGCATGATAACTGGTAGGACATGAATTAGTCAACATGAGCTGTAGTTGAGTTCATTCTTTGCTTTGTCTCCATCTTCTGAGGACTGATTAAAAGAGAAACTAGTAGAACCTAAAAGAAGGTCGTTTCTTATCTACTGTTAACACTAAGTATTTTCCTGCTCTTCTTCCATTTTGTCAGCTATGCTTGGGGTAAACCAATACATTCACAGCCTGCCTGCTTTGATAATCCTATGCTCCCATCACTCTGTGGATTTGTTAAGACTTTGCAGAAGGCTCTAATGGCTTTCTCACTCCTTCCCAGGCATCTCAAATAACACCTCCAACCAGTCTGGTGGCTTTCCTCTTCACTCCTCAAAAAAGCATTTAAAAATAAAAAGAAATTTAGTTTTTTTACATGTTCAGTGCATTCTTTCAGTCACTTAAATAGAAAGCGGAAACAGCTATGCCTTCATTTTAGTAATTTTTTCTTTTCCCCTACCCCTTGCTGATAGAGCTAGGGGAAAGAGTCAGAGCAGAATTTTAAAAAGGAAAGAAAGATAAAACATTGAGGGAATGGCTTACCATGATATGCTAACAGTTGTGAAGCTGATAAGATATTAATATTGATACCATCCTGGCAGAGATGTGGAATAGGGGAGGTGGGTGAGGTGGGTTCCTCTTTCTTCTGATACTGGGTATGTGGGTTTATTTCATGATATACATGCCTGTGTATAGGGAGATGTTTATAGAAGTATTTGAGCAGTGAGGGAAACATAAATCGCACCAAGGAAATATATATTAACAGTAGGAAATAATAAAAACCAGTAGTTCAGGCCAGGCAATTTACTTTTGAAACAAATGGCATAAACAAACATGTTACAAAGAAAAGTGCATAAAGGCACTCAGGATGAAAATGATGCATGAAGAACGCGTCTTATAGTCCTGAGATGGTGCCTGGGTCTTCAAAGACACATCTGCACCTGTTGCTTCTAGAGTGTAGAAATCCACCATTTAGGTTCAGCTAACAGATGAGTTGGTAGCTCCACTCACTTCTTCCATGCCTGAGGATGTAGAAGTGCATGACAGCTGCCAGAGACATTTTTGTAATGCAGACATTTTTTGAGGATTGTGAAGGGTTTTTTTTGCGAGGCAAAAATGAAGGAATGGAACATGGGAATTTTCTGATAATTCCTTTTGCAGCTCGTGTCACCTGAAATGCTTGTTTCCTCAGGCAAACCCTTCATCCTCCAGCCTCTCATCATTAAATCCTTCACTCTTTGTCATGGCAACACCTGCCAAACCGTGCCAGACCTCCTCCCTACCTTTTCCCCTTGAGAGCACTACCTGACCTCTCTGCCTGGTATCAATGGTGCTCCAGTAAGACTGTAATCCCTTTTTCAATCAGAGCCACCTCACCCATTATGGGAACACGCCTGTCTGCAATAAAACACAGCGCATGGTGCACAGTGATGCTGTACAATGACAGGGACACAAATCAAATGTCTAAGAGATGAATAAAAACAATGTAAATTTAAATAGGAGAATATGATTATTGAAGGTGAAATTAGATTTTGACACATGATAAGACTCCATCCATCTGTGAAAAATGCCACAAGATATTTTAATGAGATTTTCAATTATAAACGTTAAGACACCATCAGTCCTGAAGTGATACAATTAGAGTTTGATTGTGTGTAGCTATGAGAACAGAAGTGTATATAGAGAACTGACCTACTGTAGAAAAGTAATTAGGGTCTGCAGGAGGGACTAATAAGCAAATAAAACAGCTATACAAAGTATCCCATGACAAAAGGAATAAATTAGATACACTTTTATAATTTAACAAACACTTGTAGATAAAATTGTGGTTATGGGTGACTTGAGGCATAAAATGGTATAAAAGAAGAAGTTAAAGCTGTAATAAATTAATGTTGCTTGAATTAATATTCTGCTAGGCACAATGCATTGCAAAGGACAGGACAATTAAGAAATGAGAAGGGAATTACTTCTGGGATCTAATGTCCAGATGCCATGATCTGAAAATCAAAACTAACTTTGGCATTTGACTTTGGGAAAGCAGGTTAGGAGAACTGACTTATAAGCAGACTAATTGCACATAAAAAAAGACTTATGAGGGTCAATTTTAGACCTATATGAGCATGCACTTTTTAAGTCCTCATATGCCTCATAAAAGGTAGTTTATAAGAACAGAGAAGCCTTCATCTCTGCTGGGACTGCCAGCTTCAGATATCTGGGCAGGTTTGTACGAGCAGGGACTGCTGTAATTTTCATGATGCCTGTGGGCCTTACCCTGGGCTGCGCTCGCCTCTCCTGTACATCTGCTTTTTGCTGTGCAATTGTATTTTATGCCCTGCCAAAAGACAAGGAAAGGGGTCTGGGCTCAGCACTGTGGCTATGTGGCTCCTGGCTCAGGGCTGGTACATTCAGCTGGTGAAATAATAATAGGGTTTTCTTGTCTCTACCTGCCAAAACCCCTTTTTAAAGACCGTGACCCTAATATCTGAGCCTCAGAGTTACGTGCTCCTGGTACTGGTTGTCTGTAGATGACCATCTGTTATTTTCATCTGCTCTTCTTTTTCTTTCAGGTTTACATGTTATGTTCTGAAATGTAATTCAGATCCCATTGCATCATTTTTGTCTTTCCTTCATGCAGCCTATTTAGCATGGAAAACTGAAGGTGTAGAGCTAAGTAGTTGTTAGCTTCTAGGCTAATTAATTAATAAAAAATGAAAGAAAGAGAATTTTCTTAACTTAAAATACTTTTCTCCTGAACTTCATCCTTAATGATTTCGCTTTATAGTTTCTTTTTTTGCATTACTTAATTCCATTGCCATTTATTTTCCCTCAAAGAGCCCTGTGGCTGGTTATCACAGAAGCAAACAGGATGCAATGAAGAAAATGTCTGAAGAATTTGAATTTAGTGATTATACGGACCACAACTTTCACAACTGTCTTTTGAGAGCGATCCCTACTCTGACCACAAACCCAAGGTTTTTTCAGATGCATTGTAGTTCCATATGTTGTACCCACAATGCTGCTCCCTTGAAGAGACAAGATGTGATACTTTCTGAAATGTAACAATCACGAGATATGTGATAATAAGTACAATATATTTTCCAGGGACAGAAAAGCAGCTGAAGTAAAATGTTTACCCATTAGTACTCAACGTAATGACATACTGACAGTATGTCCATTGTTCACATGTGCAACATAAAGGATTTGATGAACTTTAATGTGCAGATCACTCAATATTAAAAAGAAACAAATAGGTAAGTATTGTATAGAACAAGAAATGTGTAATCTAAAGCTTCTGATCTGGACACAAATATCTTGAAGGGCTCCCTACCTGTTATCATATGTTCCACAGATGAGTTCAGCACCCAACTGAATGCCAAACTGAGCCCAGTGGGCTGCCCTTGGAGCATTTGTTCCAGTCAGCAAATTGTGTTTTGCATTGGGAGAGTTGGCCATAGCTGGGCAAGTCCTGATGACTTCAGTGGAAATGTAAAGGGAGCTGATCAGTACAAACCTTACTACTGGAGCAGAGACTTAGTGGAGCAAGCAGACATTACTCCCTGGTAAAACTCACCTCCCCTGAGAGTAAGCCACAAGATGCGCATATGACCTGTGTAGGGTGTGGGTTTCCCCACAACAGTGAGGTGAATTGCAATGTAAGGGATGTGGTGGCAGATTTGTCCTCTTAAATCCCTGCTCTCTGGCTAAAAGTTATGCATGTAGTCGAGTGCCTTCCAGCAGAGAGAGAGAACTGGGCAAGCAGAAGGTGAATTTCTCCATCCTAAATCATAAATGGTTTCATCAACATGTCTGAGTTGCCTACCAACAAATGTAACTATGATTAAAACATTGTGCTTTTTGCAAGATGCTAAAAAGTCCCAGCCATTTAATAAAACCAATCCATTTTAGTATAATAAAATACATCAGGTATGGGATATTTTATGAAAATGTTTAATTCAACTGTTTCTTTGGAATGTAGTAGTCATAGTTTGGAAATTTAAGTTACAGTTCAGTTCTATGTGATTTTTTTTTATGCTACTCAGTGTCTGAGAATACAAACGTCATTTAAAGTTAAGGCTTCGCTGTTCATTTTGAAACAACAATTTACAAGTGTCATATTGTCATAGAAAATAAAAATTTCTGTAAAAAAAATTTGCACAAAGTTTTATGATGGTACAAAACATGAAGCAATAATATACCAGTAAAATGAAATCATTTCACTACAGAAGATTTTTATAGTTTTTCAATAAAGAAAAAAATATGTTATTTTACACTTTAAAAATTATGAAACAATCTAAAACAATATAAACTGAACATTTTGTAACACTGCCTTTACAAATTAATAACTTTATAAACATATAATTTTTTTAAATATATTTATCAGTGCAAGATACTTTTCAATGTAAAGTTGCAGTATCATTTTTCCTTTATTGAAGGGCAACTCTCATTCTATTACTTTCAGAGAAATCAAATCTTCGATGCTAGATCCTAATTATCAATAGCAAGGTCTGAAGACCACAAAGGAGATATATTTCTTTTTATGTTCACTATTCTCAGTATGTTAAAAGATGAATAAAACCACCAACCAGCAGCTTTTCTGTTCAAACAGATCAAGACCAAGAACTGGTCCAGAATCTATTGAAATACATGGGAATATTTCAAAAGGTTTTGAGCTTGGGTTCCCCAATGGGATTTTATCTTCAAGGCAATACACGTGTGCAACTCACAGACAGGCTGGTGGACTGGAAGTTTTTTTCAGCTAAGCACAGACCTCAACACCTGAATCACACGGTGGTGGTGTGCTGAAAATAGTTTTGAAAAATCCATTCTTTCTTTGGGTTAATGAACTAGCTGCTGCAATGTCATTATGGTAAAATTCCACTATTGGATGCAAATAAGAATTCTGCCTCTGCCAAAGTGAGTTTGTCACTTTGGACATTTCATCAACTAAATTTTAGGCCTAATTATCAGGCCTCAGGTGCTCTGTTTTACCTTCTGGAGGACCCAGGGTCTAGAGCCTGGGGAGGTAATTCTTCCAATTTAGGCATCTAAATGGGTGTTTGAATATTCACTATAGTCTCTGCCTTTGGGAGCCTTTTGAAGTAGCAACTGCCCACTGTTTTTCCTTTTGGGTCTTCCTTTAAAATATTTTCAGTTACCAAACTCATATTTTTACCTCCAGTCTCCCCCCCTTTTCTTCAATTTCTAGGTCACAGGTGGATTTTCTACAGGTTTTTCTGTTTTATAGTTTGCATTGGTGAAATGATAAACTTCAAAACATTTAATTGATAAATAGAGGCAGATTCCGTAGCTCTAGTAATTCAAGGCTGAATTAGCCCTTCTTTAGTCCTAATCCTGGACAGGATATTTCATTGGTTTACTACAAAAGCAGCTTCAGAAAAGACTAACTAAAAAAATCATCATTAATTCCCTGGCTCTGCTTGGAGAATTCAGTGAGGAAAAACATGATTTCAACACTTTGCAGGAAGTTCCTTTTCCCATGTTTGCATTGGTTTTACCTGCTGGTTGGTGGATACCCAGGGAAGGTTAAAACTGCCTTCTTCCACTGCCTCCCCAGTTATGTCTGTGCTGTGTGTGGGTCACCATAGAAGGTGCAAGGGGTGCAAGGTCCCTCATCTCCTCCTATGGACCCCTGAGGGCAACAAAATCTTGTTTTTTTTTACCCTGTTGGACCAGCTGCATAGGCTGTTGAATATTATTTGTCCAATAATATTTGCCCCAAAATGTTAAAAAGTTACCACATAATTGTCAAACACATTTTTCTGACAGCTTACACTACTTAGTTTGCTCAATCTGTCACTATCTGCACTTCTGGTTGAACAGAAACCTCCTGGTATGAAATACCAATTGGATATAACAGAAGAACATACCCTACATACACTGTGGGATTTTATTCTGCCCTCAATACCCATGTGTAAGCCCAATTAACATTGATTAACATGAATATACACGTTTACTGAGAGAACAGTACTCTGGATTCAGGTAGGGGCAGGAGAAGGAAAGTTTCTCATTTAAAAGGCAATCTTTTCAGCAAGCGAATCATTTTCCCTAGTGTAATTAACAGGCAAGCTGTTCAGGATAAAAGACATGATCCATGACTTCAGGAAAAAAGATACCATCACTTTATGCTTTTAAGAAACCCAAAGTTCAACTTTGGAGGCTAAAGTTAAGAATTTTCCCTTGCTTTTAAACACAAACTCTAATAAAATCTTTTGCCATTACCAGCAAGTTAAAGCTGCAGTTTTCTTTCCTTGGCAATGGCAAATGCTTATGCAATCTACTCAGAGAGAGAAAGAGAGAGAAAAAAGAGGAAGGGAGAGAGATTTTACATTTGAAAATACATTCTATATGAAAGAACAGTAAAAGGGGATATTGCAGCTTTATACAAAAGGGGCAAGAGACACGAAATCAAAATACAGAAAGCAGAACAATCGAGCCAGGTTGTCAAATCTGATTAGCCCTTGCCTTGCTGAGGCTAGTTTCTTACACTAAAATATACTTTTCTTTAAGTCAGTGAGCCATCAGAATATGATTAAAGACAAGAGCATCACTGCAGAGAAGCAGAGCTGTAGTTAATGTTAACACAATGAGAAGCAGTACAAACGAAAAGGCACTTGAGAGGACATACACTAGCCAGTGCCAAGGACTTTTTTGTTTAGTTTTTACGAAGTACACTCGGTTACCAGTTGTGTCTGATGATGGCACATACTCTTTTATGGAGTTCACAAGCACAAAATTTAGTACAACACTGAAAAACATCAATAAAATTTGACTGTATTGCTTCGTAAACAGAGCTGACACATATATCAGTACTGATGCAGCAGTACTTTCAAAAACATCCTAACCCTTCTTTGCCTATGCACAACACGAGCAATTATACACAAATACAGGTGCAGGAGTCCACTAAATTTGATGTTACTCCAATATTTTCTGGGCACTGAGCTACAGACAGCATGTCCATCCAAAGGACCCCACTGGATACATTTTGTGACAGCATCTTGGATTTTGCACAGTAAAAACAAAACTATCCATTAATGGAAAAGAAAAGAGAGGGAGAGAAAGAAAGACAAAATGAACTATAAGTCAATCATACTTGGTCTCAACACCAGCATTTGATTATTTCAAATAAAACCAACAGAAAAAGCAGACTGTACATGATTCAGATCGTTAACACAGATTGTTGTCCATGTTTGTTGGTTATACACTCACAGAAGCTCCTGAGAAAACCTTGGCTCAGTGTCATCAATGCACTTTTCAGCCTGTACAGTAAAAGATGAACAGTTCCCCAGCACGACCGAGCTATGTCCTTCCATCCCAATTCTCTGAAACTTCTCCAGTCGCTTTATACCTTCATGCTTCCGAGTATGAATTCTGTGTGTTTAGTTTATCTTTTTTCAGTTTTACACCATCGACCAGTTCAAAATTGTAATTCTCCAGTGCAGACAAGTTCCTCTCCGACATCCCATTGTGCCAACAAGCACAGTACAGGACAACTCCACAGATGGCTCCTAAAAGTACCCCAAGCGCACTCATGGCTATGATGGTAATAAGGATTGGATCTAGGGTCTTCAGGACGCTGCCTGGTTTCCTGGAGATGTTATCATCATAGTCTTCACCTGTACGGTATGGAGGTGTAAATCCTGAAATGGAGTAAAGAATTGCAACGTTTTTAGAACTGATTCTATTTAGAACTTTTTTGATGAATTGGAAATTTGAAGAAAGGAGATAACATTTTTAACATAAGTTGCTACATAATTTGAAAATCTAGCTTCTTGGAAGTTGTCATAAATAGCTGAAAACCATAACATGGCCCAAATATTTATGGATTATTTTTCATACTGTTCTCCAGCCCTTGACTCCAGACTGCTAACATGCAGGAGTCT
Organism: Phaenicophaeus curvirostris; assembly: GCF_032191515.1. Taxonomy (NCBI): domain Eukaryota; kingdom Metazoa; phylum Chordata; class Aves; order Cuculiformes; family Cuculidae; genus Phaenicophaeus; species Phaenicophaeus curvirostris. The sequence goes on along the minus strand of NC_091397.1, from coordinate 15,503,791 downwards.
GATTCTGCCTTGGACTAAGTGGGAGTTATGGGAATGAATAACCAGACTTTCTCATTACGTTTTGCCTGCTTGTAGTACTTGGCCCAAAAATATTAATTAAATCTTATTCAGCTCAGTGTGAATGTTTATAGCCTTTGACATTGGTTGGGAATTTTGAACCATTTTACATTCATCTCCACTTCACTGACTTCAGGGTTGAACCATGAAGTTGAAATAGTGGCAGAACTGACACAGAAGAGCACTCTGCCCTTTTGTGTAAAATGCTCACTGGGTATCATAACGTTTGCCCTCAACCCTTTCCATTTATGAAAGAAATTCAATAAGCTTGTAAACCCTGCTAACTGGCAGGAAAGCATCTTTTTGGACAAACTTTGCTTTCACTGAAATCAATGATAGAAATCCCATTGACTGTAACAGAAAGAAAAATAAGCTCATTGTCTGAAAAATGCAAGTATATTGTATTATTGGGACAATATGACAATTATGGTCCATTTAATGGTCCATTTACAGCATCATCATTGAAAGTGATAATGCTTTGGTAGATTGGTCATAAAACGACATTTTCAGCCAGGTCTGTGAAAAAATTAGCCTGAAGAGTTTTGAGCCTAATTACCTAGACACTGTGCAAGTCATAAATTTTAAAATATGATGATAGTTGTATTTCCAGCTGTCGGAAAGTCTTCTAAGTAAAAAAATATTGAGGAACTACCATGTGTAGGCATACATATGTACACAATGTAATGAATAATGTATATAAAATCTAGAAGACTCGAGATAGGTAGAAATAATACAAAGTCCAATTATATGACATAGAACAATAAAACCCTTATATCCATCAAATAAATGTAAGCCATCTTAGCATGTGATCTAGATAAATCAGAAAAACTTAATACAACATGCAGTTAAAGAACTAATCTATAAATAAATAAAAAAGGATACACAAATTCACATGAAAATACACTTTAAAATTAATTCCCTTTTAAAAATAACACAATTTTTACCTGTTTGATTACTTTCTGGGTCGTCATCTTCATCTATTTCGTTCTCCACATCAGTTGATTCTAATGAAGCAAAAAGAATTGACATTGATTATTAGGGTTACAAACACTGATTGACTATCATGCTGGCAATGATAGTATAGCAGATTTTCCTGTGTCAGAGCATCATTATGTCAGCTCGACAGAACTGTTCATTATGATGGGCTCTGAAAATTAATGGTGAAAAAAGAAAGATTTAAAAACTCCTCTCCGCCCAGTCTTGGCATAGTTCTATTTATAAGCAGGGGTTCTCTATGCCTGGGAAAGAGAAATCAGTGTGACGAATTAGCATCTCATTCATTGTATTTACAATTTTGGAGCCCAACTCCATAACACTTCTTCAGCACAGGCATAGTTAATCACAAGAATAGTTTCACTTACTGCAGTGAGGCCACTGGTGTTTGGGTTTCAGACTGAGCTTCTGACTTTACCTCCCAGGCCAAAATCTTTACTCAGCATTTGGTATGAACAACCAAAACGTGGAGTTAAGAAATAATTTACTTTCCTCTCTCACTTGGGAGTCAGGTAAATATTGTCTCTGTGATCCCAGCACTCGTGGCACTGAGGACACTGCAGAAGGACCAAGCAGTATGTCCTGCCTCTTTCTGGTGGCATATGATGAACATCAGAAGATGGACTGTGATAAAGAGATTACACAACCTTCTCATCCTGCAGTGAAATCGCCATGTACCTGAAGTTTGTCATACCCTCAAAGGGATATTGGCTACAAAAGGTGAGGAACACCTTCTATTATTGCTCTCAGTTGTATTGCCAGCTGCCATGGCATAAGTTTATCTTCCTAATGCTGAGAGTTCTTGGTTCTGTTCCCTCTCCTACATGAAGGTTATGGCTTTATCTTCATCATGAAGGACAGGGTTCAGTTGCTTGTGTTTATCTGAGGTTGCTGCTGCCAAATTATGTACAGTATGCAATGTGCATATGATCATCGGTGACTGGAATAACTCAAGACCGGCCAGAAATAAAAGGACTCAAATAGCAGCTCAGGAATAGCCTGGCTTAGATGCAGAAAAGGCCATGTTATAACATTAGTTTGTATCCCACGTGTCACCAAGCTGGTGACTACAGCAAACAAGTCACAGCAAACTCAGAATTACAGGATAGATCAGGATATTTTCAGCACAAAACTTCCTACACAGCCAATAATTATTTATTCCTTTCTCACAGATAAAACCAGCTATCATAACAAAATAAATAATGTTTTGGATTGTGTTTCTATATGTTCTTGCTATTTATACTTACTTCGGCAATCCTCTTGTGCTACGTGATTGTCAATTTTAATATCATCCACAGCAATTCCTCCAGTTCCTTTTCCAATTTCCCCCTCAATAACCACCTGGCAAAATAAGATAAAATTCATATTGTTTTCATGTTAACACACAATCTTCACTTGTCGTGATGCCATATCTACACGTACTTTGTAGCCTGCCAATCTGCACTGCATACCTTTGTGAACTTATATATGCAAATGTGAATTTATATAATGTTATAACTTCACTAAAGACTTCTACATCAGTAGCAAAATGGTGGCAAGGATGCAGTTTTGTGACAGATGAGAAATGATTTCTCAGGTATTTATTTGGCCTTTGATAACAAATTGCTTGTATCACTGCCATCTGAGTTACCGTGAAATATGCCACTATTATTACTGTCACAGCAATAGTACCTCATCTGTAGGTATGGTATTGTCTCCATAAATCCTTCAGTGACATCTTCTGCTATGGTGTATAAAACATGATCGGCAAGGTCTTACTGGCCTCAAATGTGTTAGTTCAGTGAGGATCAACCAAGCTCACCTGATAGTGCTTCACAGATTTGTGAAGAAGAACGCGTCCTTCCTTCCAGTAGTTTGCCTGGTGCCCACTCAGAGTCCACAGCACCTGGTCGTACTCATCTGGCTTTTGGTACCGCAGTTTGATCTTCAGGGTGCCAACATGTGCGCCAGACATGTGGTACCAGAAAGTCATGCAGTGGGCAGAGTTCTGTGAGTAAATCACGGGGCTCAGCAGTCGGGCGACTTTACCTTTCTGGCTCTCGTCAGCTTGTGAGTAAATGAAATTGCCATCTCCTACTGTGACAGAAGGACTGTGTTAGGAATAGCCACCAGCTTTTATTTTCTGTTTACCTATGAAACTCCTATCACCTCTAATAGTTTTACTTTCTTTCCATGATGATGGGTTGAGCCTCACAACTGAAAGAGTCAGAGGGTATTGGTTTGGGAGCCCAGATGGCATGCTCTAAGGAGGGGGTCACAAAAATGATAAGTGGGCTCAAATACCTCTCCTATGAAGAAAGGCTGAGATAGTTGGGATTGTTCAGCCTGGAAAAGAGAAGGCTGTGGGAGACCTTATTGCAGTTTTGGTACTTAAGGAGGGCTTATAAGAAAGATTGGAACAAACTTCTTAGCAGGGCCTGTTCTGATAGGACAAAGGGTAATGGTTTTAAACCAAAAGGGGGTGGATTTAGACTAGATACAAAGAAGAAATTTTTTTAGAATGAGTGCGGTGAGACACAGAGACAGGTTGCCCACAGAAGCAGTGGAGGCCCCATTCCTGGAAACATTCAAGGTCAGGTAGGACAGTGCTCTGAGTAACCTGATCTAGTGGGCAATGTCCCTGCTCACTGCAGTGAGGTTGGATTAGACGGCCTTTAAAGGTCCATTCCACTCCACTCCACTCCACTCCACTCCACTCCACTCCACTCCACTCCACTCCACTCCACTCCACTCCACTCCACTCCACTCCACTCCATTCCATTCCATTCCATTCCATTCCATTCCATTCCATTCCATTCTATTCTATTCTATTCTATTCTATTCTATTCTATTCTATTCTATTCTATTCTATTCTATTCTAATTTCTTCTGGCAGTCTCCTTTGCCATTCACTGGGATGCTTTGCATTAAGAGTGAACCACAACAACATGGTCACTACACGGTACACACGAGGCATTTGGTTTTGCTCAGGGAAGGGGACAAAAACAGGTTCGGTGTGAGAGCATAGGCTCCATTAGTCAGCGTGCACCTCCTGAAGAAAGCCAGGCCTAGTTCAACAGGCTAGACAGAAATCCCTGGGGCCTACTCTACACTAATTGTGCAAAGAGCTATTTTTAATCTCTGTTCAAAGTAATCTGTGCTTGAGAAGTAATCTGTGCTTGAGAAGGCAAGATTAGAATGGGAAGAACAATGAAGGATTAAATAGCTTTAAACAGCCATGGTCAGAGATCAGGAACTGAGATCTAAACAGTGCTCCTAAGTAGAGCCTGAGCATTGTCACAAACAGTGCTCAAGTTATCCCCTTGATTTTTCTAATAATATATTAGGCTCTGTATATTTGTGAGCCATTTCCCAAAAGAATAAGATTATGGCTGGTATTTTCTGAAGAGCATAATGGATTTTCATACATTGGAACTGAATGCCTAATACCCTTAACTTGGAAAATTACTTATTTAATCACACGGTGAGAGAAGCACATGGGAGTGTATTTAGTCTGGTAACAGAAAATTGCTAAGTAAGATACTGACTACAGAGAAGTGCTTCTGATTTACATCAGTCAGGCATCCATTTCAGTCTGGTTTTGAACAACTTCTTTGCAGAGAATTACGGTGGGAAAATACAGATTTCATCCTGATGTGTCTAAGAATAGATTGCATGTGTAATGCACTCACATGAAGGGAGGAAGACAGCATTTATTGGTGTTGATATAAAGTTATTTTGAAAGTAGGAAGGAGAAAAGTAATAATAAGAAGCATACACATCTCTGTTCAATGTTTAAACAAAAGATACAAAAGAAGATGTTTTGGAAGGGTGATGTTTTATCAATGCTGGTCTCTGCTTATACATGGTATTCTTGAATTTCACTTGAAATGATGTATTATTGAGGCTTGCTGGACTGAAATGGTGTAGTCCTGCATCAATGAAGAAGGGAAGATGAGCATCGCTACTTTGGGAAGCATTAGAAGGATAGGATAGTAAAAGGTATACTGGGAACAAAGAGGACTAAGTTAAACCCAGTGACTGGAAGGAGTGAGTCTAATACATGAGAAAGAGAAATATTTCTTCTAACATGAGGCAAGGATGCTTTCTTTTGTTTGGATTTTTCTGTAGGCAGTCAGAGATATCCTGGGAAATATATATGTGGAAGTATCTGGTCTTCAAAAGAAATTTATTGAGGAAGATGGTGTTAAATTGCTAAAAAATCTAGGCTTTTTTTTGCTGTCTTACTGCAGTAACATCTTGCCCAGCTTCTTCAGCAGGAGTGCTTGTGCCTATATGTTCTTTCCAACTTTGTTTCTGTGCAGAAGGCAGTACAACATGTACAAATCTCATCAAAGAATGGTGATAGGGAAATCCAAAGGGAGGGAAAAAGGAAAATAATCACGGCATTAGGATGGTTGTCTCAGTTGGAAGACCTGACTCTGGTCAGACTTAAACATAACATGTATAATTTGAAGTGACATACAGCGTATCCTACTGTTTTAAAGCAATTGCTGTTGAAGACCACTTCTGTGAAGCTTCTACAGCTTTATGCATGGGCATCTGAGAGCACGATATGCCTGGAAATGGATCATTTTGGATCTCCCAATGTATAGGGTGGCTTGCTGTGCAGCAGTGACACTGAGCGGCTTGTTTGAGATGTCACTGCAATTCAGACTGCTCATGGTCTGTGTTCACATCCACCCTGCTCATTCCATACCTGCTAGTAGGTGAATAGCACACCTGGCAGGTGAAGGTGCCCTTAAGAGTTGAAGGAAAATTTTGGAAAATATTGTAAGTTAGTGCAGTAAGGAGAAAAGGTGGCTGCCTGTAAGATTGAAGCTACAGCTAATGGAACAAATAAGTCTTCTGCACTAGCAGGGTTCAGCGGAAACAACAAAAATCTCATTTGAAGAATATAATTTCTTCATCTCATGGTCGAAGACAGGTTCGGTCTCTCTATAATCCTTGGTGGCAAAGTGCAGATAGCTCTCATTTCCAGAATATTATTGCAGTGCTGGGTCAGGAACTCTGTCATCATTGTCTTAATTAGAACTTTACTTATGCATGCCTTTTAGATTTTGTCAGTCTCTGGCTAACATAGCTTTTAACCTCCTCTCAATGTCAGATCCTACTGAGCCATTTCACTTTGCATCAATTTTTTCACCATTACAATCTTCACTTCAGCTAACTGCATTTAGTTAATTTGATGCCATTTATTTGTACAATGCCATTTATAGTCAAAGTATTACAAGTTTTTTTTTTCCTGAAACTACTGTACTTGTCTTAAGATTCAATTGAAAGTGTCTCAGAATTTAAGAAGTCCAATTTTGTCTAATTTCCTTGTCATTCTCATTAGGCAAAGGGGTTGCAGAAATGGGAAGGGGGATTAATCTCAACATATTTGATTAATCTGCACGTATGCAAGAGAGAACACTAAAGCAAGAGGCTGTACAGGTCATGCAATGCCCTCCCTTCTCCACTAGCCAGCAGCATATTTATTGCCTAATTATGCAGAGCCATGACTTAGATATTACAAAGCCAGCCAATCAATTTCCCAGGGTGATACTTCGGGGAAAAAACCCTCTGTATGAGCAAACGGATGACTATAATCTCCAACTCCTACTGAAGTGGAGGACGGCATGAAATACATCCACCTGGGAAATCTTCCTTACAATACCTTTCTGTGGTGGGTGATCCCCAGAACTACAAGCAGGAATAATGTGGGGTTTGCTCATGACTGTATCACTTTGTGATATTTGCAGAACATTTGGTCATTCTGACTTTATTTTTTGCCCTAGATGATGGTTACCCAAAGGCAAGCCAGGGGAAATGAAAATCTTCAATTCTGGGCAATAAATGGTCTTTATTCCCCAACAGAAAGGACAATTATGGTCAGCTGTGACTATGTATAATGCACATAATGGATTAGGTTGACTAGAGAATCATCTTTGTGACACTATGTATTTTACGCATAATTCACTCTCCTCCGGTTTTGGAAGGTATGTTGGTATTAAACAGAACAAACTCTTCCCATGTAAAATGGCTAAATCATGAACTCATGATTACCTGTGTGGTCTTGAATTGGCCCAGTTTTGCTGGTCAGGATTGCCCACTTTAAATCCACTTGGTTGTCGTGCTCCCAGTGGCACAAAGTCTTTTGGGAGCCCCAGCCAAAGGCACAGTTGAAGTTGTAGAGAGGCAGCTCTGCAGGGAAAGCAGTAAAAGGAGGCATGAAATGTGATTATTAATTGCATAATTCTTATTTCGTACTTCAAAACTGAACGTAGGCATTTGACCTTTAACAAAATCATTCCTACTTGAAACTCTGAGAAGCCTTAGTAAGATCAGTCCTGATGGGGAACAGATGAAGAATGACTATTTCTAGTAAATGATGTGGTGTTTCTTGTCTCTTTATGAACCATATTTTGGGTTTTTTTGTGGTTAGATTCATTCCTCTGGTTTGCCTACATTAGCTGATAACTATGCTGTAACATACATGACTGAAAAAGAAAGCCCTGGCTCTCTTATCAGATATATTTTTTGCTTATTAATATTGATTTGTACCATAATGGTGCAATGTTTTGTAACAAGTCTTAATAAGAGCTGGACAAAAATAAGAAAGGGCAGAAACACCAATGGAATGTCCTTGGCAGGAAAGGATTTCTGGTGAAATGTATAGTACGTGGCTTCAGTAAGGAACTTATTTCAGCATCTTCCAGAGACATAAGTAGGCCCACAAGATGGCAGCATTGAAATGGACAAATTGAGACGGAAAAGGGACAAGTGTGGCTGATTGCCAAGCGATCTCAAAATAAGCTTCAAAACAAGCTCCATGTAAAACAAGGGAAGTCTGGTATTAAGGTCAGGATGAGATTGTATCTTGTTTACAGGTTCTCTTCAATTCTGCCCAAAGGTTTAATGCATAGTAGCTTATTTTCTTCAACAGAACTTGGTGTTTGACTAGAAAGATTATAGAAAGATAGCACATAAGTCCCTTGTATTTCTTATTTTCAGAAGCAGTTTGAAATTTTTTGGGTTTTTGGTTTGTACCCCATTGGTATGAAATTTTACCTCACCTTGAGCAATAACAGTTCCCAGTAGGGCTATACCCTTGCCACAGCAATGTGGCGAAATCCTGAAGTCTCTTCTTAGGCATGACTCATGCCTTATTAAAGGAATAACTTAGGTTTAATTTAATGAGACGCTTTGTGCAAGTATGAACTAAGAACAAAGGACTCTGTGCTCCCATCAATATGAGCTGTGGGGGAAGAATTATGATTCTACCCATTATTACAAAAAACAAACAAACAAAAAAAGGCCAGGAAAGATAATGTAACCCCTGGAATGTATTTTGTTTATTGTGGGAAAATACAGAGAAATATGGAAAGTGTGGTAGGACCTGTGGCTGGCTAGACCTTTGAGGTGGAGCTCTTCCAGTCTAATCAGGCAAGGACCTTTTGCACATACTGAGCAGCCCAAGGAAGACTGGAAAGGCTTTTGAACTCACAATCCAGATTTTAATGGAAAGTAAACTAGAATAATAATTTTATCAACACAGAGGAAACTTCAGGTGAGTAGTCTCAGACAAAATGGATATAAAAAGTGTTCATCTATCATTCTCTCCTTACATGCTGTGTCCTCTTTTGGCAGGTCCTTCCTCCCAGGCACGATTTTAACTGAACTCACTGGATTCCTGCATTGCAGCCACTGTGCCTTCTCCCCTCTGGCCCCTAGAAAATTTCTTTCTGTCAGCAGAGAGGTCTGAGTATATGGCAGCTCCTGCTCCTCTCCTCTGCCTGTCTTCTCTGTGCTGTGCCATCTCTCCACACTGAGCCCTCATTCTTCGCTCCTTTCTTTCATCAGCCCCATCCTGTCTGCTTCCCCCCTCCCTCCCGCTGGCCTCCAGAGGGGTCTAGTCCACATTGTCACGAATACGGCATCCCAGCTGGGAACAAATGAATTAAACAGATAATGTCTGGCACAGGAATTCAATGTGGAGGAAACATGTTTCCTGGAGGACTCTAGCCCTTTCTAAGACAGGGGCAGACCATGGTGAATGATCTCTCTTTGGGCTCAAAACCTGAAGAGGCCGTTGCACACATGACAGCAGAGAAGCAATCTATTATGTTTCTTTCTTCAGTATATGGTTTGTTTCTTTTTTCTAGACACTGGGGCCATGATCAAAAGCATCTTGCCCAAAAGTGGACATTTGAAAATCAAAGGGAGTTTTTAAAGAAACGGAGTGATGTTGAAATGAATTAAAGGGTTTTAAGTTCATGATAAATAGCCTTTCATTGTCAAGAAGGCCTAGGGAGAGGTATATTGCATGGTTTTGACATTAGAGGCATGAAAAAAGAATTTAGAAAAGGTCTTGGAAAATGTAAAACAAAATTAATCTTATTAATCCCGAAGGATTATACCATGCAAAGCTAGTGTTAGCCTGTGTGGTATTCAAACCACAAGAAAGGAGAACAGTGGTAGATAGATTACATCAATCTGAAGATATCACACAACATAAATGAGTACAGAGCACAAAGACGACTGGTATTGTTCAACTCTGAATAAAAATAAATAGCAGAAGATACAGGAGAAGCATGCAAATGGGTGAAGAATCCCAAAAGGGAAGATTACAATATTCTGTTTTCTCCATTTCAAAGCCTGAGAACTATGAGATATCCAGTGAAGTTCAATGTGGATCAAAGGGAAGCATTTTTCATATGATGTGAGTGATACTTGCTTCCCTTGAACACTGCTAAGACTGAATATAATTCAGAGAACTGGATGCTGAAATGGATAAGGAAAATATCCAGAATTTAATCATTAATTCTAAAGTGCAGGGAGTGACAACAACCTTTGCTTCAGGGGCTGAAGCCAGCTCTGAACATTGGGATTAGAAGGAGAGTTTCAAAGCAGACATAAATTTTACAGCACCATCTAATGAAGAATTTCTTACACTTTCATTTGAAATATATAGTTCAGGAAATTGGCAAGGAACCTAAGTCTGATATGCTTTGGCCACGCCTGTGTTCCTTGGCTATGCTCTCACAGACAACATGGTGTAGCATAAAAATGAACTTCTTTTCCATGCAAAAGTTAATGAGAATCCCCTGAAATTGAGCAGAATTTGACCAGTAGCCTGCTCTCAGTTAGCTATTTCTTGCTAGGTTCCTGCTGTTCTCTTAAAAGTGATTGTGTTAATATATTTCTTAGACCATCACAGCAACAGGATTGGAGGTCAAAGGCAAGGCATTACAGAGTGCTCTTATTTTATGGGCTCCTTAAACATGCCATCTCTTATTGTCTGTTCCTATGTCTCTTCCAATGCTTTTCCCAGGGACCCATAAAAAGTAAAAATAGACCTGCTAGCCAATTAATAATAGACACTTGTAGAATCAGGATAGGTTCATTAGTTGGATCTGCCTCAGCAAAAGACAGAATAGTTCAACACTTCTATTAAAGGTCTCAGGGGGCTGATACAGTAGCTCATAGTAAGCTACACACAATCCATCCTCTTCTTTGTCCTTGCATTATAGCTTGGCAGCTCTTGTGGAAGGAAGGAAAGCAAGACGAGAGGCATTTGGTGAGCTTCCTCTGCAGTGCTGGGCCTTCCCCTGCAAGGATAATTCTCAGGCCAATAGGTGATTGATCTCCAGGTTCGTGTGTATTGAGAGGATGAATAAAACCAGCTATCATGTAACCAAATAGCAGCAGTTCAGATGAGAATCTGAGAGGGAGGTGTGACAAAATCCCATATGTCTTTTTGCAAAATGTAGGGTACGTGATACTGAATTAAATCAGATTTATCCTCTCAAAGAATAACCAACAGCTGTACTTCTTGACCACATCTTGCTCACAGCTGGAGCCATTACTGCACATGAACAAGAAAGTAATTTGAAAATCTAGTTGACTGAGTTTCTTGCAAGTCCATTAATCTTTTGAAGCCCACAGACTTTGACATATTTTTATAACTCCTCCAATAAAAGGCAAGGAGCATGATGGCATTAAAAATGAGATGAAAATTCTCTATAGGGTGCTCTTGTCAAAGGGTAAATCAATATTAAAATGGGAAATCACAAACATAATTTGGACCATTTCAAAGTAGTACATTGGATCTGATTTGTATTTGGATTTCACCTTTTTATACCACCTACACTGGCAGCACAGAATTACCTTAAATGATAGTAAATGATAATTTAACTTCTTTAATATCCTTTTATTGATGCAAAGTTGTCCCACTGTACATGAGAATCAGACTTATTCTACCTTCAAGCAATTTCTTTGCATATATTTTAACCTCAGGCCTTCTTATTTATGTTTTTCTGAAACAATAATAATATGTGTGAAAAACAAGAGACTTCTTGAACTGTCTGCTTTACAAAGGACCGAGCTTACATGCTGAGAGCACATAATGTAAATGAATAGCTTGCTCTGTATGTAAATAGCTAAGAGTCAAGCATTTCAAATAGTCCTTGCAGTTATAACTGCACAAGATGTATTCAAAAACACTGGATATTAGTGAGTCTTCGGACTGAGGCCTGAAAGGTATTTACTTTGACTGACAGATTTGTTAAAGGCATCTTTTTAAGTCTGAGCAGGAAAGTAGATACTTTCTTAAAAAAATCCAAACCGTTAAACATTTTTAGCAGTCTGAAATAATGATTCTTCTTTATTTTCTTACAATTCAGTCCCCTTGAAATTAGCTGTAAAATTCTCCTTGATGAAAAGCTTGTTTATATGTGGAGGCTTTCCAGCTATTTGCTCTTAACTGTTTCCATAGTGTATGAAAGCTGGCTGGAATAGGATAATCTCAGGCTTTGACACACACAAGCATGTTAGTCTGGGATAACAAGATTTGGGAGGTTTGCAGGTTTGAATGCAGGCAGGAGGACAGCAATACATGGTGTTAGCATCTATTGCAAAAGTACACGTGCCACGGCTGCAACTGAGAGGGCTGGTAAATCTCTGTCCTGAATCACAGTGGCACAAACTGCTGTGGAGCCTGTATCCTGCAACTGATCTGGAGTAGCTCCTTGGCTTGGAGGCCACCATTTACCTCGAGGTGTATTAGCACCTCAAGGCAAACCAACCCTTACAGGGAATTAAGACTGAAGGCTCAGTCCTTCATGTGTTAAATTCATACTTTGTTCAGCTTGAGAATAGCTGAAAAAGCTGAAGTGCATTAATCCTCAGCCAGCTGAGTGCTGGCAGGGCCCTGAGCAGTTCTGTAACTCCAAATCCAGGTTAAACTACATTATTTGTGGCTGCTGTAGCAGACTCGTGCTCCCAGCTGCATGGCCCCTTTCTCTGATGTGCTTCATCGTGCTAGCTAGGTCCACTCGTGCCCCTTTAGCAGAAGGAAATGCTTACACCACCTTCATGCTAGGAGGGGTTTCCCCATGTTGAGGGGAATTTCTGTCTGCCCCTTTTTTGGATTTTTCTGGCTGGTTTTCAGTGAGGGTTTATGAAGCAGCTGGAAACCTTTATGTCTTAAACTGGAGATTCTGGAAAACATATTCCTATTTATTAGCATCTGACTGGTCTCTATCTATGATTTTTGCAATGTGTTGCCATGTGGGAGCCTGGAGTTTCACACATGAACTTTTCCCTTACTTCCCAGAAGGAAACAATTCCTACCAGCACAATGCAGGGAAGTAACACTGGCATACTCTGAAGGGAACCTCAGAAACTCCTTTAGTAGAGAAAAAACTTGGCTCATCATATATCAAGCAAAGTGGTGCAAGAGGGAAGTAAGGAATGAAAAAGAGAATATCTTCATCTCTGGCAGAAACAGTCAATCTATTATGGGAGAGTCCCACCCAAACCCAAGGGAATAAACAACCTGCAAATGCAACTGGCACTGGCAAGGAGGGAGGAGGACTATATTACACAGAGGCAATTCATGAATTTGCAATTGTTTAAATGCAAAAGATGATAGTTAAAAAAAAAACCAAAACAAACCAACAAGCTGCATTTCAGCAATGTAGAAACCTAAAAGATCATTTCAGACATGAAAATGTTTTACTCTAAATCCACTGCACAGCATCCTTTCTTCCTCTGCATCCCCACCCCTTTCCTGTGCAACCACCAGCAGTCCTCCAGCCCTTCAGCAATGCTGGCTGTGGAAGAGCAATGGGGAGAGGTGTCCTGTGAAGGCAGGCCAGCCTGCTGTCGTGTTTCTCATTGCACCAGTACTCCACAATCTCCCGCTGCTCATAAAGCAGGGCAGATCTAGAAATACTATATGCTGACTAAGCCAAGTAAATGACCCTGGAGACAAATTTTGAGGGGAGTAAAAGCATTCACTTCTGCAATATAAGAACACAGAGGTCGAGAGTGGGAACAACATCTGAGATAAGTCAGCTCTATCTCTTAATCTGTTCAACACCATCAGCATCCTTTAGGAAACTTTTGCATTATTAGTCCCCTTTTTTTAAACTTGAAGCAAAAGTGGATTGTGTCATGCAGTTGAGGAAACAACAATAAACCTACCCTGTTAATAAATCACTTGCAAGATTGTGCCTGACTGTACTTTAATGGAGCAAGTGGGAGTAACTGAAAACTGAACTCTTTACTGCTCCACAATTATTAACGCAAAGCATTTTAAACTAGTTCTCTTAGCTTTTGGAGTTTGGGGTTTCTGCCCAAATCTGTCTTCACCCCCACTCCCAGTAAATTGTACAGGATATTAAAAAATGGTATGAAAGCTGTGGAAGCAGAAAACAAAGGATTTTAAAAGCTGCTAGTTATTGTATTGATTAAGTAAAATGGACCCACTGCCAGCGACAACTTGTTTTTCCCTTTTCAAGTTCATGGTAGCAGTTTACATAACCCCATTTTGAGAAAACTTGCTAGCAAACAATGTTGTAAAACTGCCAGCTCCCTGGTGGAGAAAACTGGCAAACTTTACTTGTCTTACTTTCATAAAACCAGGGATATAAATAGTGAGTGGATCTGTGTGGCTCTGTTTTTGTTTTCTTGGAGTTTGCAAACACACTTTGTGTCACTGACATGCCACATTTAAACAGTGCACTGTGTGATTAAGTTAGTTTAATTTTGTCAGAATTTGGCATTTGCTGATGCAGAAGGAAATCTTGTTCTCTGCTGTGTCTACATGTGGATGAAAGGAATAAAATATTTACTGTACAGAGCTAAGAGACCAGATGCTTCTTTACTTCAGAGACTTTAAGGGAATGGGAAGTCAGGAAGTACTGCAATTCATTATTTTGTCTCTGGCATGAAATTTGGGTATGGAATTTATTATGTTTCTAATAAGAAAAAGTATTTTTTTACCTGGTTGTAATGTATTGTCTATTACTGTTGGCTTTTCTGTATTCAGCACTGTAGTACCACCTGGAAAAGAAATTATGCATATCATGATACATGGGATACATCAAAGGACACAGCAGTCATTAGGAATATCCTATATATAAATCTGAAATATTACCATCTTTATTAGACATGTAGGTAACTGAGTATGTGAGCTTAACCATGAAAATATGACATTAAAATTTTTTTTCCTTTATCAAAAAGAAAACAGGAAGTCATCATTAAATAAATCTTCCTATCTTTGGAGCCCTTGCAAACACCAACTAATCAATCTTCACTTTGTCCCTGTGATTTTCCTTATTTTATAAACACTGACTTGCTCCAAATGGGAAGTCTGCGACTGATCTCCGTAGCATCTCCTAACAGTCACCAGTTTGTGCCTTCACCCATGCCGTTTCTCATATCAAGGACATGAGGTTCTACAGCCCCTGCCATGCTGGGTTTCCCTGAGTGTTATTTCATAGCTGTGTAGTGAAATCAGATCACACGAGAGGTATGTGGGAATTGCTCGACTTCAGGCTGTAGTCTAAGGCAGGTTTTTCTTCTGTTTCAAAGAGGAGGAGGAATTAAGGACTTCCCCTTTGTCATCTTCTTCAAGCAGATGAACAAGAGGTGAATGGGGTCATGGACCTCTTCTAAGCTCACTAATTGGTATTTTTAAAATACTTGACTTTTTAAAGCAAGCCTCATATTGATAAAGGAAACAAAAAGTAAATTAGCACAATTATAAATGCGCAGTGGGGTGCTGATTACCAGTCAATGACTTTTCTTTTCTCCAGCAAGCAAGTGCTTAAAGCATTATGGAAAGCATGACTACGATGACTTCCAATGAGAATGAATGCCCAAGCTATATAAGCTTTATGTTTGTGAGAATGATCTGATGGGAAATGTTATAAGCCACACAAATAGAGTAGCTCTGTATGGGGTCCAAATAGAACAGGAAGGAATCTGGCCTACAGCACAATTACAGTTAATTGCAAGGGAGACTTCATTGTGATACTCACATATGTGCAAGTGCTATCATGGAAGTGAGTCTAACTGTGGTACCCATGAGGATGCGGGTGCCACATTCATATAAGGAGCGGATAAAAGAGGGTAAGGCACTGATGACATCCCCTCTGCTCTGCTCTTCTGTCCTTAATGGACCACAAGATCAACATACTTTCCTTCTATCCAATTTGATGGAAGAAAATAATGTTTCAAAAGAAATTATTGATAAAATCACTTCTGTGCATTTTAGTACTATATGTAACTTCATATGCACAATGCAGTGTTTCTACAGAGTCCAGAACAACTACACACGTACTGCTCAGGGTTTCTAGGTTGTATAGTAATAAATCATAGTCTCTGTACTTTTGTAGAAGGGCAATGTAGTAATTTTATATTCTAGCACTGAAAGAAGTTCAGTTCCCCAAAAGAGCTGATGCTTCGGAAGGCTGTTCCTTTATCCTAGAGATTATAAACTGCTCCCTAAGCACAATCTGCAAAAATTTCCAGAGGGAGTCTCTTCTATTTAATAAACTTTTCCTTATAGGAAATGTGGGATGCAGTCCTGAGTTCCCTGAAGTGCATAATCTATGAGTGAAAAGGTAAAGTTTTTGCATAGATCTGTCTCCTTCCCTGTGCACAGCCTCCATCTATGTGAAATATGTTGCTTCCTATTGGGCGTTGCAAGCTGGCCCTTAGTGTAGGGCTTTGCAGGAAGCCTCAGCATTTCCTGACCTGACTCCTTCCTTTCAGAATAATAAATAAATTACAATGTTGAATAATACTGAAAGCTTTCTGAGCTACCTTAACACAATACAGACTATTTTATGAGCCTCCTTGGATGGCTGTTTTCAAAAAGAACAAGATTCATCTGGGACGCTGATTTGAAAAGCAGTGACAGTGACCGTGCAGTGTCTTCTCCACTCAAGAGCTGTTTTTCAATTTATGATTTCCAGCATGCATTTACAGGAGACAGCGGCAAAGCTCAGAAAGGGTTTGATGCTGAAACTGCACTTTCATTTGTGTCTGCTGTCGGATGTTCTACTTGACTGCTTTCAAAAAGCCAATCTCTTACCTAAGGTTTCCCAATGTCATCTTGGACAGCTATTGCCAGATTTTAATGCTATTTTATATCATGGGTATAAGAAGCAATAAACATTTATTAGATAAGCACACCAGAGAGACTGATGAAATAACTTGTGTCGCTGTGTCCAAAAATAAGCTCAATTACTGTAAATGTATAGATCTGCTACAGGAAGATCTCATCAAACAGGCCCAGAGCTTTGTGGAGCAGGTGACCTCCAAGAAGTGATCAAAACCGTAGTGGTGCAGTATCAGCTTTCTCAGAAGGACAGTGGTTCTGTGCAAAAGTGGAAGAATATGACAACTAGCAAGCTTCCTCTGTAAGATGCAGATTATGTTATGTCTCCCCCTCCTATTTTTCTGCCAGTGACAACAACTTGGAGAACATTAGCCCCTCTGTGGGTGTAATGTTGGTGGGGAGCTCACAGAAATATTCCTGGCAATATATAGGTGAGTATGCTGCGACAAAACAAATCTGCTTTGTTTCTGTCTGGGAAAGGTTTGGAGCTGAGATTTGAGTCCTATATTAAATTTTGGGTGTGGAAGCATATGCATATCTTAAACCTAAACAATATTTCATTTTGGGTTCTTCAGTCTCAGACAATAAACCTCAAAAGGTTTGTCCAGTTTTTCTTAATAAGAGAAAATTTGACTCCAGGCTTCCTTACCAGGGATGGGGCATGCTTGTCTCCCAGGGTGACACAAATTTTCACCAAAAATCTAGCAGGGCTCATAAATAGAGCTTTAAACTAGATGTGAAGGGGGAGGGGGATGAAGCCAGGCTAGTCAGGAGTGAGCCTGGAAGTGGAATTCCAGTGCCTGAGAGATGGTGTGCTGGCGAGGATCTCCAGTATATCAACGCAGAACAAGTGGGGGCGAGTACATCTGGTGACGGAAAGGATGCAACTGGCACTGATGGGTTAGATAATCCAAGGACCAATCAATTGGGAATCAAGACTATTCCCTTTACGAGAGCTGAGGGTTCACCAGCCCAGCTGAAGTGCATTTACACCAATGCACACAGCATGGGCAATAAGCAGGAGGAATTGGAAGTTATTGTAGGACAAGGAGACTACGATGTAGTTGCCATCACAGAAATGTGGTGGGACGACTCGTATAACTGGAGAGCAGCTATAGTGGGACATAAACTCTTCAGGTGGGACAGGACGGGTAGGAGAGGTGATGGGGTAGCCTTCTATGATAGAGAGTGCTTTGATACCCTTGAGATTGATTATGGTGATGACAGGATCAAGTGCCCATGGGCCATCTTCCAGCGGTCCTGTATGACTGGGGAAGTTCCATTGGACTGGAGGCTGGCTGATGTTGTGCCCATCTACAAGAAGGGTCGCAGGGAGGACCCAGGAAACTACAGGCCTGTCAGTCTGACCTCAGTGCTAGGGAAAGTCATGGAACAGGTGATCTTGAGTGCTATCATGAAGCACATGCAAGAGAATCAGGCGACTGGGCCCAGTCAACACGGGTTCATGGAAGACAGGTCTTGCCAAACTAACCTGATCGCCTTCTATGACAAAGTGACCCGCTTACTGAATGACGGAAAGGCTATGGATGTAGTCTTCTTGGACTTCAGTAAAGCCTTTGACACAGCTTCTCATAGTATTCTGCCTAGGAAACTGTCAGCCTCTGACTGGACAGGTGAACACTCTCCTGGGTGGAAAACTGGAGGTCAGTTACAAGTGGTGTTCCCCAGGGCTCAGTGCTGGGTCCAGCCCTGTTCAATGTCTTTATCAATGACCTGGATGAAGGCATTGAGTGCACCCTAAGCAAGTTTGCAGATGACACTAAGCTGGGTGGAAGTGTCGATCTGCTGGAGGGTAGGGAGGCTCTGCGAAGGGATCTGAACAGGCTGGACCACTGGGCTGAGACCAATGGCATGAGGTTTATCAAGGCCAAATGCCAGGTCCTGCACTTGGGGCACAACAATCCTATGCAGTGCTATAGACTAGAAGTCTGTCTAGAAAGCTGCCTGGAGAAGGACCTGGAGGTGTTGATCAACAGCCGACTGAACATGAGCCAGCAGTGTGCCCAGGTGGCCAAGGCGGCCAGTGGCATCTTGGCTTGTATCAGAAACAGCATGGCCAGCAGGTCCAAGGAGGTTATTCTGCTCCTGTACTTGGCACTGGTGAGACTGCACCTTGAATACTGTGTTCAGTTCTGGGCCCCTTGCTACAAGAAGGATGTTGAGGCTCTGAAGTGTGTCCAGAGAAGAGCAATGAAGCTAGTGAAGGGGCTGGAGAACAAGTCTTAGGAGGAGTGGCTGAGGGAACTGGGGTTGTTTAACCTGGAGATGAGGAGCCTGAGGGGAGACCTTATTGCTCTCTACAACTACCTGAAAGGAGGTTGTAGAGAGGAGGGTGCTGGCCTCTTCTCCCAAGTGATGGGGGACAGGACAAGGGGGAATGGCCTCAAGCTCCACCAGGGGAGGTTCAGGCTGTATTTCAGAAAAATTTTTTTCATGGAAAGGGTCATTAGGCACTGGCAAAGGCTGCCTAGGGAGGTGCTTGGGTCACCATCCCTGGAGGTATTTAAAAGATGAGTGGATGAGGTGCTGAGGGGCATGGTTTAGTGGTTGATAAGAACAGTTGGACTCAATGATCCTGTGGGCCTTTTCCAACCTAGAGATTCTGTGATTCTGTGACTAGGATATTTGATTAGACACAATTCCTGCTTAAAAAATTGCCCTCTTTTCCAGCTAGTCACTATTATTTGCTTCAAAAATCACATAGCTGAGAAAACAATCAAAAATATTGTCACGTATGAAAGAGAGATGCCTATGTTTTGACAGCACTGACAATACAAACTGCATACCAATGTCCATTTATGTTGAGAGATTAAATCAGTACAAACGTTTAGCTGGTAACCGGTGATGGATATGAGCTACAATGAAGCTGCAATGGAATGAGGATGGTTTCTGCACCTGTCAGTTGGTAGTCATCACCTGTGCCACTGTGACAGTTCGCTTGGTCGTCATCACACTCATCCACGGGCTTGCCTTCAGAAACGGTAGGGACAGCTGTAGGAGCTGAAACAAAATCCAGTTGTTCAGTTAAAATGTGCTGGAGAATCAGCAGGCAATTTGCAGTAATGTGAGCACCACATGTTGACTTCATGTTTTGTATCTGAGGAAAGGAGCAGCTTTACTTTGCAGGGTAGTTTGTGTTTCTTCGTGAGGGGACATAGCTGTTCTGCCTCCTTGTGCCAAGGCACTCTGCTGTATCTGAGCCCAAGGGCTGAGCAGAGATGGACAGCAAAGACCCCGACTGTCTATTCACTGACTGACAAGGGTGTTTGTTGTTCCTGCAAAAGAGGAGCAAAAGCCTGGAAAGGTGGAATGGGAGCTTTGGGACTGGCAGAAACCCCATTATTTTACTGCAGGCTGAAGTGCCTGTGAGGCGGGGCAGTACAGAGGAGCAGGAGACAGGGTGGGGTGGGTGGAGGGGTGGTGTTCATGCCTAAAGTGATAATTTTCCAGCAGTCACCACATTGCTGAATTAACCTCTCTGCAGAGCACGTTTAGGAGAGGAAATATCTGAGTGGAGTCCTGGTAACAGTGGCAAGAAGGCAGTGTGATGTAGAATCACTTTTTGCTCAATGCAGAGATCTAGAAGGAGTTTCTTTTGTTTTTGTTGAAGTTATAAATAAGACATCAGTGATGTCAGTCATCCCTCCTGGCCACCTGCTTGCTTCTCATTGGTGATGACTTTCCGGTAGCTGCTGTATAACCAGTAAAAGCCTGACCTTTGCTATTATAGTTAAAAGCTTGAGATTTGTGCAAGATGCCAGAAAATATACCTATACTGTAGTCTCTGGAAAACACACCACATCTGGAAAATCAGAAAGCAGATATCTGATGTTTTGTTTAGGTTTATGTTTTGTGCTACAAGTATAGTTCCCTGGCTTAAAAAAAACAGACTGGGAATGTGATCCAGGCTTTTGTCTGTTCTCACCTACTGTTATTTTCATTAACAATGTTTTGCTCTCATTATAAGTTAGGCAATAATGCATCCGTTTCTTGAATTCGTCTTTGCCCTTTGCCTCCAGAGCTTGCTGGCCACATAAGAACTTAGGCACTAACTTCTTGGCTTGAAAATGTCAGGAGGGATAGTAGTTTCTGAGTTAGCTATATCCTGGGATGAAACATGTCTCTTTAAGACCCTGATCTATGCTTTACAGGTAACATCTAGCCTAGTTAAAGAAACAGTTCTGTACCTATTATGAATTATGCAGAGCGTCTGTTCCCACACCTCTTTAAGAACCCCTCTGGGAGCTTCGTCTAGCTTTCTACATCAAGTTAAGTTTCTTATCTTGATCTTCATGCCCCTGTATAGCCTCAAGCTTGCCTACATCTCTGCCATCATTTTGTATAAGGCCTCCTGGGATGCTTTGAGCACACAAAGCTTCCCCTTGCTCATTACTACTGGAGAGCTGATTTCTGCTCCTGTCTGTGCCTACCTCCACGCTCTTTTCTCAACTCAATTCCTTTCCTTCTCAGTAAATTTCAAGCAACTTACCTTTATTCAACTAACTCCTTAAGACAGAGTTATACAACAAAGTTTTCCTATAATGCTTCTCCCACAGGTAAATGGGAATTGACCTGTCTATGACCTACAGGTGGTCAACCTGCAAAAGCACACCAGAGCAGAAAGACAAATGTAAGTAGATGTGTTCTAGCAGAAAATTGTACTTGCTGCTGCAGTTTGCCTAGAAGCAAAGGCATATTCCTGGTTAGTCTCCTCTTCAGCTCCTCCATCTCACTGAGCAATGTGTTCTTGAAAGGTGGTCCACAGACCCACTTCTTGATGTCTAAGTGGCTACAGTGTCCCTGTGGCCAAAGGATGTTGCACACAGGTTGTGAGTTTACATGAGACAGGTGCTGAGTTTTCCTTTTTCTGAGCAAGTAGCACAATAGTCTGCAGGAACTAAGTATTCCCACAGGAAATGAAGGCTTCCTGCAGGAACTATGAAGTATTTCTAACCTTACCACTTTCCGGGCCAAGTAAAAAGCACAGTTTTTCAATCTGGCCTTCACTAAAAAACAACACAGAACTCATCAGCTCTCACAGCAAATGCCTCCTACTCTTCTGCCTTAGGGGAGAAATGGTGAGAAGGAAATGAAGACAAGGTAGTCGGTTCCACTCATCTTGGGAGCTTGTTCAGCTACTTCTGTTTGAGGTACCACATGAAACCCTGAATAACATGGGTCTCAATTCTGTATATTTTTAAGCTGTGTGGTTTATAAGTCACACCACTATACCACCATTAGTCAGAAAAAAACCTGTGTAAGTCACATAGAGTTATCTGTAATTACCTATGAAGTTAAATAATTATTGTTTATATAAAAAGAATCAAAGCTTGACTTCATGTCACAGACCGAGGATAGATGTCCAAATTTTGCCTTTCCTGATCTTTCATCTCCTGCATACTCTTGCAAAATTAAGGCTTGGTGAGGAACAAAGAGGCTTCCTCTGCTCCACAAAAGGAACAGCACAGACACTGTCCAGCCAAATAATCATTGACCACCATAGTGTCTGGAATGACTTTCACATCCTTTGAATGCCAAGGGGTGTAATTACTATATTTAAAGTAAAACTCCCTCTGAATTCTCAGAAAACTTCTCTATCAGGTTTGTATCATGGTAACATAAAATAGAAGTTCCTGTCTGTATTTTTTCCTAATAGCTCCATGCTTCTTGAAAGTATAATCATAAGGCTGCTTAAGGGAACAGAAAACCACGTGGAGAATGTCACTGTGATTCAACAAATGAATGGGAGAAAGAATAATATTTGTGCCTTGGGCATATTCAAATGTCTGCAGAGAAGGAACTGATTAGGCCAAGAAACAGCACTAGTGGCAGTCATGGAAGCATGAGTCTGATGTGCTACCTGTACAGGCACAGCAGTGTTCAGCAGTAGTCCAAGTGGAGAATGTATTTATGAAAATAACAAAGTGCATTCATCTCTAGCAGAGCAATTACCTTCAAGTTCACAGCCCAGCAGCTCCATTCGTAGCCCCAGTCCTCCATGTGTGGCTCTCTCAGGGTAGACACGGATGAATCTTGTTGATACAGGTTCAAAAGTCCGCAGTTCGGGAGTGTCATAGTTGGTGTTGCCTTCAAAAGTCTGCAAAGCATGAAAAATGCTACTTGTTAGAAAAAAAAAGCTATTTTCAATACCCATTTTTTTCTCTTCATTCTCTAGTCTTTGAAATAAGTGAGCAGTAGGCCAGATTGTAACCATTTAATAACTGTCAGGCATTCCTGTCCTAAATGAGAATGGAATAATACATAGTTAAAGCTTCTCAGAAAACTAATGCATTTCATTTTTCATAAACTCAGTAGCAACCAATCCATCAGGGTCATAACAAGAGCTGAGTGTTTAATGAGATGTTTTTAGATGATGCTGTGATCTGGGGTCTAACTGGGTGACATTTTCAACACTTCTCAGGGAAAAAAATGGCTGAGGTGAAGATCCTGTCACCTTTTAAGTGGCTACAATAATAATCCAACTATTCAAGAGAAAGTTTCAATCTGATTTCCCCCAGTGACAGTGTTTCACAAGTTGTAGTTATTTCAAAAGGCATAAATTAAACTCCAGGAACAGTAGTTGCAAGAGTTCTTCCACTGAGCCTCCTATTGAACAAGAATGAAAAGAAAGGAAGAAAGAAGAAAGCTGTTTCCAGACAAAACTGCAATATAATCTAACAGGTAAGGCAGGTCAGCAAATGTACCCTCCAGACAAAAATCTCTTCTCTGAGCTACGCTCTGGGTTCTTCATCCACAATGCAGCTCTCAATGGCATTTGTCTGATATCTTTAAGCTTCCCTTGTCAATGATCTTTTGCATATAGAATGAGTTATAATTTGCACTTGTAGCAACACCTCCGGTGCCTCCATGGAGATGATGAGTCCTTACAATTAACTGCACAAAGAAGCAGTCCTTACCATGAAGCGTTTATAACCCAAGATAGGCAAAACGAGTTATCTTTACCCTATTTTATGGTAAAAAATGACTTTGGAATATCACGTGGAGAATAATGTGCAGAACATGAAAATGTATGTTACAATGATGTAAAAGTAAAGTATTTTCAACTATGCTTTTCTATGAATTAGTTACATGGTAAAACAATTGTCTTCTTTGAACTGGAGTAAAAATTTAGGAATAGAATTACTACTTATAACATACTTCCAGCTCATAGCTGCAAAACCTGGATCCTTCTTCAGAAAGGAACCACCATATGTCCTTTATTTTGGATCAGAACAAAACTCAACTTGCAGTGAAATCCTATTGATCTAGGAGCAGCTAAAACAGAGGCTATGGGAAAAGCTCGCTCTATTTCCCAAAGCACAAACCCAGCACAGGTAAAGCTGATTGTCGGTTGTATTTTCAGCACAATCCTAAAAGATTTGCTTGTTTTTACTGTACACCTCTATATCATGAACCAATGGTCCACAACTTCTGGCTGTTGGTAGGAGACAATGACTAACTAAATTAAACCCAAAATTTCAATAGTAATACTTTTGCTCCTGTTTCCTAGGGCAGATTGAACCTCCAAGGGGGCTTCAGGAGGCACTGGCCAACCTGGTGTTCTGCCAGTGCTTAGAAGACTCTCGTCAAGAATTCACATGTAGATAGCCTGTCAGATCTAATTAACATGCAATTTCATATTATTATATTTGAATAGCAATGTAGTGAAAATGATCAGAAAAGCTACTCATCATATAAGAAAGAATGAATGCCATTTTATGTGTGAAAAGGAGACAGATACATGTACCTGAGGAATCCTTGCTTCCTTTTTAATAGCAGTCTTAATAGCAACATATAATAATGGAAACTGTTCTATAAAAGACATCAGTACTGAAGTACTGACACATAGACATTAGAATCAACAGGCATCTAGAATTATATCGAATCATAATTATATTGAATCATTGTCCTTTGTTGTGCAGAGCTGCCTGTGATTCAATTTTGACTGCTCATTTAAGACACATAGTGATATTCTTTGTGGGGGAGGAGAGAGGAGTATACAGTAAAACTTCACTTTAAGAGAGTCTTTTATACAGGCTATGTCACAAATTGCTTTACTTCATTACAAAGATAAGCTATAATAATAAATAAAAGCTAAACAAAAGAGAAGCTAAATTGGTGAGAGGGGAAAAAAAATCTTCCTAATATCTTTTAAAATCAAAATAAACATGGCAGACAAATTTAAGGTTGTTCCAAGCAGCAGGATAGTCAGAAGTTTCTTGTACCAGAAATGGTGGGAGGAGGTGGAAAAAAAAGCCCTAAATACCACTTGTAAGTAAGCGGAAGGAGGAAAGAAGCTTGAATGAGAAAGATGACATTATGAAGTAAGCTCTAGTAAAAATATGGAGAAGAAATAAAAACTGCATCTTGAAGTGAAAATGGAATTCTGTGTGGTTGTTCAAGGATTTGAGTGATGTTCACTCCTTTGAGTGCTTGTGCTGGGCTAAAGGGGGAACATTTCTGCAGGTTCAAAAAAAAGCAGAAATTAGGTCAGTCACAGAAGAAAGACTTATGGTAGTCTTAGTGAAAGGAGCTGCAGGCATGGATGACAAGAGCATGTTGAGAAACAAGGTGATGTTTCATCCTTTGGGCATATTCTGTTGTTATGTTCAGCTCGTCATTGCTCTTTCTTTTCCTAAAATGCAGTTGTTTGTTTATTGAAAGTCAAGACTTTAACCAAGTGAAACGATGTGTTTCATTTCATATAACAGGGCTGTTTCTAATCCACATTCCTGCTGTGACTCATTATAGCATTCTGTCCCATGCAGCTCCACTTACATTTAAAAATACTACACTCCAGTATTAACATTTTAAATCTGTCAGACCCCAAATCACAGGATTTATCTGATTTTCTTTAAAGAAAGCTTGTGTTTTGGGAGAAAGTTTATTAAATATCCTGAATTTTGGAGAAGGAATATAATTATGCCACAAGAGATTTGAATTCCAGCCCTTCCCATTCTATTAATTTTGAAAGTTAATTTCTGGTAGTGATGAAAGCTGAAGATGGGCTCAGTGCATTAGGTAGCACGCTAGTTTCCTTGTCAAACTGCTAACTTCTGACAATGATGGCAAGTGCTTCTATTAGAAAACAGAAAGCCATGCAGCAGACGGCGCACTGCTTTGAAAGCATATGGCATTATTTTTTTCCCTCGTTGAACCACAGTGTAGAAGTACATGTCAAAACAACATCTATTTTAGAAAGAAAATGGTTAGATCCCATTGTTGATTTACACTCTCTTCACACTTTATGATGAAGTCAAAACTCATGGTAACAAGAGAAAAGAGCTGACTGCAAAGGCTGAATTCATTTAGTTTTAATCCCCCAAACAAATGATGAGAAGTGATGAGAAGTGAGAAAATGCAGACATATTCAGTGAGATTAAAACAGGAGAAAATGAAGTCCAATATTTACCAAATGTGCCTGGAAAAGCTACATCCATGAGCCTACTCAGCTTTTCCTTTAAGGAAACACAGGTTTGTCCAGTGGATGAGTCTATTTAGCAAAACAGCTTTTACATCTGTGGATGTGCAGACACAGAACTCTCAGGATTCCCAACTGCTAAGCGCCATGCTGATTTGCCTTTTGAGGGCATATTTTGGTGTATGATTCCCTGATCATCCCAGTACTGCAGCACCAGTTTGTGCACACGAATGAGCGCCCACTGGTTTCCTCAAGGAACAGGATAAGAGGATTAAGGAAAGGCTGTGCTTTTTGAGGAAGAACGCACTTTATGAGCAATGATAGCAAAACGGGGTGAAAGACCAGTGGAATTTGGGATAAATAAGCTAAACACTCAGTGCAATTTAAGTCCTCAAAAGCATACGCTCAAAGACAACCCAAAATAGATACATTCGCAGAAACTTTTCTGGGCTACTCAAGCTTCTTTTCCCTGGCATCTAACCCAGCAATTCCTTTATCCCTCCTCTGTAACGGTCTTGCAGTTTCTGCTTGAATCTATGAATCAGCAGTCCTTTATTCCCAAACAACCTCCAAGACACTTCACTTGTGACAGTCTGATAGTACTTTTTACTTGGGATAGGATTACATGTCAAAAACTCCATCACTTTCTTTCAGAGGGACTTGGATCAGACCACTACAGAGAGCCTGTGAAGTTCTCAGAGCAGTCCACGGGCAGCTCAGATATCCAGCAGGTACCCCATTGAGTTAAATAATGTCATTCTCATTCTACAGCTCAGACAAAAAAGAAGCAAAGGAAAAATAATTCAGTGTCTAAAATAAGTTCATTCAGTGCCAGCGGAAAATCCACAGAGGGACCTCTGCTTTTCTGGGAGTGTTGCATACTACCATTGCATGGGAATTTTCAGCAATGTAGAGGCCACAGGGGCATACCACCCTTGTCAGAAATCAAGTCTGAACTAGCTGCTGCATAAACAAAACCGTTTTCACAGAGGCGAATATCCTAAGGGCAGCTCCTGCCCTCAGGCACAGGACAGTTCCCACAGCATCCCTTCAGGGTTGCTGCCCTAAGAGTTCTCCTGTTTGGCTTCAATCCAGCTCTGTGCTATTTCTAAGATCAGAGATAGATGCGTAAAAAATTAATGCAACCTCTTTTTTCTTTAATGTAATCTTTCTTTTTTTAGTGCAGCTTCTTGCTTCTTACCTTTATCTTTTTCTTGCTAGAATCCATGATCATTTTCCAATCGGATCCATTGTTGCTGTAGCCAATTTTAAATTTTTTCATGAATACTTTGTTTTCTCGGTGCTTGCCTCCTTGGACGATTATGCCCCTCACATTTTTTTCTTCACCAAGGTCAATTTGTAGCCATTCATTTGTATATGGATGAGTAGTTGGTGGCAGCGCCCAACCTGAACGGCTTGTTATGAGGCGAGCATTTTCTGGGATCCAGTTTCGATCAACTTGAGTAGATGCCGTAATCTGAGAGTCAGGAATGAGCCCAGACACCATACCCAGCATCCCAGAGCAAGGATAGTCTACAGAGAAAAAACCAAATAAATCGTTAACCTGAACAAGCCCCAAAACAGAAATAGGACATATCAGTCAGTTCAACTATCATAAGCAAGTACTTATTTCTTTTTTATATCCAAAATAATCCTTTTGGATTTGTATATAATTTTCATTTGTTCAGACTTGCACATCCTAGTACTGGCAGGAAGTACCAAAATACCACAAGTATTTCTGTCTTGATGGGAACCAAAAGGATAAGAAACTCCTATTCTATTCTTGCTTTCTATTCTTGTCGCTAAGGCAAACAGTGCATGGTCACATCTGAATTTGTGACTATTTGTCCAGAGAAAACTTCCAAAATCAGCCAAAATCTGGTTCCAGGTTACTTCATTTTGTTAACATTGGAAATGGAAATCTTCTATACATTCTGTAAAATGTAATTTATTGCTGTACTTGAGATTTTCATGTTGTATTTCATTGGTCTCTCAGGCTTTTTCAAAAGACACAGAGGCTAAATAGTTGCTACTTTTATGGTCCTAGATAAATTTAAATTAGAAGTAGGAAAAGCTGCTAACATGGAATGAAGATTTCCAATATAGAATGTGAGAGCAGTTCTGCTGATGTTGCCTTTATCTAATCTGAAATGGTTTCATAGAATGACCTGGAATTCTATAATATATTGATCATTAATCTTATTTTCATGTTGTTTGGAAACCAGTACTAAGAAATATCTTCAAGACTAAAGAAACACCTTAAGGAGAAAAAAAATGTCCCTAGAACCATTAAAAATTAGCACTAATGAACTGTATTAAGGGCTACAAGATGAGCTACATGTTTTACAGAAAAATCACCTTTGTAAAAAATATTAAATAATTAATATTTTCTTTAATCTATAACTTGTGTTTTTACTTTACATATTACATACACCTCCCTTTTGTGGGAGCTACAGAAATCCTAAAACTAGAAAAAAGGACTTATAAAAAAATTCCTGCTTGCGTCTGCTTTTTTTTTCAAGATAGCATTTTGATGAAAATGAATGCCTTTTGCTGTTACTTCAAAAAGAACTTCGGACAGTTGTTTTGGTAGGCGAATGTGTGATATAAAGTAGTTACATTCCAATACTAGAATGAACCTGAGGACATACGCCTAGTTGCTTGAATAGACTTCAATCTAAGCCTTTGTACCTTGCAACACTTTTAAACTTAGTTATGTATGTTTCTTCCTTGAGAAACATGTTGGGAACTATGTACAAAAACTAGGCATGAGGGAGAGGGACTGGATGGTTAGGGAGGAAAAATAAGATAGGAATTTGCAAAATACCCGTGTATCTCAGGTATTTTGCATGGAGCTGTAAAATAATTTCAAGAAAAGTAACTAAACTTTTTTTTTTTTTTTTCACTTCTTAAAGCTGAACACTGAAAAGACAATGCCAGAACAACATTCAGGTAACGAGATAACACTGGATGGTTAAGTTGGACTTGTCATGTTCTATTTTCTTTACGTTTTTTGGGGGGTTTATTTTTTACATTTCTACATTAAAATCACAGTGGAAATAGTGAAGATGCATTTCACTCATAAAAATAAAACACACATAGGCAAAATAAATTCCCTTGGTTTTAAAATCCTTCCCCAGACTCACCTGTGATCTTGCAGCCATAAACTTCAAATCTCAGTGATACTCCATTTTCCCAAGACACAGGTCTAATTCGCACAAACCGTGTTAAAACTGGTTTGGGAAAAGGTCTGTAAACAACCTCAGTGGGATTGCTATTCCCTTGAAATACCTTTGTGTGGAAAGAAAAAGAATACATTTGTTAGGCTTTCTTTTAAATGAAGTTTATAGTGTGCATTATGGATAGTTACGACACAAGGTCTAAACAGGGTTATTTTGCTGGGGGACGAGACAAGACTTGTATGGACAACTATCTCATTAAACTCCTAACAATTTTTGCAGACAAATAAGCTTTCCTTGGTGAGGAAAAATGACGTAAAGTGTTCAATGACACTAAAAAATACTTGCCACCTGCAGAGTACCACAACACACCATAACACTGCAGAGCAGACCATGAGAGCTCAGTGACATCCCAAGAGCAAGAGCTCACCTGAGTGCAAGGAGGGTCTGTCCACTCCCTGCCTATTTTTCAGGTGTTCCTAATGCCCAGATCTATATACAGGAATGACATACACCGGTCCTTGTCACCCAAGGGCTGCCATGTTCTCAAAGAATCTCTCAATGCCCCATTAGAGCAGTTTTATTCTTTGTACACTTGCAGAAGGATGCAAAAAGCTACAGTATATCAGGAACAAATTAAAGGTTTAGATTTCAAATAGACCACATAAAACCCCTATATGGAGCTAGGATAAAAATATATATTATTTTGCCATCCTTGGGCTTAAAAGTCTTGCAGAGCGCATTGTGCAATTCTTGCTTTGGTAACCTTCTGTTTTCAAATCCTTTTTAAACAAGTACTCAGACTTTCTTTCTCGTTGCATACTGAGATAGAAGTCTATTTAAAATCTATCTAGCAGGCTCTAAGATTTTCTCTGTGTCCCCTGAGGCTAAGAGTCAAATCAGATGAACAATGAGAATTCCACAAGGAGTGACAGCATTGTACTGTGCTTTCATGTTGAGGATCCTGCAGACACGTTTCTTCCTAGCAGAGTCGAAATCTTGCAATGTTCTAATCCAAAGAAGGTGATTCAGTTTCCTGCTCCTTCCTCACATACAGTGGACTAGTTTCCTGTTGTTTTCCATGAACACAAACCTTTCTCCTTTTATGGGAGATTCTCCCATTTCTTATACAAACTGTCTACTTTCCTGTTTGTTACTTGCAATAATCACAGTAATTTGGAGTGAGGGCCGGCAGTGCACAGCTGTCAACTCATCAGGTTCAGTTACATCTCAAGCAATTTAATATAGAGTTTCACATCTAGCAAGAGGATTTAAATGGAGCTACACTTCTTTCCAGCAACTTTGTTTTCTCTGGGAGGACCTGCTGTAGTTTTCTCAAGGTCTGCATCTGACAGAGGCAATAAGCCTTTTCTCAAAAGTACACAACTCCTTATATATGGTTAGGGTAACACTTGTGTGAGGCTTCCTTGAAGAGATTTGTGGCTGTCTCCTTTTGTTGTTCCTTCAGCAGTCAAGTGTCCTTAACTTTTCACTTGAATAAAAATATCAGATGGAGACTGGTGTGTATTTTTTTCTTATCCGGATCAACAGCAAAATACTGCCATTTTAAAAACATGGTTTTTTTATGTATCCTTTGAACAAACAACACAGCTTCAGGAAGTGTTCTCACTAATTAAGTGCAACATGTACAATAGAAACTCATGTAAAGCACACTCTCTTGGAGAGTTTACAAATTGAAGTTGGTAATGAAAATCAGGCATGGTCTGGTTTTGAAAAAGGCATTTGTTCAGATTAGGAACCAGAGCCAGGAAACACTGTGTCTCATACCAACCACAGCACTGGCTCCTCTTGTGACTTTGGGCAAGACAGTTATTGTACCTTTACACATCATTACACAGTGCCCGCATTGCAGTATTTGACCTCCTAAAGTCCTTGTCTGTAAATCCAGGATAATACCTGTCAAAGAGAAGCTTTCAGGATTCATTTTTTATTGTTTTACAAAGTGCTTCAAAGAATAAAGATGTATGTGTTAAACGCTGCTACTATTTTGTTAAGATAAATGCAGTGGACTTGGCATAGCACTGACAGATGAATCAAGAACAAAGCAGTAACCAAATATTCAGAGCTAGATATGGTTACACCGATAAAGTTTAATGCTACACAGCTCTTCTGTGTTTTCACAGAAGAGTCACAAAAAAGCTGTTTTTGGAGGGAGGCAACCTTTCCAGTTGCATCAACCTCTGGCAGCCTCTGGAGATGCTGCTCCTGGGCATATCCTGAGCGAGGTGGGAAGGGAGGCATAGCCTCCCTGGGACTATTCATGTGAGACTTGGAACAGAATTCATTTCTCAGTAATGAGCTTTATGCTTGTGGTAGTGGATAATGAAGATTTCTCTTATGAGTGTCTAAAGCTGTTTCATTGGGAGGTCACAGAGAGCAAATCCACTGATAAATGGAAAGGTGATAAAAATCTGCAAGGATGGGAAGATGTGCCTAATTATCCATATGCATGACCCCCATCACTGAGATACTCGGAAGTCTAACGAAGTACTAATAGCTTACTAGCACTCCTGTAAGACTGCATGGCAGTGCACAGGAAGCTGAGGCACCGACACACTGCATTTCCAGATCTTCACTGCAGGTAAAGGTCCCACTGTTTTCTAAAAGATTCCCCAAAGACATAGAAAATCTCTGGCGAGCTGGGAAATGGAGCACACTCCAGGGAAAAGACCCAAACCACTGAAATTATGATGAGTACAACAGCTAGGGCAGCACTTTGCACCCTTGTCAGCTGCTCTAGGCTTTAGATGAACGATTTCTGTGGCCCATTACTACTAAGACAACAGCTACCCAAGGGATTTGGGTTATTTTTCACCCTGATCATGTCAAATGAATACGTGATAACTTATTCCTCTCTTTCCTAACAACTGATTGCAAGTCATCACAGTTCAACAGCCTATTTCTTGGCCAAAGAAAGGTAAAAGAGAAAAAAACTTACAACAGGCTTGTTTCCCTCCTTCAGTGTAATCCAGTCCTCTCCATTGGAGCTGACATCTACACGGTATGTTTTCAGATAATATTCTTTCTTTGTTTCTTTTGAGATGGCTCCTTGTGTCCCAATTCCAGAAACAAAGCGGAGAAGGCCTAGATCTACCTGTAGTAAGGAATGAATGTGAGGACAATTAGTTCAGAGCATAACAGTAATGCAGAAGTGACATCTCATCTCCCCTGCCATGTTTTACAGACATGATAAGGGTTTTACATAAAGGAAATTGCAGCATATTGTTGATAATAACATAATCATAAGCTCCTCTTTTGTAAACACTGTCATGGCAGGAGATGGGAAAATTTGCCTAATTAGCCATGAGGGCTATTCACACGCCAGAGAACTATTTTTCCTCTATGGAGGAGTGACCAGAGACTCCATCAGCATATGTCGGAGCCACCTAACTGCAGATAAGTTACTAGAGAAGTTCCTCAAGGAGCAGTCTGGTGAACAATCTTACTTAATAATTGCATAGATGCTAATGAAATTCCCTGAGGATTGCAAAGCTGCAAGACATTGTCAATACAGAGGAGAGTCATGTAGTGAGAACTGAACGACCCTGAAGACTGGAGTATTAGAAATGGGATGAAATTTAATAGTAAAATATCAAAGTCATGCACTTAGAGAACGGTAACAAGAAATCTACTAAAACCCAGGAGCTCATCACTTGCAAACTGAAGAGAAGATAAGAATCCTGTGGTGTATTTGTTAGTCACAAGATAATTAAGAATCACTGTGTGATTTTTTGGGGGAAAAAGGCAAATGAGTTGCTTCTACCATTTGATGTGTTTGAAGAAAATAGAAACAAGCATTAACACAAATGCAATAATTCAGTCCCAGCTGTTAAATGCAGTGAACTTTACTCATTAGAAAATAATGCCATTTTGAACTTGCTGGAAAAACGAGTGCTACAGTGTGCGCATGAATGTTTGTTAAAGGCCTCTCTTCCTCACTCATTCTCTGCCTTTCTCCTTCTCCCATGAAGTTACGTTGTAATCAAATGGACAAGTGATTTAGGTTAACCTTCCCCTGCTCCAGTTATTTATTTGGCATTCTGATCTCTTTCCTCAGCCAGTTTATCATGTGGCATCACAGATGATGTATCTGCATAGTTGGGAGGATGTTGTAGGGTGCAGGAGTCTGGCTACTCAAGTTGGTTCTGATGGCAAAAGAAACCTTTGTCCTGGTGCACAAGTCCAGGTGCCAATGGCTGAAACCAGGCACAAAACTTTCTTACAGCCAGGCTGGTGACCACAACTTTGAAACACCTCTCATTTCCTTACAGCCTTTCTTCAGCTGTAAGAATAAGCCAATTAAAATCAAATCGACTGATCTCCTTCTCTGCAGCTAAAACCTTCTTTTTGTTTGTAATGCAAACAACTTAATTTCAATATAAAATGGCACTATTCACAAAATATTAATCAGAGTAATTTATTCTCCTAAACTTCAATTGTCTAGGCTTCAGTAGGATAATAATAGGTTGAACCAACCCTTCTTGAGTGAATGTTCCATGAATGTCTCAGGCTTTTTCATTATTCCCAAAGTACGCAGGAAGCAGAATATATGTCCCCTGTGTCCCAGTGGCATCCTTTTTCCTGGATGTATGTCATATATCCAAAGGCGCTGGAGCAGTTAAATCAACATGCTCTGCATTCTCTCTCAAAAGGCTGAAGGAAGTGCTATTGAGGACAGACTAGCTGCTCTCTCAATGCCCATGTCACATACAAGGCATTTTGAAGTCTTCCAAGGCAAGAATAGGAGCCTTGTATATGACAGATAGAACTAGCTTTCAGGGCAAAGCCCTTGCCCCTGCCCAGTTTTTAAGTCTGGAAAAGCCTCTATGCAATGTTTTAGCCCTTGTCTTTTGGGGTGAAATATTGCAACATTTTGTTTTGTCACGATAAAAAACTTCAGTCTTAAAAATATAAAAAAAAAATCCCAGCACTGCCTTACAAAAACAATCAAGTGATTTAAACTATGTAGAGAGTCTCAGATGTTAGATTGTTGCAATTTGAAAGTTAATGGGGGAATCTGGGCATCATTGCGCTGAGCAATCTCAGCTTAACTTCAAATGCTCTCCAAACTGTACTCTGCTGATTGTAAAGTGTGCTGCACTGAGTTATGTCCAATACCACATTCACTTCCAGGCTGAAGTGCACTTGAAAATCTGGAAGTCTGAGGGAGTGCAGAGCTAAGTTATTTAAATGATCTGCTTCTCTTACAATTTGAAACAGCTCTTCAGTTTTGAAATGATTAAGGTCCCAAGCCTGTACTGTTCCAACTGATTTGAAATGATTCTGGTAGGGGCTTTTTAATATACAGTAAGTACTTCATTGTGAATAAAGTCAAGGAATGGCCTACTACAAGAGTTCTGGGTATTTGAAACCAAGTTAAAATAACATCGGGGGCTTATGGGAAGGTTTGATTAGTTGATGACTGAGTTAATAAGTACAGCTATCATTCACTGACCATTCAGGTGACTCAGGCTAGTCCCATTAAAGAACTTCACGTACCCAAATTTTGCTCAGTCCCAAATGCTAGTATTCAACATACCCCCTTAACTCTTGGGGCAGTGAACATCCAACAGCATCTATCCCACTGCCTAGAAGTAAGTCCTAAACACACAAAGGTTTTAGAAGTCATCTTCATGCCCCAAACCTGGCAAAATTCAAAAGGTAGGCAGAAATTCTCCTGCTGGATGTTAACTGTTCACTGGGAGAGACTTTTAGAAGGCTTTAATTTATTGACTATTGGTAAGAGAAGAGGCAACCTCATTAGCACTCCTGGCTCCAGCAACTGTGTAATAAAGCACAGGAGGCGGGGGCTTCTCTCATCGTTACAGAGAACATCTCCTCACATGGACGTTCTTTTGCCAGATGAGCAAATCTTATGTGCATTCTTGAAAACTGGAACTATTTCAACAACAGTCTTCTCCTGGAGCACCTGGAGGTCGATGGCTCCAGTGTTCAGCTGTGCGCCACAGCTTTAAATCTCTTGCAAAAGCAAGCAGTAACCCCTGACCTATCAGATACCAAGAGGTGTTTGATCACAAGCTGATAGAGGAAAAAAGAATGAACTTTCTCCATCAATGTTTTTTGAGAAAGGAGCAAAGCAAACAAGAAAGGTGGGGCTAAGCAGCAGAGAAGCAGAAGGGTTGGAATTTTTAAGTACTAACTGTCTCAGTGCAGTGATCCAGGAGAGAGGTAGAGCTTAAGGCATTTGCCTCCCTTTGACAGTTCTTTGCAGTGTCCCCTGGAGGAACTGTTCCTCTCCAGGTGCACACAAACAGTACTGCAACACTGAACACCCCACTGTGGTGCCTAAATATGTTTGCTAATCAAACTCTAAATTTACCAATCTTCTTCTCTAAGTGAAGTGACAGAAATAAATTATGTTGGAGACTACCTTGGAAACTGCATGACACATATTAAGAAGCTACTAAGCTCACCTTCATTAATCACTTTGTGATGTATTTTGCTTTCTTTCCAATGTCATTTGAAAGTTTACCTTCTGTAAAATGCGAAATCGTGCCTAAAACACACAATCTAGACGTCACAGGGACTGTTCAGAGCTGACATTCAACCATATCAACTGCTACTGACAACTGGAACCTGATGGTACCAAAATGCAGCTGTGGTAAGACCCAGCTCTTCTGTACTATACTATCCAGTGGAATCATTGCACGGAACAGCAGCTGTAGTACAGCTGTGTCACCAAACAGACAGGAGTTCTCATGCTTTTTGGAGGCTTATGCTTGTAGAGTCCAAATCTCTTTGTAATTTCCAGTCAGCCTGGTATGTTCTCCACAGAGGTCTGTAATTGTTAACTTGACCGGGGATAACCCATTTTTCTCAGATCTAGTCTCCTCCAGCTGAGACAGTAATACCAATCTTTAACAACTAGCTTTCTAGCTTTTGGGTTTGGCTTTCTGGTCCTTTTTTTTTTTTTTCCAAGAACTTGTGTTTCACGTTAAAATGAATTGTGGAGAGAGGGGGTGATGAAACACAGCACTTTTGATGATGAACATCAAATGCATTTCCCTGCAATTATTTGACATTTAACTTTCTGGATATATGATAAACAAACATCTGGTATTTATTTTAGAGGATGCAAGCGATTTTATAAGTTATTGCATGCTGTATGGCTGTGATCCGAGATAGGCAGCTATCTCCAAGCCTGAAATTGTGACATTTCATTTCCATGACCAGAGTTTTAGCTTTGACTAACTGTAGTATGTTGCTAGTTCTTTTTTTTTCAAATTTTGTTCACTTCCATTTAGATTAAAAAGCATATCTCCTCTGGAAAATGCCTTTGATAATTGCTGGTGTTGCAATGTGGCCATCTTTATTGGCAAGTACAGGAGTGAGAGCAGACTCTTCTACAGCAATTGGCCCCTAACTCACAAGAAATGAGTGCGTATTTTTTTCCAGGAGATAAATGTTCATGTAAAAACACCTCAATTTTTACCACTTCTAAAACAGTTTTCTTTCCTGTGAAAGCATATTGCGGGACACTAGCTCTTTCTTCATATGATTTACTTCCTCTCTATTAATTCTACAGCATCTTTTAGCATTCAGTAAAAATATTTTTATTCTTGTCTTACTGCCTCTGAAATATATGGGAGAGTGACATATTTTTAAGATGCAGATATGCAAGGCATGGCATACACATTTCATTAGAGACCAGTTAAGAGGAGGAAAAAGAATAAAACTTAGCTCTGCACAATATGTATACCATTCAGCAAATCTTAGCAAATTGCTGCATAAGGAACAACATACAACAGGCATGACTTGAAATGAATATTGCTACTTCCTGTCATATACAACCATGTCATAGTATGGAAGACCTTGTTTTCAGAATGACAATCTGCCTTGCTAAATAAAATACAGTCACTGAGGGAGCTGTAGCAAGGGAGCAGTTTTACTAGCTTTTAACACTCCTACTGTAGGTCTGTTTAGCAGCCTGAGAAAATAAAGGACAAAGTGCTGGAGTTTGATTAACAACAGGAAGCTTTTTGTTGTGGGCAGCTCTTGTGGCTTGAAAAGCTGTATAATCCATCACTTGACACAACATACCAAAGTAAATATTTTTAGAGAACTGTGTCATTTCCCTAGATAGCATACAGTGCTCTGAGTCAGATTAACTGTTGTGATACTTCACTGTTCTTCTGTTAAATACTTAATTAAGCAAGAGTTGAGGTTTTTTATTAGGTGTTACTGTTGATTTGACCAATCATGCTCTCCTATGATGTACTACATACAACCATCACTTAATTCTTCTATTTATTGAGTTTTAAGAAAAGAAGAACATACTGCTAAGTAAAAATTGCACAGGCTCTAGTAGTAATTCTGTAAGCAGTTTCATTAATTTGGTTGGAAAATTACTTCCAATAGTCTTCATCTTTGAAATAAGTAGTCATTACAAGGACTCCTTGATTAATGACATGGTGTAAATATTCATCCTGTGTTTAAGTGAGAATAGTTAAGGCTGTAAACTATCTCAGACCTTTGTGCAAAATTCTCAGTGGTTGTGGCAGCTCAATAAAGAAAGCAAGGAGAAAATATTGCTGTTAGTAAGATCTCTCTTGAGTCACTGAAGTCTTCTCATTGACCTTGACAGCAACATCCTGAAAGCCCCAGAAGAGAAGGCAACTAATCACATGCTCAACTTCTAGTCTGCGTCTAACAATTGTACTCAGTCAGTATGCTTTATTGAACTGATGCTTATGTGACTTGGCAAAAAAATGTGGAAGCATGAAAGAGAAGATGAGCAAACAGTCATGCCAAAGAAATGGGAATGCTTGACAGCAAAATGGAAATGAACTTCCTTTCATTCCTCACAATCTTCACCTTCTGTCCATATCCTTTTCTGCAGGAGAAAAATGTAAGTGTAAAGACTCCCCCAACAGAAACCAAAGAATAGACTCAAAGGATGCTATCACATTGAGATCCCGATGCTGGATCTGCAGTACTAAGTACAGTAATTTTTTAAAGGCAGATCACAGAATCATAGAATCAGAATCACTTGGTTGGAAAAGACCTTGGAGATCACTGAGTCCAACAGTACCTGTCCACTACTAAATCATGTCCCTAAGCACTTCATTTACCTGTCTTTTAAATACCTCCAGGGATGGTGACTCAACCACCTCCCTGGGTAGCCTGTGCCAGTGCTTGATAAACCTTTCAGTGAAGAAATTTTTCCTAATTTCCAATCTGAATCTCCCATGGCACAGTTTGAACAAAATTTC
This sequence comes from Phaenicophaeus curvirostris, assembly GCF_032191515.1. Taxonomy (NCBI): domain Eukaryota; kingdom Metazoa; phylum Chordata; class Aves; order Cuculiformes; family Cuculidae; genus Phaenicophaeus; species Phaenicophaeus curvirostris. Next base: position 15,465,470 of record NC_091397.1, on the reverse strand, counting down.
TCTCATGCTATCACCTGGGCAAAGAGACCAACACCCACCTCGCTACAACCTCCTTCCAGGTAGTTGTAGGCAGGCATAAGGTCTCCCCTCAGCTTCCTTTTCTCTAGGCTAAACAACCCCGCTTCCCTCAGGCATTCCGCATAAGTCTTGTTCTCCTTTCACCAGCCTTGTTGCCCCTCTCTGGACACACTTCAGGACCTCAATGTCTTTCTTGTAGCCCTGAACACAGTATTTGAGGTGCAGCCTCACCAACACTGAGTCCATGGGCACAATCACTTCCCTGGTCCTGCTGGCCACGCTGTTTCTGATACAAGCCAAAATGCTACTGGGCTTCTTGGCCACCTGGGCACACTGCTGACTCATATTCAGCCGGCTGTCAACCAACACCCCCAGATCCTTCTCTGCCAGGCAGCTTTCCAGCCACTCTTCCCCAAGCCTGTAGCGCTGCCTGGGGATGTTGTGTCCCAAGTGCTGGACTTTGCACTTGACTTTGTTAAACCTCATACTGTTGGTCTCAGCCCATTGATTCAGCCTGTTCAGATGCCACTGTAAAGCCTTCCTACCCTCACGCAGATCAACAATTCCTCCCAGTTTAGTATCATCTGTGAACCTCTTACAGGTACATTCAATTCCCTCATCCACGTCATTGATAAAGACATTGAACAGAACTGGCCCAACACTGAGTCCTGGGGAACACCACTTGTGACTGTCTTCCAACTCGATTTAACTCCATTTACCATGACTCTTTGGACATGGCCATCTAGACAGTTTTTTACCCAGAAGAGGGTTTGCCCAGGCCAATGCCAGCCAGTTTCTCAAGCAGAATACTGTGAGAAATAGTGTCAAAGGCTTTACTAAAGTCAATCAGTTTCTACAGGAGAAAATTTAAGATAATGATGAAAAACTATGAGTGATGAACATAAGAGAACCTCAGTCATCATTATGGGGCTGGTTCAAGAGGAAAAGATGCAGAAAGTGTAAGAAAAATGAAATCCAGAAGCAAAAAGAAAAAAGAAAAGACAAGAAAAAAATAAAGAAAAGGCCTCTCTGTCTCTGACAGAGAAAAGATAATGCTTGTGTGGGCTGTGTTGCATCTGGATTCATGGCACATTCTCCCACTCTTATGTTAATTTTTTTTTGCATAAATCAGAAGCAACTAATTAAAAAAGAAATATTTAATTCTGACATGTTCTTTGAACTGGTGTTCCATCTGGTTCTGTTTGAATAGTAAAATCTGCTGTAGTTGTAAAAATTGGCAAGCAGCACTCTGGTAAAGAGAAACAAAAGAGACTCAGTACAGCAGGTTAATACACTAGCATTTCAACTTGAGACATTTCCAGAATTCAGCAAACCAAATCGCTCCAGTATGGAAACTATAAAGATCAAATGTGAAAGAGAAATGCTGCGAGTGGGTCGGGTACACATTAGCTCTGTGTGATATTTTTAGTGTGAGTCTTTGAAGGAGTTTAGTTTAAAAGTAAGGGCAATGCAATGCTCCCCTGAAATGGGCTCACGATATTGTAAGAAATGCATCCAGTGCACATGCAGTGATAGGGAACAATCCTTCTGCTATTCATTTGCAAGCTCCACCTTGCGCATTCATGCGGTGCTCTGATGTAACATGACCATTATCAAAGACTCAGAAAAATATCTTCTTCCTAATTTATTTTTTTACTTGAAAACTACTTAAAACCTGAACCCCAAGATACAATAAACTCTGATAACAAAGGGAGGGAAATATAATCGTACTGGGATTTGTATAGACTCCAGGATCTTAGTAATCAGCATCTTATGCCATTCGAACCTTCTCTGTAGCAATGAAGAGAAAAACTGATTAAGTCCCACTGCTTTAGAAAAAGATTGTTTTACATCTTGTAGGAGCATATCTTGCTGTGAAATATTACTTCTTTAAAATGAAAACCTTTGCTTTGGCACTACATTAACTTGCAAATGGATAACCTAAGACATGTACAATGACTTGGTCAAAAAAGGAGGAATGTGAATGGCCCCTTTCTCCAGCTAAGATATTTAGGAACCCTTGCTGAGCAATAAATGAGTCAGGAACGTAATACTTTTAATTAACGTTTTCTGAATACTTATTTGTAATTTACATTTAATTTTAAACCTGAGCTTAATCCTCTGATCTGGAATGAAGACAACTCTTTAGTGCAGTTTGAATGTAACCTTCCCCAGTTTGTGTTATAAACTATAGAAAAGGGAAACTCTACAGCAATACTTGCAGAACCACTCTTTTCTGAGAGAAGGACATAATTGTAGGACTTTTTTTCCTCCTAAGTGTACAGAGCAACTAAGGCACAAATGGGAAACAAGTAATCCAAAGCCTCTCATGTGAATAACTGGGCTTTGTGTGTAAAACACTGAATTTTGCCTATATTCTGCAGCAATTTTTTTGCCTGCTGTCTGCTGGAATCAGAAGGTGCAGGCAGTAGAGCTTGATTTATGATATATTTTGCTGTTTGACTGGAACTACAGTATTACACGTGTAAACACACAGAAATAATGTCTGATTCTTCTTGTTTCACAGCATACCTATGATAATTGAGTAAGAAGCTGGTGAGGGGATGATGTTCTATGCAGGATTAAACCACTACTGTCTCAGAGAGCACACCTCGATGGTGCAGATAGTTTTGACCATGCAATCACTCTGTTCAGAGATAGTTCTGCTAAAATCACTGGAATTTGGTACACTTAGATATTTATTTTTGGAAGTTCAGGCTTTGGGTTTTCTGTAAAAACATAGCAACAAAACGGGGAAAAAGTGCCAGTGTCTAAGATTTAATACTTTTTAAGCCTAATTTCACTGTCAATTGGAATAGGTATATAACCCATGTCACATAGAAATATACGTATTTTCTTGCTATCAGCTTTCTCATCTTGGAAAATCGTCACAGCCTCTTTAAATCAGTCAGTCATCCACAGCAGTCTGCATTCATTTATTCTCTGTTAAATGGAACTGTCAGTTTTGTTGCACCAAAATTCGATTTTCTATTTCATACACATTGTGTATGATGATTTTAATTTACTACTGGGTCACCAAGCAAGTCACTGCTTTTTTAAAATATGAGTTTCTGCTGCCTTCTAGAAAAATGTCAGGTAGCTGCAGTTAGATGGTGTGGTGATGGTACTTTAAATGTGTGGGCAAAAACAAGAGACAAAGACTCTACACGCAAAGACCATTTTGCTTTTTCCTTGATACAACCCTCAACACTCTGAGGAAATGCACCCATATAGATGAAATACTTCCGAGGCTGTCATCTGGAAGACCTGCTGCTGAGAGCAGAGCTCTCAGTCTGCACCAGAGGAGGAAGGGGGGCAGCAGAAGGGATGGTGCAAGCCAGTCACTACTGAGACAACTTCCCCTCTGGTGCTGAAGCAAACCAGGATGACTGCCTGTCCCCCCCAGCTCTGCCCTTCTCTCAACAAAGCCTGCTCAAACTCCAGCCACAGGGATTTCATTTCTAGGTTTTTTTTAACCAAAGAATGGTGCCTGGTTTGTGTATCCCCACTCAGCCTCTCTAAAAGCTACACTATCTGATACAGCTATGTAAAGAGCAAAGCTATCGATTTTTAAGGACTGTGGCTTTTTAAAATAAACACAGGATGTGTTTTCTTAGTTAAGCTTATCATGAAAGGGGGGAACACTCCTATGCGTTAACTCTTACGGCCTGATAAGAATGTTTGAAAATTATTCTGTGTTTTGTTAGCCCTTCAACCCATGGCTTGAATTTAACAGAATTTGCAATATATTTGCCTGCTTTGGTGTTAAGGCTGAAAGCCGTCTTAGTCCATAGTACAACAATCTATAACTGAGATTATGGCCAGTTAAAATATACCCGGGTTTTACATGTGACAGGGCAAATCGATCTTTTCAGCAGCTTCAGATGATCGACACCAGAAATTAATTTGGCCAGTGTTCAACACAGGAGGCTGCAATGAAGAGAGAGACCAGACTGCACAGGTACAGCTGAGTGGTGGAACTTGTGTATAAACAGTGCTTCTCTGATGAGAAACCAGTGCCTCCTGAAAACAGAGGAACCGGACTTCAGCTTTTCTCTGCTAGTAGGTTTTGTTTATCAGACAGCTATGAAGTTTACTCTGATGCTTTTTTAAAGTTTTTTAAAACCTTGAATGAAAAGATTAGAGGAAAAGGAAAATGGAAGTACTTCCCTGTTGAAATACACCTTTTTGTTTCTTTTTTTTACTTTTTTTTTTTTTGTGGGAAAATTGTTTTCTGAAGGGCAGGTATTTACCACATGAAAGAAGTCTCATTTATCCTTCCACTTTACCCATTTTGCTAGTGCTGTGAAAATGTCACCTAATGGGCAGAACAGAATTAAACTGGGACAGAAAAGCAGGATGAAGCAAGGACAAGGGAGGAAAATAACAATTCAGCAACAGAAAATCTGGAGTGTGGATGCTGGGATGGGAAGGGCCCATAGGACTCATGAACTCTTCAGCTTCATACTACTGTGCAGGTGTGGAAAGAGTGAATAAAAATGCACAGTTGCCTCTGCAAAGCACTCAGCAGTACACCTATCATCTCCAACAAAGGGTCGGCCCTGTGAGAACAGAGACCTTTAGCTCAGTAACAACTCTCCTTATTATAACGTGCCTCAGCTGTGCATTCCTACCCAAGGCTGTGTTTTTAGCCACTACCTTCAGTCACTTAATTTCTAGCTTTAAGCTCTGCATCACCCACAGTTTGACACCTGCCCAGTCTTGCAGGTAAATTTACTTCTGCTGGACTCAGAAAAATCTTGTTTTGAGATATCTTCCTTCACATCTGTAGAAAGTCCTGGCTGCAGTGGAGCAGATGTGCTGCAGTGCCTGGTAGCTGGGTGGACAAGGCTGCCTCAGCCTCCATGGGGTCTACAAGCCACCTGGGAGAGAGTTGCTCTACCAAGCAGAATGGCACAAACAACTGATTTTTTTGCTTAATGATAATTTGAAAACCAGCAAACAATAATAAATGTTTTGAGTCAAGATAAACACGTGAACTTGGTAAATGAAATAAAAAAAAGGAGAGAAGAATAATTTTGTACAGTTTTTTAAGTAACTTTAATTTCTGTGAAAGTAAGTAGAAGAAAAAGATATTGTGATTAAAAAAAACCTGCGGTATTTAGTTTCAAAACACTTTTAAAGGTTTTAGTTTATTTTCCTCCTGGAACAAACTAATGAAAGTGAGATAAATTTACTAAATTATTTCAGTAGATGCTGAATCTGTGCTTTTGCTGGACACATTTTTAATTCGCTATCTCAGCTCTAAAGGGCCATCTGTCTTGCAGCCGCTGAGGGGATGTAGGGCTGGACTGGGAAGTGGATGCAAAGGTAATTAAAGAGTTATATACAAACTACTCAGCTCTCTGCATAATGGATCCCCTGAAAGAACTGAAACTATTATAATGATTAGGCTGGTAGTGGAGGCTCAGAGGGGCTCTGCTTCTGCTGCTCCTCCATATGCTGCACACAGGATTGCTCAAAGCCACGCAGGACTCCCCTCTGCAACAGGGCTGATGTTGAAACATGTCAGAGGGAGGTAGAGAAGATTTTCTTATAAACGGCATTTTGCACCTGCACTTCTGGAGCAATAAGGTTCAGTTCTCTGTGCATCCCTTCAGCCTCCCCAGAGTGATAAATCTATGGCTGGGAACTTTCTGGTACTAAAATAGCTCTTAAAGCACTTTGAATAATCAAAAAAACCTTCATACTTTGTAGGGCCCTTTTATTTCTCTCTCTCCCTCTTGTCTAATTTCAGTACTTGCCTTTGTGAAACTCTACCATTTATTCCCATGTCACAGTAAATAAAGGTATGAATGTATCCTGCTGGGTCAATTAACCCCAGTTCTGTGCTCTGTCACAGTCTGCACTGACTGTGATTTCCAGAAAGGAATATTCTTTTGTCATTCTTTGCCCATGTGCAAAGTATGTTAAGACCATAAGAAAATTGTAACACTTTTCCACACAAAGCTAACTCTGCTTTTTGTAATTTCTGGAGTGTGGTTATGAACTGTAAAATGACATGAACCAAATACATTACTTGTATTCTAAAGTGGCAGGGAAGACAAAGGACTGACAGGTTTTGTGCTTTTATGTCAGTGTTCCCCCTAATGATGGGCAAGCTCTGCCACAAAGCCTCTGAACTTCAGCTCTCAGGCAGTCCTTAAAAGGCTAGGAGAACTGGGAGGCTGAGGTTTCCCAGGTTTCATGTTATTCGATGCAGTAATATGATGCACTTCACTGCAATATCAAACTCCGAAAGAAACAGAAATAATAAGAATAAAAATAACAGGCATTGTCGACTTGCACTTCCCTGAGCTTTCATGTGAAATATTTAGATAAGTTCGCTTGGTAAAGTCAACCTAAACAGCTGCCTGATGTAAGACTAAACCTGTTAATGAAACAAATGTGCTGTGCAGCAGCATATATAAATACTGACTATATTTTTAAGTGAATACCTGATAAGGAAATAAGCTATGACACAGATGAAAGGTCAAAACACCAAATGATGAACTGCAATTATTTTCAGAAGTGCTACAGAAATAAATCTGTAATAATCTATATACCAGTTCACATGATGCATACTTCTGGGTTTCGCTTATAAAGTAGCAAATAATGAAGAAGATCAGTTACTGCAAATATAAAGGAATGAAGACAAATGTGGAAGGAAAATTCCACCTCAGAGGTCCCTTGCATTCTGGTGAAGTTGTGTATACATAGGAGTGTTTTAAATCAATGAAAGTATATTTTCCTTGAACGGGAGAGTTAGTGTTAAATAAACAACTGATAATTCAATCAGGGAAGGCAAGGAGGATCTCCCAGGTTGCTTTCTGAGGAGGCTTATTCTTACCTCTCCCTGGCCTTTCTCCAAATGCCTAAATATTGCAAGATGCAGAGGGAGAATTCCACAGCACATCAGCTGATGTACCTAGAGCTGACCAGTCTAGAGGTCTAGAGAATTACTCTGAAAGGGAGGTAGGTGCCAAAGAGATGTGTGTGGGATGAGGTGGAGGTGAGGAGGCAGAGGCCAGAGGGTGTGACCAGACCTGCTCTCAGTGCCACCCTCTCACACTGTGTTTCCATGAGATACCAGATCTATGCCCGGCTGAAAACCCCAGCACTATAAATTTGGGCTGGATTAGCTGTTTATGTCATATCAGCCAGGACACACAGTAGGGAGTTCATCTTAGCATACAGCCTTATGTCAGCTGCAGAATGACAGATAATACCCGATCTGGAGTATAATGTCTATTTATGTTAACCTCCTGTTAACCTTTTTTGAACAAATTTGAACTGACAGAGTATGTTTATACTAGAGTAGTGCTTTTTGTTTTACATGTGCAAAGTTTTGATCCAATACTAGGATTCTTAAAGCTGGATTTATGGTTCTGTCCAACCCTGGCCATAATATGAACTGAAGTTCTGGTGTTATAAACAAACATACTTTGCTTTCTGGGCAAGCTGGAGATCTCACTCAGTGTTACATCATGTAACAGAAAAATTGTGCCACCCAGAAACTATCACCCACCTTGGTGGGAGAGTAAAGATCCATGTTATATGCATTAGATGAAACATTTTGATGGAAAACATACAGATTCCACCGTAAAAGTACCCAGAAGGTGTTGCTCCTTGTGGGTTTGAAAACCCACACCATTATGAGGATTGATGACAGCACAGGTTCCCAGTGACCCTGGCAATACCCAATCAGTCTCTCGTCAAAACCACACACATGTGGGTCTCAAGAGTCTTTAGCTGAGGCAGCTCTCCGGCTGGGCACTCCTCCTGCCTCCTCTGCTCCTGCGCTGCTCTGGGGGCTGCTGACCAGCATCCATCACACCAGCCCTAGGGCGCAAGGGCTTGCCACGCATGAGCCTGGGGCTCTTGCTCAAAAGTTTCAAAAATCAAATGCAAAATATTCACTAAATATAAAGATTTTGCATGTTACTTTCTAAGATGAGTGTAAAAGTAACTGCTGTTCTTAAATGCAAACATTAAATCTACTCTGTAAAAACACAATTACTGCTGCCATGGCAGAAATCAGTCGTCCCTTTTGAAGGAATGTCTTGAAAATGGAATCATAAAATCCCTGCACATTATGGATTTCATTAACATCGTACTCCCCTAGGATTCCCAATTGCACAATAACAGGAGTTCTTTAAATTTTAAATACCACAGAAAGAAACAGTTTCACTAAAACCAGATGTGAAGCCCTCGCACTGGCCTTCTTACTGGTTCTAAGTACTGAAACTGGCTGGTAATTGATACCTATTAACATGTTTGTTGTTCAGATTACAGAAATGGAAACGCTATACTATTTTTCCTGTGAAAGGATACATTAATGAGGGACAATGACTTACGTTGCAATGGCAGTTCCCTGCTCTTGATTAAATTAAAGGCCTGTTTTTATTTTTTATTTTAAATTATACTATTTCACCCTTAAGGGCAGCTGAGTGTGTGAAATGTAAGCGCAGTAAACAAGTAGTCTGAGCTTAAGGTTGAGGAGCTAATAACATCCCATAGGACAAAAGCTTTGTGCTTTTCCTCAGCAGCCCCTGCTTCATGCGTATCTTTATTCCATTCATATAAGAAAATCCACAGACTCTATTAATGTGTTTTTAAAGAAGAAATTCAATCTGGAGTGACTCTGTTTCTGATTATGAAGTTATTCCAAATCTCAAGTTAGTCAAGGAATTTTCAAAACTGTGTTTGAGGGTAAAAATAAAATAGAGAAAGTGCCGTGCAGACTTATGGTGTGACTGTGCTATGGATATTCTGAATTTAAGCTTTGACATTTATTTCAAAACAAATAAGGAAAGGAATGAACAGGCAGCTTTCACTTAGCAGAGCTTGGTAAGCAGGCGGCATTCCGATTGACTCAAGAGTTAGTACCTTGTCAGCCACAAAGGAGCAATCTACTTTTTCCACCAAAGAATGAGTTCCACGTCAACAGATGGAATTCATGCAGATCCATTACTAAGAACAAGCACACACTATTTTCCTAATTCTTTCCAGTGAAAAGGCGAAAACACGTCAACACCTCAAAGGAGACAATCATATCGCATGCCCTCTAGACGTCCTCTATAGATACCAATCTCCCCTTGCTGATACTTAACTGAGGTTTTGTTTCTTTTGTCTTAGCAAAAACATTAACCTTGAAGGGAGGGGTAAAAGGAAGGGAAAGGAGAACTATAGTATTTCCCCTATAGAAAAAATGATACACTAAGGAAATTAGTATTTGGAGCTGAATTTTCAAGCTGCTTTACCTACGTATGATTGTAGATATTTTATACACATGCCCTAGTTGCATATGCATATTAGCATTTTGATGGCAGACATCACTACTTAACCAGCTGCAGTGTGTGTGCAGGTAGGGAAAACTGCAATGGTTAAAACATTGATGAATACTCATTTACACAAAATCTTTGTCCTTCAGAGAAGGGTATATAGACAGAAATTTTCACTTTAAAAGTTCTGAGTTCGGCATTGCTGTATCCTTCAGATCATTTTTTACTGTTGAATACTAGAGTTCTTGCACTGTACAACAAAAATCCATTTATGCTGCACAAAAGCAAATACTTCACGTAGATGACTAGTTTACAATAGCATAGAGAACAAAACTGAACAAAGTGACCTCAGTTCTTCATACACAAGTGTGTTCCTCCTTTTATCAAATATTATGATTTTTTTCCAATGGGCAATTTCAGAGTATTTTATTACTTGCGTGTCCTTCGTTGGTTGTCTGTAAGCTCTTATGGAGATGAACATCTGTTCCTGGATATATTTGTACAGAGGAAATATTTTATCCAGATACAAACTCGCAACATGTGATTACTGCCAATGGCATCAAGCCTTTGTAGAAGATGGTGGCACACATGTGTAAGGACCCTGTTATGGAGGTGTCTGATGGTCTGATGCGCTTGGCAGCCATCTCTTGATTGTCAATTAAGTTTAACAGGAAAGCATTTAGAACACATTTGGAAGTTTGAATTTTAAATGTTAGTATTGAATTGAACCATAATAAGTAAATATAAGAATTAATATCCTTCAGACACAAGAGGAACAAAAGATGAGTAAAACTGCTGTACCTTGTAAAAAAACAAGGGATGGCATACTCGATCTACAAACTAGCTCACTGCCTTCCGATACATAGGTTGACTGGTAGAAACAATTAATGGTGCTTCTGCAACACATGTAAAACTTTCCTATTCAATGCAAACAAGTCTATGCAGGCTCAGTCTTGCAAACAAGACCAAGCTCTGCAGTCAAGGCTGCTACACCCTAGTTGCTCTGTGATGAAGTCTGCCTTGGGAGTGCTGGCCCCTCTGCATAGGTCCTGGGCAGTGGAAGAGATGTCCTAAGGTGAGGCTGTTCTGGAAAATGGTTCATGCTGCCTTTTCCAAACCAGGGGCTAGGTGAAGTAGGTGACAGCAGTACAGCATATAAATAACTACCAACTTCTTGGCTGATGCAGTAGCTGTAGGCAGCGTAAAGCTGCTAAAAATTATGCTCAGTGGTTGTTTCAACCCCTGAGCACCCTGGTTTATGGCAGAATGCAAAGGAAGTTGAGAAATTCATGGGCTGGAGGCCTAGGGTACCCTGAGCTATTTTAAGCATAAACTCTAGTGTACCTTGGATTCTGTTATGCATTTGTAATTAAAAAAGTTAATGGTTAAGAAAAGTCCTTTGAAATTTTTTCTCAGAAAGATCTTGTTCCAAGTGAGAGCATTAAGCTATGTATGGATATATGTAGTCATCATAACTTTATAAAGTTAGTAAGCGTGCAGAACACATGAATGGGATTTGACTAGCTCTCTTGTTCTGATTATCCAGTCATAAATGTGTAAATGAAAGAAGGAAATAAAGAAAAAGTGGCAACCCTCAGACCAGATGAAATACATGGAATTTGATTCTACTTCATTCCACCTTTTTTCCATGTGCATTCCACAGATTACAAGTGGCAATCAAAAAGCCTTGCACCTAGATAAGGCTGGGGGGATTTCAACATTTATTACTAAGTAAGGAAAAACGATCACCAGACTTTATTTTTTGCTACTCTGAAGTCTGATTAGGTCCATCATACATGAATGCCAAGTTGCCAAGGGCTCAGGATGTGTAAGGCCCCTAAGCAGAACACCTGAGAGTCCCATTGTGGGCAAAGGATCAGAATTGAATGATTTTCCCCTTTCTTCCCTTTATTAACTACTACTCAATGTGTTTTTAAGCTTTCTTGCAGACAGTTAACCACACAGAAAACACAAGTGTTAACATTTGTGTGGATGGCTAATAAGGCATTGTTTTGTATGTCAGTTAGCAACTTCCTATAGAAAACAACAGAAACAGGAGGAATGTTTCAAATACAGGAATAAATTTTTAATATTAGTAATATTCATCTTTCTCCTAGCTTTTACCAATAAAAACAGAATCTAGATCATAACTAAGAAGTGTAAGTCAACCTAAAATTGACATAAACCAGTATTTTTTTCACGTAATGATATTAATACTTGCCTGCTAGTATAGACTACTTGTATATGGTAATTCGTATGAGAGATTCTAACTGGTTCAGGAATCATGCCCCATTAAGCTATGGACCTGATGACAAGTAGCAAACAACAACTAAGACGATTAGCTGAACTTGAGGAGTCTCTTTGTTGGGTCAAATGTTCGCAGAATTTTTCCTGTACTAACAGAGCAAAGCCAAGGTGGCCAATCTTGCTAATGAATGTTGTGTTTAAGAACGTGGAAGAATAACCACTAGACAGAGGCCACTAAGCTCATTCTGTATCTAACATATTCTAGAAGGGACATGGGTCTTCTGAGGTGAAATTTGAGTCCATGAAAACATCACGTCCTATTAATGCTTAACTGTAATCAGCTAGAGACATAGCACATGCTCAGTTTACTGGGACATTCCTCTTTAAGTACATGTTGAACTAATATTGACTTTTCCACTAAACCAAAATCTCTGTTATTTGTGCCCAGAAGACCGAAAAAACAATAGACATGGGAAGGAGAAGAACTAATCTTCCTGAACTTTTCTTTTTTTATGCCTTTGGGATTCAGTCTTTTTTTGTATGTCTAGCAGGGAACGTGAGCTATTCACTTGCAATGATTCTTAGATTATGTAGAAGTACTACACTCTTTTATTTTTCTCTCATTATTTTGCATTCTCCACATTCAATAAACTCCAGAGAGTATTATTAATAATATCTTTAAAACGCTATCTTTTTACCTGTATCCATTCTCTGACAGAATCTTCCCCTGGGGTCCATCCATTCTCAGGGTAATTTAGCCGGGACCTTTCTGAAGACCAGATAGCGCTGTACTGGGAGGAGACAGTGATTTGATCAGAGTGAATTTCACCTGACTCCATACCTAGTGGATCCATGCACTGGAAATCTGAAGAAAAACAAATTACCACCATTATTATGGTCAGATTTTTGATATAGACTTTGAATAATGAGAACATTATCCTCCTTTGAATATAAATATCTAAAGAATTTATTTTTATGTGACTTTGAATTCCTTAGCAATTTTAAGTGAGGCATACTGGGCTTATGGTGTCATTCTTAATACTGTCATTTGAGTTGCCATGGCAATTCCTGCAATAATAATGCTATACAAATATTTTTAGCCCAGCATTGTGGCCATTTCAATATAGGACAACAGAATTTTCTTTTCTAGGGTAGTGCAGGCGCTCCCATGGATATGTATATTCAACTCATAATTACGCACAAAACCAGGAAACACAAACTATATGACTGTATAAAATAATTTCATTTTAAAACTATTTACTCCTGTACAAAAAGTATAAAATGTTTCAAAAATATTTTTTAAAAATAATTTTTAAAAAATTAAAAATATTATTAAAATTCCAGCCATTGTGTTTTGATCCTGGACACTGGAAGGAAACAGATCAACAAAATTTGAATCCAGGCCAGAAGAGTATTGACCTAAGGGAATTACGACCTCTAACATGCTGTATTTTAAATGAGTTGATCATCTCCATCCAATCTCTTTCTGTTGACATAAAAAGTACATGGATAATTTAGAAATAATTGACACCTAGTCACTACAGTGAATTCAAAGGCTGATAGGGCATGAAGACTAAACTCTTCTCTCACTCTCAAAATAAAGGCTTCAGCCCCTGCTGAACCAAGGGAGGACATTGGCTTTAGGCATTCTCACACCAAGCTGCTCATGTACCCATCAGAAGTTTGCCAACCCCACCACAAGGGCAAGAGAAGACAACATGTGACTACACTTCCATTTAGGAACTTCATAGTATATAAATATAAATAATTCCTTCATTAGCAGTCTAAAGTAAAATACCTCTGCATGAAGCAGAGGCCCTGGCATTTGGGTACACACAGTTTTTTATGACACCTTTTCTGGTGGTGCCATATCTCTAACAGAGGGGTTCAAAAAATCAGCTGATGGTTCAAAATTCATTAATTAGAAAAATGAGCTTTTAATAAGCAAAGCTCTGATTCTCAATGATGATTAAAACATTCTGTAAAAAATGTTTAGATCTTTTATCTAGGATCCAAAAACTTCTATTCAGAAATGCCATCAGGCTACTTTATAGGAGTTGTAGTTTGGGTGCCCCATAACTGAATTACCAAACACGTTGCCAAACTGCATTTCCCATGGCACACCACACTTTTCCCCATTTCTGTGCTGTTTCAGTGTCTTAGGGGCTTTGAGTGAAGTACTGAAGATGAATTACATTAGGGTAAGACTCAAAGTAAATTAACTTCTGTTTGTAATTAGGACAGCCATAAGCCACCGCAAAGAATGCAAGATATGATAGGTAGGAGTCATGTTAAAATATCTAAGAAGTAGTTATCTTGTTAAGTCTAGACATATGGACTTTCCCTGTATTCTACTGAGGGGGACAAGCATCTCCTTGGGATATCTCACATTTCTGAGATAAGTAGGCTGAGTTGCCTTCTAGAGGTGACCCTGTCTGTACCGATGATGCAAACAGCAAAGGTGGTTGAAATTAAAGGAGAGGAACCATTCTGTCTAAGCCTGCGTCATAGAAAATATTTCTTCTTATGACCCCAAAAAGGTTGTCACACACACTAACTTCTCCTGTTCTGTTGCCCTGTGTTTAAGAGCTGAAGGCATCCCAGCTTAGCAGACATTATTCATTCTGACTCCAGTGTGATGATGCCTCTATAGCCCAGGGAGGATGACTGTGGAGGAGACGGACATGGGGACCCAAGGTGCCTGTGTTAGCAAATGAAGGGGTAGCAGCAGCCTCTACTTAAGGAGAAGCCAAATTAGCTGGAGGTACAGCCTGAGAGGGACAGAGGAGGAGGCTTCCTATCCATAGAGGCTTGGGTGCTTCCCTTTCCCTGTTCCTGGTTATGTATGTGCAAGAAAGCTATTAAGGAGGCAATGGGCAGAGGAGTGGTGAGGAGTAATGGACAATTTCAGTTCACTCATTTTTCTTTTGTTCCTTCATTGACTAAACTAGTACATCAAATCAAGGCGAATATCCTCAAAACTCAGTAAGTTGCAGAAAGGAGAAAGTTTGATTTAAAGTGTGTGTTTTATCATCAAGCACAGCAAGGAAACGTGCAAGGACATGGTGTAACACAGCCCATTATTTTCCTGCATATCCCTCACTTCTTTCCATTCTTCAAAGGGTAAGCATGTAAAAGAGGCAACTGGGAAAAAAATATGAGACAGAGAACAAAGATTACATAGCTTATGAAATGGTTTAACAAGAGCACATATATTAAATGGGTTATTTTTATTGAAGAAATCGATCATCAAAGCTTATTCCATGTAATAAAAGGCGGCTTTGAATAGTGCATTCAATTGTTCATGTTTCATTGTTTTAATGCAAGTGTTCAATTGCTCTGCATTCCTGCATTTCCTTGTTCAGCAGAGTTTTGCACAATAATCATCCCAACTTCCTGTGAAATAAATAATACTGTGAAATAAAACTGTAAGGAAAATTCTGCTTCTTGCACTGCTTTTCAAACGGCAGCTATTCTTAAAAAAAAAGAAAAAGAAACAAGAAAAGCAGAACCAAGCCTTCCCCACCATCTTATTTATTTAATGTTTCTTTAAAGTTTCATGCAACACCTGGTGTGCAAGAAAACATAACAGAGAATATTTTCCAAGAAGCTCTGTGGGATAGATAAATACTGACCTTCTGATACACTGCTCTGCGACACGCTGTAGTTTGCTGAAAATCCCTCTTTTGCTATTGCACTGTCGGTGTAAAATACCATTGAGAGAATTCCTGTTGAAGACCGGACACGTCCTGGGTTGTTCTGCCCACAATAACGCCCTATGTGTGGGCCAACTGCAAAGAGACAGGATATAATAGTAAACTACCAGTTCTACTACAACAATAAGTGCCACTACAATGCCTCCTAAAGCGAGTCCCTCAGCAGGAAATAGTGAACCTCTACAACAGCTCAAAATCAAAATATCAATAACTTAGCAGTAAGCAATAAATTGCTTATCCTACCCTAGCAGTCTTACTTCTAAAATGTTCCAGATAGCGCTTCATAAATCTCTGAAAATGTAAAGAACCAGGATTTCAAAAAGCATCCTTTAAAGTGTGCAGAGAGGACAACGATGCACAAAATTACATGTACAAACCATCAAAGTTATTTTCCAAAGTGTGATTGAAACACCTATTTATGACAAGGACATCTGAATGAGCTGATTTTCCACACAGTCTAGAAGATGCTCTAGGAATAGGAGTTCAAATAGCACCTTCCAGGACTTATGCTCAATACTGCAGATAATCTTCTAGTTTTATAGCAAACTTAGAAAAACACTTTTGCACGCATATTGAGGCTATGACCAATACCTCCTTATGCCCTCCTGTTTAGGTTTTCAGCATACCCTTATAGATCTTTTGCCCATATGCTCCATATTAAAGAATACTCTAAGAGAATTCAAGAGGAAAATCTTAATCCTTTCAAAAGAGCAAGGATTTCTTAAGTATATCTCTATGTTGCAGAACACACACATACACACATACATGATCTCTCTCAGTATTAACAATGTATAAACCAATTTCTGATGTTTTTCTGGATTTCCTGTGCAGTGAGATAATCCTTTTCCTTAATTAAGCTACTCAATTCGCAATGAACATATGTGGCCTACTAGCACTTGAGCATTCCCCACAGATAGGTCCCCAGGCTGTTGAATAGTGGTACATCTGTGCCTATAAACAATTAGAAAAGATAATGCTAAACCCTATCTATGGAGTCAATCATGAAAATAATCATAAGTTGTCATTCTAATGCTTACACCACTGGCTTTCCAGGCTTAAATTAACACCTTGTCAGTTCTATAGGAAGTTCATTTCATTTTTAGTTTAAAATATAAAATGTTTATATATCCTAATTATTCACAGCTCAAAGAAAAACCTCAGCTAACATAATTTTGTAGTCATTTATTGGCATTTTCCAACAAGTAAAACAGTTCCAGCTTGGAATAACTTTATTATGTAAGCTACACATTTCTGTAAGGCCCTAGAGCTGCCAGAAAGAGGGAGCTCAGATGTTAGAGCTCTTGCTGCCAGCATGTGCTTTTCTATCAATATTCTGCCCATAGTGAGTCCTCAGTTGCCTTGGCAATCCCATGGCATTTAAAATACCTGCCAGTTCAGCCCTTTTACACCAGTGTTGTTCAATGCAGCACTGACAGATTGAAAAACATTACAGAGGATATGAGTTGAAGTCTTCCTTATCCTAGAAATCACTAAAGCTCTACAGTTTTATTATTTGGAGTGAGAAGGTTTTTTTAGACTGTTACTATTAGTGGCTTTTCAAAAACACAAAATAGTGCTCCCACTATAACTGCTGCAGGTTTGGAGGTTTTTTTTGTTTTTTGCATTTTCTGTGTGCAAACGGCTCTGATCTTGCTCTCTCTCATGATGGCCTTCCAACACTATAGCTGCTGACATTGCTCTGAACTGCAAGAAAATAAGGAGGATAAGGCTACCGTGTTATGTCACTCCGAGCCTCCCTCCTCTCATTTCCTGTTGGGAAGTCTCTTTGAAATGGCAAACAGAAGAGAACTTTGTTTAAAGCAGACAGGATTAAGGATTCCCCATGACTCACTAGTTTATAATTTTTATGACATATTTAGTGATTCTTCATTTCAATCTTCTACAAATGGGCTCTGCTATCACAGCCCTATTCCCTTTGCTAGCTATGTAGATGCAAGACCAAAAAAAATCTTGCAGAATGTGACTTAAAAAGGTATTGAATTTTTTTGCACAACATGTCAACCTTAGCCTTCTGAGCTAATACAATATTGATCTGAGAAGAATGGGATGATATAGACATTCTTATTCTTACATAAATAGCTAAGAGAAAGTCCTCCTTTTTTTTTTTTTTCAAGTAGTGAAAACTTTTGAATGACAATAAATTATCAAATTTTTCAGGTGTCACCACACCAAATAAATGCCATGTTTGGAACACCATCTGAGCAATCATTCAGGAGACGACAATGCTGTCTGCTTAGATAGACTATGACACTGCTTTTTTATCACTTTCCTAATCTTTCCTTACGACCGAGATGAGTCTTCATAATAGACCATATACAGCCCCAAATGGGAATGTTAGGGTGGCAGGTACTGAAAAGTCATTGTGTCCAGAATGCTTTTTGCAGCCTCTAGTTGCAGATCATGTCACCTTGTTCAGCATCCCCCAGGAAGGTTTACTCTGAATATGAGTCACTTGGAAATGTGCTCACTTAAGGACACTTCTACATTACTGCCCATACCGTACCTGTTATATTTCTGGGACCTTGGCTCCTCTTTTTATTGGCATAGTATGATACAGTGCAAAATGAATAACTTACAGGTTAAAAGATGGAGGAGCAACTAAAAAAACTGTTTTGCAAGCTCTTCCCAAAACGCAGAGTCTAATTCTAGAACTTGATTAAGTCCTTGACTGTTGTTAATATGTATGTTTCAAGATTTACAGTATCTGAGTGTGGAACACATAGAATACAGATGGTGGTTTAAGACTAAACAGAAACCTTATCATTACTAATTCTTTTCTACTGTTTGCCCTTCAGGCCAAAGAGCATCTGAATCAGGAAATTTTGAGATTTATTGAAATACACATTTGCCCACCCACTTAAAATCTTAGCTTTTGGAATTCAGTTAAAAAAAACCCCAATGAACACACAAGCAAGGAAAAATGACCTATCAGGCTTCTAAAATATTAAAATACTATGTTAACTAGCAATTTTACTCAATTTTAAAGCTGGTCCTTAAAGCTGTGCTGGGGTGCTCTGAACAGTATTTTTGCAGCAGTGTGATAGTTACTGACAAAAAATTTGTGCACAATTTAGGATGCTGAAGAGAAAAGAGCTGAAAAATGAATCTCATCCTCACAGTCCAGTAGTCACTTAAACTGAGCTTGTGTATACTCTTATATCTTAATAGCTTCTCACAGGAGTATAGAAAGCAACCACAATAGAGAGGAAACACACCTAGATTAATAGCAACTTTCATGTGCATTGATGTTAATGACTTAAATACAGCTTTCTGTACTGCTCAGTAACTCAGTGGAAGCACTTGCGGTATTGACCGAAGCGGCAATGCTTAGCCTGTGGTTCTCAAACCATATGTAAACTTCTTTAAATTATTTTTGAGCCCTTAGTAGAGAGTATAGAGCTTCAAAGAGGGCGGCATGATGAATATGTGTAATTCATCACTTAAGCTAGTTCTGGTTTTGAGTGGGCTATTTTTCTTCAAAGTCATCAATGGACTGTTCTTGGATGAAGCTGGCTGTGGTATATTTGTGACTATACTTTTGCTGTACAGTTTATTCACGCAGAATCACATATTTCTATACTGTCATCTACACACTCTCCTGCTCCAACTCCACCCATTTTCTTCTTCAAATTATGGTCCCTGTTCTGCACAATATTTGCAACATGTCCTTGTAGCTCTCAAACATTCCCCAACAGGGTTTGTTTCTCTTATTGCTTTACTTTTAAAACAGAGACCAAAGGGTGCCTTTGGCATGCAGGTATGCAGAAACAAAATGCCAGGTTTGAGACATTCCTCAATGCATACCACTCCCCTCCTGAACCAGCAAAACACTTACACCAGTGTTTAACTTCAGGCTCAGTAAGTGTCCTCAGTGAATTCCTTTCAAAGTCAATCTAACTGCTCACTTGCTTCAAAGATAAGCACACGTTTTTGCAGAATCAAGATCTGAGTACTCAGCACTTGCCAGATTCAATCCCATTAAAGAACAGCGGACAGCCAGGTAGGCTGAAGACTCTATGGTTGTGATAGAGCGTTTCAGTATTAACGTCTTTGTGAATGACTGTTAGAGTTACTGGTAAATTGTCTAACTGAAAATCATTTTCCATCAGAAAAACATCAATTATGTAGAAGTAAAATGCAAACAGAATTATACAGATTTTGATGTATCTTTTCAAACATTATTGAGAAATTGTGTTTAGGATAATATTTCTCTCTCTCTTCTTTTTTTCTTTTTTGAGGGAAGAAAGAAAAAAATCCCAACTCTAGAGAACAGCAAATTCATTTCGTACTGATCTACAGCAACTGTAGTTGACCAAACTCTACAGTGAAAACATTTTCCACTTATGATGGGTTTCATCCGCTCTTATTTAGATGCTTAAAGTTTATGTCCGAGTTTGTGATCCATAGCTCCCAGTACAGTCAATTAGATGAGCACATCCAGAGCTCTATTAACTGCCCTAAAGTAGATCTTGAAGACAAATCAGAGTGAGGTGCTGCTCCACGCTTAAAATGAGGAGATTGACAGTACCAGGCTCAAACATTGATGCCTGATTGCCAGAGTTGGGCAAGAGCAGAATGATCAGGGGGTTGTCCAACTGACTCTGTCCCGGCTGCAGCCACAACTGTTTTCCATCAAGTGTCCTATCAAAAATTGCCATCATCCTGGCAAACCACAGCTGTGCTGCTGTGAAGCAGTGGATTTGAACTGAAGGACATATTTTTTTTTCCAGACATTTAAAAAAATCCTTGTATTTCATGTTTACATCCGTGTAGTGCAATGGGGGCTTTAACTTCTAATACCACTGGGCATGTGAGCAGCAATGCAGTACAACAAAGCAAAATAGCTCCCTTTTTAATGGCTACGTCCATATCACTAAACAGAGCAGACCAGGGACCACCTTCAGGATTTGCAGCCAGTGGCCAGGGATTGTTCCTGGGACCAGAGTAAAATCATCTGTTGGGAATGGCCCCTGGTTTTCTCTGTCCTCCATGCCTAATAATTTATTGGAAAAGTGAGAACTTACATGGACTTTATGCAAGAGTGTATGCCAGCAATTAAGAAGTACACACATGCTGGCCATGTTTTAGTTAATAGTGTAGATGTAGCTCCAGAATACTTTTTCAAGGACACAAGGGAAACAGACAAATGCATAAAAGACTCACACTGGGTGAGCCTCCCTTCATCAAACGGAGTCATTGTGTCTAATACTTTTCAGAAATTTTCTGCTTCTATGTGAATGCAAATGAGATTTATTTTTCTTGCTTTTCTCCTCCCCTCTCCCCTCAATTATTTGGATACCCTTTTTTTTGATATCTAGAAACTTCAATTCCTATCTTCATTTTATGGCCAGATCACCCCAGTGGCTTCTTGTGTCAGCTTTGCTCTTCCCCCTCCCAGTGGTTCTTTCTGTGATGCATTGATGGATAAGCAATCATGTCCTCTCTGTCTTTATATGGTTAAGTTAAACAAGAGAGGCTGACTGCTGGCTATGGTTCGTCCGATAGTGAAACGATGCAGCACATATCTCCCTACAACCGGCAAAACCTCCAACGGTTTTTATCTAAGGAAACATTTCTTTCTAGCCTACAAATTCAGCTGAATATGTACAAAACCATGTAAACAGTCTTATTGTATGTCAGGATCATTTTGGGTTTAGACAGTTTGTGAGGGAATTGGAAGGCTGATAATGCCTGTTGTTAATTGTTCTTCAGTATGGCTCAGTTACTTTCTTGAACCAGGAAATTACTGCTTTGAAACCATCTGACGCTAACAATAATGCATTTCTTTTTGGCAATATTACACATAAATTGATTGATTGGATCATCTTTCTACATGTCAGTTTAAATGTAAGTTCTACAGGAATTCAGCTTGGAAAGATTTGGCCTCTATACAAATAAACCCATTATTACATGTTCCAGACATCATTATTGTAGTGTTATAATACTGTTTTCCTAACTGAGGCATTAAATACTAAATAGTCTTTCATCTAGTGTTATGGCTGTTTCTACACTATTTATTGGAGTGGATTGAAAAGATCCATGATAAACCCATTAAGCAAAACCAAAAGAGAAATCCAAATATATATTAAAAAGCATACACCTATTTACTGTAGCATCAATAGAAGTTTAAATTAAAATTATATTGGGGATTTATCTATTAAAAAAGTTTAAATGTGTTATTAAAATATGTTGCTTGTTATGTTTTCATTTAAATGAAATATTGGTGTAGGATTAGCAGTTTGTAGAAACTGCCACTGCTTTTCATAAAAGCAAAGAAGATATCTATTAATATGAGTTATAACACCAGTGTAAAACTGAAGTAGCTGTAATTACTGCCTAACACAAACAACATAAATCTCCATCCCTTGAATTTTGCTATAAGTAACAAAATTGAGAAGAAAAAAGACAGCTTCAAGACACTTCCCTTTATCAGCTTATGCCATACGTAAAAACAGTGAAAAAGGCATCACAATCAGTTTCCATAGTAAGCACAATTCATATAGGCATTTGGATACACTAAAGGTTAGACAGTCAACTTGAACAGTCCCTTTTAGGCTGGAGCCACAGCCTATCAAGCTGGGGTCCTTGGAGGACCCATTGCCATATAAGAAAAGGATAAAGAAATCATGCAGCTGTTTTGCTCATCAGTTTCAGCGTCAAACAGGGATGTGAGACTGCTTGGAGGGTGAAATGAGGGCTCAGTGGCTTTATAGCATTAGCTAATATCTAGCCATGCACTTAGCAGATTCGCAGAAGGTCAAATGTGGTCAACAACTAAGTGGAAAATTAATGAGATGTCAGAGAAGTAAATTCCAGAACGGTACCCTACACACCCACCCTGATGCATGTGCCCAGCTAACCAGAGATTATAAATTAACAAATTAAAATATAACCTTTGCATTTGCTTACACTGCTGGAAGAGAGAGCACCATATGGGAAGAACCCTGCAGTGGTCGATCACTGAAGCCTCCTGAATGAATAACTCAATGACTGTTTACTGACCTAGGTAATAATTTAGTCATTATGATTTCAATTGTATGGACACCACACTTTCTCTGGCAAAGAAATCTCTGCTTTGATGGCTGGTTTATAACCTGGTTCTTCCTCAAGCTGGAAGGTTAGTGCCTGAAGTCCAGTTTGCACAAGTTATTGGAAATTTCTGGACAATATCCATGTGTTAGCTGTGAAAATTTGGGGGCCCATTATAAGGCTTCATATTTAATTTATTTTAGCACAGAAGGTTCATTACATATTTCCTCTAAAAACAGAGATTTCCTTGAGCCAACTGTTCAAAATTAAACACATTTCATAAAAAAAACCTCATTCACACTGTGATATGCTTTACTGAAAGACTTTACAGAGCATTTCCCCCATTTCTCTTTAATTCAACTCGATTCACATAAATCAAGCAAGGACCTCTCCACTATGACATTTAAAAAAATGAGAATATGCCTTCTGCAGACCACTTTAGAGTAATGGTTATGCATATCACAGTCCATTTTTCTTTCTCTTACCATCAGGGAATCCATCCCAGATTTCCAATCGGTCATAGCGACAGAACGCTCCCGCTGGAGTATTTGCATCAGGTTCTAGCTCAAAGCTTTCAAATTCCAGTATAATCTCTGACATCTTTGGTGCAAAGATAATGTAAGTGCATTCAAGGCTATTGGGATATTTTTCAGGGAATCCAGGGGACTTTATCACTCCACTTGATGAAGTAAAGTTTCTGGAACATTCAGGTCCTATAAGAGAAAAATCACTTTGGTTTACACTATACTACTACGCAAAGTCATTAGCTGGAAAACAAATAAGGTCATTTTGTCTCTCCAGCAGCAAAGCTGGCTTTTCAATGAAACACCTCATTTCAATCATTGTATTAATCGTTCAGCCAGCTTGTTCCTATTATTGATAGTCAAATTCTAAAGCACAATTCGCATATACTCTCTGATCTCCAATTTTCTATTTGTATGGAACAATACGAAAACTTGTACCAGCTCTAGAAAAAATTATGACAAATACAAAGTCATGTGGGAACAATGAAAGCGTAAGCTGCAGAAATCTCAACAGAGCCCTAGAGAAATAATTATAGCCCCTTCAAGCTCAAATCTTTAAATCTTACAGCTGACAGGCTTTTATTGGTGAAATAGTAATTTTTACAAAAGCGGGTGAGTGAATTCAGTAGAGGGAGTAGTGGTTTCAGATTCTTGGAGCGCTGACTCAGTAACTCTGCCAGATGTGACCTATGCCTCCTTGACAAACTAAATGTGAAAGGTAATTCGTACATGTACCAAGGGTGAGTGACTCATTCTGAGTGGTGTTGACACAGGTGCACCAGTAAAATGTTGCTGTTAGGGCAGGCATGATAAACTATGTGATTACAGGCTGTGTTGCTAGAAGTCACCTAATGTCAATGTTGACACATCAGCTTTCCCTGATGTCCCCACTATGGCACAATGGGATGCTCCAAACACTGTTCTTGGTGGAGCAGGAAAGTGGCAGTAAAGATGCAAGGTTATAAAAGGCAAGATCACTGGATTTGCCTTTGTGAATATGCGGGACTAAAACTGGAGTCCCTCTCTTGTTGACAGATCACATTTCACCTTTTCTTAGGTCTCTCAGGAATCCTTTCTGTGTATCCCACATCTGCAGGTGTGTTCAGAACCAGCCACAGGCACTGCCCACACATCCTCCCACAGGGTCAGCATAGGTACCCCTCCCTCTCTGACTTCTGACTCTCTGAAGTTTAATGGGAAGTGATTTACAGGATTTGGGGCATCAGTGGACAGCAGCTGACCTGGGACTTTGGGTAGGATGACTCAGAGGAAGGTCTTTGGACATGGAGTATAGGCAGGAGATAGGCAACAGAGGTTGGTTACGACAGGTTGTGCTGAAAGATGACTGTGTATGAGGATTCCCAGTATGCGTAGAGACTGCAGTAAGGAGCCTTAGAGGATTTCCATTGCTTAACACAGATCATTGAAGGAAAACAATCTGGCTTGTTACGTATATGAATACTCTTATTTCACCATAGAAAATATTTTTCTTGTTAATGTGCCAAGCATATTACCCCCCACGGATTTGGCCAACTCCCAGCTAAATTCAGCATGCAAGAGAGGGGTCCGAATGAATGCTGTTGGTTCAGGTATTTTTATCCTTCAACAGAGACTGATAGGAAATGCTTGAGTAACCACATCAATATTCAGAGCACTTCATGGCATATTTTAGAAGATGTAGATATTAATGCTCGCATAACCTGACCCATTCCAATTTGGGAAATTATATTTTGCCTATAATTAAATCGCCCCCTTAAACATTAGTCAGATATTTCTCTTCTCTCCCTGTCATTCCCTTGTCTCCTTGTCATGTATGGGAGGGTCATATTCTAGTTGTTCCTCCTCACTCCCACCAGTAGCTGCTGTTCCAGGATAAAATAGCTTTGCTATGCCATTCATAGCATAAAGTGCTCTGTACACCTCTTGAAATCCAATGAAAGATGCAATATAAAATGTAAGCCAGAATCATTATTGCTTTACTAAATACAGCCAGATCCTGGCTCTGCGACTGCATGGTCGTCAGGCTCCTTACACTCACACATGGTATCTGAATAACAGCTTGCTTTATTTTAAACACGTTCAAGTCAATCTGGTGCAAGAAACAAAAACTGTTTTCAGAAGAGCTGCCTCACTAAGATGCCCTCCACAGCTTTTTGACTCTTTATTGACACTGCGAAGGAACTCCAGGAATTAAATCAACACTGACGCTACAATGGAGTCCATGGGGTGATGTTCATGGAAAAGTGGCAGAAAAGGTTCTGGCACAGATCAGAGAATTTACACATGTGGGTGTGTATGAAACAAAGGAAGAGAGATAAGCTGAAGGAAAGAGAGAGAAGGCAAAAGAGAGGGCAAAGAAAAAAATATGGCACTGGAGATTATTTCAATTGCTTTCTCTAGGTGTCATTGAGTCAGAAATTTAGTTGACTAAAGTTAGGAATGTTGAATGTGAACCATGTAGGTCCTCTACTAGTGAAGAGGCTACTCATCCACCCTGAGATAGGCTGGCTGACAGAGCCAAAATGATGAACCTTTCAGATGGGCAAACCATTAGGCAACCTGGGTTTCAAGTTTTAGTCTGGAATTCAACTTCTTCACTGTCTTTCTGGCTAAGGAGCGGGATTAGAAGTAAAAACAGCACATACTCTCAAAACCTATAAAAAATTCATCACAAGTTATTATGGGTGCTTGTCTCTCCTTACCATTTCCATGGTGTGTGGCAATTTAAGTATGATGTTTTCTTCTAAAAAACTAAGGATGCTTTCACAGAGATAATGGGCAAAAATATACTGTGTGCTGGAATGCAGCTCAGCACCACAGGACTGTGGGCTTGGGATCTTTACAATATTTCTCATACCTGGGAAATGATGACTAAGTTGTGAATATGCTAAAATGAAGCGTGTTAGTCTGGTGTGAGCAACTGAGCTCCACCTGCATAACAGGGTAAACTGGTCAGCTTTATTTGGTACAGAAAATAAAATGTAAATTTAGAACAGCATATATGCATTAACTCAAAATATAAAAAGGCCTGTGTTCCCACAGCAACAGTAAGTTGCATCCTGTGTGTACACACAGCATTTCTAACACTGTACCTGGTGATAACTTTCCCGTCTTAATATACAGTTTATGCAGAATGAACTAGAGTTAAAGTTGCTCTGGGAGCCATAATTTTGAGTTTCCTGACTTTTGTGTGTGTAAAATCACGTTCATAATGCCATCTTAACATGGTTAATGTGCATCACTGAGAGGTGTAAATGACCACACAAGGAAATAAACATGACATTCCTGTCAGAGCTCTGAGTTGCTACTACACCATTAGAAAATAAATAAAAGCTTTTTTCTTTAAAATGCTCAGTCGCTAAAACAAATTGCTTCACTGGCCATTCTTTAACTTCTTCTTTTGTTTCAGCCTTGTTCTTTATGAAAGATGGAATTGTATCTGTAAGCACTGAGCAACTTCAAGGCACAATTTCAGGAGTTTAGCCTTCTAAAGACACTGAAATAAACAGAGAGATTTTTTTCAGGGAAGCTTGGTGTCATTTGAATGCTGAGTTCTTTTAAAAAATGTGACCCTGAAGGTCGCCAAAAGTATTTCTGGGAGCCAAGAGTGGATTTACACACAGGGAAGATGGTGAACAAGAGGTCTGTGGCCCCAATTAGAACTGTGCAGAAGAGCAATAGCATGCAATAGCTCCTCATTAACAGTACAGCTGCCACCAAGCGCATGTTCTGAACGTGTATGTTCTGAACACGCGTGTGCTGAACGCAGCTGAAAATCTGGCTCTGTTTTAGGTGCATAAAAGGGACTTGAACTGGTTCTGAGTATGGGGCACTGCTTGGGAGTGGTGTGCACTGCAAATTTGGAGTTTTAAGCTGGTTTTGAGAACATGACCCTAAACACTGATGTTGAAGTAAACGTGTTTTTCTATAGCTTATTGTCTTTCTATAGCTTATTGTCTTTCTGTATATTATAAGATTCGGTCCTCTATTCTGCAGGCATGGACTATATGTATTATTTATCTCTATCCAGCTATAGGGAATGTGTACACCAAAAAAAAAGATCTTACTTCCCTTCTAGCTACTGAATCTGGAAGTCTTATCAAAGAGGAATTTTCTATAGGTCTGGTTGATCGCTTCTATGAACTCGGCTGCTGGATGAGGGAAAGGCTGTGGATGTGGTCTTCCTGGACTTCAGTAAAGCCTTTGACACAGTTTCTCACAGCATTCTGCTTCGGAAACTGTCAGCCTCTGGCCTGGACAGGCACACACTCTCCTGGGTGGAAAACTGGTTGGCTGGCCGGGCCCAGAGAGTGGTGGGAAATGGTGTGAAATCCAGCTGGAGGCCAGTGACAAGTGGGGTTCCCCAGGGCTCAGTGCTGGGTCCAGCCCTGTTCAATGTCTTTATCAATGACCTGGATGAAGGCATTGAGTGCACCCTTAGCAAGTTTGCAGACGGCACTAAGCTGGGTGGAAGTGTCGATCTGCTGGAGGGTAGGGAGGCTCTGCAAAGGGATCTGAACAGGCTGGACTGCTGGGCTGAGTCCAATGGCATGAGGTTTAACAAGGCCAAATGCCGGGTCCTGCACTTGGGGCACAACAACCCTATGCAGTGCTACAGACTAGGAGAGGACTGGCTGGAAAGCTGCCTGGAGGAGAGGGACCTCAGGGTGTTGGTTGACAACCGACTGAATATGAGCCAGCAGTGTGCCCAGGTGGCCAAGAAGGCCAATAGCATCTTGGCTTGTATCAGAAACGGTGTGACCAGCAGGTCCAGGGAGGTTATTCTCCCTCTGTACTCGGCACTGGTGAGACCGCTCCTTGAATACTGTGTTCAGTTCTGTGCTCCTCACCATAAGAAGGATGTTGAGGCTCTGGAGCGAGTCCAGAGAAGAGCAACAAAGCTGGTGAGGGGGCTGGAGAACAGGTCTTACAAGGAGCGGCTGAGAGAGCTGGGATTGTTTAGCCTGGAGAAGAGGAGGCTGAGGGGAGACCTCATTGCTCTCTACAACTACCTGAAAGGAGGTTGTAGACAGGAGGGTGCTGGCCTCTTCTCCCAAGTGACAGGGGACAGGACAAGGGGGAATGCTCCACCAGGGGAGGTTCAGGCTGGACTTCAGAAAAAAAATTTTCACAGAAAGGGTCATTGGGCACTGGAACAGGCTGCCCAGGGAGGTGGTTGATTCACCTTCCCTGGAGGTGTTTAAGGCACGGGTGGACGAGGTGCTAAGGGGCATGGTTTAGTGTTTGATAGGAATGGTTGGACTCGATGATCTGGTAGGTCTTTTCCAACCAATTCTATGATTCTATGATCCTAGACTGTTTGTTTCTCTGGGCTTTCTCTGTGCTCCATACAGCTTTCTGTGCTCATCAGCACTGAACTCCCAGCACAGGAATCCACCAGGACATGCCTGTGAATGGTGTGAGGTTTTCCTCTCCTTCACCTACCAAACACGGTTTGTGAAAACAACGGCAACATCATCTGCTGCCCACACATACTCTGTTCCTTTCTGAGCCCACAGCCACCTCTTGGGAATGCAGAGCAAAACACTAACCAAAATAAGTCAGAGACTCAGAAGATTACAGTGCTGTTAAGACAGTAACATTGTAAATCATACAGTAATTATCCCTCACACACACAGAGGAAGAAAGCTAATGTTTTAAGAAGGCTGAAACAAACAGCTGATGAAGACTATCACATTACACCCAGAGGAGTCAATCCACAGATGCAGCTGACCCATTGGGTTCTTAATGACTTACACTCATCAAATACAAGCCCCATCTTGGAATGACAAGAGTGACACAATTTCCTCTTTCAAGCATTTTCATGTATTCCTCCCATCCTGAAGAATTAGGGTGAACTTTTTGATGAGAGCAAAAGTTACAGGTTATGAGCTATAGAACAATGAATTGTTTCTCACCTCTTTTGAAAACTTCATAACGGATAGAAAATCCTGCTCCATGTGTCTCATAGTCGGAAACAAATTTAATAAAAAGATGTGGTCCTGAAGACACTAAAGGAGGTGGAGCAATTTTTCCACAGTACTTTCCCCATAAGCGTCCTTCAGCATTGTCTCCATCAATCACTTCAACATAATCGTACCTAGTAGATAAATGGAAGGAAGAAACTTTTAACTTCCAGGAAAGAAGGAGACCTAATTAATTTAGAAACCATAACACAACATAGATAATCAAGAAAAATGCTAGCTTGCTTGGAAAATGCATTATGCTGAAAGATGTAAGCAAAATGAAATAATTAAAATGGACTACATTATGTCCGTAGACATCATCTGGCAACATGGAACTATTAGGAAGAATGGTGTCCATTATGCTGGCAGACAATGTCAGCTAAAGTAACCAATTAACAAAAAAAAAGGAAATCTCATGAGCACAATTCTGTATTATTAAATTGTGTTCCTTTGTCTGTGCAGTGTTGTTATCAATACATAATGCATAGCATTCTTTTCAAACTGTGAAGATCCGTTATGAATTCAAAAATGTCTTTTTGGCTGGAGCTCTTAATGAACAATACTTTGATTTCCATATGCTGTCCTCCAAACATATGTCCACAGAATAATAAATAAATCCCTTAAACATCACATTTTGTTCAAAACTGCACCATGTTTCAGATTAGTGGTAGAAAAAAACTGGTATTTTCCTTGTTAGGTGGACAAATATTTTGCAGCATATCAAAGAACCCACACACCAGTCACAGCACTTGGTTTTTCTCAGACAAACTTGTTTTATTACAGATCATCTTTGCTTAGGTATTTGAATCAAGAATTATGTTATAATATTCATACTCGTACAGCAGATGATTACTGAACAGGCTGGGCTAAATCCTCCTCTGGTTACTTCTTTAATTCCTAAAGACTTTATTAGGTAATGTATATAACAATGCAATAATAACTGGCAGTAAAAGTTCGCCTGGAAGCAACAGTCCTGTTAGGGTTCCTCAACCCTGTCACCAGCGATGCCAATGTATAGGGCTTAGTCTGACAGATTTGGTTTCAGAGGGCTGAGGAGAGCCCAGCAGCTTGATGCACTGAGCCAGCTGAGAGAATACAAATGAGAACAAAAGTCACGGAGAGGCAGAAGCTGCAGGTGCAGAAGCAGGTCTGTTTTTGAGTTATATTAGCAGATGATTTCACTTGACCCCAGACAGGAAGGAGGAGCAGGCACAATTTGTAGAATCAGTTTAATCTTTTCCTAAAAGGTGGTGGCATTTGGAGCCTGGGGTGTGCTCTGGGCCTCTTTTGGATTGCAGTGAAAAGCCTTTCTCTGCCCTCACATCTTTGTGTCTCATCAATGCTGCTGCTTTATTTAACAAGTTGCTGTTAGCCAGACAATTTCATTTACTTTTCATTTTTCTACTACAACTGACATTACAATGCTGCCATTAATTGTTTAGACCTTTATTCTATTCTTATGTTCACTGAAATGTTCCCATCATATTAATGCACAAGGAAGAGCTAAAAATGACAGGACAATAAAGTGTGCCTGACATTTTTAAAAAGATCAAGGGAAAAAAATGTCTTCATGATGACCAATGTCATTTTTTACAACGCTACTCCAAACTGTCCAGGGCACATTACTTATGTTTGCATGAAGTCCTGTGAGACAACTGCAAAGATGATATCACTAGTTAAAATGGATGGCTTAAGGCTCCTTAAATTGAAGATGACGTTACCTCATCAGTTAAAATTGTGTGCCAGCTTTGGTGTATATCAAACAGAAAATAAAGCTGACACTGATGGAACTGTAAGCATTAACATATGTGAAATATTGTGTTAACTGCATTTCCTCTTATGTATTTGATTTTTCTAGTAGCAATTGCTCAGCTAGTTAGCTTCAATGTCCATTTCAGATTCGTTGAAATGCAAAGCGGGAATGTTCATTTCTGAGATAATTTTACAGATAATTTAAGTAGCCTTAATTATTTTTCAAATTAGACTTCTACTCTTTCTATAATTTCTTTATGATATATGTAAAACAGGACTTGCAAGTTGGGAGGAGAGTTGTAGAAGACCCCAGAAATTTTCTTCTTTTTTTCCCCCCTTTAAAAATATCCTTAAGGATACCAGATCTAGGTTCCCTGAAAAACCTATGGGAAGTGCTCAGGAATGCAGGCTGCTAGCTTTTACACTTTAAAGAAAAAAAAATGTTGAGAATTTTTAACAAGACAACCTTTCTCTGAATAATTAACTGTTTGTTAAAGTGATAAGAGTAACCACTTAAACCCACAGCATCTGAGTCTTTGCTTTTCTCTCCATAATAACAGTATTTCACTAGCTTCCTAGGCACTATTGATTGCTCAAACCTCAACGCCCGATACTTTTTCAAATGAATATGAAGAACCCTATTTCTGAATCATATGAAAAATTTTAAATAAAATGCTAAGCAAATTATTGAATGCTTTTTTATTTCGTGTGTAAAGAAGGAAAAAAAAACCCAAAAGGTTTGAATCCAGTATTTTTATTCTGCTACACCTTAAAAAGTAAACAATCTATAAGTACAAATGGAAAAGGAGAAACTTTAGGGATCACCCCTACAACGTTCATATTCTACAGACCATGTCTTTCACTTGGCAGCTAACAAGTGGGTTTTGATTCTCCTACTTTGGTCGCAATATCTGATACCTGGGCTGCTGTAATTCAGTATCTATATTATCTATTCCTTAGGCAAATGAATTTACTCTGGTTTTTACTAATTTATACTTGGAAACCAATGTCCTGCTGTCATTTTTACACTTTTCAAAATCCTACTAGAGAGCTTAGTGTATCACAAACAACTGTTCTTGTAAATAGGAGAAAGTACAGTCACAACTTCAAAATGGAGTTGCTGCCAAGGAAGCTCAGAAAGCAGCCTGCATCTCCCTCTGGACTTGGATAGGGGTTCTTCTCCATAAGTTTGTCAGGAGAAGATGCTGTGCCAGGGATGCAGTTGGCACACTGGCATTCCTCTGAGGAGACTGAATGTGTCACCTCCGCAGTGCCCAGACAGTCTTGGCACGCAGCCCAGAACACTGAGTTTGCAAATTTGGATTTCCCACTTGGCAATTCTTCGCCTAGTTACTGCTGCCAATGGTGTGGCAAATATTTCTTGTAATGTTATAGTCCTTTATGGTTTATGGCACATAGATGTAAATATAAACATGGTGCTAACCGCTGAGTGCAGTTTAAGGTGAAAAACTAGAGCATGAGTTCATGTGTGAGAACAGGAGATGCCTGCCCATAACAGGGGGTAGTCGTGGATACATTCATGGAGTCATAATGCAAAAGCATTCCCTTTCGGCTTGCCTGGGTCTTTCTGGATATGCCACTTTTGTTTACTTTCTGTTTGCACCCTCTGTGGTATGCAAGGACCATGCGTGGCTCTCGGGTAGGAGCCCACTGAAATGCACTGCAGAG
This sequence comes from Phaenicophaeus curvirostris, assembly GCF_032191515.1. Classification (NCBI taxonomy): domain Eukaryota; kingdom Metazoa; phylum Chordata; class Aves; order Cuculiformes; family Cuculidae; genus Phaenicophaeus; species Phaenicophaeus curvirostris. The sequence continues at coordinate 15,433,224 of NC_091397.1, read as the reverse complement.
CTCGCATGGTCCCCTTGCTTCTCCTAGCCAGTGCCTGAACATGCCATTACTAGATAGTCTTAACTTTATGGTTCAGTAAAACGATGTCTGGGAGACTATGATATGAATCTGTAGGGTGGTTATGAGTATTTTGGTTATTAGACCAAAATTTGGTTATTAGACCTGTCAGAATTAAAAGCTCTTCCATCTCTCTCTCTCTGTTTCTTTTATCACTCTGATTCCACTTCCATCAAGCTGCTAAATCTCTCCCTGACACAAATTATCCACACCAATCAATCTTTGGTTCTGAGAAGTTGCTTCTTAGTATGTATCGTTCTTTTGCCTTTATTTGATAAAGATTTTTTTTTTATTATTATTATTCCTTGCAAGCTCCACTTTAACTGAACAGAAGGCAAGAAGAAATCTAAATAAAGAGTTTTGAGTTGTTCTGCACTGTGGATTTTTGCCCCATTGGTGACTGAGGGTTAGTGGTGTAGGATTTACTGCAGTACCTGTGGCACAAGGCAAGCTGTACCCCAGAGTTTAAAGCTTAAGAGCTGCAGGCACTGGAGGGACACCAGCGTTAATCTCAGTTTATTAGCAAAAAGAAGAAGTGCATGCTGTTGAAAATAAAAAAAAATTAAGGACAGCCCCAAACGAGTTGTTTTTCTGCCTATAACATCAGATTGTTCTCCATTTCAGACTCCGTGCAGCTTGCCTGCTCTCCAGGGTCTCCTGTGCTCCACCCTGGCAAGGGGACCCATCTCATAGGCACTGGATGGGCACTATTCCCCATGGAGGCGTGCCAGCCTTCCCTGGGAGCTCCATGCAGGTATTCATACAAAGGGGATATAATTTCTTATGCATAGGCCTCAAAGCACACCTTGATGGCATCAAAAGCAGCATTTGGCCCTTGGAGGATCCTGGGTGGCTGCTGTGTCTGCAGCCAGCCACCAGTCTAAGCAGAGCACATGCACTCCCTGAGCACGAGGAGGCATGGGAACTGCAGGCTTCTTTTGCTTTTTTAGCCTCTTCACAGTGTGTTGTGCATTCCTGCCTGGCTGCTTGCTTCCATCACACACTGCAGTTTTCCCAATGGAGATTTTTTTCTCCATCCCATCAAGTCAGCTGTTGGTGTGGATGTGTCCTTGACAAGATAGAGAGTGACCTTTTTTTCCACTTTCGTTCTTTCCTTCTTTCTCTCTTTCCCCCTTTCTTCATCTTCCTTTCTATCCTTCTTTCCCTCTTTTCTTTTTTCTTTCTTTTTTCTTTTTAGTCTCTCTCATCTTTCTTTTTTCTCTTCCTTTCTCTCTTTCTCTTTCTTCCTTTTCTTTCTTTCATTTATTTCTTTTCTTTTTTTCTTTCTCCCTTTCTTTTTCTCTCTCTTTCTCTCTTAAAACTATTTAAATTCCAACAGATCATTATCTGACTGTGAACACCCATACGGTCAAATTAGCTCCATCCAAGCAGTGTAAACTCCATGAGAAAGGGGGAAGTGGAAGTGAGTGCTCATGGCAGGAGGCTTTTAAACTGGTTTTGCTTATACTGGATTCATGGCGCAGATGAAGCCTCACAAGGGAGACAACATATCTTCTGAATCCCACATTCTCTAAAGTGCTGGATATTCAAATATACAATTTGGATTGATTAAAGATCTGTAATTTACTGAAATCCCTAATTGTTTGGGGGGCCTTTGTTTCCACTGGTCTTTTGTCAGCTGGTGTTTTTATGGTCTTCACCCAGGGCCAAAATTCACTGAAGTTACTCATACAAAGGTCCTGTCAGTCTAACAGGTTTCTGGGAATAAGGCCACTGGGATTTGGCCACTGTTCAGTAACTTACTAATGCCATTAACTGACAGTGGGTCTCCATTAAGAATGAACTAGTGTGGGTCTATTTTAGTTCAAGACAATGCTGTAGTAAAAAGAGAAAAGATGTAACAAAGACATTGATGAAGCTCTGCAGCTACCCACTGTAACAGTTTGATTGCGACTCATGTTAGCAACAGTTTTATTATTACACTGGTTTCTGGAATAACCTAATGCTTTGGGATTTGCCCTTTCATTTTAAAATTAAGCTTTTAATTCTCTTAAGAATAGAGGATTCTGAAATATAACATACCTTAACCAATAAAAGTTCAAAATCCAGAAGTAATAAAAATAATCTATACTATTTTAATATCTGATTATCCTTCATCTTATCACATGCTTTTGGCTGTTTGGCTCCTGCTTTTTGAGTACCTGGGACTGGCAGAACTGAGATCTGAATTAAGTAAGCAAGATTATATCTGCGCTTTTATCTATCCAGCTCCACTGAGAACATTAGACAGATTTTTAGCTGCTGCAAATGAGATTAGCCTCTTTATGTCAATGGATCTAAGCCAGTTCACATTAATATATGGCTAACGAGGGTGCAAGTGGTGACAGAATATTTTCCCTTGTATTTACTTAGTCCTATTCTATTGACATCAAATAAAACCTGGAAAATTCTTCAACAGAAATGTGAACACGAGGATTCACTCCAGAATTGAGTGTAATTATGTAAAGCAGAAAATGAAAAATCAAAGTTTGTGGACCAGATTTTGCCATCTTAGTGTCCTGGGGGATGTAAAAATAAAATTCATCTGCTAAGGTCTCCAACATATCTGTCTGTAAGAAGTATTTTACCAATGAAAAGATTTGATCTTGAAGTAGGACAAACTCCACTGATTTCACTGCTTGCCAGATACAGTAATAAATTATAATATAATGATCCCACTATATAAAAATGAAAACCTCTTCTGGGAAGAAACATTCAATTTTAAACCTCTGCAGTGAGGAACTTCAGTTCATAACTTTCTGGCATAGAAAAAAAGCTATCTTTTCATGGAAAAAGAGTTCTGTCTGTCAAATAAGACAAATTTACAAATCCATGACTTCCACTTTAAGTGGGGGAACAAAGAAACACTTGGCAGTTTAAAGACTTTAGAGACAAGGAGCTTTCTAGTGTCAAACTGGTGAAGTTTAGTATTTATAGGAAATTCACATGCCTCTAATTACTCTAAATTCAGTTCCCAAGTAAAATACACCATCTGGAATACATTAGAGTCATTTTCAACTTGTTCACCTCCCTATTTCACTGCAAAATCTTACCTCTTGCCAACTTTCCAATGTTCTTCACAAAATAAAATGCAGTCTAATTTTTACTAGTTGTTTCATAGTCAGTTTATCTACATCGAGCCAGCTAAGGGCTTAAGACACTGGAAAGAAATATTTCTTTCAAGTAATTTTCTTATTACTCATTCTACTTCAAGATTTACATCCATTCATACAGACATTTCAGGTGTGAGAGTTATGCCTTTGCTTAATTTGAATTCTAGCCACTAATTTGACATCATTAGATTTTGGGAAGATATTCTAGGCGATAAGAGAGAGAAAAAAGATGTCACAGGCAGTCAGTCATCTTGCATAAGAGTGAGCACTTACAGGTAAAAAAAATGATTTCCAAAAACTCAATTACACAGTTTTGTTTTTGTTTTTATGACCTCCCAAGAGACACCCATCAATCAGAAAACTTCTCGTTAGATGAGCAACTTCATCCAAGTATGCCAATCTGTCTATAAGCGAAGCTCTGCAACATTCCTCCGAGGTAACGTTGCCATTCTCGTTTTACATTTGTGGAGACAGAACAGATAGACTGAGTGCCAACAGCCTCCCTTAAATTTTGCAAACAGCAAGGAACAAACCCTAGATAGCCAGATACCATATTTTAAATGAGCCCAGTCTAGCTTACATGGAAAGATTCCTAACAGTTTCTGTGGCTTTCAAATAAAGCTTCTGAACAGAGGCTTGAAACTTGGAAGTCTTCTTAAGCCATAGAATGACTGGAAGAAGGGACTGCAAAGTCTCACAGAGTCTCACAAATACGTTTGTGTGATTTCTGTAGAAGAACAGATGTATGCATACAGAGACTCATACATATATACACACCCACACTGCTGCAAGGAGTCAAACACTATCTGTATGTCTCTATATCCATTAAACATTGTTTTCATGTGCCTAACTTGTTTTCTGATTTGTGGTTGGATTAACACTGTTAGCATGTTCTGCTGAATTAATTAAAAAGCCTGCTTAATTGGTATGTTATAGAAACTTCAGGTTTACGTCCTCAAAAGCCCTGAGCAGAGAAAGAGTTGCATCAAATGAAGATGAGAATAATTTGTTGTTTCTTTTTCTTTTTCTTCCCATGAAAGCAGAAAAGGAATGCTTTAAAGTGATGGCAACCTTATAGTACTCCACTTGGGAGTTTTGAACTGCTGATTAATTCATAATTATCCTGTTGGGAACTATATGGTATATTAATCATAACCTTAGGAACTTGACTTTTAAGTGTATTAGGTAGATACTAGCTTTTCACAGAAACTGTGAAAGTTCAGAACATAAAATAAGTTCCACATTTTTGAAACTCAAATATTTGTCCCTTGTGGGCTGTCTACAACCTCTCTGAGTAACACCCATAATTAATGAAATGAGAAGAGGCTAAAGAGAAAGGCAATTGCAGATATATACACATCAGCTTTAGAATACAAGTTACAGCAATTTTCTCCCATGGCAATCAGGAAAATGATGGACACTTTCGTTTACTTCCAGTTAGGAACTATATTAAGAGAGTATTAAGGATGAGGAGTTAGGCACTTGGAACTCAATATTTCTCACTGTTGTTCTTTTTGTTCTGATTTCTGCACCACATTTCCTTTGGGCAGACTGTCGGCCAAGTGAAAAATCCACTGTGGGATTAGCATCTTCTAATACCTAGTCTGCATTGATACAAATCATTTCTGTGGGTCTTCTTTGCCTGAAATTGTGACAAATGTGACTGAGTGGATTGATATTTGCTGTGACCGTATTTAAAGCCTGTATATATAGGCACAGGACTAAGCACAACAAGTGGAGTTACCAGTAAAAATGCAGCTTTGTTTTTGATATTTTTGGATAATCAGTGTTTAATCATGTGTTAGAACTTTTTCTGTGGCTTTTTTTTGTTTGTTTGTGTTCTCTGGGGGAGAGACAGACTCTCTAAAGCTATCCCCAAAGAAAAAAAGATTTTGAATTACATACAGTAGATAAAAACTTTTGAGACTTTTATGGATTGAAAATGGAGTCCTAAAGTGTGTGAAACACGTGGCATTATTAGCTAAATGTTGTCATAATGCTGAGATCTTTGGCAGCCTGTTGTAACACTTCAAGATCATAGAATCATAGATTCATAGAATAGTTTGGGTTCCACCCCTGCCCTGTGATAGGCAGGGATACATCCCACTAGCTCAGGCTGCCCAAGGCCCCATCCAACCTAGACTTGAACACCTCCAGGGATGGGGCAGCCACAATTTCCCTGGGCAACCTGTGCCAGTGTCTCACCACTCTCACCGTGAAGAAGTTCCTCCTCATGCCTAGCCTAAATCTGCCCCTCTCCAGTTTATACCCATTGCCCCTAGTCCTATCACTACATGCCTTTGTAAAAAGTCCCTCCCCAGCTTTCTTGTAGCCCTTTCAGGTACTGGAAATCACTATAACGTCTCAGAGACTTCTCCTCTCCAGGCTGAACAACCTCAACTCTCTCAGCCTGTCCTTGTATAGGAGGTGCTCCAGTCCTCTGGTTATCCTTGTAGCCCTCCTCTAGACCCACTCTAATAGCTCCATATCCTTCTTATGTTGAGGATTCCAGAACTGGAATCAGTACTCCAGATGAGGTCTCACAAGTGACGAATTGAGAGGCAGAATCACCTCCCTCCACCTGCTGGCCATGCTTCTTTTGACACAACCCAGGATAGGGGTTGGCCTTTGGGGCTGTGAGCACACACTGCTAGCTCATATAGGGCTTCTCATCAATCAGCACCTTCTATGTCCTTCTATGTGGGGCTGCTCTCAATCACATCAATCCCCATCCTGTACTGAAACTGGGGATTGCTCTGACCCAGGTGCAGGACCTTGCACCTGGCCTTGTTAAACCTCGTGAGGTTCACACAGGCCTGCTTCTCCAGCTTGTCCATGTCCCTCTGGATGACATCCCATCCTTCTGGTGTGGCAACTGCACCACTCAGCTTGCTGTCATCTGCAAATTTGCTGAGGGTGCACTTGATCTTGCTGTCTACATCACTGATGACGTTATTAAACAGCACTGGTTCCAGTACGGACCCATGAAACACATGTCTCCCGACTGCTTTCGTATAATATAAACTTGAAAAGACAAAGTGTCCGGCCACAGCATCTAGAAGCCCTCTCTGGTACAGAAGGCACACATAGCTGAATAAGAAGTATTTGTAGATCAGAGATAACCCACTTATAATGTCTGCATGTTTCCTGGTGGGCCATTATCTCAGCACAAAACCATTTGGTTGTGTACATTGCCACTTTAACAACCAACCCTTAAGCAACATGAGTAATACACATAGCTGGTAACTTTAAAGAAGCCCTGGCTTTGTGAAATCTAAGCGATATTTCACAAGGGCAGTGCAAGGAACGTTTACTCATGGATGGTGCTTTCAAATTTCAGTCTCCTGACCTTAGAAAGCATGATGAAGAACTGCCTGAAAAAGTCCCATGGTTCTTCTTTTGTTTTGCAATGGGGACACGTGCATGCACATATGTGATATTTCCAAGTGTATATTTTTCTATTTTTTGTACAAAAAACTCCTGAATCATTTTAGGTCTCTCCTTCCGAAGTTCATTCTCAAGCAAAGTAGTAGCCTGGAAACTTTCAGCCTGGAAGATGTGCATTTCAAAGCAACTAAAGCAAATGAGAATAGGGAAGTAAAGTGGAAATTGCTATGCAAATTTAATAATAGTAATTGCTACCAATCCTTTTCTATTAATTTGTTGTCCAATTTCAGTACAGACATTATAAATAAAGTCCCTATTGGTAACGTACTGTGTAGCTGGGTTGTGCACACACCACTCTGTCAAACCAGTTAGCATAAACCTTCCCATGAGTTTCTGCTGTTGAAATCTACTTTAGGAAATTCAATAGCATCCTCAGAATCATCTTCCTATAAAGTAAGTGAATATTTAAAATTTATTGCAAACAGATCACTATTTCTTTTAAACTCAGTTTAGTATGAAGTTGCAGTACATTGTTTTTGTAATAGAGCTCATGGTTAAACTGTACCAATTTGAAATATCAGTATATAAAAGTTTGTCCCATTAAGCAATTTTATTACCATTTTATTGTGTGTAACATTGAAGTAGAAAGTATATATAACATCAATGAATGTATTTATATTATGATAAAATGTATCATAGATGTTTAAAGCTGCTAAGCCTGAAGTTAGTTCTTTTGCATCCTGTATCACAGAGAATGTCACAGCTTTTATTAGTTTTGTGACCTTATGATTTATATGGGTCTTGAGAAATAACTATGTGTTTAGAATGGAGGAAAACAGTGGCCAATAAACATTCCCAGTAGCCTAAAAACAGGAACAGCTTGTTAGCTGAGGTCAGCCATATGACCCAGCTCCTAGTGAAACTGCATTGTTATAGCTGGAGCATAGGGCAAACCAGCCACACAAAAAATCCCACCCCAGTGATCCACCTCTCATAAAAATGTCTTTCTTAAAAAGAGAGGCATGCGATAATGACTTACAGGAAGGAAAATGTGCACAGCAGATCAGCATCATCCCTGGTACAAATTTACAGAGCTTAGTGGACTTGCATCAGAGGTGCCAACTCTATTTAAAAATGAAAAACTAAGTTGAAAACCTGCCAGAATTCACAAGTGTCTGCTAAAGAATTTTGCATAGTTTTCTTCTGGTACTAAATGCTTACTTGTGACACCAAGCAGGGTAATGAACATACCCATGACACAAACACATACACAGCTTGTGGGTTTCAGTAATTGGGACCATGCTCCCTACATGCATGCGAGCTCAAATCCCCAGCGGGAACTGCACAAATGTCAAGGAAGTATTCATTAGATGGGACTGAGTTTGCCTTCTTCCCACTTCCATTTCCTCCCTCATCGGTGCAACTTCTTGAACTATACTTTCTTAAATCTGCTGAACATTTGGAGCTAAAGTCAGTGAAGGCTAAATCTTTCTTGGAGCCGCATGGCTGTGAGATGACCCCTGCCTTTGGAATCAGGGCATTGCAAAACCTAAGTCAAGACTAACATGCTCACACAGAAATTGCTGCTTTTGAGGTCAGCAGTAATGCTCTCTTATAATCGCTCTCTCCCACCCTTGTCCTGGCAGCTTCAACAGCTGTGATCCAGAAAAACACAGAGTCTTCAGGAAACGGCTATTACTAGATTGAAAAAAGCATGGGATAATGATGTAGATTTGTCTTCTGCATTTCATGGGTCAGGCTTCTGTCCTTGCTTTCTACTCAGGGACATGGAGAGCGTGACATGGAATTATAATAATGTTTTACCTGAAACATTAAGGGGACCTTTAGTAACTCAGTGAATTACAAATGTAAACAGTGAAGCAACTTCTTTCCTTTTGCTACCCATAAGACAGTGGTGCTCTAAGTCTTCATTAATCAATTACAATAAATAAGCCTTGAAAGGCAATAAACTGTTACATGGCTGATGGAAACACCTACTCTGTAATTAAATGGGTGAAATCCTGATTTGATGGCTTTTGTTTTGTTTACACTTTCAGCCAGGTATCTATTAGTGATTTCACTTTTGTCTGCCTACTTAGTAGCTATATGTATACAAGAACAATTTGTATAAGACTCTGTTGTATTAATCATTGATTCTTTCCTCTCTTTCACTCACAGCAAGCAGCACACTAACCCAGACAGACAAGCATGAAATATATTTGGGCCGTATTCTTTTGTACGTGCAGGGAATCTGAGCAAGATAACGCCATGCTTCCCTTTGCAGTTTAATAATGCAAAAGACAGGCTTTAGCACACTAGGGAGAACAAGGTTTGTTTGCCTTATGCATTCTTAAAGGTATAAATTGCCAAAAACAGTAGTAGGAAGTCTGGGAAGGAAATGAGATAATGCCCCATCCCTTTCCTCACTTTGAGCCCCCTGAGCTGGCTCACATAGATGTCTGGCTTGCACAGAAGGATTCAGGGACTCCTTTTGGCAGTGCAGTCTCCATCCTCTAGTCGCAAACCCTCCCCACGCTATGTCTGAGGTGGTGCAGCTCCTGGGGTGCACTGCAGATTGCAAGGTGCACTTCTGGAGCCGTCCGCCTTCTACCAGTGGTACAGCTTGTAGCATGTGAACAAAAGGGAAACCTGCAGTTTTGCTCTCTCAGTGCTAAGATACACAAATAAACAACATCACACCCAGCTTGGAGCCAGATGATACAGATACTGTGTTCATCCCCTACTTTGAATAACACAGCTGGTACTTGGCAGGGGGAGGATCTGTAGCTGGGGAAATCTGAAACTGTTTGTCAAAATCACTTGTTTTTTGCAAACTGAAATATTGTTTTTATAATTTTTAAATACAACCCCTTCCTGCCTGAACATCTCATGTACTTCATGCCTTGAGCCTAGGTGTCAGCACCTAGTCTCCTTTAAAATTTTACAAGGTAACATAAACTCATTTTGTTACGTTGTAAACATTTCCAAGATACAGGATCCTGTTTTTTATTACAGGGGTGAAATGGCAATTATCTCCCCTCTTTCCTGAAACATGCGGGAAAAAGCCCTTAACAAACTAAGGCACACATTCTTTATTAGCTTTAACCTGAATTTGGTCTCATGGGCACTGTAAAGCCAGTCTCTTCTCTCTGAACAAAGGGATGTTAGGAGACTAACAGACTCTTACTGAGGCAAAATCCTGCCTGACTCACAGCATCAACGCGTGCTGAGATGAACAGATTCCTGAAAAAGCTCTAGCGAACTGAATTTTCATATACTTTATGAAAATATATGCATATAGCAGCCCATATTCCAGCTTTTTGTCAACTACTGCACATCCTCCTCAAAGAGATAACACAAAGTGGCCTCTGCCCTTGCATGATTGCCACATGTCTAATGTAGGAACCACGCCAGCCAGATAACTTTGAGAAATATTTCAAACCTTCATCCCTTCCCCTGAGAAAATTCCAGACGGGAATTCTCAAAAATCAGAACTAGCAGTGGCATAGGAGAGCAACTGATGAAGCATTGTCTCCTATTTTCCCCACAGGGATAAGGATCATGGAAGAGCCTCTAATGCCAGCAAAAAATGGATATATGAGCTGGAAAGAACCAGAGTAAGGTTTCTATGCAGCATTAAATAACAGTATTGCTCATTAGCAGTGTTGCTCAGAGCAGTGATAAATTCTACCAAAAATTGCTGTTCTTGCATTTGGAGATGTGACCACAACATGGGAACATGTCTGAACTATTTTTATTTAACTGGGTGAGGTACTAACAATGTCATAGACTGTTTAGTGCTAAATGTTCCCACTGGGGACAATGAAACCTTTGCCACCACAGCTTTGCCACTAACTGTGTAAAGATTTGACATGGTTATGGAGGATGCAGTCATGTCTTTGACTGCAGTGTGGATGCAGATGTCCAACATGTGGCAGGTTGGAAGTTGCTTTTGTGACAGCCACTGACTGGCAAGGCAGGAGTGTGGGAAGGGAATTAGGCTGTCCAGGAGTCCCCTGTTTGGTAATCTGTTAACTTTGTGACATTAAAGCCCCGTAATGCTCATACAATAGCTAAAACAGTGCCATAAAGGTAGGACATCAAAAAAGGAGTTCAGATTTCATGCTTTCATGCAAGCAAATGTGAGCCTAGATGGCCCTCAGTACAATGAGGCTTTAGCTCAGTTAGGGTCATAGGAGATGATGAAGAAAGTGAGCAGAGACTGGATTGGAAGGCTGAAACCACAGGCTCTTTTCCTATGCCACTGCTATTCAACTGAAACCAAGTGCCAGATAACTTCCCTTTGCCCCAGTTTCCCAGTCAGGAAAATCAGATAGCGATATTGCCCTGAAAGAGTGTGAAGGCACTGGATGAATTTAGTTGATTAACTGAATTGATGAATTAGCTTTGATTTAAAATTTTTACCTTTGCAGATGGGCAATCAATAAGAAGCACAAAGAGACTTGAAATACTATGTATTTTTTGTGAGCCACCATTTCAAAATGTTCATAGTGAAATATGGCATTTTTGCCACTATATTAAACCTTGCTCTATCAAGCACATTATTACAAGCAGTAACATTTCTTTATGACTCAGAAATACTCATGGATGTAGTCTTGTCTATACATTCAAGGATTAACACAATTAATATTTAAAAATATTAATATGCCTTCGGCGTAAATCACTAGGTGTGGGAAGAGACTCCCTAAGCTCCTTAAGATGGGTACTTACAAGGAGTCTTTAGAACAAAGGACTGGGGCAGTTTGTTTTTAAACAGAAAATGATTGTCTGACATCTGAGGGACACAAAATTACTCTGAATTACCCTGTGCTGAGCATCCTGCTGCTCTGGGAAACTGGTTATCTGAGGGAGACACTCTGGTGTGTTACGGCAGGGTGCCCCGCAGGTTATCTACACTTCTTTCACTCTTGACTAAACACATTAGGCAAATGGATTTAAAGGATTTCTTCTTTGAAGAGAGGTATTTCCTGTACCTGAGCTCAGGTGTGAGAGGATGGCTAGCCTTCCCTCAGACTTTCAGATCAGTGATGATGGTGATTATACTTCAGTCAGTAAAACATCCTGGCAGTGTCTTCTGTCTGAATCTCAGCTATTGCACTTTTTCACTTTTTGGTAATCAGCACACAATTCATTAATTGTGCTGTGGGGTAGAGTTTTTTCACATAAAGTTACTGAAAAAAAAAAAAATCTCATTGCATAAAAGCCTTATCCAAACTGTACACAGGATAGATTACACACACACCATGAAGCTGTCAAAACATTGTGATTTGATTAATGAGGCTGCTAATTTTCAGACTTGTCTCCCATACAGATCTTGAGCCTCTTCAGTCACATCAAGATTTGTGAGGTTAACGATATTCCCTGCCAGCCTTAGCATGAGTCTGTCACATTATAAATGACTCTCCCTTAGTTTGTCAGGTGGGAACTGCCTTAGACACCTGGGGCAACACAAAAGGAAGCGAGCATATTAGTAAACACTTCACTATGGCAAGTCATTCTGAATCTGAAATGCCTTTCACTCAGAATGAACAGTGCCCTTTACACACAGAACTTAAGCCTGTTCCACTCCAACACATTTTCTGCCTCCTGAGGCTTGTCATCCTTATGGATGCAAGTCCTGCTTACTTCAATTTTGCGCTCTCCTGCCCATCTACCTTAAGACAGCGGACCTTGTGAGAAGAAAGGGAGTTGCTGTAAGGTAAGTGAAAAAAGTTTCACGTGAATCGGATCCTAAAAATAGCCCACCCTGTTTTCCTTAATCTGCAATCTCTATGTTATTCTGTAAAAGAATCCCAAATGCATTAACACAAGTAAGGAAAACAGAATGGTACAAAAATCTTTTCCCTCATTTCAGCCCACCCTTTAGACATACAGACAGGCAAATTCATGATTAAGAGGCATGGTGAAAACTACTTTTAAGTATGATTGTTAATCATGTGTATATTGATGACCTTTTATTTGCATTTCTTGCACTTTAAGCATGTCACTCTTGGCTGATTGGTTCTTTATTGAATCGGTATTACCCACTACTCATATGATTCAGAAACATGAATTACTCAGTATGCTAGAGAAATCTAATATTCAGCCGATCTTGTATTCAGACCATATGCCTCACCTTACAAAATCTGAGATAAAAACAACAGTATCAAGAATTGATACGTACCTGACATACTTCATGAATTAAACTGTACAGGCCTGCTTTTGCTGATGTCAGTGAGACTACTCATATGTACAAGGATTAGCACAGATGTTGCACACTGAGCTTGGGAGAAAGGTTTTACTGTTCTGCAGTATGACATCAGGTTGGGACAATATCTATCTTTCTGCAATAAAGCCAATATAAATAACAAGAAAAAAACCTGTTTTTATACGGTCTTAATGATTTCAATTGTTGGAAAGGCAAAAACAACTTTTAGCATATGTATGTGAACTAGAAATGCACAATTCCCAAAGCTGAATCACTTAACAGAATTATAGATAAGCCTTCTTATATTCCCTAAGTGCTTATCAGCCTTACCTAAGGCAGGTTTCTGGCTTTTCATCAAATTAGTTTTATTTCAGTCAATACTGTTTAAGAACCTGTTACAAATCCTCTGGCTTCCACATGATGCAAATACCTTTGAATATTACATTGTTTTACAAAAACATTATTTCAAACGTTGTCCAAAGTGATGCTGGAGAGCAGAAATACAATTTCTACATGCAATTTTCACCAGCTTGTCAAGACCAGCATAAAACAGAGAGAAGAAAACAGGCTACGTGATATGTTTTGCTATTGTTAAAAACAAGAGGGCATCTCACCTAATAATTTAAATAAGATCCTGTTGCCTGACATTTTTAAAGTCTTTTGATCTCTTTCTTCTGGTTCTCTGGGTTGTAGCTCTGTAGGGTGCAGGAGATGGAAAGCTATGGATTAAATTTCATGTTGCTTATGCCTGCCTTTGCTTTGCCAAACCCCCTGTTAGTGCTCAAAACAAATGTTTGCTTTTATGAAGCACCACCCCATCGGAGATAGTGGAGAACAACCTTTACTAAAGCCTTTTAGACACAGGCCAACATATAAAACTGCCAAGTTCAAATTTTCTCTTATTATAAAGGCAATAATTCTTTGGTCCTTTGTTAAGATGATTTGCCACTTTTGTTGGCACAGATTAGGGACTGAGATTTAACCTCCTGTGATCAGATTTTGAAAATGAATTTAACATACAGCGCATCCCCAAAATAATGTAGAGGTAATGCATTTGTTTTGAAAATTGCTGCACTTGGATAAAACGCTAGGAAATGACAAATTTTATCTCTCTAAAGCAAAGACAGAAAGGAAGATATGTTATTATCGCTGGTTCAGTGCAAATGGATAAGCCTGAACAATCTGAAGATAAGACCCTTAGCAGAATATTTAGAATTTCAGCCACATATCTAGCTTATGCATTTCACATTGAATGCAATGTTAACTCATTCGTTAACTTTGATAGTGGAATAGATTGGTTAAAAACTCAGAAATATTAAACTATAACAAGGAATTTGTGAAAATAAATACAAAACAGGAATAAGAAATCACAGAGATTGGAGTAGACTTTTTCACTGTTCCAACCCAGTTAGTTTTGAAAGAATTATATGAACCATTACTATGCCCCCTTAAATTTCCAGTGGATCAGATTTAGTGCAGGAGATTGTAAACTGCTTTGGGAAGAACAGCTCAAAGTATTTGCATTCAATTTACATTTAGAATATCTAACACAAGCTGAGAAGAGACTGAAAAAGTCCTTTTGGAGAGTTCCACTTTATCTGTATATAGGCATTAACTCACAGCATGTCTGTGAGATTCGTAGGCTCATTTTGTTTGGCAGAGACCACTAGAGGAGCCTGGTGCCCCTCCCCCTGTTCAAAGAGAATTGCTTATTAATTATTCTCCAAACCAGCTCTGATGGAAAAGTGTCACTTCCAGCCTTGACTGTCTCCCTTGACAGCCTGCTACTTTGCTTAAGTGATCTCACAGTTACAACATTTTTCACAATATTTAACCTAAATTTTCCTTGCTGTAGATTAATCCCACTTCTTCTCTTATCAAGTACAATAGCTTCACAGCTCGCAGACAGTATTTCTAACATGAAACAGGGATCCAAGTGAGGGTTCTTTCTTAGAGTATGTGATGTCAAATTGACCTTTGACTTTCATGCTTTAAATACATCTCTTGGCATCCTGTGCAAAAGAAAACAGACACTGCTTGTTTCCTAAAGATTTTACAACTGGCTTGCGCTAATTAATCAGGCTCCAGCACACACGGCTCTGTGCTTACCTGTCTGGAGGAAGTGCAGATCACAGGAGCAAAGCGAGGTTTCTCAGATCTATCATTCACCAGGTACTTCATTAATTACTGAACAGACAAAGGGAAATCTGTTCACCGTTGCTTTTTTTTTGCATTCTGCTACTGTGCAGCAATCCCATTACCCACTAGGCTATTTCATTATATGCAAAAGAAGATTTTGGTTCCACGGCCTATTTCAGTTCCTGGTGTAGTTTAGGCAAAGCCAGTGGAATTCCAGTAGGAACAATTTGGCCCACTGTCTTTAAGTATTTAACCATCTGCACAAAAACCACAAAAGAGACGCCCAAACCAAAACCACTCATTTACATAATAAGGATGTGAACCTACTACAGTCATGTGAAACTATCATTTTTCACATGTGCTTGTGAATCTTTTCCCAGGCTTTTTCAGAGGGAGAGGCAATCTGAAGGCTGGGATATACAGAGTGAAGAGAAATGTGTGGGCGGGAAAAAAGGAGGGTTTTAATTTTTTTTTCTTTTTATTCTTTAAGAAACATGTAGCAATTACTTCTGTATTTTAAAGAAATGGCAAAAATACCCAGAGGTTATAGATTGATGCTTTTCCTTAATGTTTATACAAATATAAATCCACAGTTAAAATAAATGCAGAAGTAAATGGAATATATCCATCTCTACAATTATAAAATCACTTTCCCATGGGGAAATTTCATTGAATCCCCATCTGTTAGAACTTGGATTGTAAAATGAACCATTATGGCTTATATCCCTTAATTATTTTGTATCATATGAAATGTAATTGTGGATATTCCATGTCTTCATTGCAAATCCTTAATTTTCTTTCATAAAGTGACCTATATTCTTGGCCTAGTCCTGTATTGTGGAAATGAATTCCCAGGGTTAATTAGGTGTAACAGAGGAAGCTACAGTCCTGATCCCACGGTCTCTGCATAAGTTAAATTCTCAGAGAGATAACAGAACTTTTTCCAGACTGAGAAGAAAAGAAAAGGGAAAAACGTGCCTATGACAGTCTGCCACATGGCTGAGACCATGAGATCCAAGGGAGCCACGCAGCAGCCATCCTTTGTGATTCTGGCAGATACCTTACCCAATGAGCAACCCCAAAACCCTGCACTCACACTCTCCTTTGGTGTTTCGTGAAAGTCTGTGGACTTTGGTATCAGAGGGCATGGTAGTACACAAGTTCTGCTGTGGAGCCAAATGTTCTCAGGAGGATAAAAGCTCAGCCTCTTCAAGAGCAATTGGAAATCTGCAGTTTGAAAATATGTTCAAGTCCTTTTCACAGAGCTTTTCTGGTCCAATTTGCAGGACCTGCATGGTGTCCTATCTGGCTGCTCCAGCTCTAGTTAAGTTGAAAACTGACATGGCTCTACTAATTTAAGTGGATGCAATTAAACCCACTGAGGCCTAGCCCAAGGCAAGTCCTCCTTAGTACACCTATAAACATGTAGCAGGAGGTATTTTTAATAGCTGCTTTTATACCTAGTGGCTTAGACACGATTTCAAGTAGTCTTCCTCCAGTGAAGTATATGGAATTCACAAATCGTGTTTAGACAAAACTTGCACAAGAACAGAACCGTCAATCCTCCTTATGCAACCTACGAGTAACCACACATCTTGCTTCAAAGTTTGTGCAACAGACTCCTAAGAGCAAAGGGAATCTATACTCCCAGGAAGAAGTCCTAAAAATAATAGCACTTGTGACATGACCAGCTGAAGAATGTAATGGTTTTGTGATTTTGACTTGAAAACATGGATTTTGTTGTTTTTCTAATAGCACTATTTTATGATGTTGGACTAACGCCTGTTTTAAAGCTGTGCCCATTTTTTCATACTGTATAGCTACTTTGTCCTCTTGTTCAGAAAAGAGGCTTATCATTGCAGACATGAAAATATCATGAAATTATTTTCATGATGTTTCAGCAGAAAGCCTCAGATCCTCAAATCCAGACCGTCAATATAACAAAGAAGACAGACAGGCTCTGTTTGAATTACAAGGCTCTCCTGTCAGAAAAGAGGTGATGGATTTCTTACACATAATTTCTTACTGGATATTAGATATCCTCTAACAGACTTACAATAAGCTACAATAGATGTTTGAAAAGCACGTCATTTTAACTGATTATATGCATATATAATGAATCAGGCATTGTATACACAATAGCTGCTCTATAATCATAATGCTTTTCTGAATCAGAGGTTCAACTTTTCAATCAATTGTTGAAATTTTATCACCTGCCTTCCACAGTAAATATAACTTTGAGGTCCTAATACCTCCCAACTATAACGATACTTAGGAGTGTGTCATGTTTTGCACCCACAAAATGAATTGACCAGACCAGAGTAGTGGTATTTTCATTACTTGAGTTTCAGCTACAATTCATTACTTAGAATGGCTTCAATTCAAGCAGATAGATAAGATGTGGTCAGAAACAGAGAAGGCATTCTGTTTTGCTTTCTGGTAAGGAGGAAAGTCAGTACTGGGTTTGGCCTTCATGCTTGAATCAGATGAAGCAGAGGAAGAGGGTCAGAGAGAGAAGTCCAAAATTAAGGAGACAGTGTCAGGTTGAAGGGGTGTGAAATGAGCTTGCTTGTGCTACTTGGAAGCTGGAAAAGAAAAGGAGGTTTCTTATGAAGATTTTTGTAAGAATATATGCATCATGATCACTTCAGTATCATTCAACCACTCTA
Organism: Phaenicophaeus curvirostris; assembly: GCF_032191515.1. Lineage (NCBI taxonomy): Eukaryota > Metazoa > Chordata > Aves > Cuculiformes > Cuculidae > Phaenicophaeus > Phaenicophaeus curvirostris. Next base: position 15,415,651 of record NC_091397.1, on the reverse strand, counting down.
ACATAATCTTTGTCTCCTTGGTTTGTTCCTGTCTGCTTTCACATGAACTGAACAGTGTTGAAAACATACAGACGTTTCCACACAAAAGAACACAAATAGATCATTTGAATGTGAAAGAGGTGCTAAACAGTGCTCTCATTGAAGTGATGCCTAAAGCCAAGAGACGCAGGGTCTAAGATATATGAGAACAAGACACAAAAACACCTCTACCATGTTTAAAAGCATATTTGTTTAACTACTCCATGCTGAGGTATGTTCAGCATTTTTCCCTAGGCCTGGAGTTGCTGAGACAGACAGAACATAGCTGACCTTTGGAGTGGGATTTTTGTAAAATAAATAAACTGGATGGCAGAGTATAAAAGTTACAAACCTTTTTAGAATGCCATATGTGAAACTCTTGTAAACAGTCCATAAATAACACCTGCTGGGTAGGACTTGCGGAAGCTGCTGCAGAATTCTCTGCTAACATCTTCCCCCTCCAAAACATTGCACCATCTGGTAATGACAATTTATTCTATAGCTTTTCTGATGGCATATGCCTATAATTATAAAATATGTTATTACCAGTTTCAGTCTGGTAGCAACACAATCCCATGGCCAGGGATCAGCAGCACTAACACCCAGACTGAAGTGCCAGGGAAGGTTAAAGCACCCATGGTGACACCAACACAACGTTTCTCTTCCTGTTTGGAAGCAACTGTACTGACATTGTAGGTGCACATTTTTCAAGCATTGTGATTGCACAACTAAACTCTTATTTCTTCTTTCAGAATCTAACGTCCTGATGAGGAAGTTAGCATTTGATATAATAACCACTGAAGCATTTTTTTTTTTTTCCCACCAGCAATGTAAAGCTGGACTAAGCTAAACTGTACGGCAGTTTTAAAACTTGGTAATGTCCTTGGGACTGTCTCTGCTTTAACTAATTTTCTGAGATAACAAAGACATTAACTGCTTTAGGAGCTAGTTTGTTATTGATGCAATTTTTGAAACAGATTTACTTTTCAGTAACAGATCTTCATAAAAAAAGTTTTAAGATGTTATTCCTTTTTACACATTAAACTTCTAAAATACAAAAATGATCTCTTGATATTTTAACAAATTAAGTTGATATATTCCCTCTTTGGCTGACTTTTATCCCAGGAGTGAATTTTTATAACTAATATTTAAATCCTTGAAAGTAGGGGCTTATAGCAGAATCTCTGACGTGTTTTAAACTACCGTGCAACAGTCCTGGCTGGCACTGCTCTGGTTAGCACTCCTTTTAATCAATACTGCTGAAAAAATTCTTAGATTCTAGTGGACAGAATAGTTGTGACTCCTAAATGACTTGCCATGAGAAATGGAATTAAGAACAGTACATATGGTTTAATAGCTTTATCATTATGAACAGGCACAAAGGCTGACATTTGAAAGTCATTATCCTCTTGCACAAGCTGGTACAATTATACTTTTAATCAAGAATTTCTACTTACTTTGTTACTTCCTGCCTTTCCAAGTTCCTGTGATATACAGTTCCCATTTTGGCCTCATCCTGTTTTGCCCTGCTTCTTGTATGTTAAGGAATCTAGCTCTACTGTAGAGTACTGTCTTCCAAGTGCAGCAGCATACAATAAACAGGAAAGATTCCCTTAGAGACATTGTTGTTTTTAGCCGATCAAAAGGCCATTCTGACATCCGCTTCTTGCTCAATAAAAATATTATTTAAGGAAAAAAGAGAAATGACTTCTAGATTAGTACTGCATCCTTAGCTTGACCAAAGCCTCAGCAAAAGAAAATACTGGCGTCATTACTGCTTAACCCACTGCTCCTTATGTCCACTATATTTTAGTTACATGAGATAGAGACAACAAATCAGGTTGCAAGTGAAAATGCAGTGTCCTCTATTTTTTCCGTGAATTTTAAACTACAGAACTACCTACTACAATTTAGTAAAACATCAGAAAGAATGCCCTGACATTCTAATGGGAGTCTATGAACTGCATCTGATTTGCACGTTTCAAGTCTGTGGGAGTTTCGCAGCAATAGGAATTTCGGGATTTGGGCTTCGTAACTTCATCTAAGACAGCCATTACTCTGACCCCAATTAAGAAAAAGTTTTGAGCTCAAACCTAAAGGGATGCATGCGAACAGTCTTCTACCTAGAAGCAGTTCATCGTGCCTCATCATCTATACAGTGTGGTCTGTAGTAATTACAAACCCTAGCGTGCGATGCTCCATCCTAATAGAAACAGTTCATGTGTTGAAGCAGGAACATTTGAGTCTTAAGTCAGTCACGTCACTAAATATGCGCCTAATTATGAGCACCTGTTTGCTCATTAAATTAAGCAGGGTTCAAGCATATGTTAAACAGGGCTGAGTGTGTGCAGAGAGAAGAAGGAGGAAGCTCAAGTGAATGAATTGCATTTACTGAATTAGGCAGGCTATGTTGTGTGCACTTATACTCTGGCAATACTTTTCCTTTTTATTGTCTTCCACTTCAGGGATGTTGCTCGTATCCTTATGTCCTATCAAGTATCTTCTTTGCTACAGAAGATGTCTAACTACTGACCAGTGTGCTCCTGTGGCACATGCTCTGAAGGAGAGACTTAAAATGCCGCAGCCTGTGCCTGTGAGCACAGGTCTGTCAGCTTTCCCCAGCAAGATTCAAAAAGGCTTTGAGCCAAGCCACAGAACGAGCAGGTAACATTCCCCAATCAACCACAATTTGCCACTATAAGTATATCAACATGTGATATATTTTAAGACAACAGTTTCATTTCTTGAAGAAATTGTTTACTTCTGTGTGAACAGAACATAAAGTTCCTGTACTCATTTTCCATTTTCATTTTCACTTGTAGCCTGATTACATGGCTTGTTGTACATTAATCATGTGACATATCAAATGATTTCCAAACTATTGCAAGATTTTTTTTACCTTGTTGACATGGGCAATACTGTACCAACCCTAGCAATCAGCTCTGCGTTAACCATGACAGAAATGAGCTTTTACAGCTATCTAAGTCTGCCAGCTTTCCTGCCCACTTCAGGCAGCCATTTCTGAGGAGTCTGGGTGAACTTTATTTTACCTTACAGTAGTTGTCCAAAACCCATGGAGATACTCTGAGCTACTTATCCCCTTGGGAGAGAGAGATAGAGGCACCTTGAAAGAATGATTTATCCTGGCTATCAGTCTTAAGGTGAGATGTATTTTTCCTGGAAGTATCTCTCTAAGCCACAGGAGAAGCCCAGGTATCCAGTTTAGAAGAAATATCCAGCTTTCATAGAATCATAGAATCACCAGGTTGGAAAAGACCCACTGGATCACCGAGTCCGACCATTCCTATCAATCACTAAACCATGCCCCTCAGCACCTCATCCACCCGTGCCTTAAACACCTCCAGGGAAGGTGAATCAACCACCTCGTTGGGCAGCCTCTGCCAGTGCCCAATGACCCTTTCTGTGAAATTTTTTTTCCTAATGTTCAGCCTAAACTTCCCCTGGTGGAGCTTGAGGCCATTCCCTCTTGTCCTGTCCCCTGTCACTTGGGGAAGCATGAATTAGGTGAAATTAGGTGCTTTTTCTGCAGTTTCTCACAATCATTTATAAATGACACTTGCTCATGCCTTGCACTTCCAGCTACGCAGCAACTCTTCAGCAAATACACAGTGTTTATTTCCTACAGACTGCCAACACTGCTTTCTGCTACATGTTCCCTCCACATGGTAATCAATACTGTGCAGCACTTCTTTTGCCAGGAAGAAACCTCTTTGGTGGATCACTCTTTCTCAACTGTTTAAAAAGGCATTATCAAGCTCAGTTTTGAATTGCCCGATCAAGACAGAAAATTGCAAAGTAAAGACAGGCAGTAAAGTTTTAGATATTAGCAGTGGCCTTGTTATATTTAAATTGGGAATGCAGTTATAAGAATGCATGGGAAAGGTGCAATGTTGTGGAAAAAGATGAAATTTAGCACAGAAGTTTGGCTTCTGGCTTTAACTTTTGTGTGTGCATTGTACAGTTACTAGACATCTGTACTTAGGAGTTGAAACCTGGCAGGTTATTGCATCCACATGGTGTGAAATGGCATAGTACGACTTTGATCTAATGCTGTAACCTGATCTTGCAGGAAGGACAACTGTTCCTGACACTCTAGGTCTGGGTGAGCTAGAGAATTCTGTAAGTGAACAGGCAGCAAGTTTGGAAAGTTCAAAAGTGAGGGTAGCTGCTCTTGTGAACGGAACCAACAAAGGCAGGTGCCTGGCAAATACAAGCAATTCCTGACTCTCTTATCTTTGACATGCTGCCACGGCTTTACAAACACCTTTCAAAGAATATGTTGCAGTCAGGCCAAAGTAGCAGTCTGTGCTTCCACTGTTTTTGGCTCACCAGGGTGCTGAAGTGGTTGCTCACGTAAGCATGGAGGATGCTGGGCACTCCCAGAGGAGCACGTACTTGGTGTGCATCAAAGGAAGCTGAAACACAGAACTTGGCCCACAGAACATGTGTTCCCACTGTTTGCAGCTTGCAAAATAGCAACAAAGCACTCCTGGACAACTGAGGTACAGATGTGGAAGCTCTGGACAGAGGACTCCAGAACCAGTCTTTCAGATAGCAGCTACAGAGATGTTTAAAGTCTGATTTACTGCAAATTGGCTTGTTGTTGTTTGGCTGTTGCGTGTGATCAAAATGGGTCATCCCTGCCAAGGGAGGCAAATGCAATTCTTTTAAACAGTATCTAAATACTTCCTTTGCTAAGTAGGAACAATTGCTTCCCCCCACTTTCCAGACTCGTCTTCAAGTTCCTTAGGTAATACTGACACAGCTCAAAGATCAAGCATGCCAATGCTGCTAATAGTACATGAATAACTGGAAAAAAATGTACGAATGCTTTTTTTTTTTTTTTCCTGCAGTAAAATTTCAACTTCAACTGCAAAGAAATATGCAATAATGTTACCATCTGTGTCACTTTATTCAGGCCAGATCCACATTACAGCTAGAATGGTGTTCCCATGCTGAAACACTACATCATTATTAGCAATTACCAACATAGCTCCATTATTAGCAATGGGATGTCCATAACCAGTTTGCATCCTCTGTGCTGCTTTTATTTATTTTGAAGCAGCAATGAACATAAAATGTCTCTGCTGGACTCTGACATGGTGTGTACAGAGGCAGATGTCTGTTGCAATCAAGGGGGTGGACAGGGAGGAGATGACAGAGGGAACTGCTCAGCCACCGAAAGTTACTTTCATCAGCGTTTCATTTGGCAAAGGCTGCTCAGAAAATGCTAGGGGAAAGGGAGGAGGGAGACGAAGAGGAGAGGAAAAGAGTGAGACAAAAAAAAGCTGAAAATGAAAAAAATGTAGTTGGTTCAGAAGCTTTTTTGACAGAAAATTGCTAATTATTTGAGAGAGATGGGAACTTTTCTGCAGATAACTGTCTCTCATGCCCTAAAATCTGCTAGAGTTAGGCTGGAATAGCCTTTAACACCTACTTTAAAAAGCCTAAAAACCAGCAGACAACAAATGTTCTATCTGACACCTGGAAAAAGTAGATACACTGCAAGAAAATATTAATCTCTGTTCAAATACAGATGATTCAAGAGGCTATTTTTACAGTGCCTTTTAACTTACACACAACTTCAGTTTTCTGGTTACTAGGTCAGGATGCTTAATGGCTGCCTCAAACACAGGGCGATGCACGAGTGAAGTCCCTGGCTCAATGACTAGGATATAAGATCTGCTGTAATATCTGAGTGCACAGTTGTGACTGCTTCTCTTCAGAATTTGCCAAGAATGCACATTAAAAGAGGCTGCAGGGTAAAAAACTACAGCTGCCTGACAGACAGGCAGCAGTCTCATTTTACAAAACTCTTGTCTGTACTCTGCTGAAATAAAAACAACAGGCTGATTCATAACTTCCAAATTACCCATGCAAGAAAAGTGGATTTTCCCCTGATATAATGAGAACATAGGAGCCTCCAACCTCAGCGCCATGCTGGGGAAACGGTTCACAATCTGGCTCTTCACTGCTGATCCAGAACATATGCACTAAAACAGGCTTTAAAAACTCACTCATTAAGACCTTTTTCATTGCGTCCTTTTCTCCAGATCTGTCTTGGGCCCAGACAGTCTGGGAGGGTTTGCCATGCTGGCTGTGGCCATGACCACATACTCTCATCATGGATTCATGGGGATGCACAGTGCTGGCTCCCCAGGACATGGTAGAAGCTGTCAGACACCTGCAGCCTTGGTGAGCTTTGGGCGAGGCACCTCCATCTGAACCAAGGCTGGATGTTTTGGTCCTAAGTCTTGCTGCCCTAGACCCTGATACTGAGTCAGCTCACCCTCATGATGGTTCATTAAAAAGGTCGTTTCTGGGCTTAGCCAAGGTGGCAGACCATGACTCAGTGGGGCCCTGCAGCAACCATGCAGAGACATGCCTGTGGCCCTACCCCTCTGCCCTCCTTCCAGGGTGGGTCAACCCTACATGATATTGCCACATATTTTAAAATGGAAAAACAAAAAGGAACCTTCTTTTCAATAAAAGTATGAAAACAGAAATTTTCAAATGAATCAGTAGAGATGGAGAGAAATTAGTATTTGCTTGAGCAGTAAGGCTGTGACAGGACACGAAATAACGGTTCTGAAACATCCTAACTAGGTCTTCTCTTGCTTTATGGGAACATTTGGTTTTACGCAGATTGTTTCATTTTAGCTTTTGTGTTATACAAAATGCAATTCCTTTGAGCAGTAAGTTGGATCAGATGATTTCCCGAGGTCCCTTCCAACCCAAATGGTCCTGTGATAGAATGAAGCAAATTTAATACAACACAGTAAAATTTTATTTTCATATAAGAATGAAAGAAAAATAACCAGATTAAAAAGATGCTTCAGCATTTTATAATAAAAAATATAATGAAATTCATGCCAAATATTGAATTGAATGTCACCACTATGCTTTCTGGTGGAAGAGAACCGGATGGTTTGAATTTAAGCCATCTCATGACAATCAGCCACAGAGCCAGACAATGGACTTGGCGTGGTTTATATACTACATGTTTACAATAAAACTTCCAAATACGATTTAAACTGGTTTTTTTTTTTCCCATGAAAAGTATTCAACTAGTAGCAAACATGTTGCATTTTTTGGTGCAGTTCCCACAGAAGCAAAACCCACCAGCTATCTAAGTCATGCTTTTGTTGATGTTGAGATCGAACTCGTCTGGAAAATTCTTGTAGTACTTTTCTGGAAAAAGCTATATAAGATCATATTTTACTAAAACCACATTTTCTCTCCAGGTATCTTAGTGGCGATACAGAAAAAAAGGTGTTCCTTAGGATACAATAAATAAGCATGTGCATGTGTATACATGCAGATGTGTGAGATTTCTCCAGCACAGAAACACACAGTTGAGATTGCAGCAGTAACAACTCCATTATAATCCCACTTTCACGTGCTCAGAGCTTTCTAAGCTGTATTATTCTGTCAAAGAGGTTTACATTTGGCCCCTAACTCATAGGTGAAATTTTTTTGAGGTCCCACAAAATCTATTCATTCATTTTTGAGTTACCAGAGGGTGAAAAAAAAATGCTTTTCCTGCCTCTTAGATTCTTGTAGACCTGTTATGGCATCGATTTTTACACAGAACTCTCTGCAGAGTTTAATAGCAATCAGCAGCCTGATGTGCCTTAATGACTTCCTCTGTGCATTCAAAAAATTGTTAAACTTGACAAGTTGAAACGTTCCAAGGGGCCAGTGCTCACTGAATAATAGCTCCCAGGTCAGTTTGGGATTATTATTTTGAAGTAATAACAGAATAAAGGCATTAAGATTTCCTTGAGTTTATAAAAATGCTTTGAAAATGAGTTTTGTCTTCAGAATAGCCCCTGAGTTTAGAGCTATACAGCTACTTCTCAGCTTGTGCACATCAGCATAGACCCTCTGCAGTTATTGTAACTGCAGTAGGGAAGGCATCCAAACCATAAAGGAAACACAAAGCACTCAGTCACAACTTCATTGACTTCACTAGAAACACGAAGACACAAACATGGTATAATTAGGTGAAGGATAGGACCCTTAATGTCAATGTTGGCTATCTTGCACAGTATTTTTGTGCAATATTCGAAAGAGAGTAATCCTCTGAAAACAAAAGCCTGCAAAACATATAAGAACATGGCACTAGCAAATTTTTTCTGTCAACCCACCTTATTTACCCCCAATATGCCTGCCAGGGGATAGCAGTGGGACAGCGTAAGGATCCTGAAGCATCCAGCGTGATCTTTGTCCCAAATATGCCAGTAATTTGCAGATCAAGGTCTTCCTGAGCCAAAAGTCATGTCCTTGTGTTTATGGCTTCCAATTAATTCTCTTCTCACTGGTGTAAGTTGGCTTTGAAGCCAAGCAAACATTTAGCCTCCATAACAATAGTACTCCTAGTGTTATTTTATGAGAAAAAAGGGTGGTAAACTCCAAAGGGTTTATTTTTGCTGTGATTAATTTTGCTTTCTGGAAGTTTTGATCATGCAGCAAGGGGTGAGGAAGTATAGCCAAGCAGTGAAATCAACATAAATGAATACTTCCATTCCCTTTTGATTTTATTTTTATCTATAAATCTGTCACTTAAGTGGGAGTTTCAGGGCTGTGACTAAGAACAGAAACAGCTTCAGGAAGTTGGGACTTTAGCAAGAAACAAACATTGTCAGCTCTTGTGATTTTTACCACAAACATCATGAAATTTGGTTGCAGGTTTTAAAGCATCAGCTGCTGATATTGTAGTATTGCCAAACTTCTCATTTAAGGTGGCTGAATTCTCTGTCTACTATTATTAGAGAGAAAATCCCCCAAATATACTAGATGGGAAACAAAAAAGAAATCAAAACTAATTTTCAAGAGACAAGGATTTTTATAAATTGTCACAGCTTTTAGAGGCCTAACTTATAACGTCCAAAACATGGAGTGGTCAATTCCAAGAAAGATAACTACTGTGTTTTACTCAGGAGAATGAAAGCTTTCACATCACCTACAGTGTGGAGATAAGGAAGGATAAGGCATCAAGTGGAACAAACAAACTGCAAAAAAGTCTGAAATGTTCTGAAAGGAGGTTAAGAAACAAGGTAGATAACCTCGCACAGTACTTTGTACATTATGTGTACTCTAACAACAGAGAATTGGGTATTTCTTTTTTTATTTGGTCATTGCTCTAGCAATACAAATGCATTTGAAAGTTCATTGGGCCTCTTTGCTTCCCTACACACACTGAATGCATTGGAAGGAAAGTAATGTCCAACCTAATAAAAATTCTATAAGAAACACTGGCACCAGTAAAATGCTGTTCAAAAAAGGGTTTTCAGGACCCTAAAATAGTTTTGGGTTTAGTCCAAAAGAGATTGTGGGAAATTTTGCCACTGTTTTGAAGGATGTCAGAATTTCACTGTGTGCAAGGATGGGGAATGCTCCCCACATAGCAGGCAGAGCAGGCTCAACATCTTTATGTCATCTGCTTACACCCAGTAACAGCTTTACGAAAATAAGTTAGGAATGAATAACTTAACAGCTGCCCAAGATGCCTCTAAAGTGCTGCTTTCCCTCGCTGCACATGAGGAGACAGCCATTAGCGTTGCTGCTGCTGGGTTCACTGCTCCTCGGGGGATGCTGCCTTTGCAAAATGGCCTAGGTTTGTACTGGCAATGTGCACACATTTGAAATTGCTTGCATTTGGATGCTGTTTGGTGCTCAGTTTTGAGTTAGTGCTGTGTCTGTTATAGATTCCTCTCATCATGGATAATGTGTCTCTTGTGAACATGAGTCCTATTCTTTAGTTTTGTTTGGATAACACTTTTCTGTGAAAGTCAAAAGACTGCCACATGCATTTTTACACAGCAGTATATTGTTAAAAAAAAATAACAGCTAGAGCATGAACAAATAAAAAACAACGGCAAATAATTATTATATTGCACTACATTTCCACCCAGCAGTCTCTAAGGAACTCACAAACACTAATAAGTGCATCCTCAGATATTTGCAGACCAGAGAAATGTTATTTGCTCTAAGGGAACTAAGTCACAATGATGATTGCCTGGCCCAAGACCAAGCAGGATGAGAGTGTTAGCACTGCAAATGGTGACAGTGCACTAGCACCTAATTCTGTGTACTTCTTTAAGGCTCTTAGTGGAAAGAAAGGTTTGTATGCAAGACAGGACAACTTTGGTCTTTATTCCACCTACTTTTAAGAAGCTGCTACCCATTCTGCATGAATATTAAAGTCTGATCTTGATGAAGGACAAAACTTTAACAGACTTTACCCTGAGTTAAGACTGTTTCAGCTACAATACTGACTTTTTGTCTGAGAATTTCTAGGGAACTGCAGAAAGATAGAGTCAGCTCCTCATCTAGCTGGTATAAATCATTGGTGCTCCACTAACTTCAATAGGAAAATCTTTGGACAAATTAAGAATATGGCGCACGAAAACTAGCTTTATTTCTTCATATATTTAAATCAAATTATCATGTATCTTTCAGATGAGAAAGAGCTGGTATATGGCAAGGAAGGACATATTTTCCTTTTGATGCTGAGCATATGGGGACATGCAAAAGTTATTTCAGAGCATCAGCTGAGCTGTGGTTACACCTATGAGCATGTTTTTACTTTGAAATATTGGTGGTAGGGGGAAGAATAACTAAGAAAAGGGATAAAATACCTTGCACGTCATATGGAATATCACGGGGTGAGAGTGTGCATATAGAAAATTTCCATGGAGTAAGCGAGGTGTTTGAAGGTCACATCACAGTAATTCATCTAGCTGCCTAGTGAGACAAGTTAAAAAAAACCTTCCAGGAAAGCATAAGTTACAGTAGGCAGAGGAATGGCTTGGCTTTTGTTTGAAGAGCATAAGCTGGGAGAAAATGCATATGTCAGTAAGTCCCACAGTAAGCACATATATATATGCCTACATTACAATTTGCAACTTATATCAGTAATCTAATTATTTTTTGTTAAAAAATTTAGCTAATACAGTGTCCAAAACCCTCTACTAGCATTTGTGACTAGTTATGTTACACAGAAGTAGGTCTACAGATTGTTTTTACAGCCACTTCAGCTGTACCAGGTTAAAACTTATAATATATAAAGCAGTACAGTCCCTGCTACAAACTGCTGACACTAGCAAGGTTTATTTCTGAAAAAAATACTGATAAAAGACACCTTTATACTAGAGCACATGTATCCCCCAGTCTGTGCTGAATTTTAACTACACAAACAAAACCTAATTGAAATAATTAAATCAATACAAAGATCAGTGCAAGAAGACTATGCTTTAGAAGACAAAGATTCAATTCTGAAGGAGTACACAGGTAGGGTTAATTAAAAAATGTACAAACATGAAAAGTAAAAATGTAACAGCCAGTAGAAGGAGCCTAATTGCCTAGGAAATGTGAGACTTGCTCTTGGTAGTAAGCTCTACGTTTAGTTCAGGGGAGAGCTCTTTGTGTGGGAAAGGCGAAAGAGCACTAGTTTCTTGAATAATGACATGCTATGATGGAAAGAATGAGAAGCAATTTGGGCACTATTAGCTGCACTGTTCAAGAGTAATAAGGAACTTGAAAATGATGTCAGAGAAATGAGATAAGAAGACCATTATACTGTTTGAAGCCCATCATCTAGTATAGCTGTGGAGGATAAATGAAAATGGAAAACAGTAAGGAACATAATACCATATACTTGTGGTATTTTGTGTTTGAATTATCAGGAGGTGTGACACTATTGGCATCAGTGGAGCTGTCTTCACTTGCTTCACAGCTCAATGTGGTCTTGTATCTATTTTATATACCTACATTACATAGTGTATGTGCTATTGAAACACTACAGAAAACTTATGAAATGTATTAGAATGTTAGACTATATAGAGCGGTTAAAACGTGTACCTGCTATAACTGCTTGCCATCTGAAATACAAGCAGATGAACCTAAATTGTCTGCTGTAAATGCATTAAAGAAGTTTTGGATTTAAGCCCAGATATGAATATACAAATAGATAAAAGTTTATAGAAATGTGACACAAAGTCTCAGGGGTTTTGTGGGAATGTCAAAAAATACTCAGCAATCAGAACATATGCCTGCCGTGTTAATACATTTTATGCCTCTGTCTCCAAAACAGATTATGAAGATGGCTGTGAAACAGAAAAAAAAAATGAGCTTTTATTTAAAAGCTACCTTTGCATATTTTTCCAGACTTAACTAAAGCTACTCAAACGGAGCGACAGCCTAGGATTTCCTCTAAGAAGGGTTTTTAGCATGAGGGATGTAAGCCTCCCATTTTGCATCTGGCAAACTGGAATCATCATTATGGAAATAGGCAGTGTAGCCTACATTTCTGCATGGTGATCAAGCTAAAGCTTTTCTAAATTGCTGATCTGCTTCCCTTGTTACAGATGAATACATCAGAGAAAAGTCAGTAGAAGTTGTCTGGCTTAATGACAGATTGGCAAAAGATTCTACAAGTTGAACTTTGATTCGAACCCATGAGCTTAGCAACTTGTCCCTAGCCTTCACTAGTATGTATTAAGATCCTAGGAAAGAAATGATAACCTATTTATGGTGATTTAGAAACTGATGGGACAAAATGGAATTAAGCTGAACTTTCGACTGTATTGCAAATTACTCTGCAAGCATCTGAAATCTATTCTTATAAAATGTAACTATTAATTTGTATAGTGCCACATATCTATGCCCTACCTATTGGCCCTGCCCAAATGAGTCTGTTGTTTTAACTGACTTCAGTGAGACTGTTTATCTGCATAAGGTAAGCAAAACTTCGGCTGTAAGAGAGCATTGCTCAAAGCCTGAGGCGGAATAATCATGAGTGTGAACAAACTTCTCTATTTTTCTCTAGGTTCCCACTTCCAATATAAGAAGAAGTGTTGGGAAAAATGGTAAAAGGACTACCTGTTATCTCCTTTTCCAACATGAAAACCAGCAGAGTGTGCCCCCACCCACAGCCACAGTGGAATGCTCCAGCCTCCCTCCCACCCCACAGCTCTAATGGGCTGTATCCTCTCATGAAGCACAGAACAGCCCACAGTGAGGACGTGCAATGGAGCCCAAGCTGCTGGGAGTGTAAGAAAGGGATTAACTCAGGCTGCCATTCAGTATGAGGCTCAGCCCATCTGTATTTAGGGGAGGTTTGAGGCATGTGGCTACTGCAGTTCCATATCAGTGTGCTAGGCAGCAGACAATCACACAGTTTCTCCTGTACAACAGCTGGTTACTGTTCTTCTGGGATGTGCATAGTTTCTTCTGGAATAAATCACCACATCAAATGGGTCTCTTCCACATATGGAGATATTTTTTTCAATACTCCTTTTCAGCTATCAAAAACCTTCATTTTAGAGCATTACATAAAATACTTGTAATGCTATTAACATGCAAGATGAGTCTACATATGCACAATCCTTTCCTGTTCAAATGAATTATTATAAAACTCACACAGTTCACAAGCAGCTTTGTGGATCACAGAGTGTCACAGTACCTTATGTGTGAGAAACAATCAGAAATTTGATTTTTTAGGTTACGTTTTTGAAAACCTTTGATATTGCCCATGAAAATCAATTTCCTCCGTGGAAGTTTAGGACTTGGGAAGCGGGTTATTCTCACATTTTTGTGAGTTCCTACAGAAAAGCAAATGACCTACGCTCCCAAAAAGTTGGCAGGTGACTTATTAAACTTCTCTCAAATCTCCTTCAGGAAGTTCATTAAAACTCTATTTGGAAATTGCCAGGTGCTTGCTTCCCACAGTGCAAGAGGGAAATCCGTCACCCTGTTTAAAAACTTGTTTGGTTACTTGGGATAAAGAAATAATCATTATACCAAGCTGTGTGGTTTTGTGACAGAAAAATGTGGCTTGGTGAGAAAAGTACCAAGGTCAATGCAATGAAAGACCCACAGTGAACTCAGACCTGATTTCAGAAGTCAGTGGTGGATGGAGGCCAGGAGAACAAAGTCTTTTCTGTGGTTCGCTTGAAAACAGATTTTAAGATTCTGGATAAAAATAACTCTCTAGCTTGAGAGAGTTTTTATCCTGAAAATATATCATTGGAAAAGATTTTTATATGTTTTATGAGTATCACTAAAGCTGACAAAATTACCTTGTTTGACACTGGATCCTGACCTAAATACTATGGCCAAGTCAACTAACAGGAAAATAGCTGGGCTAAGGCTTTTTCATTCTTTATTCTGCCAAACCACTGCCTCTTGCAATCAGGATTGATTACAAACACCCAATTAAGACGCATTTGGAACATGATCTGAACACTAATCCTGTCTCTTTTTCTCTTTATACCTAATTATCAGCTTTAAGATGGGTATTAGCGCTTTAATTAGTAGATTTACTTTAGGAACTTCTACATAAACTAAGAAATCTATACTATATGTGTAAATGTGTCCATATCTGCACAATCTTAAAGAAGTATATGTAACACACATGCCTATATCCAAGCAGTTCTGTGTGATATATAAGTCTAGACATATACATGGGAGTGCAAGTATATCCTGTTTTCAGACATAATTTCATCTTTTGGAAATACTGCAAAAGAAAATAATTTAATTTAGTTTTACATCAGCTGTTTAAAAACCTCTATATCATAATTATCAAATTATGATCTGATATTATAGCTTGCAATAAGATATAATTAAGAAACTAATTTTCAGCAACACATAGGTTTTTTGTTTTAATTACATTAGCACAGGAGATGGGGGTGGAGAGGAGAACAGAATGGAGTTTATTGAAAACATATTGAGTGTTTCATAGGGCTAATGCAAATGACTCTGGGTTTCAGTTTAGAAAGGAATAGGCCTCTGTTCTGAATTTTTCTGTCTCTGCCCACAGAAAGGATAAAGAATTAGGCTCACGGGAATCAATTGACCCTCAACTTCTTTTCTGTCTAAAGGGTATCTGGTTGTAGCATATCACAACAGAATTCCCCACAGTTCACTTAACTGTGTGGATTAATAGAAACACTTGCATATGTTTGTTATAAATCTAATGTGCTACTGTACAGAGACCCAAGTCAAGACTCTATTGTGCCAGCGAATGCACCCATAGAGTGCAAAACCAGGCTCTGCATCCAACACCTCAACTCCAAGCACAAGCCAGCACAGGCTCTCTAGCTATGACCCGGCAGCTTCGTTGGTTTCCCTAATACCTTTTCCTGAGAGAACTGAAGCCCAAACTGCTATTCTAAAAGAAAGAATTGTTAAACAGTTTGACAAGAGATTTGCACAAGAGTTAACTGCTTGGATAAACAACAAAAGAATTGGTTTATTACACTGCGATCAGAAAAACTATCATTTCCAACCTCTTTCAACTCCTACTCAGTCTCTAAAGCACAATAAAGTAACAGCATTTTCTTTAGATACTTGTGTGCAAATACATACTGAATCCTGTAGCAAAGAGCACATACTTGTGAATCCTTTCACAATCCAGAATCTTTAAGCTAAGGAAGCATATTATTTGTGTGTGTATATGCTCCATTCCATATCTAATGCAAGAAGTGTTTTCTGCTTCCCTGACCCTAAGCAGGCTCTGGGTGCCTTTCCTTGGCACAGTTTACAACAGCCTTCCAGAGGGTATCGAATAGCAGCGGTCACCCGTAGGGCTGTCTGGCAGGGTGCTCCCTGAGAAAGCCTTTCGTATGCCTTATGTAAAGTAGAGGAATGCCCTTGAAGTGCACCCAGAAACATGAGATATCACATGTCCCCCAAATCCACAGCAATGACTCATTCTAAACTATGCCAAAAATACTTGCTTCTTGTTTTGGAGACAGAATGAAGGATGGTCTGTCCCCTTTAGTACTCCCAAATAATCTCTCAGTAACCCCAAACAGCTCCTGGGGGACAGATTTCCAAGATAGAAAAGGGGGTGGAGAAGCTGCCCCTTCGGCCTGGATATAGCTTTCCCAGTGGGTCGGTGCAGAGCCCCACGTCCTGCTCACGGCTGTGTCAAGCTTGGATTGACAAAGAGAGATTCGGGCCTTTGCCACCCTCCCATAGTGAAGTGCATAGTAGGGCGGCATAAGATTTGTGAGCTGTGGGACTTAGTTAATTCAAATCAGAAGAGGCATGGGAGTATGGGTGTTCCTCCAGCTGCCCTCAGCAGTGAGGAGGGGGCATTCCCATCTGGCTTGGGTACTTCACCCCGAGGCAAACAGCTAAAAGCCTGATGCTAATGCCCAGAGGAATGGGGCCAGGCCACTAAAACCACCCTTCTGTTTGAAAGCTCATAGGCTTTGGCTCCTTCAGACTTCTCTGCTCAACCCTGGGCAAATACAGTCCTTGTCTCTCACGGGCCTGAATGAATCTGCTCCTTTGCTAGCTCTGCAGTGTTGTTAGCCACAGTTACTTCACTGCCTGCCACGCTCAACAGCGGCAGAAGGGGAAGGAATTAAGAAGCTCTGACTGACATTTGCCATCACAAATAAGTTGTACAGAGGCTGTGTTGCACCCTTCCTCACAGCCTTAATGAACAAACAGGAGACAGCTCTGTGGAAACGGAGGGCAAAATTCCCATCGTTTCCAATGATGACAGGGCTGCACTAGGCTCAGACCCAGCATCACACCCCATGTGTCCTAGGTGCAGTTTGTGGGAGCAGTTCATTGCTGGCAAGCTAGGCTCTGGCTGTGCCTCTGGGCAGTCAGACTGCAGCTACTGCATATGCAGCCATTGGTAGGACTCTTCTGACAGGCAGGGCTTGATAGGCAGCCCAGAGATGTCACGCACAAGCAGTTGTCCAGATAGACAGCGACGATATGCGCACTTTTACTCCCACTGGCTCAACCCAAAGGGCTCAAATCACCTCTGCACAAGAGAAACGGGAGGCACAAAGTCTGCACAAAGCAGACCTCACTGCATGGAAGAACAGGAACCAGGATTTAGACCAAAACAAAAATAAGAGCTTAAGCTTTGCAGGAACTAAAGAGAAGTTGAGCCAGGTCTTGCTTTCCTCCTGTTTATTTTACTAGCTTCAGTTTGTTATACCTAAAGATTTATAGCGTAAATCCACTGACAATATTTAGAAATAAAATGGATGGATGAATTTCTAACATCATTAAGGTCTATAGGAGTTCCATGGAGCTACAGTTTCACTCTGTATGTCTGGACAGCTATGCCTTCTTCCATGCTCAAGGATCTGGAGGAGCTGGTTTCGACTATATAAACAAACAGGGTTTTTTTGGCTCTGTATTCTATAACTGACTGCTATTTCTATACAGCTCTAATCTAATCAATGTAACTAATTCCTGGTTAATGCACTATAAAGAATCATTATCTTTGACACCTCTCCTTCTACAACTCAACTGTTTTCAAAATGGGCATTTTTTTCAACCCAAATGATTTGACAGCATTGTCTATACACACTATGATTGTCAAGGAAGGATGATATTTACTCTCTACATCTACAAACGATGGCCAATAAAACAACTGCGCTGTGCGGTATACCTATGAAAAACTTGTAAAACAATGCAGTCAAGTCTGGCAACAAAGTCAATAATTTGTCAGTAAGGAAACCACTATTGGGCCTTTTCTACCCAATCCTCCACCTTTCTTAAGCCCTTTTCTTCTGAAGCTTCCCATTCATTTAGTTAATGTTTTTAACCTAGTGTCTGTGAAATTTTTATTGCTCCCTAGATAATGACATTTGATCTGAATGTAACCACACACCTCTCTGCTCAGCAACATTTGTCACAAACCATTATAAATTATCATGCTGATAGTGTGCATTGCTGGGAAACCGGAAAAGTTCCATAAATTTAAAGTACTGTATCAGTGACATTCTTGTTTATTATCTAAGTATAAAGTTTTACTAGATTCAAGATGGCTACATTTACACAGTAGGATACTTCAGCAACACCAGACTTGTACAGCTTGCACTAAGTGCTGAAAAGCATTTACCACATGCAACAAACACTGGAGCATTTTAACTAATATGCAGCCATATGTTTTGCCTCTTCTATTTATTTTAACCATGTTCCTGACTCCAAAAATGCGTGGCTATTATCGGGCTTGCTTGAGAAGAGGCGAAACGGCAAACAGAAACTACTTTTCTCTTAAAAAACAACCATAATTTCTGTAACTTGGCCTCCTGAAGACGAGGCATAACACTCATTAAAGTTAAAAGTTAAAAAGAGACTGTGTATTTTTTCCTTATGCATGCCCTGATAACAATCTGTGGTTGACAGGTTTGTAGACTTCCTGTTGAGACCCAGTATTTCCATTATGCTGGTTCAGGAGTTCTGGCTAGAAGATTTTTTTATTAGAGGAACCTAGCTTGTGTGAACATATTTTTAATTATTTGCGTATCTTTATTCTTCAAAACTGTGAAAGCCGAGTCCTTTGGAATGCCTCCAGAGAAACAGGAACTTTCACTATGTTTGCTTGAAATTTAAAACTCAAATGGTTCTGGTCGTTAGAAAATCATACATATATGAATTTTGTTAGGAGTCATTTGAGAAATACTTATTCATTAAAGCATAGCATAATAAGTAGGTAAACCCAGGACATACTTTTAAAATTAATTCCAAACCCTAACATACAAAAAGACTAACTGGGAACAGCTTCAGTATGGCTAATGCTTAAATTTGCTGCTTTTGATTCTCCTCAGAGAATCCACCTTTAACTGGTTTTATATTTCAATACATCTAGCCTCGTATATAGAGTAATATTTCAAAAATTAGATAAGGTCTCTTGATTTTCTTGTTAGCACTACAGAACAAGAAGGTAACCTTTCCAATGGCACACTATTTCCCTCCCTGGGTTGAGGGAGTCCTTGTTATTAAAAGTTGTTTTCAACTCTAACTAAGGTCTAAGATGCAATGAAAAGCATTATAATGAGGATTTTGGGAGCTAGGCCAGCAAACTAATCTTCTCCTCTAGTCTACTCTAATTTATGGAGCATTTTTTGTTCCCAGACATGAATTCCCCTATCTCACATTTTCTATCTGCACTTCATATTTAAGTGCTTATTAATTTCCAGTGCTAAACCTTTCAATAAACTAGAATGTAACCTAAATTGCACATTTCTAGATTTGAGACTGAGTTGCTAATAAACTAAGTATATTACAAAATCAAAAATTACTTAGCTGCAAAACAAAAAAATCTCGTGATATGTCTTATTGCATTAATCTCCTGTTGTACCCAATAGTTGGTACAAGGAATGTGAATTTTGAAAGTAGACACTGAAGTTTCAAACCACAGAGATTGTTGACAAATTCCTGTTGCTGAAATAGTTTTCTGTTACTCTGGTCCTAAGTTGTTTGGCACAAATATGATTCTTCTCAAGTTAAAAAGAGCAATATTAAATATAAGGGCAGTAGCAGCTGAGTAATTTAGGAAAGAATACAAGATTAGCATTTCAGCATAGACCAAATAACAGTAAACTCATCACCATTGCACATTGCAAAAACAATGCAAACAAGCCCGCTTAGAGACTTCCTTCCACTCACTACCATCTCATTACTGCACTGGGGCCCTTTTCAGAGGAAGAAGTAATATAGGGGGAAGAGTGGACAATGCATATTGAGAAGGGAGCGATAGAGGAAGGGAGTCAGTCCCTCTCCTGGACCCAGTTCAGCTCAGTCTAGCACTTTTTAGCACGACACTCTGCCACAAAGATTACTTGTTCTTCAAATAATTGTATGCTGTACACCACTTTACTGCTGTCAAAGACCATGTTGCTTTTACAGCATTGGAAAAACATGTATTCTAGCAAGGAACAAAAAGGATTTGACATTGAAATATGCTTGATTTAATTTCCTAATCTCTATCTAAGAGACAAAGAGAGAGAGACAAACATTTTAAAGCAATAGCACTGGCCCACAGAACAAAAGCAAAACCTGTATCAAGAAGACACAAGGAAGTGAATCATTGCCTGACTACAACAAATTAAAAATTAAAGAATGGGAAGTCAGCATGTGAACATATGGTGTGAATATGAGCTGCCGCTCCAACATCACAGTAAAATCTCATTTTAATGGAGAGACAGTTCAGTTTTATGAGCATAGGGTTCTCCTGCATTATCACCTAAGTATGATACTGAAACGCTGATGTAAATAGATCATGAAAAACAACAAAAAAAGCAACTAAGCACCACACTGCATCATTAAAGAACTTAATTTCAAGGGAAATCAGTAATGGTGATCTAAGTAATCAATTTATTAAATAATAGGAACAAAGATCTGCATGGTAAAAATTAAGTGCTTGTGTACAGTTGTTTTCTCTCCAAATCTAACAGTCTACACCTCGTGGTCTGTAACAACCACTCCTGATGACGCTGAGCATGATTTTATAGGACCAAAGCCTGTAAAATCTCAAATGATCCCATGAAATGTCAAACATCAACAGCTACTGAGTTTAATCTCCTTCTGACATGCAGAGAAAACCTTGACCGGTAGCATCAATGAACAATAACTCTCTCTTGCTGTTGTCAGAAGGGGATGATACACAAGAAATTTTTAAATAATGAATCACAAAAATATTTTCTTCATGAAATAAGCAGGCTGAATTTAGAGGGCATATTGAAGAGGGGGATGATCTGACAATGTCTTGCCTTGTGCAATCTATACATCTTACAGATGTGGGGAAAAGTGGAGAACAGTTTCTGGGAATGCTCCTGATGCTCCTTTCTCATTCTTGGAAATAGATGATTAAAGGGAATGCAAGCAAAGGGGAGCAAAGGGAGCCTCAGCTATGCTATTTCTCCTTTCAGGGCACTATGGTAGAGCAGGAGCATGAGAAAGAAGAAGTACTGCCTATAAATCAGCAGCAAAGGGAGAAAGGGGGAGATATGACTGCCAGTTCTGCAGTCCACTGCCCCTTAACGGGTGAGTGATGCCAGACTAACTCTGCGTTAAGAGGATTTGGCAATTTATAAATTGCTTGCTTCTGCCAGACCGTTTGTAGCTGTGGGGATACAAAATAAGAGGAAACCACATTCTTGAAACTCTAGAGACTTACTCAAAAATCACGCAGGCCAGCAAACATGCCTCACCCTAATCCCACAACGCACATCATCGCCATCATCCACTTGCCTCTCCCACCAGGCAAGCAGAATTCAAATACACTTCATAAAGAGGTTGCAAAGACCTTTTTAAACCTCTCCCCTTCCCCGCCCCGAAGGATGCTCTGCTGCGCGCCTTCTTGCCACAGCGCTTCGGCAGCGACAGGGACCGCAGGGGGGGACGCGGAGAGACCCTGGCGGCCGGGAGAGGGGGATGCGCGGAGCCGGCCGGCAGGTGGCGCCGCAGCGCTCCGGAGCGCGGCGCCCTCACTTACTTGCAGTCGCGGTCCTCCAGGTCGAAGTGGGGGTTGAAGTTGATCATGATCCGCTGATAGGGCTCCGGAGCCTGGATCAGCCACTCGCATTTCTGGCTGGGGTGGTAGGACTGGGGGTATCCGGGAGAGGTGAGGTACCCCGGGCTTAAAATTTTGATCGTGTCGCCGCACTTATCTGCAGGGGAGGGAAACAAATTGGATTGTGTTCAGGCGTCCTCCCCTCTCCCGGCACCCGGTTTCATCCCACAGAAGTGAAACGTCTGACCACCCTGCGAAGGCTGGAAGGCTTCTTCAAGCCAACTTTTGCTGCGTCCTTGTGCCTTTAACACAAAGGCATCTCTGCTGTATTTTACCAATGGAAAGAGGTCTCCCTCTCCATGCCCACCTTTAAGTTCAGCAGCTGGACAGGCAGCAGGTAGCAGGAGATACCCTGTTTCTAAACAAGACCCACTTAAATAGCCCCTTGCCCTGGGCAAACAGAGCCTTTTACAGTGTTACAACCGTGCATCCTCACAACAGCATTAATGTTACTTCAGAAGGGTATTTGAGTCTCAATTATCTCCAAGAAGTATTATCTGAAGTACGAAGTTTTAAGGAAAGCTGTCAAGAGAGTTAAAAGGATGCCATTTGACCCCCTGCCCAGCTACGGGACAAGCCTGGTCTGTGTCACTGACCACCAGGATTGTCTTGGTGGATCCAAGCTCATTCACAGCAGACCCTCCCTTTTGTTTTATCAGTCCATAAATCCAGGCAGGTTGAAACTATCTGTGCTCTTCAAACCCAGGCTAGCGGAGAACAAAGTGTTTTTAGTGAAGCAGAAATCCACTATTCATTCCTTCAAGGAAGTTTGTTCATGCTTGGAGGATGCATCAAAGTAATGGTGCAGAACAACATCCTTTCCTCTTCTCTGTGTCTATTCCTCCTCTCAAAACAACAAAATCTATTTCTAATAACAAAAGAGCTGCAAAAGTTTCAAGAAATCACACAGTGTATCTGTGAAATGTGGTATGCTGCATCTTGCTCCTTTGGCTAGCATTGCCAGGGTTGCATTTTAAGGTTTATAGAAAAAATAAGAAGGGGACAAGAAAGCCAAGCTACATGGTCAGTGACTTCACTGTCCAGTGCAGGATTTTTTACTACTATGGATTTCTTTCTATAGACCTTCAGGGACTAAAAACTTTCTCCATGCATTGATTGGTTGATTTTAAGCAATAAAATTTGACAGAAAACCACAGACAGGAAGAATGACCACACTAAATAGCAAGACTATATATCACTACATCCCAATAACGGTTTACACAGGCTACAGTGCTGTATCTAAACATTCCCTGTGAAAGTAAAATGGCATTCCTTGCTCTGAGCATGAATTTATAAATGTACAGGATTTTATTGCAGGAAAAACAGGTCAAATGGAAGCGAATGAGGAAGTGCACATCAAAAATGCATAAAGCTACACTCTTTATAGAAATTATTTGCCATAAATTAGGAGAGAATGGGATGATACGTGCTCAGCTGTGTGGTCAGAACCCAGATATTGCTCAGCATGTTGCTGTGAAAGGCTGTCTTATTATTTATTTCTTCCTTGCCTTTGCAAAACAGCCTGTTTTCCTCTGACCAGAACAAAAGGCGCTGCAGCTCAAAGCTCAAAAGCTGTCACTGGTGATCTTGCTAATCCGCTGTCTGAGGCTCTCAGGGAATCTTGCCTTTTCCTCCCTGTGTAAGCACACTCAGAAAGTGATCCTGTCTCATTAAGCACACTCCAACCCTGCAAACAACATGGCAGAGTCTGGCATCTGTTAAATGCCTGAAATAAAGCAGTGCTGCTTCTAGTCACTTGACAGAGTCACTTCAGAGCACACCGAGGTGGACTCGCTACCACCAGCGTGCCTTAATCTGTGACTTCTGGGAAAGTGACAGTGTAATAAGATAATGCAGTCTGCTAGACTCCCTGGCTCTGTGCAATCTCTCTCACACTTGATTAAGAGCAGTTTCTAATGACTTTGGACCATTAGTTCTAAATAAGGTTAATGAATTAATTTAGTGGACACTAGTACTCCATATAGGTGAAGGTGGCATTAGCCGGTCTGATAGGTTACACAGGTTAACAACCTTGGTGACACCAGCAGGGCTACCACATTGACCACTCATGGCGGAGGCTTATGCCCAGCAACCCACCCTACTCCTTTTCTTTTGATGGGGAGAAGTTATCAACAAGAGTGGGTGCCTCCCTCCCACCTCTCAAAGGGTGCAGGACTAGAGGCAGTTCTGATTTACCTGGATGCCAGGGAGGTGGCTGCTCACACACCTCACCTGGGCTGGGGTGGGGTGAGCAAAGTGCACCTCTCAGAGCATCCCCAAGCTGGGCTCAGCACACACCTTTAGCACCTTTGCTCCTGCACCACAGCACTGGAGGAAGCAGCTCGTCCTGATTAAATTAAGCAGCCTCCTCAAAACATATTGGGAAAGAGATTAACTTCCATCATAAAACAGGCAATTTTAATACTCTCTGTTCCATGACACTCCACTTGCGGGCCCTTATTAAAACAATATACCAGCGTAAGTGGAGGGTGCTCTCTTCTTTTAATTACTTTGATTGAAAACCCTGTCAGGCAAAAGTAAATATTTGATAATTAGTTAATAATTGCTCAGGATTTGTCGGGAAAGGAAAACTCACACGAGCTGTTTCATGTGTGAGAGCTAAACGTCAAGCGGTCCCACAATTAGACCGTCTTTAAAAATGCATCACGCAGTGAAATATTCACACTGCCCTGGCATTGTTCGGGGAAGGAGGAACACGCTGCTTTTAATTAGATGTGTTTTCAAGGGCTGCCTGCGAGTACACTAACTACATCAGTCATTTGTTATGGGATTTCTCTCTTGGAAGGGAGTCTTGAGCCTTTGCAGAGAAGCTCAGCTTCTCCCTTGGCACTGTGCAAGTTGCACGTAAACTGCATATTTGGGAAGGGGGTAGTGGAGAGAGCTCTCTTTGAACACTACCCGCAGGTAGACACACAGCTAGTAAAAGGCACGATAAGCTGAAGTCTTACGCTTGAGAAAAAGAAGGGAGGAGAGAAAGCTTTCTCCTTAAAGTGTTAATTATCTTTCAAATACTGAAGGCAAGACTTACTTAATTGCCTATGGGAAAAAACATTATTAAGATAATCTGCTGTCCTGATCTAGTGAGAAGGAGGAGCCTGCTCTATCCAACAACCCAAAAGAGCGGAAAATAAAGTCGGAAGGCCGTGCCAGGGCAGGCGACCCTCGAGCAAGGACCTGCTGCCCCCTCCTCCAGCGGAAAGTTCCCCTCCCCGGGCTGGGACCGGCGGCCCCGGCACTCACCGCTTCGCAGAGCCCCGGCCAGGGTGAACGTGAGGGCTGCGCAGTGCAGGAGAAGTCCCCAATCCATTTTTCCCTTCCGAGAGTAGGGAAAAAGAGGTAAAAAAATAAAATAAAATAAAAAAAAAATACAACGCCCTTCACGCACAAGTCTTCCTAGGTCTTAAGTCCTCCAGCCGGAGTCAAGGAGCAGAAGGCACGGGTCGCAGTCCCGAGGGCAGCAGGAGGTTGGCTTCTTCTGTGCCTCAAGTCGCTCGCATCCTCCTGTCATTCAGCTCCGGCTCCCTCTCTCTTTCCCCACACTTGTTCCTTCTCCAGCCGCCGCTGCCCCTGCCATTCCCGGCGAGACTAGAAAGCCAAATGAAAACGAGGGGAAAAAAAAACCAACCAAAAGCAACAAAACAAAACAAAACCCCTCAACAAACAGACAGACAAGACAGACAAAAAAGCTGCCGGCTGCCGGCACGTCGGGAGCGCTGCCGGGCGGCTCGGGAGGCGGGCGGGGTGCTCTGCGGAGAGGAGAGAGGAGGGAGGGCGTCAGCGGGGACCGGCCGGCGCGGAGTTGGGGCGGCGCGGCCCCCCGCGGCCCCCGGGCCCCGCACTCACCTGCCCCGCCGGGCGAGACTCCCGGCCGGGGGACGGGGAAGCGGCTCCCGCTCCGCTGAGGAATTGGAGCGCAACTCAGCGGCAATAAGAGAGGCCGAGGAGCCGCCGTCTCCCGAGCCCCAGTCCCCTCCCCCTCCCCGCCCTCCTCTTCCTCCTCCTCCTCCTTCTTCTCCTCCTCCTCAGCCCCCCAAGACATCGGCAGCGCGGAAGAGCCAACAAACAAACGCGGCGAGACCCGCCGGGGCGGGCGCTGCCCGGGGGGAGCCGGGGCTGGAGGCGGCCCCGCCGCCGCAGGTAGAGCCCGTCCGGGCGGAGGCGCCCACCTGCGCCCGCCCTGCCCTGCCCCACGGGCCCCTGCGGCACTCGCCCCTCCGACACCGCCCTCGCTTCGCTCCCCCCCGAGCGCCGGGCCCCGCGCGGGGCTCCCGGAGGCGCCGCCGCCGTCCCCGGTGACCGTCGGGGCTGCCCCGGGGGGTGACGCTCGCCCAGACCCGCCTGCCTCGTCCCCTTTGCATTTCTCCGTCTCTGGGGGGTGCTTCCCGCGCCCTCTCCCTCCCTCGCCCCCTCTCGCTGACTCTGGCTGCCGTTCCCACCTTCTCTCGCCGCTTTGCCCCCCCGCCACAAGTCGCTCGTTAAGCCTCTTGAGGGGCTGAGGGACTCTTGGCGTCCCCCGGGGCTGGCTCAGCTCCCCGTGGGGGCTGTGAGCATGAAATCCTCACTGAGGACCGCGTGTCTCTTTCCGAGCGTCCCTCCTGCCCCGCTGACACCTGGGGACGGGCACAAAGCGGGGATCTGGTGCTCACCGGCTGCGGGGACTGTCCCGTCCCTTCCTTGCCCCATTGCCCTGTTTTACGGGCTGTCCCCGCGCCCAAGAGCGATAACCCAGATGAACCCGACGGCGTCTTTTCTGTGGAGCGCTTTGAGCTCCCTCTGCGTGGAGGCAATGCGGTTGCTGGGTAGGGGTTAGAGGAAGAGCTCCACGGCTGACAGCTGAAACGCGGTGTTAAATGGTCCCCAAAGATGGGTCTGCGCTAGGAAAATGACCTGCGGCCAGCGGCGGATGTCAGCTGCTCTCATCTTCCAGAGCAGAGTTTGAAAACAATTTGTTACTGGTGCACAGCGGAGGCAAACTCTGTTAACGCTTCATCAGGAAAAAGGCCTGTTAGAGGACCTACTCCACGAGGAGCCTTTCTGAAAGATGCAGAGGGAAAAGAGTTGGGCTTTGCCGGAGGCAGGGTCATCCTCCAAGTGCAGCCACAACAGTCAATCCCTGTCCTCTCTGAAGATGTAACTATGTTTGAAATAGTTTTCAAACATAGTTGTAAGTCTGCAGCCACACAGATTAACTACAAATGCGTTACATCTGTGTTCAGAAACGATACGCAGATTCAGCCTCCACCACCCCTTTGTCTCCAGCCCCTAGCCTGAGCCCTCCACTCTCCCTCACTGCCCTTTTGAAGCCCCGACTTTAAGGTCAGCTGAGGTCTGGAGATTAAGTCTGTAGGAAATCTGTCTACCGGTATCACACTGCACACTCTCTCGTCACAGTTTTCTGAGTTTTCTCCAGATATTTCCCTTCCCTTCTGTGCTTATAGTTCTGCAATACTATGCACTAAAATGTGGTTCGATCCTGTTACGCCCTCTGTACACACCGTTCTTTCCTTTCTCTACCTCTGCCCCTACCCCTGGCCATGCCCACGTCTGCAGGCAGGTTGGAAACCAGGCAGGCTGCAACTAGTCAGACTGAGTTACTATGTTCAGTCTCATTTCCCTGTCTTTAGGCAGTCTCTGGATCATCCTATGCAACACTTATGCATTTCCTTCATTGATTGGGATGTATATTTTATGGATATCACATTAAGTCCCCTTTGCTCTTTTCTTTTAGAGAAGTTCCCAGAATAAGGGGGAAGGGGAGTGCTAACAGTGCTCTCTGATTGTTAAAACTCTCAAGCTGCTGGGCAGTCCTTGAGATAAATTGGTTCTGTGCTGAAGCACATCGTAGTCTGCAACTGACTGAGAGACAATACAGGTTTTAAAATAAAATACATCTGTTCTTGAAAACAGAAATTACCTGCTGATGGTAGCTTACAAGGGGGGTTGTGGAAGTGTATGCATACATTTTTTTTTTAAAAAATCTCCGTCTCAGAAGCCAAGATTAATTCTGTAAGTGAAAAACAGTAAGCAGATACTCAGAGAGCACATACATCAAAAATTACACTTAGCGCATTAAAATGATGATTCTCTTGCTTTGGGATTAGCATTGTCTGTTAGGTTTAGCATTGTCTGTTAGGTAATTTCTGTGAATCTGCAGAGAGGAAATGCTCATTCTCAATTGCATGCTGTAAAGATGATTCGGACCGATCACCAACCAATGAACTAACCAACCAACTGTGGTGTTTTTTCCATTTGTTTTCCTATCAGATTAACGAGTCACTTACCGCAGATACAGGCACAGCATGTTAGTAGCTACTGTATTTTAAAGAAATTCTATTCTCTAAAAGAAAAATTAAACATTTAAATGCAGACAGACCATATACATTAGCGAAGATGGTATGTGATAAATTACAAGACTAATGATGAAGGTTGCTTTTATCACCTCAGCCTACCTTGTAACCACTAATCCATATACCAAGATTTATTTCAGCATGCTCATGTCTCAAATATCAGTGCTTCCTCCTTTTACACAGAAAGAAAAGTGTACCAGGCTACAAAGACAGCTGACCAGAATGGCCTCTGTTGTGGCTAATGTGGTCCATGGATGAGGATTTCCGCCTTTCTTCAGCACTCCTTGGGCATTTTGCAGCTCACACAGGGATTTTTATTTTTTTTTTTTTGTTGCTATTGAATTCTAAAGGCCTAGGAAATCTAACAGAGTCTGGTACATTAACATTATTTTCTATCATAGTGTGAATGGCATTAGTCTAGTTTTTCTACCCATCTTTTTCTCTCTGGTTCACAGATATAGGCACAGGTTTCTTCTATGTATGAATTGCCCTGAAATGATAAGTGAAGACATTCTATCCTTGGTTTACATATATTTATCTGAAAATGTTTAATCTTTAATCATCTTGAATACAAACCAGCATCAAATTAAACGTTCAGAAATGTCTTTTTATAATCCACTTCTCACATTTTAGTCATGGTATTTTAGGTCCCGATCCTGCAACTGCTTACACACTTGTTCAGCTCTCCATTTTCACATCAGTAATGGGATTTTATGGCAAGGATGAGTTAGTATTACAAAGACTGAATCTGAGTCTAGTGTATGTAAAAGTTAATGGAGTGGCTAGCTCTGAGGTTTGGGTTCAAGCCCATCTTTGCTTTGTAATTTGGTTTGGTGGTTTTAATGCTTTTTTGAAGATTGTCTGCACTTCAGTTATAAACCTGTTTCTCAAGAACTTTATAATTCAGCCATAAAAATTATTTGCCTTGGGCTAAATCATGTAATATAAAACTTAAAATTCCAAAGGAAAAAACAGTTTTCCCATTTTAACAAAAGCAGAACAGAACAACTTTGATGTTTACTCCTTTATGCACTCCTATAGGACAGTAATACATTTAATTAAAAACTAAGTTTGGCAAAGGATTAATCCATGGCTGAAGTCACCTTTAGTTGGTGTTGTTTCGAAAGAGATACATCACTAATCACTCCCATCCGTAATATTAAATGCCTGCAAATGGAGTGTTCCTATATTTAGTGGTAGATAGAAATATATTTGCTTTATGACTAGTACCTACTAATATCTTTGTATAAAGTTTGCTGCTTATTTATAACCTTCTCTTCAGTGTTTTCTTTTTCTTTCACTCAACTTGTCCAATAATCTCTCCAAAATTAGGCTTCTGTGTCATCTCCTCTCCTGTTGCATTGGCCATATGAATCACTGCTCGGCTTCCTGTTGCTTACTGTCCTGAACCAAATCTGTTTACCCTTATCTTTAAGATCAGACATACGTTTTCCCTTGTCTATATCTCTCCTCTCTCAACCCTTTTATCTCCTACATCTTTTATCCTCCTACTCAGTCTCTCACACCCAATGCTTTTTTACCCTGTCCTCTCACATCACACTTTTCCACACACAGCCACATGTGTCTAAATGATCCTTCTACTTTCACTGCACATCTTACCTTTCTTTAAAGAATCACAGCAAAGTTTGTATTTTTACAAACCATGCAATCTGATTTACACATTATTTTAATTTACATATGTCCATGTATTGCAAAGTACACTCAGATCCTATACTCTGTTGGTTAGAGATCAGATTAATTTGTATCTACATCATCTCCTCACTGACTACATTGTTAGGATTAGAGTGAATTTACAAATATCTTACCAAGCTCCTTGGAATCACAACTGTGCCGTCTCACAAATGTCTTATCAAAACATGTTCATCATCCTGTCTAAACACATTCCACTCCAACAAATTAGCGCAGCCCAAGGCTTTATTAGCTGATTATCTGATTATCAAAAGTCAAATGTTTTCTTCTGTGTCAAAGGCAAATCATCGCACATATCACTCTATTCCCATTTCCAATTTGACAACAAGCTTGTCGGGTCTATCCTAGGCCTAATTCCTCTTTTTCTTGCACTGCTACAGCTGCCAAAATCTAAGCATAGTCATCATGTTCTTCCAGATTGCCCCATTCATTTTCTTTTCTTCAGTAATGTTTGTATAATCTCAGTATAATCTGCTTTTTATCTGAAATAGGAAGTGGGGATGTATACAGCATGTGATTTATGGTTGTGCCCTTCAAAATAACGCCTGATCAGCTCAAAGGGTTTCAAAGTAGTTGTTTCTCTGATGAAGGGAGTAGTACATAGCAAATCTACCCACATGGACTAAGAATCTGATTATATTTCCATTTATGACAATGACAAAATCCCACTGACTTCAAAGGGGAAAAGCAGGCCCTGTATGATGATAATGGACCTTAGATTATAAACTTCTTACTGGCTTCAGTTGTTTCCATTTGGTTTCACAATGGGTATAGCACTGTCTGTGTTTACACTGAGATAACTGCCGCAAAAAGCCAAAATAACAGTTCCTTTCAAAGTAAGGCTTTGCCAGACTGAAGGTCTGCAGTCATTAAGAAGCAAGTGAAAATAGTGTTAGATGTACCTTTGTGTTTCTTGTCTTGCTCTATTTTTTTGGACAGAAAATTAGTGTCCTGCTCATGTAATCTGTTCGTCTGTAGAGGCCCACATGATTATATCATATTATTGAAAATTATATGCGCTCCTTTATATGTGCTACAGCTGATAAAATAATACTAGGAAGGGTGCAATGTTATTAGGGAAATGGAAGCTGTCACAGCGACACTGCATGGTGGTCATGCAACCCCTTTAGCTACAATGCAGCAATCACTGTAAACAAGCAGTCATACTGCATTCATTACAGATCAGATTCCCTTTCTCAGTCATCTCTCATCTTCTTCAAGAGATGTTCTCTATCATAATTTTCTTTGTCACTTATTACAGCTGATGTTAAATGGCTTTTCAGCTAAATGCTTGTTTGAGTTATTTATTAACTAGAGGACTTTTACATTGGCATACTATGATGTTAGACGTGACATGGAGAACCCATTTGTAGACTATAGTGGATTAACTAGAAATGCAGGGAATCATATTCAAAGGGATTAACTCTTACACAATGGATTACGTCCAGTTGGTTAGATTCATTGGAGGAGATGGAAGCAACCTCTAACATGCAGATCTTTATTCAGGTGATAACACGTTAGCAGTATTATTCAATAAATTAAGTATAATCAATTTATATGTCTGCTGGTGTTGGTCTTGCACCTTAAGAATATGGGCTGAAATCTGGAAGGAGCTCTTAGGCTCTGCGTGGGTAAATTTTGTTTCATGCCAGGTCTTGAAGGTGGAAAGCAAGAAATATAAGTGGTCTTATCTGATGAGTTCATTTTCAGACTCTTGATTTCTTTCAGTATTTTCTCCTTATGCTATATCTGTAGATAAATTGCTCTGAAATGTTGTGCTTCATAAAATTGCCTTGAAAAATACTCACAGAGTAATATTTTGGTTTGCTACTTTATCAAGAAGATAGCTGTAGGCAATCCAGGAGACTCCTGGAATGCACTGAGGAGAACTTCTTAAGCCAGGTAATAAACAGCCCTGCCAGAGGGGATGCAATACTGGACCTGATGGTCACCAATGCAAGTGGGCTTATTGGTGACATCGAGATTGGAGGCAGCCTGGGTGGAGTTAACAGTCCTGAGGGCTATGGGTCAGGCAAAGAGCAAAGTCAGGATCCTGAAATTTGGGAAAGCAAACTTCGAGCTGTTCAAGGAGTAAATCAATAGGACCCCCTGGGAAACTGCCCTCAGGGACAAGGGAGCAAATCAGAGCTCGTGGATCTTTAAGGGTGCTTTCTGTAGAATGCAAGAGCTCTCGATCCCTAGATATGAGAAATCAGGAAGAGGATGCAAGGGACTGGCATAGCTGAGTCAAGACCTGCTGGTCAGACTTAAAGTCAAGCAGTGGAAGCAGGGACAGGTGTCCTGGGAAAAGTACAGGGGCGCTACCCGGTTGTGTAGGGATGGGGTCAGGAAGGCCAAGGCACAGATGGAGCTGAAATTGTCAAGGGGTGTAAAGAATAAAAAGAAGGGCTTCTACAGATGTCAGCCAAAAAAGAAAGTGTACCCTCCGATAAACCAGACTGGCAAACTGATAACAACAGACGAGGAGAAGGCTGAGGTACGCAATAAATTTTTTGCCTCAGTCTTCATGGGCATTCTCTCTTCCTGCACCTCTTGAATGGGTGGACTGCAAGATGAGGACTAGGGGAGCAAAGTCTCTCCCACTGTAAGAGAAAATATAGTTTGAGACCACCTGAGAAACATGAATATACATAAGTCTATGGGACCTGACAAGACTACTAAGGGAATTGGCTGATGCAGTTGCCAAGCCACTCTCATGGTATTTGAAAAGTCATGGTTGTCAGGGGAAGTCTCTGGTGACTGGGAAAAAAGGAAACATTGCACTCAATTTTAAAAAGGGTAGAAAGAAGGACCCTGGGAGCTATCAACCTGTCAGCCCCACCTCTGTGTTGGGGCAGATCATGGAACAGATCCTCATAGGTGCTAGGCTAAGGCACATGGAGGACAGGGAGGGGATTGGAGGTGGCCAGTATGGCTCCACCAAAGGCAAGTCCTGCCTGATGAACCTAATGGCCTTCTATGGTGGAGTGTCTACATCAGTGGACAAAGGAAGGCAATTTTAAAAATGCTGTATTTGTGGGGTGCAGTATGGGGATGTTGGAGGAAGCCAGTGGGAGATGATAGAAAATTGAACTGTTAGACTCTCTGGTACATAATTAGAAAAAGAAAGTAAAAAAGACTCAGAACAAGTGCTGACAGAATAGGAAATTATGTTTTGAAAGGCCTTACTTTTCTTTGATATTTGTTGTGTTTGTCTTTTTTCTCCCTTCTGTAGCATCTACTGCATTTTTATCTGGGTTGGGACCATTTAGTTGCCAACAGAGGCATCTGAAGAACTCCTGTCTTGAGGAAAGTTGACTTAATTTTTACCTACTCTGTGAAAAAAAAAAGTGTCTTCTAAAAAGGCTTCTAAGCAATAACCAAAGCAGTTTTCATCACCTCTCACAGGCTTCTCAATCTTATTTCATGAAAAGGGTAACAGAATCATTGTGTTATATTTTTTGTAATCTCTCAGGTATGGTTTTACATTTCTTAAGTGACCTTTCTGGAATCCAGTTTTCATGATTTTATATAATTCAGATGAGCTGTCACGAGGAGAAACACAGTTCTCCAGGTTGTCATAGCAGCTAAAACTTTCCTTTTTGTGAAATTGTCACCAGGCCCTTGGCTTCTTGTAACCAAATAACCAGAAACATTATTAGCTTAATGAAGAAGCTCTCCAACAGGCTGTTTCCAAATCTGTAAGTTATCTGTCCAACAAGTATGTCACTGCTGTGTGTGGTATTTTATTCGCAAAGGCCATCTGGACAGCCTTGACAAAGGATTCATATCATTTGCCAGAGAACATCTTGTTTGCTGTGAAAAAAAATTAAATTCAGTGTTTTTCTAAATCTATCCAGAGACATTGCTTTTTTGTTCTCAGCTGCTCCATTGGCTTTACTGTGTTGAAGCTTCTTTGTTACCATTGTAGAATCTGTAAACATGACACTGTCTCATTTTTCTTCCCTGTAGTTGTAATCCAACGCACACCTTTACTCTTTAAGATTATTTCAGAATCTGATTAGTAATAACCATTGATTTATTCTGGTGAGATTTGTGTTTGAATGGAAGCTCTCTGACATTTATATGTTTTGTTGTTTTTGAGATTTCCTTCATTGCTTGTACATCATGCCATAGCATACCATAAAACCTTCAATTATTTTCTCCTCCTTTGTGGCAAATTCTTCCATCACAAAGACCTTGATGAATAATAAACAGACAAAAACCAAGTATCACATATAGAATGGAAAAAGGTCAAATCCCTCTTTAACAGCTTGGCAACTGCATGTAGTGAGTCCAAAAGGTGCTTGGTTTTATTGACTGGAATGAAGATGATTTCAGCTAGGCAGAAAATAGCATGCTGTGACCAATGGCCAAGAACTCCACTTCAAATTAATCCTGCAAAATACTGAACAATCTTATAAAGGACTGAGTAACCTCAGCTGCCATACAACATGGAATAGGGGATGTTTTTTTCAGCTCCTTAGTAAAATACCGAGCATCGTGCTGGAAAGCTCTGTATCCTTCATGCAGAAAGTTCACATATTAATATAAATTCAAATGTTCTTTCATCTAATTACCCATAATTAGAAAAGGGCTGCCAGACCTTTGTGATACAGTATCTGGATGAAATGTTTGAAAATTAATGAAATTGATTTTTTGACATGCGCAGTATCACTCCTTGAATATAATTAAAATATCATTTTTGAGAATGATAGGAACTTACTGGATTTACTGAAACTGCCTCTTTTATTTTTACTGCCTTGATTTTTGTCTTGCAAGATAATTTTATGACATACATATATGAGCCTGGTGCAATCAGTATAAATGTAATGCATTTTGCATTCATCAGCATATTCAGAACCTCTCCAAGTCCCCATTCAAGTAAAGTATAGACGCTCTGTTTTGGAGAGTTTAAGGTGAATTAAAATTTAAAAACAAAGTGTATGAATGATTCTTAATTATGTAAATCTGGTACTTGGAGAAAAAAAAAATGAAGTTTGTGATGAGACGGTGTTGACAAACAATTTTTGCTTTGAAATGTTATCTTCTTATGGCTAGCCAAAGAGCTGGTGCTCTTCCCTCCAATGGCCCGCACCTTTAAAGATGAAATATGAACATTTTATACGCTGATTGCTTTCAAAAATAAAAACATAGCTTAAAAGTTTAGTTTCTCTAGACATGGAGGCAAGATTGCATGTAGATGCTATAACCCAACAGAAGAACAATAGCAGGTATTTAAAGGAGGCTGAGGATATTTGTGTGTAAAGCTTCCCTTGGCAAAGAGGAGTGTTACTGGGGAAGTTAAGCTCACTATTATTGTCTGCGGCTGCATTCTGGCAGCACACTGTGGCGTTGCCAAGTGAAGCACACTCGGGTCCTTTAGCCAAGATATTAACCTACTGACCTACTGCCCCAACATGAGAATGCTGCCAGCCATAATCTGCTCTCATTGAAGAATAAGGTATTGCAAACAGTGAAATGAAACAATCCCTTGGCAACTAAACAAAATATTTACCTGAGAAACTGACATTTTAATAAGGCAGTTTTTTGCGAGACTCTGCTGCTTGCCTATGCTCTGTGAAAAATTTTATTATCATGAAATTCAACTTTATATACATTAAAAGAGATTAGGCTAATATTGTTCAGTTGTCAACCTATTTCTGAGGTCAAAAAAAATTTATTTTTCTAAAGGATAGAACAAGGAAAGAGTGTTGCTCTGTAACGTACAGTCATTCCAATCCCTACATGTATGAACTTGAAATAACTGCATATTTTACTGAATTAAACAGGTCATAATTAGCCTGATAAAGTAATTAGGGTGTAGTGTGGACCTGACCACTACTGACATTTGCCAGCATAATTTCAGTATGTTTTTGGTCAGTGTGAGCTAGTGCTTGCAGGCAGTACGTGGGTGAGGTTTGGGAGTTAGCATGGGCCAAGGACTATTCCCCACAGGAAGTCTGGACAAATCTGTCCTGCGTAAATATGACTGGATTAGTTGCTGTCAGGCCAGAGTACAGTCTCTGACCCATTTCATCAGTTAGTATAGACATAGATTTATCAGCTGGACAGATCAGCAAATGGAAAATTATCCAAGTACAGCTTAACTGAGATCAAGGGCTACTTTTTTTGGGGAAAGTGTTTTTGGGGTGGAGGGGAAGCAATCAAAGCGAGGAGTGACCCTGTGGACTGCAACCTGGTGCTCAGCTGTCCAGAGTGGAGAGCAGTCTCTGTATAGGAGCTTATACCTAGGGATTAGACCTTCCAGATGCTCAGGCGGGGTTTCTGGAAGGCTCTAGAGCATGAGGACACGCAAAGGATTCATCTTCCCTCTTCCATTCAAAGTCCTCTTATTCAGTTACTAGGTGACAGCCCAGATTCCTCTGTGTCGCCAGGCCAAGGTACACAGGGCTTCCAACTGCTATGGCTAGCAGAAGATTTAGGAAGTGTTTCAGCATTCAATAGTGTGAGAGGCTCTTTGGCAATGGTGATTAGCTCTGGTGTCCGTTACAGTTTCAGTTGTTCTACTGCAAGGAGGATGTTGCCTTTGAGAGGGACAGAGGGTCACTACCCCAAATTGCTGTGCCAGTCTACTCCTCCAACACATCTGGGAGTGGTTCTGACATTTGCTGTGAGAGGGGCATGCATGTGTTTCCACCAAAATCTAGAAGCCCATCTGTGTGATGGTGAGTTCCAGGAAAACACTGAAGGCAGCTGAAGATGACCCTGTTCATGCCACATTGCTTGCCTTCCTCTTCCAGGTCATGAGTCTGTCTTGCCCCTGTGTGCTGGATCACCCAGAGATATTCAGTATGCCTTGTGTAAGGCATAACTAGATCCTTCTAAACTCACCTGGGCTAATTATAAATGTTAAATATCAAAGTGTGGATAGATATCAGGAAACTGGGCAAGATGAAGACAATGAATGTCTTTTTAGACATTGCCTTTGGGACTCTCAGGATAACTTTCTTGTTTCTTGAACTTGTGTGGTGCTACCAGTATGGCCTGTGGATGGTACAATATCCTGATGTTTCTTTTGGGGCATCTGGCTGACTCTCCCATCCCGGGCTTTCTTTTTACATGCTGAAAGGATGATTGTCTGTGAGGCCCAGGATGGCTCCCCGGTGCTCCTCAGACATTTGTTGACGTGGTGTTAATAACACTTGTCATCAGGACTGGGTCCATAGGCCAGACTGCTAATGAGGAAACTGCTTTACAGCCTCAAGAGTGGGATTTTAATATCTGATTTATGGAGAGTTTACACATGCCCTGGAGTGCTGTGCGAATATTTTGGGCTTCATGTGAGAGTATGATGTCTCCTGGGTTAATGTTGGAGGATGGGGATGGATGGAGGTAGCTAAACATGGTATGCCCTTATCCATACTGCCCCTTGGTGGGAGCTAACCCCAGGATGAACCCAAGCTTCATTTTTGAAGAGATGTAAGGGGAATAGACCAAACCACTACAAAGGAGAATGCAGAGTGCCTGTCAAGGGCTGAATGCTCAAGCTTGTGCTCTCGCTCTTTTTACTTTCACAGGGTATGGATATGCACCGCCAGCCTTGACTGGAACTTCTGCCTTTCCTTGGTAGAAATCATGATTCTATTGCTTTAATAAATTATAATGGGTTTAGTATCATGCTAGAAACACATTTTTGAAACAATTTTATTAAAAAGCCTTACTAGCTTTCCCAGGATCCACCCCTGTGTACTAGTAAAAGAAGGTGTCTGAATTTCAAAACTAACATGATTTGAGTCACGTCCTAGTGAACCATGGTCACTATTGCTGCTGTACACCATGTTCTGATTGCTGTTTTGCAAAGACGTTAATGAGTTTCCCAGATCAAAGCCGGCTCTTTCTCAGTATAGTTTAACATATATAAACAAAATCTGTTGCAGTAACTGTGAGATCATTTGCATTCATAATTATAGTGGTTTTTCTCATAAATTGCAATCATATCCAAGAAAACATATAAAAATAGAAATACATTACTTATGCTTTATTGTTCAAAATGGGCTTCTGTTTTATCAAGCTGCGATGATAAAAAAACCACATTTACTCAAAACAAGAAACCTGGAATATCATATTGTGGCAAGGTGGTGACAGATCAAAATCAAGAATAGTGCAGTTGCCTCTTAAAAAGGAGCTAGAACCTTTGAAATCATTATCACTGTAGTGTTAGAAGTCCCCAAATAAAAACCACCATGCCGTATAGACATGAGATGACATTATTCTAGTTGAGGGCCTCAACTGAATCAAAACATTTGAATTTTTTATAAGGTTTTACATTTTTGATGAAAATATCTTGGAAAGGAACTGTTAGTAGATTCAAAAATATGTCTGTCAGATAGATATTCAGGTCTGTAGTGTTGTGAAAGCTCTTGGAAGTGACAGTGGATGTGCAGTTGATCAAAAGTCTCAGCCGATTTAAAATGCTCAGTAAAATCCAATTAAACAAAGTAGAGACCAAGGAATCAAAATGTCTCCTTTTCCATCCAGGCATCTGTGTATCTTTAGGAATTTAAATCATTATTGTTGTATGTAGTCTGTACAGGAATTAAAGAAAAATCTTCCCTTCCAAGAATTATAAATTGTGTCTAAATTCCATTTACTCAGGACATTTGAAACAGAGATGTCATATCCAGATAACAAGATCTGGGCTGGTCATTGGGAGCAATGGGAGAGGGAATTTGATTCTTGGTCTGTTATCATAAAAAACAGATTCTGTCATTGTTACTCTCATAAAGTTTTAGCTTAGTTCTCAGTACGTTACACTTTTTTGGCAGTTTCACTACTGATGGTGGATAGCATTATCTGACATGGACACATATAAGAAAGTCTATCTAAAAGAAAAGATTTTTCAGTACTTTTGTATTAAATAGGTAGTAGTATGATTTTTTGACTGTGGTATTCTACTTAAGCTTTCTCCTGTAATGGATGATTTGGTTGCAATGAGAATTCACAGGCCTTTCCTATCATAGGACGAAACATAAAGTCGTTCTCGAACTTGAAAGGAATACTTAAATGCCTAAGAATTCTTCTCTGAAGGTCCAGGTTTTAGCTAGAACTAGAAAAAGAAATGCTGAAACATAATAAATAAGGCTACTCTTGAGCTTTCCAAACCAGTTGTTCTGACCCAGGAGGCAGGTCAGAAAAATATTGAATCCTGAATCCTTTAAAATAAGAATCGAAATTAAAGGATGTTTAGATCGAGTTCTTGGTGTCAGTTTAGTGTAATTGCATGGGAAACCCATGACTCTGGTGCAATATTAATGATGATGTTAAAAAGCTCATGAATACAGATGCAATTACTGTGAGATTCCCAAACCAGTCCTTTGTGATAAGCATGGTGATAATACAAAGCTAGGGGAAAGTGAAGGGTCATTTACTGTGCCAAGCTTAACACATTTGGGCTCTGCTGGAGTAGTTGGGGAAGCCAATTTTGAAGCTGAGAGCTGTTTGTTTTAAAAGCATTGCTACTGCCTATTTGTTTAATTCTAGAGCTCTAACGTTATATTGTCAGAAATTGCTTTGAGAGTTCACTTTGGCAGGAGATGTTTTCTCAAGAAGATAGGACCCAGGACATTTCACACTAATTCAGTATAGGAGCCAGATTCAATAGGGAGGGAACCATCCTTTTGGTGGAGAGGGAGACAGATTTTTTGCCAGAGAAGCTATCTAGCATGTGCTCAGTGGCTCCCGTTGCCAGCCAGGCAAGCAGCTGGTTTCAACACGCACTATTGTTTCCAGTTGGTCCTCGTCTGTAGCCCCATATAGAGCACATCACAATAATTAAGTCTAGAATTTACAAAGGCATGGAATGGAGGTGGCACTGTCTGAAGCCAAGAAGAAATGTGATAGATGTCTAACCAAAGCAGATATGAAATGTTATCTTGGATCCTCAAAGCCACCTGCGATTTCAAATAGCAATGGGAACCCAAACTCACTCCAGGTCAAAACCCTCCCAAATGGGAAGTGGAAAAGAAGTAAGATTGTCCCTATATTCCCTTACACAATAGCACCTCCTCCATCTTATCCAAATTAAGCTTCTGTCGGCTTGCCCTTATCTAAGTATTAATCTCTGCCAGGCACAGGCAAAGCAAAGATGCCACACCATCTGGGTTTGATGAAAATGAAGCATGGAGCTGTGTCATCTGCATCTTGATAGCACAACATCCCAAATTGTGTTATTATCTCTCTCAGCATCACATAGAGGAGGGGCACTAAAATATAGCCTGGCAGAACCTGTATGAAAGTGTTCTTTGGGTAGAAGGGCAATTGATCAAAATCACTTTCTTTCGTCTCCTGGGGCCCAAACCTGTTCTAGTTGAAGCCTAAAGCAGTTTTGCAGTTGAGTGCAGTGTTGGAACTGGAGTTGATATTTGGAGAGGAAAGAACAAAATCACTCAAGTGAGTGATAGCATAAAAGCTATGTTGTTTATCACAACTAAGGACCACAGGTATCAAACCTTGCTAACTGATACAGAAAATTAAAACAGACGTCTGAGATTTTGCCTATCGCTAAGAGAAGTTAACGGTCAGCGAGACTAGAATGTCTCTATGCAATTCTTCAAATTCAAATTAACCTAAAAAAAAAAAAGGATGAAGGACAGATTAATGTCCCAGACTTGTTCATCTAGCCTCATCTTCCTTCTTGAAGACCCCTTAGATAAGAGATTGTGGAGCAACATGAATTGCAAGTACTGAGACGTGTGTTTTTTAAGAAGACCAAAAGCTACAAAATTTTGCAAATATGCTGTTTAGTTCTCATGAGGAATCAGAAATACCTGATATAACACACTTGTGCTCAGCTTAGTCACAAAATCCAAGTTGCAAAATTAAGTCCTTCCTCAAAGTTCAAAACTGCTGCTACTTAAACTGGTTGACATCTTACCTGAGAAGAGGTCACATTTATCTCTTCCAGTCCCAGCTGTGTGATCACAGGTGGAGATACTGCTTATGTTAGAGAGCACTGAGGGTAAAGAGGTCATTTATCCATCTCCTTTCCTCTAGGTAATTATTTGCAACGAAGTAGGTTGGCTCGGCTTCTTCTGCAGGGTCACCTTTATTCTTCTGAATGGAGACTCAGCTTTCACTACTTTTTGGGGTCTGCACCTCTTAGAAGCCTTATATATTTCACCTAGGCTGACACATAAAAGTTGTATAAAAGATGGGTGATGACACAGATACAGGATGAAGTTAAAGTGAAGAAATAGTGGCTTGTAACACAGTTCTTGCATTTTTATTAACCACAGCATGCAAGATGTGCAAATGTCCTGATGCAATGGACACACGTGTACTACAGACTGTGATTTACATCAGTCTGCACATATGTCTTTTGGATTGGATAAAAGATTGTCTTCCTAGCAATCTGGGCTACAGGCTCACATGAGTTGAAAGAAAATCTTTATGGTATTTTAATCCTAGCAATTTTCTGGAAATTTGTGAGGGGAGAAAAAAAGACTCAGATTAAAAATTTAATCTCTTATACTAGTTAAGAAAACCCAGCATTCTAACATGATTAACATTAATAAGTAGCGATTTTTAAAGCAGCAAAAGTGGCTAAGCCATGGTGGAGCTGCATTTTAGGAATTTTAAGATAATAATTTGAGCATTAAGCTGTGAGAAATTGATCTGTACCAGAAGAGAGCAGCAGGTTTGATAAGTAATGCAGAAGGTGAAGCGGAGAAGACAAAATCCTCTACAGAAATGGTGATTTAATGTAATAATGATGTGGGGATATATGTGAAAAGTATAAGCTGAAGTACCTATGTCAGGAATGGCTATTTTAGAAAACAAGTAGTTTTCTGATAAATGCTGCAGGATGAAGTATTAAAGGAATGAAACACAAAAGGACACTTAAACTCATGCTAATGTTTCTTTTTAATTTA
Source organism: Phaenicophaeus curvirostris (assembly GCF_032191515.1). Classification (NCBI taxonomy): domain Eukaryota; kingdom Metazoa; phylum Chordata; class Aves; order Cuculiformes; family Cuculidae; genus Phaenicophaeus; species Phaenicophaeus curvirostris. The sequence continues at coordinate 15,374,300 of NC_091397.1, read as the reverse complement.
AACACAATTTTATGACAGGCATCACTTCCTTGGATTAGTAATGATATTTAAAAAAGAGTATGCACATTAACTTTTATGCTGTTACCATGACCTGTAAGTATTCACATGTGGCACATGAAATGAAGACAATGTCCTAGCTTTGCAATTGTGGAAAGCCAAATCATTTAATAGTTTATGGACAGTAAAAAGCTTTATGGTTTTTATTGGAGGAAGCAAGAAGTTCTTATTGTTATCTTCTCTACATTGCCATTCTTGGATTTTATATAAATATTTTCAGATGGTTTTATTATTAGGTTTAGTAAGTACCTAGGGTCGTAAGAAATAACACTGAGAAATGGAATTTCTCCTTCACAAAACTTTCCATTTGTGTTCTGGTGAAAACTTTATAATGTGAATGTGTTTCTCATGATTTTAGGTTAAGCTGTGCAGGCTGTGTTCAATATACTTACATTAAGATTTTGATGACACACAAGTTCGGAGTTCATTTTGCCTAAAGCATTCTTTCTCTATTGAGATTTCAGTGAAGAACGGTGAAATGTGACCAGAATAACCAAGCAATGACCAATACTCTTAAGTTATCAAAAGATAAAAAGGATTAAAGTGGCACTTTGAAATACAGCTCTGAATGTGGACCACATTGCAGAAAACCATTTCAAAGAGAGGAAAAAAAGGTATAAACTACCTATAGATTAGCAAAGTGCTGTTAAAAGAGGTGCCTGAAAGGTGAGATCTGTCCTGTCGGCAAAGGAAATCAACAGAGCAAAACAAGAAGTCAAGAAGTCTTTCATAATTTGAAAAACAATGTATTATTTATGCATACTTATAGTTTGCATTGTGTGTATGTAGTTCTATAGCATTGATGGAGTAATGCATCATACCAATTAGAAGCATTTTCTAGAAAATAAACAATTTCAGGAAGATAACAGATCTCCTATTCTTTTCCTCTCAGTGGAATAAAATAGATCATGTCTGACTGGAATCTCCTAATAGTGAACAAAACCATATAATCCAGGGACAAAATCAATTTCCCCAAACTGTCATGTAGATTCTTTTTACATTTCTTTCTATCTGTAGACGTACAGAATGCCTTTTCTTGGAGCATTTAGTAGTGCAAAGGATACGTGTGTTTTTTTCCAAAGGGTTTAGACATTAATAATGGGACTAGGCTGCATGTCCCCTCCATGTACAGGGATCCAAAGATGGTAGTTTAGATTCAGCCAGGTGCAGGGTCTATAAAAGGAATATTTGGAATCAATTGTTCATGCAATTGCATGGTCATCATGCGTATAGATATAATGACTTTTATTCACCTCTATCTGGGCATAATTTTCTCTGTTTTAAATTGCCCAGAACAGACAAATTGGAGAAATTGTTTGGGATGAACCAATCTGGCATTTCTGCCCTTGCTCTCCTAAGGCACCCTGTTTTGTAGATGGGAATGCTGAAAGCACGTCTAAGCACATTGGCCATACTGACTTTCGAATGATGTGACTTTCACAACAAATGTAGTTGGCAGGTTACTCAAAACAGTTTGAATAGCAGCCTATAGAATGGTAATTAGAAATTAAAGACCTGAACTCTGGGCTTGTAGAAGAAAACATCTTTCAATACCTTAAGCAGTCCCCAGATTAGAGGTCAGGATTTAGGCTGAGAAGCTTGAAGGTAAGAGCTGTGGGCTTGAGATGCTCTGACCTCTGACATCACCAGGATGTAGCCATCTGGTGGTGATGTCCTGCAGGTGTTAGTGCTGGAGTGGTCTGATTACTGAAAAATATCAGAAGGACATTGTCAATGTGATCAGTTGTCCTTTTTTTAATGTACTCAAGAGTACGGAACAGTTAGTTCTTTATTCCAGCCTCAAAATATTTAAAGTCCTGTCTTTTACAAACCTAGAAATAGTGTGTCAGTTATGGCAGAGTTACCTAAATTGTTTCTGGCAGTAGCTATTAGGATAATTTCTTTTTATTTTTTTCTCTGTGTATTCATTAACTTTTAAAAATCAGATTGCTTTAACTGTGTTTACTCATCTGCCAGGATCACCTACTCCATACATAAAGTACATCATGGGAGAAACATTCTCAAAACAGTGAGGATAAGGTCTAAGTCCCTGTGAGTTCTATTTAATCCTGACGGTGCCTGTTTTCTCTTCAGTTGCAATTTACTGGCAATGAAGCAGTTTAAATTTAATTTTGAAGAATTTATGCTGAGAGAGAATTAAAAAATCAAATCAAGGATGCTCACATAAAAAAGGGCAATAGTGGTATCTATATTATCAAACAAAAAAAAATTAAGTCTCTTGCATATCTATTTTATTTGGTACTACAGTTTTGAATTTCAGTATTCAAATGCACAAATACATGCAATGAATGATCTGGTGGGTCTCTTCCAACCTGGTTATTCTATGATTCTATGATAGACAATACGTAGGCATAAAAGAAAAGGCAAAAATAGTCAAATAAATTACACATTGAAAATCACTATCTCAGCTCTTCTGATATTCTATCCCTTTACTGTAACTCCTGTTTTCACCATATGGAGAAATAAAATGCATTTCTAATTTGTTTTCTAATAAGTACTAATTAGTCCAGGCCTTTGAGATCCATAAGGAAATAAAGTGTGTCCTTGTAGCTTTCCAAATAAAGCTCTAAAGCTGCAGCTGGTACAGTCCCACATTGCTATTCCTTCCCGCCTCGAAGAAGAAATTGAAATCATTCCTCATTTAGATTTTAATATGAGATTAAGTTAAAATCAAAATAACTAAAAGTAGCAGCAGTCATTTAGTCAATGTGCAATGTATGGAAGCTGCATCTTTGTGGTGACTTGAAAGAGGATGATCTGAAGGAAAACACATAGAAAATGTTAAAATAGATAGAGGCAAATGATTTCAAATTGTTTTCATCAGATGATACTGCTAGCAGAAATAGTTTCCTGGGGAAAGCCTCTTTTGCAGTGGAAGTGTCCATTCTCCCTGCAGAGCTGTTTGGGAGCAGTGATGTGCGGGACATGGGAAGCATCTCCCAGCAGTCATGGCTGAAATGACCCATGCATTCACTGAGTTGGTCTCCCTTTACCCACTGAAGAATTTCACTATATATCCCTAAGCATTTGTCCACCTAAATTTTACTATAAAACTAGACTCTTTCTTTAAACTGTGGACACTTTTGTAAGGAATAGTAATGTATTTGGGTACTCCAACTTTTCCTCTTTTTCCAGTACAGGACTGCTTTCTGGGATACATACACTGGTGCATTTTTAGCAGGCTCATCATGTCACATTGATGATCTCTGCAAATGTATGGATGGTATGTGAGAAGAAAAATAAATTCTTTATCATCTCAACTTTTTCTTTTGCCCCCTTCAGTCTGCTCTTTGGCAGCTCCACCTATGTTTTTGCCTATTGTTGACTCTATAATTTTCTACTGTCTATTCTGATTCATGTGGTCACTCCAGCCAGTCCCTGCAAAGTTTCTTTTGTCTCTTACTTCAAATGTTTCCTAATAATCTCCTTTCTAACGCAGGGAGAAATGACAGCTCGTTACTCAGTTACACACAAACCGTCCAGAGAAAGGTGAATTTACCTTGTAAAAGACTTTTCCCCCCGAGTTTTAATTTGGAAAAAGCAAAAAGTGAAAAAAAACCCCAAACCACAACAACACATGGATTTTTCCAAAGGAGGAAGAAAAAGATGTTTGGTGATGGGCTTTTCTACTGTGGGGTCGTGCTGAGACTCTCCATGCCCCACAGTAGCTACGGAGAAGCTGTGGAGCTGCAATGGCAGGAAACCAAGGAGATTGCCAGCAGAGATTTGGCAGGGGGTAAATCTGTGAGACCTGGTCAGGGCTCTGTCACAACGTTGTCAAAACCAAACCACTTCTGCTAGAGCTTTCATTTTTTTCATGAGACAACAAATTCTTAGGCAAAATTACTTCTGCAACACTTTTATGACCTAAGAAAGTCTGGCTGTATCTGAGGGCCCTTGGGAGAGCACTCCCTATTGCATGGAGTGGTTTTGGACTGCCTTCCTGGTAGTTGAGCTAGTTGCTTGTGTAGTGGCTGTCCGTGGAGTGCAAGCCTTTCTCCTCTCCCCTCCCCATTGGCAAGCTGGGCTCTGCAAGCCACAGCAGGCTCTGCTTCACTCAGTTGAGCATTAAGCACGTGCTAAGCAGAAGCATATGAGTCATTCAGCTGACATGAACTTGAGCTGATGAACAGCGAGTAGTGAAGAAGAAACAACAAATACTTTTGTTCATGCATGAAGTGCTTTGGCTGTGCAGGAATACTGTTATCTCTATGAATAATACCATATCCACCAACGTTTGTCTGAATGCCTGAGGAAAAATGGGAGAAGGGTACTGATACCACAGAATCATAGTCCTTGGAAATTTTACAAATAAACTCACTCACAAATATTTTTGTTGCTTGGTAATCTTTTGTGATGACCATTGGTAACATTTTCAAGCATACCTGATTTGCTAATATTTCTTAGATTTTGCTGGGCAAACTGGACTAAACCAAATTTCGATGTTCACCTTCTTAACATTGTAAGTGCACCCATAGTAAATGTTTTCTTGATTGCATAGCTAACCTGAAAAAACTTTTCTAGGCAAGCCTCAAGATTGTTTGGGAAATTACAATCTGGACATCCAGTGTTTGTCAGTCTGAACATCCCTAGGAAGAATTTGAACCCAGGTATCCTAATTCAGGACCTTAAGTATTATCACCTTTTTATTTGATAGGGAAATAATTGTGACCATGTTTGAAAAGAAGAGTGTCTGGTTTTGTGGAGACCCTGATTCCAGGCTCCAAAGGAAGCTTAGGGGGATAAATGTCTACTTCCAGGTGCCTGTGGACATTACTGGTAGAGTTTTGCAGGAAATATAAAATGGATACGTAGAAAGAAATGTTTGTAGGCACAGAGGGAACTCTGTAAAAAAAATAAAGTCCTTAAGGAATTCCGGCTGTTCTTGAGTTAGGTGGCAACCAGGGGAAGAGAATTCAGAATGGCATTTAGTGTAAAGACTACTGAAGCCCCATTGTATATGCCTGCATCATTTGCTATGTCTAGCCTGTGGGAATGTGCTAGATTTCATTTTGCAGTCACCCTTATTTTCCACTTCTCTTTCTGAGAACGATAATTTTTAGAAAGAAGTCTGGATGTCCTATCCATTTTTGGTTCATGGGATCTTAAAGCAGATAGACCGTGATGTGAATTCCTGAAAACTGGTTGTGATCCAAGCTCATGTTCTTTGCTTGTTTGTTATTTTTGCTGGTACCTATTTGGCTGCTTCTAGCTTTTGTGTTAGTTTTTCTGCTCATTTCCATAAATAAAATGTTCTTTCTCTGCCATGTTGCTGTTCCCCCCTGATTATTTCCTGCTGTGGCCTTGGTGTAATAGTGTTTCTTCTTTTACTTAAAACAGCATGCAATTGTATTTTGAGTTAAGTTAATGGGGGATGGAAAGGATGCAGCCAAATCTCTACAGGACTCTCCGAGTCTCACCACAGCATCTCTGCAAAATCCTTCAATAGGTCTGCCTCAATTTTTCTACTGATTTCAATTGGCTTTATTTATTACCTACAAAAGTAGAATATTTTGTATGTCACTTGCTATTTAATGAAATACCCTATAGTAAGTTGGATTTCTAGTATTAGCTTCCAGGGAACCAGTAAGAGTCCACTTATGGTTGCTGCTATTGGGGCTGTATTGGTTCTTTGCCATCATTAAAAGAATAAAGTATAACATCTGCTACCCTTGCATTACAAAGCTGCTACATAAAGCTCAATGTGAGCTTTATTATCTGTTGGACTTGCCATAATATCTAGCATACAATACAGTGCACCTATTTAGCAAAAAGGTTCCTTATGCAATTGAACGTTCTCTTAGAATTAGAAAAGGATTTTCAGGCTGTGAATCTGCAGGTAGTACTTTTAATAGCCACTAATGTGAATTAATAATTCTAATAGCCTCATTTCTGATGCATTATCAGAATACTAGAGAGTGGGTTGCCATGGCTGCTATATTTTATCACTCACAGCTGTGTAAACTCTTTAAGGCCAGCCTTTTTTTTGTGTTTTTTTTTTTTTACTAAAAAAGCTTTCATGTGACTGCTCACTGGGGTTGTTCTTAGAGCTCTCATTCAGTATGGACTAACATAGCTCCTAGGAAAGTATTTTTACCCCTCTGGGAGGCTGAGCTGTATTATTAGCAGCTTAGGAAAAAATCACTATCCAGAGAAACATTCAAGGTAAAACCAGTTGTCATCATGCCGGCATATTTTTCATTAGGAATGCGTGCTCTGCCCAATACTCTTCAAGAAATTCAATTGCCCTGTGGAATAAGAAGTGAGGCAGAAGAATATACTCTCTGCTTTCCAGGATGCAGCAAACTGCAAAAAGCACAGCCCATTTCTTGATACGAGGATGTGATTTGCATGGATATAAATTTCCAATTTTGAATTCTTTGTCTGATTGCAAGACAAATCTTTAAGTATATGAGTCACCTCATTGCTACTTGGCAAAGCACTTGAGCACATGGAACTTAAGTCCTTGCTTAAAGTAAGCCCTTAATTGCAGTTTGTATCAGTTACTCATTTAAAGTAAAAAAGTGAAAGCACAGGAGGCACAGAACTCGGTGCACAGGGCTCCTTATCTCTGACACTTCATCTATCAAAATAAAATAATTTCTGCATCATTTGTGGGCAACTCAGTGGCTGCATTGATTTAGGGAGCATTTTAATCACATTGGCTAACGTCATCAGTACATCTATACTTACAAATCTTTTGAAGGCACTGTCACACACATTCGTGTGAAGGAGACCCTACCAGGTTTACATGATAGTTACATTTCAGCACTCTTCAGCAGTCTGACCTTTTAATGGGTGGACCTTAGTGGAGCTTTGCATCTGGTAATGAGACAAACTTTCAATTCCTTATCTGAAGAACACCCAGATCTCTGCAGTCAGCAAAACATCTCCAGATCTCACAGCAACAGACTTTATAGAGATAACCATGGTATTTCCTGGAAGTGCAAGAATAGTCTTTCTGACAGAATTTCAGCAGTGCTATTTTTGGCTCTGGATTTAAGAAATGAAAGGGAGGACTGTTTAAAAAAAAACAAAACCAAAACAACAACAAAACCCACAGACATCAATGTCTTAAAGTCCACCCTTTGTTTCTATTTTGGTGTTACAAATAGGCGCAAGAAGAAGAAGGGATTCACCTACATTCCAGTGCTTTCTGTACACTCAAACCTACTTTACCTCAAGGTTTCTACTGAATGCTTTTCAGGCAAATCCTGTCCTACGATGCTGGCAAAGTTTGCAATACCTGCTTATTTGAGGATGGAATGCATTCTTAGAAACCACTTTGTTGCATTGCTGTTTGAGGGTGATGGGAAGAAGGCCTTTCTTTGCAGCTCAGGTCTCTGTGAGTCACACTGTGCTGACTGACCTTCCGTGGATACTACAGTTTGCTTCCCAGCCTTTCTGCTCTCATTTGCAGCATATTCATCTTCGCATGATGCCTCGTTTGCTTTCAGAGTTGTTAAGAGTCACCTCAGCTTTTGTACTTAATGTACATTTTGTACCCTTAAAACCCTAAAAGGATGACTATGGCAAAGTAGGGATTAAAAATCTTTGATGGATGATAGTCTTCCTTTTCACAGAGAGCATTTTGTCTATTTAGTATTAGGACAGTTAGATAAAAATACACCTTTTTAAATGTCCCGGAATATGTTCTTCATTGTGATGAATCACACCAGCTATATAAGGCATGTAGCACAGCACTAAAGCTGAATCTCACATGGCACATCTAACCAACAGTGTCTCCACTTAGATGGACTGGACAAGATAATTTTATGTTATGTAATGTAGGTATAATGTGCAAAAACAAACACAGACAATTAATATGAAATATAAACTAATAAAAAGATATTCTATTTTTTAACTATGGAAAGACACTTTGTTTTCCTTAACTCATTCTGCGTTTTAAAAAGGACTTGATAACTGAATCCTTTTAGATTATAAAAAAAATATTTCTATGGAAAATAGAGATACCCACACACTATCCCTCAAGAAATAAGTATATAATCGGATTAGAAGATATTTCAGATTTGGACAACTCTAATTAAATTACTTCTAACTTTTACTGGCCTCTGTGAATCAATCTCTTCTTGACCTTCACTGTCCATCAATACAAGCAAAAGCAAAGTAAAAAGAAAAAATCTTCTGCCTAAAAAAAAATCCTTTTTCTTATTAAAAATAAAGCCTGTGGTTAGCTGGATTTGCTTGCCACTTGATCTCATAATGCATTAACATTAGCTTAAAAAAACCCACCTATTTTTGCATTAGATTTCTTCAATGGTACAAACCCTGTGTAAAGAAATTTCTTGTGAGCTCTGGTTTTCTTTTGCATACATCATTCACCAACCTTTCAAGGTAAGGTATTTAAATGTATGCTGATGCCTTTATTATCTTGACAGTTTAAGGATAAAAGTTCTGTCCAATGGGATGAACAAAAGACTTATTCCTTTAAATGTATGAAGTAGAAGACGTTTTCTTTACATCTCTTAGAAGATTAAATGCCTCATATTATTTTGCATAACATTTAGGAACTCTTTTACTTGAGAAGTCCAGAATATACATCTTTGAGGCCCTATTCTGATCCTTTGCATTTGCATAGTGTAATCGTAATCTGATCATGCTACTCCTCACTTGCCACCGTAATGAATGAGGACACACTCCACCAGAATTCTGTCCTTTTGATGTTGATGATGTGCCTCAACAGTAGGCAATTTAAGGTGTCTAGAGATAGGACTGCATATTTAGTTGCTTGACTCCTGCTGTGCATAATATGTGTTTAAAATTTTCAATGTTAACATTTATACAGAAACAAGAAGAAATTAAAAATTCTTAAAATTAGCTTTCTTTTATGAATTAAATTTAGTTACAGTGAAACCAGTATGCATTAAAGTGAAGGCTGCTGCTATGAAACCACACAGCCAGAATCAAAACAGTTTTCAGTCAACAATGTACAGCCACTATATGAATTCAATCCTGATGCAAGCACAAACCCTGTCAATTAGGGCTATGACATTATGTGTCTCAGGACTGACTTTTTCCTGCTAATTTTTGTGTAATTTAATGAGTGCATCAGGAAGAAAAAATGCAGTCTAATGCCTTTATATGTGTAGAAATGATACATCACAAGCTTCACGCTGTCACTGTGAAGGATATTGCATTGACCTTGGATGGCCCTGGTTCAGAAGGAAGACCTAGCTTCAAAAGTTGGGAAGTATTCCCTATGTCACCTATAGGAACGTGCAAAATGTTCTTTTGAACTGGTACAAAAAATTCAAACTTCTGTGATGCTTTGGAACTTCACTGAGAATAATAACTATTTTCTGGTAAAAAAAAAAATTCTAAATATAATTCTTATGTTAAATCACACTCATCTTCTTGGAGAGGAAAAAAAATCAGTCTCTGAGGTGAATACCACTGTCTTTCTCTGAAAACAAATGAACTTTCACAAAATGAAAAATGGTAAAGCGGACAAACTCCATGTTTGTCTTTTGCAACAGAGACTTCAGAAAGACATATAAATGGGAAAAATAAGATAAATCATTCCTTCACTTCTGTTACTCACACTCCTTTTTTGCTTCTCTAAATGCTGCTCTACACTTAGTTGTTTCTTCTTTTCTCTAGTTATTTTTTCCACCTTTCTACTCTCTTCTTCCTCATCAAGTAGTTAAAAATATCTTTATTTCTTGCCTTGATGGAATTCAATTGTCTAACGTAAAATTACCCAGAGATTCTCTGGGTGGAACACATGAGACATTTCCTACAATACCAAGTAAATGGTATCTGTACAAGGTGTGCTGAGAAACACTTAGTTCCTGATCAGTCCCAAAACGCATCCAGCTACACTGTGATGGGTGTCGGCTACACGAAGCCTCAGATGCTTTCCTAACCACTTACTTCCTAAGGCTCTGTTTTCCTTTTTCACTTACATGACCACCTTTACTATAAAACCTAACTACACACGTGCCATCCTTTTACTGTCTGCACTGTGAATAGCGAGGAACAGTTTCTCGCAAGCTTTCTGTTCTTACTAATTTGAATCTAAACAGGGATAACACAAAAGGAATTTCTCAGTAATGACGATAATGACTATTGAATTAACTCCCATGTAGATGGGCCCATGATGTGCAGCCCAGTGTCGCAGTCCATGTGAGTTGGCATTCTCCTGCATGCTGTCTCTTGGGCAGCCCCGATAACAAGCCACATAGAAAAGTGAAAATGTGATCAAATGCCTCTTCCTTTGTTTCAAAGACCTAAGTTGGAAAGTATTCTCCATAAAATAAACAGAGATGTGGGAGTAGTGGGAAAATCCACTATAAAACTTCCATTAGTAAATGAAAGTGGCTGTCTCAGTCATGTGAAAAGTTCAAGGAGGCAATCTTGTTAAACAGCCATTTTGCATAGAGAAATTTATACTGCTATAGACCACCTCAAATAACTTTGATGTTTTCCAGAACAATTTATGAATGCTGAAGTTTGAAAGAAGAAAGATCAATCCACCACGCAATAAAGTTGGCTAGCAAGGGACATTTGGTCACAGCTCAGGTACTTCATATTAATTTATAACACACTTCTTTACAACTCAGTAGGGATTTCTCTCTACTGAAGAGTTCCATGAGCTTCCTTGATTCCATTTCAAATTGGGAGTTTTTCTAAAACATCCCTGCAATCACATTAGATGCTCCAGCAACACAGTGTTCTTAATACAGATGACAAATTGCTCTTAAATGAATAGTGCTAAAGCCAACAGATTCACCACAACTAAAACATCATGTTTTCATTTGTATTGCCCTCTGAACTCTTCAAATCCATCCTTGTCTTGGGGTGACCAGCCTTCTGAGGTTAACATTCATACTTAGAACTCCGAATTTCTTGACCTTCACAACCTCAAAAACTGCAGACTTCAAAGATAAAGGACAGAAAAGGAGAGTTTTAATCTATGTTCTCAGCCAGTCATCTCCCATGCATCTAAATTTAACAACCAGTCCTCAAAAGTGTATAAAACCCCCAGCCAAATGCAATTAACGTAACACTAGACCAAACACCAAAGCACAGGTCCCTTTAATGGTACTGTGCAGACAGTACCTACCCGTGCATTGGGCATGTGTGATTCTGAAGTACAGGGTAGGAGCAACCAGTTGCTTTCATGGTAGTCTTTTAATAAATACACTTCAAAAACACTCCACATATGCTACCTGTTTTAGGCAGCTTCCTTACGTTGTATCAAGGAGCAGCCACATTATCTACTTGCTGGGTCTCTGGCCCTCTCTTCTTCCCGTTCTTCCAAGGTTTCTGTGCCATGGTTTTCCTGGGGGTCTCTTCTGCAGCCTTGTGGCTGCTTTCTGCTACATATGTCCTTATCTTAGAGCCACCAGTAATTTGGTCTGCTCAAACATGGGGTTTCAAAACACATGCCTGTGCAACATATTATTTTTTTTCACTATTGCAATATTGCAGAGTTAGAATTTTGTTCTGTTCAGATTAGAACCATCTCTTCCATCACAGGGAGATATTCAGTTAACTGTGGTCTTATGATTCAGTTGGATAAACTGTACATTCCCTGACCTGTGTTGGCTGGTTATTGATATGTGCTTGCTGACTGGACAGTGTATTTTGAATGCTTTGATCTTACCTCATCAGATGCTGACTTTTAAATAATTATTTGAAAATAACCTTGCTGCAATATGCAAATGTGTACTCTAAACACTTAAATATTATAATGTTACATAGCAGGATCCCAGCTTGTATTATCAACAGTGTAGTAAGTGGATGAAATTATACATTCAATAATTTAGATGCCATGGGAATGTAAAATATATAATCACATTAAAAAAAATCACCATATATTGTTTCAAGTTGTGATGCTCATATTGTGACATTTGCTGGATTTGTTCAATCTTCTAATTTTGCTGGAATTCTGTTATTGAATAACTGACTGTAGAGGTAGGTATAAGAGTTTTTCCATAATTTCTTCCATCCGTTGTCCCTGTGGGAGTAGAGTTTTAAATCAATGTAAAGCCTGTGTGTTATTTTCAATTACTGTAATGGCAGAATTGTATGTTTGATTACACACTTGAATCCATCTGACTGAGTGCACAGAGCACCAAACATCTTTGGATAAAGTTTGGTTTTCAATTAAAAAGTGTGGTCTAAATGCCAAGATACCACATGACAAAGTACATAAATTGTGCTTTTTCCAGACTGAAAAAGATAACTTCTGCATTGAGTGATTCTTCATGGTGATGGATATTTGCTGCTGTTTTCCTGGTGCTGGAGAGCAGTTGTTGGTCATCTCTAGAGCTACTTGATTAGCTCCTTGAAAACAAAAGTATCTTTCTCCTAAATTGGTACATGCTCGCATGACATCAAGATACTGTTACTTACAGACTTTATACAAACATGGGGCCATTAACTAACACAAACTTATTTTACAATATTCCCAATATAAGAGTTCACAAACCAATCATAATGCTGCAAAGATGCATGTAAGGGTGTGCAACCTTCTGGAATAAAACCTACCAAAGCAGACACTTCTGTGTTTTTTCTTCTATTAAGCCTTGGAAAATTACATTTTGCGAAGAGTTTTTCGTAGCAGCTTATCACATAGGCCAGGTAATAATCCATATGGATACTTTTGCTGTTTTTATAAGGCTTGAAATTAATGAAGAAGCGGATGTTAGAAAGAGCATGGGTCTCCTTATTATGTTCTAAAATGTGTAAACTTCCATTTCCCTGTAGGAATGCTTTTATCATGTACTTGCCTATCAAAGATAAATGCAAATACATTGGATATGGATCTGAAATCTATACTGTTTAATGTCCCACTCACTGTACCTACACTTCTCAATAAAATACTTAGGTCTCTGTCTTTCCATTCTGCACATATTTTTTTTGATCCATTGTCTGCATGTGTTTAGCCCAAGATATGTTCCAGCTGACAATTCAAAAATTCGTGTTCAAAGGAATTTTCAAAGGGAAGTTGATTTGTGTGGTATGCAACTCCACTCTAAATTCAAAAAATATTTCAGCTTTCCATGGTGGCTTCAAATATGTAGGCTTCTCTCCATGGATTTCACATCCCTTGAAGAATAACAATCAATTATTTAACTCTTCACACTATTCCTTTCCTGTTTCTCTTGCTATTACGAGCTTTTGCCAGCAGCATCTTTCAGGACTAGGCTAATATTTTCACTCTGGTTGCTGTATACAAAGTTGTTTCGTTGCAGTCTTATCCATGATCATGTTTACCTATGAATTTTTTTTTTTTAATCTTTTGTCATTGATTAGAGAAGGTTACAACTTGAATAGTACCCTCCTGCCCTCCCCCACTTCCTTATTATCCTAGTAGAATTTTAACTCTCACATCCTTCTTGCAAAATTTCTTCTGTTCTTCAAACATTTTCTACAAAATACTCCAGTTGCTGAACTTACTGAGCTTAGTAATCTTCTCAGCCTTGTTTAGCCATTCATATATGGCTAGTTTGAAACCCTCCTTAGAGATATTCCCCAATGTTCCCCGTCACTAACCTGGCAATTTACCAACAATTTACTGGCAGCTTAAAAGAACTGTAAGGCCTGACAGTTTCCTTTCATTAATATATTGTAACCCCCTTCAATTAATTTGCATTTTTGAGTAAGCAAAGCCCAACCAAACTTTGTTGGGGCTACTTGATCATTTCCAGTATGATCTTCGCTGTTTAGTCCTGGATATTCCTCCAGCACTACTAGCCAATTTGTATGTTTTTTTCCTGTTTAAGGTTCCTAAGTCCAATTTTTATTGTTCTAACACGATTGGTGTCCAATTCTGTTTCAACAGTGATCTGTTCACTTGTCCATTACTCCTTCTGGTTTGGAAATTAATTTGATCATCACTAATTTTGCCATTTCTTGTGCTTGTTTTAACGTTACTTATTTGTATTCTCTTGTTAAAGAAGAGTGTATTATATTCTTGTGGACTCTCATTAATTCCTACAAAATGTGGGTCATACCTAACATCTCCATTGAAATTATCTCCATTGAAGTTAAGTTATTCCACACTTGTACAGTTGTTGCAATACCTATTTGTCACTTTACCTGGGCTCATTTTCTTCTGCTTTCTGTTCCTACTCCTGTAGTTCATCTTCTGGGCTTTGGTTCTAATTGTATTTATTGTTCTTTTGTTTAATCTTCAGCTTATTTAATTCTACTTTTTTTTAATTCCTTTGTCCCATTTTTTGTTTATTTTGCTTCTTTGGCTTCTTCATCTGCTATCCTACCTCTGGTTCCTTCTCCTGCTCTCTGCAATACCCAGACAGATTATCTTTTGAACTCTTTGGATTCTTGTAACTGAATTTCTCATTTCATACTAACACTTAGACATCAAGAATTCATTCTGCATTTTCTTATGAGCCATTGGAAAAATCCCCTGCCTGTGGAATTGGATCCCATTGTGAGATTCATGATCCTAGTTGAGAATTCATTTTCTTGTGTCCTGGAGATGATGAGACAAAGATTACTATCCTTTCAATCTGTTACTCATTTTTTTATGTTACAGATCTGATTACTACCTCTTGGCTAACTGATTACTCATCAAATATAGCGTTTGGATACTTAAAACTATTATCAACAAATGGTGAAGGTAGAAAGACAAATGTTTCAGATAGGTACTTGGGCTGTTGAGGCTTAATTGCAGCTTGATCATGAGAGCAGGATAGAAAATCTGTCCTCCTTTGTGGTAGATTTTCAGTAGTACTCAATTTCCTAGATTGCCTATATCCATCAATTGCTGCATGCAGAATTAACAATCAGTCTTCAAAAGCAGGTAACCAGATCAATCAAGCAGAATCAGGCAACAAAATGCAGTTATGTTTAAGTTAATAAGGCAGTATTACCATAGTACTAAGTACTACCACGCTACTACAACACCATGATAGGAATTCAGGATAGGATCTGAGCCATATATTCTCCACAACTGATTCTGAAATACAGGGTAAGGGAACTTGTTGCTTTTGAGGCTGTCTAACAGATAGACCTTAAAGACATTTGACCTATGCTATCCATTATAGGCAGTTTTGTTAGGCTGCTGCACGTCTGTATCAATGACCATCCACGTGTTCGTCTAGTGAGCCCCTGGCCCAGTCTTCTTCCCATATTTCCAAGATCTCCAGCTTTGTGATTGCTTTCTGTTATATACATTCTTATCTGAGAGCCACTGGTAAATTTGTTTGCCCAACCATGGTACTTCAAAGCACAAATATATATATACACATATATAATACTTACTTGACTTGTTACTGATATCTATCTGATTCTAGTAATTTTATTCTTAAGGATTTGGTTCTTTTCAGGTTGTAATGCCCAGAAGAGTAAGCACAGAAGGTTTTCACTAAAAATGAACAGTGTGAAACTGTGACAGATGGGCATTAATCTTTCAGCAAATATAGCGTACACAGAACAGAATGAAGTTGGGAAGCTGTAAGAAAACATGAACCCTATCATTTTTAAAGGTAGAATGAACTGGACAAAATTTGATATCCCTAGGCAGAATACAGAGATTGTAAATACATGATTTTTAAGGTAGTAACCTGGGGCAGATGAAAACAAAATGTGGAAGCCAGCTGTGGAGAAAAGACTTTGTCCTTATTTGGTTTCAGAGGGACTCTCCATGACACAAGGCCAAAAATCCAGGGCCACAAATTGCCCATATAACTGAGATATAGCATTTGTAGTAGCATTTTCATAGAGCTTCTGAATGCCTTTGAGAGGTGAGCTAATGGAGGCAAAAAAAACTTTGTATGAACTAGTATGACTGGGTTCACCAAAAGAATGCAAATGAGGGCAGAAGCTAACAAAACAGCATCTGCACCAGAAGCTATGGTAGTGCCAGGATATCTTTGGTGCAATAAGATCAAATGAACGTTAAGGACCTGGACCATAAAAGACTGTGTTCCTGTGGATTTGCCTCAAAGGATTAATGTTTGCAGTGTGTGAGCTAAGTGTAACTAGAGTTTGTTATATTTTACTTTCCTTTTGCTCTTTTCTTCACAATAAGTATTGCATTTCTGCAGTGTTTGAGGCTTGGGAATGTCATAATAGAATTATCTCAAACTTATCAAATCTACCTATCTACCTATCTGTTTTGAATGATGTCATGTTTCTAATACTTGTCTGGCATTTGTTACTCAGAGAAACTCAGGCTGAGATCCGTCCAGCCTAGGATAATTTGCTATGAGGTCTGAGAGCTGACAGGTGAATGCAGTGTTATAGCTCCTGAGCTCAGAGGAGAGCTGAGCTTACACTGTTATAAAGGGACAAAGTGTATTTTGTCACACGTGCCAAACATATTTGCAATTGCCTGGATAAATGCTTGCGCTGATTTATCCCACATGTATTTTTTTCTCATAAAAATTTGAGAGTATTTTTACATTGAACTGATAGTCGTTTGTAAGATCACTGAAGAACTCTACCATTTTTATAGACAGAAGGAACTCCAGCGTAATTATCAGTTCACATAAAAACATAAACAGATGCCCCATAGCAACACATATTTCACTGCTGAGAATGTAGATTTTGTTAAAATATCCAGAGACTTCTGTGAGTAAGCAAGACTTGTGTGACTAGCATTCCAGATGCCCTGATGATCTGGGTACTGGATCTGATTTTCAAAAACATGAAAGTTTCTACAGATTTCACAGGGAGAGATAGGTACTCTGGACTTCCAAAAACTCAGAATGTTTCTTTTGTGGGTCAAAATGTGACACCAACAGGAAAACTGTAAAAACTCCTCTGGATGAGGCTTTTATTGCTAAGACAGTGCCAGGTACCACTTTGGGTGCAGTGTTCGGAGCTGTGCTGAGCTTCAGCTGGTCATGCAGCAGTGAGGCAGAGCTTATTACCTCAGGCATGGAACAACACTAATGTAATTATACAGCTTTTAGGACTAGAGCTAATATTTCCAACAGAAATCAGAGCTTAGTTATACCAGATTGGCCAGTACAAGCTCAAGGATCTATTTGTAAAGGAGGATAAAGATTATCTTTTCTAATGGATATAGGGCTAGATACTTTCCTCTTCTGTGCCAGGGCCTGATGATAGGCAATGATGTTACTGATATTAAAGTTATCAGCAGATCTTACTGTGAGTGTTAGGCATGTGACAGAAATCTCTCTTTTGCAACTATAATGGTTAGAAATAGATTTATTTTTTTTTAAATTAAGGCTTGGATTGAAACTAACAATATGATATGATTCTGAAAGATAAGACTGGAGGCACAGTACTAGGCCTGAGTCAGTAAGAGCTAATGTCTACAATACCACTTTAGCAAGAAACATGCAATATTACCTGCTAAAGTCGTCATGAGAGACAGAGAGAACAAACAAACAGAAAATTCCTAATGGGTACAATACCTTTCTGAAAATGATGACTCTGGTTTGCTTCCATGGTAGTGTTTTCCCATACAACTTGTTCCACTGAAAAGAAAAAAAAGAGAGAAGAGACTTTCATGAGTAACACAGCAAGACGGATTCATTTAGCACAGGAACCACAGCTAATTTCAGAGTTAACAAGCTCAACAGTGTCCCTTTAACTGAGTTAGAACTATCAGACTCATTTTGTTGTAGGCTTTGTACCATCATATCTCAATTATTGAGCTACTTCTAAAGGATACATTTCAGTTAGTGTTTGAGATACTTTGTGCAATTCTTCCACTGTACCAAGAAATGTTTACCGGGTCAAGCAACACATATGCTTTCCAGTCAAATAAACACATGTGCCCATCTACTCATCCTTTAAAGGCATAGTCTGTCTGATCTTTACCTGACTAATACATTAGGCCTTGGAAACATATCGGAGGTAAAGAGTTAAATAAGAAGTGAACTGTTATTTCACCATGACCTCAGAGCCAGATAGTCTGAATAGGCCTTCTGCTTCAGATCACTTCTATTCTGCTCATTCCTGCATGGATAGAGTGCATGTCCATCTGTTCTTGCCGAGGTGGAAGTAGCAGAATATTTTGCCCTACTTTCTAACCTACAGACAAAGAATTGCTGTGTTTTCTTGGGTACTCTCTAGCCACAGTATATCTTTGCAGTGATAGACAGGAACTTGGCACAGTAACTGAACAGTGCATAAGACTTTTTTTACAGATTTCATGTATGTATAGTGCCTAGATCTCCAGTAATTTCATCTATCTGATAAGGGGCAGAAAAAACATGAAGAAATTTATATTTAAGTAACATCTTTCAGTCACGTGGAATTATAGCACAATAAAGTAATCTGAAGTTTTGTTTACAGTGTCCCTGCCCAAAGACCACATTAACTATATTTGTGATTCCTGGCAGGTGTCTTCCCCTTCAAGAAGTCCAATGGTTCAACACATTATTCCCAAGAAATCTGCTGTCTTTTTCTGTTTTATGTCTCACTAGGACATTGTTTACTCACATGTAACTTTAGTCTCCTTTGCACTTTCACCTGAAGCTTGTTACTGTTTCACCTCAGTCTGCTCTGCTTTAGGCTGTGCATTCCCCTTTCTGTCAATCTTTCCTGATAGATTATATTTTTCTGTACCTCTGTTTATTTTTGTTGCTCTCCTCAGGCCTTTCCACAATTAGTTCACAGCTCTTTTTAGAGTGCAGAAGCCAAAACTAGAAGAAATACTTAAAGTTTCTGTCATTGCTAAAAGAAGAAACACATCCTAAAGACTAGATTCCTGCTTATGCCTTTATATCGTAATAAAATACATGCAGTTTGTACACATGAATCTACAGAATGTAATCTAGAATGTTCATCAAGTCATACCACAGCTATGTGATGCATAACACCATCGATAGTTTTGGTTAAAGATATGTTGTTAAACATCTTACCCAGATGTTATGCAATGAATCAATACCAGCAGCATCTCAAGAGTCTTGCTTCCTATCGCCTAAATCTAGCCTTAATGACGAGTCTGATGATTATTAATTCTGAGCAACCATCAGTCATACAACTTGTTCTCCTGGAGTTAGTGGGATTCGTCATGCAAACAAGATGACTACGATGAAGCTGGACAAAGGATTAGCCCTATTTAATCTTGGATGAATATCAACCTATGTGAAAACTGGAGAAAGACAAATGTCAAAATAAGCAAGAGTGGCAAATGACACACCGTGTTGTATATACTGCGTGGATATCTCTATCCTGTAGCTGAAAATCAAAGATTTAACATGCAGTGTCTGACTGAAGCTTTCAAAGGGCTATATAGAAGCTCTACCCATCAGCTTTTTGTGCACTTTAGGTCTCTCAGACAACGCAGAGGTCCCTGTTCTAAATGGAGGTTTGGTGGTTATTGATAAGACATTAGTAGAGAGCAGACATTAATTATCTGTGCTTATAATTTAAATTCAGTTTTTATAGCATTGCAGCATCTTGTCATTAAAAATATAGATGCTGAATGATTGGAGTCTAGAGCCTCACAGAACTCGTCAGCAGATTCCAGGGTAGGTATTCCCTTTGGAATCAATTAAAAACATCTTCTACAAATCCGTTTCTTCTTATCCTCATTTAAAAGGAATACACAAACAGCATATTTAGGCAAAGGAAAAAAGGCTTTAACATCAATTACATCAAATTAGGTAGAGAATCTCTAATAAATTGCTAAGCTTGACACTATATGAACATATTTATCTGCAACCTTGACTTGATATATTTAAACTATTCACCGTGTGCCATGAAAATAATTTTAATGGGTTTGCTGGTAAGCCTTTTGCTGTTTGAGGAATGAAAATATAGACTTATTAATGAAATCACTCCTCCAGACCTACTCTTTATGCCATATTTAGAGAAGTCTACCAGCAAAGTGTCTGACTCTGTGGGTGCTTGAGCATTTCAGCCTCTTAATTTCTGTGACTAATGGAACTCAAAGGTTATTTGTTTGCCTCAGTGTTTACAAGCTCATATCTGTACAGATCGAGGTCATCAGGGCTGTTCTGGGCTTCATTTACTTTAAGTTGTGATTGGTCCTGGAGCAATAATAGCAATACTTCACTAGTTTTTGCTTGAGAGGCTAGAAATTACTTCTCCCTTGCAAGTGGCATTTTCTTCCATTGCTGGGAAGATGAGCATGAAGGTCCATATCCTGGGACAACCAAGGAGCTGAGCAATGTCCTGGCAGAAGTCAACTTCTACTCAGGTCCCTGTGTTTCCAGGAAGCAGCCTCAGCATAAGCAGAGTGGGCTGATGGAGCAGGTCAGACATTGCCCTGTTAGTTCTCTCTCCTGTTATCACTGAGGAACTGTGCTTATTGACAACTGGAGCAGCCTCCCTTGCTGCCTGTAATTTCAAGGTAATGGCTCTGAGTTCAGGGTGATGCCCTTAAAGCATGTTTGATTTCTACAGAACTGTCTTGGCTTTATGGAGTTAAAATCCAGGCTCTCAAGGAATTCTGCTTCAAAAGGACCAAAGTCTATCTTTGTTAGGTAATTAGGCCATCGAGCATAGAATTGAATAGATTATTCTTATTAAAAGAGGATTGATACTATTGAGGAATGGATATTATGGCAAAAAAAAGATAAACGGAGAATTATGTTGTAACAAAACCATGTACCGAAAGTAGTGGTGAAGCTCTGGGGTATTTGTCTCATCAGTACAATGCATCTAAATAATTTCTAACATTATATACATTTGTTGAACAATTAAAAATAGTTGTGACAAAATACTTTCTTAGAAACAAAATATAACCCAAGCCTGATAAATTCCATGCATATATTAAATCAAAACTTATGATTAATATCAGGATTTAGTATATTTTAGGACTAGGAAGAAGTAGTTTAGTAAAAACTCCAAAAATGCTTATTCTTAAAAAAACCCACCAACCCTTTAATAATCTTCTATTCAAAGTTCTCTTGGAGGAGACGTGCTTCTCCCTTGCCTCCCCTTTTCCATTTCTCAAGGACCTGCTGAAGACATTCTTTGCTGTCTACACCCAGGATTAAGAAAATTACATGGAAAGCAGTGACGCAGAAGACTCTTTCATGGGGAAAAGTGCTAGAAGAATCTCTAAAGAGTTTTGAGACTTAAGTATATATGCCACAATGTATCAGCCAGTTTTCTCAAGATCTGAACTATTGATCCCAGCTCTAGACCTATGGAAACACTTCCAATAATTTTTTTCTTCTCGCAGCCCAGGGGAAATCATTGATGATCAGATAAACCTGTTTCACAGCTCCCACAATTACACATGCTGACATTTCTACTTGACTAGTGAGTCTCACAAGTCTTGTGGATGTATGAAGGCAGAGACTCATGGCAAAGGTAATTAACTGGCCAGTAAAAAGGAGAAACTTTCTTCTTCTCAGAGCTGTGATAAAAGGCTTTCATATCTGGCAAAGTATAGAAACTGGTGGGGTAAGACATTTCAGAGAGCCACCACCACACAGAGTCAGAAGTTCTATTGAGGCCCTTGGTTAAATTTTACAAGGGTTTTGGGCAAACCACCTCACCTTCATGTGCATGTGCTCCAGTTCTTAATCTATAACATGAAGAAAAGATATCAAATGCTGTTAAAACTGGGTTGCAATTGAGTAGTAAAAAGTAGCTGGCTATTAGAATCAGGAGACAAGAAGATACGTGAAGTGGTCTAATGTTTATAAATACCATGCAACTCCAGAAATAGCGTTTGTGATTAAAATACAAAATAATCTTTTGTTTATTCCTTCCCATGCCGTGACAATGATTCAGATATTAAATCTCAGGCACTGTTCTCACAGAACCAAATATATTGCTGCTGATTTTTTTTGTCAATATAATTCCTTTTTTTACATTACTTCCCAACCATTATCTTCCTTATTATTTGCTTTGCTACTGAATGTCGAGAAAAAAGGCAGTCTTATTCAGTTTTGTACACAGAGTCAATAAAACAGGATGAATCAGACTACTGTCACTGTCTTAATTGCAGCTGTTGATGCAGATATTAAAAAGCATAGACACACTGTACTTCTCATTGAAGTATTCCTCATGACAAGATTAACCTATCTAAACAGAGATGTCTATTTGAGATATCATCTGAGGTGTCCAGGGCAGATATAAGAGTCAGCATACACAAATCGTGGTCTGCAGATACTTATACCCTTTCAGAGCAACAGCTGGAAACTGGGCAGTACACCCCCAGTGTAAACTGCTTGCACACATGAGCCTTAAAACCAAGATATTTTTAAATCTGAAAATATTTCTAGGAAGGACAACAAATACAGTTCACATATAACACTTCAAATGAGAAAGTTACCTCCAGTACTTCAATGGTTCTTCTCATATATTTTTTCTGTAAGACAGAAACATACATCAATTAACTATCCCTGAAATATGGACCCAAATCGAGGTCTCACAAAATGTGTTGTTAACACATACTGGTGGTGTGTTTCCCATTGCATCAATTGTTTTAATGATAAATAACTCCCACAAAAGAGGAATAGTTTGTTGACAGACAAAAGCACAATCTAACAACAGATTATTTAGACTTGCAAATGACAGAACACTTAATTATTCCAAAATAACATTTCCCTGTTAGACTATGATCATTATATCCATCATCCTTCAGTTTATATGCATGAAACATTTATCATGTCTTCTAAAAGCAGGAGTCAGTCATCTAAATATAGATTTTTGGACCATCCATTTCATCACAGCATTTCATCGAAAGCCCAGGATTTCATTTATTTTCAGTTACAGAGATAAATTGTTTGTAAACGATGTGATAAGACCATAAAGAAAAGTGAAGTGAAATTCAGCTCCATACAAAGATGATAAATACAATACCTACTTTGAACACTGGGATTACTGTGAGAGAAAAATGAGATATCGGAAGTCAGCAGCTATGTTTAAGATAAGAACTTTTCTCTCCTGTGAATTTTTCATTAAAGTCAGGGCCAATAAAGAATTATCTGAATGATTCAATTTTTAAAAATGGCGATTTCAGACATCAAACTAAAAAAAAAACCCAAACAGAGAACAACTCAAATTAAAGGAAAAAAAAATTTCGTGAGACTCTACCTCTCATGTTATGGAATTAATAAAGGGCTCATTTTCAGTTACTGAAAAAGTCTGGAAACATTTCCATCACATTAAAATGTGCTCTGGTCAGAAAATGTGTAATTTTAAAATGCTCATTCAAGACAATCAAGCCAGAATAGTATTCTTCAAACAGTATCTAATCTATACGGGAGTTTCCAGCAGAAGCCTGAGCTTTCAGTTCGAAACCTTATTTGAGCGGTTTACTTGCACACATTTGGGATGTTTGTAAGAATATTTAATCTGTACCTCTGGGCGTTTTGGCTTCTCTGTCACATGAGTTCATTTTCCCTTGTCCCCACCCCTTCACTCTCTTTTTTTCTGTTTGGCAGAATGGCAGCTTCTCTCCAAATCATTGCACTCAAGTCTATTTGAATGATGTTTTCACTTTTGTAGTACAATCTAAATCATAACTATCATGATGAGAATGTGCTTGCATAATTCCTGTGGGACTTATTTTGCACAGACTGTGGAGTGGAGAGTGTTCTTATTTTATTTGCCAAGGTAACAAAACTAGTTCTTTTCTAGGATTTTTCTTAACTGCAACTGTATAGCAGATCAACTTTTTTCCCTTGTTGTTTTTTTCTTGATAAACAAAATCTGAAGAAGAAAACTAAATAAATAATGGATGTACAGGATGTTCTTGGCTTCTGTATAAGCCTACAGGTGTCCTTTTGTCATATTCATTTGGCTGACAAAATGGGAAAGTGCTTGCAACCTGAGAATTAGCTTGCATAACAAAAGAAATTCAAAATATGGCACAGAAAGAGAAGAGAACATTACATTTTGTCTATCATCTCTCTACATGGCTCTTTCTGGGGAGCCATCTGGAGATTAAACACGTACCTCGATCATACCAAATATTAAATTAAGAGAATGTTAGGGTTACAGAATGGTTGAAATTGGAAGGGACCTTTGAAGGTCATCTTGTCCAAGCCTTTTAACAGAGACAATAATTTAAAAGTGGGGAAATACTAGATTTCAGGTAGTCTTCAGAACCTTAATTTGCCCTTCTCTGAGTATGCATTTAAACAGAGCTTTGATTACATGTGTTAACCGTATTTTTTTCCATTTGACCCCCATAATATTTAATGTACTGGATTCAGAGAGATCACAGAAAAGGAGTTAGATGTTGATGTTTTTTTAAGCTGACTGAATTCCCTTTGTGACGTCTCTAAGCCTTTTGTTTTTAATACACACTCCTTAAACCTTTATTGCCAACAAAATCATTACACTTCCTCCTGCGTGTTTATATCATGATCAGAGGATGAGAGCCTGTTGAGATACTTTGGTTTCTAGTTCTCATTTCAGTGTTTACAAAAGCATGGATTTCTACCTTGCTCCCTCACGATGGGATTCTTGAAAGGACAACGTTAATTTGAGTGCTTCCTGACTTTTGAATCATTCAGATTTTAATGACCCTTCTATATGATTACTGCTCATTCTTTTTACCCTGTGGTTCTCTAAACTTGTTGGCAAAGCACTCTGCGAGCAATAGCCAATCCAACCAGAGGGTTTAGCAAAGTTCAAGTCAAAGCAATCGCCTACTGTAGTCACATAGACTAATCAGGGCAGTCTCTAGCTCTCTTTGAGCATGTCCTCTTTAAGACACGAGATATTCGATATCTTATGGGTTCACTGTGAGATGAAGACAGGTCTTGAGAATAGACTGAAGTACACCGATCCATGATACAGGTGCTTCCTGATCCTTGCTGCAAGTGCTTCTGTCCTCGCTGTTGTAACTAAAATCATCTACATTGTCCTTGAGCAGAGCTGAACTCTAATATTGCTGATAGGTGGGTCTATAGGGCTATCATACCTGGTTTATGCAATGTGTATGAATGACATTGTAAGTGGCTTTGGACTATATATTCATATATATAAGGATATGTATGTGTGTAGATCTTCTCCACAGTGAAGGCAGATATACATTTTGCCCTAGGTGTCATAGTTGTATGAGAAGACAGCATGCTTACTGCAAATAAAGTGTTTGAGAATTTACATTTTAACAGAACATGAGCATGTGAGAATTTAGGTCTTTGGTAGATTATGGCTGGATCAGGTTTTCACAGGAATAACAGAATATAAGTCTTGACATCAAAGAAGATTCCTTACGGAGTTGCAGACTTTAGCTCCAAAGCTCAGACATGTTAGAGTTTCTCCATGTGATGGCTGGAAGAGTTCTTAACATGACTAAAAGGATGTATTTTTGTCAACTACTTGGAATAATCTGAGTAACTTTAATGAAAACTGTCCCAAACCACTTCAGTTAAAGATAGACACCCACCATGGAAAATGTAAGCTGTAACTTAGATTTTGGCAAACTGTGTAATTGAAAGTAAGTTTTTATAAATGAGCATTTGTCAACCTTAGCTAAAGGCATTGCTTCTCCTATTATGTGTATACATCCAAAACTATCTAATACATTTACCCCTGCTATCCATGTACATACACAGTGTATATGCATATGTATATTAGAGAATTAGAATTAGTGTAGTAGTTTTTAATGCAGCTGGTAATCAGAAAGACATGGCTTTATGTGGAGCAATAACTTGTACTCTTTAGGCAGAATCTTAAGGTTAATCTCTAGCTTCCAAAGCCTCCAATTTTTTCACGTAAGTTTAGAGTTCATGAAAAGTGTCAGCCTGGTGCTTGTTAAGAAAGAAGTCCTTTGTTCGAGTACAGCACAGGGCAGCACAGAGAGCGGCAGCCCAAGCTTCCTATCTGGCTCTATTAGATGTCTCATCCCTGACCTGGAATAGGGGGAGGTGAAAGGTTACTCCATTCTTCATGCTCATTCAATACTTCACTTCTCTGTTGAGTGCCAAAAGAGTATCAATTACTGCCAGTTGTGTGTTGCGTTTTGTAATGTGGACTCTTGTCCATTAAGAATTGGACTGAGGCCACAAAACCATCTCATTGAGCCTGTTGGAAAGTCATCTTGATGGGGATGGGTCTTCCATCATTTCCACAATTGCTGGATTTGAAACAGGTACCTGGATTTAATGTACTTCATTACTTGAGTCATACAGCTTCCCAACTTATCATTTGTGTTTGGAAAGGAGTTGTCAGGGCTGGAACTCTCTGCTAATACTGATAAAATAGAACAGTAATTACAATCTTTCAGTACAGCCAGGATGCCTGGTAAATCTATGCTTTTCTAGTCAGGACCTTGTTGCAAGAAAGGTCACAAAACATTATTCAGATAAAATTGCTCTAGTCAGGCAGTGTATGCACATTCTTAATATTCCCTGCAACAATTTAATTTATGAGATACTGCAATGAGAAACAGGCTACGATGGTGCTTGTGTAAGAGTATCTTAGCAGCAAATAAACACAGTGCGAGAAACTCTTCCTTTTAAAAACAATGTAAAGGAAAGACATTCAGTCCCTTGGGCTATTTCTTTTCAAAGCATTTGCATTCTACAATACCAGAGAGATTCTCAGTGAATCACATGGGGGATATGGACAAATGCCATCTATAAGCTAATTAGTTTTGCACATGCATTTCACAGACAACATTTCAGACACTTTGCCCTTACTATCACTAGTTTTGGTGTGTGCTCATGTAATTTATTCTGAAAACGTAAAATTGCATTTATAAACTACAGCTTTATCTAGGCAAGAATGCCATACTGATTTAACTTCAGCCATTTTTTAACTGCATATAGTTACAGTTTTACAAAAAGCTATCACGGGTATCCTAGAACCCCCGATTTGAGTACTTCCAAGCAGAGTTTCAGCAGCCATTCCTCTGCCTCTCTAAGTTTTTCCCCATGACCAGTATTTCAGACTTGCCCTTCTCAGCTCTCTCACATGCATATGTAGCAGCACTGGGATTTCACAAGCTCTTCCTTCTAGCTCTTTGCCTTGGGAGCAAGAGGAGCAGGAACAATGATAGGTAATTCAGAAAGGAGTGGCTGGTGCTAACAAAGAAAATTCTCTCTACCAACACAAAGACTCCACTCTAGTGTGCAACTGAATGAGGAGGCTGTGCTGGGGAAATATCATTGTGCTTGCCTTGTTTCTGTACTCTTTTATAGGTAATCGCTATAGGACAATGTCAGAGCCAGAATGTTGAGCTAGGGAGACTTTCATTTCAACTATGCTCAGCTGGGTTTGGTTTACTTACTACCAGGTTACTGCACTGAGGATGCCAGCAACAAATGTTGAGCCCCACAACCCCAGTTTGTGGTTAAAGCCCAGTACACTAGGAGAAGTTGAAATCTGGGCCCAGTAATTAGCAAAGGCCTCAAGTCATAGGGCTCAAATCTGTATCCAAACTCCTCTGGAGTTTCAAGTTATTCAGGTCTATGGTTTTGGCTCTGACTCATCTGTCCTAAAAACAAAGTGAAGTTGACAAATGTCTTTCAAGGCAGCTGCCCCAAAGGACTGAATATCATTACAAAAAAACCCCTCAACATTAAAATACAAAAGGCCTTAGTAATTTGTGTAGAGTCTAGTTTCCAGTAATGCTATAAGAAGCCTGCCAGCATTTTGGTGAAAAGGGCCTGCAGCACAAATCTTATTAACCAAAATGAATGAGGAACAAAACAGCCTCCCACTGAAGTCAATGGCAGAACTCCCACTGGCCATGGCTGTGTGAGATCCAGCCTTTGCAGTATGGAATATGAGCACTTTCCATTAATTACCTGGTCAATTAGTTACCAAGGGCTTTTCATTCAGGAAAGCGACCCTGTTTAGGGAACCATTTATGCACCATGTTTATAACTTTAAGGTCTCAAACACAACTAGATTTAAACAAGCTATTTTTCCCTAACATGAAACTCTACGGAAAGCAGTAAAAAGTATAATGATTTTAAAGCATAGTACAAACTGGGACATTATTGTCTTCATAAAAGTCTAACCATGCTGTTCTCCAAAGTGAAAATTAAACAATATTTTCTATTTAGCACCAGGTCTTCATAAGGACACGGTGAAGCAAGCTTTACTCCTCTCTCATAAGGTAATAACTACCTTGCACATAGTGCTTACTAATTGCTGGATTCTCTAAGACACTTAGGAGTCAAAATCTTTCTAGCCTCAGTAAACCTGTGTGTAATAATCCATGCAGAATCCATGTATCTGGTGTGCTCTAAATTAATAGCCTGGCTTACTATTAGAAACATGTCAGAGCAATATTGCTGTTTATTTCATTGGTGATCAAAGGCTGCAGGTGAGTACCAATTCACTACTGCCACAAGAGCTATGGACAAAGCTGGAGATAACTCTTTTTTTCACAGGCTTCTCAGGATTTAAAAAATCATAATTTATGTTGAAATTTTGACATTAATTGATTAATTAAAGGAACATCCTGTACTGGATTCTGAGTCGTTTCCATTTTAAAAATGTAATCTATGCTAAGCTGATGATTAGTTTTTATTTATTTTGCTCTTTCTTAGATCGGTGATCTTGTAAAAACTTTTAATTCTCTCCTGTCTTCCTTCACTGCCAACATAGCTCAGTATAACCCAGACTTCTTAGCAAACATTGCTACACATGCCAGTATTCTGTCTAATTTTAACCACACATTCAATAATGCTAGGCTATTTTAGTACCTTGGGCCCACATTCTCAAAGGTATTTAAGCACAGAAATCTTCTGAGGATCTTGGCTTTGTTGCTTTCTGAGAATGCTAGAATTCCCATATGTGCTAACATGGCAATGGTAAATGAACAACTAATACTGCTGCTGTATTTACATAAACTATTATAAATTACATTCTCTCAGTGTAGAACATGATTATTAATCATCCCATTCGGTTCTGTGCTATAGGCAACTAAATAAGGAACACAGTGGGCCCTTGGCAATTACTTGCCCTAACTGCAGTTTTAAAGCCAAACACATTGTGACCTTATACTGATTTTGGGTTTATCAAAAAGGCTCCTCTGTTATATGAAAGAAAAGAGAAGAAAATGTTTATGTGAGATTTTTGACATTTATTAACCCCGCTGAAATATCTCTCATACAGTAGTCAATAAACTGTGCAGTATGTACATATGGGTATAGTAATTAGCACATATGTCAGAGTAACAAATGAACTCTTTCTGTCAACACAGAAAAGGCTAGGAGAAGGGGAAATTAAGATTTTTTTTTCTACTCACGTGGAATCTAAATAGTTCAAAAATAATCTGCTGTCCTTAAAGGCTACAAGTTATTAAAAGCACTGAAATATTCAGGTCTATCTCCATGATTGTTTATACACTAAATTGTTACCACCCAAAGCCCTCAAACTGGTGACCCAGCTCTCCCCTTCCACTGCCTGCTCCCCAAGTCTGTTGCATTGTCTAATTTTCCCTTGCCTAATTAACAGTGGTACTAAATTTAGAATTGTCACAGCCTGAAAGGACAATTTACAATCTATGCGTTCCTGTATTAGCACTAATGGAAATAGTGCTTGGGAAAATATTAATCTAAATTTAAACATTAGTTGAGGGTCATATTTTTCTAAAACCTGCCTGGTACTGGTATGTTTGCAAGCTGATGATGTGCCCATACAGAAAATAGGCTTCAGATAATATACTTTTAGTCTCAGGAACACTACAATATTGCTTTGTGTACAGAAATGTCATGCTCTGACTGGGTTAGTCAGGGGTATTTAAAGCACTGCCTGCCAGGGGAATGCAGAAAGTTGTATTGTCCTAGCTGGGGTTTTTCATGTTACACTTTCTTCAGGGGTACAATACAGCTTCAGAAACAGTTTTAGCAGCTACCTGATGTGGCATCTCCTCTGCTATAAGGCTAGTTGAGATGGGAAGCAAGAGACTGCAATCCATCTGCTTCACACTGCTAGCACCCTGTTGCCAGAGGTGAGAGACGCTGCTTCTGTGTTCCTCCCACACTGCTTGCCTAAACACTGCTCTTGAGTAGTCTGGACAAAGAAACCCATTTCTTGAGAATCTGGCCCTGCTTTTTGAATTGTCTTGAGAGAATCGAGCCTTCTGAGTTTCAATATCTAATAAATTCTGCCCCTAGGCAAAGAAGTGAATGGCTATTTCATCTTCCCTGTAGCTGCCCAGAGAATGTATGCTGAGCAGCATGAGGAGGGACAGACAAGCATGACAGGTAAATGACGGTACAGAGAGAAGAGCATTCATGCTTTTAAAATACTGAACTTAGTGAGGAGCTGGAAGATGGCTGCAGGCCTAAGGAGGAAGGATCATGCAAATAGTAGGGAAGATCTGGATGGTTGATAGTCCTGGAAAAGAAGAGTCATACAAGTGCTTTGAAATAAAAGGAAGAGGGTGGATAGGGAGAAGAATGTGATGAAAAGTTAAAATCCTGTAAATAAATTTAGAAATAGTCACATTACCAAGGAATCAGTAGGAAAAGCAGTGAAAAGAAGGTTAAAAGTGAGGTGGGCTAGAGGAAGGCTGTGCATAATGTAGAGAAATGCTGCTAAGGGAGGAACAAAGAGGTTTCAGATGGGGAAATCTGGGGAGCACCACCAAGGACTGTATCATGGGGGCTTTCTTTGAGGCACAGAAGATATAAATCTGCAGTTTCTTCTGATTTATTTTTCCTTTTTTGTTATTTCCTCTGACACAAGGTTTTCTTATTTCCTCTGACACAGTTTCATGAAACACAACTCTGAGGATGTGTAAGGGACCATTACCATCAAACTGTTTTGGCTCAACATCACTGCCATCCACCATGATCTCATAAGAGATCTTTATTGCAATGAAGAGCTGATCCCGTAAGAGCTGCCAACCACAGAGATGAACTGTCCCCAACGGAAAAACCACGACATCCACCTGAAGTGTGCCTATCAAGTTGCACCTAGGCATGACAATGCCTTCCAGGAAATGGGTGGACTATTCGGGGAAATCATGGACTGGGGCAATAAATAGGGGAGCCTCTGGCTTCTTCATTGCTCGGTGGGCTCAGAGCCTCTTGCTTCTTCGTTGCTTGGTGGGCTTGGAGCCTCTTGCTTCTTTGTTGCTCGGTGGGCTTGGAGCCTCTTGCTTCTTTGTTGCTCGGTGGGCTCGGAGCATCTTGCTTCTTCGTTGCTCGGTGGGCTTGGAGCCTCTTGCTTCTTCGTTGCTCGGTGGACTCGGGGTGCTCAGTTGCCTCGTTGTTCGGTGGACTTGACCTTGTGTGTGTTGCTGCGTGTGCCTCCTGGTCTACCTGGAGCTTGGAGCATCATTGTCACTCCATGGCCGTGTCTTCATCATCACCTGCACCAAGACCGATCCAACGGGACATCACTGGATTCGTGGCGGTGGTAATTAGGTGCATCTCTACTGTCTTCTTGCTTAGGGATTCTAACTTTTCTTTTCTTTTCCT
This sequence comes from Phaenicophaeus curvirostris, assembly GCF_032191515.1. Classification (NCBI taxonomy): domain Eukaryota; kingdom Metazoa; phylum Chordata; class Aves; order Cuculiformes; family Cuculidae; genus Phaenicophaeus; species Phaenicophaeus curvirostris. Next base: position 15,342,924 of record NC_091397.1, on the reverse strand, counting down.
CTCTGTCCTGTCGCTGTTGTCAGCTGTTAAAATAAAGCTCACAAGATTGTACGGCATCTGACCTTGGTTGTGTCTTAATCTTGGTCTCTTGGGATCGTTTAAGAACCCTCCCCGATATTGGATTGGGACAGGATGGCAACACCTTTCCATAACAGATATCCCAATGAAAGGCATCCCAATGATTGAAAAAGAAAACTTTCAGAAAATGTAGAAAATCTTCTGGTCTCCTGCTAGTGATTCAAATGTTCTCCCAGGAAGCATTTTTCGTCTTAGAATAAAAACTGTTTTGAGTCTTGTTGAAAAGACAGGAGAGCATGTAAGTTGTTAGCCTGTTTAATTATCAGTAGACAGCAGTTCTCATAGAATACATACAACTCAGTGTGTCTGGCAAGCCCACTCAGATAAAAGCAGAAGAGAGAGGTATCTCAGATACCTCCAAGGTAAAGTCAACTTATTTTTCCAGAGGGTGATATTTTGACATCTATGCCTCAGTCTTTAGTCATAAGGAGGGTCGTTCCGTCTGTGTACTAACCCAGGAGCTAGAGGAGCATAATGAGACTCCCGTGATCCAAGAGGAGGTGGTCAGAGCCTTGCTAGCCCGACTGGACAGCTACAAGTCTATGGGGTCGGACAGGATTCACCCTAGGGTACTGAAGGAGCTGGCGGATGTGGTGGCCAAACCCCTTTCCATCATCTTCCAACAGTCCTGGAAGACTGGGGAAGTCCCACTGGACTGGAGGCTGGCTGATGTTGTACCCATCTACAAAAAGGGCCGCAGGGAGGACCCAGGAAACTACAGGCCTGTCAGTCTGACCTCAGTGCCAGGGAAAGTCATGGAGCAGGTGATCTTGAGTGCTATCATGAAGCACATGCAAGAGAACCGGGTGATCAGGCCCAGTCAACAGGGGTTCACAAAAGGCAGGTCTTGCCAGACTGACCTGATCGCCTCCTATGACAAAGTGACCCGCTTAATGGATGAGGGAAAGGCTGTGGATGGATCTTCCTGGACTTCAGCAAAGCCTTTGACACAGTTTCTCACAGCATTCTGCTTGAGAAACTGTCAGCCTCTGGCCTGGACAGGCGCACGCTCTCCTGGGTGGAAAACTGGTTGGATGGCCGGGCCCAGAGAGTGGTGGTAAATGGTGTGAAATCCAGCTGGAGGCCAGTGACAAGTGGGGTTCCCCAGGGTTCAGTGCTGGGTCCAGCCCTGTTTAATGTCTTCATCAATGATCTGGATGAAGGCATTGAGTGCACCCTGAGCAAGTTTGCGGACGACACTAAGCTGGGTGGAAGTGTCGATCTGCTGGAGGGTCGGGAGGCTCTGCAAAGGGATCTGAACAGTCTGGACCGCTGGGCAGAGTCCAATGGCATGAGGTTTAACAAGGCCAGATGCCGGGTCCTGCACTTGGGGCACAACAACCCTATGCAGTGCTACAGACTAGGAGAAGTCTGTCTAGAAAGATGCCTGGAGGAGAGGGACCTGGGGGTGTTGGTTGACAACCGACTGAACATGAGCCAGCAGTGTGCCCAGGTGGCCAAGAAGGCCAATGGCATCTTGGCTTGTATCAGAAACGGTGTGACCAGCAGGTCCAGGGAGGTTATCCTCCCTCTGTACTCGGCACTGGTGAGACCGCTCCTTGAATCCTGTGTTCAGTTCTGGGCCCCTCACCATAAGAAGGATGTTGAGGCTCTGGAGAGAGTCCAGAGAAGAGCAACAAAGCTGGTGAAAGGGCTGGAGAACAGGCCTTATGAGGAGCGGCTGAGAGAGCTGGGGTTGTTTAGCCTGGAGAAGAGGAGGCTGAGGGGAGACCTCATTGCTCTCTACAACTACCTGAAAGGAGGTTGTAGAGAGGAGGGTGCTGGCCTCTTCTCCCAAGTGACAGGGGACAGGACAAGAGGGACTGGCCTCAAGCTCCGCCAGGGGAGGTTTAGGCTAGACGTTAGGAAAAAATTCTTTACAGAAAGGGTCATTGGTCACTGGAACAGGCTGCCCAGGGAGGTGGTTGAGTCACCTTCCCTGGAGGTGTTTAAGGCACGGGTGGATGAGGTACTGAGGGATATGGTTTAGTGTTTGATGGGAACGGTTGGACTCGATGATCCGGTGGGTCTCTTCCAACCTGGTTATTCTGTGATTCTGTGATTCTGTGAGATCATTAGCACAGCCTCTTACATAGAGGTTACATGGACTGCAATAGCCAAGCAGATAGAAATAGTCTTCCTTAACACAAATTCAGAGAAGTAGTAAAAGTCCATTTCCTATTACAGTAAGAAAACCCACAAATAGTCTCCTATCACTGGACTGCTCCTTTTTTATGCATTTTTGATCATTACTTACTATGCATGGAAAACTTGTTCATGCTAAAAAACCCATTATCTTCTGCTTCAATGGCCTGTAGTCAAATGTATTTAAAACAACAGTAATAATATATCGTATTCTCTCTGACTTATTTTTTTCTCTGAAATGTAACCTTAGGCAGTGTTCCCAAAATATTTTGGATAATTTTGCCTTAAGAAAAAGCAATGTTCGTTGAGCACTGTTTGCTAAACCTTTTAAAACCTGTCATTTGGGGGATGCCACTCTTTCTCATCTTGCTGTGCCTGAGTTAACACAACTGCATACTTATTTGGTTTTCTCAGTCTAACAAAAGGTTTTAGATATTTCCTATGAATTTTTGCTTCTGCATCTCAATCATCTAGTAGCTGAATACCCAGAAATTTGAAAGATTCCAACTATTACTCACCATGACTAATTTTTTAAAAAGAGCTTTATTCCACATATGAGTGACTCCTTATCTGCAGTTTGCAGGGGAAAAAAAAAAGTACAGGGAAATAAACATAGTGATCTGTTAAATTATGGATAAAGAATGCACTTTTTTATCGCTATTTATAAAAATAATGAGCAAAGCATCAAAGAAACTTTGTTTTTTGAATTCTAATGAAGGACACCACAGATTATTTCTTCCTCTTCTCCCCTATCACAATACACACAGAAAGAGGGAAAATTTCCAGGGACAAAGAAAGAAAACCTGCAAATGTATTTTTTTCAAAGAACTTCCTCACAAATTGACCCAGGAGTTGCTGGATATGTTTGGATTTTTTATGGAAATCAACCAAGCATGAGATAGCAGAGGTATAAATCATGCACAGAGCGGAAAAGGGTCTTCTGAGCCTTTGTTCAGCAAAAAAGGCATAGGTAAATCCAGCTTAAATTATTCTTTAAAGATCTGTGTTCAGTAGAAGTCCATACAAACAGTATGGGGAAGCATGGTCATCCCCACCCAGGTAGGTATCTCTTTGCACTCGTGCTACCACAGTGTTTTCCAACTATCTGCAGGTACTGACTGTAGATGCAGTGGCTTACACTGGACACATGCAGGACTGAAATAACACTGGTTGAAAAGGAGAGATTACTCCAATAAAACAGACCATGTGCCAAAATTCATTAAATGACCTACATATTAGTGCCAGATACTTCAGAAGGTCAATGGAAGGGAAAACAATCCTACTTTTCCTGCTCTTCTTGCTACAGGTGGGAATCAATGGCTTCTTCCCAGCTTAAGGTTTGGCTTTCGCAATCCATGTAATCATCATCTCCATCCATTATTGGTGAAATTTCCTGTATCTGGGACAGCACATGAAAACACTTCAGAGGCTTTAGTTTACTCAGTTTATTGCTTCCATAGGCTACAAAGAGCACATTTCTGAAGCCTAAGCACTGCTCAGTGTTTCCTTCCCTTGGCCCTGGTCCCTGAAGCTGCTGACAACTCTGGCTGCTGCTGTCTCAGAGACTGTCTGCCTATCCACAGTCCGCAACATCTGTGGGGATCTTGTAGCTTTGCAGACATTATCCAAGGAATGTCTGGCAAGTGCTTGTACAGAATTTTCTTAATGTGTATACTGCCTGGTTTGGATAGTTACAACTGATTTTGTAGCACTGCATTCTTTCCTTGACTGGACAGCCTACAAGCTAACCTTGGACAACCGACCTCCACAGTTATTTGCACAAATGACCCAAAGTCTGACCTCTGTGAACACTCAGCGAAACTTGTTCCCTAAAGCAATTATGTGAAAGGAGACAGCACACCCAAAGGAAGCCCATTAATAAAACGGAAACTTTTGTTTTATTCCCCCACCCCTCCCCGATTTTTGGCAGTGTTACCTCTAGTCTCAATGCTTTTGCAGATAAGAGATCCAAGAAGTGAGGTTTTTCCCTTACAGCACTGGTAGCCAGGTGGTTTCCCCAAGGCTCAGCATCAGTTGTGAAAGGGGCTGGCAGAGAATATCAGTATGATGGTGATAAGGGGCCGATGATTTCAGCCAATGCAACTGTGGCACGCTAAAGCAATTGCCAGAGAATTGAAAGCAGTGGTAAATCCATTGCTTATATGCAAAATATACTGGTAAGAGATCCCAGCAATATTTAGAGTAGGAAGTTTATTTTTCCCAGAATTGCTTTTGTTTTCTTATTCCACTATTCTTATTATTTTTCTTCTCTTGCCTTTCAACATGCTCATTTTTCAAAACCTAAACAAAAGAGTAAGACAAATTATTCTGCAGCAGTATACGAGTTGGCCTAGAGTAACAGAAGGAGCCATTATGATCTGTCAGACAACTACTTATTTAGGGACTTTTGAAACCACCGGTACTTGACTTAGTAGAATGAATCAACTTCTCTGGAACTGATGGAGTCTATTGTTAAAGAATTTTCTGAATTGTTGAAGAATTTTCTGCAAGTCATTTAAAAAATGTTGTTGACCCTGCTTAAACTATTACACACATAAAGGGTTGGTGAAAGTGTGAGGTGCAATAGTGTTATTTAATGAAGTTTTACTAAACTGACTGCATAAATACAGACTGAGGTAAGGTGGAGTGGGGGAAGTTGGTCACACATCTAAACCTCAGTGGCAAGCACCATCAGTAACAGAGGCAGCTGGAGACTGGAAGAAACAGATTATAATATGTAAGGCACTCGGCTGTGTCAGCCTGACAGCCTCTCTGTCTGCTCCACAGGAGTCCTGTGAAGGTTGCCATGGGCTCAGATCCATGTGCCCCTGATGCATATTCAGTGCCAGACCTCATCTCACTCTCCAGAACAGGGCAGGTTGTGCAGACATACAAGAGTGACACATGCACACAGGCAGCCACATCAGCTGGATGCTTAGTGATATCCAGGGACCTTGGGGACTCAGTCCCCTAAGTCCCTGAAAAGCAGCAAAATCCTGAGAAGACATTTGTAAAACTAAATCTTAAAATCTGGGCACCTTGTCAAAGTGTGCTGAACAGTCTGATTGGAGTGGTTGCTGTTCATGGAGACAGATGTGGTCTGGCTTTAATATTGCTACAGTATGGCTGTTGCTGTAAGGAGCTCAGGGGCTCCTTATTTCTAGTTCTATGGTTAAGACACCCTTCTGGGAGTTGAGAAATAGGAGTCTGAATAATCTCCATCTGAGAAAGTCACTGAAAAGTCTCCCCCATGTAATACTCCAGTCTCAGAATTCAGGTGCAAAACGTTCTGTCCCTATTGGGAATGGCCTGTACTTCATATTAGAGAGAAAAAGAGGATCAGTTCCCGGTGAGACTATTGTTTTGCCTCCTTGGCAAAGCAATAAAGACTGGCTAATATATCCTTTTCCAGGTTTTCTCAGAAAGGATGAAGTACATAAGCCCATTGGGTCTTGATCTATGTGATTTATGCTCCTGTGCTCCCAAAACTAGTCTGGACATTTGCAAGGGGTGCAGTGCTGCCTGGATGGGCTTTTCTTACCATGCGTGTACTGCTCTCCTGGTCTCCATACCTGCTGCGGGCATAGCCAGGGTTTCCATACTGCACTGTTGCTGCTCTGATTTGATTGTTAGACACTGGGAAACCTTATTTCTGATCTGATTTTTTTCCACGGTCATTCAATTCCATTTAAGCATAATTTCCAGCTAGAAAGAAAGGGTATATGTCGATTTGAACAGTTCCCGTATCTACCAAAATGTAGATCAAAAAAGCACTCAAAAAAACCTCAAAATTTTTTTGAAGGATTGTAACTTTTTGCTTACAAAATCCTTGTGACTATTGAAATGGTGAAATATTTTAGAAAGATTACTTAGCTCACTATGGCTATTTCAAGTCCCAGTGCTAATATGAACATCATCTTACCTGAAGTTTGAAATTGTTTGTGGAGATGTATGTGCTTGTTGAAGATGCTCTCGGCTACCACTAAGGAAAACAGAGGTCCATCTATGTTTTTCAAGTTCATAGCATGGTGACTGGGAATAGAAATGAAGAAATGGAAAGGTCTGAATTTGCCTTTAATGGACTTGTACAAATCTGACTCACTTTGCTGGCATCAATGGAATTACTTCAGATTTACACTGATAGAAGAAGTGAATTACTTAGGTTTCTACTTATGCAAAACAAAATGTCAATCTTGAGCTCTGGCTGCCCTTGACTGTCTTTAAAGAACAATAAATAAAACTGATTGGCTCCAACAACTATCTCCAGACCATGATATCTCAGCCACAACAGAAATATGACAAAAAAATTAGTCCCACCAACAAACCTTGTTGATTTCTAAAAGTGAAATAGCCCTTCACTGTAAGACAACGTCAATGTTACAGGTTAAGCCTTGGATTCTTGAAGTAATTAAAGCAATATTTACAGAAGAGGCTATTTATCAGCTAAAGACAATAAAGGGCATGCCTAAATTCATAGGCTGAGACGGATAAAACAGTACTGTTTTTATGAGCATCTTGGCAGCACTGTACAGATATATTGTGCTGACACTCTACAGATATATTTACCTACATGGAAGTAAATATACATCTATATATAAACATCAGATATAAAGCAAAACAAAAAGGTATTAAGAACTCGAATCTTGAAGACACTGTACTTTTTTTGGACTGCATTCTGCCATGAGGAAATCTGTGGAAAGGATAAGAAAAACTGTTCCACTGGGAAAACAGGTCACATTCCTATGTTTGGGGAACAGTCTGAGTGATCCACCTCAAATCTTGCAGAAATAGACTAATCTCATGGGACATCTATACTACAGCAAGCACCAATGACTGACTGTCAGGCATAACCGATCTACTTCAAAGCAACTTCAGGATTCCCTTAGAAAATCAATACCTCCTCCTCTGTTAAGGGATCATCAAATGTGTAAAGCAGTGGGTTATGGGGGCACAGTATTACATTATCCATCTATATCACATTTCTGTCACAAAGTTCATGAGCCATCAGTGCACAACCCTTTGAAACCCTTGTTTGCAGACTAACCTCTTGTCAAAATTTGTTTTGTGGGCATCTTTCTGGAAAATGGCCTTTCCTTGTAGGAGGAAAAAAGTTACGTTCAGAAGAGCCATCCACATACAGCTCTTAAGGTATGGTCCTGCCACCTTTCACTACAGGCTGTTAGGATCTTTACTTTTCTGAGATGCTAGTTTTTCTTCTCACTATTCTTGTGGTTACCCAGGAATGTCAATATGTTCTCATGCTGAAATTGTAACAACTGTGTAAGAGCTCTTTCAAAATAAAGAAGTGAGAATGAAACAGGTAGAAAAAGTAAGAGAGGGGAAAAAGGAAAGAGAGAATAATGAAATTAAAAGGACAATATGTTTATTTTTCTTGCCTTTGTTTTATTTGTTTGTTTATTTCTTGTATTTACCTGGAAGAAATGGTCATTTAAAGAAGAACTTTGTGTAGAATTGGTGAAGAGTATTGAGAATCCATCAATCTCTAGTGACATAACAGGCACGTTTTAGTTGATTTTAAGCCATAAATTATTATCTGGAATGAAATAATGGATGTTCTTTATGGAGTCATCCTCAGATTGGCCAGAATTCATTTCTAAATAAAATATTCAGTGAAAGAACATTGAATAAGGTTTATAGGTAGCATGACATTCTGTTTTCCCTTCTTTCTTTTGTCATTAAATGCAACCTTCCCCAACTATTTTCAGTTTAAGTCTTAATGACTAGTATTGGAGGTTACCATTTATTTGCAGGACAAGAGTATGTAAATGTATTTAAATTGATATGCAAATTAAACCCAACCCTCAGGCTGTCAGAGTTGCAAATGTTGTATTTTGCAGCACAAAAGGCTAAGCACCTCCAGTCTAGGGTGATTTTTTATAGATGTGTATTGAGGCAATACCAGCATTATCTAAAGTGGTGGCACGCTAATGTTGCTTATGACTATTTCTTAGTATTAATTAGGGAGGGACAAATTAGTTTGGAAACATCAAAAGCACAAGTTGAAGCATTAATTTTAATCTCCAGTTTCTATAACTGTTCTGGTAAGAATAATTATTTGACTCTGCCTCCCACCATTGACTTACCCTCTGCCTCAAGTAACCCTCTGTTGAAGGGTCTTAGCCAAAAAGGGAATCAGCTCTTGGCTGGCTGCTGGTGTTTATTTCATATGCACTTTTATAAGCACTAAGTTATCTGGGGGGGGCAAAAAATATACATGTTGAATGTTACTATGCTGACTTTGCAACATCCGTTACTGTTGCATGGATGGTTTGGTGGGATGAAAATCAAAAGCACAATAAAGTATGTGTGAAGGAGTGTGCAGTGAAGGGTAAAAGAGAAGCCTTAATAAAGGGTAGGAAGGGACTGGAAGAACCTATATGAGTTAGCCAAAAGGATTATTGAATTTGAAATTCCACTAATAGACAAAGCTGGCTGCAAACACACGACTTCATCTTTGTTTAAAAACAAAGTCAAAGAGGTGACAGAAAGACATGGGTTAATACTCAAAGGCATAGTAGAGGATCTTTGTGGGATAAGGACAATCTCCCTTGGGAGAGATGTATGAGAGGAGAAGAGGTAGTAGAAGAACCAGAAAAATCTGAGACATTCACAGGTAAACTTATGGTTCTTTCAAAACAAGTTTGCTCAACATTTTGAAGTTTTCAGCCCTAAAAATATGAATAATAACCATAATAATCTGAATTGGGAAAAAAAAAATCTCTCAGTAGGCGCTAATTAGAAAGCATTCCTGCTAAATATTGTGAGAGATATAAGGAATCTATTAATCAAATAATCCACTGTATCTGTCCGTTCTATTAGTTCTACAATTTTATCATATGAGAACTATCAGGCTATAAATTATACAGAAAGCTATAAAACCCTGATTATTTAAGTAGGCTTAGGTAGATGGGAAAATTAGGAATGAGTAAGGTTCCACTCTTAAAGCTAACAATCATGTGACTTTAGAAGTGGCTTGACCTTTAAGTTCCAGCTCAGAGACTTGAGTTTTGTTAGTGAGATTTTTAAGGCTGTATATCGTTAATTCATTTCCATATATTTATTAAAGCTTTGTTAAAAGGCTCCATTTATAGTTGAAGACATAAAGAATAAACCCACTGCTTGTGTGTTCTCCACTCAGGTAAAAACTAAAGAATCTCCTTTCTCTTGGAGAAATTGTAGACATTCAAATTCTCTGTGTGTGAGACAGAGTTCTACCCCACCTCCTAAATTCCTATGTAATGTAGAAGCTTTAAAAAAGGCAACTAAAGGGAATGTTTTAAAAGGGAATTAATTTAAAAATAAAGGAGAAAACTAAAGTAAATAGAAAAGTAAATACAAGTATATGGGTAAATTCTGGAGCAGGTCTCAAAACCACAAATGGAAATGACATCTGGGAAAGAAGGCTAGAAAAGACCATAATCTGTGACTAGTTAAAACCAAAATCACAAACACCATGCCAAAAAGTTCTGGAGAAACTAATTTCAGTGATACAGAAGTTACTTATTCTCCAAACCTACCAGAATAAGAAAGTCAGTGTAATTCCAAGGTATGATTAAGAAGTAATATAAATATTTGTGTACTGCATAGTGATTGCAGAAAGGCTGACTGAATCTTTCCCACGTCATAGTCACCCTTTAAAGGAAATGATCCTGAAGAGATGTCTCAGATCAATGCAGCAATTAAAGAATTTTAGAATAATATAATAGTTTTAAGAGTAACAGATCACTAGAGCTTACTAGCATTGTCCCTAGAATTACAAAAAATAGGTAAATATAAAATTGTTGAACTGCTAATTGACACTTGTGATTATTGTTTACATCTCTCTTCTTGTCAGAGGAAAGTAGATGGGAAACATGGCATCAGACTTTGGAGAAATGCTCCACTCGTGACTTTGGGAAATATAAATAAGTAAATCTGATTTCCACAGAAGAGTAGAAATGAAAAATCTTGATAATGAATATATTTATAACGCAGAGAAGAATATGACATGTTTGGGAATAGGCTTTTGGTAAAAGCCATAGTTCTGTTGTAGTTGAGAAAAGAATAAATGAACATGTGAATATGGCTAATCCAAAGGATGAAATGTGTGAGGATTTTCAAAAAGCATTTGACAAAATCTCAAAGGCAACTAAGCACTCATGGGATAACAGAGGAATTTTTCTCATGGATTAATGGGTCATCTATGAAGGTTAGAAACGAATGACATGTTTATACAATGAAGAAATGGAGAAAAAATTTGCAAAATCTTCTTAAGATTAGTACCAGGATGTATGTAATTTCAGCATAGTCTGGATATGAAGATGACAATGAATGTATTGTCAGTCGCTGCTGAGTCTCTACATGATATAGACGTTTTTGACATAGTCTGTTTCAAAGTTGACTCTGAAGATCTACAAAAGGATTTCACAGTCATGAAAAAATAGAGAATAACTTTATGTCTCCATATAAAATTCAATGTCAGTGAAAGCAGGGAAGCATGCACAGAAAAAATAAATTTTGCTCCAGGTACATGGTTATGGGTTATAAACATATTTTTATGAGATATAATAATTGTTGATAGTTCTTGGAATGCATCAACCTAATACTCAACGACAATGAAAAAGGTAAATAGAGATTAGGCAAAACAAGTTTTGTGGAAAATAGTTTCTCTCTTTAAGTTGACCAATTTATGTAATTTTTTGAAACGGAGTAAAGTTATCAAGAAAACTTTGGGACACCTATCCAAAAGCTGGAAAAGCATCCTGCTTATTTAAAGAAATGTTATAGCGGAACAGAAGTTGATAATTAGTGAATAACACCACATAAAGATGGGAATGTACGTATTGAACTGAGACAGGTATTCCTTTGCTTCTGAAAAATTTCTACCCACCCAATCATTCCTTGGCTTGAAGGTGTGTACTTTCTAGTGCACACTAGGATTCTTTATCTGTTTTCCAAAGTTTTTCTCCAAAGGCTGGTTGAAGACAGCCAGCACGTGAGAGGGTCTCTAGTCTGTGACTCCCACCTCTGGAATGGGATTCCTGGAAATACTCTTTGCAGTCTTACAGCCGACACAAAGAAGAGTGCTGGCCCTTGGTTAGTGAAGCCTTTCACCCTCACATCTTCTTTCTGCTGGTGGTCCACTTAGAAATATTTGTTCTAAAGACAACAGACAGCACAGCTGTCATTTTAAACCCTTTTGTTTTCTGTCACAAGCAGGGCCCTGATGGCAACTACAGACTGTGGTGTCTTCACTCCTGGTCCCACTCAGGCCAACCTGGGGCCACCAGTCCCTGCCTCAGCCATAGGATGCCATCCCAAGTCCTGCCACTGCAGAGAAAACCACCCTCCTTGGGAAGCCACCATGGGCCGATGTCTTGCCCAGCCTTGGCTGTCCTCACCCTGGCTGGGCTGGTGGGATGGGCCTTAGTTGCCAGATCCTTCCCTGCCTGCTCCAGTGAGCCCCTGCAGATCCCAACCTGTCTGCAGGAGCATCCTGACACCTATATTTACTTTCTCAGCCATGTATGTGAAACAGAGTCAGAGAAAATGTGGTTAATGTTACTATGCTGAGAAAAAATTGCATTCTCCAACCTAAGTGCCACCAGAAGTCTCACAGCAGCAGAGAGGTGTGGACATCTGGACCTGAACCTTATTTCTTGTTCTGCTGCTTCAGATCACTGTGCGTTGTTGAACAGTAGCTTTGAATTTACTCAAAAAGTGACTATTGTTTGTCAAAAAGGACACAGTGATTTCTTTGGAGGAGTGTATATTTTTGCACAGCATTCTGAACTTTCAAAGTATTATGTTAATATATAACAACTAATAAACATTTCAACTTGTTAGCAAAACCTGATTCAATCATCCCACCTAAATCACAATAAGAATGAGGAAAAGTAACCGTTGCCACTACTCCGGTTTTATAATTGCATGATACAATCAAAGTTAAAAAGGTTCTCTACTACATGTCAGGATTGATGTTCTCTTTCTTTACAGAAATACAGGTGCTCATGAACTTTCCCACATATTTCACTTTAAGAAGACCAAACTATAGAAAAGCACTGACCAATCAAATAATAGTACAAAGCTCTTAAATGTCATGTTTTGTAAAGAAAGGTCATGTTGTGCAAATAGATCATCAAAGCAGGAATATACTGAATCCTAAAGTGGGTATCCTACCACAGGTAGCAGAAAAGTAGGATATAAATACTGAGATAAGTAATTTCTACTAAAATCTGAATGGCACCCCAAACATCAGAAACATATTTTAGTTCTGGATTTAGTTTCTAAATACCATTTCTTTAAAATAAAAGACAACTTGGCAACTTGGCTTACAATGTATTGTGGCCTATTTAATAAATAAACACAGAAATCACCGATTGAAGATATTAAATTAATGAGAGGAAAAGAGCTTTGACGAATGCCAGGAAATAATTTCACAGCTGAGGCATAGTTCTATCTATGATTCAAATAAGTCAGAGAAAATACTCCTCTAAAATGCCAAATATTTTATTCCTGGATAAAGCTGACTGTCTTATTGTCTACTTTATAAGTCAGTTATAGATTATGTCTGCTTTTTAATTCCCACAAGGAAATGACATATTTTCATCCCTTTAAAGATTAATATTCACTTTGACCCTGTACTTTATGAAAATAAATTTAAAATCTTACAGTTCTTGATAGCACTACAGCTCTAAATTTGCTGATTAATAGCCATAAGGATATGCAACTCAGGCTGCAAGCTAGTTAAAATAAAAAATTGCCCCTTGTTCTTTGGTTGCAGCCCAAAGAATAGCAGGTGGTCACCCTTTACCCTGCTAAGGCAAGGCATTCAGTTAAAGAAAGCTCATTTTGGACCAAAGCTGAATGCTATGCCTGAATGACTTTATTCCTAATAAAGCAGCCAAGAGTCTCATTCACATTGTTTCATTTGAATGAAAACTAGCTGCTGGCAGTGGCATGTGCAGTAGCTACTATTTTAAAATGGTTCTCCAGGTGTGCTTATTGGTGACTCTCAGACTAAGAATTTGGGAACAATCTCTTAATGGGTCCACATTTCCACGTTTGACTTTGTCAGTGAGAGTGAAAGTCAAGCAAATTCAGAAAAGAAAGGAGCAAGGGGGGATGGGGAGGCAGTATCCTCTCTCTGTGACAGCTACCCTTACCGCCTGGAGAGCACTGTGGAGGTGGTGGGCCTATATATTTTCATTACGAAAGGAAATGTAAGTGCTCAGTGTGATACCAGTGAAACTAGACAGGAATGCATGCTCAGAGAGCACAATGTCAATGCAATCACAATGCATACTACTGTGATCACTACCAGATCTTGCACAAAATGTTGAAACAAGCTGAGACATAAATGCTATTATTTTTGTAGGTAACAGATTTCTTTACACGGACTTCAAAGAATTGCCTTGAAAAAGCTGGTTGCTTTTGCCTGGTAGACCTTTGCAGAGCAAGAGAATTTCACCCTACGTCACTCAGGCCCAGCTGTAGAACAGCAGTCTGGGACCGTAGAATCATAGAACCATAGAATCATCAGGTTGGAAAAGACCCACCGGATCATCGAGTCCAACCATTCCTATCAAACACTAAACCATGCCCCTCAGCTCCTTGTCCACCCATCCCTTAAACACCTCCAGGGAAGGTGACTCAACCAGCTCCCTGGGCAGCGTGTTCCAGTGCCCAATGACCCTTTCCGTGAAAAATTTTTTCCTAATGTCCAGCCTAAACCTCCCCTGGTGGAGCTTGAGGCAGTTTCCGCTTGTCCTGTCCCCTGTCACTTGGGAGAAGAGGCCAGCTCCCTCCTCTCCACAACTTCCTTTCCGGTAGTTGTAGAGAGTAATGAGGTCTCCCCTCAGCCTCCTTTTCTCCAGGCTAAATAATCTCCTTTCAGGTGTGCAGTCTGTCAGAGCTCCTCAGCAAAAGCAATTCACGTGCTCTAAATACTTGGGCCGCGCTTCTCTAACCAGTCCACAGCAAAATGAAAACTATTGGTGCCTAACTCCGCTTCTTACAATCTACCTAAGAAAGTTAAAAAATCTGCGTGCCCCATGAAGCCAGTTTATAAATTTGGACTACTAATTTTTTATCTTCTGTAATTTTTTTTCTTGTAAAGAGTTCCATTTAAAATATAAACTCAAGAATGGAAAGAGCCTATGGTGTTCCTATGATATTTACATTGTTGTAGTTGGTTAACTAGTAAGAGTCTCCCAAGTTATTTACTGTGGGGAAATTAGAAAATGGTAAGAGCCCTCATTTGTGTCCATTCTAGGTACCTATGATATATAGGTCATCAGAAATTTATTCTGTATATTCTATCAATGCAAAGTTAAAGAAATAGAAAAATATTGAAAAATTCAACACTTTTAGCAAGTAATGTAATAATAACAAATTCCCCTTCATAATAACGAATTCCCCTCCTTTCTCTTAACTTTTCTGGCTGAGCAGACATCATACAGTAAGGAATAACCCTTTGGTCAGTTTGGATCAGCTGTCCTGGCCATGTCTTCTCTCAAGATCTTGCCTAGTCCCAACCTGCTGGTGAAGGGGGAATGTAGGAGAGACATTCTTGATCCTGTGTGAGCACTGGCCAGCAGTAGCCAAAACACTGATGTGTTATTAACACCTTTCTAGCTACCGATAGAAAGCACAGTACTATGAGGGCTGCTGTGGGGAAAATTAATTCCACCTCAGCCAGACTCAGTACAAATATTTATCTAAAATTTTCTAAAATATTCGGAATTTTACTTTAAAGAAGGTTTGGTTATTTCTCTCCTTGAAAGTTTTTCTTTTTAAAAATTTTCTTAATACTAAATTAATCTTATAGTATTTGACAGTTTGCTGCCATTTAAGAAACAAATTATAATCTTAGTTAACATATTTATCATTGCAAGAACAGCGCAAGCTAATCAGTCAAGGCAAATAGGGAAACTCATTTGTATTTTTTCTTCTAGTCTAGATTATCAAGCAAAATTCACTTCTTTTTTTAGATTATTTTTTACTTCAATTTAATAGCAGTAAAAATACTGGGATCTTTGGTAAAGTAGTTTCTGATCAAATGATGAAAAATGCTATGTGAAAACTAGATATTATTACTAAACCAAGATCCAAAAAAATGACTGGTACAAAGAAACTCTGGCTTATTACTCTGTCAAACTTGAAATCTTCCTATTGACTTCCAATGAAATTCTTTATTATCATTAAAAGTTTGCCTGATAACTCAGACACATTCTTGGGTTCATATGTTTTAGAACTACTGGAGCGACACACTCCATTTCTCCCTCTCTGATCTGCTGACTCATTCATTTCCTCTTACCAGTGAAGATAAGAGGAAGACTGCTGGGTTAGAGCTTTTACTGTTCTTGTCCTATGCATCTGGCACTCCTTCCTTTAGAGATTAGACTATTTCCAGCTGAGGAACTTTTAAAATAGCAAATTAAAATCTCTTTTTGCTTGATAAAGCATTTGATTACTGAAACATCAGGATGAGGTATAACCTCTAAAGTTTTGTGTTTTTTTCTTACTGTAAAGTAAATGTTACTTTACTCTCTTCTTTAATATATTTTTTTTTCTTAATTCAGCCTTGAAAGAAATGGAAAACATTTGTTTCCAGAATATATAGACTGCCAAATTCCTTGATCTTCTCGGCTGGTCCCCTTCTGAAGATTTTTGCTTTTGCAATTAGAAACTGAGACATTTTCCACTCTCATGGGTCTTTGTGATAACTTAAACATACACCAACAATAGAACTTTCAGCAGTGTATATATATTCACAGAGTTTTTAACCTTTGTTGCAGATTAACAACTGACACAAAAAAGCATGACTCTTAAATACCACCCACTGTGAAAACTATTGAAGACCTCTTTAAAAGGATTAGAAGAATTTGGGATCTTCTATGGTATTTTTCAGAGGGATGACTCACAGCAGCAGTTGTTGGGTGGCCAGATCTGCTGGTGTATGAGTGGCATGTAGGAAGAAAAGAGCAAGATGCCAAGAGCACAGGAGGTAAGATACAACTTGACAGGTGGCTAGGGACTCATTCAGTCTCTGCAGGAGGAGAATCACAGGAGAAGGGGAATATGAGTTTCGAAGCTTTCAGTTTCATTGCTTTGCTATGATACAAGGCTTTCTGGAAGCTGATGGTGCAACGTAACTGTTGTTTTGAGTCTGAGGATTCTTTGAGTTGTTTGACCCAAGATCAGGTTTGTGCACTGGTGTATTTTTCCTTTGGGATTGGTATTTATAAATTTGATCATGGCTTTACTCTCAGCATTGGACTGTTTTGATGCCTTGTTCTATAAAACAGAGGAAGCTCATGTTTGGAGTCAAAGAAAGATAATTTCTCTTCCCATAGACACTCTATTGATGTATTTAGACCTAGAGTTGACCTCAAGATATCCCCCTCCATGACTTTGCCCTTGGAGATCACATTGATTGGAATAATCCAGATAAATTCCAGATCCCCCAAAAGCAGACAGAGCTCTCACTGGAGGATGGTCAAGCAAAAGCTACCTGATTGCAGCAAAAATGTGGTAAAAATGCTAATACCACCATAACATTGGAAGCAAGAAGATATTCCTTGCCCATAGGATTTACCAAAGCCCCTAGTTGGTTTAGGTTATGGATATCTAGGAGGAAAATCCTACCTGCCTCTACTCCATGACTTGTGAGATACTTGTGAGAAAAATCAGACTGCTTTCATGTGGACATCATCTCTGTGGGGCTAGTGTAATATCTTCCCATCAGAAATGCTTCAATATTTCTGCTTCATTTTTGTCTTTGTCATGCTGTGTGTAGTAGTAAAGAGATTGGTGACATTTCGATCATGACTTGGAGGCTGGAAACATGAGTTTCACAGCTATTAAATCCTAGCAGGAGGCACCAGGTTCTGTGTAAATCAGAGAGTTACTTCAAGAGCCAAGGCCAGAAGCTTTTCTTAAAACAGCAGTGATGTAGTTTGTGTTAATGAGACATGGGTGGGTGGGTTGGCCAGCTTCATTTTTTATTAGCTCTTTCTTTTTTTTATGAAGTTTATTGACAAGGTTGTGGTGAGATAAAAATTACATATACATATACATATCACAGAATCACAGAATAACCGGGTTGGAAGAGACCCACCGGATCATCGAGTCCAACCGTTCCTATCAAACACTAAACCATATCCCTCAGCACCTCATCCACCCGTGCCTTAAACACCTCCAGGGAAGGTGACTCAACCACCTCCCTGGGCAGCCTCTGCCAGTGACCAATGACCCTTTCTGTAAAGAATTTTTTCCTAATGTCTAGCCTAAACCTCCCCTGGCAGAGCTTGAGGCCATTTCCTCTTGTCCTGTCCCCTGTCACTTGGAAGAAGAGGCCAGCACCCTCCTCTCTACAACCTCCTTTCAGGTAGTTGTAGAGAGCAATGAGGTCTCCCCTCAGCCTCCTCTTCTCCAGGCTAAACAACCCCAGCTCTCTTAGCCGCTCCTCATAAGGCCTGTTCTCCAGCCCCTTCACCAGCCTTGTTGCTCTTCTCTGGACTTGTTCCAGAGCCTCAACGTCCTTCTTGTGGTGAGGGGCCCAGAACTGAACACAGGATTCAAGGAGCGGTCTCACCAGTGCTGAGTACAGAGGGAGGATAACCTCCCTGGACCTGCTGGTCACACCGTTTCTGATACAAGCCAAGATGCCATTGGCCTTCTTGGCCACCTGGGCACACTGCTGGCTCATATTCAGTCGGTTGTCAACCAACACCCCCAGGTCCCTCTCCTCCAGGCATCTTTCTAGACAGACTTCTCCTAGTCTGTAGCACTGCATAGGGTTGTTGTGCCCCAAGTGCAGGACCCGGCATTTGGCCTTGTTAAACCTCATGCCATTGGACTCAGCCCAGCAGTCCAGCCTGTCCAGATCCCTTTGCAGAGCCTCCCTACCCTCCAGCAGATCAACACTTCCACCCAGCTTAGTGTCGTCTGCAAACTTGCTAAGGGTGCACTCGATGCCTTCATCCAGGTCATTGATGAAGACATTGAACAGGGCTGGACCCAGCACTGAGCCCTGGGGAACTCCACTTGTCACTGGCCTCCAGCTGGATTTCACACCATTTCCCACCACTCTCTGGGCCCGGCCATCCAACCAGTTTTCCACCCAGGAGAGTGTGCGCCTGTCCAGGCCAGAGGCTGACAGTTTCTCAAGCAGAATGCTGTGAGAAACTGTGTCAAAGGCTTTACTGAAGTCCAGGAAGACCACATCCACAGCCTTTCCCTCATCCAGCAGCCGAGTTACTTTGTCATAGAAGGCGATCAGGTTAGTCTGGCAAGACCTGCCTTTTGTGAACCCCTGTTGACTGGGCCTGATCACCCGGTTCTCTTGCATGTGCTTCATGATAGCACTCAAGATCACCTGCTCCATGACTTTCCCTGGCACTGAGGTCAGACTGACAGGCCTGTAGTTTCCTGGATCCTCCCTGCGGCCCTTTTTGTAGATGGGCACAACATCAGCCAGCCTCCAGTCCAGTGGGACTTCCCCAGTCTTCCAGGACTGTTGGAAGATGATGGAAAGGGGTTTGGCCACCACATCCACCAGCTCCTTCAGTACCCTAGGGTGAATCCTGTCCGGCCCCATAGACTTGTGGCTGTCTAGTTGGGCTAGCAAGGCTCTGACCACCTCCTCTTGGATCACGGGAGCCTCATTATGCTCCTCTAGCTCCTGGGTTTGTACACAGACGGAACGACCCTCCTTACAACTAAAGACTGAGGCAAAGAAGGCATTAAGTACCTCAGCCTTTTCCTCATCCCCTGTCACTGTTGTTCCTTCTGTGTCCAATAGGGACTGTATGGTCTCCCTAGTCCTCCTTTTATTATTTATATATTTGTAGAAAGAATTTTTGTTATCTTTCACAGACTTGGCCAATCCAATTTCTAGCTGAGCCTTAGCCCTTCTGATTTTTTCCCTACACAATCTCACTTCCCTCCTGTAGTCCACCCAAGAGGCCTGTCCCTTCTTCCAGAGCCCATAAACATTTCTCTTCTTCTTGATATCCCTCAAGATCTCTCTGTTCAACCAAGCTGGCTTTCTCCCCTGCCGGCTTTTTTTCCGGACCACGGGGATGGCTTTCTCCTGAGCTGCTAGGACCACCCTTTTGAAGAGCTCCCAGCCCTCCTGGGCTCCCTTGCCCTTGAGTACTGTCTCCCATGAGACTTCGCCAACCAGCCTTCTGAAGAGATCAAAGTCTGCCCTCTGGAAATTTAATGCTACATATACATACACATACACATACACATACACATACACATACACATACACATACACATACACATACACATATACATACACATACACATACACATACACATACACATATACATATACATATTTAAGCTTCCAGTCAGGGCACAATGTGAAGTCTGACTTTGTTTATCTACCAGATGAATTTTCCGCTAGTGGTGGATGAAATCAGAACAGTTACGTGTATCTGTTTGGCTATTTATAGGATATTGTTAAAATGTCTGTAAACCTGAAAAGTGTGCACTGATCTGCTCGTATTCTTTACCCAGAAAAAGTCCTCATTTCATAGGAATGGTTGGACTCGATGATCCAGTGGGTCTTTTCCAACTTGGTGATTCTATGATTCTATGAGTCACGTGAGATAGATGGCTTCTCTCTTCTGTGAACTACTTTTTTTGCAAGAGTTTATCCTTCTCTGTTTCTCTTGCTCAACCTGAAACCAAGATATTGAGATATTGGGGGTGCTGGGATGAACACCTGACTAGGCTACTTCCAATGAACAGATACAAGTTAGCTTTATCTTTTCTTGGCTTCAGATGACATGGTTAAGTCCTTGTCCCTGGGTCTGGTATTGCCACATGTATATATGAAAGTTGATTAAGGCTTGCATTGGCATTTGCTTTACTAGTATCTTCACAATTATACATATCTTCCCTTATGAGAGTGGCTGGGTGATGTGGTCTAGGGAAAGGGAATGTGCCTATAAGCACATTTGGACATGATGTGATGGAGAAAGTGCAAAATAATGCTGGCAGAGGAACAGGGAGCAAAGGCTTGTGGCATGGTGCTGAGAGATGCTGGCCAGGCCTTAGAGACACTGAAAATAACTTTCCTAAGAACAGAAGGGTAATTTTACAGGGAAGAGTTTATTGCTACTCTGTAGGAAAAGACTAGTCTGGAAGCAAGGATGTAGGGGATGAGTGGAGAGGTATTGGACAAAAAATAATCTGATTCATTTGTCCTTGGTTACTTTGTTTTCCCTATTTGAAATGTTGCATTCCTATGTCATCCACCCACTGCCCACCCCTGCCAAATAAAAAGTAGTTATTTTGTCCTTGATCTTCTTTGAGGGTTTCACTATAGAGCAATGGTCTAGACCTATTCCCACTGTAGCCAGCTTCGCATCCTGTCACTATGCCCAAACCAGATAAAATCAAAAAAACCCTGGTATTATTATGAGGAACGTATCTTTTTCTTGGATTGCAGGTGTTTGACAGGCATTTGTTTTTTTGATTTTCCAGCAAACACTGTAATTTGATTCTCAGTTATATCAGGATTATCTTCAAAATAGTTGTAATAGCTTTCTTGCCTTTGTATATGGACAAGATGTATATGCACATCGGTGCAAACTCACACTACATTGATTTACATAAACTCTGTTATTTAAATCTGTTCAAATAATTTTGTTGGTACAGAGAAAAGGATCCAAGCTATTCACTGGAGGAATGGTTACATTTTTGTGTACCCTGTGATCCATGTTGATTGCTTAGTGATTTTTGGGTGGAGTTTAGAGTGTTTGTTTGGATTTATGATATGCTAACTGGCTTAATTTCTCCCTTGAGAAACTACTTTTTAACTTGATGCTGTACTGATACAGCAGAAATCTGTGCAGACCTACATTTTATCTTCTGAGCAACAATATAGTCAACTGCTACTGGACGGTAACAGTTTGTGAGGGGCTCTTACTCATCTTCTCTGAGAAGATAAGGTCTCTAAAAAAAACCCTTGATTTTATGGTGCCTAGGCAAAGCCCGTCTTCTTGGGTTGATTTTCAGGAAGAATTTATTCCTTGAGCAACAGTGTTGCACTTCAGTTTTGTGTTTTGGAAAGAATAATCTGATTGCATACAAACTTGTGGTCCCAGTAAGTCTGAGTATTCCAAACCTGAAGCTTAGCTGAGGCTCAGCAAACAACATATAAAAATAAAACAGGATCATTTCTGTAGGTTTTGAGATAAAAAGTGACTCAAGGTTATCAGAGAAGATAGTGGAAATCAGGAGATACTCATTGTTTGAATAATGTATTAGAATTCTAGGACACAAATTACAAATATCAGTAGGTAGGAACAGCAAAAAAGGTAAAGAATGCATTCAAATATATATAGACATTATGAGGGCTCAGAACATAATACAATTTTATTTCATTTCTCCATTTCCCCTCTAAGGTGGTAGCTGAAACGTGATTTGCTATGTATCCATTTTCCATGCTTTTTTAACATTTTCGTGAAACATATAATTAAGGCATTGCACATACAAAAGCAAGAGAAAAAGAGGAAAACTGAGAAGTAAACGAACAGAAAATAGTGTTCAGAAGAGAAACATAAGAAATAATACTAGGTCTTGATAGAAGACAACATATTTAAATGAAAAGAATAGTAAAAATAAAATTATTTAAAGCATTGTAAAATTCCTGATTGAAAAATAGACTTTTTTACTAGATAAGCTTTTTGGGCCAGGTCGTGCCTTCCACTGTTCTGCTGTACAGAATGGATAGCAAGAATCAGCCTTAGCTGGGAAGTTGCTGGTTCTCTTGCCATATGGGTGCATCATAACATCCAAGGGATTGCACTAGGAGATGTACTACAGATGAGTTAGGAAAAGGAAACAAGGCAGCTGTGCAATTCTTCCTCAGGACATCTCAATCACAGTCCAAATCAGAGTCTCTGGAGGGATGCATATTTCTTCCCAGAATTGTACTGTATTCCTGTTGTACCCAGCTTTCCAGAGACATTTATATAGCAGGATCCTTCTTGCTCCTCTCCCATATGCTGCTTGGTTAGATTAAAAAATCATATCCTTTATAATGCATTGTAATGGAGAATATTTAAGGAGCCAAAACCATTTACCTATTTTCTCATAATCAGTCTGCCTAAGCAAAGGAATAGTTTAATCTGAAAATACAGAATGCATTTCCAGCTGCTCTTTGCTGCAGCAACACAGCCATTGTGAAGATAAAGTCCCTACGAAGGCGCAGGTAATCAAGTCATCCTTGCATGTATTTCCAAGCACTCTGTTACGGGCTTAGCTTTTCAAAGCAGATCTGTGGCTTGTTGCAAAAGGAATTCTATATCCCACAAGAGGGAATGCACAGAGGCCCTCAGAAGAACAGGTAATCTCAAGTGGAAGTCATACTGACCCTTTAACTAGCAGTGGCATTGCCACACAGCTTGCTAAAATGAAGACTGACAAATTGTCTTAGCAGGATACAGGCTTTCAGTTTGCTGCAGTCTCACATCAGAGCAATTCCAAGTTACAAGGATGAAACATGCACTTCACAGCTGTTATGGATAGACCTGTCCAAGGCAGGTGTGAGTTCAGCTGGAGAAAGGGGAGAAATGGGAGATCCTGAATTTACCATTCGTTGGCAGCAGGAAACTTGCACATTCCTTCTCCTGCTCTGGGGAAAGGCCGGGAAAAGGTTTGAGAAACTGAGAGCATTGAGATGTTATAATTAGCATAAGTACTTCTGCCAGGCATCCAAATTCTAGAAAGTGAGCCTCTCCAGGTCCACTTGGAAAAGTTTGCAAACTCTTTTCTGTTTTTCTCTTAGATTCAAGAGGGAAAGCAGGTCTGAAAGCTGCCAGTACTGCTTTATTAGAATCAGCTGTTTTAGCTGCGTCTGAGTCCAGCCATACAAACAAAGAGAGAGAGGAAAAAGAGAAGAATATTGTGAAGGCAAACCCAAAAATAGCTTGTTTAAAATACTCTTCTCTCCTTTTCTCTCTCTCTGCCCTTCAGTTGATTTAACCTAATTAGGATCTATTAGGTTTCATAGACTTTTTTTTTTTTTTTAAGCAGACATGTAGAAGAGTAAGAGATGTTTTGCAATGTTTGGCTTTGGTTTACCGAGTTTTGTTTGCCAAGATAAGCCTTAAGAGAGACAGCACCTCATTTTCACAAATATCCCAGGAGACAGCAGGTGCTTTCCAAAATGTCCACATTTGCATCTGGTGAGTTCAAATAGCCAAATTAGTAAAAGCAGTACTTACCCACTGAATCAAATACCTAAGATCCTTTCCAGCCATGTTCCAGACTAGCAAATGTCATGGAAATGGACAGCTGTCCAATTGCAATTCCATTTGAAAGCATTGGCTGTGAACTAAAATCTGCTCAAGTTGAAGGAAAGATTTCAACAAATAGTGTCTTATCTTTTTTGATGCAATATGTGATATTTTCCTTACTGTTTATAGGATATTTGTAGATGACTAATCAGAAAACTCCAAGGTTAAGAGGCCAAGATGAAGATTCCTGAAACAATTTATCAGACATTTGCATCCCTTTCTGGGAGGATGATAGCAATCTGCCCAAAAATGGGAATGTAAACAGTCACTTAATGAAGATGGTTTGCACTGATACTCTCACTGGTCTGTTCAGGATGAAGAAAATAAACGTGGATTTGTTGGAAGAGATTGTACTGCAAAAAACCAAGTTCAGATTCATCTCACTTAACCCTCATCATCCATAGAGTAGACATCTGCAGCCATACTACTCGCCCAGTCTTCCATAAAACCTAAACATATTAACTAGACATACACTATTAAGGGCAACCTGGGTATCAGTCACTACAAACATAGTAGAGAAATCCTTGTTACAACCATGGACAGTGGTGGTGAGAATCACAGTTAAGAAGAGCTCCTTTGTGTATGAAGTTAAGGCCAAAGACCCACATACTGGCTTGCAATATCTGCCAAGCAACACGAGCTTTCTGAAAGCCACGACACTTCCTATTACAAAATATGGGTGGTCATAAAAAAGAATAAAATGTCTTTGCCAAAAAAATGATCAATACATTATAAAGAACTTGGCATATATCTCTACCAGTTGTGGACGTGTTTTGTAATTCTAACTCCCTCATTAATCATAATTTTTAATTTACTAACTTACCCCATAAGAAATTTGTGTCTGCTATAGGCAAACACCTTTGATTGCCAACAATCCAAGTACATTCCGTCTGTTTGCCACAAGTGGACAGGCCAGTGCACAGAAAACCCATTCATCAATTGATTTCTGTAGGTGAATTGAGCAATAAACCTTCTGAATCACAAGGAAAAGCACTTTTGTCTAGAACAAGACCAGACAATGAATATTTGAGCAGAGCTTTAAATCATACGTGTAAAACAAATACAAAAAGAGGGGTTTAAATGCCCATTCAAGATCAAAAAGAGGTGGGTACAATTTTGCACAAATGGGCTTTGGGATGTTTCAGTAGTGGATGCATGGAGAGCAAAACCCTCTTCACTTGCTGTAAGCAATGAGACCCTGAATGCCGAAAAAGCAATTCTTCAAACATGTTTAAAAATGAGACAGCCAGGGGCTGCTCTTGTCCCTGCCTATCACAGAGAAGCTGCAGTCTCAACAGTGGTGTAGTAGACCATAGCATACGGATGAAATGATCTTGCAGTCAAGGTGAGGACATTTTGTTTATTGAAAGTAGGACTACAAAATCTTTCTTCACAACAGCGTAAAATGTGTCTTTTTTTATGCTCTAATTCAGTGCAGAGCATCATCTTGGGCTATCTATCTACCTTATTATGCTTCACAACTCAGCTGAATGAGCTCAACTAAAGAAAATCCAGAGACCCGTAATTCCTCTCTAAGTCGTATCATTGCCTCTGGTGAAAGCCCATTAGATCTTTCTGGAAAATATACGTTGTGATATTGTAAGTCTATAAGCTGGACACTATTCCTGTTTGGCTTAAGGTTAGCCAAGTGCTGAGTGACTGTGAACACCAACATGCTTTGAGTTGCCGAGTCTGAAAATGAAGAAATGACACAAGCAGATATTTTTTCTGCCTTCTTTCAGTAGACTGTGAGTGAAGTTCTTGATCTCCCAACCATTTCCAGTTTGTCAAATGTTTCTTTTTGAGAGATTTCTTGTCTGGAAGTTCTCTTCTGCTATAACAGCTGCTGTTCTGGATAGATGCCTTAAGACCCCAGGCATTTCTCAGTGTGGGATGCACACTTTTTGTGAATGATGCTCATGCATGGGAGGGAAAGAAGGAAGAGTTGCCAAGTAGTGATGAATCCTTAGCAGGGGTGATATAGGTAAGCTGATTGCACCAGTATCATTCAGGTGATTTGTTGTACAAGACCACAGGTAATTCCTGTTAAAAATGCCATGTGCTAAGTCAGTGTGGTAAAAGGGTATTTTTGCAAAGATTTACCCCGCATTAGTTAGACTGGTGCCACCAGAGCTCTTGCAGGTTTGAAAAAGGGATGTTGCTAATTCAGGAACTGGGGCAGCCCAGGCATCCTCACAAACATCACAGCTTGGCCAGAGTACTTCCTGTGCCTGAGCCGCCAACTTATCTCCCAAGCAAACATGACCCAGCACTGTCAGATTACAAATGCTTATCTACAGAGGCTGGTGACTAACTGTGTTTTTACTCTCCTAAAAAAGTTATTTTGGGCTTTGGCAGGGGAATGATCAGCAGCACAGTTCAGGTCCTGGCCTGTGTTTGCTCTCATCAGCGCTTAAGGTGGTAGATGAGAAGACTGGTTCTCATCATTGTGACTTCTCCAGGAACCCTGGTGGATATTGCTATGGTAAACAGTAGGACTATGGGTAACTGAAAACTCTGTTTTAGAGTTCAGCAGCCTGAGGAAGTCAGAGTGAGGCTGCGAGGAGGAGGAGTGCACAAACCATGGCTGGTTCCCCCCCTGCACACTGAAAACTCTGGAGTTTAAAGGAACTTGGGTGTCTGCCTAAGCCAGGTAACAAGTTTGGGAGAAAGGAGGAGAGTTTTGTATGTGGGTTTGACCATCAGCCTTAACATGAGGAGGAGACTGGGGAAATGAAAATAAGAAGCAAAAGGAAAGTAAAGGAAAATTTTCTCACATCCAACCACAATAATATAAATTTAATGGTCTCAAGATCCACCAGGGGAGGTTCAGGCTGGACATGAGAAAAAAAAAATCACAGAAAGGGTCATTGGGGACTGGAACAGGCTGCCCAGGGAGTTGGCTGAGTCACCATCCCTGGAGGTATTTCAAAAATGAGTGGATGAGGTGCTCAGGAACATGGTTTAGTGGTTGATAGGAATGGTTTGACTCAATGATCCTGGAGGTCTTTTCCAACCTAGTGATTCTGTGATAAGTAGGAACAACTGCTTGTGTGTTGGCAGGAAGGAACATCTAATAGATAAGCCGGATCAAGACGCTAGAAAGACTCCTTGCTGACAATGAGTCCTGATTCCTGAGGATTCACCCCACTTTTTCCCCTGTCTTATCCAAGTCAGATGTGGAATCTGCAGCAAAATGTAACTTGAGGTGACCATTTTGCAGTGTGTACCAGCTTCCTGTTTGAAAGCGGTTGTGGCATCTTCAGCACTGGAATGATGATTAGTATCTTTTATACACCTCTACACTCCTCAAAGTCCTTGCCCAAGGGCTTCTGGGATCTATCTGGAGTGCAATAGGCTTGTAAAACTATATGTTTTCAGACCTGCTAGCCCTTTGCTTTTCTCCTAATCACTGAGTTTGAAAATCTTTATGAGGCAGTCTGAGGGGATATATGGGAGACTTGCAGTGATCAGAGAGGTAAAGGCATAGGTGGGATCCCACAGTTTCCATTACCGGAATGTCTGTGGAAATGGAAAATGTCCTTCTGTGCCAGATGATAAAGTCAGAAATGACAGTCTCTGGGACATCAGGGTAGTAGAGACAAGAAGGTGACCAAATAGGCCTGTTCTGAAAGGGGGCAAAGCAGTGGGGAAATTATTCAGGGAATCACTAGGTGAATCAAAAGGGGACCATGTATAAGCATAATATAAAATACTACATTTTTAAGTGACAAGTTTATTCCTTATTGAACCAGGAGTAAGTTTACAACTGTGACACTGAAGAACTTATTCACAACATTTTTTCTTTCAGATCACTTCCATTTAAATGGACCATTAAACAACTTCACAGTCAAAGGCCTGAAAAAAAAGATGATAATAATAACCATAGTCACTAGTAACACAGAGGCTAGTATTTAACTAGAGCTTGTTAGTGACCAGGGACAGCAGTTTGTCACTGGAGAGCTGCAGATGATAGAAACATTCCAGCAGAAGGGCCATCTCCCTGCCTCTGTGGGTGCAGTGGTGGTGGGGTCTTGCCATGAACCTGATTAATGAATGAATCCAGTTTGGCCCAGTGAAGGAGAAGTCTAGGCTGGGGGGTTGAGTTTGTTTTTTATTTCCTCAGAACTATTAGTCAGAACTATTAGTCAGAACTATTAGTGAACTTCAGCTGGTTCAGTCAGTTAGTCTGCATGTGCTTGTGGTGCTACCATTAGTCAGGTAGGACAGGTATAGGGATCAATTAGCCATGGGAAGGAGAAAGGATCCAACACATATAGCATAATGAGCTCCAGAGGAGGACTATTTATCGTGATTTAGCTGAGGTCTGTTAACTAAGTTGTAAACAGTCCTGTGGCCAGACACAAAAATTCCAAGGCTAACCGTATAACTCAGGAACCAAGAGTGGGAGGGGAGAGACAGAAAGGTGGTTGTAGAACATGTTTTAATCTGTCAAAGGGAGACAAGGCTCAACTCGATCATTTCACTCAGTGTGAGTAGACACGTGTTCAAATATAGACGTTTTCATACCCTTGGTCAGAAAATGTTGGTCTGCACCAGCCCACAATGCTTTGTCAGTGAAGCATTTTTAGCTAAAAAGTTCACTGTGCTTGAGCACCCACCCTATCGGCCTGACTTGGCTCCCTGTGATTTCTGCTTCCCAAAAAGATCAAGTCAGTGCCCAAAGGGACCTATGTTTTGTCGGTAGAAGATGTGAAAGCAAAAACGACAGAGATCCTCAATAGTCTTTCAGAAAATAATCTGCAGAATTGCTTTGAACGTTGGCAGCATCGTATGCAGCCGAGTGTCAACTCAGAAGGCAACTGCTTTGAAGGTGATACTATTTGATATTCTTAATTTGTTAGATAAAAACAGTTAAAGGCACAGCTTCAGTGGTTTTGTCAGACCTCTGCAGTTTACAC
Organism: Phaenicophaeus curvirostris; assembly: GCF_032191515.1. NCBI lineage: Eukaryota > Metazoa > Chordata > Aves > Cuculiformes > Cuculidae > Phaenicophaeus > Phaenicophaeus curvirostris. Next base: position 15,314,453 of record NC_091397.1, on the reverse strand, counting down.
CCCTTTCCTGCTATTTACTGCTCTTTGCTGGTTTCATTTTGTCAACACTAAGGGACTTGATCTGCCTAGAGAAACCCGCCTTGGGGAAGGTGTTTCAGCGGCGAGGTGTCCTCAATGGGAAAAAACAGGTACAAAATTCATCAGACTTTTGTTTCCAAGCAATAGATCTTAGAGTCCTTTCCCTTAGATTAGAGAGACCTTTAATACTGAAAACCTTCACCGCACACAGACTCTAAACCAATCAGAGTGTAATATTTAAAGGTGCTAATGGCCTGCCATTAAAGGTCACTCTTGTATACACTGCAGACCCTAATTAAAGGGATTGTAGGCTAAGACAGTCTCTTTTGTCTGACAATTAAAGCTCAGATGTTCCTTTGTATTGCAAAGAGGCACAAGGGGAGAGCTTGATGCTCCCCTTTGAGGGTCACAAGTTTCCACCAGTTTTTAGGTGAGGGGCTTTTACAAGGGGACAGGAAGTTCTTGGCGAGATCTTCGATTTAGTGTGAAACCCTAGAAGAGATAAGAAGTCCCAGGCAGCTGCTTTTTGGGCAAAGCCGTGAGGTCTGTGGCCTGTGAGTGGCAGATCGCCGTTTGCTATCCCTGTTCCCAACGCACCCCTCCTCCCAGACGGGGACTGGTGAATGATTTATAATGAACCAATCACATCACAAAACCAGCTAACATAAGCTGGCCGTCTGCTATTGCCCCAAAAAGGATCCTGATTTACAAAGTACTCTATTTCTTGGGAAAAATTATTATCGATCTACAAAGCAATAACAGTATTAACAGAACTGGGGGAAAAAAACCCAACCCTCATGAAACATTTCTATCTGTCTTCAGATACAGCACAGATCTTAGATTTAGCTTTAAGGTTTCCTGTTGCCGTGGAACTGACAGCAATTATCCTCATTTTAAAAAGTGGAATGCAGAGGGGCTGATTTCTAACTTTTGAAGGCTTAGCGCAAAGAATGAGGTGCTTATGACTGCACACAAAACTTATCCAGATTGATCAAGTCTCAGAGCTGTACAAGGAAAGGCTTTCTCACATGATTTATGAAACTTCCCACTTTTGCTGGACTTGAATGCAGAGCTGTACAAAATGATTCTTTAGATAATCTGCTGAGTAGCTAATCAGAGAAAGGTGGATAAACATTGGAGATAAAAGACTTCAATATGTTAACAATCAAAAAAGAGGAAAACAAGAAAAGAAGAAAAGTAAACTGGAAAATATACAGTCCATGTACTTTGCCAGAAAGTTGAGATTATGATCATCTATTGTCACAAGAACACATTTTAGAAAATCTATTTGATAGCTTAATTTGACCTACTGTAGATAAAATGTAATGTTACAAGGAATTTCTTGTGGTTTTTTTTCGCTTAGCATGTAATTTATTTTAAAAGCCTACAATGAGTACAAAACTGCATGAAATATATCAAGCAATCCAAGTTTCAAGCCTCTCCTATCAGTCTGCAGAGTAAGAAAAACAATAGAAGAATAAGAAAGTAAGACAAATGCAAGCATCCAAATGAGAAAAACCTTGGAAAAAGTTTTGAAGGTAGAGCACGCCAGCAAACAACCTCCAGTGAGGCATTCCAGCTCTGACGCTGCTAAGCTGCTCAGAGACTGAATGAAAGTAAACACAGACCTGATTTGCACATTTTAAGTCTCTCTGAACCAACCTTTATTTCTAGGTGATTTTTACATTTAAATGGTTTTAAAAGCAAACCCACTGTGATGATGCCCTAACTTACAGTTGTCTTAGACTGTTATTACCTACCTTCATGCTGATACAAAGGGGTGTCCTGTCCTAAGAGCAACTGAGACTGTAAAAGGGTTTGCTGCTATTGAAATGTTGATCTCTACACTCTCTTCTCACCTGCTCCTAGCCCTAGAGAAATACTTTCTCTTTTATGCTTACTTTGTCATTTTCCAGATGTGTCCCAGGTTGCTTTAACTCCCTGATCCAACGGAAGACTAACCTTCTCTCTTTTCTTTAGCCATCCTCTTTGAATTAGTTTTCTGCCTGAGTAGTGAGTGAAATCAACCCAGATAAGGCTGAATAGGAGGTAGAGAAGGGTGGAGTAGGGTGAGAGCTCCCCTTCTTGGTAGCAGTCAATTCTATCTCAATCTGTAAAACTAACTAGAAATTATTTTAGTGTTAAGAAATGTACCACTAACTTCTGGGAAAATAATATGAAATACATAAATTGTGTTTGTACATTTCTAACATTTCTCCCTCACCATTTTGAACTACTCAATATCCCTTTTTCCTCTCTATTCCCCACTTGGTGACCACTGGCTGAATAATCACTTCCATACAAACTGCACACAGTGATCGCCCTGTCTGCTGGGAAAGAGGTAGAGCAAAATATGAAGTTGGGCAAAGCAGGAATGTGAAACTGTTGTTCTCAAGGACTGATTTGATGGCAAACTGTGCCATTCCCCTGGCATTGAGCAGATCCTGGTAAAGACGAGGCCTCAGTAAACTGCTGTACTGTTCCTTAGCTGCCTGACCAAAATTCACTTTGGGGTTAATATGTGATTTATGAATTGACATAAAAGCCACACACCATAAGAGCAAAAGAAATTGAAATGAACTTATCGTAAGCAGAAAATATGTGGAGTTATAAAGCTGAGGCAGTAGTGGCAGTTGCAGCAAGGGGGAAGAAGTTCTCCTGGTAAAGATTTCTTTGGCATTAGCCCTCTCTTCCCAGAGGTGGAGGAGCTAACAGCTACTTGAGAAGAATTGTTAAAAGGGTGGGGGAAAGTGTTCTGCTTTGCCCATGGTGTTCCTGTCTGTAGGAAATGATGGACCCTAACTATGCAGATTTCCTTTGTGAATCATCTCTCTCCACTTTCTCTTACAGGAAATGATAGAAGGTAGTGGTGTTCATTAAGTATGTTGGGCTTCTATCCTTGGAGACTAAAATCTCCCTGGTATAGTTTGTATGGTATATGCAGTATGAGCTCTCCACATCAGCATGTTTCAGTTCTCCACAATTCACCCTGGACAGGCACAGGAGAAAAGTGTATTACAGTGCAAGGAAGGGCATGCATATTATTCCAGGAAAACCCCATATCCTCCTGGGAAAATGAAGAACTACCAGAAAACTGCCCACATGACATAGCTTCTTGGACTGAAGTGAAACTGTTAGCGATCAGGGGGCCCCAATCTGCATTAATTCCCCCCAGAATTGCTACATATGTCCTTGTGTGCATGCGTGTTCTGTTGCCCTGTGGTCCCTTGCATGTTGTGCCAGGTAGTTTCCTATCCTGGGTTACCTCTGTCTAGGGGGACAGAACCACAGGGACACTTTTCCTTCCAGGACAAACAGCATTCACCCTCTGCCTTGGTTTCTCTTTTGTTCCATCTCTCCTTCTGGTGCCTGAGCCCCTGACTCCTTGCACTCCTATGAACCTAAGCAGGTAACAGAGACTGAAATGGCCTGGAAGGAAAGGGGAAAATCTCAGCAATGTAAGAGATGATAGTGCAAGTGGAGAGCTGTACAAACCCTGGGCATAGTTTGAGATCTTGGCAAGCTTTGCAGCTAGTGAGCCTGAGGGGAGTCGAACTGCTTCCCTTCCTTTCTCACACATCTCCCTGGCCTCTTCCTTCAGGCCTGTGAAATTGTTTCTCTTACAACTCTGATCACTAAAAAAGTGACAATTAACAATGACTATTTTCTGATGTAGAACTACACGCATGAGATGCAGAAGAGGCACTGCCAGGGTCTGGGTGCTTTTAGAGACATGAACTGCTTGGTCTGGAACTGCAAAGCTCTGGAGTGCACTGTTACATACCGTTCGGCTTTTCTATATTTTGACCCAAGAGAAGTGACAGTGGTGACATTTATGGTTGCATTCAAGGCTGAGACTGTGGCACATTCACTGGAGGGGAGTAGAATACTGAGAGCTCAGTTTTTCTTGAAACCCTAGGTTTCTACTTAGAAACATGGATTTAAAGCCTTGGCATGTTTTTAATCTCATAAATTCTGGCATAGCATACTTACAATATCTAGACAGAACGTCTGGAATTCAGATTGTTTTATGTAGTGTTTAATATAGTTGAGGTAGATGTGAAGCGCTAGGGGACACCATAATTTTCCACATGGAATATTGTTCCAGGATGCTTCTGAAACACCCTGGCTCCATCATCAAAATACTACACTTGTTAAATAGAAGATGTTAAACAGAAACAGGTGATCACTCAGTGAAGGCAGGATTGGATGGTACTTTGCATTTATACATTACATTCAAAGTAGTTTATACTGGTTTAGTGCTGCAAAGACCATTGGAGTATAAGTATTTGCTGTTCAAGTGGGGCTGGCATTAATCCCCAAAGTCAGTGTTATCCATTCCAGGCTGTGGGACTGCATAGTGAACAGATGTGCCAGTGCATACGCACAATCTTAATGTGAAAATACAAACCACTTGTATTTTGTTAGAGCAAGACTCTGGTATTGGCATTCTCCCCTTGCCTTAGACAGACAGTATTTGTAGATTAAAAGGCATCTGCAAACTGGTTTTTTTTTTGGGGGGGGGGGCCAGGAAACATTTTATAGGAGTTGCATAACTGTGCAGTGTGAATATTCAAGCTACATGTTATTAAAGCACATAACTTCTCCAATATTGCTGGGTTATTTCCTCCTCTAAATTTAGCATACAGTAATGCTGATTTGCTGAATAAGGAGCAATATTTACTTTAAGGATCCCAAGATATTTGAATTGGTACCCGAATCAGTTTCTGATGACTTCAGTGGAGATTGGGTCAAATTCTTCCTTCTTATTTTATGTGAAAAAGACAGAACTACTCTTGACATTTTTCCTCTCCAAGTTAGTGAACATATATCAAAAGCAGACGTCCAAAAAGTGCTGAAGAAAGACTAAATGAGGAGGAGGTAACCTGGAGAGTAGATATTTTTATAATCACTGTATAGAGTTCAGAGCCAGTTTTCCATACTGAGCTTATTATGAGAGAGTTCCCAGAAGACAGAAACCAATTAACTCTTTATTTTGGCAGTGATCATTCTAGGTGTTCTTTAATGGGTATTATTCTTGCTAAATTATGAATGAGCTTTATAGTAAGACAAATGCCATTATCAGAGTTATTTATTCATGGGCTGTCATCCGTAACATCCCCACACTAGTTTTTCTCAAAGTTTAGTATCGATCATTTGCTTTAATCAGATGCATCAAGGGACACTCAAAGAATCAGCAGCTGCAGTTTGAATATCACTGTCTGGGTTTCTGCCAGGTCTAAGTGAGTACTGAGGCCATGTCAAGCATTAGGTAACAAGGTCAGTAAGTGGGGGCTTACCCTCCTTACATTAGGATAAGTGTCTGTGTGTCCCCCAAACTCTAACTTGACTGATGATTAATCAGTACACACTGACATGCCCATTACTCTGTTTTTCCACTTGATTCTGAAATTCCCCTAGAGCTCCATAGGGACGCTGCTCTGAAGAACTGCTGGGAGTGCAGAAGGGTCTTGCTCACCCTAATGGTATTGACTGTTGTTTGCTCTGTCTTGCCAGGTAAAATCTTCTAAGTTGAGAGTAAATATTCTCTGCTCCATGGTAGCAAGGAGGCTCAAACCAAGTCTAAAATCAGCATTATATTGGACAAGGCAATTTAATATGATAGAATGTCTATTACTGTTTATATTGCTTACAGAGTGGACAAGAGAAAAACATAGTGTCAGCATCTTGCCTGGCTCAGTGAATGCTTGCTTCTGTATTGATCTGTATGTGGCAGAGACTGCCTTATTTTCATTCTTTATTCCTTTGCACAAAGATTCAACTTTACCAGATACTAAATCCAGGCACACATAGTAAGAAATCTGCCCTCCTTTTTCTTTCTTCATTGATATATGTGTTGTCCCTGAAACACTCTGGTTTGCAAACACTTAACTCAAGGCATGAGAAAGTTAAAAGTCTAGGTCTGAGTTAGTCACCAAAAACTTCTGAATTAATTGAAGAGGAATCAGCATCTCTAGTTGTCAATTTTTCTAAGAAGGGCATTTAAGAAGCAACAGAAATGCTTAGATGCTAATATTATTTTTATAATACTAAACTGAGCAAAGCTATCACACAGCCCTGTGCACCAGTGCATGACCATCCATATGGTCAAATTGCCAGCACCATCAGCTGCATCCCATCACTCTCCCAGACAGTGCCCATGCATAGTTCAGGGCTCAGCAGGGGCCTAACACATCCTCTATAGCTACTAAATACTGTCAGTCTGCTTTAGGGGCTGAGAGAATTCAGTCGTGGATGTGAAAAATCAGCCCAGGGTTGGAGAATGGGTTTGGTTGCACGTTATTTTCTATTATCCTGTGAACTTCTAGAAGTCTAGAACCAAAAATGAGCTGAATCCTATGGTAAACACAATTTCCAATGTTTTGGAAGACAGTATGGTACACCTGTGGTGTAGTAGGGAAACAAGTGACTTCCTACCTTGGAGCAGTGTGAAACAATCCTAAAGCCCTGCAACATGCCCTTAGGATGGAGAATTGGGATACTGGTGTCAGATCAATAAATTAAGACACAGTCCTTAAGTTTTTGGGCAGCAAACAGGAAGCCATCCTCTGAGGATGATACTATTATCAGTTACCAGAGCACAAATCTAGAGTAATTTCACTGAAGTCTAAGGAGATAACCTGGTGTAAAAGCTACTGGAGACTCAGACTTACTGACTTCAGAATTTTATCCTCAGGCCAGCAAATGCCTTTCAGACTCAGGAAATCTCAAGGAGAAGCTTCAAATTCAGCTCCATACTTGGACCTGGTTCATAAAATAGAATATTTCCCTATTTTCAACACGGTCTACTTGTCTTGTCCAAAATATGAAAGAAGAAACATGTTTCTTCCTGTTTAGATTTATTATCAGGATAATTGTCCCCATAGAAGTTATCTATAACATGATGCTTTTGTACCTCTTTTCGACTGTTGCTGTTGAAGATTTCAAAGAATTTTAGAATCATGGTTTACCACAGCTCATTGTATTTTAGCACATCCTGCCCTCCTTATCTTCCTGCTGGAAAAGATTGTAAGAGAGTGTGTACATATTCCTTTTAAAATGAGATACACAATTCCCTCTTTCCCTCCCCACTAACACACTTTCTGAATTCCGAAGTCCCATCGTTTTGTGCAGACCCATCTGCTTCTATTTTGAGGCAACTATTCTTCTGGCTCTGGAGTGCTGGGTAGCACTCCTGTTGAAGTCTGTCACTGTCTCTGGTTAATCAGCTGGAGAAGCTGCTGCTGCTATCTCTGCAGCATTCGGTGCCCATAACAGCCTGGGGAACAAGAGGGTTGGAAGAGAACCTGTTTCTCCCACATGCTAAGGGAGAACAGATCACCCAGGCGCCAGCCTTTTTTTTTTTCCTGCCTCTGTATATTTCATGTCATAGCAATAAATAGACTTGATAGAGACACACAGGAATTTAAGCTGCAGCCAGCAAAAAGAATAATGTATTAATTTTAAATAATTTAAATTGGAAATATCCAAGGTAAATTGAAGACCTCCCGGGAAAGTGGCAGAGGTGTTTAGGAGGCAGGCTGTGTGGTTAATCGGCATAGTCATTTTGCTGGTTAAAATAACACTTATTTAAAAAATACTTTTTCGTACACTTTGTATGCATGCACATAGGAATTGTACCGAAACAAAACTGTGAGGTTTGGAGATGGATAAATCATTTCATTCTCCAGCCTTTCTAGTGAAAGAAAAACATATTTGGGAAAGAAGGCCAAGCTTCACTGAGAGTCAGAGGCAGCAGGGCCAAGTGCGGAGGGCATGGAGCAGACCAGGCTGCTGCCCCCAGCTCTCTGCCAGCCGGCCGTGCATGGGCGGCTGCTCCCTTACAGAGCCGGCTGTGTGTCTGTGGCACAGCAGAGCCCGTGGTCAGGAGGAAACTGTTTCTGGTTCCAGTTTGCTTAGCAACACCACAGTGTTGGGCCTTGATTTACAAGGAGAGCAGCTGCCTGTGACTCGAGGTGGAGCGGGCTGCTGAAGGCAGTCACCTCAGCCAAAGTTTTGTTCTTCATTCTTTTCATTCACTACAGCCCCTACCTGGATTTCACTTGGGTTCCGGAGGAGATTTGGTTGATCTGAAACTGTGCTCTGGTGCACATCCATGCCTTTTAGCATCTCCATCCTGAACACAGGCATTTCACAGACACCTAAATCACTTGAAAACAAGATTTATATTTCCAAAGCAGGTACACACTGTGAAAAATGCCACCCAAAATTCTTCAGCTGTGCCTTTTAAAATTGAACTTCAACTGAGCCTTTTACCTCAACAACCTAAAAATAGAAGCCCTGTATTTGCATCAAAAAGAATTTTCTTATTTTCGGTGGTCATTTTTGTTTAATTTTTCTCTGGATGAGAAGCGAAGTTGTTCTGTTTTATTTCATTTTCTGCTTCCTGGGGTTTTTCAGGGCTTAGAATACTTGTATAGTGAAGATAACATTTGATGAATCAAATGTTTGACAACATTTTCTTGTTTGTCAGAAAAGACATTCAGAGAGCTGTTTTTTGTAAGACCTAATCTGTACATTCTACAGCAGTAGCTGAACTTTTCTTTGTAACCTATATATGATGTCTCTGCCTTCCTTCCTGCATTCTAATCTCTGGACGTATACAGTTGTGAAATGTCATATATGCCATTTACACCTTTATTCTAAACGAGCTGCAGAAAACAGCCTTATCACAGTAGTGTCATTTTCCTTTCAGGGCTTGAAATGCAATGTGTTAATTGCCAGCCATTACTTATTTATGATTATTGCACCAAATTCGCATCTGCTTTTTTTGTGGTTCTGAAATCATGTTCTGGACCATTACTGTTATTATTACTACTACTGTTATTTATTGCTTTTATAATGGTGTGCTTATGCAAATCATACTTTTCAAATAAAATTAAGACTCTTTTCTAGTTTTGATATATTTAGGTAGTGCTGAATGAAATTATGGCAATAATAATTTAAATACTCCCCCCCGCACAAACACATAGAAAGACTGCTGACTGTGAAGTTTGGTCAAAGTGTGGTTAGGAGAAAATTGTTAAGATACAAAGGGATTTATGCATGAATTTATTACTTGCACTAGTGGGAGTTCCACCAATAAATCCCTTGGGATGAATGTGAGTCTACATTCTTCAATGCTAGTAGAGCAGACTTTATCTTCAGCAATCATTTTATTTCCACACTTTAATGTTCCCATTCTATAGTGCAGCTCTCTATAATTTTTCTAAAAGATTTTTTATCAGTCTTGATCAAGTGTGTTAGTTGATAAATGGTTGAGAGGTGCAGACTGCAAGGAAAGATGCAATGAGTCATGCTGTCTCCTAGAAACCAGACAGCAAATAGCTTTCAACAACTATTTCAGCCTTTGCAAGTACCCTCCATTCCCGTAATCTCTCAAGATGTAAGATAGACTTCCACATTACCTGTATGTTCACCTACCCAGGAAAATTTGGGAAGCAACTGTAGTGAGACAAAGTTTAAACGGAGTCCCTCAGTACCTACACAGAGGAATGAGACTGATGGTAAATGAAGGCAAGAGGATGATGACAAAATAGGTAGGGAAAGGAACTATTTCCTCAACAGTTTAGTCCAGCCTGAATGTGGGCTTCTGCAAAGAACAGCAGTTCAGCTCTTGCCCTGTGCCTTTGACCACGCATTCCCTTCCCTTGGGGCAGCACTAGCTGTCATATCATCAATCACATGAACAAGCGGATTTGTCTGAAAACATAGAGAAAAAGAAGATATTGTTTTTTTCTGTGTTGTGTGGCTATGCAATTGCTACTGCCAGCAGAAGAGATGCATCAAGAACATAAGGCAGGAAGCGTGGGGGAAAGACTGCTTTAGGCTACAGTGTGGTCTAAGATTGCTCACTGACAAACTACACCCTCAGCTAGAGTGGTTTATTTTGAAGGAAGATCTATTTAATTTTACTAAATAGACAAGCTGAGCCTACAGGGAGTCTGAGATGACATTATGGACAGTTGAGACTGTCATTGTGGCAAGAGCAGTCCCTGGGACCTCCCTCCCCCACATGCTGCCTGTGTTACAGATGTGTTGCATATGATGTAGGACACAACATTAACTATTGCAGAGTGATTCTAGTCAGATGCACTGCTTAGTGAAGAGTAAAGCTCTGCTGTGTGACATTCAGTTATTACCCTGAGACGCGTACAGGGGAAGGTCCAAAGGCGGGGGGGTATGCAAAGACTCCTTAGACCTGAGACCGGAACAGAGATTGAACCTCATTGAAAAGTTGCTCCCAAAAGCACTTACATTGTCTTCTCCAGCTGCTTGTTCACATAAAACGAGTTTTCCTCCTAGGACTCCAGAGAAATGAATTGGTTTTTTTATTCCCATTTAGCAGTCAGGAAAACTAAGGAAAATCTTAGAAATAATTTGTCTAAAAAAAATGGAGTAGATCTTAACAAGTACTACTGTCACTGGGCCCAAAAGGCTGAGATCCTCATTCTATGCTCTGATGATCTGGCCATGCCTCTCTAGATCCTGTAGCAATAGTTTCTATGGCAATGACCTACAAGAAAAAAGTTATATTTGCGTATGCCTTTACTGATCTTGCATTTCCTTCAAATTCTGTTCAAATAGATTAGTAATAAAGGATAAACGTTGGAGGAGCCCTGTGTGGAAATTGTGAAGGAAGGCAACAACTCCCTTCTTCTTTCATACCCGCAGTGCTTCTGAGAGCCCCTGTGTCGGCTCCAAAACTGCAGTGACTCTCATGGGTTCACTGAGCGTCTTCAGGTATTCTCTTAATGAAGGAAGTGTGAGAACCATGATACTGCTGACACCTGCCTCTGTCCCTCCTGGTCCCTGAGCTGCTCAGAGGTAAGTGCCCTGCTCAGACTGAGTGTCTCCTGCAGGAGTTCCTGTAAGGGACCCTTCCCTTAGGTGTCCCCAGTAACATGGCCAAAATCCCATGGCAGTTCTTCAAAGGTGTAAGTATGAAAATAAAGTCATTAAGTGGACAGATGACAGAGGCTGAACTGAACCTTATTTGTATAAGCTCAGTTTGTGTGCACATTTGATTATAGCTAGTTTACCCTCTCTGGTATGAGTGTGTTTTACATTGTCGTCACAAATCAGATCTTTTCCTGTGCTTTGCCTAAGAGCTTGTTATAAAAACCTATCTGCCTTGCATCCCTACCCAGCCTTTTGTGTGGGAGGTGAAGGGAGTCTTCAGTAGTTTCTTGACACTATGGATGAAGTTGCTATGATATGGCAATCTGGAATCTCATCTCAGGTTTCCAGGACATGGCTAAGCCTGATCTTGAAAGGTCTGGGAGGGTGACCTACTCGCCTTCCCTGAGGATGTTTTGTTTCTCACAAAACCAGTCTCTTCTTTCTGTTTGCTCCTACTTTAAGGTCATAATCCCCTGTTTGTGATACCAGCAGGATTCCCACAGCAACAGATTATGGTGTCGCAAGCAGAGATTTATGAAGCCATATGACAGAGAAGCATGAAGAAGGGCTGTGTTGTGAGACAGCCCTGTCTACAAACTGTTTTTGTAGTAATTGCCCAAGTGGGAGGAAACCCATCTCACAGAAGTTATATTTTAACCTTCTAAGTGAGTGGTTATCAACATGCGACTGAGCATGGATATTCAACAGCAGGTTTTCTGCTTTAAAGGCCATTCATAAATCCTGACTGAATACACTAAAATCCTTTGAGGTGATTTCACAGATGTTGCTAGCAAACGGAAGAGAATGCCACAGTATAGACGACAGCTATATCAAGTGCCTTGGTAAAATGAAGGGAGACACATTGGAAGCCACAGAAGGCTGCTCAAGGGATATGTTAAGCAGTGACCATCCCTGCGGTGGCAACACCCCTTTCACAGCCTCATGGCAAGCAGAGAATTACAGAATCTGCACTTTTTTAGAAATATCATTGGTTCTCCATGAACACCAGCTTGCCTTTGTCTTAGCTGGGCTGCTTCGTTTTAAGCTATACTCAAGGTCTGTTTCAGACACATTCATGACACAAGGATTCTAAGATAGAACTCTGCGAGACTTCCTCCCCCAGTGGGTGAGATGTAGAGCTTTAGGTCTCATGAGTGGTCAGCCACATCTGGTGATGCTTGGCTCAGCTGAGAAATTCACCCTCTTTGATCATCTATCCCATCCTTGTGGTGAACGGATATGATGGTAGATTCAGCAGTCCAGCTGGGTCTAGCACCTGGCTCACAGAACAGAAAAGTGACTTTGGAGTGCTGTGGGGATGGAAGGGATCTGTTTGCCCATGTACATTTTTGGAACTGGGTGTGTGGGGTTCGCTCTCAGTGTGTGACCCTTGACTGGTCTACACACTCTTCCCTAACTTATCCTTACTTGTCTTTACCTCAAAGTGATGAGAATATTATTTTGAATCTAACTTGCACAGTGACTGGCAGGCATTTGATCTGGCATTTTACTGAATGCAAACAAACATGACCTGCAGAGGAAGTTCCTCAACAATAGCAGTTGTGCCCTTTTAGTGGGGTTCTAATTCAAGTTCTGGACTTCAGCTTTCCCCATGGTTTAGCTGGGAAAACTAAACCACTAATCAAAAATGAGGCAACATAAAGAATAGCTGAATTTCCACAAGAACACCTGAAATGCAGAAATTACCTTGTCTTGCATATGAGATTTCTACCAGCTCAATACAACTGAAGACTCCTCTGAGTTAAGAAAATGTAAAAGTGTATCTATTTTTCTTCTAGTTCTTTTCAAGAAAAAAAGCCCTTATGAAAATCACATTGAAAACTCTTAAGTTGGTGTCAAGTCATCTGATTGTTGGAAGACCACTGCTGATTTTTCTCACAGTTGCAAACTACAGGAACAGATACAAAGATAGAGTCTTACAAGTCACCAAACTACACCTTTGTGGAAACAGATTTTTTTTTCTACTGCAGACATAAGCTGCAGTTTTACAGCTACATGAGTCAGTGATGTCACTAAAAGGTCCCAGCATCCTTCTGCATCTGCTGTTCATCATTATCCTCCCACTGCTTTTCCTATAATGCTGGCAAAACCATTCATGTGAACTCTCTTATGAACTTGATCAGAGAAATGGTGACATAAAAGCAGGAACAAGCAGCTTACAGTGGTAGGCGCAAGATCACTTTTGTTGGCATGAGTTCTGACTGATTCTGACTTGAAGTGCTCATGAAATGACAGTTATATTTGCATATCTGTGTGTTGGCTTAAATTCTCCTCAAACTGTTGCTTGTACAGATTATATCTATAGGAAATAATAATTTACTCAGAATGTTTTACAGGCCTGTCCAAAATGCTAAATCTGGAACCAGCCGTGTCTGGATTTTAGTCTCAGATCTTCACTCCATACCCACTCCAGTTTGGACATCATCTAAACATCCATCATTTGCCCTGTTGTCAGCCTTTGACTTTCATACAAGTAGGATAAATGCTGTGTAGGAGAGCATTCAAAGACTTTGGTGACTGCTGCTAGACTTTCAACATAACTCTGATTAGGATACTTGATTTATTACTTCTTGTTGGAATGATACAGACATTCTGATCATGAACAAACACTAAACAGCTGTGGCACTAAAAGAGATGGGCAGAAGCAGCAGGCAAAGCCAACACATGGTGCTTGATCTAAGTCCCTAAGACAATTACTGATATATTCTTTAGTGTCATTCAATTTAAGAAGGTCATTCAAAACAGTGCTGTTTTAAAAAAAGTACAGAATCAAGTAACAATCACACTGACATTTTTTGAGTTCCTCATATATTGAAAAATAAGTTGTCATGTTATTTTAAATTCATGCAAGTAAAAAAAATTCCTCACTTTAAAAGTCGAAGTTCTCTTTTTTGCTCAGGTTTCCAAAGTTCATAGTTACTTTCTTTGCTTGTTAAAACTTGTCTAATTTCTATGAACTATTGCATACTTATCCACAGAAGAAAACATACATGTGTTAAAAACTATTAGTCTCTAAATATTTCGAATGGGAAATGAATAATTAAACAAAGAAAGTGTGTTTCTTAGACATATTAGATTTACACCCACACTTCCCTCAACTCTTATAGTGGAACTTTATTTACTTCGTATATCTCAGCCCACACTAATGGTTCTTAGGACTTGTGAATTACTGCCATTTGAGGATGTGAAGTGAATTTATAAATGTGATCAGATCACAGTGAGTAGGTAGGTTTCATGGTCTCCATTTCAGAGCTGTGGGTCCTGAGGCACAGAAGTTTAAGTGACATTCCCAAGGGCATAGAGGAAACTGGTGACAGAGATGAGAAGCCCAGAGTTCCTGACCTCTCTATCCTGCTCACTAATCATGAAACCACATCTACTGCATATCTCAGAGTTTTTCACATTGCTGCTGGGGAACTGGCTCTTCAGCGGTGTCTCTGTACTTCTTTGTTTCTGAAAAATTTCCTGTGTAGCAAATATAATCTAACAAAGGTTTTAAGGTTAACAGTGAAAGGGCCAGAATTGAATTTCTGCCACTTTAGCCTTACAAAATGCAAGTGGCACACATGTTCATGCTAGGTGGGACACTGACAGACACTTGTTGTGGTATTCTTCCCTTTGACAGAGCCCCAGACATGCACCTGGGAGAGATAAAGATCTCTTAAGGTTGAAGGACCTGGGAACTTGCACTAATTCTTTTGCTGGGCATAGGTACGAGTTAGACTATTTGTGCTCCAATGTGATTATGGAAGTGCCAGAGCTGAGCGTGTTTTGACAAGCCACAAAGGATACGAGCTCTTGGGAATCAATTAATAAAATTTACAGCAGCCTTCAAATTGCCTTAATTTTGTTTTTAAATTAAGACAAAGAATTAGGGATTCATAAGAAACTCCCTTATGCCTCTCTCCTGACTGAAAAGGAAATAAGTGCATTGTCTATAAAACCAGATCTAACTACATGTGAAAATGCTTGTCTATATTCCAAAGACATTCCACATACATTCCTATATCTTTTCTAGGTTGTCTTGAATTCAGGTCTAAGAAGTAAGATACATTTCTTGGATTTCCCAAAGATCATTTCTCTCAGTCAGGTGTGATGATTTTTCAGGGCATTTTGACCCAGATTTTGGTAGAGACCTTTTTGGCTAGAGACCTTGTCTTGGCTTCTTGGTGGTTACTACAGGGAGAGGAAAGAGTTAAACTTCTCTTTCAAATAAATCCTGTCTTGTTTCATCGCTACTTGTAATACTATTTTTTCATTCTTCACTAGCACATATTGAAATAAATGTAGCAAGTGACACCTCCTAATTAACTAGAAGAAGCCTCTTGGGATGACAAAGTCCTCTCCAACCTCTGTTTAACTCAAGCAGTCAGATCATGTAATCCTTTCCATTAAGTTGAATCTTTTTAAATTCTTTTTTTTTGGTCTTGCTAAAAAGATGATCCATAATTTTGTAACTCTAAAGGTTCTTTTTAATTTCTCACTGCAGTCACTGTTATTAATTTAGAGCAGTGTGAAAATGCTTCAGCTAATTTTAAACAAGGAGTCTTTGAAACAATCTAGCTGGGCAACAATGCACAGTACAGGCTCTCTTAGTTTACTTTTCAGTGAGTAGAGATATTATTCAGCTGAGTCTACATTAGCAACAAGTATGATTTCGTATGACTGTAAAGTAAAACTTGGTGCTGAGGAGTCCACTTCCACACTGCAAACATTTTGGGGATTTTACCTCCTCTGTTTGGCTGAGGCTGATCCCATGGATTGAACTCCTGTTCACTAAGCTGGTAACCTGGAGCTCACCGCATAACTTTTATCACATATTCTAGATTAATTTCAACTGAAAAGAATCCATCTAGTGCCTTCTAAAGCCATTCTGCAAGGTGAAGCAATTAGGCTAGGAGATCTGCTTCAAAACTGATCTGAGTCATAACATTGATGTAAATACACCTTCTGCTTTCTTTGGCTAAACAAACCCCATACATCTGTGTGTGGATACAGACAAACCAAGATCACCCTTGCCATGCTCTGAATGGCAGGATGTGACCCAGCCATGGCAGGGGAGTGTCATGATCTGGCTAGTATATTCTAAGGAGAGTTTAAGTCTTTCTCTAGCTTCTTACTTCGTCTTGTTCTCAGTCTCCTAAAATGAGATCTATTCTCCATGCCAAAATGGGAGTAATTTTCCTGGCCTTCATGAATTTTAATATGACTTTTTGGAACAGGGATAAACAGAACTGGTCATGCTACTGCAGATGAGGCTGGTGTTTAGAGCTTGTCATTTAGATTGTGCAAATGCTGATAGAAATCACTACCTCAGTTACAGGCAGTTCCCATTTCAAGGCTATTTCAGCAATTGTACCAGATAGAAATTTAGCCATCAGCTACAACTAAGACAGGCAGATACTGCAGACCCACAGTGAAAGAATTACAGCATTCTGCGCCGCAGCTCTCCAGTCTACTCTGGGCAGCACCTGGACAAAATTGTGTGTATAGTTAGAACTGATCCATAGTCAAGATCATATCAAACAGTGAGGACATATTTCCTATGAGCTATATACTCTAATCATCTGAAAAAAAGTTACAGAGGGAAATCTGCTGGGAAAAGCACATGAATCAGCTCTTATATACCCTGTATTACTATGGTGGATTTTAGAACACCATTCCCTCCAGCTGGTCAGATGTCAACAATCTTGGAGTTTGAAATGGGCCATTGACAGGCCAATTAGGACTTTCATGAGGTGGTTAGGTTGATGAAAGTGAATATTTCACGGTTGCACTTTTTCATAGAGTTTCAGTTGTCTAATGGACCTTCCATCCCTGCCCACGTAACCCATTACTTTGCATTTATGCACCACAGGCACAAAACTTAACTATCAGTAGGAGAGAAGGCAGATGGGAGAGAATATGTATAGCTGCAAAATAAAAGATTTAAAGGACAAAGAATAATGGAAAAGCTTCTATTTTTGACAGTTATGCTTCTTAAATACATAGAAGATTTAAAAGTTGGAAGGCAGCACACTCCCAAACACTTCACAGTTGCTGTCATTGGGCACTTCATGTCAGAAACATGATTCTGACTGACATTTGTGGGAGTAGCGTTCACAAGAAGAATGGTACTGAACAGTAGCTTTGATTTGGCATATCTATATTGTACCATATAGCATACTATAGATATTCTCAAGCCAGTTTCTCATCTGTTTTCAGAACAATGTTGTGTCTTTGATAGTTAGCCATGCTGAGAAGAGGAGTTATTTTGTTAGGGTCCTGTACTATGTAAATGTGGTTCTTCTGCCTGCAGGGCCTTAGCTAAGATGTCAGCTTTTTTCTTGATGTAAGCTTTTGCTTACAATGGGTTTGGGCAACAGCCAAATATGTAGTATTGCACTGGAAGTTGTGAGCATGTCCTCAGCTGGTGATGCTGCAGACAATGAGAGTTTTATCTGCACAACTTTCTCCGTGTCTTATCTTTCCTTTTCTTCTTTCAACATAAGGAGGACCTTTGGTCTCTGGGTGGTTTTACCTAATTTTGAACTAACTCAGACATTTGGGTTCAAAAGTTTACCTTCACTGTTATTGGTTTCATGTTCTACCAGGATGAAACTGGGGTAGAAGGCTCAGAAAAGAATAATTTCTGAAAAGAAAAGAAGGAGAAGTGAGGAGAGGAGAGATGAGCAAAGATGTTGCAGAATTACAAACAAATGTTAGGATGAGCAGAATGAGAAAAATATTAAAAAATGTAATGGGAAATATAGTACAATAAATACATTCCATATGGCCAAGAAGAGGGACAACCTGGCTTTAAGGACAGTCTACTGCATGCTGGGTTTTTTCAGCTTGAATTGTGCGTCACTGTGGATTGTTTCTTTTTTTAATTGAATAATTGAATAATTCTGGAAAAAAATAGGGAGGCTAGCAACCTTGCAGCTCTCAGCAAATACTTTCAGTGTCACAAAAATCTCTGTCATTCTTTCTTTGATCTAGCCACCTCTTAGGAACTTTATTCCCACACCAGTGGTGGGGTGAGAGCGCAGGACTTACATGCTCTGTGCTGGACTCTGGCCAGCGGTATTCAAACTGCACATACTCTTTGCCAGATCTGCTGAGAACCTGTGATGACATTTTTGGAAGGGCAAGATGTCTCTCAGAGTTCAGGGAATGGGTGGATCATCTGTCACTGTAAGTGTGTATGTGATCTAAATAATTGCTTGGCTTCAGTTTGCCATCCAGGCCGAGGTGCTGGTTCATTGCTCTGATCTCTGAACCAGGGAATCCATCTAGAGAACCCGGGACATGGCCCTGCTTCTGTCCACCATATTTTCACAATAATTTTCTGAATTAAAGGGAAGCTTTTAAAAATAAAAACATTCAGAAGCTTTGTAGTTGTTTGTACCATAAAATGAACTAAACTTCCATGACCTCCTGGGTCTCATACAAAGACCCTTGAAATAAGGCTAGCCTGAGGGATGGGTTAGCTGGGCGGCTGCCCGGCATGCTTAAGACTAGAGTGCACGACTGAAATTCTAGGTTAATGTTTATCCTCAATCAATTAGTGGTTTGGAAAGGCATGAAACTCTGGCTTGCCCTGGGCACTGTTTGACTAAAGGCCAGCCATGGCTGGGAGCCCCAGAAGGTTGCAGATCTTGGCTCTGTGGGAGGCTCAGCTACACAGGCACAAACAAGTTTTCCTCCAAAGACCCTCAGTGCTCTGTTTAAAAGAATTTTTCATCCTCCACCTGTGGCCATGAAAGAGGGTTGACAGATGGGCTATTGTAATGGGTGATTCTGTAAACAGCATGCATTTAGCAGAAATGCTGAGGGTGTGTATTTACAGGGGACTTACATGGATTTTCACTGTAGATGTGGGGGAAGGCGTGGGGCGTCTGTGTCCTGAAGAGCCACTGCAGATCTGCTGTATTAATTCCCTGTGCAGAGCACTGTATTTTCTTTTTCTTCATTAGCTTCTGTTGGAAAGTAAATACAGCAATCTGGAGAGACAGGAAAGGAGAAGCTTTTGAATAACATTTGGTCTGGATATTAATCGTCACTTTTCAATAATCTGATCTCTAAAGCCTTAGACCTGCAATAATATTTGTACCCATATACAAAGGTTTTGGGTGATTCTACCTCACCCCTCTCTGTCTCATGCCCCTATGCAGAACATTCAGGGATGTAGTAGACTGGGAAATCAGGAGCAACAGAGGAGAGAGGTCTGTCAAGTGTGTATTGATACAATGGAAGGAAAGGTGAAGCAATATGTGGAGGAGAGCTATAAAGCTGGCTGCAGAGGATTCATTGGAACCTGAAAGTTGAAAGGAGAACCTGAGAAACAGCAGAGAAAATTGCAGTAAAGAGAAGATGAGAGGAAAGAAAAGATGTCATTTCAAGAAAGCAGTGAGGAGCTGACAGGAAGAAGATGATCCCAAATAAAAATAGGCAGAAATGGAGGTGAGGTGGAGAAGTACTAGAGGGACTAGCCTCAAGGATGCTGATGAAAAAGCAGAAAAGGAAATGAGTGCTGGTCCCTGGGTGACCAAACAAGCAGGTTGGGATGGCTGGCTATCCTCTCCAGTGCTGGCTTCGGCAGTCTGTCAGATGGCAGAGTTGGAGCTGGCAATATAGCACTGACAGAGGGGTGAGCAACACGTGGTTTCACTGGCAAAGCATAGCTGTTTCCAAGGGACTTCAAAGACTTTTATATATATAGAAGCAGGTCTGGCCCTCAGGCACAAGGCCAACAAGTAAGAAAAGAGTCAGTACACGTCCATGTTAGTACTTCCTTATAATGGGGACCTAGACTCTGTGAAAACTTATGCTCTCAGGTCTGCCTAGAGCAGTTCCTGATTACTATCAAACAAATTCAGAGTGGGGCCACCAGAGATAGAAATGTCCCACATCTTTTCACCAAATCCTGCTAGAGGCCCGCATTTCTGTTTCTAGCACAGGTCAACATACTCTACTGTCAGTACTGAACAACTGCACCATGACAGTACACAGGGCTATTTTTAGAAGATGAGAAAGTTTGCTGGAATCTATACCAAATACGATTGCGTTCAGCCAGCAGAGAAAGTTAATGTCACTTACCTCAGGTGCATCAGCTTTTCCAAGCCTTCATTGCTAGTGTTTTGCATGCACAGCAAAGTGTTGGCTCTGCATGAAACACTTAGAGGTGGTGTTACTGTTCTTCTCATGCTTTTGACTGTGCTGACAGCAGGAGCAACCCTGTTTCCCGAGAAGATAGTAGAAGTCATGATGCTTGTAGTGGATCTTTCTTTCTCTCTCCAAAAGCAGAAATTATGTGAAGCTATGGCCTGTTTTCGACTGGATGAGGGATAAGTCATCCTATGATTTTTTCATCAAATTAGTGAAGCAGGATATCCAAGTACTGTAGAGGAAAATGAGTCTAAGGAAGAGATCAGCTTTGGCTGATCCCTCAAGACAAGGTATAGAGTTGTCTTCCTGAGCACTGGATTTCAGTTCTTTTGTAGCTCCCAAATGAAGAAAGAGTATACCCAATAGAGATAATTGTTCTTCCATGCAATGTAGTGAGCTCCAAACACATAAAAGAGAAGTATAGTCAGTTTTATTGTGGATTGTTCTTTCCTGATTCCAGTCAATGGTTAATAATCATGTTGTCATTTTTTTTAAACAGTTGGCACCAAAATTTCATTCATTCATTCATTAGAAAGAACCACCACCAACCTATTACAAAACCTGCCATTAACTCACAAAGTCATATTCTTGACATCTGTTAAGTAAAGGTTTATTTTACACTTCAAAAGTCAATCTGCACAGCTGACTAAAGTTCTTCAGAACTGTACAGTCTGCTCCTGTCAAATATTTGGGAAAATAAAAGTTGATTTAAGAAAAATATTTGTTTTAGTTGGAAAATGAGCTGCCTTTATATGAGAAAACGTGACTTTCCTAAAAATTCAAGAAGGGGGTGGAAGAAGATGAAGCATTTCCTATGTACTCTATCGAATTTTATCAGTATCAGAAAATGACAGCTGATTCAGTTGTCTGTAAATTTCATTTCAAGCTCTACATTTTAGCTATAACATTCTGGAAAGCTGATAGGGGTCAAGCTAGGCTCTTGGATAGTTTGCAAAGAAAGTTCTTGAAAGTATTTGATTCGGGGTATCAGTGATTTGCAACCACGTCTATGCTACATGACAATTCTGGCTTTTCTGTCATACTTGGTTATGCCCTTAATCCATAACAAGACAATTTTTTCCTTCATTCAAACCATAAAAGACTGCACCATAATCAGAAGGAGTAGTAGATGTGATTGGTCATCTCAGGTACTCAGATCCAAAGTTAACTCCACAACTCTTTCAGTAGTTGCCCTTAAACCTGAAGTATGTATCTATGATTTCAAGTGTAGGATTCATTCTACATTATATTGAGCCATTAAAATGACATGTCTAATCTGAATGGATGGTTTAGCCTCCTTCCGTGGTCACTGGAGCAAAACAGGTATGTGTGCAAGGTGTTGTTCATAAGATAGTTAGAGTGGCTTGCTCTTTCACAGCAGCTGTTTCTTCACCTCCGTTACAGACTGAACCTAGATACCTTAGACTAGGTCTATTACATGTTAGTTAACTCAGGTTTTGTGAGATTAATTCTGTCTGGTTGTCTTAACTTCCAACTGTAGGTAGACTTGCCGTACCGTTCAAGACCTGTCACTGGCCTAAATCTTGCCATAACTCAGACAGATTCTCCTACAGCGATCAGTGCCTTCTAGAGCAAAAATTAGCAGCTGATCTGCCTCTAATAAAGCCAAGAAACAGGAATGCTGCAAGTGACACTTTTTCAGCAGTGGAGAGAACAACAATCCAGGGCAAAAGTTCTTCCTAGGTCTAGGTAGATTTGAGTCTTCATCTCTGGTCTCCTGGAATGTGTCTTTAGCAATAACCAGAGTGAGAAGATGTGGACACCCTCATTATCCCATCCTGAGGCTTTAAACCGCCAACTTGAAAATTCACTGAGAAAGAGAAAAACCAAGTATCAAGTAACAGAGGTTGGTCTAGGGAAATCTTTCATGTGTTATAAATTTTTACTAATGCATACTCCTCTGAAAGATTTGATCCCTGGAATCCCTGGGACTTGATCCCTGGGATCTGTGACAAGTGGTGTCCCTCAGGGGTCTGTACTGGGACCAGTGCTGATTAATATCTTCATCAATGATATTGACAGCGAGATGGAGTGCACCCTCAGAAAGTATGCGGATGACACCAAGCTGAGTGATGTAGTTGCCACACGGGAATGATGGGATGTCATCCAGAGGGACCTGGACAGGCTGGAGAAGTGGGCCTGTGAGAACCTTATTAGGTTCAACAGAACCAAGTGCAAGGTCCAGCACCTGGGTTGGGGCAATCCCCGTTTTCAGTACATGATGTGGGGTGACATGATTGAGAGCTGCCCTGCAGAGAAGGACTTGGGGGTTCTGGTCAATGAGAAGCTTGACATGAGCCAGCAATGTGTGATTGCAGACCAGTGTGGCCAGTGGGGTGAAGGAAATGATTCCACCCCTCTGTTCCTCTGGAACTCATCTGGAGTACTGCATCCACTTCTGGGATCCTCAACCTAAGAAGGATATGGAACTGTTGGAATGGGTCCAGAGGAGGGCTACAAAGATGATCTGAGGGCTGGAGCACCTTTCCTATGAGGACAGGCTGAGAGAGTTGGGCTTGTTTAGCCTGGAGAAGAGAAGGGTCGAAGGAGATCTTATAGTGACCTTCCAGTAGCTGAAAGGGGCCTACAAGAAAGCTGGAGAGGGACTATTCATAAAGGCTTGTGATGATAGGATGAGGGGGAGCAGGTATAAACTGGAGAAGGGCAGATTTAGACTAGACATTAGGAAGAATTTCTTCAGCATGAGAGTGCACAGGTTGCAGTATATGAGAGACACTGGCATAGTTTGCCAAGGGAAGTTGTAGATGCCCCATCCTTGGAGCTGTTTAAGGCCAGGTTGGATGGGGCCTTGGGCAACATGATCTAGTGGGGTGTATCCCTGCCCATGGCAGGGGGGTTGGAACTAGATGATCCTTAAGGTTCCTTCTAACCCAAACTATTTTATGATTCTATGATTCTATGATTCTATGATTCTATGATTCTATGATTCTATGATTCTATGATTCTATGATTTAGAGTCATCTCTCTCTTCTTCATTTCAGTGCTTAAATGGGTCACATAAAGTGGAAGAACTTCAGTATGAAGGAACAATAATAACCCTCCAGAAGTCCCTTAAAGCTGTTCTTAATGACTATGCTCCCTTAGGCAGTTGGGAAAACAGGGCTTAAATTAGACAGAAAAGGGAATTGAACTGGGATCCCCATATTCTAGATGAGTGATCCAGACCCTGTAAATTCCAGAGAATTCAAATGAGTGATAATAACATTTCCTTCTCCAGCTAGTTTTTAAAGCAAGTCGTTATACAAACACTGTATTTTA
Organism: Phaenicophaeus curvirostris; assembly: GCF_032191515.1. Taxonomy (NCBI): domain Eukaryota; kingdom Metazoa; phylum Chordata; class Aves; order Cuculiformes; family Cuculidae; genus Phaenicophaeus; species Phaenicophaeus curvirostris. Next base: position 15,291,041 of record NC_091397.1, on the reverse strand, counting down.
CCTAGCTTTCAGAGAATGCAGCAACAGGAGCAATGTGTGCCCAGACCCTGAAGATCAAGGAAGGAGAATGTGGAACTCATGATTTTATTGTCATTTCTGACTATCTAATTTAAGAAACTCTAGTTCAGCTGAGCATGTTGTTTTAGGTAGAATTTCTTATGGAATAATCCACCTCAGTGGTTTGGGTACATAGTAAACTTGGACGCATAAATCAAGGACTAGATGCTACAATGCTCTACACTACAATAGTCTTACTGACCTAACCCTAGTATTACAGAACATTGGGGCAACCTAGGCAGTGACTTGCCATCAGCTTATTTGGAATTTGATCATATAGTTGTCCTGTGATAGAGTTCATTACGATTTCCTTACCTATTGTATGCGAACTTCAGGCATCTTCACAAAATCATAAAATCAAAGAATGATCAGAGTTGGAAGGAACCTCTGGGGATCATCCAGTCCAACCCAACTGCTAAAGCAGATTCACCTACAACAGTTTGCACGGGAATGTGTCCACAGTCTTCCTGGGCAGCCTGTTCTGGTGCTCTTTTATACTCAAAATAAAAAAGTTTTTCTTCATGTTCAGGTGGAAGTTCTTGTGTTCCAATTTGTGCCTGTTGCCCCTTGTCCTGTCTCTAATCACCACAGAAAATAGTGCTCCAAACTCTTAACACCTGATCTTTAGATATTTATAAGCTTTGATGAGATTGCCTTTTGGTCTTCTCTTCTCCAGGCGAAACAGTCTCAGGTCTCTCAGCCTTTCCTCATAAGAGGGATGCTCCAGTCCTCTAATTAACTTGGTGGCCCTCCGCTGGACTCTCTCCAATAGTTCCTTGTCTTTCTTGAGCTGGGGAGCCCACAACTGGACACATTACTCCAGCTGCAGCCTCACCAGGGCAGAGTAGATGGGGAGGACCAGCTGCCTCACCCTACTGACCACACTGCTCCTAATGCACTCCAAGATACTATTGGCTTTCTTGGCCACAAGGGCATTATTTTGATTACATTTAATGTTATTGCACTTCAGCCCATTGCCGTTAAGGTCTGGAACACTGATTATTATTTGTGTTGCCTTTATGAGGTTTTGAGGGAGAAGTGTTTTATAATAAACGATGGGAATTTTCTTTATCTGCTAGTATCCCTGGAATATAGACTCTGGTGAAATAAAAGTGTTTTGGTTTTAATGCGTCCTTTTATACACTGACCTATGTTATCATAATGTATTTAGCATATTTTTAAAATAAACACAATCACATAGGCTGTAGATCAATAAGTTTTTCTTACATGGGAAGACTGATGTTCTGGAAGCCTAAGGCTTGAATATCACTACTTGCTTAGTTTAATTTGTGATGAAGTGTTTGCACTCTAGCCTGAGTCATTTTGCTAGTGTAAGGCAGCCTATTTGCAGTGATGGTTGCATTATAGTATATGACAAAATTCTGAGATAGGTTTAATATAAGTTAGAATCAACTTAATAAAAAATGACCCACAGAATATCCACAGTGACAGAACGTAGTCTTTCAGCAGCTGACAGAATAATTCCTCATGAAATGTTATCAAGTGGGACACTGGAACTTCCAAAAGAGCATAATATATTAAATGTCAATCAATATGAGTTTATGAAAATAGTTCTTGTCAAACAAACCAGATGTCTTTCTCTGATGGGATTACAAGGTGGGTTAATAAAGGTAAATAGGACTGACACAATATACATGGATATATGACAGACATTCATCTGAGCACCCAGCAAACATTTCCTTAAGAAACTGTAATGACTAAAAATCAACACAGCGCACAATGAGCTTATTAGAACTGGCTAACTGGTAGGTCTCATAATGTAGACAGGGAATCATAACTGAACATATATGTCTTTCGTGAACCTTGGAAGAGTGAGGAGGAGTTGGACTGCTATATCTTCATTTTCTGTATTTGTATGGCTGTGACTACGTTAATGAGTCTAGTTCTGGGGTTCACCATCTCATGAAGTTGTCTGCAAACTGAGGAGGGGAGATGAACAATTTGGGGAAAAGTGCAGAAATGGTTAAAGAACAAGAAAACAAGGATTGTAAAGTCAATGAATTCAATCTGTTTAGTTTATCAAAGGAAAGGTTAAGAGATGATATAATCACAGTTTATAAGTATCTCCATGGAGAATAATTGGAGGTTCTTCAGTTCAGCCAACAAAGACATAACAAGATGCAGTGGACACCAAAGCTGGAAATATTCAGATTTAAAGGCATTAGTTTTATAAAGAAGTTGATTAACCTCTGGAACAATTTAACAAGGATTATGGTAAAACCTCTGTCTCTGGTAATCTGTAACTCAGAATAGAATATCTTTCAGAAATGTTTGATTAGATTAGTGTGGTAGTTCCTCACAGTTTTATAATCTAAGAAACACTTGGGTGACTTGACCATTAAGCTTACTTACGTTTAAATGGATACCTGCCATTTGTATCTTTACTGAGTGCTAGCTCAAAAGTGGTAGCATTGACGCCTTTCTCAGATGATAACATGTTTATATGCTGGTGCAGTTTGTGGGTTGCCATAAAATTTAAACTACTCCTTTAAGTAGTTCAAAATGAAATACAGTCTCTGGCAGCAGCAGGATGTACACAGCTGTAGCATGTGTGCCTGTCATGTCATACCCCTAGCAAACATTCAGATCCTGGCACGCATTTTCTTAACATAAATAGTTTAGAGTATGTGGTCAGGCTCCAAGACAGAAAAAAATTGCTCAGTCTAGTGTAGCAACCCTGACCAGTGGGGATTTAATGCCCTCTTTAGAGAAACTATCTCAACAACACAAGTCTATTTGCTTAGTCTATCATTTAATAGCTCTTGGAAGCAACTCAATGGCCTGGCAAAAATTTGGACTATGAGCCATCCAAAGGTAATGCCAAACTACACGCCATGTGATGAGAGGATGCAATCTCCATCTCTGAGAAGAATGGGATTTAAGGCAATAATTTAATCATAGAATCATAGAATTATATGTAATTTAATGACTAAGGAACCTGGATTTGAGAACTTATTTTTTGGTGCTTCTCCTCTGTGGCAGCATTGCTGTTAGCGTCTCTGTCATAGGGAATGAAAGAGGGCCTCAACTGCATGTGCCAATTGGCAGTGCTCATTCTGACCTCCTTTCATCTGCACAGCCTCACACCTGGATGCTCCAACCTGTGCTTTGTTAGCTATACTTCTGCTGTTCTTAACGCTGTCATGTGGTTAAAAGAGAAAACATATGTGTCAGATTTTTTGAGATTATTCCTGGCCTCTTGGCCATATCCTAATTTACATCATTGCATTTTCCCTCTGTATTCTTCCCTGAGTTTCAGTTGGTTGCAGTATTTCTTCATATTTGGTTCCTAATAACACACAACTACCATTAACAAGTAGACAAAGAATGCAGATGTTTTTGGAAGAAAGGATTAGCCATTAGAAGAGTTATAGGGTCAACTCTGGTTTCTCCAAGACATAAATCAATCCTCATTCTTCAGGATATAAATCATACACTAAATGTCTGAGACTTAAAGGAGAAATTTCCTTCACTAACATGCTGTTGCATAATTGTCTATTACGGAAGTTTTACATCTTTCTCTGAAGCATCTGGTACAGGTACCATTAGTTTGTTCTGGAATGGCAGTTCCTGTGCACCTTTGTGGAGCATTCCTGTGACAGCTGAGCAGCTGCTCAATTCCATCTCATACAGGGCAGCCAGATGCACCACTGCTTTAAGGCTGTCCTTCTATTCAGCATCCTGTTCTGCTTCCTATACTTGTCTTAAGGAAGGCTAGCTAGCCGTATATTTTCACACACTTTTGCTATCTGATGCCTTTTACATTGGGATATACAGCTACCTGCAATGTTATTGTAACACAGGAGGAAAATTGTCACAGTCTGGGAATATTTAGAAATCTAGTACTCAGGAAAACATACAGAGAAAATGGATTGCTCTCCAAACTAGTCTCACATCCTGTTTTATCTCTACCTTACCACCAGGAGAGAACTACCAGGAGAGAGATGTGTTGTAAATCACAATCATAGCAACAATGATCATTGTAATTAGTTTTGTATAATGCTTTCCATTTCAGTCCTTTGTTTTCAGTAGCTCATAGCTTACTAAAATTTTCACTTATTGATTTTGAATAAGGGAAGGAAATAAAAAAAAAAATACAACAGAAAAACCCAAACCTATGTTTTTCTTTATTACTAAACAGTTATGGTCATTGTTTTCAAATGGCTCTGCTACTCAAATAGATGAGGGTAAACAGCTACAATTGAGACTGCCGTAGACATTTTGAAGTAGATTTTTATTTTTTTAAGCTTGGAGCATATAAAGAGATCATACTAAAAATAGTGAGCAGATTTTTCAGGGAATACCTTGGGACAAGTAGAGTAGGCAATGAAAATCTGCAGGTATTATCATCCATATTGTCTGTCTTGGATGCTCTAGGATGACTGAGATAACCTAGGGAATCCTGAGAAATTACTGAATGGTTCAACAACAAGGTTAAGCTTTAATACCAATGCATGATCTATCAGCTCATAAATTAAATTTTTTTAGACACAAGCAAGATGGAAAGACATAAAGTGGGTTCAGAACATCAGAAGTCGTCTAGTTCTGGACTAATTGTCACGAACTTTTTAAAGTCAGTGGTGACATAACCAATGCAGTCATTGGAATCCACTCTAATGCAGATACACAAAAGAGGCTGTATGTATTTCTTCCTACAAGTACCCATCTTTGCTGGCTAAATGGAGATTGGAGTGAAGATCTTAGGTGTCTACATTAAGATGCCTCAACTTTAGAGACTCATAGTCTTAATCCACATTTCTTCCATATTCTCCCTTATAAGATCTCTGGGTTAACATTTTTATTGTGGTAAGTTATCTCTTCCCTATTTTTTTTATTAAGCTGCAATCTCTTATAATACACGCTTGAATAATGTTCAGTCCAAACAGGAAGTACTTTAAGCTTGGACTAGTCAATACATCTACAGAAATAATTTGTATCTGTTTTCTGTTGTCACTTAGGTGAGATGCTCCATACACTTCAGTAAGGATGCTGATGAAGCAACTTCCATGGTGCTCCTAACATTTCCTCTGATGGATGGATGGGTTCTTGGGAACTGCCACAACTAAGTGGAAAAAGGGTTCCAGAGCATCCCAGTCCAATGGGGTGTACTCTCAGGCACATAGTGGTGAAGACAGGAATGAAGACATACCAGCATGGTAAGATTTTGTAGACTGACACCCCGTATGTTCATTGTATTCATTTCCTCACTCAGTCCTCCTTCTCTTTATCTCCCTCTCTTTACCACTTCCTTTTCTCTCCTGTTCTGCAAGATCTTCTATTTAATCTCTCACCATTTGTATACCAAAAACTTCACAAACCCACAAAAAAATCACCACACAGAAGGCGGAACTCATATACCTGTGCTTCTTTTCCCTAACCTTTGTCTTGTTTGCCAGCTGAGGCACTATGTACAGTGGCTGTGAAGGTTTAATTGTGTGAGCATTTCTGTCAGTCTAAGCCAATGATTTCAAGGTCAAGCTTGCTCATTGACCTCACCACTGGGGCAGTGGACGAACAAGTTTCTATGTCTGACAGTATCAACTTATGCTCTTCCTGCTTCCTCATTTAAGAACAGGCTAGCAAAAGTTTGAAGGTCACTCTTCTGATCCATGTCACTGTGTCACCCAGTCCAGGTTGTAGACAGCTATTCCAGCCACACTGGGGGTGCACAGCAGGTACAAGTTGGTTAAACGGGCACTGCCTCAGAGAAATGTCAAAATTACCTGAAAAAGAAAGTAGGAAGTAAGTTAAGAAAATACACTGATGATAGAAAGCTATTCAGGTTTGTAGGACAAGGGCAGACTGTGAAGTACTACAAAGACTGAGTAACTGGGCAATAAAGTGATAGATGAAACGCACTGCAGATATATGTAAAGTGATGTACATAAGAAAAAGCAGTCCCAGTTTTACTTTATAAAATGGTCTCTGAGGTGTGTTAGGATTTGAAAAGGTCCAGAAAAAGACAACAAGGATATATATATATATATTTCTTTTTCTGAAATGTTTTCTGCACAAACAGCAATTGCATAGGCTGGAGCTCCTCAGTTTGAGCAAGAAACTTAGGGAGAATTTGGTAGAGCTAGGTATAATTATGGGTGACATGAAGACTGACAGCTCAAAAGGAAAAAAAAGGGACAAGGGCCATGAGGTGCATATATAATGGCCAGGTTCAGAACAAACAAAAAAGAGTGGTTCTCCACATGTCATTGGATGGACCTGTGGGACAGCTTGCCAGAGAATGTTGTACATGAAATTGGCATGGTATCAACAGGCAACTGGACAAATACTTGCAAGAATTGCCCTCTGCATATTTCTAAATATGAAAAACTCACATAGATGGGGGAATCCTTGAGCTGAAAATAGTTTCAGATTGAATATGTAAAGCATTACATATGCCTGCTCTTACTTTGATTTTTACCTGTGGATACTGATGGACACATGACACTCAGCTAGATGGACTGTTGGCCCAGGCCAGAACAGCTGCACTTATATTTATCTAACTATGGCCTTATGAGTAGAAATTTTCACTTCTAATGTGTTTTGCAGTAGTCACTGAGCTGACTGACATAAAAATATGGAGTCAAGAGATAGTCCTTACCCCAAAAATCTTGTCTTAATGACAAGATATAACCTGTGTAGGGGTAGATAGGAAGAAGCCTACAAGGAACCAGTTCAGCAAGCTTTTCCACACTGTGCTTTTACCACGTGTAACTGTGTGAATAGGAGCCAGAAGATAATTAGTTATTAGAGTGTACCTGTAACAGTGTTTTGTTGAGGAGCTTTTAATGAATTTAGCACTTCTAATTTTTTTACTTCATTTTTAAACATCCCTATAAAGAATTTCATACTTCAAGAAATTTGTTGATAAGTTTGGGGATGCAATGAGATGAAAAAGCACACTAAGTAAATGTGAATATAATCCTTTCAGGAAAAATATTACCTCCAACTACCCAGTAAGACTCTTTCTGTATTATTCTCAGAAAGACTATATCCTGGAAGGAATAAACTATGGAAATGATTAAAAACAAATGATGTTTGCCTAAAAAGTTTTCTAATTAGATCAATGAATATGAATATGATGTGACCTGTACCAAACTACATATAATATCGTATGATAAACAAGGAATGCAAAAATGTATGCTTATGTTAGTATCCCTGTCTGCATGAGTTGATCTGTTTGCATATATTTAGGCATTATTTTTACACTGACAAAGAACACACATGTGTGAGCACTCATGCCTTCCTACATACAGCTGAACTATCCTTTTTTCTGTTTTCTTTCTCAAAAATGTAATTTGCCTTCTGCTTCTTTCACATACTACTTTTTTAAAGCAAAAAGCTTTTCTGTTTTACAAGTCTTATAGGATTTTTGTTCCAAGACATTTTGTGAAAAATAATCAGCCAAATAATTCCATGCAATTTAAAACCCCCAATATCAAAATAAACGTGAAAGAAACTGAATGGGGAAGGAAAACAGTACCGCAACTTTTGTCCTCTGATCAGCATTTTTTCTGTTCAAGACTTCCTGAGTGGTAAAATAGCTCAGCCACCCATGGAGTAAAGTCAGAGGGCAGAAAATTTTTATATTACTCAGATTTCCTCAAGGGGATGACCATGCTGTGACCTCTTTGCATTCTGTAAAGCTCTGTGACTCAAAGACATTTCAATGCTTCTATTTTGAAGAGTTTCTCCAGTGAACATTCAGGCCTTCCTCTGTGACACTTTTCAACTTAAGGTGGGTAGAAGCATCTTGCCAGATTTGGTAACCTAAGGTCATTCTTGGACTCCCAGTATCAACATTTGATTAGCTGTAATAGTCTATTTTGCCATCCAAACTGTGCTTTACTTATTTAACTTGACACACTTCAGTAGTCCCACTCATTTCAAACTCTGATGTAAATGAATGGCTCTACTTACAGTCATCCCATCTGTTTTTTTCTAGTACATGCCTGGTAAGCCTTTTTTAATTAATCGGAAAAAAAGAAATCCTTTAATGCTTGTAAAACAGCAACACGTTCCTGTTAAAAACAAAGGAAAAAAAAAAGATGGCTAGGACATAGTCCACAGAAAAAGAAAATAAACAATAAAGTAGGTGAGCAAATCATTGACTTTACATTTATCCCCTTTTCCAAGACAGAAGATTAAAAACTCCTAAGATTAAAATAATATCTAAACAAATGCAAATGTGAATCTCAAGATGAGATTTCATTGTGACAAGTGCTGTAAGCTAAAATGAACAATTTTTCAGTATTGTCCTGATGTACTTCATTCTGTTGCCTTCTATTTTCATGGGTTTGTTACTTAACAAACATAGTTATACACATCAAAGAAAACATTTAGAAATACACAGCAGATTTTTCTTATAATCATATGTAACTAAACTATGGGTAGCAGAAGAAATCATTCTCACAGTTTAAGAAGTAAGACAATTAATACCGTATGGCAGCTTGATGCAATGCATAAAAGTGATGATAGAGTAGTTTATGAGGAAATGGAAGTAGAAACTGTACACAGTATATGAATAAACTGAGAAATATTTGATGAATCAACTAATTGTGACACTTTCCCAATTTGCATAGCTGTTTAATGATGATTGCATTGTAACTTGGCTAAGAGATCAGTTAAAAGTTATAGTAATTCACTGGCCTTTGTGGATACACCTACTGCAATTGTATGCAGTTTTCTGCAGCTCAGGGTATGCAGGACACCTGTACAAGTATGACACAGAACCTAGGAGAGACTCACAGCTTTCTGGAAAGGTCTTTGGAGGCCTTAGGGGATACCAGGATTTTCTAACACCACCCTATGTAAGTCCCTTCATGTCCACTAAAAGTCTTATCATCTGGTCTCCTACCACTGGTCAGTCATCTCTCCTGTCTCAGTTGACTTAGTCTAGATGAATTTTCCCTCTTTCCATTACAGGAATCCAGATGACTAGGTACAGTAGTCCCTGGTGTAGCTAAATGTAAGGAATTCCCTGTGCTAGAATATTATTCAGAAAGAGTTGCCAAATCTGTACAATAGTTTCTATCTATGCAATACTGCTCTATCGTCAGTCATGACTTTATCCATGCTTTATCCATGGTCGAACCACTAGTTTGACTGCCTGATCTGATGAGGGGTGATGAATTTCTGTTGTCTTTTTGTGGCTGTCACAGATAATCTACAAACATTGAAAGGGGAAGAGGATCTTGCCCTGACCATCTTTCTGGATCTGCTCAAAAGTAAAGCCAGTTTTCTAAAGTTAAGTATCAAAATTGATTGATTATTCAAGTACTTAAACAGACATGGATTTTCAGATTTAATAAATTCAGTCATGCCTCAGTTTATTGCTGATCAATGTGGCTAAGAACCATGTAATGAATCAAGAAATAGAGGAAAATGGTTTGCAAAATGCAGTTAAGATTAGCATCTCATATCAACTGAAGATTGCAAGAAAAGAGCGTGTTTTCCAGTCAGCTTCGATGGTAGAGCAGAGAAAAAAACCCACTACTTGATTTGTCCTGGGAAGAGAATCACAGATTCTGCTAAATTCTCTTTTAACTGTTACTGATTGAATTATCCATTGCAAATAGTGTTTGTTGCTAATTTGGCCATTTTGCAGTTCATGAATCATTCTGGAAACAATCCTGATTTCTACTAACACATTTGTTATTTGTGAGTATTCATTGAACAGTATTATGTGAACAGATTTCGGCCTATTTTTTTGCTCTCAAATTGTTAGTGTTATCTATTCACTATTTGAAGTGTTTGACTGGTCAACCAAATCACTTATTATTGTCTGTGCTCCCTGATTGGGTAACTGAATCTTATAAATATAAGGATAATGAATGGCAAATGATGAATAGCAAATACGGTATAACAAATGTTAGATTGTCTGGAATTTCATACAAGAAATACATAATTCATATAACTTTTAGGACTCAAATGATTCCCTGAATACCTCACAGCTTCCAGAAGATCTTGGAACTATGAGTAATAAATAATAGAAATATCAGCAATTATACCATCCATTTTATTGACATAACATTCAAGAATCAGGAATTTCGTGTTGAACATAATGGCAAAAGTGCATTTATCTGCATTTACGAATGTATAGAAGTGATTCCTTATTATTTTCCACCAATATTCTAAATACATTGTTGAAGTATGAATGCATGAACCTTGAACATGACACTTTTCAACCCATGGCATGATTTCATTGTATATATCAAAATGGAACAAAGGAAATGACCAGTGATAGGGTAAGTGTCTTAAACTGAGATTTGATGAGGTAAAAGAAAATAGTTTCAGTCTTCAGGAGCTTCATGAGAGAAGATTTTCCAATAACAACATTTTCTAATATTATTTCTAAATTCTTGTTTTCTTTTTGACTTGATTATTTTTAATTAAAATATTAGCAATGTTTAGAATGCTGTTCATTTATTCTTTACAGATTTAGACATGAAGTGGTCATATATTTATAAATATCCCCTGGCACAGAGAGATTTAATAATTAACTTATTAATAATGCTACCAGTATTTTTGAAAGAGAAAAGTTAGATTTAGAAAAAAACAAAAATCACAAAACAGATTCTTAGTTGCCTTTGGTCAGATCCAGTCTTATGTGAGAGTAAAACTCTTTTCTTTAATTATATGAAAGTAAGACATGGAGCCTAACTAAAGATACAAATACTTTTTTTTTAAAAAATCTTATATGTAAGCCCAATGTACAGTGTTGCTGTCATAGAATCACAGAATCATTGAATGATTTGAGTAGGAAGGGAACTTACAGATCATCTAATTCCAAGCCCCCTGCCATGGGCAGGGACACCTCCCACTACCTCAGGCTGCTCAAGACCCCATACAACCTTGCCTTGAACACTTCCAGGTATAGGGCATCTACAACTTCCCTGGGCAACCTGTTTCGGTGCCTCACCACCCTCACTGTGAAGAATTTCGTCCTAAAGCCTAGTCTAAATCTTCCCATTTCCAATGTATAGCCATTCCCCCTAGCCATATCATTACATGCCTTTGTAAATATACCTCCTCAGCTTTCTTAGATACCTCCTTCAGGTACTGGAAGGTCGATCTTTATTAGTTGAAGACTGTAATTTAAAAACATTGTATAAGATAAAATTTGCATGATTATTAACCCTTTTGGCCCAACCACTTAGCCAGATTCCAGTAGCCTTGTTTTCTGTTTCAAAGAGAAAGGGAAGGGAAACTTCTTGGGTGTGTTCCATGGTTTATCTTCTCCACTTTAAAAGACAACACAACACAGTGTCTTTCCTGGAGTTCACTAGCTATAAATTGCCACTCTCCTGCTAAGAAATCTCTATCCTTTCTTTCTAGAGATTTCCATGACAAAGCAATGTTTTCTCCATTTTCTTCAACCATAGCCATGACTGCTTCTCTCATTCATAGTTTTATACTCACCTTTTCTGCTGCAATATCTGTCCATAACTTTGCTGTGTGACCCACTGCCTTGGGGAATGGCTTTGGTTGTTTCTAGGAATCTCAATAAATGTAGTTTAATTACTCCCTTCCTTAAGGCTGACTGGTTGTTTAGCATGACCGTTGCTTAAACCAGTTCAATAATTGTCTGGAGACCAAAGAGTCATTTGAGAGCAGTCACTCATTTTTTCCAGTATAACAATATTATTATTTCCTGGCCTTGCCATATGGGCTACATAGGAATGGGACACAAGGCCAATTAACAGAGACAAAGGTTTAACTTAAAGCAATAACTATAGTGCATTTAGTGCACTTTGGAGCCATGATTATTATTATGAAATTATAAATATTAATAACAGTTAAACACATTGTCAATCGTGCAGTCATTAGACATCTGCTGCCTCTCTTACATGGTGCCTTTTAGCTGGAGTGAAATCTCTGCTTTGGGGCATATGCAAGTGCGCTGATGTTTGTGACTGAATGTAACTCAAAGTTCTGATGTCTCGGTAATGGCATTTTGACTTCAACTAGGCTAACATAACACATATACTTTTCAGGAGTGTCTGTTTTTCCAGGCTGTTGATAAAAATCATTGTTATCAATTAATGCAGAAACAGAAGACAAGATCACAAGATCAACTGATGCTTGTACTACAGTTTCAGGGCTTCAGACACAGAGGCAGCGCTAACATGGTTTGGGCACAGATCTCCCTCACAGGTGCTCCACTGGAATGCAACTATTACCTTCTTCTCTTCCTTCATACACTGTGGTACCAGGCAGAAATCATATATGTGCCTCAGCATGGCCTAAAAATGAGTTCCTTTCATGAAAACAAAAATTATCTAATTTTTATCTAATAACTTCTTGGAAGGTGTCCCAATCTTATCCCAAGATCTAATTTTTCTGATATCCACCAAGATGTCCCAAGAAAAATTTGTCAAATACAGACTACTCTGAGAGGTATCTTTTATTTGTAATCTTATCCTCAGGAGTGAAGGCTATTATTTTTTTAATCTCTCAGCGCATAAGTGAACATAAATGAACATGTAATCGTGCACAATGTTTAGGAAGCTGAACAGCAAGAAAGAAACTTTGTTCTGACAGACTTTATTTTTTATGAGTTTCATTTGGTGCTTTTATCACAGGTAAATACACCTTGACAGTATGCCAGAGAAAGAAAGAAAATAAATTCATCTGCCAGAACTTTTTCACAGAATTACAAGTCTAAGGCCCAGTGGGGAAGAAATTATTAACTCCCAAGGTCATTTAAGCATTAAACTGTACTTCTGGCAAGAAAAAGCCCCTCTCAGAAGGAACAACCAATGACACCATTATTTTCAGAGCAAGTGTAATCAGAATTTTGTAAAAGCAGAAAGAAAGCATACAGGAAAACAAAGGAGGAAGGAAGAAGGGTGTGAAAAGCACAGCGTGTTAACATCTGCATTCCTCCTAATTTTGTAGAAGGCAGAGAACAAAACAGGCTTCAGTCCATAGGCAAGACATTATGTGAGCAGATATTGAGTTGGACATGCTTCAGATCTAGAAAGAACAGTCTATTTTGTTGATCAAGTAAAAGGTTAAAAGGCAACTTGATCTAAAAGCAAGAGGCTTTCTTATAGCAAATTCTTAAATTCAGCAGATGAAGTCCCAATAAGAAAAGAGCAAAGGCCAAGAAATGTTAGCTAGAGGTAAAACACATTTTTAATTTGCAAAGGAGACAGCTACTGTAATGACTACCAGCTACTAGAACCTAAAATCTTTATTAAAAAACAATCAAGTGACCACACACAATTTTTATACAAAGGATTCGCGGAAGTCTTGTTGATTTGAATTTAAATTCAGTTTGGTTTTTATTCAGCTTTGAATATCACAGTAACTCAATTCTGCTACAAGCATTATATCTTCAGAGAATCTCCAAGGACTTTTGTAGGTAAAAATATTTGGACAACTCTAATAGTTTAGTTCTTCATTTACATCAAATTCCTGTGTGGTTCATTCCCCTGTATATTAAAAAAAGAAGGCTAAATTCAATATGCAATATTCATTCAGAGTGTAATTGAATCAATGGTATTAACTGTATGGAAGATTTTAGCCACTATAGGATTATGGATAAAAACGTATTTAGCAGAAGCAATAAAATAGTAGTTTAACATATTAAAGGGCAACTAGCAATTTGACATAAATAAAGCAGAGACAAGAGCAGACCCCAGCAGAAGCAGAAAGTGGAAATTGTTAAAGAAACTGTCCAGCTAAACAAGACTATTGCTATACAACAACACTATACGTTGCCAGCATATAACTCAGTTGAAGGTATCACAGTGTAAACATCAGGTCTAAAAAGAACATTGTACAATTTGGAAATTTGTTGCAGTAGTGTTAAGTAATTTTTCAGAAAAGTAGTGGAGGAGGGTAAGTGTTCTTTGTACTTTGGTGGAGGTAGGTGTCATGGGAGTATTAACTTAGACTTTGAGGGTTTTTTTAAGTATGTTTGTTTGCTTCTTGCAGTGATTTCTGTTTAGGACATGAGGATCACTTACTCTGCAGGAAAAAAAAAGGAAAATGAGTGAAGGATTTTGTCTCCAATTTCCCAAAACATTCTTGGTATCCAGGTGAACTGAGCCACTCTTTAACATCCACTATGATTTACAGTTCACATCAGATGTTTCTTTGTACAGTATTTTGTAGATGCCAACACCTGAAAGCCAAAACCAGCAATGTTTTTGGCTAGAAAATAAGAACATACCTGTGTATGTATTAGGTTTGGTAGAGCTGTTCCCATGAGTACACACCTGGAACGGCTGGCGTGCAGCACTGGCTGCTCTTGCTTTGCCTTGAAATAGAAATTCCTGCACAGTAAGTGTTAAGTGGAAAGTTTAAAAAAAAGATGCCGTACTTTCACTGTGTTAATAAGAAGCATTGCTCTGTGGTACTAGCTAAAGGATTTAGTGCCACTAAATTCGGTCTGAAAATAGCTTGAGGATAATCTGATAAAGTTAAATTCACTCAATTTACAAACATTTGCATGTTATTTATTCATATCATTTACATGTGTTTGCCCTGATAACATGAGCCTATGTGAAACAGCCGTCAGCAGCCACCAGAATCTGCTTGTTCACTGCTCTTCGCTGGAAGCCAAAAACAACTGTCCGTGCCCCATGAATACATGCAGTTCATTTATCCCAATTAGAAACTAATTGGTTAGTGGCAAGTGCCACTAACCAAGAACAATGTGAGACAGAATAAGAGAAATTATGTACAGCAGTGTGGTAAAGGAAGATAAAACAAATGAATCCTGAGAACCCACGGAAAGTGGTTTCTTCTTGCCAAGTTACAGATAATGTGTCTTTTTGATATGAGGTTTCTACTATCTGCGCAGACACATCGGGTGTAAATTTTGAATTGAGCTGTGGTGTCTCTGAGTTTGCAAAACTCAGATGAGAATCTTGCATAAAAATATTTTCCTCCCTCTCTATCTGTAGCCACAAATACTGCAGGAATAGTCCTCTTCACAGCCCACTGCCATGAATGCTTTCTGCACCTTGCCAGCAAGTTGAAGTGCTAAAAAACTTTAAAGTTTCAGAATTAAATACTGTTTCATTCCAATTTGGATTGAGATTCTGGGAGGGTTCTTCCTCACTTAATGGTTGCTGCTCATCTCTAACTTAAACCTAAGTGTCTACATGCACCTAATCCATAGTTCTACCAACTATGATTTCCCTTTTATTGGTTCTTTTTAACACTGATCATAGTTTTTCATTCTTGGGCGTCTTAAATTGTGTCATACATTGAAGAGGTCAAGGTCATCCAGTCACTTCTGCAGAAATGTAAACAAAGTGAACGAAGAAGGATGAATTTGATAGATACCACCATTCTATTGATGTGCAAACTTCCCTATCAGGTCAGAGCAAGTACTACATTGTTTTCCCTTGTCTTCATTTGGTTTATAATTTTGCATGAAACGTTGGCAGCAGCAGCGTAGAGTTATGGTACATCACATGAAAACAGAGCAAAAGACTTCATTTCACATAATTTAAAAAAATAACTACAGCCATTAACCAGTTCTAATTGAAATGAGTTGCCTTTTCAGGAACACAGTGTCACTCACGTGTGTTGTAATGGAAGTATTGGACAGTTCAGGTTTCATTACAACACATTCTAGTCTAGCAGATAAATTATTCAAGATACAGCTTAGAGTAACAGTACTTTGGTTAATATTAAAACATGTACCGAAAGGACATCGAAAATATAATCAACCCTCTAATTAGTATACTATTTGCTTTATTCTATTTATACTATTTATTCTATTTATACTATTTGCTTTAAATTCTCTAAAAACTGGTTTTTTGTCAGCCATTTCATTATAGGAATAAACAGGAGATTCTGATCTGGAAAAGATGTATAAGTATAGTGAATGTGAGTACAACTCTTACTTGTTTTTAAAATAACATACTAAGAAATTATGATTTGCCATACTATGACACCGTAAACTAACTAAATATAAAGAAATAACACTAAATAATGTAAAATTCTATTTTTTTCAGAATACGCTTGTTTTGGAATTTTGCTTAGCAGAACATTTGCTATTCTTCTCATTTGAAATGAAAAATAATCAAGATCTCAAAAAAACATTAAAGGTGGATTTCCAAATCCCGATCAAGCCCAGTGATAAAGTATACAAATCCTATTAGAAATAGCAATTATCTTTGGGAAAAAAACAAATAAAATTTTAATAAATTTCTGTTAGCGTTCCAGTGCAAAATTTTGGACAAATAAGATTATAGTAGTCAAGGTAGCTAGCGCTAGACTATCAACAAAGGGAGATTAAACTGTATTGAAGAGATCTTTGAAGGTGTGTCCTGTTTAACAAGCATGGTCTGACTTTCAAATGACACAAGCTAAGTAGATGCTACAGATCACTGCACTTGCTTGTCATTGTTGCCTGTGATGACTAACAATCAGTTTTGGGACTTAAATTTGCAGGAAGAGATAATTATATACAATAACACTCAAGAAACCTTGTTTGACAGTGATAGTATGAGTGAAATACTTTTCCAGGTACTGAGGCACAGATTTTGTCCATGTGTGTCTGTCTGTCCCTTCATATCTTCCTGTTCCTTTTTTCTCTCTTTCCTTCTCTCTCCTACCTTTAGCCTTTCTCTTTTTTTCCCCCTTTTTCTAAACATTTTTTTCATGTCAGGATGCCTCACAGGTTTTTGGTAAGACAACTGGAAAGCAAAGTTAAACAGTCAGACTAAGCATGCAATTCTCCATCAGCTTTATGCAACACTTAATAAAGTCATTCATTAATTACTTCTTGTTTACACATCAAGGCCACATTGGAGAACAATTTGCTTTACTTAAAAAAAGTAACATGCAGTGTTGATTGTTCAGAAAATATTACCTTCTAAGTTCAATTTCAGATGCATTCTTAGGACTGAGCACAGTACTCCAGGCCTCTGTTCTTGTCACCATAAATTTATGAACATTTTGCCATGAGATTTCTGTTAACCCTGAGGCTATCAAGCAGTATTTAAGAAGGAAAAGCACCTGATCACCATTGATCATTTGCCTGCTTATGAAGAAGAAAAGACAATATGCTAAGGAATGAACAACAACAAAAGTAAAATAATTAAGAGCTACTTCATTCCCACACAGCAAAAAAATATATGTCAACTGATCAGTTTTTCATGCCTGCAAATACTTTTTCAAGTTATCTTTCTTCAAAAGCTATCCCCATTAGAACATGTTCTACAGTTGTAAATCAGTGCCAGTGAATTAAATTTTGCTCAGGGCATTGTGTACAATTACAATACGGTTATTAATGTAGGGAAAATAAACAAGGAAAGAACATTTAACATGACATAAGATCTGACTTATTAACTGATTCAGTATAAATGAATGTCAAGAAAATAACGACAGTCCCGGGAACCATCCAACATATAGTTGTTTGAAAAAGCAGTTCAGCAATAGCTTAGAATAGGTTGTTCTTTCATTCTGTTGTTTGTGCTTCCATGTGAGGGAAACAGCTTCAGCTAAAAAAAAAAAAAAAGAAAGAAAAAAAGAAACATACCACTTCAAGTAAAAAATATTGCATAAAAGAGAATTCCTATATCAGAGGGTCAGGGTAAAGACAGTGATTAACAGAAGGGAATGTATGACCAAAGAAAAGAAAGACTTCTTTCTGAAAAAGCAACTGCTGAAGACAAGAAGCCTACAAAGCCCATTGCCATGGTGCTGGATGTGTTGTTGTTTCTTTCTGACCTCACCTTGTCCAGTCAAGATGACTAAAAGCCTTACTTTGTTATTTACTAGCTTTTAAGCATATGGTTTTTGACAGTCTTCATTATTCTTTAATAAGTTTCTTTTGTAGTGGAACTCACCCTTTAGAAACTCAGTTAAGGAACTGAATTGAATGTGTCATCTGGAGCAGGTTCATTTTAATTCATTTAAATACATAAAGACATTCTGTTTTGTTTTGTGGGATTTTTTAAATCTCTGTGGGCTGGCAGGCAGAGAAGTATATAGCCTTATCTCTGAGCGAAAAGTCAGGTTTCAGTTCTCTGCAAACTTTTTCCTGTTCAAATTAGGGCATCTCAATGTAAAAGCCTGTTAATGTTTCATGTTAGAAGGGATGGGTTTGCCTTGGCAGATTAATCTACCAGCAGGAAAATCTACTTCTGTTGTTCTTAATGCCAAGTTTTTCAGCCTGCTTACTTTGTGGGTGGTGTGATTCAAGAGGAAGCGGGGTAGCCACAGGCATGGGATCAGAGCTTCGTCCTTGTGCACATGAGCAGGTGTGTGGGCGTGAGAGAAAAGAAGGTGCAAGGACTTTATCCTTCCTCCTTGCACCCAAACAACTCTGCTCAGCGCCCCAGGGCACTGCATGAGTTTCTGACTCAATACACTGTGCCAGTGTGGTTCACCTCTGTTTTGATAGGGTTGGGAAGCTTGAAAAACCTGCAAATGTGTTCCTGGGTTTGAAATGAAAGGAGGGGGAGGAAGCCATGTGTGTAGGTAGGAGCCATACAGCCCTAAAAATGGATTCACAGAAGAACAGATGCACAAAGGTCCAGAAGCCAGACAATTTCCCAGAAAGCCAATGTCACAGTCAACCCCACACAGTGAACTAGGTCTTTTCCCATGCACTCCTATTTGGAAAGACCTGTCAAATTAAAATGAATGCTTTTGTACATGTTAATGCTAATGGTTAGTTTAATAATAGACAACAATAGTTGCGACATGAGCTGTGGAGCAGGAGTCTGTGATTTTCTCCCTGGTGGGTTTTCGTATATCTGAAACGATCAAAGGAGACAATTTAGTGTATGAACATTTGTAGGCCTGGTCAGCCATCAATACAACCAAGCAAATCCCATGGACGCCAACTGGAATCACAGCATCTTCACCCATCACAGACAAAATCAGCTTTCATTTGGATCTGGATTTTGCAGTTTTGACTATGTAACACAGTGTGGACTTGCTCCAGGGATATGGTCAGGCAACACTTTAAAGTTCCTGCAGTTCCTGAAGACATATCTGAACAAAATTTTAAATGAGTTGTAATGCCTTTACTCATCGGAGTTCATTCTGAGAGGCGACCCTGTGCTGCTGAAGCCACTGTGCCAGCTGCTCTCAGCCTGGCGTGTCGAAAAGCACCTTGCACGCCTTTGGAATATTGCAGCATGGAAACACCCAGAGGCATTCCTTCAAACCATAATACTTCACATTTACCTTACCTTAAGGTTACCAGAGACAAACATTAGGTACCTCGTAGAGTGCTCGGTTTGACAGCTTAATGATTCCTCCTTGGGGATTCTGATTTGAAATC
Organism: Phaenicophaeus curvirostris; assembly: GCF_032191515.1. Classification (NCBI taxonomy): domain Eukaryota; kingdom Metazoa; phylum Chordata; class Aves; order Cuculiformes; family Cuculidae; genus Phaenicophaeus; species Phaenicophaeus curvirostris. The sequence continues at coordinate 15,271,702 of NC_091397.1, read as the reverse complement.
ATGAACCTGTATATTGATATTTCTAACAATGACACTCAGGAAGAGGACAAAGACTCTTTGCTAGCTCTGAAGACCCAAAGGCAGCAAGAAATATGGCCTGGTGAGGTGGGAGGTCCAGTAGCCTATTTGCTGTAAGAAAAAGTTATAAAATTCCATTTACAGCTTGGCAAGAGAAGAAGTCAAAGTCAGAATAGTCTTTACTCTTTGTCTTAGATCACAATTTTCTGCTATTTGCCAAAGTAAAGCAGGACCAAATTGGAATATCTGAAAATAAAATCTGTGTTCTGATTGCCTTTGCACAACCTGTACCCACATAACTATATTGCTTTTGTACTTGGTTCTCTCCAATTGGTTTTCTCAAGAAGCAGTTTCTCTCAAAAATATTGATACAGGGGCATGGGAAGGACAGCAGAGAACCTGTTCAGTGCATCCTCCTCCATCAGCCTGCACTGTGAGCCATTCTGCTGCTCACTGGATGATGTTTTTCTCACCTCTTCCATCCTCCTCTGCTTAGTCTAACTTCAGTCCCTGCACCTGCTACCACAGGGTATTGCCAACTATGTCTTTCCAACGCTTCATGTTCTAATGAATAGTTGGCTGTTTCTTGCTTCAGAGAAAGTCCCCAACTGTTGCTGAATTTTCTCTCTAAGTCCAGAACAGAAAGTGTCTTTATTTATCTTAATGGGCTCTGAAGATTAATGCTGCAGACAGTCAGGTGCCTGGTCTCCTCAGACTAATTTCTGCCTTAGGTTTCATGACTTCTGGCTGGCAAAGGAGAATTTCTGCCCAAGGTGCTCAGATCTGTAACATATGATGCTCTTGGCTAACTGCAATACTTGTATTATGAGATCGTATAGGAAAACAAACTGTCCGGTATCTTATATAGGTATAAATTATGAAATCTCTCAGCAGAGTTCCACAGTGAGTAAGTAAAATGAATATACTTTAAAGCAATAGAGCCTTCCATAGCAATAAGCTTAGATATTTATCTGAAATTGAAAACTAACAAACAAACATCAAATAAATAAATAAACCCACCACAAAAAAAAAAAAAAAAAACAACAAAAACCTAAACTCTTTCAAAAATGGTCCACAACTTAGCTACTCTAAGTCCTTCCTTTTTTCTGGTGAACTTGCAGGTTGCTGTGCTAATACTACACAGCATTCCTTTAAGGCTTAAGCACATACATCTTAAAAGCTGATAACATTTTTGTCCATTAGAAGGGCTTAAGTCCTTTTATGATATGCTCAGGCATCACGTTTCATGAATTCAGTTCTCAAGCCAAGTAAAGTCAGATGTCCTATTACCACAAAGCTTAATGAGTGAACTTCTGCCTCATCAAGGCCTGGAAGATAAGAAGAGATGAATACGTTAAATAAAGGTAAACATTTGCTTCAACATGTAAATGTAATTGTTCAGACTGTAAATTAAATTCAATTAAGTTTAGAATAGTATCTTAAGCCTTCTCTTAATTATAGTTGTGAGTTTCAACTTGTTAAACTCAGACAGTACTTTTAGGAAAAGGGAATCTGCCAGGAAACTGCCCATTACACTGAGTGATTATCTTGTTTCCAATAAAAAATCACCAAAACTTTAAGACCTGCCAGGATACCTGACAAGAGAAGAAAAAGATGAAGAGAGAACCAAGGGTCCTTTTGCCAACCATAGCTAAAGAAGATGAGCTGCAGAAAGGTATTCCTCTTTACTGGGTATGCAAAATCTATAGCTGTGCATCCAAGAATATCTTTATTCAGCAGCTGGTTGACTGCCGTGCACAAAAGCCAGTTACTTGCAATGCCATCCACCCTGATAAACCCCCTTGGACTGGCTGATGTCCCTTTGGCACCCACATTCAAAAGAGAAATCTCATGTGAAAAAACTAAACCTTTCAGCAATATAAGACCAAATAAATGCTGACTTTTGTGACAACTACTAGCCTTGCAAAAACTTTAAGGTTTTATTTTGGTACCATTTGACCTAAAACTGTGATAGAAACCATGTCAGTGAGCAGGAAAAGAAGGGAAACAAGGTCAAACTAACTGGAACAGGGGAAGAATCTGCATTAGAAATATTGCCAAGGAAAATTCAGTCAAAAGAGCCTGAAGAGGTAATGGGGAGTCTAGAAGAAAGTATGAATTGGAACCTTACGAGTTCCCTAATCAGGAGAGAAAATGGCATAAAGAGGAAAGAAAGAGAAACTTTATCAAGTTCCTGTCATGAAGGAGAAAGAAGGAGGCATTACAGGAAACCGGAGAGGTAAAAATCAACAGGAGGTTGACACGTCAGTAGAGAGACAGGGAAGACTGCAGCCTTTGTAGACTAAGCCAAGAACACAGCTTACCGAAGCTACAAAATGTGCAACTGTTTTTACAGAGGGACTAGCTAGTGTTGGCACACGACAGCAAGTGTTAGCACTGGAAGACAGAAGAAGAGCTCAGTGTGTGACAGTGACAAAGTCCCACGCAGCCCTGTGAAAGTATGTCTAAGCTGCATAAAACCAAGGAGCTATCTTTGAGCTAGTTAGCCAAGCCTCAGAAGCAGTCTGTGCATGTTAACACTGTTTAATTAATTTAACCAGGCTAATACTCCTAATTTGTTGGAGGTACCTGTAAACTGCACTTTGCAGGGCAGGAAAACAGATCAGTCCTTTCCAAAACCATTCAAACCCTTAATTTTCCTACTGCTTGTCCTTGGTCAGTGATTATGAACACCAGAGCAATAGGCATCGAGCAGAGATTGCCGGCAAACTGAGGCTGCTGAATAACTGCCCCCTCTTAATTACTGCCAAAGCTAGCAACCATGGCTATGTTCATCCCAGGTGGTCTCCCTTTAAGGAAATACTCTTTCACTTTCCTTCTTCCTTTCTTTAAAAACATCTTGTTGTGTAATAGAAAAAAGTTGCCCCAATGCTTGCCTACTCTCTGCAGTAGACAAAAAGCACTGCTTACATGATATTTGTGTTGTGTTTTCCTAGTGCTCTAAACTTTCTACTGGGTTTGAATGCCTGCCAGCATATTATCATAGCAACTTGCTTTCTTCATGACATTCAGCAAGTGGTTTTGCCTCCTGAAAGACTTGGGCTGCAACCCAGGGAGAATTTTACATCATGAAAGAGTGGAAAGTTGGTTACAGCACGAGTAGCAAAAGCTACACACCCCCTTTCCTCTGACCGCAGACTAACCCAGCACGCTGTCTCTACAGTCTGGGTACACGATTTTATAACTGTGATCATGTGGGATCCAATTCTTCCTGCGGGGAGGGGATCATATCTGGTTTTATGGAGCAGAGGCTATTCACGGGTCTCCTGTAAGCTTGCTGCTGCATGCTTGGTTTTAATAAGCTCATGCTTACGTGACTGACCTTGCATACATTGTAGAGTAGAAGAACCAGGAACCAGACATCCTTTTAAAAATGGGATGCCAGGCTGGTACGTCTTCCTCTGTGGCAATGGAGTCTGCTCGCTTTCCAAATCACCATCACATGATGGGGAGGGAACGTTTTCCCAGGAGAAGAGGGCGGTTTGGGGTAGGGTATGACCTAGATAAATTATCCTAGCAACCTGCGCTTTGTTTGTGAAGTGTAGGTTGAACAATTCTGATTTGTACAAGAGCTGTGAGAACGAAACACCACTGAAACCAATAGGAAGATTTTCATTGCCTTTAGTGAACATTGGATCAAGGCTTTAAATTGTAGATAGACAAACATGAAAACAGGAGACTGCTGTGTTTTGTTGGCACACTGCACGTGAACACTGCTGGAATAGAAACAACCACAAGGTACCCTGAGGCTCCACCACCGCTGCTGCCCAGTGAGTGGTTTTTACTTGTTCCCTACCTCTGTGGAGTTACTGTAAATCACTGGGAAAACCTGGCCTGTGCTCTTTTCTCAGGAAGGTTTCAGTATAATTGTTTTTAGGATTGGGCACAGTGTGTTCACCATGCAGACTGCACCAAGAGTCAGATGCCAAGAAACTTCAGATAGTTGTGCCAGAGTGCAAAAGAAAGAAAAGCATCCTCATGACACAGATAGACTGGACAAAGTTGAAATCACTGTTCCCTACCCAGAAAGACTGATTACTCTTCCCAAAGTTGTTTTCCAGCCTCCTAGACTCATTGTGATATCGTTGGCAGAGCTCCTTCAGTGCAGATTGTGCCTGTGACACCTACTCCTGCATCACTTTAGGCAGTTTAACATTATGTCCCTTCATTTAATCAAAAGCTAGTGACAAGTTAGTGATGGTTTTAGTGCCACCACTTTTTTGGGGATGGCATGTTAATTTATGGGGATTTTGTAACTTGTATTTTTTAAAAATTAAAGTGACTTGTTGATAAGCAGTAGGTCTTGTAAACTAATAATAAACCAATAAGAAATAAAATAATAATAATAACATAGTGCTGGCTTTAAAAAAAGTAGTGCCATACATCAACAATAGTGATGAAAAGTAGAAAGGGACTCGATCACCTAGTGGATTATTGTGGGCTAGAAAACACCATTACAATTGGGGAACTTGTCTTAGAAGCCTCAGGCCTTGAGCATGTGAACCCATTAAGCTCAGAGAAACCTCTAAAACCCGTCTAACCTCACTAATTTACCTTGGAGTGATCATGTCCATATTTGTAATAATACAGGACATCTACTTTTCAGTACTTTGCTTCCTTCTTTGTTGTGCTTTCAAATACCCAGCCAGGTCACAGGCACAGTGTGACTTCTTTCAGGCTTATGCCTTGAGTCTTACTTTTCCAACCAGGCTTCACAGCTGTGCGCAGGCAGCTTAAAGCCTGAAGTTTCAATCATGAAGGACTTGAAGGACTGTTTTCAAGTCCTACTGTACACTAAGTACAGTAAGATAGATTGTCTAGGCTTCTATGTCCTTTGGTGTATGTAGTCCCACCTAATTTGCAAGCCTTTCTGGCCCACACTTCTCTGTCTACATAAAAATCTAACATTAATCTGGTTTAAATAAATAAGGTAAAAACCCCATCCATCTTAACAGCCTGTTCCTTCCCTTATATTCACTGTGTAAGAGCAAAATTGCAAGCTTCACCCAAGGCTGATGGTAATAAATTTCCAGAAGGGCAGGACCTTCCATTATGCATAGAAAGATGACTTTAATTTAAAAAAAAATCAATACATTATTTTCAATCATTAGAATCTTGTGCTAGTTGCAAAATCAATCCTTTTTTTATTAAAGTTCTTCCATTCCCAGTAAAATATTCTATGACATAGAATCCCCATTATGAAAGAGCTGGTCTATGCTCTCAGGAAGCCAGCAACTTGCATTATAATAAAAGATTTTGCATGGTAAATGAAAGCCTGAGTTTTAACTCCTGGAATACCTTTTGAAGGAGTAGTGGATTTGTAAATTGGATCACCTTCAGGAAGACTGGGTGTGTGGGCAGTTGCATGTGAGGAAAATTGGACCTAGATGTAATTAAGATGTTCGCAGTACATAACAGAATGTCATTTAATGCCTCTTGGCAAAGTCTGTCATAACAAAGAAACCAGATTCTGCATAGGAAAAGGGACAACGTGACCAGATTTACTCTGATCAGGCGTGCATAGTGATGAAAAAGAAAGGAAGGGAGTAAATTGTCAGGAATTTGGTTTGCAACAGAGTTTTGGTTTGTTCTTATCTCTGCTGAAAGTGACAGGTCTATTTAATTTTGAATAATTACTCTGCAAGTTGGATTAAATTTACTTTTCTTCCTTGGTTTAATGTTGCAGCAGAGACAGTGTATATTATACACTGGCACAACACATGCCTTATAGAAAAATCCCTGGCAACATGAAATTCCCACAGGTACTATGCTCACAAAGCATTAGCATAATGGTGTTAGGGAGAGATCTTTGCTCTTATAGAAAAGGTTTATCTCTGTCAAGGTCTTATAGGTAGACTGTTGCAAACACTATGGAAATGAAAAATCAAACTAAGAAACAATAAAATTCTGTTAGTGATTGAGTAAAAGTAGAGTTTGAAAATGAGAAATGAAATTTCTGACACTAGAATAGCTACATTTTTACTGTGATAAAGCACAACTAAAGAACGCACCAGAAAATAGAGATGGAAATTAAATGGCAGTGCCATATAAGTATGGGACACTTTAAGGCCTAATTCAAATCCTTCTGAAGCCAGTGTTATGTCTAACAGGTCTAATAGCAATAATAATAGTCATAATGGTTGTTCTCCATAATTAAGGATGATATGAAACACTTAGGCTAATGCAGCTATTTACTTTCACCACCCATGTATTTGCTTCTGTGAGAATAGATTCAACTGTGATGTACAGCTAAGGTTGTACATGTTCATTTTTGATGACTGGAAAGTGCTAATTGATTCTCCTTGAGTTTTCTTCCTTGAGGCTTTTTGGCCTCTATTTCATTAACCATTTTGCCTCATCGGCTGGGTTGCATAATCATACATCAGGTATCTTGATCTAAAGACTTTTTCTCCACTTATTGAGAAAGATCTTGCAAATATTAAGGGATGTTTTCTGCATGCCCTTCAAACTGTATTTTAGCTGTTCTTTTGCCACAAGCAAGCAAGGTCTCCTCCAAGGCTCAAGAGCATCCATGCTGCCCACCTGCCCAACTCTGCACTGACCAAGACCTTACTGAAGACACCTACAGTGTGAGTGGCTTCTTAGAGGGTGAAGTCCTAGGTTTCTTATCTGGACATGCCTAGATCCCAGGCAGAACCATCTTGTTCTCAGATACGACATCTGTGCCAACACAGATCTTGTAAAGAATTGCAGGCATTGACAGTCTGATAAAAACTGTGCTAAGAAGAAATCACAAACTAAACATAAGGGTAGGTCTAGAGGACAGAGAGGACTGTTGCCTGCCAAGAGCAAAAAAAGCAAGATGAAAGCATCTTGAAAAAGATTATTTTTTTTTACCTCTTTGGATGAATGATATTTCCATGCTCCCAGTAGACTATGCCTTAGTGTGCATAATGAAAGTGAACACTGAAGGAAGATGGTCAGGAAGATTGATAGAACACTTTCAGATTAGTACAATGAACACCATTTGAAGCTGTTGAACAACCAACATACATCTATGGAAGGTGTCCTGGTCTGAAACGAATGTCATCTCCTGAGCACTCAGCGGAGAGATAGGGACATTCTTTTACAATTAGGGGCATATCCCCACTAGTTCCCTATTAATAATGGATTTCCAACAGTAAAGTCAAGTAGTTTACAAGGAAAGTTTGTTCTGTCTCCAAGCTACGTGGAAAATTTTGGTCCTTTGTCTTGTGCATTTAGGGCTTCTCACAGCGTCTAGTAAGAGGCAAGGCTTTAAGCAAGCAGGTTCTCTTGCCCTCACCTTTCCCATGGATCTGCCAGTTTTACTTCTTTCTGTGAGCTGCTGTTCATAGAAGTGAGGAGAGAGATAGGCTTGAGTGACTGTGAAATATTTCTTTGCTTTGTAGTAACTCAGGGTTTTGAAGAATAAAATTAAAGGTGACAGTATTTAAAGCATGTAAACTTCTTCTAGAATACAAACAAGAAGTTATGGAAACAATAAAAAGAAAAAAAATCTTCCCTGAACTGAGTTCTGCTTGATGAGATTCAGGAGTTCGTGGCTTTTATTTCTGAGAAGGAAGGCCCCGAGAAAAGGTGCCTAAAATTGTGGAAGCCCTGATCGAGACTTGCAATGCCATAGCCTCCATTCTCATTCCTTTTATCCTTAACAGGTCCTTTTAGCAACTGTGATAAAGCAAGCCTTGAAAAGTAGCCTTATATCTTAATCCAAAGTATATTATATTCATAAACAATTTCCATCCTTCCCTCTTCTTCTCCCTTTTGAGACAGAATAATGTATTACTAAAAATAGGATTTTTGCTTTCCAGTTGAGAACATTAGTAGCGAGAAAATAAATAGTTCCCTTCATTATCAAAGTCTGAGAGGAATGCAAAAAGAGAAGCAGCAAACATAAGACCTATTTCCAAGGTGTTCTGGAGGAATGGATCAGCCTCTGATCTTCAGATATATGTCAGTAAATCCAGACTTTGATCTACAAAAGCACTTAAGTACCTGCATAACTTAGAGCCCCAAGTGCAGGACCTGGCATTTGTCCTTGTTAAACCTCATGCCATTGGTCTCAGCCGAGTGGTCCGGCCTGTTCAGATCCCTTTGCAGAGCCTCCCTACCCTCCAGCAGATCAACACTTCCTCCTAGCTTAGTGTCGTCCGCAAACTTGCTAAGGGCGCACTCGATGCCTTCATCATACCTAGAAAGTTGTGTCCAGTTCTGGAATCCTCAACATAAGAAGGATATGGAACTGTTGTAGCAGGTCCAGAGGAGGGCTACAAGAATGATCAGAGGGCTGGAGCACCTCCCATGTGAGGACAGGCTGAGAGAGTTGTGGTTGTTCAGCCTGGTGATGAGAAGGCTCCAAGGAGTCCTTACAGTGACCTTCCAGTACCTGAAGGGGGCCTGCAAGAAAGCTGGGAGGGACTTTTTATAAAGGCATGTAGTGACACATGAGGGGGAATGGCTATAAATTGGAGAGGGGAAGATTTAGACTAGATTTTAGGAGGAAATTCTTCACAATGAGGATGGTGAGGAACTGGAACAGGTTGCCCAGGGAAGCTGTGGATGCCCCATCCCTGGAAGAGTTCAAGGCCAGGTTGTATGGGCCTTGAGCAGCCTGGTGTAGTGGGACGTGTCCCTGCCCATGACACAGGGGTTGGAATTAGATGATCTATAAGGTCCCTTCCAACTCAGACCATTCTATGATTCTATAAACTTGGAGTTTCAAGACTATGTGGGATCATTTTTATTCACGTGCCTTCCTTAGTTTTCCTGCTTCCTTAGCCTCCCTAACAGAAATCCTGTCCCTTATTGTCTTCAGATGAGGCAATTAAATGAAATGCTTTGGACAAAACAATCTGAACACATTTAAATAGAAAGGCTGAGTTTATTCTTTTTTTAAAATTGAATAGTTTAGGGATGCTTAGCTCATATGCCCAGCTCATATGAGCAGTGAATTGGTCCACTGGAAGCAGACAGCCATGCACAAACTGCCCGTAGATATGGATGCAGGAGTTTCATGTTATACAGTTAATTAGGCAGCACCAGGGGACATTCCCAGGCACTGAAGCTTGATTATTTATACTATGAAATTGTTAGGATGATGCCTGGCATGTTTTTGGCAATAGTACAAACACCCCAGCTATCACACTGCCAAGCAATTCCCAGGAACAGCATGGGGAAGGAATTCTTCTCCATAGGCAGTTTGCATTCAGCCACCCTATTCTGGAGGGCAAGCCATTTCAATAGTACAGATGCAGGCTGTTCTGCATCAGCTTGCCTCAGTGCAGGCAAATGTTCCTGGGCTTGCTTAATTTGCTAATACAGATGTAGCCATAGGTCCTATTCATGGGCATAGTGCTGATTCAGTCGACTTATTAGTCTATTAAAATCTAGATAGTGCTTGATTCATTGTAAGCTAAATAAATACTTGGAAATGCAGCAGAGGTGAAACCAGCAGGAGCCTGGGAAAAAATGCAGCTGCAGGAGGATCTGCTTTTGAGAATAAACGGTAATAAAAATACACTGGCTATAGATGTAAGGTCATCTAAGGAAACAAAATGAGAATGTGTTGAGCTGGCACAAGAAAACAATTATGTTAGCGAGCCCTAGAATTAATGAAGTCTGGTCTGCAACCGTTTATGTTTCTCAGTTGATTGACTTTGTTTTTTACGGTGATTTGACTAAATCTTACTTCTATCTTAGATATGTTTTCATACAATCTCTCTTCTGCTTGCATTCTCTTAAGTTAGACCACATACACTTATAATGTTCCTTTTCCTCAGTCAAATCACTTGGATCTTTCTGTATGTATTGTTTTATTGAAGCTTGTAGGGACTTGGTTATCTTTGGGACTTCTACTTCTCTATCAAAATCAGTCAACAGGTTCAAAACTTAGGGGTGTATGAGCCCACGAGCTGACTGTAAAGCCTCGTTTCTACAGGACATGTCACTGCAGATCCATGGCACATTAGGACACTGCTTATGCACTTAGTATAGGAACAAAGAGACAACATGAAAACTCAAGTGGGGAATATGTCAAACCAAATACATGACAGTTCATCTAACACCATTCCTTAATATTTTTTTAGGGGTTTTTTTCAGTTAGGACAATTAACGAATTTCAAACCACTATTTCCTTATTTTCTAATTCATTAACTCCTAGAAGAAGCAACCATACTGTTCAAAATATCCCTCTGAATATACTGCTACAGCCTTGAAAAGATTTATTTTCAGCAACACCAGAAAAATAAAAAGATCTTGAAAAATAATAAAAAATGGATTAAAGTGAACAGAAATAATTTATCAACTGCAGACATACAGGAATGGAAAAAGATGACTACAAAAGATTCCTTAAAAAAAAATCAAGGAAGAGAAGAAAAGGGAATCAAGCACAACTGCTTTACACTAACAATACATCTGTGTGTGTTTGTCATAGAAGAAGGTACTACACAATATAATACAAGGCAGACTGCTGAAAGGGAAACATGCATCTTTTTTTTAAGGTCAGATATGTAACCAGGCTGAATTCCTCTCATTTACATTCCTGCATGTATCAGGAATAGCTTAGTCTGATTTTGCTGTTTCAAAACCCGAAGAAGTAGGAAGAAAATCACTATGTCATTTATTTACAGGTCACTTACAAGTTTGTGCTTCTGTGCAGGAAATGTATAAGAGGACAACAGACCCAAGAAGTGTCTCTTGGGACAGATGTACATTTGACTTCATCAAGCTGCTCTGGTACGACTCTGTATATGCTTTTCTAAAATGAGTTCTCTGTATCCTTTATTAATTTCTATTTCCCCTGCTTAATTTTTCCCAGCATTACGTTTCCCATTTGTACTGGGGTGAGAATGCTGTGCCTGTCAGAGTACCATTGCCTATTATTGTTTTACATAGAGAAGTAAATTGCTTATCTGAGGCTACTCAAGGAGTTATTAGAAGAGCTTAAAGTCAAATTTAGGCTTTGTGCTTAAGCAAGTAGACCTGTCCTGACTTTAGAAGCATTTCTCCCAACTAAGGAGTTAAAATTCTGTTTCTTGACAAATAGACTGTTCCCTTTGTAGGTACGTGTCACTTCACTTCTGCAGTCTCAGCTTCTGCTATAAGGCTGAATTATAATGTAATTAGCAGGGATGTTTATGTGGCCTTTTGATGAAATGAAGCGCAAAATTACATATCAAGAAGCCTCAGCTGAAGGTGGGGGAACCTGAATATTCTTTCTGTTCCTTCAGACAGAGGCTTGGGCTGCTGTAATTCTCTTGGGCTAATATTCAGCCTAGTCAGCCTTGTCTGTGGGAATCAGCAGGAGCAACTTCACTATCTTGCAGGGAGGCCTGTGTTGAGATAGCAGTGTATCAACTCTATGTGTACAAGACCACAGTGATTCTCAGCTTGTGGAATATGTCCCATATGGTGGAACAGATTTGGTCAAGCTTAAGATGATGATACAGGCTTGGTGGTTCTCCCAAACCCCTGTACTTTTCTTCCCTTACCTCCCCTCTTATCAGTACACACAGTTGTTTCTCTACAATATCACCCTGCCACTATGGTCTGGAGGTACAGAGGGCAAGAAAACTAGAACTCCTCCTACAGCAGTGTCCTATTCCAGTCAGTCAGTTTAACTCACTGATCCGGCAGAAAACTATTTCCTACTTTCATCTGGGTTAGTTTCTTATCAATTTCAAGGTTATACAGCCTGTTTATTTCAGGTCAAACCAACAACAGAACAACCAAAAGGGAAACAGAGGGATGCCAGTGGCCTGGAGGAGAACAGAGCTCACCCTTGGATGGTAGCAAGTTAGCAGATGGAGGTGGCTGTCTCAGTGGAGGGACTCACTCATTCAGGTCTCCTCACCAGTGAGAGTCAGTCTGGTGTCACCCAGAGGGTGGAGAGATGCAAATAGTGACAGCAGCAGGAAGATAGTGAGAAGAAGGAGGGAAATCTCATGAAGATAAAAATAAGACAGATGAACTGGAAGGAAGAGGACGCCAAGGGGAAACAGATTGAGAGTTGCAGGAGTTCAGTGCCAGCAGATGTTAAAAATCAGATGGGCTGAGGGAGCTCCATAGGGAAATGAAGGTTGGAAGGGAAATGCATAGGAGAACGGCAGGAACCCAGAGGGAATTGCTGCCAGGTTAGAAAAGGGAGCAGGTTGTGCTGACAGGCTCCTCTTAAGCTGCATTTTTCCAACTCTGTCAGTCTGATTTGTTTATTTTGCTCCTGAAATTTTCAAGTCATTCTACTGTGAGGTTTAAAACAGAGAAAAAGGATAAGATTGTGACAGACCCACGTGTTTGACCCTCAGCTCAGGATACATGCAGCTAAAAGCTGTTACATCTGTGCATCTATCACTTTGCAGGTATTTCATTACTTGTGAATAGATCTCCTGTATATCATTTTGAAAATACCAGTGAGCACTTAACCCTAGTAAAACAATAGCTGAAGACCTAAACAGGCTCTTCAGTAACTCCTGAGTGCGTAAGACAGCATAAATGGCAGCTGCAGAGCAGCCAGCAGACACTCTATACAACAGTAAAACCAGAAGGAAAGGGATTTCATTTGTTTTCGAAACGTCGAGTCTGGTGCAATGCATATTTAGGGAGAGGAAATGTACTTCCTTGCCTTTGTTTCACTGACAAATATACAGACTGTGCAACGTGGAAGCTCACTGATGATCTTCTCTCACACACTGTAGAGGCTAAAACCCTCCTCTGCTTTGAGATTTTCCTTCTATCAAACTCCATATGGGTTTGCATGATAATAAGGTTGAATAGCTCATGTTCCATGCTTGAACCAGGCAGATCTGAGTGAAATGAGCTGTGGAATCCAAAGATTTTGGAAGAATGAATCAGATAGATTTTTTTTTCCTGTTTTCAAATACAAATTTATAACTTTTATTATAAACTACAATTTATCAACTATCTGCAAGTATTTACCCCTCCTTCTATGAGACACTCATTATGTAGCTCTGTTGCTACAATAAAAATGTGCCAAAATCAACTTCACCTTTAAATCCTCTTCAGAATAAAAGGACAAAGAGAGAGAGAAATATATGTTCATTCTTTCTTTCTTCTGGGCTCATCTTTATTCTTGAGTCTTAAAATGGAACAAATTCTCCTATTCTGGATATCTGGTACAAGCTGGATTGTGAGAGGGCTTTAGGCGCAGAACTTCTGAGATTAGGTGTTTTAACTACATTTTTCTTGCTGAGAAAGCTGTGACAAGAGAGGTAATTTAAAATGACATGACAAACAGTGGTAAAAAAAATTAAAATATTACTTTTATTTGAAAAGAGGAAAAAAGTCAATCAGTGCAATAGTAAGCCCATTTTAGTAAAATGGATAGTGTGGAATTTATTTCCCTGCTGTGAAGAATCTGTGGGCAGATACCCTTAGTCAGATGTGGAATTAAGTTCAAATTTGGCTTTAAGATCAGAAACACTGAGAATTATCTAGGATCAAACAATTTATGCTATTCAACCCTCCTCAAACTTCCACATTCTTAAAATTAAGGCTGAAGCTAATATTTCTCTTGAGCTCTTTTAATTTACAGGGTAGATATAAAACTTACAGATACTAGTTTTTACAACACTAGGGGTAAATCATGATCAACTACATCTTTCATGAGGAGTTTCTATAATGAATTTATCACAAACATTTTTTTTATTCCTCAGCAATCTGTATCTCTTCTGTTCATTACTTGAATCTAAGATTCTTTCACTTCTGCGCTTTTGAACTAGTGCTCAAAAGGTTATTCACGTTCTGGAAGTGATATCAGTAACAAATAAGCCAAATTTACTGTATCCTGATTGAAAACCAGACTTTGGTGAATTCTTGGATTCTAAAGATAAGATGTCTTTTTTATGATTTTCATTCTGGAATAAAATTAAAACCAAGCATCCTTCTCCATCAAAAGATAAATAATGGTTAAGGATAAGGCTCTTCTAAAGGAAAGACGATAAAGAGGTCTTACTTCGCCAAAAATTCTTTAAATGCCCTTGAAAAAGGCCACAAAAGTATCCAGTCCTCGGTCTTCCATTGCTAAAGTAAGGATGATATTACTTTATTTCTCCCATTCTTAACCTTTATGGCCTATTTTGAATATAAATCATCAAGAAGTGGGAGCTGCCTTGTGAAATCAAACACATCAAATGCAGTACCTTCCCTCTGGCAGTCACTAAGAGCAGATCTTCAGAAGACAGTGAAAGATACTCCAGGGAAAACAGTGGTAGCATAATCTACCCTTATGAAAGATTTACTCTAATCCCTAGAAATTAGAGGTTGACCTAAACCATGAAGGACGAAGTTTTTTATCCAGACAAATTTATTTTATGTATTATAAGCCATTCTCATTATTCATATCCATACCAAATCCTCTTCTAAATGCTGCTAAATAATGTGGGAATGCATTCTGCTGGATGATTCTTAATGTCTGTTTGAATTACATCTGTGCTATGGGGTATAATTGTGGCTGGGACTTCCGGTTATTCACATAGAGATAAACAGTTGTAGGGAAGCATATGAGTAGGGGAAGGAGAAAAAAAGAGTTTGTTCATATAGTTTTAAACTTCCTTTCTTTTGTTTACTGACAAGTATTTAGTCATGAAAGAAAATGTTGATTTGTGCATTTCGAAGCAGAGTTCTTTGCTAAACTGTATCAAACAAATGAGTCGGTTCTTTTATATCCTCTTTCTAATTTGAGATGACTCCAAGGCAGCTTTGTTTTTGGAAAAAATAGGAAGTTTGGGGATTCCTTTCCTCCACATTGGATATTTTTTGGTTTATAGAACAGGCTGGATGAAACATGTAACACCACCACCTCCCTATGTGATTTTGCTCTGCCTTCATTTGGTCTGGGAAAGAACCTAAGGTCAGTGCAAGCACCTAGGGTTGGTGCCAGGACCACTAATTACTCACCTTCCACTTGGGACTGCAGATTGGGCATCTTCCTGGGTATGAACTCCAAGTGAGAAGGGCAGGTCTAACCTTTTCTCTCCCTCAGACAGGTTAAGCAAATTGAAGCCTTGCTTTCTTTCAAGAATTGAATCTCTTCAAACAGCTGCATATGTGTGTAAAGTCTGCTTGGAGGTTTTTTGCCTTCTGTCCCCCTGGAAGGAGCCAAGAGGAGGTTCACCCACTGGTAAATGCAGCCGGCACCCAGATGCCAGCAGAGCCCTTGGCCTCTGTGGCTCAGTGCCGTGGTGGCTGCTCAGCCCCCATGCACAGCACCGTAGGGGGGCTGTGCTGTCACGTGCCGAGATGAGGATAAGCAATTTTAATCCACAGCATCAGGCTTACAAAATAAATCACTCTGCACCACCCCAGATAATTTGCAGGGTATTAAATGGAATCCTTTTAACAGCAAAAGCTTGCATTCAAGAAAAGGGCAGTGAAGTGAGGCTGCTGGACTGAGGGAATTGCCAGCCTTTCTTACCGGTACCGTGGGGCAAAGATAAACTTTAAATGGATTCAGCAATCAAAACGAAGGGCATGTGAAAGCATCCCTGAGAGAAGGACAGATTCTTAAACCCTTCTCCTATTGAGCATTCATCTAGATGCCAATTTATTCTTCATTACACTCTCTGGAAAAGGACTGTCTGAAAGAGCAGCGGTAGCCTGAGTGTCGGTGCTGCTCAGTCAGCTCCAACCACATCCCATTCCCCTGGTTTCCCTGAGCTGTCTGTTTCTCATTGGCAGCACAGCAGACTGGAAAGTGGCACTCTTCCTCCACATAGTCAGGGTGAGGTGGAGGGAGTTGACACCATTAAAGGAAACAATGTGATAAACCCATGTCTTCCAGGGCTCCTTTCTACAACCCAAGGGCAGTGAAGGGCAGAGAGGAAGGAAAATTGCGCTGGGAAGGGTAGTTGACAGTTTTCCATGGTGATATTGGATTAATCTGCTCCATGAAATGAGGTGAAGCACTTAAATATTAAAGAGTCAGGGGAAAAGAGGGGAGGAGTAATGATATATTGCAAAAGCAGAGTTGTTTGGGGTGGGAAGGCACCTCTGGAATCAAGAGCAGAGTGCTCAGGACCACATCCAGGGGGTCCTTACCTAGCTTGCCCTCACTGCAGTCTCTGCTAGTATCTGAGGTGGCTTTAAACTGCATGTGCTGGGTAATGTTGCACTGTGCTAAATCAGAATTAATCTTCCAAGACCTGGCTCATCTATGCTTACATGGACTTCAGTGACTGTTCTGTAAAAACATCCTGGAGCACCTTTGGTCTGCCAAGGACAGATGAGTGCCATTGCCTCTATCAGAAGCCTGGTAAGGTTACAAAGTGGGCCCAAGAGGGGAAAACCTTTCCAGAATGATATTTCAAAAATAGCTGTCTCTTTTGGCTTGGTGTATTGCAAAACAGTAACAATTCTTATGGTTTGTTCAAAATGCTGCACATAACCACTGATACAAATACTTAACTTTAATTTTGTTTCCATAAATGTTATAATATTATTCACGATCCAAACATGCAAAAGGAAAGGCAGTGTTGAAAATAAATTGGTAAAACATTTTAAATTCCCTCAATGTCAGTTTTAATGAAATTGACACAATTATGTAACAGGTGAAGATTTGGATAAAGATTCTTCTGTTAAAAACTGCTCAGCAAATCATAGTTCTATTTTAATCCTGAGTGGCAAGAATCTCCCTCAAAGGATGTAGTTGCATTTCCATTAAAATCTTAAAATTCAATCTTACATTCTTTGGTTAGGCTAAACTCATTCATGTTTCATTTGGATTTCTTCCTGAATGAAAGGTGCAAGATCTAAGCTCAGCTTGGTTGTTTGAAAAGAGTTAACAAAAGTATAAGTACAGATGGGTGCAGCAGCACTCTCTCATATAAGAAAAAGAAATAAAATACTTTAGTGAATGTCTTTCCCATGTGAGTTAAAAGGAAGATATATGTAAAACTGCTTTCAGTATGCAAACTCATAAATTCAAAAGGAGATTGTTAAGGATCTGAGCAGTCTTAACACATACTGACTTCAATAAAAATTGAAAATAGTTAAGGAAAACACTGTCATGACCTTAAATACACTTTTTAAAAACTCCTTTAGCTTAAATTCTGTGTACAGCTCAGGACATTCTATATGAGATGTGGAACTGGGCTTGTGCTTCTAGCATCCTGCTACAAGGGGCTGGCTAGTAGAGCTAAACAACGTCATGTAAAGAGACTCTGGGATAGCTCCAGTGTTCAGTTTTTAGGGGGTCAAGAAAGCTATATGGACTCTGCCCTGTATATTTCCGATCTTTTTTTGCAGCTATTCATAAAGTAGCCATTTGTGGTGCTAGAAATCAGCAATATAAGACTAATGCCTGTGTAAAGGGTAAGATAAACCACGTCTTTTTATTTACTTTATTGCAAGCTCTCTGTGCACAGTTTACATGCAACATAAGCGGTTAAAGATCCTTAGAGAAAACATCTTTGTCATCTAGCTGCTTTGCTAGGAGATAAGGTTACTAAGACAAATAGGACAATACCAGCCATACAACATTAAGGATATGAATCTCAATGGCTTTAGCAAACTTAAGCAAATCCTTTTCAGCAGTCTGACACCATAAATGAAGTGTTTGAGATGGTATCTCCAGCATTAGAAAGAGCAACCCTGACACATACTTTGATTAGGGAAGCTGACATTTCTGTTAAAGTTCAGCAAGTCACAGAATCCTCTTAACATATGGTCAAAGATTACAATGTTCTCTTCTGAAAAAGGTGAGCTTGATTGTAGATCTCACAACTTTCAAAGTCAGAACCAAAACTTATTGGGTCTGCTTCGCTTTTTTATTTTCAGCAAAACAAACAAAGCTGGGCAGACAGATAAAATAACAAAGAAGGATAATGATAATAATAAATCCCATATATGCTTTGAAGATGTAAAGAAGACAAGAAAGTAATGTAAATTTTGCTATTATACAAATATTATGGTATTGAAATTGCTGAGATAGAAGCTGAAGAATATTTTGTTTGATATTATCACTATTCTGGTTTGATGACAAACAAGGCTCAAACTTAGAAATGGGACTCAAGCCATAGTGGGAGATTCAACAAACAGTTTTGCCCAAAGCTCAGATTACCTCTCTTCGTATCTTGAGATTTCGAGGTCCAAAGAAAAGTCTGCAAATTTAGAACATATGGAGAAGAAGCTAGGCTAGAAATCCTGCCACAACAGAGCCTCCTGAAAGGTTGCAGTGTTGCTGGATTGTGACTGGATCAGTGTACAATCAAATTAATCTTCACAGGACTAGATTGAAGCAGGCAGTAGAAGAATATGAACTTTTTTGTGTAAAAATGTAAAAGGATGTAGTTTTTATTCAGTTCAAGGTCTGAGTAAAGGATCTGATCAGTTTTTATTTATTCAAAGCAATTTACTCTGTAATCTTTTTTTGTTCTTCACCTATCTAACAACATAAAAAAAAATCCCTGTAGGAAATAAAAAGAAGCACTGACTAGCCCATAAACAGTATGTATTTTTGTGGGGCTTGCAAATGGTGTAGCTTGAAGATGAGAATGCTCCATTTGTGCTATCCACTAGCAGTTTCTGCAAGATCTCTGTATAGCTGCACATCCTGAAGCCTGAGAATAAGGACCAATCTTCAGAATTGTTTCAAAGGTTTACAGCTGCTTTCATTGAAATAAATGTACTGGAAACAACAGAATCTGGCAACGGTGTGAAGGCTATAGAGTTTGCATAAAGAAACCATTGTGAAGGTGTGCCAATAAAACAATTGTTTGATGTTAATTACAAATACTTCTCTTTTTTTTTTTTTTTTAAGATTCAGTTTATCCAATGGCTTTTTCATTTAAAGAACAAAAAGTAGGAATTGTTTCCTGAGGTGAAACTATCAAAGAAATACTAAAAACCTAATTAGGATTAGATTAGATGTCAGTCTAATATGTGGCTGGCTTTTTTATTGGGATTTACCTATGTTCTTTGCCATCTCAGCTGTACTATCAAAATTGGTTCTCACAATTTTTGCATTTCCGGACCAGATGGAACCTGGAAATACAAAACTTTAAAAACTAGGGGAAAAAGTGCACCGAAATGAAAGATTTCTGATCATTTCATATTTAGAAAAAATGTCTGGCCTCTTTTATGATGACTTAAAACTACTTTGTTCATCAGGATGTAGGATTTGGAGCAGGGCTGCTCTGGTAGTCGCGTAATGGAGCCAAAGCTCCATTGCGCAAATGTTTAGTTTCATCCTAAGCCCTTGGCATATTCCAGCAAATTTTCTTAAGCAGGTGCTGTAAATACTAACTAGAAAGGCACCTGCCATTTTTCCTCTGTTCTTTCTATGTCCCAGTGTTTCTCTCAGTGTCAGTGTTTTCATTGGTGAACCTAAGGCTGCATCCCAGACAAGGCAGAAATGGAAGCCAAAAAAGCAAAGAATCTTTTCTCCTTTCTCTTGTGCACTCACCCAAATGAGACTGTCAACTAGTCCCCATTCTTCAGCATCTGGGATGGACATTTTGAATGGAATAACGATGCAGCCACAGTGGATTGCTGGTGCACATAGGGAATGCAAATACAAGATACATTTGTGGGAGGGGTCACTGCATGAAGCATTCAGCTTCCTTTCATCAGCATTTGGCTTTAATTCCAAATAGCATTTTGCCTCCACAGTAATCTCCTGATGGCGATTCCGAAGCATATTTCCTGTGACATGCAATGCAGTTAACCATGTGTTCCGATGGCTTTGATTTTAACCTTTCTTCTACCAAAGATCTGTGTGATATTCTTGGCAAAGGCTATCTGGCCGGTATACCACAAGCAGATCAAATATCTTTCTAGAGGTCTCTATGGCAAATGGTTACCCTAAAGCTGGTGAAGACACAAGAATCTTTCCCTCGACTTCCTAGAGCTTTGGATGAGGTCCATAATACTAATACAGCTTCCAGTCCTTAGATGTTATTTCATACTAATGCACAGAGGAAGCATAACTCCCTCCAGTAATTTTTTACATACAGGGAAATACGAACAATAAAATTGAGTGAAAATGGAAAAATTATTTCCAAGAACCAGGCCAAAAGGCCTAGGACTATGTCCTCTGCTCGCAGAACTGTGGCCAGTATGGGTGACCCCAGCACTGAATTTTATGGTGCCTTAAGCTGAAGGGGATTTTCAAGAGCAAGGTAAAGAAGGTCAAAATAATGGGTCAAAATGTTGTTCAGAGGGAACTCCCCCTGACTCAGTGGGAGTTTCCCTCAAGAAAGGGTGACAAGGTTTGGCTCATAAACCCTGCATATAGAGTTAGCAAAAAAAAAAAAAAAAAAAGACTTTTTTCTTTTCAGATGGGAGGAAAAAAGTTTTTTTCTCTTATGAACAAACTATACATATGGACTTTGTTAATTACAGGGACTTCCACAGCATTTATCTGTTCAGCAGCATATTTATTTCCCCTAACATCTAATGTACCTTTGACCTTTAATACAGTACCAACATTAAACAAACAAACCAATAAAATAACTTGGTTACCAAAACTTATGAGTTCTTCTTGTATTGTTGAAATACTCGCTTTGCAGTCTCACTCATTTCCTGTCAGGAGAGTTTGGCACTTAGTCTCCAGTACATAAACAAACCCAGGAGCTGGCCTAAGCCAGACATTTTGCACAGCTAACTGCAGAAGATGCTTTAGAGCAAAGAAATTGTAATTGTCCCCAAAGGACCTAATCTCTTTTTGTGTGTCCTATATCCCTCTGCCTGGATTTTTAAAAAACTCTCTTCATTCTTCTGGAGAAACTGTTGAACAAAAGCAATGATGAAGTTTACTATTTTGTGCTGCATTTCTAATGAATTGTCAGTTTACTCTAAAGGGTTTCCTGATGTGCATGTGATTGTTCCTCTTGCAAATGAGATGCACCAGAATTGTCCCTCTTTTGCAGGTAGGTGGAGGGGGTCATATTTGCAACTCCTTGTGGGAACGTATGCATTAGGTCCAGTAGTGAGAAAACCCCTAGGTGGAGGACTGTTATCTCCAAATTAAAATTGGTCATTAGCAGAATATTGAATCTGTATTTTGGGAGGGGTTGAGGCAGACCTTGCAGAGACAACTTGTGAACCTGTGCTCAGCTAAAATCTTGTCCTTGTGGACATGTCTAATCCTGAGTCAAAAAAGCCATAGAATTTTGCTCCAATAGCTTTATTCTTGAGCCTTCACCACAGAATAATCTTTTCCTCCCATATAAACTTTTATCTTCAATTGTCTATTTGAGACCTTTTCCATTTACATGCTATTCTTTGTGTGAAATATTTCTGCCTTTAACTTCTATGTTGCACCTCAGACCTACAGTTTTAAAACATCCCCCGTTGCTTTGTTTTCTGGGTTGTTCTTTAAGTGATGTGAGTTTAATGCTGATACTGCATTAGTGATCAGTCAAACTTTGCCAAGAGCACACACAAAATAAATAAATAAACCTGCTGATATATTTTGATATGCCTCTGAAAGGAGGAAAATTCCTTTCACATGGCCTCTTGTCCCTAGAAATCTAAAAGTTTCTTTGTCTTGGCAAATGGCCAAGCAGCACCATGATGTACGATTTTTCTTGGCCAGTGTTTTTAGGCCTTTTAAAACCAGACCAAGTCTTCACATGGTATTTCTTCATTTAACAGCTGCAAGACAGTGATTGCAGCTGCATACTCCATGAAACACGGCTTCCATCTATAGTAAGGGACACTGTGTTTTTGTTTTTCTGAGACAGCCACCTAAATAAATTCAAACTCAGGTTTTATACAGGCAGTGTTGACACTTCATATGAAGCCATTTTACTCTACCTATAAACCTTAGTACTCCAGAAAACAGATACAGAGGGACATTTGCAGGGTGAATGTGTATATGTATGTGTATATGCATGCTAATTTTCTATGTGAGCAGGACCAAATTAGCATCTCCCTAAATGAATGCCATGCAAGTGGACTGAAGCTGAACATCTGTAGCCCACCTGGCAGCAATCTTTGCAAGCTCCCACTACTCAGTGCCTCCCCTCAACCCAATTCAAGTCCCTTGAGGTTACAGACTTGGCAGTCTGTTTAAATCGACCCTATTTGGAGTGGTCGCTTACATGATTTTATTTTGTAAACTGTTAACTAAACTTTTTGTGAGATTGGTTCAAGTTACTTGCTGACAAAGTGCAATGATGCTTGTAAAAAAGGGGAAAAAAGGGAACCAGGAAAAAAATGTACAAAACATGGTTCATGTGTAATGCAAAGTCAGCCAGGAAATACTTATGGTGGGTCCTGAATGATCAGACGTTCTGGAACTGGAAAGGAGGAAGAAATGTTTCCCTGTCTGCTTATGAGGGGGTTTTGTGGTGTTCTAGTGAAGAGTGGTGAGGGGTTTGTGGGATCAAGACATCTATTCCATCCTGGCAGGATGGAAAGACTCTACCCATGCTTAAGAGACCATGCATCTGTGCACTAAAACATGCAGCTTTAGGACCATAATAATACCAATACCAATACCAATACTAGTAAGCCGTTGGTGGTTTCAACATGAACTAAGAGTGGAACAAGCCCAATTAAAAAGCCAGAATAGGAGTAGTACCTCATAATATTTGAGGGAAAATTCCCAAGGAGTTTAATTGCTTTGGCAAGAGTAGAAGCTCAGGACACTGGTCAGTTAGGTGAATGTGGCTCCGTGTTAGGTTTGCTTAGATTCAAGGAAGCATGTTAGGTTTTAATCTGTTTGTTTAAGAATTGCAATGACCACATTGTGAAAACAGGATTCCTGCCCAAGAGGTCGCCTAATCTGCACATAATAAGAAATAGATAGGTGGGACAAACTGACAAAGACAATATAAGGTAACAGCTACAGTTAACAAAGTAATCATGCTTTTCCCTTTCTCTGATTTTTTTATCCATTTTATTCTTGCAGGCTAGCAGTGGCTCAGGGCTTGCAAGCAGTTGAAATGTGTCTCCCCTACTGAGGCCAAACCTGGGAAAAACAGGGTGATGGGACTGTGCAGGCAAGAAGATGGAGTGCGAGCTCTGCTCCACTGTGCAAGGCAAAGCCCTGGCGGAGACAGGCAAGGCAGCTGAAAGAGCCGTTGAGGGGGGTTCCCTGAGGAACTGAGCAGAGCAGTCATTGCAGACCACCCTAGCCTTGGTTGTGACAGCAGGGCCTGGGGAGCAGCTAATGTTTCCTGCCTCTGAAACTCTCCTAGAGTTCCCCTTCCTTTAGGGTCTCTAAGGTGTGTGTCTCATGGCTCTCAGCCACACAAAGATCTAGGCAAGCGGCTTGTTGGGTCAAGAGGAATGGCCACCCTTGTAGCAAAAATGAAGCTCATCTGTGTTTATTGAATTCTTGTGGTATGTTGTTTTTACTGAGGAGAAGCCATCTCTCTTGGTCTGCTCTCCTGGCATGAGGCACAGCAGACTCCTTTGGGCCCTCCCACAATCACTCAGTAGACCACTGTCAGTTGTTTTTCCACTTATGCCTTTGTAACCTTGTCTTATTCTGTAATGGCAAATTAATGTTTAAAAGCAACAGATTGATAAAATGCAAGGAAAAATAATTACAATTTCTACTAAAGATTTACTTACAAAATGCATAGAAAAGTTTACCAGCACGTTCATAGATTTTTAAGAACAGTGTAAGCTGTCCAGTGGATCAACAGGTTGCTTTTATCCATGGTTCGTCACTAACAGAAGTACCTCATAGGAGCATGCGTACATGCAGCTGTGGCATAGACCCTTGTGCCTAGTATGTATTCAAGTGTTATTAATAATTGATTAACCCTTTACAAACCACTTAGATGTGGAATCTTTCTCTAAAGTGGAGAAGGGAACTGATCAGACAGGGGCTTGTCGAAGAGGCTATTAGGCAACTGGCTTCCTGTCTGAAAAAATCACATTAACAAACTCACACATGCATTTAGGTAAATTCTGCTCTGTTTTTATCTAGAGGTTCCTTTCATGAATTAAATTTCTTCTTTGACTCTTTCCTTATCAAAAAAGATTGGAAGTCTCTAGGGGATTCGGGCTGTATTTTCTGTGAAAAGATTTTCTACCAATATAATCTGCTAATTCACCAATCTACATGGCCCGATGTCCTCATGACATACCAGAAACTATGCACTAAGGGCTGAATGATTTCCTCATGTAAGGCTGCCAATATATTTGCGGTTGATATGTGCCACTCTACAACAATCCTGAGGGAAAAACATGTTTGTAAGCTGGATGAGTGGCTTTCTTTGAAGTTACGTAACCACGAACCAAATGAATCTCTTATGGTTTTATAGAAACATTGAATCATGAAATAGTTTAGGTTGGAAGGAACCTTTAAAGATGATTTATTTTCAATGCCACCCACCATGGGCAGCTTTATCTTTCATTGTATCAGGCTGCTCAAAGCTCCATCCAAGCTGACTCTGTATAGCTACAGGAATGGAGCATTCACAGCTCCTCAGGGCATCCTGTTTCAGTGTCTCACGACCATAATAACAAAGAATTTCGTCGTTTTATCTAGTTTAAATCTGTCCTTTTTGAACTTCAAAACTGTTGCCTGTTGTCCTGTTACTCAATGCCCCAGTAAAAAACCTATTTCCATCTTTCTTATGAGCTCTTTTAAATATTGAAAGGTCATAATAAAGTGTTCCCACAGCCTTCTCTTTCCCAGGTGGAAAACCCACAACTCTCTCAGCCTTTCTTCAAAGGAAAAGTGCTCCATCCCTCTGATTATTTCTGTGGCCCTCCTCTGGACCTGCTCTAACAAGTCCGTGACTTTCTAGACATCACAGAATTCGCATGCATGTCTGCCAGTGTCCAAGGCTTTGGTTTTATCATCCACACTGAAACGAGGGAGGCTATAATTCTCCTGAAGTGCAAAGCATACCTGTCCTCATAGGCTGTGATGGAAGGACTTCATGCTCAGGCAGCGTGCCATAGCCTGCCAATGGTGGGGAAGGAATAAGCACACATGATTTACAATAACTTTTAATGGAATTCGCTTGATGGCTTAAAAGCTTTCAGTATAATAATATTAGTTCCTACTGACCCCTAAGCAAGCTTTTTTTCTAGTTAAAAAACACAAGCACGTGAACTGGGAGGCACCAAAGGGACTTGGTTTGACAACGGAGGTTGAGTTGCACAACTGAAAGGTATTGCTAGCAGCTTGCTCAGGGGATCCACTATGAGGGTTTCATAAATTTAAAATAAAGCACCTGCTTCTACATTGAGTCCTTCACTAATTCTGTGCTACTGAACAGTCCTTTGAAAGCAAAGATACTGATAAAGTCTATGCTGCAGGAAAATCAATGAAAACTTCAATTAAATAAAACCAAAGCCAGAGACACTGGTAGCACTTTTGGAGGGAGCAACAGGACATGTTATGGTTCTTCTGCAACTGGGTTTATTATTTACAAAAAAAAAGTTGACAACTTAGTGAGCTTCAGTGCATTTACATGGGAATAGCATGGCACGTTTTTCAGTGGTGTGAGGCATTTTGATGGAAGGAATTTTTAGATTTTAGATCCATCTTCAGCACAGTCTCTGAACTTCCTGGAAAAGTTTGTGCTGCCATTCTATATTGTTCATCAGGTTTAGGTTTCCTAGACCTAACTGTGAAAAATCAGTGATGTGAAAGTAGTGGAGTGTCTGTGAGGTAACGAAGTAGGTTGTACAGTAAACATGCATACCTGAATCGTGCATACATGGCAGTAATGGATATGTAACTGAAGCTCCTACACAGTATCACACAAAACTCATGTAGGATTAGTTTTATCAAACTCTCAGGTAGAATTGTTCAGAAGTTTATCAAGTAAACATAAAATTACGTTAAAATACTTATCTGTACAAAATATTAAAAATGCCTATATGTGTAAAAAGTTTAAAGGTAAGAGTTTCTTCACAAAAGGTGCCTGATGTTAAATTAATCAATTTCCCTGGAAATGTGTTTTAAAAATAAAGGATTATGTCTTTTACATATTATCATTAAGTTATTTTCTGAGAAGCGTAAGGGTGACATATAGAGGAAACATCCATGATAGAAACCCAGGAAACCCCTCAGTGTGAAAAATAAGTTTCCAGTTTCTTCTTGGTAATTCCTAGAAAAATTGCACATCAGAGTTTCCTCTTTCTAGGGGAAATGTTTTTAAATACAAAATATTTCTTCACAAAATGGCAAATAAAAGATTCCTTTGTACACAACTTCACCATAGTCATCACAGATTTTAATTTGAAATTTAGCAAGTAGCCAAGGACTTTATTAATAAAGAGAAAGAATTTCCATTTATAACTGTTGTATTTCATGGTATTATGATCATTATTTGTAATAGAAGAAAAATAATTCAATTAATCTGAAAATGGCAAGGAGTTTTACACAACATATGCCATATATCATCTACAGCAATAGAAGTACATAATAGGATTCTATGAATCAATAGTCATTCTTCCCATTTCTGATCTAATGGAAACTTGTGGAAAAGGAATGAAGGGAAGAGAAATTTATGTATCTAGCAAGCAGAAGAGGATCTATTTTCCCCTGTAAATGAGGAGATGTATCCAGATTTTGTGATTAGTTGACCCTGGCTGGTCATCAGGTACCCATCACTCCCCCTTCTTAACAGGACAGGGAGATAAAATTATGAGAAAAAGCTCATGAGTTGTGATTGGGTTGAGATAAGGACGAGCAGGTCACCTACAAATTACTGTCATGGGCAAAACAGAATCAAGTTAGGGAATTTTATTTAATCTATTGCCAATGAAACAGAATAGGATAACAAAAAATAAGAACAAATCTAAAACCACCTTCTCCCACCTCTCCCTTTTTCCCAGGCTCAGTTTCACTCCCAACTCTTCTACTTCCTTACTGAGCAGAGCAGGGTGGTGGGTAATGGAGGTTGTGGTCAGTTCATAATGCATCTCCAGGGCTCTTTCCTCCTCATGCTCTTCCCTCATCCAGTGTGGGGCCCCTGCCATGGGATACAGTCATTCACGAACTACTCCAATGTGGGTCAATTGCATGGACTGTAGTTTTTCAAGAACTACTCCACCACGCGTCCTTTCCATGCACAGTACTTCAGGAACTAATTGCTCCAGTGTGAGCTCCCTGTATGGGGTCATCAGTCCTTCCAGAAAATCTGCTCTGTGTGAGCTCCTTTCCATGGGCTACAGTTCTTTCCAGGAACCTGCTCCTGCATCTCTGGTGTCTCTAAGATTCCTTCAGGACATATCTACCTGCTCTGATGTGGGGTCCTCCACAGGCTGGGTCCTCCATAGGATATCTGCTCCTCTGTGGACCTCCATATTCTGCAGGCAGATAACCTGGACCTCATGGTTTTTTTCCGTGGGCTGCAAGGGAAGCTCTGCTCTAGGAACTGCAGCACCTCCTCCCTCTCCTGTTTATATGCTTCTTCTCGGTGTCTGAAGGGTTGTTTTATTACATATTCTTACTCCTTTCTCACAGCTGCTGTGCATCGTTTTTTACCCCTTCTTAAACATGTCATCACAGAGGTGATACCAACAGCACTGATGGGCTCAGCTTTTGTCCAGTAATGGGTCCATCATAGAGCAGGCTGGAGCTGACTCTGTCTGAAATGAGGGCAGCTTCTGATGTGTTCTCACAGAATTCATCCTGCATCTTCCCCATTACCAGAACCTTGTCACAGAAATTCAGTACAGAAATATACACAAATTTAAAGGTATATGCTGTTAGGAGAATGAAAGAATACACCATTTCACACCGAAGACTATAAAATATTGTTTAAGATACAACAAAGTACAAGTGTTTATTTTAAACCTGAGCAGGTTTTTTGCTACTTTGATAATTATTTCAAGAACACGAACAGAGAAATTCACCAACAATGACAACAGCTTTTCCCCAGATGTCTTTATTCTATAGGTTTCAAAACAGGGGAGCACCAGAGACTGCAGGATATAAGCCTTTGTTCTAGATCAGTTTTGGATTTGTTCTGGAATGATGGACAGTTCCCTGATTTTTAGCAAGGAGAGGATCTTTAATCTTAAACACCAAGACCTTCTCATAATCAAAGACAGAAGGAGAGTAGTTCGGCACTTCCAGATAAACTTGCTTATGCCTTATTCAGATCCATTTATTCTGAATATGTTTGGAGTTACTGTTCTCTTTTCCAAATTATCACAATATTCTGTGAAGAGTTGCTCTGTAGGGCTTATTTTGAATGTAGGGACAAAGAACAGGAACTACCTGTTGAGAGATGGGTCCATGCAGCCATTTTGAGGATAGGGACTAGCTTCTTGAGTGTTGCTTTTTGTGGAAGCAATCTTAAGGGCAGAATTTATATAAGAATCCATTAGGGACAGACACAATTGGATCTATCATAGCATATAATGACTTTCTGGGCCACATGTCACTTTGCTTTGCATCTTGTAGGCAATTTGTGAATGGCAGTTGGTGAGACAAGATCTACTATATATATTTTCCTGTAGAATATTGAACATGACACAATAAAGTATGATTTTAATCTCAAGATAAATAATAAAAAATAACATAGAAAAGCTGTTAGTAAATACTGTAAAAGGAAGTACTCAAAGGCACTTTCTGATAGTGTAGTTATTTATAAACTTCTCCTGTGCACATGCTAAAAGACTCATTAAGGATAGGGATTCTGGATAAGAGTAATAGAGTGCATTGTGCAGTGGGTGGCATGAAGTAAATACTCAATAGGCACTGGAGAGTCCTTGTTCAGGGACCAAGCTCAGGAAGTGATGTAAACTGTTCACAGAGCACTTAATTTGATTCTATCGGAGATTTATTTCAGCATGTGATTGATGGAAACTGACTAAGTGGTAGTGTGGCAGAAGTACAAAAGCTATTGAACTATTAATGTTATTTATAAGGGCAAGACTAACTGTGATAAGCAAGAAACAATATGAAATATTTGTTTGCTTATTTGGACTGAAACCCCTTCTTTTGTGGGGATCCAGCACAATTGCACAGGCTTAATAGAAGCTAAAGACAAGTGCAGACCTACTGGAGTCAGCATAGGCTCTCCACTGTACAGTGGTGTGGGAAGCAGGTTAGGGCTGAGAGTTTTTACAACAGATTTTGAAAATACTTTGGTCAAAAAAACCATAAACACAAAGGCTCTAAGCTTCCTTGGATTCAGAAAATGTTGTTCTTCATCTCTGACCTGTCAGATTCACTGGGCTTTGCCAATTCACCTCTCTTGTTAAGGACAGCAGAAACAGATAAGTAAGCAGAGCGGCAATCAGTATTCTTTGTATTTGACAACTATTTCATCTCCCAGAGAAATCACTCCTTCCTTGGGTTCCACACTTCCTGAGAGCTTGGAAACCATGAGAATATAAATATATGCCAATCAAGTGGTTAGCATAATAGCATATGGTGAAATTATATTTAAGCATCAAACTACTTTGATTGGCCAATTTCCTATCTAGTTATTCTTTAATTACCACCTCCCTGAACATGTCTTTTAGAAATACCTCAGCTAGAAAGTAGTCTGCAATGTTTTATTCTCTTTAGACCTAATTTATTCAAAATATTCCAACTCCTGCATATTGGCCAATATATGGCAGGCTCCTGGGCCAGCAACAGCAACCTAAATTGGTGAGTTAGTGACTAGCTACTGAACCCAAGGAGGAATACAGGTAATAGATCTGAAAATATTTGTATGAAATAATTCAAGAATCTCTTGCTCGTGTTTTACTGCATGACCTCAGTCTCTGACTCATTTAATACTCTTTCACTGAACTCAAGTAGAGGGATCAGGCACACTAGCATTCCACTACATGAATTCCCATGGTACCATTTAACTTGTAGGAGGAAGGGTTAAAGTTACAGGTGGCCTTGCATTTCTTGGGAAA
Organism: Phaenicophaeus curvirostris; assembly: GCF_032191515.1. Lineage (NCBI taxonomy): Eukaryota > Metazoa > Chordata > Aves > Cuculiformes > Cuculidae > Phaenicophaeus > Phaenicophaeus curvirostris. Next base: position 15,241,864 of record NC_091397.1, on the reverse strand, counting down.
GGTCCTACTTCATGCACAAGTCTCCTCAACAACTAAGCAAGGCCAGCCACTTTGTCAATCAAATTGTAATGAGTAGAAGTCTGTCCAAACATCTGCCTTTCTTGTCTGGTTTCCCTGGGTATTCTGCTTGGATTTTGCTGCATAGAAACACTTGACATGAAAGAGCTTGCTTACTTCACAGGGAAAAGCACAGCAGCTTCTGGGACTTGTGTCTTATTTGCTTTAGCTAGACAGTCATCTGCATGACAGAGAACAATTTTTAATTTGATGCTGGTGCACTGATTAACAGTGCAGGTCCCTTTATAGATATCTGTTTCTTAGACTTGCCAATCAGCAGGACTAAGCCATGAGCTTGTAGCAATTTATTTATAAAGAGTGAGTGGGTGACAGCCTCCTATCAGCTAATGTTGGCATATTATCTACTAGAAGAAAAATAAAACTAAATATTTTGTCTCCTAAGAATCAAAGTAGGAAAGAACAGGAAGAATGTGTGGCATTTCTACCCAGTGCATCAGGCAGCCATTTTCTAGATAATAATTAGGCATCTTTCCTTTATTGACATCATCGGCTGGATTTTTGCAGAAAATGAAGTATTTGAAGTAATACGATATGCATGATCTGCTTTCAAGCTTATTCAAAGTTCATAGAGGCCAAGGAAAGTTTTGTCTTAACAGAGCTTTGAATCAGGAGTTATTTTGCTCTGTAAGGTCTCCACTGTTCAATTATCTGCAATATTTAAGTGATTTTTTCTTACGAGAACAAGCTTTCTGACAGTTCTTGTGGGTCACCAGGTTAAAATAACATCTAAATATCTTCCAACTGGCTATATCCTACTTCTGACCAGAAACAGGATGCATAGAGATTATATTTATTTTTGCAAAAATTTTTTATGGTATTTTTTTCAGAAGCATCCACACAAAAAATATTTGATTTGTATTTTAGGCTCAACATTATGTCTTCTGTCATTATAAGCGTGTACCCCCAAGGATCTCTGTAAGTTTGGTAAAATGCTTGTGGTAGAAAGATCTCTAAACAGTTCAGTTGAACACAGAAATAGTACTGCCCCTCCACTACGTCTATGCCCCAGACACCAGCTGAAATGTAGTGATCTCTCGGCCATGTCTGTTCCATCAGAAGAATGAAATAGTAACTAGGCAAAAGCACTATGATTATGTTCTTTCCTTTCTGATTGTTGGCTTTAGCTGGGTTATCAACTGGCTTCACTGGGGCTATGCAGTCACTGAGCTGAGTTCAGATTCCCTGCTGTTGCAGCACACTGGACATGTCCAGCCGTGCCCACATCCCACACACCCAGAATGTGAGCATGAGTATGAACCCTGCCAGTCACTAAACCTGCCTGGGCTTAGCCAGAGCAGCCCCTGTAGCTCATCAAGTTCGCCCTGACAGGCAGGCTTGGTGAGGGCTGGAACTGCTGTCTGTGTGACAGTGTGGACATTAGGCTGTGCCTGCTCGAAGCAATAAATAGCCACTGCGCATTGGATTAAGACCTGGCCCACAGCCCCCTCTGCTCACTGCTATTGGCTCCCTGGTGCTGCTTAGACCTGCACAACAGCAAGAATAAGCAGTACCATTCACTGGTATCATCGGGGGTGTCTTTCCTGCAGGTGGGTGGAGGAGGGAACCTGACTTTGTGAAAGAAGCACTCTTCCTTGTTTTGTATCCTGCTCCTGTGGCTCAAGATAACCCTGATTACTGCTGACGTACACACATAAAGTAAAAAGTAAAGTATTGCATGGTGTCTGAAACACTGGTTTGATGCTAGTTTTTCTTGTCTGGTCCATATATTAATTTGACCAGGTGTATTTTCCCGCTTGCATTCAGGCCATCTTGAGTGTCTGTTACAGTGATAAAATGTCTCATGTTTCCATGAAACAGTCAAGCTGAGTCATAGGGGTACTCAAAAAAGAAAAAAAAAAGAAAACCAAACAGAAGTCATGTCTTTAACATTTCAGGCAAAACAGGAATGCAATTTAGAAAAGAAAATTGTAACAATACAGGAAGTCAAAAGTAGATATTTCACCAACCTTCTTAAGCTGAGATCTCCACTCAAAGGAAAATTCTAAGATTTCCATACTCACATGATTTGACAGGCATGCCATAATACTTGAACAATAAGTATCTGGAGGAATATGAGAGAAAGATGATGGAATTGTCTTAGGCCTTTAAGACTGCTATCACTTATCCTTTTATGAAAATTGTACATGATTTTCTTCAGGACCTGGACTCTGTGTGTTGTTTGTTGGATGTCGCAGCTGCTGCCCCTATCTTTGCTTTTTAATTTTTCTAATAGGTAAGGCAATAACATAGGGAAGATGGAATGTGCTATGCAAGTGCAAAGCACAAGCCAGGCTCATTGATTTTAGTGGAAATTAAGGCCTACATCTATATTTTATGCTTATATAGCACATTCCATCTTCCACACTTTTCCATTTAGGGGATAACATTGTCGCTGGAGAGAACACATCACATTCACTTCTGTATTATTTAACCATATAATGCGATAGTGATAAGATCAAGATGTTTGGCACTAAAATCCCAACTGTTTCAGCAAGTACTTCATGGTTGCTTGGGGTGTCATATCTGGTAACAAGCTTGTTCATCATCTTTGCTTTTTCCTTGTGGAACAGGTAATGAGTGGTAATTCGTGTATCTCTTTCTTTAGTCATCCATTGCTCTGTTGCAGAAACATTTGGCCTTCACTGGATAGGAATAACTATTTCCTTGAGTTGGGTGTTTTTTCTTTTGTTTTGGGTTGTTTTTTTCTTTGTGTTGAGTTTTGTTTCTTTCTGTTTTGGGTTTGTTTTTTCCCCCCCTTCATGTTAAAATTTACAAATTAATTCACATAGGGGATTTTTATGCAGAGCTGCAAAACCTGAGACAAAGAACTGTCTTTGTCTTAAGTACAGGACAACTTGGAAGATCCTGTCTGATACAGACTAATAATCACAGGCCACTCACTTCATCAGTCTCTTCTTCCATTTTTCTATCTCTAAAAATGGGACAATCTAACACGTGTGCTTATTGTGGTAACATTAGGAAATGTTTATGTCACAACGCTGTTATTAGCATAGCATTGTTTACTCCTGCAAATGTTGATTAAGGACACTGAAATTATCTGGATGATAACAGTAAGGTAAAAAAGGAAATGAAAATGAGGCTTTAATTACTCTCTCAGTGTGTAAAGGAACACAGATAAGGCCATTCCCAAACACAAGCTATAAACAGGACATTACCCAGTGAGTACAATCTTGTCACATATTTTGTCTCTGGGGATTGCATCTCAGCAAAACCTCATCTTTGCTGCCTGCTGCCACAGGCTACTAGCCTGGAACCAAGTTCTCAAACATAATGAAAAGTATAAAGACAAAGAAAGTTAATGGCTGCAACAGCTTATATGGGTCTCGATTCCACAGATTGGGTGACCTTGTATAGAGCTGCTTTCATTACACGCAGTGGTGTGCTATGGCTTCAATTACATGGGTGCTGCTGTGTTACTGCTTTGCCTACTGACTCTAAGATACTGCCTGGATAAATATTACCTCCTGAAGGACTGCATTGAGTCAACTGCATGCACTAAGCTAAAAGTGATGAAAATTTCTTCTGGATGAGACAAGTTAACATTGCTCTTGCTGACTCAAACAGTGAGAGAATGCCTTGTGATTCATTTAGTAGAAATGCTGCTTTTGTCTAAAAGTGAGTAACTGTTCCCTTGCTTAGGAGTCACAACCTCTGCTCACTGCTTCTCCTAATTTGGTTGATGTTAACCTCAGCTTGCTGTGATGCTACTACATCAACCCATGTGTGTCTTGTCCTTACTGAGAAAGTCAGTCACAGACTACATGGCATGTCAAATACCAGCCACTGTCTTCACTTCCATTCACTTCTTGACAAACTTAAATTCTCAGAAAAGTCAAGATTTTTTAATCTGAAAAAGTGTGGAAAACTGTGACACAATATCTATGATGCCTGCAAGAGTCTTGAAAAATTATAAATTTGTTTCACTGAGTATTTTAAAACTTGACAGTTCATCACTGTTTCCTTCACAAACTCAATTTTTCCCCATCTCCTTCATTTTAGATTTTTCACCTTTGGGTGCCTTGGAGGTGCACACCAGCAGTGTACATATAACATACAGAATCACTTAAAAATCCACGAGTTCCAGCCCCCATGCCATGGGACACCTTCCAGTAAATCAGGCTGCTCAAGACCCTATCCAACCTGGCCTTGAACACTGCCAGGGACAGGGCATCCACAGCTTCCCCAGACAATTTGTTCCAGTGCCTCAGCACCCTCATTGTAAAGAATTTCTTTCTAAAGCCTAGTCTAAATCTTCCCCTCTCCAATTTATAGCCATTCTCCCTAGTCGCATCACTACATGCCCTTGTAAAAGGTCGCTCCCCAGCTTTCTTAAGGTATTTTTAGAGCCTTCTCTTCTCCAGGAAGAACAAACCTCTCTCAACCTGTCATTGTATGAAAGGTGCTCCAGCCCTCTGATTGTCTTTGTGGCCCTCCTCTGGCCATATGATTTGGACAGTGCAGATGCAGCAGCATGCAGTGCAGATGAGAAAGCAGCTTTAAGTAAGTACCGAGTATCTCATTCAGAGTCTGCTTTCATCAACTTTTCCCCTCTTGGAGCTCAGGAAGAACAGAGGGGAGAGCAAGAGGTTTGCCATAGGCTCTCCATTACATTCCTAGTCAAATTTCTAGTTACTACTTTAGACCTCTGCCAGAATGATTGTTTCTGGTACTTTGTGCTAAATCTAGGATGATTGCAATCTATCACAGGATTAATAGTCTCTAGCCCCATGAAATATATACCAGTCATCTATGTAGATTTCAGCAGCACACCTATTGGAGCTGGTAATTGAATCTGGTTAACATTCCCCAGTTCTCATGTCCCTAAACATTCCTGGGTTTCTGCAGCTACAACTATGCCAGTAAACTGAGTAAGGTCAGGGCATGTCCCAGGATCTGGCACATCACCACCTGTACTGTAAAACTATAAACAAGATATGTGACGTGTCTTTGGACCAGGAAATCCAATACTTTTCCAGACAAGTAGGGGACATGGATCAGCATGGGCTAGAGACGGTCCTCAGCTCGCAGCTTAGATGTAACTGCCCTGCCTGGGAGTTAGAGAAAGGTTGGGTAGACATGGACTGTGCTACTTCAATTTGCTGTAGGTGGGTCCACATCAGTGTTTTAGTTCAGATCGGGCATATGTATTAGAAGCTAATTTCCTGATTGTTTCCCAGTTCCTCATAGCCCTATCTTGAATCAAATAAAGGGTACAAGTATTCTCTGTCATCCAGAGAGTATCTTACCACGAAATAAAATTATTCTAAGTGTGCTACTGTACCGTAATTCCCAAGCTACTATCTAAGGTAGATATAATGAAACAAAATATTTCTGTTTAAAAAAAGTGTATCAGAGTCTTGATGTACCTTTGAACTTTGGAGGTGACCTTCATTACCACATCGGACCTTGAGACTTGAATGTAACATTGGATATTTCTTTCCCCTCATGCTCCTCTAACAGTAGTATCCTGTGTAAGATGGTTTAGATTGTAAAGGGGCCATCTAAAAACTCAAAAGTAGATTTACTAAATCTTAGTGCCCAAAACACACTGGGATTTATCCACGAGGAAAAGCTGTCCCGGAACCATAGGAGAGAATCAAAGAATCATTAAGGTTGGAAAAGTCCTCTGAGATCATCAAGTCCAATCATTAGCTCAGCATCAACAGGTCTAGAAAACTATGTCCCGAAGTGCCATGTCTACACGTTTTTTGAACATCTCCAGGCACGGTGACTCTACTACCTCCTGTGCCACAGCCTGGTCCAATGCTTCACCACTCTTTCAGTGAAGAAAATTTCCTAATATCCAACCTAACCCCCACTGGTGCAACTTGAAGCCATTTACTAGATTTGAGTCCTTGCCATAGATAAGTTCTGCAGAAGGTACAGCAAAATCAACATAAAACATCGTGGAATAGATGGACCATAATTCTCACTTGGCCACAAAAAACCAGGCAGTCTTGAATGGCAAGTTTGCCATGTTATTATGGTCCTAGTTGGTATACAGGGATCTACTGCTTAAAGGGAAATTTCGTAGGAGAATTGTAAATGGGATGTCTTCTCCAGATGATATTTTCAGCTTGCCCAGTTAGATGAAGTCCCACGCAGTATCTGTGAGTTTGTAAAACTTTTTCATTGAAATGTTGCTGCTGTATTTGTAAAATGGAAAACAGATACTAACTGATTCAAAAAGGAAGCTTTTTCAGAGGAAGACTTGAGTAATGAATATCTACTGAAAGCTTTGGTTAATTTTATGGACACATATCATGCTTTTCCTATGCACAGCATGGCTAACAAATTAATTGAAAGTCATTTCTTGGGGAGAACATTGCAGGACTTTCCACGATGATCTAAATGGACATAAAGATCAATGAGATTGTGCCAAATGTTCTGTGACAAATAGTGTCTATCTTCTGTATTTCTACAGTTCTCCTTTTGCCACTCCTCACGTGCCCTCACAAAGGTAATCAGACATCCTAGTGAGTGTATGGAAACAACTATTAGAAGATGAGAGATATTTAATGTAGTAGAACTAGAAAAAGTTTGCCTTTAAGTTGTTTACGAAACAAGCTATTTTTTTGTATTGTGCAAGGTTTAGATATCTTCTTGGTATACTCTGTACTCTGAGGAGTTATCACTTAGCTCAAACCCTGGAACACACTTACATGAAACTATAAGAAATCCTTCTCTGGCTGTCCATCTGCCTAGCAGATGGACATGATAGGTCTGACTTCTTTTTTTGACTTTTTTTTATGTCCTCCTCTTTCCCCAAATCTAGTTGGCAGATCTTGTAATTTTCTGAGCTGACCCTTGCAAGGGCTTGATATTGAACCTACCATCTGGCCAATAATGAGACCAGCTGGACACTAACACCAAGACTTAATTCCAGATTCACATTCTTTTCATCTGGCTCCTTTCCTACCTGCTTGATCTTGCTCTGTTTAGACCCAATGGACATCATGCAATGCAAATTCACATAAAGTTCTTAGCCAACCTTTTCATACCTGGGTACAATTCGTGATGGCAGGAGTATTGTTTTCCCATCCCCTCAGGCAACATTTTATTGTTGATTGTGGACCATATAGGATGCCAAAACCAGAAAATCCTGATGAAACTACTGTCACTTTTAATAAGTCGCAATAACTTCCAGTTACAGCAATAGGTTCAGATAAACCACTGGATCACTTCCCTCAGAATTTAATTGAACCACTGCTTAACTCATGGGTTTGGTTGATGTAACAGTGTACACAAATTCTTAATTCATAAGAAACAAACAATTTTGTGTTGTTAAATTAGGGATCATCCTCTAGGACAATCAGAACAATTGTATCTGACAAAGGATCTTGGTACACTGCATGCTACTGGATCCACCTAGGTTGTTAAGTATGGCAGCTGACTGCCTAAGACATATTTTTATTCTGTTTAAGCTTACTATAGGACTCCACCATATCTGCCTCTGTCATGTCACTACTATCAATGAAATGAGAGTTAGAAGATCTAAATGTGGATGGACAAACAACTCACCATAGAGACAAAAGGAGTGGGCTTCTCTGTAACGGAAGATGACCCAGGAGCTGAGCACAGAAACAAAGCTAGTAGGGCACAGATCTCACTAGCACAGCCCCACAGTGCCCCAGCAATATGAACAGGGCATATCCAGGGACAGAAGCTAGCTTCAGCTTAGATTCAAGATTGCCAAACAAGTCTGTAGTGATGAAGTCAATCCAGGAGGCCAAGTCTGCTTGTCAGGGTCAGAATTTACATCAATAGGGTTTATGGCCAGGCGTAGCTGAAAAACGGACCAAGGCTTTTGTGCAATAAGCTTAATGGTTCCTGCCAAAACACAGAGGGTGAGAAGAATAAGATCTACTATCCTCTGTAAGTTTAGTTTTGGTAACATGACACCACAGAGGTCTCAATTTCAAGCAAATAAATAAAAATATGAAGTGGTTATACTCTTTCATGAATGTACTGAAATGCATCCTCTTTATTGCTCCACAGACAAGCGTTTGTCTTTATTAACATGATTTTGCAGACATTCTATCCATGAGAGACTGTAAAGTCTATGTCCATGCAGTGATAGTTTCCCCGCTCCTATCCAATAACATGCCAGTACCATATCTTCTCAGAAGAAAAAGATCATTCCCCTCAAGGGGAAAATCTTGTTCAACATCTGTTCTATGTCTTCTGCAGCTCCTGTTGCTGCCTCTAACACAGATAAGACCACTCTCAAGTGTAAAGACCCGTTTTGAAAATGATCAGTTTCTTGCCAGCCGTTAAATGAAGTACAGTGCAAGGACAATTCTTCACATGTCCATGGAGACAAGTTAATGATACTATGTTAATTAGGTGTGTGCTGTTCCTGTTTAGCAAGCCTTACTGTGCATATACCAAGGCCTGCACACCCTGAGTCCTCTGAAGCCTTTTGTGTCAGGCCATTGATTTATGCTGTTGTTGTTGCCTTAGAAAGCACAGAAGGGTTCATCTTGCCAGAGATGTGGGATCAATCCTGTAATTACAGTCCATTAGCAGGGAAGCTACTGTTAGGGCTCTCTTACATTAGAAATAGACCATCATTTCTAAAACTGTCTAAAACAATGAGGTCTATGAAAATAGCTCCCAGTTGTGAGTAAGAGGCTTGTACAATCAGCTGGAGAAGCAATTGCATTGGAGCACAGGTCAGCATGGAGGAGAGATGGTCCTTGTCTCAGTGCATTAAAGGCAATACACTATGGCTATGGCAGGTTCCCTTAATTTCTGAGTGACTGTCAAGACTGCTTTTGAAAGCAATCTGCCTCCAGGTTGTTTTCTCCAGAAAGATTTCCCATCAGGTTTCTACTTAGTGTTTTGCACCCTGTCTTTTGCTTTGTCTGGGAGTACTTTAAGGAATTGCTTTCAGATTCACCATTCTGTTTCTTACAGACACTTCCAGGCCTCTGCCTTACCCACCTCCATCTGTGACTTGAGTGTTGAACCAATGCACAACCCTTCATCTCTCCTCCTACCCAAATCTCTGTTGATGAATTCACTTTGGTATTTCCAACTATTTAATTCCAAAAGCTGAAGTATGGCTGTAGCTGAATGTTATGCTTTTCGTGGTCACATTGTCAAGATCCAACTGCTGTTCTGAAGTGTAATATACTTCTTCTACTACCTTTGTGAGAACAGGTGCCAGCCATCTGACATTGGGTGATGGGTATTTGCAAGCTCAAACAGCCAGGTTATTAAAATATTGTTAAAAGAAAACACTGGCTGTCAGTTGTAAACTTGGCTGCCATTGGCTGCCCTGCATCACCAGACACTCAGAATGCCAAGTTGGAGATATCTCTTTTGGTAAATTATATAGCTCTAATTATATCGGTTCTAATCTCTGCAGTCAACAACTACCAAGCATCTGTATTTCCTTTGTTCTGTTACAGCTCCACCCAATGAAACAGCAGATTGAAGACCTGTGTTGCTGTTTTCTAAGGCTCCAAATTGTGTTAACAGGCTAATAGTAAGATCATGTCCTGCATTTGCCAGATTTGGCCTTTTTCAGACAACCTTCTATCCCATGCATTGACTGAAATGCAACACCATTTCTGTGAATATATGTTCAACATTGCCTCCACCACCTCCTTTTCTCTCACTGCTGAAGAACAAAAGAAAATCTCATAGGGAGAAATCTAAAGATTATTAATAATGCCTTCTTCCCTAGAAGGTCCGTTCAGACCAATCCATCTTTTCTTCCACCAGTTCCCTGTCCAGCTGTCAGCAGTCCCAGGTACAGTGATACTCAAGCCCCCCGGGCTAGGTGGGCCTTAGTAATGTATCTTCTGTTACTGGAACAGTTTATGCTAATGAATCTCCCTGGACTGCAGCCCAAAGACTGTACATAAAAGAACTGAAATCAGCACTCCCTAGTCTGCAATTCTTAGTTTAGTCTCTACATGGGTATTATAATCTTTCTGGGCAGTCCTTCTAAAGGAAGGGCAATCTCACTCAATGACTTATAGCTTTTTTCTCTTTCAGCTAGGTCAGCAAGCATCTTTAGCCAACAAAGTGTTTAACTCCTTAGCAGCAAGGATTGCACTGGATGACATTTCCCTGGCTCTTCTACAAGAACAATGTCAATGATGATTAAGATCATCATTAATGATTATCTGTTTAAAAAACTCAATAATGTGGATTTCTTGGCATGCAGGTACAGCTCAGACTTTTGGGAAATTCAGATCCACTTGCAGAACCGTATCCTTATAACCTCCCTGTAATATATCCACAGATAGATTTAGGGAAGCTTGGAATTAACAACATGAGCCTGTTTCAATCTATGCGTTGAATGGTATTTGAGCAGTACCTTTTGGAGTACACATTAATGAAGCATTGTATTGTACTTACAGCAGCTCCCCTATTTGCCTGATATGTTGCACTTAGTACTTCAAGAGTTTCTTTCCCTGGACATGGTAGAAAAGAATATCCAATTAAGAACCAGGAAGATGTTCTTCCATCAAGTTAGCAACTATTCCTCATTTTGTCGCTTCTATCACCCTCCGTGTAAAATGCTGCCCAAATAATTGCATTTTATTCCTCTCCCGTGATCCCATTCTTGTCCCAAGTGACCTTCTGGATTCTCAAGGTAGCTTTATTTTTAAAAAGAAAAATCTACACAAAATATGAGAGACAGACAATATTTAAGGAACATAATCAAATATTCCATATTGTTGCACATAGATTTAAGGGCTCTCTCGAACCACCTGTCTGAGCAGCAAGTAGCAGTAGGTATCACTCTATTTCTGTACAGTTTTGCAGAAGAGAACCAAGCAACTGTGCTGCATGCAGGTTCATAACATCAGGGGAAAGATGTGCTGAGTTGCAGTGGAGGCTGGCACTCAGAGAAGACTCTCCATTCTAAAGCTGGACCAACAACCATCTTTTCCATTAGATGATTGTGTGATGCTTTGTCGTACAAGTGCTTTACTGTCTCACGGTCATGGTGTATCTGCTGTCGCAGGCACCAGGAAAGGAGATGACATGGGTATAGAAAGCTGAGCAGGTTGATGCTGTGTGACAGTGGGCAATCACCTGGGTCTGAGAGTACATTAGGACATTAAATCCAACCCTCAAAACTACTTCTCCAGGCACAGAACAAAACTGAGCACTTCTGCTTCACCTTCCTATATGCTCCTGACTCTTACTGTGCTCTGTGGGTGACAGGGCCAACACAAACTTGCCCTGAGGACCTATGCATGTTCATCTGCCACATTGGGTCACAGGAAACTGAGTAAGGAGCCTGAAATATTTGCATGACAAGCCTGTACAACAGAGCCTGGGCTGCCCGTGCTGAACCAGCACAGCAACACTTCATGTTGGTGCCGCTATAACCTCCCTTCATGTCTGGGAGTTTTTCAGTGAGCTCTGGTATAGCATGTGTGAACCAGATTGCAGTGTTGCAGACAAATACCTGATTTCAACCAAGAAGAAGGACAGTTTTGAATCCCTCAGGCACAGGCAGAAATTTTCAAAAGTAAGTTATAGCAATTATGGGAGAATCTTTGCTAATGTTCCTCTTCGCTGGCTGCTGCACCAGCACAGAAGCCACCCCATTCTAAAGTGCTTCCTCTCCAAAAGAAAATACAAGAGTTACAAAAAGCTATCTAGAAATTACAAGGAATTACAAGGAAACAGACAGAGAACTGGTCAGCCAACAAACACTAGTCTCAGCACAGCAGCAGCCTGCCAATTGTCACATCTTTTGCAGTCATCACAGCAAGAGAGAATTTTTAAAATGGATTTGAAGGAGGGGCAGCAGCCACAGAGGTGCTTGTTTGAAAATTGAGAAAGGGAAGGAAGAAAAAACTGAATAACAATTGAAGTCCAGAACAACATAGAGTGAGTCTTAGCTTTTGTTTCTGGGACTGAGCTGGTTTGGTTTGCTCTGGGGTTTTTTGGATGGGGAAAGACAGAATCTTTTCTATTACATGAAAACACACAAGCGCACATGCACATACACACACATGCACAAAACATCCTGTTTTCCTTGTTAACATGGTTTCATTGCGTATACCTCAGAGCTTTTGTTACGGTTACATTTGGTTCTTATTTATCTGTACTGCCCCCCTTATGCCTCTGTTTCACATCCACCTATTGTTTGCCTGAGGCCTCTTTTAAGCCTCTCTCCTCACAGTACCATTGAGGCCTTGTGCCAGTCTTTTTCTTCTTTCCCTCATAGAATTGTTTCTATCTGTCTTTTCAGTATTCCCAGCATTTGTTCTTATTTTAAGCCTTCATTTTTCTATTATTCGTTTTTCCCCCCACTATTTCTCCCTGTCATTCTGCTTCTGCCTCTTTTTCTGTCATGTTTGTCTTCCCTGCATTAAGCATGCCCTTTACCTTTATTTGTCCTCAAGATCAATTTCAGTCTGTGTCTTCCTCCCTGCCCCCTTCCTCCATTCTGTTTTTTTCATTCCCCTTCTCTCTTTTTGATCCTTTTTTCCATGTTCTCCTTTCCCTGGAGAGCCTGTTGGCATTTTAGGAGCACTTTGGTGTATAATATTTGTTTGTTGTAAGACAAAGATTCAAGGTCCACCTTGACAAAGAAGATATCTCCACTGACTTCAGTGTATCTGCCTGAGTGCTGCAACTTGTAGGATTTGTTTTCTTCCAGAAATTAAGTTTCTGAAGGCTTTGACTGCAAAGAGAACTATTTACATATTAAACGTGTTTGTGGTCAGTATTTGAACTCAGTGTGCTTCAATGTGACTACTTAGGTCAGAACAAATGTCTTTTTCCTGCTACCTATTTATTTCTTATTAAAAACATATGAAATTATGTTGAAGAAACATGATCTAAGCTGGGGAGCAGTTGAGAGATCCTTTCTGTTTTAAAGGAGCAGACTTGCCTGACAGAAGCGATGCTACACCAGCTCTGTGCTCGTGAATCAGTAGATGCTGTCAATGTGAAGAAAATAATTTTAATGTTAGCATTTGGGATATTCTAGATTCTGTCTGCCTTGATGCTCTGTCTTCATCTTCACAGGGTGAAAACACTGGGACATCTGAGTTTTATTCCATCAAGCAGAAAAATATAAACCACATCTAAAGACACTATGTAAGAGTTTTCACATCTTCTACATTTTAAATAGTTTCATTTCTTGTTACCTATTTATGTTAGGGTTTTTTTCACTGCTGACGAGAAGTACAGATCCAGAAGAGGACAGCTGGGCTGAATATGTGGGAAGCAGTCATGGTGATCTTAATGTGAAAGGTCTGAAACGCTCTCTATTAGCCATATGAGTTTTATGTGTTGTAAAAGGAACCATCAAATTCAAGTCAGGTTCCTTGAACTGCAGGAATTATACCTTTTCCCCCTTGTTAAACAAAATGAAAAACATGAAAAAAATATACAGAGGAGTTGTTTAGTTTAATATGTTTTTAATTAAATCCCAGCATTTGATACGAGTATCCATCCTGCATGAAGAGATACATCAGGAAATTTTTCAGTGCCATCACACTCTGGTTAAGTTCCTGCCTATTTCTGACTGGTGGTATATTTCCCTATTAAAAAATGTTCATCATGTTTTCCTTCTTGCTACTTCCATGGTATTATTTCTTCCCAGCATCTTTTCTTTTTCAGCCACAACCAGACAAATTACTTCTCACACATACATGTTTCCCTCTTCCACTTTCATCTCTCGTGTTGTAGGAACCATTTCCTCTTCCGCTGCCATTATCTCAGATGGGCTTCTCCATATTAGTGACTCTTCCATCTCCTTTCAGACATCAAGAATACCATTCAGTCTCTCCCTTCGATAGCTTGCTTATGCCTTCTGTCACTTTTTCATTTAAATTATAGTTTAAATTATAGCCTCATTGTGTAAGCACTTGGGAGCTATCATTTGCACAAATGACTACAATAAGGCAGACTTGTTCTGTCTTATAAAGCAGCCAAAGTGCACAGGTTGCAGACTGGTTTAGCCCATATCTTAGCCTGATTAAAAAAAAAAGAAAAGAAAGATGACTTGGAAGAGGGTTCAGAACCTGCTACCTGTAGGAAGGGTGCTGCTAGTGCAGAACCATCCCCCCCCCCACCTTTTCTTTTGACATCACATCAAATTATCTCACCGTTTAAAGCTCAGTCTTCCTAGCCTGCCTCTACAGGCAAATCAGAAAATCAGGCACCAGATCTGAGTTGGCAGATAACCTCTGAAACTCCTTTCACCAATGATTTATACTAGGATAGCCCACTTAAAAGCCACAGGTACCTAAAATTTAGTGAGATGGATCTGGAACTCAGCCCCTTGCCTAAGGTGTTGATTATCTAGAAAAGGTCACTAAAATACCTACTGGATTTCCTTCTCCACAAAGACCAGGTCAAAAACACAGCAGCAGCTTCAATGTGAGAGCACCCGCGTGAACTGCAGGTTATCTGTATGACTGAGTGAAACTAATCCATGCAGAGCAGGGCCTTTGCACCACTGGAGTCCAGCAAACTTCTAACAATGGCCACAGCCCAACACATTTTCTGCAGAACTTTCTTTAGGTGTTGTGCCTGTGCCTGAGCTCTGCAGCAGCAATGCCTCAAGTCACAACATTCTTGGGTCCTGGAAATCTGTAGCACAACACTCTGCTACGCCTTTCTTTCCCGAGTCTTCCTCTGGTATGTCTCTTACAGGCAGAATTGAGTCCAAAGCATAATTGTGTGAAGTTGCAAGAACAGGTAAGAACACATCTTATATACCCATCAGACAGGCTCAAAATTAAAATCTAGTATAACAGACAACTCTTCTCAGATCTAGCTGCAAATGGTAAATAAATCCAGCTTGTAATTTAATGATCCTTATGTTTGCAACCAGCAGTGAAAACTGCCTGGGGAACAAAAGCTGAAATTGTATGTGGAAGACAGAATGAAGTCATTGGCAATCATATATAGAAAGCACCTGGATTTTATCATTCTGACCTGGAGATACAGTTGTTAGTTCTGGCCTGAAATCCCCAGCTAGTGAGGGCTGGGCTTTCAGATCAGTCTGCTGGATATTAGATCTGTGCTGCTGCTCATTTCATGTTCATACTCCACATTAGACACCCTGCACTGCACAGAGGCACCATTGCATTACTCCACCAGTCCCTCTGGCTCCCTCCTCCCTCAGCTAAGACCGAAATCATCTTCTTTTCTTAGAATTCATTTCAAAACAGATTCATGTGGTGCCTGCTATTCCCCAACAAACAAATAAATTAGCTGCTGTGATCTGGAAATTTGCATGATGCACTGTACTTAAAGACTGTTAGCTGTGAACTTATTAATTGAAAACCACAGGACTATAATAAGTGTGTCCTTCAGTCTGAACATGAATCCCTTGTTGTAATGAATTTGTAAAGCAATAAAGATGTGTTTTTCAAGGAAAACAACACTGCCTCAGGACAGTTAAGGTCCTGCCTTGCAGGAAAGAGAAGTGCTTTCAGGGAGGGGAGCACAGGGCCCCCCTGCAAAAGCCACGGCACCCTGGCTGCAGGGCACGGGCAGGGCACAGGAGTGCCAAGGGGCAGATGCACTAGCTCTGCCCCTCCTGCTCTTCTTCAACAATCCTGCCTTCACCTGCAGGATGTTTCTCTCCATCCCTTCCCCACAGCCAAGGTGCAGGGAAATGGTTTTTGCCTCCCTCCCACACAGCTGCCCTGGGAACTCTCCCTGCTTCTCCCTCCATTGGCAGCCCTACACACTGGCCAGAAGAAATGATTTAGCCGTCATGTAAGGTCATCATTCAACTGACTCTGTTTTCCTTGCAGAATACTCTTCCTATTGATTTATTTGCTCTGGTTTGGCCATACGTACTCACACTGGCTTCCTCATGCCTTGTATTTTTTATAGACAAGCTGTTTCTCCCTTCTTTCCTTAAGAAAATTCTTAAGCAAACTGTGTTTATTTTGCAAATGTGATGCAAAGACTAAAGACTAGCAAGCCTATGTTTTCTTCAGTGTGTATATGCAAGATAGGTGCCACATATAACAAGTTCTCTATAAGCATTTACATGCCTAATAGGTGAAGTTTGGATCCATGTCCACCTTGACTCACAATCTGTAATTGCCAGTCAGCACTAGAAAATCATACCATATATTTTCAATACTGTATCATATACTTTCATACACATTAGTATTCTCAAACAGGAAAGAGTTAGTTAAACCTGCATTGACAAAGCATGTCAATATTTGGTATGAAACCTAGTAGAATAATCCATTGCTTTGTTTTCTATATTTTTCCCTCTTCTCCATTTTCCTTCATTTATTTAGAAGGAGAAAGACTGCCTCTAGTGCCTGAATTTTAATTCTTTGCTGCACTGTCCTTGGGTAGAACTGAGTGTTTCTAAGAAGCATACACATTGTACAGCAAAAACATGAATGTAGTGCCAGTGCTTCTAATGCCAGGATTCATTGCTGCTTTCCTTATCAACAGCTGTTACATATTATTTTTAAAATATATTGAAAATACTAATATTTATTCTAACTTGAAAATTACAACCCTCAGAAAAATACAAAACAACTGTCAAAGAACCATAGCATTTGTGGGATTTAATTCAAATACCTATTTATATTTCTGTTGTTCCTGACGACAATAGTAGATTACTATTGCATTGCTCTACTAAAATGCATTGCAAAGCCAGGGATTTGTTTTTTTCAGAAAAATATCCTAGCCACGCGAACCTGATACCAATGTTGATTCTAAAAGGTGACACATATACATTGCAAAAAATATTATCTTGTGAAAGATCCCATTTATGGAGTAGAACAAGAGCATGAGACAGGGAACTAAAACTTTTATAGGCAGAAATAGCTGAGACAAATATAGCTCAATTTAGAAATAGAGATTTGCTCTCTGTGCCCTATAAAAAGAAACTTCTTGCTCTGCCTTCAGCTTTTTCTCACTTACCTGCTGTTTGTCAACGCAACATTTTATACCACTGTAATTTTTTATCTAGTGTTAATGTACATGAATGACTGCAGTGGTCCAGCCAGCAAAGCCAGGTATGCAGGGAGTTTAGCAAAGTGCATCATCCAGGGATCCTTCTTCAAAGGGGACTCGAGGTCACTGGATTCTTGCTATTGTTCATAAAATCACAGCTGTAATTTTTACTAATTTTCAGCAAAGTAAAATGAAATCAGAATAACATTTCTGGCTAATTAAAACATTATTTTCCAGCCTACTCTTAATTTTATATCCTTTAGTCATTTTGTATCTTGTATCAAAACCACAAACTTGATATTTGAAAGCTCACTCGCTCTCACTAATCTTTCACAGAGAGGAATTATGATATCTTTTGCTCTGAAATGTAGAACAGAGTGTCTGCGACAGATCTAGCCACTGGGCAAAAACACTGCAGCTCAAAAGCTGCTGTAGGAAAAATTGATTTCAACTTGTAGTCCATCAACTAATTCTAAGAACATTAGAAAAAAAACAAGCTTATATACACTGTCAGTATCTACATTACTCTTTAAAAACTATAAAAATCCAACTAAAAGAAGTCAGCAGCATGGTGATCAAATTTCTGAGGAAAAGTGTACTAGTCTCTCCACAAAATTTTCATTCTTGGTAACATGCACTGCTATTTGTCCAAAGGACACCTTTTAAGAAAAGCATGATTTAACCAGAAAGGCAGGAAAATTATTTGAGCTCACTAAATGAATGCACATGGCTAAAAGATGGAAAAATTAAGCTTGACATTAAAGATACATCAGAAGTTAAAGGGCAAGAAAATCTAACAAATCAAAAGAATATTTTTATATCAGGAAAAGCACAAAAATCTTTCCCACGTCACAGAAGCATGGCCATGTTATGATTTTCTATTTATTTTAAACTAAGAAATATCTTACAGTTATCTCATATTGCTCAGAGAAAATTGGCAAAAGGAGACTTATGGGCAAGAACATGGATTGCCAAACTCTTAAGACATTTTTATTAGATGATCTGTAATGCCTGATTCTAGTTACTTAATGCAAATTAAAGAATGTCTTAATGAAGTGGGAAGGCAAGTCAAGCAATGAATAGATGAAGAAAGAACCTGGAGGGACACTATACTAGATCCAGATTAAACCAAATAATATTAAAATAATGTATCTTTTTGAGGCAATTTACCTCATCAGCATTGTCCTATCTTATCATTTCAGTTGGCCTATCTATTTATGCATTAATGTATCACTAATATGTACCAACACTTTTAAGAAGCTAAAAAAGAAAGAAAATCACCAGGAAAAAAAAGAGAAAATAAGCAAAACAAAGACTCAAAATGTGGCCTTTACATATCCAGCTCTCAGTCAAGCTGCAAGGGATTGTTTTTTTTAAATACAAAATCATCTTCTCACATTACTTCCCTATCAACTCCAGTATTGTTAGAAAGCGTATTTTAATGATCATCCTTCTTAAGTATTTCTTAGGTGATATAAGGAAAACAACTAACCAAACAGAAAGGAACCAAATTCAATTAGAAAAAATCCTTCTCAGCTCATTTAACATGTCAGAAATAAATGGCTGCAGCAAGACCAGTGTCCCCTTGGATTAATCTGGCTATATAGCCAGAGCTGTAATGCTCACTTTATGAATCAAATTTTGAAGCTGCAATTTAATCCTCGGTCAGAAAGTTGTAATGTTTTGCCCTCAGAAACATTAAGGACATACCCATTAGTCCTGGCACACAAAAGGCTGTAACCAAACAAGACATAGAAGAGATGGACACAAGCATCACATGTTCTTCACTGCTGGAGAGCAAACAATAAAAAGACCTCTTTGTCCCACTTGGACAGACTAGCACTGACAATTCCTTAAGTTAAATATATTAATATACAATTGAACGTCTGCTGCAGCTAAACACCATTTCTCTGACTTGGGTGTGCAGTCCACTGGCTGCATCTGCAAGCAAGGCCACAGCAATCTGTGGGGACAGATCTCCCTAACCCCAGAGGCACTGGGGAAATTATGCATGTGTGCATCTTCTTGCAGTGGGGCTAAAGCACTAAGGCTGATTTATTATTTCACAACTATATGCTCAGTAGAAGTCACCAGGTGCAAACTAGGCAAATTGTGTGAGAGTGTGTATGTGTGTCACCAGCAAAGCAGCAATTGAACTTGCAGAGATAACTTATGCCACCATCCTACTCATCATAGCTGTTTTAAAATCACTCTTCTGCATTACTACCAAGAGGTCTCCTTGGAAGCATGAGTCATGTACTTTCTGCGACTCGTGGGCTTCCTTTCTTCTGAATCACAGCAAGTTTATCATGTGGAAGAGCATAACCCTCCACACAGGGGCCAAAAAGGGGTGAGTGAAGGAGAAAAATGGCTTAGATTAAGAGAACAAATCTCTGAAAACAGACGATGAGGTCAACAACTTTTGTTCCCTTTTTCTTTCCTTCCAGAATTTAAGAAGGTAAGTGAAAAAATTTCAATGCATCCACTAAAGAGAGTTTATAATTTTCACCTCATATTCTCCACGGAGGGCATTGTGCTTTTGAATACAGAAACCATCCTCTGATTCTCTCACAGATTAGCTTGGCACATCCTTGTTACTTGCATATCTAACTTCCAACACTAAGTATCAATAGGTGAAAAGCAAAAAAGCAAGGAGATCTGCTTTGTTTAATCTGAGAATTACTATATGCTTACCCAAACCTTATCTACATCCTCCTACAAATATGTGAACCTCTAGGCATGAGAAATATTTAGACACCTACTACTGAAATAAATATGAGCTGCAAGCATGACGTTCCCAGGTTAATCAGGTATCTTAAGTCTACAAAATTAAGTTGAAAATCTCCCAGGAGCAATTCCTCTCTCTCATCGTATTTACTACTTCCCAATGGGCAGGAAATATTTGAAGCCCATATGGGATGGGGAGGGATCTTTAAAAGTAACTGAAAAGAATCAGTGTCTGAAAATGCTTGATTTGGGGCTGTCTCAAGATTCTCAGAAGATTAGCAGTTGGTTGTAATTTTCATCCCAACAGATTAAGCACTCCTTATTAAAAGGGAGGTTTCTCTGGAAAGTGCAAGGAAAATGGCTTCTCAGACCCTTTCTTACAATGTAAAGCACATGGGCATGCTGCTAAGCTCATGTGTTGCCTTTCTACATTCAATGGTTCTTTTTGCAGATGCAAGAGTTTTAGGAAAGAATGAGGACTACAGTTTTCAGCCTAGTAGGATCAAGACAGCTTTTTACATGCTCTAAATCAAGAGCAGAAGGTTCTTTTCCATTTAAGTACTCCCTTCAGGAAAAATGGCTTCAGGATGACTTCTGCAGTTTCTAAAGATTAAAATTATCCCCTGGAGAAAAAGGATACAGTTATAAGGAAGAATAAGTACTGTGAAATGGTTTGGTGTGAAGGTCCTTAGCAGATAAGAAAAACTGGCTGGTTTACTTGTAATTCTGCCTTGCTTGGCTTATGCCTTTGGTTGCACTTCTCCGAATAAAGACAAATCTGTGGTTTGATTGACTGCTTTCAACACTGAACAAATACTGCAAGATATAGAAGGGCACACAAATTTTAGTGCAATGAAAATACATCCAATTGCACTAAATACCTTCTTGGTAGTCCTCCTCCACAAACATTCATGAGAAGTCTTCTCCCCCATCAAAACAAAAATTATACATTCATAGCAGTAAGGTCTCGTACAACTCATAATAGAGCTGAGTGCCCATGGACCACACAACTCATAGTTATGATGATGGACCTGTGCTTCCTCTGAGCAAGGCTGATATATTACAGTTCTTGCAAGTTTGTGGGTTGCTAGTTGTTTGGTGAGATGCTACCAAGTGAACCAGGCAATGATTGTTGATGCAAAGGTACCTGGAGCTACGAAGCCAGAGTTAGTCTACAGTAACTCTGTCCTCCCATCCTGCTCCTTGGCCTCAGGGCACCAAATGCAGTCCAATATGTAACATCTTATGCAGAGAGATGATTCAAAATGTGTTCCATCATTTTATGAACCTGCATGGGACATCTTGAACACTGTCTATTGAACCCAAAAGTTGAGACAAGCTTAGATTTCTCCTGTAGAAAAACTTGGGCACTGACCCAGCAGGTAAAATTCAAACACTGGAAAATGTGGCTGTGGAAATAAACCACAATCTTTCCGAATGCCACTACTGCATTTCCTCAAGGGCTGTGTAGCATTTCCCATACCAGCCTCTGCAGAGGCTGTATGGGCTAGAAGTGGCTTTTGGAAAATGAGATGGTTGCCTTGTAGCTACAACATTCTCTTCAGGCAGGTAACTGTGCTGCTGAGTAACATTAGGAGGCCATGCAGGAGCAGCTGTCTCTCCCTTATTGCCCTTAACATGCCCACCACAGCTACTTGAACTCAAATGGGTGTCAGTAGAGAGCTTCAAACATGCTTTCATGCGCCCCTGCCCTCTGAACCTTAGAAGTCCAGCCTAAACAGTAGCTACAGAGAGAGGTGCCCAAAGCAACCTTTCTGCTTTTGCATCATGTGGATTTGGAGCACAGTCAGTTCATGGGCAATTGTAACCTGGCTGAGTTATCAGCTGAGTATTCCCATAAGGCTCCCTTCTTTAAACCACTGGGAGGTTTATTTCTCAAAAAACCTTCTACAGCAACAGTGATGGTTATGAATTCTTCACCAACCCAGACCAAGGTGTCTTAAGAATGAATGAGGCTCTTTGTACTTATTACATCTGAAGAACATCAAGAGTCTGACTTTACATATATGTACAAAGTGACTTGTTATTGCATGAGCACAGTGAGATCAGTTCTTCTTATAACACATAGTTAAACTATGGACTGCAGAGTAGCAGACTGTTGCGGGTAACAGAAGTTTCTGGGCTTAAAAAAGTTTTTAGAAAGTGCTTGATAAGCAACATCAAGGCCCATCTAAAAGGAAGAACCTGTGTGGTTCAGGACACACAGATTGTATGCCCTGACATACAGATTGCTGTATAGTGGAAAAATATAACAGGGAAGTGTCACTGTATTCTCACCTTTGCTGTTGGCCATCAGCCTTTGGCCATTTTTGGTAACATGCTAACTGGGTATGGTAGATATTTAGTTTGATGTTTTTGTAACCATTCTCACATTCTTTCTTTTTTGACTAGCTTTGTACAGCAGGAGGGGATGTGATACAAGAGGGCCCTTCCTGGGTTATGGGGCCAAGTCATAACAAAGGACTATCCTTTAATCCATTTTGAAAAGGTGCTTTTCAAGAAGGAGAAAGTGTTCCTGCCATTAGGCCAAACTCTTCTTAGATTTTCAGGTTTTATGTAGAGGTGGGCACGAGTCAAAATCCCAGGCATGAACAGCCCAAAGCTGAGATGTGAGATTTCATGGGCTTATAGTACATGTAATCATTTTCTCATAGTGAGAAAATACTCTCTTGCTAGAGAGTAGGATTTTCATTTTCTTCTAGCACAGCTCCAAAAATGCATCTGGCAGTGTGTAAATTAGCTGAGGTAGCTCACCCTTCAGCTGTACTGTCCATTACATTCACCTCATGGGCTAGAAAATTCCTGCTGAAGCTCCACCACATCTTGTTGAGCTAGAGATGCTATGCTAATGTACAGATACACTGGATGTAATGAGCTCCAGTTTTCACATGCTAAAAATACTAGAAACACTTGTGAGGGTGCATAATAATGTATATAAGTAGAAAGTGTGGGAAGCCCAAGCACGTGGAGCAGGTGGACATAAGAAATAAGATGGTTTCTACCTATTAAATGTGAGATTCATGGGAGGTCCGAACAAATATTTCTGATTTTCTGACACATAAAGGTAGATTCCATTTTCCCATTTTAAAGATGAGTTTAATAAAGTGAATGGTAGAGCCGGATTAATTGTATTTTCATCTGTAGGTATTGTACCAGTGGGAAATGTCATCTGATAAAGGGTCTGATTCAGCTACGAACCTTTCTTGAAAAGGCATAATAGAATAAAAGCTATCTTCAAAAGACAGTGATGTATTTATGTACTGAAATTAAAAAGTAGATACTTCTGTCTTTGCTAGTTTATGCCACATTTCTGTAGTAATCCAGCAGCTTAGCTTGGTGTGAACAATGTCCTGGTTTTGTGTCTCAGGGTCAGTTGCCCTGCCTGTTATTCATGGAGCCTTTTTTTAAAATGTAATAAGCTAACTGTGTGAGTTACCAGATCTTAATTCCGCACAAGGAGATGAGCCTTGTTCTCAGGGACAGAAGAGACTGGTTTGAAGCTAAGGAAATAAAAGGCAGTGAAGTGTCTTTTCATTCTAGTCTAGCAAATCTCAGTGTTAGCACACTCAGACATAGGTAGAATATCTACCTTTGACAGTCTTGGGACATCAGAAAATTAAAAATCTGAGCACAGAGGGTTTTTCTTTTAATTGGGCTGACTGCCTCCATTAACAAATTGCAAACAGATTGAATGTAAATGTAAACAAAAACCTGCCTGTAGAACCCCTGGTACTGTTCAAATAGACACCAAGCAAACTTCTCAGCATAAATGCTCTTTCTGCATTACCCCCTGCACTCTCTTTACATATATACAAATATATAAAGAGAACCACGTATTTGCTTTTTTTAACCTTTGAAAGCATGGGCTGTTATCCCCATCAGACTATTTATAATGATGCTCTAGGTTTAGTTACGTGTCCCCTTTGGCTTTTCTCCTGAAACAGAGAAACATTTGCACAGAGCGCACCAGGTGTTACTTTCATATCCTCAGACATACTGGAATATATTAACACAAACACTAAATCAAAACACAGAAAAATTAATGATCACTGCTAGGCTAGAGAAACCAAACTCCTTATTACCAAACAAGACTTGTGTGTACTGTTTCTGTTATCTTACTTCCTAGGTTATTGTAAAATCAGATACCAATAGCTAATTAGCTGTTCTAATTATTGGTTTGAGATTGCATTAATTATGCTGAAATGCCCAACTCTCTCTTGCTTTAATCAATATAATATGTCAAAAGGTTGCTTGGGGTTGTAAGATAATGAGATAACTAAAGCAGTATCCTGCACACTCCATTATTGAAGGCTTCAGCCAAAAGAAATATCAGTATTTCCAAATTACCCTCACTTAAAGCATGCAGTCTGAAGCCTACTGCTCATCAAGCAACTGTTCACCAACCCCATTTCTGTTGTAACTACTGCCTGATAATCCAAGTATCAAATAATACATTGACAGAATAATGTAAATGGTTGTGTCTTTTCCAAACTCCTCAAACTCCTGAACAATACAAACTGCACCATTATCTCAATGTGTGGATTTAATCTTTGCCTGCATTGGCCTCTTGAGAAGAACATGTAATCCCCTAAGGGCACAATTTTGGCCAAAACTCACTCTCATTCAAACATGACTCTACTGCAATCCAAGTCACTTCCAGGGGACTATAACCTACCCTAGCTTGTAAAACTAGTACTTTAAAGCAAAGGTTACTTCTATAAGCATCATGGTCATTTACAAATTCAGTAAATTCTTTAATTTGCTGAAAAGCTGACATCTCTCTCCCACTTTTATCTGCTACTTTAAAGCCCTTAATTATGAACAGATTCAAATTATTTTAGTATAAAATACAATTTTATGTAGCAATGACATAAGTGAAGGATAAGAATCAAGAAAAATATCACTGCAATAGAAGAGGTGGAAACAAGCCCAGTGTAAGTGAGCTTTATAGCTCATATATTTATACATGATAATGTTAGGCAACACTAGCTCTTCAGCTGTACAAATAAGACAACTAATTCATGCCAAATCCTCTCAAATTATTAAATATCCAAAGGGTTATTTCAGTGGAACTCAGGCATCTAGGTCCAGAAGTATGATTCTCAAAATGAATTATTTACTTGCATTCGTGCCAATAAAGTTCCCTAAGAGACAAAGGTTTTGTAGGTATTCAAAATCCCTTCCACTTTGGCCAGCGTTATCAGTCTGTCATTTAGGCCATGCTTAAACTCGTTCTAGGTCTACCACTAAGCATTCCCTAACTAGATTCTAAAAGGGGGTGATCCCATTGCTGTGTACTGATATCACACCGGGAGAACTATGTTCTCCACTCGACATAGGGACACCTGACTATTTGTTTTACCTATTAAGAATGACATGAAATTATGATGCAACTAGACTGGGGTGAGGGCAGGAGGGAAAGGAGGAAGAATGTTTTGGTGAGAGAAAGGTTCATTTGCTTGTGAAATGGAGGACTTGGCTACAACATAGTAGATTTCTACTGTCTTTCCCTTGCCATTCCCGTTGGTTCATTCATCTTGTAAATCCTCAGTCAGCATCTGTCTGCTTTGAACACCACTGAAAGGATCCCATCCATGTCCCAGCAGGAACAGAAGTACAGCTTGGTCTTTGGATTCCACACAAAGAACCAAATACTTGTGGCAGCTGTGGTCATAGAAAACCACACAAAACCAAAGGTATTAAACTCTGGATTCTGACTGAACCTTTGCCATCAGAAGAAGCCAAGGACTAACAGGCAAGTCCAGATCAAAATTGCACTCCTGCTATGTACTAACTTATGGCAAGATTTTCCTCTTATTTTCTTTATGCTATTAAGCCATTAAAATGAGAAGAATATAGGAAGAAGGGTGGAAATAAGGACCCAGATTTAAAATTGTCATTGGATTCTTCTTTGACATAGTTTACAAAATAATCAATGATGCCTTTGCTTTTAGAATGCATGAAGATTGAAGGTATTCAGAACATCATAGGAAGATCAAGAGATGAGATATGGTCCTGGTTGGCAGCAGAACTAAAAATAAGCTTGTCAGCTTGTCCTTTAAAGGAATACAACAAAATAATTTCCGCATAACACCTTCAGCTGTGACTGTGAAAAGCAATTTTTCTGGATCCAAAGTCCATTCTTCTCTATCAAAAGCCTGTAGATAGTTACGGCAAACTATGGAAGAGCACAAACATAAGAATTAAGAACTGGATGCCCTGAGAAAGCCTGGGTCTTTTCTTGAAAGGAGGAGAGAACACTGTTGAAATAAACACATTAATTAGTGCTTTGTCATGGGGCTTATAGAGGGGGGTGGGTGGCAGATGTCAGAAACACATGGACATCTCCCAAGGGAGGAGGAAGAGATATTAAAAAAGAAAAACAGTTGAGGGTTATAATCTGACAGGTAATCAAGAAATTGAAATGTCTGAAGAATCACGGAACTTTGAGGCCATATGGGATCCAGTATGCTAGAAAAATATGACATTCAGAGACATGGGGGAAAGAGTAATAACTTCAGTGCCCTGCAGATTTATAATGTACATCCATAATGGCAGCACCTGTGTATGCAAGAATACTGTATTTATCCATTTCATCATTTATGACTTCTGAGAGCTGAGCAAATCTACTTTGCTTATTTCTGTTTTGTTTCCAGCCCCAAACCTTAAATTATTTCAAATTTTTAAAGTTGCCTTTCTTCCTCAGCTCTTTATCATTTCACTCTGAATTTCATTGCCCTCCTCCTTTGTCCTGACTGCCACTTCACATCTGAACAGCAAATGAATCAACTTACTGCTTTGTTGGTAGACAAAGTGAACAAAATTGATCCTAACACTTATCATTATTCCCTTCCCGAAGTCACAGCCTTCCATGGCAAATTGTTCCCATTCAGATTGTCTGCCATGGTAGTCAGACTAATTCTTTGCTCTTAAGCACACAAATAATTTCCTAATCCATCTATTTGATGAGCAACACCTTTGCATATTTCAGTAAAATGCCTGGTCTCTTTGGAGCATGTTTGCAGGATATATAAATTACAATTGTGGCATTAAAATCAAAATGGAATAAAAGAAAGGAAACTTGTGGGGAGACTGAGAGGAGACATTATTACTCTCTGCAGCTACCTGAAAGGAGGGTATAGCAAGTTGGGTGTTGGTCTCTTCTCCCAAGTAACAAGCAATAGGACAAGAGGAAATGACCTCTAATTGCACCAGAGGAGGTTTAGGCTAGATATTAGAAATTATTTCTTCACTGGAAATATTGTCAAGGGCTAGAACAGGCTGCCCATGGAAGTGGTTGAGTCTCCATCCCTGGAGGTATTAAAAGACAGATAGATGTGGTGCTTAGGGACATGGTTTAGGGGTAGACTTGGCAGTGTTAGGCTTATGGTTGGACTCGATAATCTTAAAGCTATTTTCTAACCTAAATGATTCTGTGATTTTGGGAAGACCAGTGTCTTCCCAGTCTCCCCTTTCTTCCTAAGCTTTTTCTCTAACTCTGCAGTCTCAGCCTTCTCGGGATATCGGATTTCAGTAAGTTATGAACTAGCTTGAATATGTTTTAAGAGGTAACTGAATTTTAACAGTTTAACATGTAAGGATGTGACTAAAAAAGAGTCACAAGGATTAGTGTGAAGATCAATTTTCTTCACTTTATCTATCAGTGACCTGGAAGAAATAAGATGCAGTAAGTGGATTACATTTGCTGATGATATAAAGTGAAGGAGCAGTCAAAACAAAGGAGGGAAACAAAATTCAGAATGTATGATGTAGGACCTGGATACAGATAAGTAGCTTATAAGTTTCAAAGTATGAAAGGTAATGAGTCTGGGAACAAAAAATAAGAAGAGAGAAAATCCACTCAGTAGCCACATGTTACAAGACTTGTGGTACATAGGGTTAGTGGTGGTTAAAGCTCTAACATAATAAGCAAAAGTGCTGAACAGCAGCAAGAAAGTAGAAGAAAAATCTCTAAGCTGTAAGATAGAGAAAGGTAACTGTAAAGCACACACAAAAAAATCACTTAAATCCTGCAAATGAGGCTGGTTTTATGACAAAATATTGCACATTTCTAACCAGCTATGAAAAATATGTTGTTAAAAAAACCTGGTAGAATAGGCCTCTGCCAGAAACTGACAGCTGCTGAAATATCTTGATTATCCAGGGACTGGAGATGAAATCCAGGTTTATATGGCTGAGGATAGAAGATTAAAAGGAGACCATGCTGCGGTACACGCAGTCCTAAGGGGAAAAGAGAGGAGAAATGATACAAGGCTCTCAGAGCTGGTGACATCAGCAAGGGCAAGGAGGAATGGATGTCAGTGGAGGGCAGGCATCAGCGGGGCTGGAAGGGACTTCTCTGCATGGGGAACAAATCACCTAACAGAACAAGGGCAATAACAGGGGCAAGAAGCATAGATAGTTTGATGTGTCATTACAGGGCAGGGCCAGTTAAAAGATACAACTCTAACCTCTGAAGGGGGTCAGTCACATGCTCGCATGGCTCCTCTCCCATATGGATGCCCTCATGCTTTTTAGGCTTTACCAGGATCCAGCAGAGATGAATAAGGATCTTTGTGCCAACCACAGCAAGGGCTGGATCCGATCCCGTGTGGAAAGTAGCCTTTCTGTGGCTCTGTTTTTCCTTACAGCAGCCACTAATTAGCTTGCTCGCTTGTTTCCTTTTGCCAGTCCTGTGGTGCTGGGACTGGGGTAGCTGCCTGCAGCCACTTTAGGAACTCACTGCCCCGACCACCCCCAGTGCTCCTCTTTCTTTTCCTCTCTGTGTGATCTGTGCTTGCAGCTCATTTGTCACAGCTATTAAATTCTCTTGTTCTCTGCTCCCTCGGTTGCTGGCAGCTTTCCCCTCCCCAGGTCTTCCCCTGCCACAAGAACAACCATGTTCCTACCTGCTCTCCTCTGCGTGTGCCAGAGGATGACCCAGACCGAGTCTGCCCCTTTTTGCTCTACTGGCAGTTCACTGGCATTTCTCTGGTCTCACAGCCCCCACTAGGTAATTTCTCTCTCCTAAATGGGACTTTCTGGCCACCTCTGTCACATACTGCGCTTGGGTGACTCTCAAAGTCTGTTGCCAACTGCTTCCAAAGCTGCTGCTGTGTTAATGCCATGTCATTTGATTTGCTGGCCCAGGGTAAGGCAGGCTAGGAGGGTAAATGCATGAACGCTCCCTCACTCGCTGCTTCCAAAGTGAAAGACCCTACTACACAGATCTCATGATTTTTTGGTCCTAGCAGAATTTCCTGAGCCCACAGTGCTTGAGTGGGTTGGAAATTTCCATAGTTTTCTTCTCAGACTTGAAATAAATGTTAACTGAACTGTGAAAAGCAAACCAATGACCACATCCATTAGAACAGATTCATACGAATAATATTCAACCTTGCACCATCACCCTGAGTTTCTTCTTTGCATCAAAACCCTTTGGATCTGAATTCTTTAGCTGATACTCCATGATTAGTTTTGCTTTCCTAAGTGTTGGTAATAATTCCAAGTCAACAGATCTGTCCTGCAGTGTGAGAGCCCATCCACAGTACTCACCATGACCAGCCCAGTGAAATCAAGCTTTCCCACTGGCTTGTAGAGAGCCCTCAGAAACCTGACAGTGTCCTACACAATGCAAACAGGAGCAGATAGGGAGTCGCAGTACATCGAGAAGATCAGGTACAGATTCAATTTGTTCCCTTCCAGCTTCTACTGAGTCAGTCTGAATGCATCACAACCCACAGAGTCACAAACTGCATTTCAGTAGCCATAATGCTAAATTAAATGGGATAATGTGTGACCTTCCCCATGACAGATAAAGCTAGAAAGACCTTTAATGGGACACCCTCAGGGGTCCATACTGGGACCAGTGCAGTTTAATATCTTCATCAAGTATATAGAGAGCAAGATTGAGTGCACCCTCAGTTAAGTCTGCAGATGACAACAAGCTGAGCGGTGGAGTTGCCACACTGATAGGACAGGATGTCATCCAGAGGGACCTGGACAAGCTGGACAAGTGAGCCTGTGTGAATATCATGAGGTTCAATAAGGCCAAGTGCAAGGTCCCACACCTGGGTTGGGGCAATCTGCAGTTTCAATACAGGGTGGGGGATAATGTGATTGAACACAGTCCTGTGGAGAAGGGCTTGGGGGTGCTCATTGATGAGAAACTTGACGTGAGCTAGTAATATACACTCGCAGCCCAGAGGCCAACTGTATCCAACTGCATCAAAAGCACAGCCAGCCTGTTGAGGAAGGTGATTCTGCCCCTCTATTCCTCTCTTTTGAGACCCTACCTGGAGTATTGTGTCCAATTCTGAAATCTTCAACATAAGAAGGATATGGAACCATTGGAATAGGTCCAGAGGAGGCTACAAAGATGATCAGAGGGCTGGAGCACCTCCCATATGAAAACAGGCTGAAAGAGTTGGGATTGTTCAGCCTGGAGAAGAGAAGTCTCTGAGAAGACCTTAGAGTGACCTTCCAGTTACTGAAGGGGGCCTGCAAGACAGCTGGAGAGGGACTTTTTACAAGGGCATGTAGTGATAGGATGAGGGGGAATGGCTTTAAATTGGAGAAGGGAAGATTTAGACTAGAGATAAGGAGAAAATTCTTCACAATGAGGGTGCTGAGGCACAGGAACAGGTTGCCCAGGGAAGTTGAGGATGCCTCCTCACTGGAAGTGTTCAAGGCCAGGTTGGATGGGGCCTTGGGCAGCCTGATGTAGTGCTATGTGTCCCTGCCCATGGCACAGGGGTTGGAATTAGATGATCTTTAAGGTCCCTTCTAACTCAAACCATTCTATTTGGAAATAGTCCTTCAACATTCTATCTGGAAATAGCAAATTCCCTAGTGGGTATATATGATTAACACATGATGAATTTATGATATTTTTGCTTTTGACAGATATTTGGAAGAAGCTGGGAGCTGGTCTATTACCACTCTCTCTAAATAGAACTTCTCTTTTACTTTTTCCATCAGCAAACTTGCTGATAAGCCCGAAAAGATCAGAGAAATAGATACATTTTGGAGAAGATTTTACATTATTATTTGGTCTTTGTTCCAAGCAATTTCTGCATCTTAGTGATCAAGATGAGCCTCCCATAATGCACCTACTAGTAATCAGGTATTAAAAGAGTCTTTCTAGGCATTTATCTTTGAGACATCAAACTGTAAGATGAAAAGATGACCCAGGTATTTGCTGACCATCACAGACAATGATGTACTGTGATTAAAGCTATGTATGTTACCTGGACAAAACTGCATCAAAGTGATAATTAGGGAACATGTATTCCTGACTGGTCGCCCCTGAGGCCAATATGCTTTCATTTGTGTTAAAACCCCTAGCTGATACAGAGATTCAGTGTTAACTAAAAATATATATTTATATAATGGACAGTATTACTCCACTCCACAAGTTTTTCTCATATATTCTCTTTACGTAGAGAAACAAAATTTGTGTTTATCTCACAGTGCCAAGACATCCAATTAAAGAGCCTTGTCCTAGAAAATCACCTGCAAAATTAAAGAAAAGTAGTCTGATTCTTTTATTCCTGATGATAAGTACTTAACTACCAGCTTTGAGAAGCTTCTAATCCTATAATATTCCCAAAAGGTTTGCTGTAATTGGGATAGACCATACTTATACAAAGAAGAAGGGAAAAACATCACCTACATTGTACATGAACACAGATACTTTTAAAAATATCTGATTTACCAAGGCTAGCAATTAACGGGTAATGGGCCAAGGAGTACATACTCCTGTACTCGGCACTGGTGAGACTGCACCTCGAATACTGTGTTCAGTTCTGGGCCCCTCACCACAAGAAGGATGTTGAGGCTCTGGAGTGTGTCCATAGAAGGGCAACGAAGCTGGTGAAGGGACTGGAGAATAAGTCTTACGAGGAGCAGCTGAGGGAAATGGGGTTGTTTAGCCTTGAGAAGAGGAAGCTGAGGGGAGGGAGACCTTGTTGCTCTCCACAACTACCTGAAACGAGGTTGTAGAGAGGAGGGAGCTGGCCTCTTCTCCCACGTGACAGGTGATAGGACAAGGACAAATGGTCTCAAACTGCTCCAGGGGAGGTTCAGACTGGACATCAGGAAAATTTTTTCCCAGAAAGGGTCATCAGGCACTGGCTGCCCAGGGAGGTGGTTGAGTCACCATCCCTGGAGGTATTTAAAAGACAGGTAGACGAGGTACTCAAGGTTTAGTGGCAGATAGGAATGGTTGGACTCGATGATTTAAGAGGTCTTTTCCAACCTAGTGATTCTATGATTCTATGATAGAACAAATACATGTATATTGGTGATGAAGAAGGCAAGATACAGAACACGCTGTATGTTAGAGATGCTGCCTGGTTTGCAGCACCACGCAGTCTGAATGCTCCTCTAGTTGTAGAGTCTGACAGGATTAGAGCAGTGCCTCTTCTTGGAGGAACAGTGCCTTTATCTCCAAAACTGATGCATAACGGTCAATGGTACAACAAATCAAGTCGGGCTGAAGTAAGGGGGGCATTATTCATGCATAAGAAAACAGCAACCAGCTATTCTCCTATTGAGACAAAAAAACTGCATACACTTATATGTAAAAGAAACCAGATCTATCTATATGAGCCAGATTGGTTTTGATACTCTTTTATCTAAGAAACAACAGAACCCCATTGTTTCTCAGCTGAGCATGGACCATTTGGAAGCCATATGGACATCTAGGTTTCATTGGATATGCAAAAGATATTTTGCAGTAAAAGTCTACACTCTCAATGTTTCTTCATAGAGTGAGTGTGAGGCTGCAGTAAGAATAAATAAGGTTTTCTTTAAAGAAGAAAACAAAACAGTAGGGCTAATGTTACTAAGTGCATTATATTTAGTGTTCCACTTAATCTGAAATAAAATTAGGCAAAGGTAGCAAAGGTCTATTGAAAAGGACTGCAAAGGTGCCAGCCCTCCAGAAACTCAGGTGCTTTCATTTTTTTGCTTACTTGGAGAAGTAATTAGGGTTCTCAGTTCTTGGCTAATGCCTCCTAATGGTCACTTATTCTTGAAAATTGTACAGTACTGTAACAGTTGGAAGGTAAAGTAATTGTGTAAAAAGGTTTATCAGGAATGGCCTAGTTAAAATCTAAGGAGGAAAAAAAAAATCTCTCAAACTATGAAGGCTTATGCCCTTTTTTTTCTGGAGAGAGGCAGAATAAAATAATTTGTTTCATAGTGTCCCGACAATGCAGGCAATGTGAAAACACAAGTCAGCCCAAGAGCTGTGAATACGAAAGGCCAATTTTCTGGCCAAACAAAGCTCTGACGATATGAGCTCCCGATTTTTCTTCGGATGTTTCCTTTGGAATGCAGAGTTTCTTTCGTCCTTTACAAAAAGTAGATTCAGTTTGTATTTGAGAAAACTAGAGGCAGCATTCTCTGTTTTTCAGTTATTTCCATTTGCACACACACTGCTTCCACTGCAGAGGTATTAGTTAAAGACAAGATGAGTGAACAGCTCTGGAGTGCCCAGCCCTTGGAGGCTGCATGCAGATCTCCCGGAGATGCCAGGGCTGGGGAGAGCATCGGTCAGACAATGGTTCATCTTCAGTCAGCAAAAGCTCAATTGGATTGAAGCTGTACTGTCCTGGCTTAGCAAGGAATTATTGCTGAGGAAGGATTTCAGTACTTAGCTCATCGTCTAACAGAAATCTCATTGTAATCAGAAATGCATCATTTCCACTGCAGGTTTATCAGAAATCTTTGATTTGTCTATTATGGTTGATTCCCTACTTCCACTGATGAAGGAAATGGAGGATTTAACTCCACAGAGTGCTGACTGAGCATCATCAATAACAGAGCCGTTACTTCTAGCTGAATGGTGCTTCATTGACAACTAGAGCCTGTTGCATGAAGATCATTCTGCTTTTAAAAACTTGGCTCTTCTGTATTAAAATTGTCCCAATATAAACAAGGTTTTCAAACCTGTTATTGGTTTTGTCAATGTGTAAAATCCCGTTTTTCCACATATTCACAAAAATTCAAACTTAGGTGTCAATCACCTTTTCATTCCCAGGAAACAATATTGTACCATGGAATACATTTCATTCCTGTCACGGCACAAAATGAACTACTAGAAAAGGATAAATTATACTTAAGGAAATACATTTTGCCTGGATTCTGTAGTACTGCTTTTAAAATTCTATTTAATTTTATTTTCTTGTAGAAGAAATTGTATTTTCTCCTACAACCTGTTTTTGTGATGCTGCTGTTTGCATGCTAAAGCTATTTAAGTGGAACATTGCACCTCACTTGTTCATGGCTTATAATGAAGGAAAATGTGCAAAAGCATTACTTTGCAAAAACAGATAAGTAAGCATACTGCCTATCAAAGGATGTCACCCATGCTTGGCAGACAAAAAATAAATGACTGCATAAGCCTGGTACAAGAGTCTGCAATTCACAGAGCATGAAACGTCCTGGGGACTAAATATCTGTATTCTGCATTTCTTCATACATCTCAGTAATTTTCTGTTTGTTTTACTCAGCTGCAGAATCTGCAGTGTATTGCAAAACTGCAAGGCCCCTTAAATGTATCTGGGATCAATCCCTAACGAGATATTATCTCATTAAAACTGGCCCAAACCCCAACCTGCTCGGTGATACTTACATTACTACATTAAGCAGACAGAATACAAAGTCATTAAACCAAGGTATTCAGCTCAGAGTATGCATTGTTCTGTAAAGAAAAGAGAGGCAGGGAGGCATTTGCAGCTTAACTGCTCTCATGAACAGTCAGAGGAAAGAAAGCTTCTATTAAAACTATTAAGCTACTCTTACCCTGCATCAGTCTGTCGCTAGTTCTCTGTGTTACTCATGGCATCTGGCAGTGTTTTCACTTAAGCAGGGTTGCTGTTTATTTTTCTTTCCAGCTCTGCAATCCATATCTGCTTTTGTTTGGGGAAAGTAAGACTATTTGGTGATGCTTCTGACAGAGACAATAAGCAGTTTGTATGCATCACATGTACGTGGGCTCGCTTCTGCACTGTGCTTGGTTAACGGCGCTGTGCTGCAGAGGGGAAAGGCAGCACTGTGGCTGAAGCCAGGGCACAGGCTGCCCTATACTCTAGGCTGAGCCTCCAAAAAGATTGCACAGTGACATTTTCTCCCAGACAAAAGTCACCAGAAAGTCACCCCTGGCTTTGCCCTCTCCTGATCTGACACAACCCCTGTGTGCAGACATGGGAGAAAGGTGGCTTAAAGCACAACTGGCAAAATCTCAATCCAACATCTTATTTAAAAGAGAGGCTAACTTGCATTGTGGTAGAAAACAGCAACCGTATTCTCCTTTGAAGGGCTCTGAGTGAGGGCAAGGATGTGTGTGAGATGTTTCACTAATAAAATGAAGAAATTTAGGCTCCTCTGTTAGCAACCAGTTATTCTGAGCAAATCATAGCTACAACTCTAGAGCTCCCTCCCCACCTTGCCATGGAGGAACAGCAATGTGAAGCTCATGAATCATGAAGATAGGTATGATGCAAAGCAATAGATATGACCATATATATCCTCTAATGCCTTCTAAACACATAGATGAGTTATCCATTCCCAAGGCTGTTTGAGCAATAGGTGTGACAGCCCCTAACTGACAAGTGATAGCAGAAAGTGTAGAAAATAAATGTCATTGTTTCCCAGATTTGTCCTTTCAACATTAAACATATTCCTTAACAAAACTGAAAACTCCAGGCTTTCTGTGGACTATTTTTCATATGTTCTGAAAACTAGGATGTCTGATATAATTTAGACAAGATAACAGTTGTGCTTTAAATAGCACCTCTAATGACTTTGCATTACTATATTTAATAACCAAATACATGAATAAATATGTGAAAATTGGAGTGGGTTCTTCTTTTTCTTGTTGAATTTTAGTTGACTAAAAAAACGGTTACCAGGAAAAAATTAGTTAAGTGTAGCATCATATTTAGAGGTGATCCTTTCCTCATGATCTTCAGAGCGGTTACTTGCAGGTGCAGAATGGAAGATTATAGCACTGTCCTGTGCTATGGTGTGCTATGACATGTATCCCTGAACCGTATGTGGAGGTATCAAATATTATAAGGGAAAAAACCCTGAGAGTTCTGCCATTATGCTTTTCTGTGATATGCCTGTGGAAGAGAATGAGGAATATTAGCTGTACTGGGGGGAGAAAATCAGTTAATCATGAGTTTGCTCAAAAAAAAAAATCTTTCTCCAATCACATGAAGTTCTTTAAAGATTTTCCTCATGTATCTACATTATCCACTGCATGGTCTGTGCCAATATTCCTTTGCTGCTTATTTATGAGCAGTATGTTTCTAATATGCAATTGTTGACATTTTTTTCCCTAATATTACACACCATTTGCTTAAAAGCAAAATTTAAGGTCTTGTTTTAATGAAATTGCCTTCCAGGAGACTTCTGAAAAAGAAGCAACATGCTCTGATACAGGTAATGCTAATGCATTCATAAAGGTGGATATGAATGTAAATATCTGAACATACAAATAACACTAAAATTAGAAACTCCAAATCTATACCCCCAGCTATTGAAAAATATCTGTACTTTTGCCTACATCACCAAACAGGACATGTCTCTGTATGTAAGACTGTTTTTCACCAGTAGAAGAGCTTTCCAGTACAACAGGCTGAGGCCCGGGGAAATTTCCCTGCATTTCATCCAATTTTCCCCACAAGTGTACAAGTGAGATAACTTGACTTAATGATGTCATTTCAGTGCCAGCCTCTTCAGCAGCAATTACTGAAAGGAAAAAAAAATAATAAAAGAATGAATTCTCTGGTTGCTTTTGTTAGTTCTTCGTTATTTTCTTTTTGAAAACTATTCTTCCACACTTCATCTTGAGCCACTTTTTTTCTAGCTGAATAGTCCTATTGCTTCGGCTGAATACAAGGACATGACCACCCACACTTAGAAAAACCTTACCTCTTGCTGAGTTTCTCTGAAGTGGTTGGCAGCAGGGCTCATGCAGCAATAAAACTTCTTGATCACAGGGGAAGGAAATAACGCAAGGCTAGGAATCCTCCTGCTGTTTCCATATGATTTCCTAATTTCAAAATAGGCTGAGAAATAATAGGGGGGAAATATATTGTGAGAGTTTCCTCTGTGCTCTTCTGCAATTTCCCACCTAGCCTGTTGCATGTGCAAGAAACTCTATTAAACCGCTACTCCAAAAGCGGAAGCTTGGCAGTCAGTCTAACCAGTCAGAAAAGTTTACTCTCCATTATTATGAAAGGAAGTTTTCCTCTTGAACCAAGGAAGTGGAATCATATGGGGTTACTGTCTCTGTCTCTTTTTTTTTTCCTCTGTCCCCCCAACAGGGATGAGATCTTGACTTGGAGCATGTGAAAGGTTACGCTTGTTTACACTTAGCACTCAGTTTGGTCCAATATTAAGGTGAGATCCAGCTGTGATGACTTTGAAACATGTCCACACACACAGACAGAACAGCAATAGCAGTTTGGGGACTGGGACATGGACACTGAGTGTTCATTTATCACTAAGAACGATTACCAGATACCACATTTCAA
Organism: Phaenicophaeus curvirostris; assembly: GCF_032191515.1. Classification (NCBI taxonomy): domain Eukaryota; kingdom Metazoa; phylum Chordata; class Aves; order Cuculiformes; family Cuculidae; genus Phaenicophaeus; species Phaenicophaeus curvirostris. Next base: position 15,204,536 of record NC_091397.1, on the reverse strand, counting down.
AGCTGGAATAAGACATTTTAAGGCAGAAGCAGTTCATTTTGCTTTTATGCTTCTTTCTCTTCCCATAAGCCTTTTTCTATAAAGGGTCAACTTGACCATTGACATCTCCGCCTAGAAGACCATATTCTTAGTTAGTTTCATGTAGAGTAATAATTTCAGGGATACAAAATGAAAGCTAGGCAGAGTTTATTTCACACCACAAATACCACAAACGTGGTGGCAAAGTTATCAGAAAAATAATTATTGCACGCCAATTTTTAAAGAAATAGCTAAATTAAAAAGTGTTATAAGACACATTGATTATGAAAACCAGGGCAAGCTCAGATTTACCCCTCCACCCAAAGGACTGTCAGCTTTACACTGCACTTTGAATGTTCATAGCAAAATCAACCAACTTCTAAATTACCAGGTCTGTCATACACACGTTTGAATTATTTCTGTTCCAATGTACTATTTTCTGCACTTCAGTACAGTGAGCTCTCTCAAGTCATCCCACCAGCCACAAATCACATTTTGGTTGTTTTTAATTTTAATTATTTTACTTCAGAACGGTCTACTAGCATTAGTTGAACAAGCATTTTTTTTTTGGTTTCCTTTTCCTTTCTGTGTCTCTACATTGTTTAAAGAATAGCCAGCTGAAGGACGAGAATGAAAACTGATATCATACTGTGTCAGATGATTCAGCATTCTAGAATTTTTATTTTAAAATATAGTGGATTATTTTCCCTTTAGAGAGTGAATTTTTACTGTGTTACTACCTAATGAGAGCACAAATGGTCTTTAGAGCTGAAGTCAGAGAGGGCCACTGTTTTTAAATCCCATGAATAACAAGTCTGGTAGACTTGTTATTTGCTTTTGCCTCTCCCTCCCCAGAGTTTCATAGCCTTTGAACACCTCAGAAGAAGCGCTAACACTTTACTTCATAGAAAATGTCCTAAATACAAACTTACCTGCTACAACAACAGCCAGAGTCCCATTGCTCCCTGGTACCAGTCTTGCTTCACTATTTATTTTAAGCCTGTTATGAGAGCAGGGAAGCAGCAAAAGGTCAGAAGAATGGTGAGTATATGTACTTAGGGGGGTCACAACTGCTAGGAAGTGGAGCTCAGGCATGCCAGTCCTCCTCCGCAGCCTCTCCTGGTACTCTGATTTCACTCACTCTCTGGGTAGGTTGGACTCTCCCACCATACATTTGCACAGGCTGAGTCCCATCGTGGGACTGTTGCTCAGCAACAGCAGTGAGAACAATTTGTTTTTGGACCATTCAGAAGATGATTACATTTGTGGCATGTTCCCCCCCACCATTCCTGGATATTGTAAATATTCATCTGAGTTTTGCATATACAGTAGTTTTCCCTCTAGGTAAAATACATACCATCCAAACGAGCTTTTAAGAGTACTCTACTCTGATGCATGCTTACATTTCCTCTCATTCAGTAGATATAATATTGCACATGAAAGGCCATTGTTGGGCTTCTGGGGATTTTGTTTTGTTTCCTCTATGTCAGATGAATTTCAGCTGGAGCAGGGCTGGGCTCTTTATAGCAGTGCACTTCATTGCTTTGTTTGAGGCACACAAAACAAGTGAAGGTTTTAAATAGTTGTGAACACCTGAATGACTTTAAAGCACTTGAGTAAAAGATTCAGATCTCCAGATTTCCAATTTCCTCCCTAATTGTTTCTTTATCTACATAACTTTCAGCATCCCATTAGAAAAACTTTCCCATGCTTCCAACTTAAAAGAATTTATCAATGGACTATAATGCAATAATTAAACTTTGTTATACATTTCCCTATATTTTCACACACAGTAGTAATTTATTCTGAATCTTCCAGCTTTCTACCCATTAACACCTACAAAACTCAGTTGCAAGGGTAAATTTCCAGGCGTGCTATCATGACCTACCACACTTTTGGCAGGGCCTTACCCTGTTGCTGGGAGAACAGATAAAACACTCCTCATCCCTTTGTCTTTAGGTGCCTCCTTTATGCCCTGCAGACCAGCATACAGACATCCACCCATCCGTGCCATGCTTGGTGAGGTTAACTTGGATATTATATTTAAAAACATTACATGCAACTTTCCCCTTATTTCTTTCCCACAGATACAATGGAATACAAGAAGGTTGAGAGAGAAAAGAAGAGGAAAAAAAGACCTCAGAAATTATTGCCTACTAAAATACAATATGGATGTTTGTGTGAGTTTGTATTCAGCGACACAAGGTCCCAGCCCACTGAGGCATGTGGATAGGTTATTAATTTAAATATTTAAGACCAGGGACTCTGTTACTGCACTTTTAGTGAGATATGTGCTTGTCTGATGTACTGATTCAGTCAAGCATAGTTTGTTCTCTGCTGGTTTGAGCAACGAAGCTGGTGAAGGGGCTGGAGAACAGGTCTTATGAGGAGCGGCTGAGAGAGCTGGGGTTGTTTAGCCTGGAGAAGAGGAGGCTGAGGGGAGACCTCATTGCTCTCTACAACTACCTGAAAGGAGGTTGTAGAGAGGAGGGTGATAGCCTCTTCTCCCAAGTGACAGGGGACAGGACAAGAGGGAATGGCCTCAAGCTCCACCAGGGGAGATTTAGGCTGGACATTAGGAAAAAATTTTTCACAGAAAGGGTCATTGGGCACTGGCAGAGGCTGCCCAGGGAGGTGGTTGAGTCCCCTTCCCTGGAGGTGTTTAAGGCACGGGTGGACGAGGTGCTGAGGGGCATGGTTTAGTGTTTGATAGGAATGGTTGGACTCGATGATCTGGTGGGTCTCTTCCAACCTGGTTATTCTATGATGCTATGATTGGTGTAAATGTATGACCAGAATCAGACATCTTGGCACAACTCTTGCTACACCTTTCCTCTCTTGGCTTATTTCTGCCCTTGACTACCCTCCACACCACTCTGGGCTGCCATCTTACACTGAGGGCCAAAGGAAGAAGATGGCAAACCTGGCATTCCTCTCAGCTTTTCAAGGGCACTTTGTTTTGCCTTAGAGATGCCCTCATGCTCCGGGCTCCCAGTGGAGAGGCAGATCCAGTGGTCTAGCACAGGGGCTGGCAGACACGCTGACTGCCATTCACTGACCAGCCAGTGGCCGCGCGCCCCACGCCACATTGGAGAATCAAGCTAATCCCTCTCCACAACACAGCACAGATCCTCATTCCTGCAGGCTTGCCCTGAGACCTCCAACAGGGACCTGCACAGAAGAAACCTTTTGCATATTGCAGCCTGCGAGACATGTCTATACAGTGCCTGAAGCAGGCAGGCACAGAATACACACACACACACACACACAAAGTCAAGTGTCACTAAGATAAGCTCTGCATTAAACTCTAACAAAAGCAATTTTTCCTTCTTAATTAGCTGTATTAATGCAAATGCTTATACAAAGTTGGCCTAAATACCAAATCATATTTTTTCTCATGTTCCTCAGTGAAGCTGTAGTTACATTATAAGTGTACATTTTTGTTTCTTAAACGTTTTTCTTTCTAAAATGCAGGTTAAATGTTAATCAATGAGGTGATCTTCATAAAACTTACTGGATATTGATATTCAATTCAAACTAGATATTTCCTCATTATTTTGAAGGAATGAATTACCAACTCCTGTTGCACTGAACTCCTTGATACAACACACATTTATCCAGGCCCCACAGGGGTCATTACAATGAGATTTACCTCTGTGTGTGTGCGTGTATATATTTAAAAATAACCCCCTCAAATACCTCCTTTGGTCTTTCAGCAGGGAACATATCGAACAGCAACAGCAAATCTCATACACACATCAATATCATGCTAACATAGTTGAGTTTCACTGAACCTGATGCCAAATTAACTTTTACAGGGCAATTACAAAATTTTATAATCATGCAAATTAGTAGTAAGCAGCTTACATCTTCCAATTACATTGCTATTCCAAGTTAGCCATGGTGAACTTTGCCTCTTTCTGTTTTAAAGGGAGACTCCAAGAGTTGTCAATGTATGGATTAACCTTCCCAGGGACAGGGTGTCCAGCTTGGAGTGAGCATAAGGAAGTTATTTCAGCAAAAGAAAGACAAACACATATCATAGAGTGAAGAGAAAGGGAATCTACCCTAGAGTTCTTATAAAATGTGAGTGTCCAGGTGCATTCCTGAGCTCAGGGTCACATCCTGGCTGCAGCATAAGCTCATACTCAGGCACCATCTGTCCCCTCCCTCTTTCTCTCCCTCTTCTTTGTATGAAGCAGGAGCAGAAAAGCTATTGCTACCTGGGCCAGGGCTGGCCTCTGACTCCTGGAGATCAGCACAGTGTCCTCCAGCACAGTGACCCTTTCTACGCCTAGTCCACAAACTCCCAGATGTCCTGGACAGTCTCACTCACAGAATGAACACAAGGAACACTTCAAAGAATTCTTCCAGCTCCCTACACAGGAGGCAGTGAGATGAAGTGACCAATGAATGCAATTCACTTTAAGATAAGGCAGTAAGGTGAAATCATTTAATGGATTTACAGAAACAAAATAATTTTTTAAAAGTCAAAGTCCTAGGTTTAGCACAGCAGAAGTGACATTTTCTATTACTTATGAAGTACAAATTTTGTAGAAAAAGAGATTTTCTTGCTAAAAGCAGAGAGAAGAATGCACTCCTTGGGCTCCTAAAAAAAAAAAGCAAAGATACCAAATCATATTGTGGCCTAAAGAAGTAACTATGATGATACAAATCAAACATCTTGGAAGAAAAGTCAGGTGTGAAACATACTAGAAAAAGAGAACCAAGGTCAACCTCATATAAGGTTCTTTCTCTACCCTCTTCTTTTCTCCTTCTGACCTCCCTGTCCCTAAAAGGGTACCCAAAGGGTTTGACTTACACAGCTGGGACGGAATCTATGCACGTGTAAGGCACTGTCTTCAGTTTCCAAGAGGTCAGTTATCAATGATTTGTAACCAACAATGCTGTTCTTCAAAATCAATTTAGCTGACATCCATCCTAATGTTATTTTGACTAAAAGTTGGGATTGTACCGAGGTACAGCTTCTTAATTTTTTGAGAAGTCATTACTAGCCAGCAGCCCAGGTTCTTCTGAGGGGCATCTTTCCAGGACAAGTTGGCAGATCTCCCTAGATGCTGAGCACTCCCTAGGATGAGAAAATTTGATGGCTTTTCTGGAGTGACTCTTATTCAGCCCAGTATAATGTTTCTTTGCTGATGTGCAGCTCATAAAGTTGCTTGTAACTAAAAGGAATTAGGTTTTGCTTTTGTTGTTTTAAGTAAAAACTAAACTTCTTTTCTGAAGAGAAAAACAAACAGCTACTGAGATGTAAAAATGATTTCATTACTTCTGCCACCAATTTCACTGCAACTGTGCATAACCACAGCCATACAGTGTAAGTCCAGGTTGAAAAATCAAGTATATCACAGAATCACTAGGTTGGAAAAGTACCACAGGATCATTGAGTCCAACCATTCCCATCAATCACTAAGCCATGCCCCTCAGCACCTCATCCACCCGTCTTTTAAACACCTCCAGGGATGGTGACTCAACCACCTCCCTGGGCAGCCTCTGCCAGTGTCCAATGACAAGTGGAAATTCCCCAGTCAGCCAGGACTGCTGGAAGATGATGGAAAGCGGTTTGGCAAGCACATCTGCCAGCTCCTTCAGTACTCTTGGATGGATCCCATCCAGCCCCATAGATTTGTGAGTGTCTAGCTGGCCAAACAAATCTCTAATTGCCTCCTCTTGGATCATGGGAACTCTGTTCTACTCCTCTAACTCCTGGGTGTGTACACACAGGGAACAACTTTCCTTACTATTAAAGACTGAGGCAAAGAAGGCATTAAGTACCTCAGCCTTGTCCTCATCCTTTGTCACAGTTGTTCCTTTTGCATCCAATAGGGACTGAATATTCTCCCTGGTCCTCCTTTCATTGTTAATGTATTTATAGAAAGATTTTTTGTTATCTTTCACTGACTTGGCCAATCTGAGCTCTAGTTGTGCATTAGCCCTCCTGATTTTGCCTCTGTACAATCTCACTTCCTCCCTGTAGTCCACCCAAGATGCCTGTCCCTTCTTCCAAGTTCATAGACATTCCTCTTCTTTTTGATGTCCCTCCAGATCTCCCTGCTCAACCAAACTGGTTTTTTTTCCCCACCAGCTACTTTTACGGAACATGGGGACGGCTTGCTCCTGAGCTGCTAGGATTTCCTTTGTGAAAAGAACCCAGCTCTCATGGGCTCCTTTGCCCTTAAGGACTGTCTCCCATGGAACTTTATCAACCAGCCTTCTGAACAGTCCAAAATCTGCCCCCTGCAAGTTTAATGTGGCTGTACTAATATATCCCTGCAAAAGAAAACAGAAACCATAGAAGTCTTCATTCAGACTAAAAACTCCACTGTCTTCTCTCTTCTGAGACATGACAATTGCAGAAACATTAATGTTTGAAAACTCTCTTTAAATGTTTTAAAGTGTCTCATTCTCAAGGATTGCCAGTGGAGTTCCAGCATGACAGAGATTTTGATTTTATGGCAGAAAACAGGAATTCTTTTGTTGTCATTATACAACTAGATTTGATTGAAGAACAGAATATCAAATTACTATAGGAATTCCTGTCTTGCCTTACAGCCCAACATTTCTGTGGATGAGCCAATATATTTGCAATCAGTAGCAGCTGTACTTTGTTTACAAGCAGTGTATCAAAGTACCTTTTTTTGTACATGGAAATGGGAGAGAGAAAAAAAATACCGTTCTTTCACCAGAAAGTTGTGAAAGATTGCACAGCTGCAGTGTCTTGAGGTTACAAAACTGCCAGTTTAACAAGCAAGATAAGCAGTAATGTTGATATATTTATAGGAGTTTAGAAATTTATATTGCTTTTTAAAGGAAATATAATGCACCAATCTGTAAATAGTATGGGCATCGTAGGTTTATTGCTGTCCTAGTGTAATGGAAGCTTGCAATATAAAAATATGCCAACAGGAAACTTTTGTGATAATGGGATTGGCAAGAAGCTCTTTGGGGTAAGGACTGCCTCTGTGGTGGGGATGTGTGCGCGGAGGGTAGCACAAGGCAGCAGTCATCTAAATGGGACCTTGAGCTGCCGTTGGCACTTAGGGACATGGTTTGGTAGTGGACTTGGCAGTGTTTGGTTTACAGGTGGACTCAATGACCTTAAAGGTCTTTTCCAACCTAAAAAATTTTGATTATGTGATTCTGAAAATATTAGAAAACAACCATTGAGAGAGCAGACAGCTACAACAGCCTATGACAGAAAATAAGTCATTATCTTGGACCACAAAAATAAGTTCAGTTAATGTTTGTTTAACAGTTGAGGCCTAACCTGAGGATCCTGTATTCATTTCAATAGATTTTGGAGCAGGTCATTGGCCATCACATAAAGCAAATGTGCTGGATAAAGCAGCTCACATTTATGAGCTGCACCACAAGAAAACCAAGAAAGCACAAGGATCTATGGGCTCAATAGCCTTTCAGGCAGTGAAATATTTTCTTATGTAATTTATGAAAAAGTATACCAAGCAATTAATTAAATTCTTGCTTCTCAACATGTACATCCAAATAGCAATATATTCTGTTTTACCACTGATTGCCAAAACAAGAGAGATGTAAAATTTACCACCAAAAAATCCTTTCACTCTCCCCAGTCATATGTAGATGGCAAATGTTTTCATTTTCTAGTGTTGTCAAAGATTACCAAGTGGAGCAACTTTGCCTTTTCCTACAGGTCAAAATGGCCTTACACCATTTCTGTGATAAAGGGAGTGCTGAGATATAATTCTGAGCTGTCATCACTGCATTCTCATCCCTTTCTATGTTACACAGCACTGTTCAAGGGCAAAGCTGTTGAATTTCCCACTTGATCAGCCTGAGCTTCTACAGCATAAATGAACAACATATTAGGGGTTAAATGTAATTTCTCTGCCAAGAACACTTTTCTGACTGGGGAATTCTTTTTGAAAGTTCTGGTTCTGAGAAGAAAGAAGAAAAGAGTACGTTAAATACTTGCTACTTAATTTTGGAAATATCAGAATGATGCTCTCCAAAATAAATACTGGAGAGGTTCTTGAGCAACATATGCAATGAACTGTAGCTGGAGTCTGGCTCTCAGCCATGGTTAGGTGGTGTTTGGTTCTGGTTTCCCAGCCAACCTCTCATGACTAAGTGTTAAAATGTGGTGTGAAAGAGTGATGAGGGAGGAGTGATGAGGGAGAAGTGATGAGGGAGAAGTTGAGATTACCTCTCTGACACAAATTGCCCTGCTAAGGTCAAGGCAAATATTATCAGAAGGGAAAACCAATTAGAATTCAACACTAAATGTAACCCAGTGACATGAAGTTTCCTTTCAAACTGATGAGCCTTCATTGAGATTGGTGATACCCCTCTTAAAGTGCTCTTGCTCATATTCTTTGTCTAAACCTATTGCTCCACAGACATCACCTCTTAATTATGATTTTTCACTTTTGGGTCCTTTGATTTCATATGAAGCTGGTGAAAGCTACTTTCCCTGCAGCTCCTGCCTGGTACAACCTCCATAGCCATGTGATGTTCTTGGTCAGCGTTGCCTCTTTTCCGTCACTTCCATCTCTGAACACAAGCCCAGGATCCCTGAGATGCCATTGCTGTTACATCTGTATGGGACTTGCAGATTGCTGTACATCAGTGCACATGTGTTTGTTTTCAAAGTCAACAACAAATGTAACATTAAACACCCTTGACTGCTCCACTGAACAGCCTTGTCTGCTTCATGTTGCAAAACAGACTTAATTCTCATTGTAGCTGGTTTGTGATTGAACTAATGGTGCATGCAGAATCATAATTCAGCAAACTGAATTAAATTATCAAAGAGTCTTTTACACTCAACTCTTATCACTGCCTATACAAAAACCAAAGCAGTGTACTTGCAGGAGGGGAATTATTTTCATGCAGCTTAGAGGAAGGTGGGTGGGCAAAGAAGAGGTAGAGATGGTAATTCACAGAAGAGCTGAGGGACTGGAAATATGCAAATGATGAGTTAAAATCAGCAGCCCTCTAAAAGAGAAGCATCAGTGGATTGTAAGAATAATTCCCTCTTGCAGATCCCATTTGTAAGGACTGACTGTCATTCGTTACCCATACAGTTTAATAAGGGGCATGAATTATTTATTTGAAATTATTTTCGTCTTTTAGGAGGAGGATCCTCAAGTAGTTCCTGGGTCTTTCTTTTCCATTCTTTTTCCAATAAGAATCTGATTAAGGATCTCTGCATGACAATAGAAATTTTTCTTTCAACAGAAGGAATATCCCCAGTATCCCCAGTGCACTCCAAATGGCTTGTACCGCCACATAGTCCAAATACCACCATGGGAATGTAGCTCCAGTTTACTTGACTTACTGGGTCACACACCTTCACCTGACCAAGGAAAACTCTGGGCTTTCAGGAACATGAAGAAAGGTGTGTTTATGAAGGTTTGTATTACTCCCCTGAGGAAGCTTAAAGATTAGTGCCAATTTTTCTTTGTTTGGCTATGTTTTTTGTCTTCCTAGTCTTACAGTATGCACTTTGACTAGACATTAGAGCCAGAATACACCCCAGAGGATGCACAGCTCACCCATCCAAAATAAGACTGAGGTCAAGACAAGCATTAATCTACTATAGGCTTTGTACAGCAAAGGAGAGTTTTGGCTTAGCAGACATTATCTATTACAGGAAATCAGCTCTAGAGAGTGTCTAGCCAATATGTCTATTTTCATAGGCTCAAAAAATCATTGGATTTTCTCAGCAAAAGAGGCAGATTTAAAACTAGGTTGAGTACAGAAACATAAGAAAGGAAGATGCCACTCTTTCCCCCTACCTCTGCAGTGCCAGAGAAAACCTCATTGTTCTTAAATAAATAACAAACACAGCTCCTATACTGATCACAGTTTATTTGTTCTTGGAAAACAATCCTCTTTGTGAATATTAATTCACTTCAGATATTCTTTCTTTCTTTCTTTTCAATAGGTTTTGGACTGGACCTAAAGTCCACCAATAAGTTTTCATGGCAGGAAAGCTGTTATTTCAGAATGTTGCTGAGATCATGACTGCACTACTCCAAACTGGAAGGATCAGAAAGTTGGAGACCTCCAAAGCAGGATCAGTTCTGATATTTTCTTATCTGAAAGCTGTTTGTTACTCTTGTTCTTAAAGATCTGTACAGCTGAGTATTTCACTGACTCAGGAGACTACCTATTTCTTAACAGTTTGTAGAATTTGAGAGGTTTTCTAAATGCTTAATCCCATTTTTTATTTTAGTAATTCAACTTATTACTTCATGTGCAAAGCACAAGACTATATTAATTTTTCCCTATATGACTGCCACCGTGTTTTCCCCTCTATTATCTGTTATTCACCCTAGACATCATTTATTCCTTCAGTCAATTTAACAGGTTGGATTTTCTAGATCTCTAATCATTCTTGTTTCCTTTCCTTTGCTTACCATCTCAAGGGGTCCCAGACCAGCAAGTTACTGCTGAGTTCAATAGGGTAGATTGGAGCAGAAAGACAGCTTGTATATCTCTGCAAAGAAGAAATGGGACAACAGATTGGAATTATTGACCTATGTTAACTTGCTGATTAACTTGGTCTATGTATGTTGTGTATTTTTGCAGATGAATATCTGGTATACCTGCCAGTACTTTCACCAGACAAATAACACGCTGGTCCCTAGCTTGTCAAGACTGCTTTGCAATCAAGAGCTCCCATGCAGTAAATATTCTTGGAGTTTCTTCTGGGTTTCTATCATCTTTATAATCTCTATTTCATCATCTGTTTAGGAAAATACCAAGCCAAGAACAGCCTCCGTAGAGCCCTGTTTGAGGCATCCTTCCATTTTTAGCCTGCCCGTGGGGTTCAGGTCTGATCAGTATTTTGTTGACCCAGTGCTGGCCTGGGCAGGAGAGAACAATTTTATATAAAGTTCTGACACAACCCCTATTCTTTTCTGCTTCTATTGTGTTCTGTAATACAATTAATAATAAGGCAATGAAATCATTGCCTCCAGCTGTTTCCCAGTGGAATTTACCAAAAGGGTAGTGAAATGATCTCATTTAAATCCCTTTTTACACAAAGCATTGAACTGTACCAGCCAACACCAACACTGGTTCCAGTGCGGTCATAGTGCAATTTCCTTGACAGTCCTGGACAGTTTCAGGGAGTTTACAGATGGATGTGGCTTCTTTGGTTCCCTCTAGACTGAAGTACAGATGGATCCCAAATGTCAGAAAATGGATCCTCACAATTTAAATACTTGTGGATACTCAAATTCCCTTGGAAAGTGACAGTTCTGGAAATAACATTTTCAGTACCAGTAAATTAGTCCCAGAATGGCATTTCCTGGCACATCCGCAGTCTGGATGTGGTTAGCTTGAGAAAGATGCAGGAAAAATATTGAAGTGAAGATACTATTGTACTCAGAGGTGCCCCATGGGAAAATATTGAGGCTTGTTCTCTCACATTTTAAAGCTCTTCCTTTTTATTTAAATAGTGGTGAGATTGGTACAGGTAATGAAACTCAGGAAGGTTGCTTGCTTATATGAAATGTAGGACAGTTATTGGGATGTGTTAAGGCAGCTGAGACAGACAGATAACACAATACACTATGAATATTTCACTTACTCACTCTAACGGATTAAGTCTCTCTGGACAAAGCTCTTTGGCTTCCAGCTCCAGTGGTGGCACATGGCAAGAACACTGCAAAGGCTTAATTGTCCAGCTGAAGCCCTGTCGCTTTGCACTATCAGAAAACAGCTGGCAGGAAAAATATATGAAAGAGTTTAAGGAGATAACAAATTATGTTTTCCTAAAAAGCAAACAGACTTAAAATGCTCTGAAGGACCCGAAGCCACTATTACTGCCAGGACAGCCAACAACAGCCGTCTGAGAACCTTGGTTTCCCTGGGGTGCTCCTGAGCACCTATGAAACACTTGGCAGATTCCAGTATTGAAGAAAGCAAATGTAAGTACAGCAGGTTCAAAATCACCAAGTTTTTCTCCATACAGGCAGAGAAAAAAGAAAACTCTGCTAAGAATCCTGCTGGAATCAAAGAAAGATCCTCAGAGATTTCTACCACTTAGCTCATTCTGTACTGGCCCTTTCTATAATGGAGCCAAGAACAGAGATATATGTCAAATATACACCAGCAGCACAGAAACACATGCAGATATCAACACTTGAATCACTTTTCTAGGTGATGCTTTATGCTAGTTCCCAGTAGGACTGGAGCCTGGAATATAATTTTGAATTAAAGACCTCAAATTCAAGATTAGATTTGGATGCGTGTGGAAGAGAAAACAAGAGAAATCTCCTTCATGTGCTATCCAAATTGTTTGTATTTGGACTGACTGATGTGCAGAGCAGATGGCTAAATGATTTCCAAGCTTCCCACAGGAGGCTGAATTGTCTGTGTTTGCAGGCATGTACATATATAGATGGAGTCCATCTCCCTCTTCCCTTGAATTTACTGTGAGATGCTTCAGTAGACTTACAGACTGCTCACAGGACATCTTTGCTTCCCGGCTACCTGGCTACAGCAGCCTTTCCTGGGTCTTCTATGCAATAAACAGATCAATTAAATTGTTTACTATACAGAAAATCAAAATATTTCTGTCCAAAAATCGATAAATGTTACCCGATATATAAACTGTGTCAATCCTAGATGTGACGCTTGCTTTGCTTTAAGTTCATACAAATGTCAGTAGATATTTAACAGATTTAACTTTTTTTTTTTTAACTGCATGAAGGAAATGCTTTTCTTCCTTCTCATTTTAAATAGGAGCATTGAGTGACATTTCCTCTAATTTGGAAATAAAATATGGCACTATCATTACTCAATCTGTGCATCAGAATATGGATGCTTCGCTCTCGTTGCAGAGGTAAAGCATGGTTGTTGGATCATCCCAGTACTAAACTATTAAGAGAATATAGCCCTAGTGAAGAAGTTTTCTTTCATCTTTATAGTTTTTTTTCCTATGACTGCTGCTATGACACAGAGAAGGAATGAAATTGGTAAAAATCACTGTTTTCTGTACTCATCTCTCATTCTGTGATTAGAAGGGGCAGCCAAATCCTGGCATTTTTTTTATAGCACAAGAATCATCTTGTTTATAAACAGGGCCCATTGCATGTGAGATGATTATGCTCTTGGATTTCAGAATTTGGGATATCTCGCACTGGATCAATCCTACAGTCTTTTCACAGCAGCAGTTTGCCAACCAGTACCCCATCCCAGTACCCACCAAATGTTAGACCTATTTTACAAGAGGCATTTTCATATTTTAAATTCGAAATGCCTTATTGAGTACACATGTTGACTCACAAATTTTTGTTATTCAGCTATGTATATTTCTTGCTGCTAGAAGGGATTATTTGCAGATGTTAGCATATATATTTTTTTTGTGAGATCTTCGAAGGACGGGCTTTATGTTTAATATTCATTTTTCTAAGCCTGAGGTTCCATGGCTAATTCCATGAACGTGATTGCTACAACATGCACTCCAGTTTTAGCTGCTTGATTTCTTTTAACGTTGTCATTAATAGAGGAACTCCATCTTATGGAAGTGAAGTGTCGTCCTTAGACCTTCGGTAACCCAAACTGTGTCCCATCAGAGAGCACTTCTCCACCCTTTTACGCCTCTAGAAACATGCGATCCATGTTATAAATATCTACAGAACTGGAAGGAAGCGACATCAAAATCTCCAAGACAACATACAAAGATACAACAAATCAAAGGCAAACAGCAATGGTTCGATTAGACTTTTAAATAGGATATTAAAATGAGGTTTGTAGTTAAATACAATTGTCTCTGAATTTGGCAGGGAAATCATTAACCAAATGATGTTAAATTTGCACAGATTGTTGAATAAATGAGTAAGACTTGCTGTACATGGCAGCAAACCAGCCAAGAAACATGCATACAAAGTACTGCTAGCAGTCGACATGAACAAATAACTTTCATGAGGATAAGAGTATTTTTTAAAGATCAGTAACTGAAAAGTTACTATTATCATTGTCTAGTACTCCACATGGGGCCCTCTTGCAGTCTGTACAACTGGGGGAATAACAGGGAAGGGTGGTGGGATATAGGCACATGTTCCTTTTTAATAATCTTATGTTTCTTGCATGTTTAAAGAACAGGTGCTTTCAGCTGTATTGATATAAATCAAAGTTTATAACTATATGTTCAAGATGCATAAAGCCACCTAATTTTAAATACAAATTTATCTTGATATTTTGGTATAGATGCTTCCTCTGTCCAATTTCTAGGATCCAGAGAAATCCAGATATCTGATGAACCGATACAAACAATGCAGAAATTTTTCTGAATAATAGAATAATCTAAAGAGTACTTTTACAGCTCAGTTTATGATTTGGCTGTAGCTACTGCAATCAATAAATATTCAGAATATTTTCATAAATTGAACTGTGATTTCTTCGTCTTAATGAAAAACATTTTTCTAAAATCCATCAACTTCTGGATATTTGTCTCCTGGAGTTATAGTTTAATATACTATAAGTGTGTGAGAGAAAGCCAGAATAAACAACATCACACTATAACCTTTCTTCCAAAGGTAAAATACAATTTTAATTAAGACTTAAAACCAGGATTATTTGTAATCATGTATTATATCAGTACTCGTTTGATTAACGTTGTACTAAAAGGAAAGAAAAAGGCAGTCTTTCATCATAGCATGTGTCGCCTACAACTGAAATGAGATCCCAGTTCTTGTCTCTCGTCTCAACATATAGAGTGGTTTCTTATGAGGTGGTCCCAGTCCAGGCCATAATTTCTCAGTCAGAGCATGAAAAATTGTATTCAGACCCTCTAGAATTTAGAACCATCTACAACTCTGCTAATATACCAAATGGTTCAGGGAACTAAGGAACTCATGGTAGCTTATGCGGACATAGCAGAACTTCATCCTCCCCAAGACTGTTGTTTCACCCTTGCTACCCACAGGGAACCGTCTCCATTCCACACTGTTCCCTAAATCCCCACCTGCAAGAGTGATGTCTGGTGTGGCAGAAGCAGTCTAGTAATTGAACAATATGAACAACTGTGGATGAGCATTTGAGCCTTACTCACTGGTACAGATATGGCTAAAATAGGCAGAAGTGGGAGATGGTGATGACAAATCAGCATGAGCTTAAGTCGAGACCTGACATGAGAGACCCTGGTGGTAGACCAGTGAACATTGGAGCAGACAGTGGTCCACGGAGAAACAGTTTCTGTTTAGGAACGGGAAAATCAAAGAGAAGTATGAGCTAAAGCTGGCATTGGCTGAGGGGAGGGGAAGAAGGAGAGTTCAAGTAACTGAAGGCCAGGCTGGGACTTGAAGGTGAGTGAGATATACAGCACAGAAACACATTTAAAATAACAAAGCAATTCTCAGAAGTGATTTCCCTCAAGTAGTTCCAGCAATGAAATAACCACACTGGTCACTGCCTACAATGTGATCTCATTCCCAGAAGTATGGTTCCAGTTTCAAATACCCTCGTAAAGTGGTTATGTCATGCGATGCTTCCAATTTTACATTGAAATAGACTCAATGAACAGCCTCTCCATCAAGGCAGACTATTGAAGCATATTGGAGAAAAGACCCTCCCCAGTTATTAATAAAACTAACATAATGCCCCTAGAGGAATTTAAGGAGTTTGGGGTTATATTTGAAGTTATGCTATATTGAAAGGCATTGATATTTCCACTCCACAGACTACGGCACATCCACCTGCAATATCTAGGCTCACAAGGCAACTCAATAAAGCAGTTCAACTCCAGTGAGTTCAGTGGAGGTGTGCCAACCATGAATTTGGCCTCCTGATTGTAAAATACAGTCCATGGTATGAATGATATGAAGTTTCAGATTCATGCAAATATCAGGCAACAGCAACTATATTCCATTTATTTCAAAGTTCACCTGGGGACTTTGCAAGAGAAGTCCTGTTTCCATCTGAACAATACAAGGATGATTGTAACATCTTAACATTAAAAAGAAAGAACAGAGGCACATAAAATGCTAAATGGCAAAACAGAGAAAAGACATATCATTCTAGGGAAATAGCACACAATGGGCCAAATTTATTAAACAATACACAATAGTATGAGAATCTGATATTTATTTTCAGTGCTGAATATGCAGGATACATTTAATATGCTTAAGATGCATTATTCAATCTATAGCAGCAGTCTCTGCATAGAATTCCACAGAAGAATAAAAACGAGCAACATGCAATAAAAGAACCACACTAGGCACCTTGCTATGTCCTCTGCTAGCTGTCACAACACTTGTTCCTTCTAGTCAAGTGGAGAACATAGCTGAGATTTTTCCAAGTAACAGTGGTAAGTGTTTTACAGAAAAGGAATGACAAGCAAAGGAGACTAATCTCTTTGTGTGAAATAATCTGTACCCACCGACACTTCCACAAGAAAAAATAACTATTTGTTGTTAAATTATCGACTCAAGACAATGAAATGTCAAGGATTCAAACCTAAGTGAGTTGTTAAGTATTTTCCCTAAGAAGCTGGATCCATTTCAGAACTAGATCTGCACTGACACTCTGCTTCTGGAAAATATCATTATTCATCTGTTTTGCCTTCCCGGAACAGGAATGGATGTAAGCCTGGGTTTCTATGACTTAGAGGAATAAACTATTGTCACACAGACCACTAAAAAAAGTAGAAAAAAAATGGAAAAGTTATTGTTGCTTTTGGCTATTTAGTCACTAAATCTGCTCTTTGCTGTGTCCACTTCGCACTTGAGGAGGACCAGCATCCTTTCTGATCCTTTATTTCTCTCAATGCCCTGACACTGCCCTATCCATATGACATCTTTGCTATTTGCTCTATTTTTGTCATTAACTTATTAGTTTGTCTCTGTCTCTTCTAGTCCCATTAGATGAATATACTCCTCCATCCCATTTAAAATCAGAAAACTTGAACCAGTGGTGAAAACAGGTGTCAGATTTTCTAGGTGGCTTTCTTCTGTTCCTGTCACTTTGCTGTTGTGTTTCCCTTTGTTGTACTTTATGCTCATCCTTGCTAAGGATGTTCTTGAACTGAAACACAGTGCTTGCTTACAGGGAGATAGACAAGAAAATTAGATACAGATTAATCAAAGCAATGGTTATTTACAGGGATATATGCAGGAAAGAGAGATACAGATCAGCCAAATCATGGAACTGCACTTTTGCAGGTAGCAGTGCAGATGTTGCAGCTCCCAACACTGCCCAGCTGGTGGTCAGAAATAGCTGTCCTGTCCAGGGCAAGCGTGGTGTTAAGGCTGTCTGACCCATCTGAATGCAGACAAGATGGGTTGTCTTACTTAAAGGAACATGTTGTCCTTCCCAGAGCCTTTGATTCAGGGAGCACAAACACAAGGGGTTCCAGGCCTGACCCTAAACTGGAGGATGAAGGTGTCCCCAGGCAGTGGGGATGCAAGTGGACAGAAGCAGGAACCTTCCCAAACAGATGGGTGCACAGATAGGAGCTGGGCTCCTGAAAGGCAATAGGTATTAAAGATGGATTGTATCTGGGGCTTATAGCCGAGTCAAGCTACTATTGGACCATAGTTGGTGGGATGAGTTTACTAATTTCTCCCTCAGCAGTGTGAGCTTGTTATGAGGACTTCTGTTGTTCTTCATGGAAATCATATGTTAATGCATGCCAGGTTTCTTTCAGAGGGGAGCACAGAAGAAACCTCCTTACTTTTATTTTACTCCTTTTTATTTACTCCTTTTATTTTGAGTCAGAAGGAACCATGAAGGCAAGAGAGGCTCTGTCCTCTGAGGAAACAACAGAGTATGGTGGGGGACAGGAAAAGGGATATTTCTGGAGCACAGGATGAGCATGAGGGACTCGGCAAGGGAAGCCAGAGCCTGAAGCAGCGAGACACCATTTAGAAGTGCAGGGATCAGAGGTTCAACAGAGGTTACATAAAGATTTTTGGTGTAGTAACCAAAATAGACTGTAGATTTTGTCACAACTCAGAACATCACTGAATTGCTGACATTCAGAGGATCCCTATCAGAATGCCCCTTTCTTGCCAGGACACAGTGCAGGAAGAAGTTCACTTACAAACTCCCAATACACTACATTTCATTCTAGACTTCCTCCACGGTAAGTTTGCTCCTACATCTTTCACTCAATTAAAACCTAGCTTTCAAGTTCAAAAAGTGTTTTTGGTGTTTTGGGCTGATTACTGCAAATTTGTGCAGGATGCAAAGCTCTGGTGAACCTACAACGCCTTCGCATCTACACTGCCTTCAGTCTTTGGACTGAATTTAGAAGTACACACAAACCTTTCGGCTGGCAGATAAAGAACAGCTAAGAGCTGAAGGAGCGATCATCTTTAGTTGTCAGAGCTGCCTGCAATGAATGTTCCTCTGTGACCCAAATTACTTTCAACTCCTGTGTGGACTTTCTCATTCTGAGATAAAGTCAGAAAGATCAGAGCAGCACCTGGGCACCAGTGTCATGCTAAGATAGCACAATTAGAGCTTGCTACCTTCTGGGTATGTTGTACCAAACATCACATCTGCTCCTGCACACACTCCAGCTGGAGTTACAGATACACATGTGTGGCCAGGGTAGCCCTGAAGCAAGGCATTTCTCAAACTGCTGGCTCACCCCTGGTCACCAGGCACCACATTCAGAATCCACATAGGCCAAGTAAATTAGAATGAATAATGTCACATCTGTTCTAACGTTGAATTAATGTACCCATAAAGTAATTTAGTGCTTAGAGTGTTAGCTAATCTTCTGGCTTATTTGGTTTTGAGGGTTTTTCTTTCCTTTTGGCTAGTTTTGATTGATTGCTTTGTACTTTTAGTTATTGTGGGCAAAACAAGTGGAATTTGGCACTCTTTATATATTATGCATATACATATTTAGAAAAGATAAAATTGTTTTCAGGTCTTTCTGAATGAACATAGATAAAAATCACATTTCTGCAGCATTTTCACTTTTGTCTAATGAATTTCATTTGGTACATTTTTATAGAGAAAGAAAAGCCACAGAAAATGCAACATTTCATTCTTCTGCAAATTGGGAGGAAAAAATTACCAGGCTCACTCAGATTTGCTGAAGCTGTAGCTTTTATAACACATAAATGACTGACAGAGAAAAGGGAGACTGCACAAAGTTTCACTGAGTTTCAACAGAAGAACAGATTTATCCCTGGCATAACTCAAGCAAAGTTAAGGGAAGAGTCTGGCTTGGAGACGGAGTGGATTTCTACAATTTATGGTTTACAAATCCACCCTAATCCTTGTCCTTCCTATCTGTTATGGGCTACTCACAGGCAATAAGTATCTGTCACATTGCCAAAGAACAGTTGTTTATCTAGTTTTAAGTAAGTTTGGGAGTCCATTTGTTTGTTTTTACGGGAGGTATGATGTATGCAATTACAGGGGCAATAATATGCACGGTTACAGTGTAAGTGCTCTGCAGATCAGACAACAGCAAAACCATCCATCTTCCATGTGCGCAGCCACCATGGCTCTTACGTTGAAGACGTTCAATGAGATCTCTCAAAAAATGTGCAGAAATTTATCTTTATGAAAGTCTGGGGTCAAAACAGGTTAAATCATACCTCATAGTGCCTCTGGTATTAGTATAGCAGGAAGGGAGACTCAATTTCTACTTAACTATGGGATGATTTATGCCTTGGGAACTCCCTCAACTCCCCTCTTCTTCATTCAGGCATGAACATTTTGTATTATTATCAGTACCGACTCTTTCTCTGGGTGGAGGACACTGACCTCCTCCCTCATGAGGAGACTCAATGTTTAAGCAATCCAAGCTGCTCCTTTTGAATCAAGTAACAAAATGATTTTGATTTCTGCACGCTCACTGTACACACTGGCTCTCCCTCCCCATAACATGTGATGTGTTGGGCACTCTTTCACTAGAAGTGTACAAATCCTGATCTGTCTTGTCTTCACTGACATATTCCCTCTCTCAGCATTTTTAGGGCCTGAAATCTTTTCTTCTGACCAGATTCTACTGTTTGATTTATTCTGCAATTTGATATCAACTCTGATTTAATAGCTGTTTCACTTGCACCTGCCCTTTTATTTTGTCATTTTTTTTCTCACCTCTTCACTAATTGACCTTTCTTAGGCCTTATTTAAAAGATGTATATTGCCCTTTCTGTTGCTATATTGTTCTTGCTGGCCTTTATCACCAGCCCCTCTTTGACCTCATAGTTCACTTAAAAAAGAGGGTTAAGGAAAGTGAGGGTAAGACAAAGCTGACACTGATTTCCATGAGACTTGGTTTTGGCCCACTGCGGTTCAACAATAACTGAATGCTGTTTGAGCATCAGTCCTGCAAAATCTGGGAAACTTGGGGAGGCCATAGAATCCTGGAATCCTACCCCAGGAGCACTGTAGTCTGCATACTTATATTTGCATTCTTTTAATATTATCAAATTTTAAGGTTCTTTTGAGTTACACTATACTATATAATACCACGTGTTAGACTGAGTGAAGGCTGAAAACATAAGACTTAAAGTAGAAAGTAAGGATGGATGCCAGGGTTTGACTCACTGTTGAAAAGAAATGGATTTTACAATCAAAAAATAACCTTCACTCTGAAAAAGTTCCACTACACTGAGGAAATTCCAGTTCTCAGCGTTAGCCCTACCAAAACAGCAGAGCAGAATGCATGGAGCAGCCTGACACAGACAAGAACAGCATTGTGTACAGACAGAACTGGAAAAAAGTTCTGTTACCATGATAGATTTGTGTAGCAACAGCCAAAGATGATAAATTTCACAAGTTGGTCAGGGTTAAATTGGTAAATTATGCAATCAGTTATGGGTTAAATATTAACAGAAGACACGCTCCGAAAAAAAGGACAAAGTTGATTACATTCTTTCAAATGACTCCCAGATGTTAAAATGTGCTTTCCAATAAAAATAATTATATAATCTACAAACCTGAATGCCATGTTAAAGTAATGATAGTGAAAATTACTGAGTTAACAATCTAAATCCACAGCCTTTTTGTCTCTCTAAAAACAAATAAGAAAACTTCCCAAGTCCTGAGAGCTGTTGAAGTGAAAAATTCTAAATTTAAAAAATTTCATTCTTATTGCATTAACTATAAAATTTTCACTGTAAGGAAAAAATGCAGTCACTTTTTTCACTTTTTCTGACACTGTGATTCATAGGAAATTTTTCCTTTTTCTGTGGCTTGCAGTGCATACATTGAAACTGAGAAACAGTTTTTCAAAGCCTTTTAACTCTGTAACTGCAAATGTCAGCAGCATTGAAGCACTTTTACTGCATACACCTTACCTGCATATTTCTGTGGAAGCTTGTCCTTGTTTAATACACCCTTCTCATTCATTATTTTTTATTTTTCCTTGAAGAACTAACAGCCTCATGGGCCCAAAGCTATTCATCCTTCCAACCATTACCAGTTCATCCTTCACATTCTAGATACTGCTTATAAACTATTAGACTAAAAATAACATTTGGGCTCTTTTAATTTGACTTCTGTAATTTAAAACTGTTGAGATGCTACTCCCAGTTTCAGTACTTGCTTCTTTGCTCTTCCCGTTGTTTTCCAAATTAGAGATGAAATTGTAATCTAAGCCCATGCTAAGATTTGCAAAAAAATATCAAATTAATGGAGCTTCTGGGAACTCCTAACATCATAACTCCTTCAAAACAGAATTAAAATAGACACATTGCCATTCAATAGCTTCCATATTAAAGCTGTGAGAATTACTTTTGAACTGCTGGTTAACTAATTAATAGACTCATAGGTAAATGTTTGCCCAACAGTTAATTCCTTGATTGCTTTTCTTTTTAACTTGTAACATTTGTATGAATCTCCAAGTGACTTCTCAATAATGAAATTTGCTGGCAAAAGTACTTCTTAATTATATATCTGAGATACACATACTGATCACATCTCAGATAGGACCCCACTCTGCAACTGAGCATATGCGAAGTTGTAGTGGGTGCTCAATACTGTTATGGGAAGAATGAGGGAATTAGATTGCTGAAAACACTTATTAATTTTTTGTAGTAACTAATGGTCCTATCAATAGTGCAGACCAAATTTCAGCTGCACAGCAGCCATAAGGCAAAGACCACCACACATTTTTTCATGTCTAAAATGATTTCCTCCTCTGCTTTTTGTCTTTCCAGATCATCCTTTATGACATTGTTGTGTGATGGTTTTTAATGCCAAGAATAAGCCAAGCAAAGACAGAGCAGTGTAAACTGTGTTTTAAAAGATAAAGTTGTTCTCCTCAGATATGTGGTTTGCTAAGGTAGCGTGCATCTTTCAAATACTTTGCATTGACCATAGACTAGATCATCTAACTTCAAATATTGAAGTTAGTTATCCAGGTCAGTGCTAGCGACCTCCTGCCATCTTCATAGCCACTGGAGAAAAGTTGACACCTTAAGACAGTGATTCATTGGACTTGGCTTGGTGTTCAAGATGCCTCAGATTTTGGGGACCCAGAAATAATATAAGTCTTCATTTTGAGGTGGCTCTTCTTCCCCTTACGTATGAAAAATATCTGTTACAATTAGATCACATAAGTTTTTTACACCTACATTAAGGAAAAATGACCCAAGGTCCCAGCTGGAGCAATAGGGAAAATCTCCCTGCTTGACTAGAGCTTCAGAGGCCATGGGGATGACCTTGAGGCCAGGGAGTCTCTGAATCTCATGGAAGGTTATCAGAGAACTGGTGCCTAAGCACAGCCTGAGAGCCCCATGGAGGAATTCCTACTAGCTGAAAACCCACTGACTTCATCTTACAATGAGGAACATGTATTCAAATTGATGCATTCAAATGAACAGATAATTTAGTGGCAGTGCTTTTGAAGTGGTATCATCCTCACCAATCTTAAAAATTCCATTTGTTACTTGACAGAACAACTTATATTTTTCTTTAAGTGCTGACAAATATATTTTCTAGCTGAGATCAAAATGATATTATTTTCCCTTGAGTGCATGAATGTTTTATTTATATATATTTATTTTTTTAAAACCTATCTGATATTTAAGGAGTTTATGAGTTTTGCTTTGGGTTTGTTTTTTTCTTAGTAAAGGTTTCTTTTAATCAAATATGAGTATTAACTATTTATTAGCTATGGTCAAAAATAAACTTTCAGATCTGGAGGGCAAACACATTGTAAAGCTCTCAGAGTTTAATCCTGGATTATGCAAACACTCAAATACAGGGAAGCTTATTTAAGTGAGAGGAGAAGCAGGCCTGGGAGGGCCTGGGGCAGCAGTCCCTCAGCTCCATTTCCAGGCACCTGCAAATCTGGATCTGTACTTAGACGATGGGTGCCAAACCTTCTGCAGACCAAGAGCTAAAAAAAAGAAAGAGAGCTCCTGTCAGCAGCACTGGTGCCATCACTGGCAGAGCTGCTGGGGTTTTGCTGCAGAACAAGGGAGCATTGCCCCGAGTATTTCTAGTGATGCACATCTTTGTCTTCCATTGGATGCCTTCACTCCCTCAACTATACGAGGGCTCATGTTCCCCATTCCAAATCCCGGAAAGTAACGGGTTGTTTTGGCTCTTGTTGTTTTGGGCTTAGCTTGAGATACCTCAAAGAGAAATGATTTTCAGAAAATACGAACAACACATTTATAGGGTGTGTGAAATCTAACATTCAAACGCAAGAGTGAACAAAATCTTCCAGTTCTGAAAATTTTGGCTTAAGTGTCTCATTTTTTACATCTATGAAAACATCTGAAAAAGGTATAACTTTTCTTGGCTGTAGTGACCTTCTGTGGATTCAGATGTTTCCCTAGCTAATTTTTAAAATAAGCTAGATTTTTTTCTCACTAAAACTTTTAGAAGAATGGATGATCAAAATGTTCAAATTCTGTTTACCTTTAAATGGACATAACTATTGAAGAGTATATTGTTCATATTTGCCAACAGCTATACAAGAAAGAAAGCAGTGTCATTCTTCATAAATGCATGCTGAAGTAAAAAATAAACTTTAAGCGATCCAGACCATGAAAATGCAAGACAGGAGATTGCCATTGAAAGAAGTGATCTATTAAATCAACATGCTACTAGGTGCCATTGTCACTGTATGGGTAGCATGTCTGTCTCACAGCCAGCTACTTGTGGGTTCAACTCCCATATTGGGACCTGGGCTCCCATCCAGTGTACTGCCATAATAAGCAACATGTGGCACTTATAGAGGTGTAATCCTTCAGTGAAAATGTTAAACCTAGTGTCCTTCTGCCACGTTTACAGTTGGAAATTAAAGATCCTCCAAGTACCCTTTGAATACAGTGAGTAATAATCTTGGGGCCCTGGCCAAGATTCCCTCTCTTAATAAAAGTATTTGTAATGGATGGGGTACATTTCACAAAATAGCAGAAGTCATACAAATCAATGGAAAAGCCTCATTAAAAATATCATGGTCCTTTTATGTATTTTTTTAACATAGCAGGTTACCTATTGGATTAAAATTCAATAGCATTTTTAAGCAGCTGTCGTAAATTGCCTATACAGGGTCATTTGAAAGCACAAAGAACAACATCCACTACTCATATTTGGGAAACAGGAAGTCTCCATAGACACCTCTGAAAAACCTCATTCCAGGTTCAGGGAAGGTACATGAAGGAAGTTTAACAAAACTGCATTTTAGAACAAACCTTCAGTGCAGAGCACCACAGCAACGCTCGTGGCCTGTTAAGTGTGAACATGCTGAAGAGTCTGTCAGAACCTTCATGTGCGGCTCCTAAATACCAAGAGCTGAGAAGCTCATATTTCCAGATGTATTTTTTGCACAGATAGCCTGGCCAACTAGTATTTGCATGCAATTAAATCTACTTTTGAGGCATCTTCAACATAGCTGGAATCATAGTAAAGTTATTTAGTGGCAATGGACACATCTTGCCAGTGGTGTATGTAGATAAGTACAGAAGAGATTTTTTACCATCCCTACATTTTAGCATGTGGATCGAGTGAAGCAGGACATAATGTGTTCTGAGCTAAATCCTCTATCCTCCACTAGCTCTGGAATGGTAACCTGAAATTCTGTAGTTTGCCATGCCAGGAAACTGTAAACTATTTGGGAAGAGCTGAAACAACATCTCATAACCTGCTCACCTTTCCTGTCTCCCAGCTGATTACCTCTCCACAGCTCCTCTATGAGCAGAGGCTTCCTCTGCCTTTGCAGTATGCCACCCACCACCCAAACTGACAGAGGGCAGAGCATAAAAGAGATGTAGGACCCAATTGCCAAGGGAAGATTTCTTGTCACAAATCTTTAACATAGCCATGCACTGATCGCATTAAAGAGAAAGAGCTTTCACCTGCTTCTCTCCCCTGTTTTCTAATTGTGATAGACGCCTGGCTCCACATAACAGCTTGGTGATGACACTTCTAGTGATTCGCATGCCCTAACCTGGAAGCTAAAAGTCATCAATCTGTTTTACAGTCACCCTAAGCTCACTCACAGTGGACAGGAAGAAAGCACGCCTAGATAACAATTCATCTCCTAAAGGTGCATCTAATTGAGGTCGGAGGCATTTGGTCTCTTGACAGCTGAGGTAACAGGAGTACCTCATGCAGACTTGGACCTCAGATGAAGGAATCCAACCCTTACATACCCAAGTCCTCCCTATTTCAGGTGAGGAGATCCTACCTATGCAGAGTGAGGAAGGCTGGGGCTGCCAGAATGCAATATCCTGCAATGTTACACTGGAATCTCCTTTGTGGAGTTCATCGTTCATTTTTTTTACCACTTCTTCTTTGTTAACCCAGAATGTACTTTGAGGCCCCAAAGCCTGTGTGTATTACAGAGAAACTGCTGTTTGCCTGTACTGTCAGAATCCTCTAATTTTGTTTTAGGTTTTATGGTATGTTTCCTTCAGGCAGACAACAAAATGAGCTCCCCTGATGGTGTCTTGGCGCAGCAGCAGTTGTACGTAGTACCGGTTAGATGTGTGCCAAAGATTTCCCGTCACTGCCCACTCACTCTCATGACTATATTTTTAATGCAGTTTTATAAGATGTGTTGTTGTAGTTTCTTGCTCCTGAATAAGTTTCCCCTCTCTCTGCTCACTAGCCTCTGAAGAAAATGAATGGTAAGAGCAGAAAACGGTTTCTGTCTCCCTTACACCTTTCTCATTCCAGTTCTGCTGTTCATTTCTCAGACTTATAGTCTCAAGTGCTCTTCTGAACTCCTCACTTCAGTGACCTCCTTTCTTAATTTAATCTGGACAAAGCAGCGAGTTCATTTCAAGTCATAAAGCTTGATTTGCTGTGTGCTCTTGGCAAATGTGAATAAGCTCACTGGCTCCTTTTAATCAGCTATCATAATCATATTTTTAGAAAAAAAACTGCAGCAATTAGGTCAGAAACGCAAGTAGTCTCTTGTGTTCTATTGAGAACAAATCCGTCCTCCTCTGACTTGCTGCATAATTTAATTATTAAAGTTTTATATCATTTTGGTTTCCATGTAAGGCAACCCCATAAGAGCAATTATATCCTTCTGAAGACAAGGTTACTACTACTAGAACCAGTACCAGAGGGCCTGGTACTGCGCTGTATATGGCAATACTGCTACTTCCTACTACTCACATTGCAACATTCATCTACCTACCCAGCCAACAACAGCACTATGCTGGCATCCAGCCCACTCTGCACTGAGTTAGCCTGTTGAGGATCTGGTATTAATTAGTTAATAATTTAGCAATGGTTTGAAGATATAAAGCAGCTGCTAAAAGCTAAGCCTTATTATTATGTTAACTAATTATTTTTTCTTTTACCTCTTACCTTTATTTCACCTCAAAAGACATTATTGTATTATTAACTGCTTTTAACACCTCCTCATACTGACATTTAAGCGTCTGAAATGTTTTGGTGTAATTACACTGGTTTGTATCTCAACATCTAAGATGCCTCCCTCTCTATGAACATTTGAATACCTAAATTTTGTTTTGAGAACCCTATCTGTTTCTATTAGCTGTGTGAAAAAGGACAAGAAAACAGTGTGGTATAACATCAGATTCATCTGGCTGGAGCAGCTTTCCAGATATAATGGTTTTAAAAGTTTGTGAAAAGTTTTTGGACAGTGGGTTGATTTTCATTTCCAAACTCTGCTTTTCCTGGTTCCCTCTCAGTTTCCTTCATAACCCCAGGAATATCTGATACTTCTGGTGCACTGGGAAAAACCTCTCCTGAGTCAAATGTTTTGAGGATCTGATTGGCACTCAAATTGGGCTGCTAAGCACAATTAGAAATCCCGTATTTCAAGAAAGACTTGTAGCGAACATATGTAGCTGGAGCTCTAAGAGGCACAATAACAGAATTCAGTAAGATGGTTCCAAATGTTGTTGGTCAGAAGAATGATGTTTCTTTGCCTTCACCTTAATACACTTTGTAAACTGATCTAACGCAAACACATTTTGTCTGACGCACGCAGACGGAACAAGATCAAACTGCAGCTTGCTGAAATGATGGGACCCTGCTCAGTGAGTAAGCTTGTGTAGGTGTTGCACTGCACATAGATAATAAATAGCAAATATTCTAAAAGAT
Source organism: Phaenicophaeus curvirostris (assembly GCF_032191515.1). Taxonomy (NCBI): domain Eukaryota; kingdom Metazoa; phylum Chordata; class Aves; order Cuculiformes; family Cuculidae; genus Phaenicophaeus; species Phaenicophaeus curvirostris. The sequence continues at coordinate 15,176,996 of NC_091397.1, read as the reverse complement.
AAATTAGAATAACTGTACTACCATATTTAAGATGTTGATTTCCTCTTTTTTGCAGGACTAGAAGATGTAACTGGAGATACTGTCTTATTCCAACAACAGGAGCTTGTTTAAAGACTGAGATGACCTGTAACATGAACTTTTCTTGAATTACATTTAAATTCCAATAAGCCTCACAAAAGAAACTTAAAGTTCTCTGTCTCATAAACTTCATAGCCTTTCTAGAGTTATAAATCGTTAGATTCCTTTAGGTCTGTCAGAAACATGCCATTTATGTAACAGCACTTCAGCTCCTCCTGGAACAACTAATTAGATGTCCTTTTTACATACTTGCCTTGTCCAGCCTGTAGCTATTAGGACATATCACGTGCTTTCAGTCAGTGTGAGAGCACTGGAGGTAGCTCGCTGGAATTCCATCAGGATAAAAATAAAGTTGTTCTTAATATGTGACACATCATTTGGTATGGCTTGTTCCAGACACTCTGGCAGAGGAAAATAATGCACGCTTTGTCACTTGGGGCTATGTTGTGCCATGTGGAACTATTTTAGACCTCTGTGCTTTTGATTTGCAGCTAATCCCATTCTCAGGTACGAATACCAAAAGTGTGTGACTAACGTGCAAATCATATACAAACCCATGAGCTAGCTCGTGCACTTAAATGAGGATCTTTGCAAATCTCCCAGACACAAACAGAAGAAGCTCTCCTGCTCTGCCACACTTGGGGACAGCTGAGCAGAAAGGGCAAAGCTCTCTGCCTTTGTGCACAACTTGGTAGCTCCAAATGATCCCATCAGGAGGCACAGACTTGCCCGTGAGCTCAAATCTGGCAAAGGCAACAGTTTCTGCCATGCCTGTCAGTGTGGCAGAGCTGAGCATGTTCCCCAGAAACATCAGGGGAACTTCCTGGAGAAGAGATCTTCTGAGCAATCAGGCAGCAGTGCCAGGTGATGAGGTCTAGCTATCAGCTAGTAAGAATCCAGGGATGGAGCTTAAGTCTGAAGTGAGTCTTTAGCATAACAAGCAGCAAGACAGCATGAGCCAGCAATGTGCTCTTATGGCAAAGATTTATGGTATCCTGAGCTGCATTAGGCAAGTGAGGCCAGTAGACTGAGGAAGTGATCCTTCCTCTTTATTCACTATAGCTGGAGTATTGTGTTCTGGGTTCCTCAGTACAAGAGACACATGGACATACTGGAATGAAAAAAGAGGCATCAAGATGGTTAAGGGACTGGAACTTTTCACCTATGAGGTAAGGCTGAGGGAGCTAGAACCATTTAGCCTGGAGAAGACAAGGCTCAGGGAGGAACTTACTAATGTAAATATCTGAAGGGATGGTACAAAGAAGACAGAGACACACTCTTTTCAGTAGTGGTCAGTGACAACACCAGAGGCAACAGACACAAACTGAAACACAGGATGTTTCCTCTAGGCGTCAGGAAACACTTTTTCACTGTGAGGATGACCAAGCACTGGAACATGTTGCCCTGAGATATTGTTTAGCCTTCATCTGTGGAGATATTAAAAAGCCAGCTGAATGTGCTCCTGAGCAACTGGTTATAGGTGGCCTTGCTTGAGTAGGGCAGGGTAGACTAGATAACTTCCAGAGGTCCCTTCCAACCCCAACCCTTCTTCAATAACAGCCATTAAAATACAACGCTAATGAGGGAAAAAGAGAGAGCTGCCTGGGTTTCTTACATTGCTAGTATGAAACCAAGTAAAAGCAGATACATTTGCACATGCCAGGGTTGTTAATTAACAGACAAATAAAAACAGAATCACAGTGAGATTTAGCTAGTATACAATATCCTGCATCCTTTAATATTTTTTTCATATTTGTCTCAGTATTCCCTTTAGGACTTCTTCCTCATCCCCAGGGCTCCTTCCAGCTGCTAAGAGCTCTGCACAGCCTCCTTGGCCCCTTTACAGTCAGTGCCACCACATCTTGCCGTGAATTTGCCATTTTCCTTCAGTGTCAGCAGCAAGACACGCAGCCAGCAGGATTCATGGATGTTTGACCTCTCACACAGTCTGTGTAACAATTCTGCTTCAAGCTCATTCTCCAGTCTGTGCTGGGACTTTAAAGCCATAGTCTGATGTACTGCATTGATTTTGTCTCCAGAGACTATGAGAATATTTGTTTTCTCTGGGAATATTTTTTTACTGTGGCAGAAAATCAGACGTGGGCAGATATAAACAAAGAGCTCTGGAAGAACATCTGGGACAGGAGACTGCCCAACAGAGACATATCCTGGCCTAATTCCACTCTTTTGCGTCTTGAAACCCATCCCAAGAGCCATAAACAAAGTAAAGAACAAGAACATCAATGTTTTTCATGAAACTGTCATCCTGCATCTCATAGTAATTGCTGCTTGCCTTTGCCTGCAACCTTATTTTGTGCAGAACCTTCATTTGCCCTTAAACATCAAACAATCCCCAACTCTGAAGAAGGTTGACTACAGATCTGGTCTTTGCAGCTGAAACACACCTCTAGCATAATGATGAAAAAAAGGTAATGTATTATAGCTGAACACAGACAAACTTCTTCCAGAAATCACTCTAATCATGCTTCCAGCATGAGGTCACGTACAAATGTTCCCCAGCATGGTGAACACAGTTCTGATGTAAGTTTATGAAAAGACTAATTCTATTAAGCTTGTAACATTACTAGATCCCTACACTGGCCTCTTAAAGCACGAGTGTGTGTTAAAAGGCTGGTTTGTTCTATAGACATTGTTAAAGGGTAATACTTTTACACAGTTATTTCTGCCTCACCAGATCCTAAACAGGAAAGCAAATTGCAGTGAGCTATTTCTGGAACAGACAGATCCATGGTGCAATTTTTTCTCTGGTAAACTTAATCAGCTATACACTTCATACTCCAGAAGCTGCCTAAACAAATTTTAGTATACTGCTGAAGGAATATGTATGGCAATTGACAGATGGTATAAGAATGATATTGTGCTGTTGTTGTCATTCAGGCATCTTAACCATAGATTAGAAAGCCAGTGATTTAGGTAATGCATGAATATATAATTAAGAAGATGGCATGGCATCAGTATCAATAGTCCTTTACTTGAAGATAGCTGATACAGAGATGCATTGTACACCAGTATTGTTCTCCAGTGTGATCTATGAGTTAAAACCTTAGTTACTAAGGCTGTGACTTTTGGCTGTAAAAGGTCAGGGGTGTCCTTGAGATATGGATCTCTAATACTCACGGGAGTAAAAGCTCAGCAGAAGGAGAAAGGAGACCCTTTTGAGGTTGAATTGCAAGAGTTTTCTTCTTGCGAAAGGGATTCTTAAAGAGCATCTGATTTTTATCATGACCATGGCACAACAGCAGAAGCAATGGGACTAATTATAATGGCAATAATCACAGTAATAAAAAATAAGAACAATGCAGAAAAAGATAAAGAAGCAATTTTTATAAAGCAAATGGGTTCATTTTAATAGAGGCTTTTTTAAACTCTCGGACAAGGAGAGAAGGTGATTATTAGTCTACTTCAAGTGTTTCCTGTTGTAGTATTTGTTTAACGATGTAAAGTTTCTAACATTACAGGTGAAGAAATATTCTGTGAAAATATATATTTCTATAAGCTCATCCATGACTACACTTGTCAGGTCTTCTCACCAGTTCTTGCCCTCCCTCAGCTGGAGGTCCGAGCAAGAATTATGGGCATGCATCAAAGTTCAGAGTATTTTCCTTCATGTGCATAGTGTTTGGACCATCCTTACGGGCAAATTGCAGTCTTTGGAAAGCAGCTCAAATAATGAGAAAGGACTAGTGTGAAGTTTTTATTAATATTATGTTCTTTGACATAAGAAATGTCAGATTGTACTGGCTAGTAGAAATGGAGCAGAAAATTAGACAATAAAAATCAAGTCAGCGTTGAGGAAACTGAAATGTGATCATTACTGATGGATTATGAGAATGTTATTTAACTTTATATTATTTATGGTCAAGTGACATTTTCTTCTAGAAAATACAAAGAGAGAATACAAAGCAAGATGCAACTAGAAGTTAAAGTAGCAGGGGAATTTCAGGGGACAGATGCTGCACTACTTTTGCTAGCTTACCATATCGGCAGAGGGTGTGCCACCGCCTTTGGCGGTGTTAAGAAGGCTGGAGGGAATATTAATTAATTTCTTCTTCCTGCCATTATTTCACATTCAACATAAAGTCTCCATCAAAACTTGAGGCCTCAGTGGTGGTAAGAGTGTTTTTATCTCTATAAAATTTCAGGGAATATTTTTGTATTTAACAGACAATTTAAATAGTGATCACTCAGATATAGTCATATGCCTAGCTGAATAGGGTATGCAGTTGAGTCTTTATAACACCCCCAAACATATCCTTGTCTATAGTCAGGCGAGGACAGTAGGTGCTGTCATTATGATTTGAGAAGACAACACTACCATCTTTACTCTCTCCTTTTACTCATCCTTTGATATTTTTTGATGATTGCTATCTGACTTTTTTCCCATTCTAAAGGGAATGACAGAGATAGTAAAAAAAAGGAAAAGATAACAGGAAGAAAGAAGTCAAGTAAAACCAGAAAAAAATCTAGAAGGTAAGAGTGAAGGTTTAAAAGAAAAGTTTAAAATGCAACAAAGAAAAATAAAATACAAAACCTTCGCTTTAAAGACATTTAACAAGTACAGTGAGACAGTGGCAGAGAAAGAAAACAGGAGAAGGACAGCAATGGAGAAATTGTGTTATGTTGTCACAGACTTTTCTCACAGCACATTTTGAATCCACACTTTAAGGATGTCTGGTTGCAATTCATAAAATAAATATAAAAAACCCATGCCTATTTCTGAGGGGGGAGAGCAAGAAAATATCTCAGCGCAAAGTCTCTTAGGAGGCATATCTCAGCCACAATATGTCTGTTGAAAAATATAAAGGGATGTTTGACAGAAATTTTCAAACACTTTTTTTAATCAAGGAAAACAAATTTATTGAAAACATTTTAATTTCCCTTCAAATGTTTATACCAGTTACAAAGTATGGAATTTCTGGTAAAAATCAGAAAGAAAATCCTGTTGTAAGCCAAGCATCCCATATCCTGAAGGAATACACAGTCTTTTGCTTATGCCATGGTGGGATAGATAGCCTCTAGTTTCATCTGATTTTGAATAGAAACAGTTCTGAAATCATGAAAGCTTTTTAGAAGTCATGAAAAATATTTCCTGTCCAGCTCTTTTGTGAAGATTCCTATATTACCAAATAAAATGATCTATAATGGCTAAAATAGTTTCATTAGTTGTGTTTATTATTGTGCAAATTACAGAAAGACATGGGAATCAAACATGCAAAGGTGGAAATTCCATTACCTACTTTCTACCATAACATATGTTTTCAATTTAGGCAAATTTTACCGTTTCCCAACTACAAATTGGATGACATACAACAAAAACTGTGTTTTAACAGCTCTAGCACTTTATGGACATTACAGCCATACACCAATCTTTTACTTTAAGAAAAAGTAAGAATTATGAAGAGCTTGCTATAAAAACATCTAATCACCAGCACCCAGGTGGAAGTTGTACAGCCTACTGCATAGCAGACTAGACTAAGACACAAAACACATGAACACTTGTCCTTGGAAGAAAGGTGCTTTGCCCCCTTTGTTTCCATATCTATAAAACAGGGTTATAATACTTCTCTATCTGATGTGTAGTTGAGTGATCTGGAAATAAGAGCTGTTTTCTGCAAAGTGGAAATCACTTGATATAGCTAACAGCATGAGTAATAATAATGCAACTTAACAAATGCAGCAGAAAATGTTTAAGCAATCTTCAGAGGATCAACTCAAAATACCAAGACTGTACAATATAATCATGTAACTGTATAGACAACTTCTAATTTTGGGGCCCTACTTCTGCTAGAATTTTAGTTCAAATAAAGCACAAAGTGAAGCTTATTCATATAAAAAATGTTCCATTTTATTGAGACTTTAGTTACAAAACCAGTGACATCTTCCTTAACCAGAGTAGGATTTGCAATCTTCATCAATATCAAGACTGACATTTTTATGTACTTTTATCGTTCATCTCTAGTCAACTGGCCAAGTCACTAAGTATGAAGGCAAATTGCTACCAATAAGAGAATGCCAAGATCTGCAAGTATTTTTGTAGTGCATAAACAAGCTGCAGATTAAAACACTTATTGTGAAAGCCTGAAGAAATTTCTTCTTAATTCCAGACCATTGATAGCATCTTGGCTACGCATAAGTCCATTGGAGTTTTGCCATTGATTCAGCAGGGCACAGATTTAGGATGGACTTTGAAATAAACAGTTTGGAAACAACTACTTTTCTGATTTCCCAGATTTCACAGATAAAGCTGTGAAAGGACATTTTGAATACTGAAGTCATTTAAGCCAGCCGAGAAGGATGTGGTCATTAAATTTGTTACTTTAGTAAAAGATTGACTGTCTGGAAAATGCTATGAGGCTGGGCACTTGCTATTTTTGCATTAGTTCTCAGAGATCTGACACACAATCTGTGGTATGAATCAAAGGTGTGTATGTGCACACTATACTCCATGTGGCACTAGTTTTCTGTTCACCACATTCACACAAACTCTTACACCCATACACAGCCCCATTGATACGGCAGAGTTTCATATGGCTTAAATTAATTGTAACTGACAATTGCAGCAAAAAGAGAAAGGAAACACATAAATTACAAGGGAGTAGTTTCTCTAATTCATATCTGCAGAATATTCTTTTTTTTATCTGTGCATCTATCATATTTTTTTGTAGCACTTTTCACATCAGTAATGCTTATGATACCACTGACAAATGGAATCAGCTTTTTTCACTTTTGTATATTCATTTTTGTATTTTTGTTTTTCCTAAGACCAATATAAGTGCTCTCTTGTCCAGAAGTTCAGCCCAGATACTACCAGTTACATGTCCAAAGGACTTTGTTTCTCTTTTTGCTTTCTTCCAAGGCCATATGGTCAGCGATCTTCCTGTTTTCTCTTGGCTACTTTCTGTTCATCTTTTGCTTCTGTTCTCACATAATCAAAGCAAAGTTTATTTCTCATTCAGAAAATCTCCCCTTCTTCTCCTTTAGGCAAGGCCTGCCCCAAGGACAGTGATTTGGACAGTAGCATCTATTGTTTCAGCTGTCTTCTTCCAGGGATGAACTTAATTGCTTCTCCCACCTAAGTGACAGTGAGTTTCCATGCTCATCACTGTGGCCCATGACTGCCCAGGGATCAAAAGCACTTCTGCTGCACTTAACCATATTCTGCTGCCCTCTACCATATTACTATCTAACCCCATGGGCTAAAGTCAGCCTCTATGCACACATTCTTGTTTTGACAGTAATTAGGAGCTATATGATCGTACCAAGAGATTTTTTTTGAAAGCCCAGCAACCGATATATAGATCTACTACTACACAGATAAACTCTATCCAGTAAACTGGAAAGACCTCAGAAGATCAATGGAATTTTTTTTCACGCACAGGCACATGTATGCAAACATCTATTTAGGAAAAAAAAATGTGGAAAATATTGTAATATTCTTTGCAATCATATCTGCTTAAACAAATCAGTTTCTCTACAATTGCAACCACTGTTGTCTAAGTGCCCTGTTGCATTGAACTTTTCTCCTAAGTGCCCAAAACTATTAGAATAATAGTCCACCTGTTTGCCCAGTTTTCTTCTTCAGAAGGGCTGATTGGGATAATTGATTGTGGGGGCTGATGAAGGGGGTGGCAAAATGAGGTCAGTTAATTGCTGCCTGGGGAAGAGGATGTAGGAGGTCTCTTTTGTTCCAGGCTGAGCACCCACTTGTAATAAATGACATACAACAGAGATGCTCAGAAGACAGTCTTTTAAGACCCTTCCCACAAGGGAATAACAGATGTTCTTTGTGATTTATGGGTCTAGGGTTTGGGGTCTAATGCTGTAAAACGTCTGTGCAATCTGAGCTAGGCGTCACAAATAAGTGAAAATAAATATATCATGACTGAGTGTATTATAGTTCACATTATTAACAGAATAAAACAGCAAGCATCCAGACTGGGTGAAATATCTTTCAGTTCTCCTTTCGCATAGCTGAAATGTGTGCAGACCTCACATACTTTGAGAATTTCCACAGCCAATGTTTTCTCGAAGAAAACAGCCCTCATCCTGAACACTACTGTCCCCTGGGTTCCCTGCCTTTAGATTATGGGAGATCTCACATCTGTTCTCAGGCTTGCCAACTCTAATAAAATGTATTTGTTTCAAGCTTTGCTGATGACTAAAGAAAAAACCCTATAACTATTGAAATGGAAATCAACAACTGTTCCAGGCCACAGTAAATGGATTTGAGGACTTAGTAACCTGGCACCCCTGAAAATGTCTTCTACATAATGTCAGACAAAATGAGCATATTTGAGAGCATTTGATCAGCTCTCATGGATGAGTATTCCATTACTGAGCATATACAAGTTTTCTTTCTCATTTCTCCTTTTTTACTTATCTTTTCTAGAGTAAGAAAAATACAGGAGACCTAATACAATCTTTTCTCTTCTATCTTCCCCTTTCCCCCTAGCAAATGCCTCTGATGCAGCTGTGATTTACAGTGCTGGGGACAGCAGATTATCTGTACTCCACACACTATTGTTTCAAATGAGGACAAGGAGTTTTGAAACAGCACAGTCCTAAAGCAAACAGTCCTGCCTGACAAAGCCATGACCAAAATAACAAGCTATACTTTTGGTATTGAAGCATAAGTGCATTTTCTTTTCCAGCCCTTAATGAACATTTGAAGAAAAAAAAAATCAAGACTAATTGGCTTTGAAATCTGGCTGGGAGAATGTTTAATGTGTTTTCACTCAAGTTCAAATGCCATGGCTACAAAATGGTATTTGGAATTGTATTCATACACCTTACTTCTTACTTCCCTGATGAAAGTCTTTTACTGTAAAGATTTTTATGTGAGAAATCTCAGTTTATCTAAAACAGCAAGGTAAAAAAAATATTTTTTGATCTATTTTTCCCCCTCCCCCATCTCCCTTCTCGCAGGCATAATTAGCCAGCAATCAGGTATAATATCCTGACATGTAAGTGCCTTTAGTTTCATGCAGGTGCAAAAAACCAAGGTTACACACAAAATCAAGCCCTAAGGATTAGTCATTCAATATAGGACACAAAGGCTGCCTTTTCTTGCTCCTCCAAACTGATTCCTCAAATACAGACACTTCTTTCACATATAAAATCTAATAATGTAATTACATCCTGACCTCTATGTTGTATAATGCAAAAATAATATTTGTGAGCACCTATTATGAGTCAGTTTTGGCATCAGTTTGGTAATCTGGTGATAACAATACAGTGAAGAGAAAATTAACTCTGGAAGATAAAGTTGTTACAGGAAGAGCAGCAGAAAAATGGAGATTTACTTCAAAAAAAACCTTGGGGAATAGACTCCTTTCAGACTTAGAGGCACTAAGTTATTTTTTCAGTTGCAAGAAAAGAAAAAGATATAGCTTTGGGAATAACCTCTGTGTTTGAGAACATACATAAGATGAGAAATGGGGAACGATCTGTAGGGATATCTTGTTTTCCCATAGTTAGTGTACAGATTACTTACCTTTGTCTTTCATTGAAACTGAATTGTATTTTGAACTTAAAAGAGATAAAAATCTTCTTCTCCTGGGCATACACTATTATCTAAAGATGGTGAATAATGATTCAGAAATATCTTCACTCCTGAATAATCTGCCAATATTCAAACCAAAAATATTTGGTGGAACAAATGGTTCAAGGTACACAGCCAGGCAGACATTCCCCAAGGGAAGGAGTCATGAGGACAGGGGTAGTACTGCTGCCTTTGTAAAAACCAACCTAACCCCACAGAGCTGCTGGTTTATAGGGTACAGAAGTTACAGAAAGAGATTAGTGAGGTGGCTGAATAGCTGGGTTTAAAGATTTGCCGACATGAAAATAAAACCAACCCAAAATGATCTGTATTGTGGCCATAAAATAAATACAAAACACAGGCATTGTGAGTAGATCTGGGTTTATAGTCAGAAAGGTCACTATGATATTTTCATGGTCACAGATCATTAATTTGAAGTAACTTTCCGGAGGGTCTTTGGAGGGTCCTCGCAATCAAGATAAATCAGACAGTTTTACAGAGACAAAAGTCAAATCAGTATCACACAATGAATTATCTTTTCTGTCACTTTTCTGACTTAGGCATCTGAAATTCCCACCTTTCTGCAGACACGTTTGCATGGAGTGGAAGCAGGCTCTGACTCGCTCAGTGCTGAGTTAAACAAGCACAGAAAGGCCCAAACCCTCTAAGACCTGTCATGCCCATATTTAATAATGTGTTTAGGGAGCGGTGATTGCAGCCTGTCCTCTGTTATGCTCTGCTCCAGCCCCAGAGCCAGAGCAGTTCCAGAAGCAAAATGGTGCACTGACTACTCAACAAGAAAGTAAACATTGAAAACATGCCTTTGCCCGCGGTATACTCTAACCTGGCTGATACTGAGACAGATGAAGAGGGTTTACACAGTGTGTTCATCTGGCTCTGCTGGGCTCCCTGTCAGGAGGACAGTAACGCACAGCAGCAGGGCAGTGCCAACAGCATGTGCCCTGGCAGAGCCTTGCTCCCAGCCCAGGGAGCATTGATGGAGGTGAAGAGAAGGGCCCTGAGCTTTCTGGGCATTTGAGTGTTTGCATTAAGATCTTTAAGCTCTCAGGCTGAATCTTCTTGTTTGCCTGCAAGAAAAGTTAAACTATCTCAGCATATGAGAATTTGGTATAGCATTAAATTGCAAATCCTAAGGTTGGAAGGTCTCTTCTGTGGCAATCTGAAGTTTCTGCCCTGCCACCCCATATGTCAGCTTTTCATATTGCAGCCCTTTCTTTAATATCCTTTTAACTTAAATTTCATGCTTCCTTTGAAGCAAATTGCCCCAATGCTATGTGTCAGGGTCTACACCTCTCACTCAGACATCCAGGCATAGCCTGCAAGAAGCCCAAGAACCTACGCCCTTGAAATGGCAACACACACTGCCAGAGAAATTTGATACCTCTCAGAGTCTATTCTCTGCAAAAATTGAAATACGTTTGTCCTCCTGAGTCTGTCATCTTGGACATCCTGGCACTGCCAGGCTCTTCAGAAGAGCACTCTGCAAACACCTCTGTAAGCCACCCCTGCTTCCCCTGCGCTTCTTTCTGCATTAGGCCATAAATGCTCTTGAGCTGCTAGAATGTGTTTTGTAAATAGATAATTAAAATGAAGAAGAAAAGAACCCCCTCTGCTCAGCTTTACATAACCAGAGCCCAAAGACAGCTGTCTTGAGGGGCTCAATCCTGCACATCATGAGAAGCTTCTGAAAAGTTCTGAGTACCTTCATCTGTAAAGAGCATCACTGGAGATAAAGGTAGCAAAGAACCTTCACCACCCCACTGGATGAAGCCACACGTTATTGCAACCTCCACTAATTTCTGTCACCAGAGCAATTGGTTTTGAGAATAAATAAGGAAAAAATTTCCACTGACATCAGTGGGAATCCTTGGCACATATAGGGAACAAAACATTATAGTTGAGATCTTCTCTTGCTATGGGAACAGTCTTTTATTCTGCTTATGTAAATTAAATATACAAATTATGCAAATAATTAGCAAGTCATTCTGGTTGACTGTATAATAATAGCAATAATAATTATTATTGCCATTAGTAATGTTGATGCTATTTGTCACTATTGTTGTTATTCACACTTATTCTGATTGTGCCTTGAGGCCGGCCAAGAATAGTGTCCGTTAGTGCCTTTTGCCGAAGAGCAGTTGCTGCTCCAGAGAGTTAGAAACTGAAGAAATGCCACCAACACAGAAAGCAAGGCAGGCATGGAGAGCAGGACGATGCTCTCAAGGGATGCCACAGCATCCCATGGGTGTTTGTTTCTCATCTGATGAAGTTAGGCTCTCTAGGGAGACAAGAGGTCTGAGGAAGCAGCTGGGCACAGAGGTGCCGTAGGGCTGTTATTGGCGGACTCTGAGGAAGGCAGTCAAGGCCACTATTCCTGGATTTTGTTTGCATTTTTAATCCAGGGTCACGTGGTTGTTAGCATCCCTGTGTGTGAGAGGTTCATCCACCCCTAAGATCTGGGTGTGTAAGAGGTCTGTGGGAAGTGCATAAAGTCGCATTTTACCAACTTTTGGACTGCTAAGTTGTCCTCCTTGTACAGACTGGAATTTTAGGCTGCTGCTTCTCTGCCAGTAGGTACAGCACATCTATTTACCTGTCATACTTATCCCCAAGAAAAGTCAATGACAGTAGGGTTTCTCTTAACCTGTTGCATTCACACCTAGAGAAAGAATGGGAAAAAACCCAACCCAACAATTAATGAAAGTAAGAACTGGCCTTCATCTTCTCCTTTCTGTTATCAAATGGTTTCCAGGTGTTTACTGATATGGAGAAAGGGTTCTTGTCAACCACTGCTCCCTTCCCAATGCAGTTGTGCCTCATTTCCTTCCTATGACCCTTGAGTAACTTCACCAATCACTTCTATAAAAGTAAATAAAATGGACCACAGCCGGTTCTCCAAGCTTTATTGCAGGTTGCATGGCCTAGCTAAACCCACAGAATTAAACTCTCTTATCCCACAAAGCAGGTTGGCCCTGACACTACTGAGTGTTAGGATCCATCCCTGGGCCACACACAGGGCACACTAACACAGGAAAGGGCCACACTATTTTAGGCTGGTGCCTGTTCCCATGCTTTGGCCTCTATTAGTTTGTTAACAGAGCCACTAAATGTGTTGCCTTTACCAGAGCCGCACTCCTGTTTCTCCTTCCTGCCATTTTCAGAGTGTTTGTTTATTGTTACTTGAAATAAATGAAAAAAAAAAAACCAACCCAAAAATGCAAGAAATGGTCTCATTACTCAGTTTGTGGAGATAACTGATCAGCCTTCTTGCATTTTGGAACACCTAATGGCTTTTCACCAACAAGGCTTTCAATTATAAGAATGTAAATCCAGACAAACTCCACTGAAGGCAAGCCTTTTATTCTTGATTTACTCCCGTATAATTTAAAGCATCGTGGTAAAAAAATAGAGGAACTTTTCAAATCTCAGAAGTCTGAATTTCCCAAAATGACATATGTGGATGTGATTCCCTGTGTGAAGTACAAATCATCAGGAATGTTTCTGCAGAGCTGAGAGATGCCAGAAACCATTTTTTTTCTGTCTATATTTCGACAGTTACTCCTATCCTGTTCTAACTTTTGTGTAAGTAAATAAGAATGGATGAACCTGCTTCCCTTAGTTTTTCTGTGTCTCTACATTTTCATTCTTCATTAGCTTGTGTGTTGTCTGTTCTCTCACTCTTTATCATAACCTCTTATTAGTGGAGTACGAAGTCATTTATTATCAACCTGAATAAAACATTCAAAACTACAATGTTCAAGCAAATTCTACCTTACACATGAACTAGCCTATTCAAAATGTGTAATACATCATCAGTTTGGTACCTAAGAGTATCTAGAATGAAAGAAATGTGTAATGGCATTCTTCTGACAAGGTTTCTTACAAGCAGAGAACATCTAGTCTATTTATTTATATTAGGTACGCTGTGGGAATTTCATAATTGTATATAGTAGCCTGTCTTTCACTAAAATCCTAAGTTTGTTTAGGAGGACTCTGTGTCTGTTGTGACACATGAATGTGAGGAAACAGTTGAAAGATTCGGCTTCCACTAGAATAAGTCCGAATAGCCTTGAACTGACACGTGTAAAAGGACAATTGTTTAACAACTTCCTTTCTACCAAAAGACATTATTCCAAACCCCCGTAAAATACAATACTCCATACAATAGAGACACAATGCAAGTGTGCTTATCAAATTAAATAGTGAGGATAAGAATATTTGGATAGCTGACCTTATTTTCTTGATTTCTAATTTTCCAGAAATGTTGGCTATATTGTGGCTTACAAACATTTAAATCTCCATTCCTGTTATCCCTCACTCAGACTCCTGATAAGCTGAGTAGGTTTCATAGTTACATAGAATAGTTTTGCTTAATAGTAGTGCTTATATTGGCCATTAAAAAGTTCTCTGTGTCAAGCAGAATGTCTCAGTTTAAAAATTCAAAATGTGAAGGAAAGACTGTGGAAAAACTCTACCTTGAATAACATGAGCAGAGGCACTTCCAGGTTGTCAGATGCCCACAAAACACAGAAATGCCCACATTCTGTAAAAGGCGTGCTCTACCCATTCCCCAAATTTCTTCAATAACTGTTTGTATACAGTGATAAGGGAAAGAGGCTGAGAAAGACGATGCTCAGCAGATGCATAATCAATCTGATCCTGTCTGCAGCTCTCACCATGATCTGTGAGTGTCCAGGCTGCATGGCTTAGTGTCATTTCCATCTCCTTTATTACTCTTATTAGTACTATCGGGTTGAAAAAAGATTGTTTCAGGGATGAGACAGGAAGGACTATCAGAGCAGGAGATCCATCATGAGATACCTTCCACTCTATTCTAGTCATACATACAGAAGGCTCGAGTTTAGCACTGATCCACGTAGCCTGTGCTTCTACAGAGGACTGTGTTACGGCCATGCACCTGAACAACTTTACTGCCAAGTAGGGCAGTCAGTCCACGACCACTCCCCGAAAGGATTCATATCCACTTCTGACTGCTTCATGCACTAACTCTGCTATCACCAAATAGCCTATGCAAACAGATTTCTCTGTCCTTGTCCATTTCTTCGTCTCACCAAAATCTGAAGAGCTGGTGAAATACAGTTCTGTTTACTTCTGCCTCACTATGATCCAAAGCTACGTACATCAGTTGAGCATCAGGGGAATCACATTTGTCCACTCAAATGGTTCTTTTTCTATAAAACATAAAAAGAAGGTGTTTCTGTTTATTAAGTCATTGTTACATGCTGAGCTGAGGAATGTCGCAAGTCCTTTGTAACAATTAGCCTGAAACAGCGCTAATTCTGAAAGAGCAAGGAAAAAAATTATCAAGATACTGCTGACTGAATCCTATATTTGTGCAAGTTCTGTGATGAGATGCTTTATTGTCAAACTGGCAGAAAAACTAAGAACAGCGCTCACCATACGGGAATAGTGGCATGTAGATGGTAAGTTTTAAGGTCAATTACAAATCACAGCAAATACATTTGCATATTGTGTAATGGCTGAAAATGAATGTGCTATTGTGAGCACCTATTCAAGATCCTCACACTCTAATTGTCACTGTGTGCTCCTTTTCAGTACTGTATCTGGTAAGACAATTATACTGTGAACAATATACATGCTGAAGAATAACACGTTTAAATTAATTCCCACAGTGGTGTTTTCACCACACCTTCACCTTCTGGGCAAGAGTGAATCTCTGTAGTTTATCTTAGATGTGACTCTGGGAACAGGCTTTTAAATTTATTTTAAGCAGCTTGAATTTAAAAAATAATCCTCTATTCTTTTTCAAGTTTCCTCCCTTCGACTGTTCTGAACTCTTCAATTTTTTTCCAAAAGAATTCAAATATATTTGAAACAATAATTCTTTACCCTAGAGCATTTTCTCAAGATTAATAACATAACCAAGTATCATACCATTTTTCTTGGCAACAATCAGGAGTTCATTTCATCCCTGAAGTTTATCAGTTCATTTCAATTCAGCAGGACTTTAGTTTTGACATAAAAAGCCGTACAAAGATTCTCAAACTATAAAAGAGACAGACACCCTCAGGTATCTGTCATAGGTAATCAGAAATCATACTCAGAATGTGTAGCTTTGCCTTGTACATCCATTTGTCAGAGAAGTTAAGTCTTGGACACAGATCACTGCTTTATAAATGGATCACCTGTTGTCTAAAATACTGAAGTGGAAATAAATCTTACGACATCCTGAGCCTTTCTTCTGTTGATTTTCTTTCCTAAACCGGAATAAACAGAAGGATTATATCTTGTACTTCATAGCTAGAGAACTTAAAGAAAAAGTCTTAGAGATGTAATAAGCAAAGTTGTCTTCTGAGAAAGAAACAGAAAATAAAGACTCAGCCAATAACTTAATTGCATATTGAAGCAGAGAGATCTGCCTGATCGCAGAAAGGGGTGACAAAAAAGAAACAAAATTTACCAATGGAAATTGTAGCAAAAAATTATCATATTCTGCTAGATCACTGACAAAACATCATAAGAGGTGTAAGCCTCAGTAGTCCCTCTTACTATCATTTTGACTCTTCTCTAGTGGATACACATGAAATGCTTATATTAGTTCAGGATACATATACTGGCTTTAGCAACACTTCAAATTGTAGATGTATTGTGCTCTTTTGATTTTCCTAAGGGAGGAGTAATATTTTCCACAGGCCCACTAGAAAACAAAATGTAAAATGTGTCATCAACATGAAATACTGGAAAAGCCTAAATTTTAAGCATAAGGTTAACACTACCTTATTCCTTATCTTTCAGGGCAAAGAGCATCATTCTAGACAGGTACATTTGACGCTTCTTGGTCACTAGCCCTCCTATCCTCACTACAAGCATGTTCAGCTAATGGTTCTGAAAACTGCATAAGTGCAATGCCAGCGGCTTTATCAGCGTGTGTGTGTCCATGATGATGGTACAACTGACCTTAATTCTACTTTCAGACTCTTCTAGTGACTTGGTGTATAACCTTGAGCAAGGAACCACTTTGCAAACTCTTATTCCCAATGGGATAAAGAGATAATGATGTCTACCCACATGGTAATGAGATCTGAGGGCTGCTGATAAAGTGCAGGCCACATTCCAGGTATTACCAGCACTTATGTGACTTCATGTGAGTGGGGTGGTTAGTTTTTCCAGGAAGCAGGAGCTGGAATGGGAAGCAGCAATTCTAAGTAAGTGCAGTTGACACAGAGGGTTGTTTAATGCAGTGCTCTGAGCATGGAACAGTATCACAGAGGGCTTTATTTGCACCTTGTGTACCTCATTATGTATCAGAAAAGGAGAAGGCAAGCAGCTTACTGCACAAGAACACTTTATCTTCAACTTTTTGCTTTGCAAGTGAACTTCAGTCTGCTTAATCTGTAGCTGGGTGCTCTCTGCTATCTGCTTTGAGTGGAAAGGTAGGCCAGATGACTTCCAGAGCTCCCTTTCAACCTAGGCTTTTCTAAGATCCTGCTTTAGTACTGTTGCCTTCATTTCCCCCACCTCCTTACTGCTGCTTTTCTTACAACGTGTTATTTTGCTTTGGAATCTGTAGTTCTTTCTCAGATATATTTCCTTAATGTTTTGATGTTCTTTTATGTGGGCCAACTAGGGATTGCAAGAAAGGTGTGAGTGTAGTTTTCTCCTTTTTAGCAAAATACACTCCAGACATGGGCCCAGGCAAAGGTGCTGAATGTACCAAATAAAGTTCAGAACAGTTTTGACAGTGCAGCTGTCATGGAAAGTTCTCTTTCAGGTTTTGTTTTCTATTCATTTATTACGTGTTTTCAGTGCAAACCCAAGAGCTTCTTGCCACCTGCCTCATTATTGTCCATAATCACACCAACTGTTTTCTCTTCAAGTACAGACTCCCATCCAAGTTCATAAATTACTTCTTGCAAGCATTAGCTTGCTCATTATAAAAATGCAGAAACGCTCTTATGCCAGAAAGTGGGAAGCTCCACCTCCCTGTGTCTGACCTCAGTATTCAGCTGTCCTTGTTAAGATTTTGAATGCTGAAGCCAAATCTGAGATGAAAACTGTGGTGTTGTATAAAGAGGGTGTAAATCAGTGAACACAACAGGTGCAATCTTTACTTTTACATAAATTTTGTCATGATTTCAGCAGGAAAGGCCTTTCTCTCGAAGTCAGCCAGTTGTTCTTCCATTGCAAAAATGTGTTGAACTGGTGTAATATTTTTAAAAAAAAAATATCAAAGAGGGTTTGCTTATCTGGAAAATAATTCCAATTGAATAGAACATTACTACAGCAGTCTGTATGTCAGGACCTGAATAATTCTTACCTGATTACAGAAGTCTGTGAAAATTTGCATTTGATTCAGGGTTTTTTATCATCTGCAGGGTCTTCAGGTATACAGATATTCTCCTTCTGGATGAGCAAGTGCTTATGCTGACATAGATTAAAAAAACAGTGTTCTGATATGTTTATGTCATTCATTTTTACTACATGCGGTAGAAAGGTTGAAACACGTCAGATGTAAAAAAGAGAGTGTTTTACAATAAAGATGTTAGCCATGATTTTGGGGAACAGACTGGGGGTTTTTTGCTTGGCTTTTTGGTTTGGGGTTTTTTTTGCTTTTAATATATTTCAAATCCTGGCTAGTCAGAAAGAAGGTAAATAGAAAGCTTATGTAAAGACCAGTTTGCCTAACAATATCACTTTGATGCTTTGATGCATTAGTTCCCAGTTTTCACCATGACAGCAAGGAGCGAGAGGCTGCAACTCGTCATTACACAGACAGAACAAATTCAGCCATATCCACTCCCCAACTGGTATTCCATAAATGCAACTAGCATTTCAAAAACAAATACATCAAAGAATTGGAAGAGACAATTGTCATTGATGTAGATGTTTAATTAGTCACAAATCAAATAAAGGCACCATAGTCACTATCCATCTAGAGGCTTGGAGGCACAGCCACCATACATCTTGTAACTGTTTTATTTTAATGACTCAAAACACTTTAAAAGAGTACAGTAGTCCATCAGACAGTGGACAGCATACACATTTTGGCAAATATAACTGGTAATATGCTCATTCCCAGGGTATTTTGGCACCAGATACAAAACTTAATGGCTTTTCACTGTACTTTATCTCTGTTCTAGTATTAAGACATGACTAGCTAGGCTTTTTATTAAATGTTGTCCAAGTCAAATTCTAACATGGGAACGCACCAATATGAAGCGTTAAGCATATCCTTCCTGTCAGAATCAGTGACAGCTTTGTGAGTATTTTATCCATAGAATGGCTTAGCCAAGCTAAGAAGGAAAGCTATGTTCAAGTTCTGCTGAATTTTGTTTTATTTTTTTGTTTGAATTCTCATAGGTCTTAAAGCACAGAGCAAGTTTTTTTCCTGCAAACTAGTCTGAGTGCATGAGGCCCCACTGAAGATCTAAAATGGAAAACTATGAAGCACAAAGATAATCAGTGTCAGAGTAGGGATGGGGGAAGAACTGGAGGCAAATTATGCAGTACAGAGTACCATGGTACAGAAGGAAGAGACTAGTGGAAATCAGCTATTGTTCTCATCTGTGCATTTCTTTAGACGCATTGACGGAAGTGGACATGATGGACCTGGGAGAAGATAGCCTTGTAGCAGATATAGAACTCAACGTCACTAATACAGAGGTGCATAGAATATCCTTGAGGCAGCCAACACAGAATATAAAATGGATCTGGAAGAACCATGTGTAAAGGGAGTAAAAAAAAAATATGGAATTGAAAATACTTTGATAAAACAGAGATTTGATAACGTCACCCTTCAGGCTTAAGGGCAATAAAATATGGTCTAAGATGTATTAGATCTTTGTGTCAGCAAACCCAGAAGGCTTACACATATTCATTAGATATTCCATCAGATGTAGCAAATGCAAACTTACTGGGCCTTTTGAAGAAGCATCTGACAGGACGAGTTTCCTTGTTTCCAAAGAAAATCTCTTACAGACAAAAACTCAACACTGATGTTTTGTCATCCACTGGGTAACAGTGTTATTGACTTCAAAGTGATATCACAAAGGCAAGGCCAGGTTAGAAGGAGGACAGAGGTATGCAGTTAGAAAAAAAATTAACCTGTTCTGGAATGCTGGAATGGCAAGAGTCACAAGCTATTTTAGACCATGATCTGTGCACATCAAGGGTTAACTTCTCTCTGCAGCTACTAGTTGAAATGAGGATTTTAAAGCTGCTTCCAAAAAGTCTTCTACTGGTGACCGTTGATCTCTGATGTTTGACTGATTTTGTATTGTTTACTGATATTATTTATTTAGCATTTATTGACCAGAAGAGGAAAGAAAAATGCCTGGTTTTTATCCCAAATTAAGGGACACTGTGATCTTCAGAAGGTATGAAGTTTTGTGGAAACCAGTTGGGTATTGGTCAGTATTAGTAGATTTTCATGTCACACTTTTTTTTTTTTGGAAAAGAAACAGATTAATATGGAGCAGGCATTACGCAGTATAAAAATAAATTTCCTGTTATTAGAGTAGATCACTATTACAGGATGTTTGCTATGTAGAATAAACCTTTGGGGATAGCAATCATATTGGACAGAGAGCAGATTGTGACAGCAATAATAAAGTGTACAGAACAACAGTGTGGGAAAAGGCAGAAGAAAGAAAAAACTCTACAGCAGTGTATATTCTCTATGGCAGAGATTCACATTGACATGTAATCTTAAGTAATTACTAGAGCTGAAAGTGCTTTCTCTTTTTTTTCCATACATTTCCCTTGTCTGATAGAATGAAAAAGAAAACACACTTTTACAGTCATTCGAATGTACTTTATTTATTTCCTGATCTGTACAAGACTCCGAATCCATGTGCATGTAGTGACAAACACTACATAGCATGCTGTTGATCAGTGCCAGCATATAAACCCACCAAGACAGCAAACTAAATGCCAAACCCCTTCTGACAAAGCCTGAGAGGAAAGTTGATTTGGGTGCCAGACTCTGAAAGCATCTTGTTTGTCTTGTCGAACGCAGAAGGTGAGACCATGAGATCTCCACCCTGCTTGGCTGCTCTCAGTCGGCTTTTAATATCACTGCAGAATTGCTACCATGAGGCTGAGGCAGTCACAGCAGAGTAGGACCCCAGCCATGCAGGACGTTAGAGAGCTATATCAGCAGCTTGACTTGGAGGCCAAATGCAAACAGGAAACCAGTACAGCTGTTTGTGTCTGCTGGTACAGCTATTTCATTTATCTGGGGTTTCTTCTACATTCATCATCCCAATATCAGGGCATTTCTACTCACAGCATCTAAAACAATCACCTGCATCAACTCAAGTTTCCAAAGGGCTCTCAGAGGTATCTTAGGGAAAGCATCATGCAGTAATCAGGCCTGGGATCTTGCAAAGTCAAGACAAATATTACCCAGTGTCATAGTTTTGTGTGACAGTTGTAAATGAAAAGAAGCCAGCTGCACTGTCAAAGCCATCTTCAACACACAACCTTTTGGACCTGATGAGGAGCAATCAACACTCTTTTGTCATTCAATGACATGCTCATGAAGTTCTATCACCTACCATCTTCTGATGTGTTATTTATACCATAAACACTTTCTGGCAGTAACTTAGGGGGTTTTTTTTGTGTGTGAAGACACGGGCTAGTGCAATGTAGAACACTCTAGGTGAAAGTTTTGGCATTCGATAATAAAAATTAATCTGGAAGGACTGTGTTAGTCTTTCTGGTGTGAGTTTTTGCCACCTCAGGCCATGCCTCAAGCAGATGGAAAAGGCAGGCATCATCACATAGACTCCATTGTAAAAAAAAAAAGCAGCCCTGTATTTCCTGAATGATGACAAGACAAGTCCAAGGCATTTATTACAAATCAAGAAAAAACTTCTGCACACACTTACACTGTCAGTCTTAGGTTGTCTCAAGTTATCGCAAAACACTTCATTGATTTTTCTTGATGGAGGTTTGGGTGCTTGCCCTGTTGAAGCATAATCTCCACTTGTCCAAGAAATGTTCCCATAGTATCAGGGTGAAACCACTGTTACTAATTTCATACTATGCCAGAAATCTCTCTTTGAAGTGAATCCCTTGCTGATAGTGGCACATGGAAGTGCTGGTGAAAGGACAGGGGTCAGTGGGTTGGGTTCTCCAGTCCATCCATGCTGCTCTGTGTTGCTCTAGCATTGCATAAAAGCTTTAACTAGCTACTTGGCTCTAGTCCCCTTTGTAGGGCCCAGATGCCAAGGCCCTGGTTGCCTCTGGGTCATTACCAGGAATGGGAGGAGTGGTCGTGACCTCCATGATCACCTTCTTCCCAGTTGCCTAAACCAGCTGTGTTAGTTATTTCTCAGCACTATAAAACAGCCTGAAGCCTGCTTTGTTTCATGCCAAGGGCTGGCATAGGCAGTGCCCAGCACAGGCAGAATAAACTGCTGACCTTTGCCATTCTGTTCTCATAACTTGCAAATGAGCGCAGCTTAGCCGGTCCAGGAGTCTGGCCAGCATGTGACAAAAGGGAACGAGGAGTTAAGTGTTCCTTTCCCCTCTAAAATATCTGAAATTTATTTGGCCACTCCATGGCTTGAAGCCACTGCACCTGTGAGTACATCCCAGGGGGTCACTGTGGCCTGTCTGCCTCAAAATGTCAAAAAAACTCGGCAGATTCTACAGTGGGAAAGTGAAGAATAATAGAGCCTGCACCACTGGATTTTCATTTTGGATAGTAAAACATTATTTATTTTTCTTTAATTATAGAGCAATCATGCTCCTCCGAAACAGGGCTTGCAGATTTCACTATAAATTCTATCTTAATTGGATGTTTGTGAATGTAGAGGTTTTTACCAGGACTTGTGGAATGAAACAAAAACATCATTTCTACATTAATTTAATTCTTTTACTTCCATCCATTCTCTTACAATCAGGTTTCCTTGATATGCTTAATCTTTTGCAATGGTTTCCATGGCAACTCCTCTTCATTGTGGTGCCACCAAGGACTCCTGTAATCAAGAAGCCCAACTTTGCCAGGGCTTTGCCTTTTTCCCCCTGGTTCTGCCACAGCAGACCCCAGTGGAACGAATGTTTCATCCTGCTCACCCCACTTTCCCACAGTCACACGCAAAGGCAAGGGCAGGAAGTACACTATGGGATTTTATTAGGGTTTTATGGTTATTGCTACAGCCAAAGCTCCCTTTTCAAGCCCTGTTACACATGACTGGCTACTGCTGCATTCCTAGAATTCCCCATTAGAAAGGTGAGGTGCTCATAGCTATTCATCCTCAGAAATTCATAATATTTCTTTGCTGTAGTGTCCAAACCTACAAAATAGCTTGTCTACAAAGCACAGCATCATCTGCGTGGTGTTCAGTTACACAAAGCAGTCTCTTCTGTACAGCACAATACCACAGCTGTAGTATACAGTACATGAATTATCCCATACTGTACTGCATACATCCATAGTAGTAACATAGAGATACACCAATTAACTCCTGCTGTATGGCACAAAACCATAGACATAGTATACAGCTGTACAAAAATAGCTGATGCCAGGCTGGGCTGGCTCCAGCAGTGTTTGGATTTTACATTGCAAGAACTGTACTTTGTCGCTCTAATTTCCTTCCTAAATTTACTTCTCCCTCCCCCAGCCCAACCAGTCCAGAGAAATGGACAGTGTGACTGACAGATCAAACATGATTATTAATCACTATAATTACTTTTCTTGGCCCCATTGCGGAGCCTGGGAAGCTAACTACAGTCTCTAGAGCACAGTCTTAACTACAACGTGTTTCTGAGCCACTATTACCTCATTGTTACTGATGTTTAACCAGAAAGAATTTTGAAACATTTTTCCATGAAACCTCTCAAACTATGTATGCTGCACAGATCAGCATGAGAATCTCTGCATATGTAGCTCTGTGATTCCAATTATACATTGACTTTGCCAAAACCTCAAGTGTTTAACTCAGGCTGATGAATAGGAAAATGGTTTAACTGCAACAATATAATTTTCTACTGTGAAGTAGATCATTCATACTTTCTTTAAAAAAACCCAACAATATTACATTCAGCCTATTGCTTCTGTTCAGGTCAAGTAAACATTTTGTTTATTAATGACACCAACTTTGAATACCCACGTAATATTTTTGAATACCCTTTTCTGAGAAATGCCTCTTCTGAAATGTTTCAGCTACATGACAACTAACTGATGACGGCGAGGTAACTGAATGCAGAAGATGACTTGAAAAATACCATGTTTCTCAGCAAAGCACCTGCTTCTCGTGTCTAATAACCAGCTTCTCATGTTGAGTATAAGAGACCAAGGTACAGTCCCAGTGCTTGTCTCCTGTCCCAGGTATTCCTGCCCTGTCACATGCACCCATCCACAGGAGCACATAACTATCCCAAAAAAGCTAACTTTTGTTTGTAGGGTTATTTTTCTCAACTTGCCAGCACACAGGTGCAAGTGCCAACAAGAGGCAAGGAGCAAAAGTAAGTGTTCAGGAAGGAGTGATGTGGAGGAGACTTTTCCTTTCAGGCCTCATTTTATGCATTGTTTTTCTTACTGTATACACTATACTGCATGTTACTTGCAAGTAAACAAGCAGCAAAAAGGAAAACTTCTGTGATGGCTCCATCCCTACCTAGAATGGCAGAATCTTTTCTTAGATCAGCCTCACCTCCTTCCTGCAATGACTCACAGCACTGCTTTACAAGTAGGAATACATCTGTGTTTTCCTACTTCACGGTATGACCTGAGACAGAGGAAATGCTCAAACTTGCTTATGGCTTGAGCTAAATTTGTACCTGGGCTTGTTCACGTTGTAACAGAAAAATTGCAGATGTGTGGCAACATCATAGCCCTTCCTAGGTACCCAATGAATGTGGTTATCGTATGGTTGTGGAAGTGACTGGCATTTTTAACCTCTGCTCTTCAGCTAACTGCTGTTTTACAGGCTCATTGGAAAAGGCTGATGATTATAGAGCCAGCTGGGTGAGGGAGAAGGAGGGAACAGCTTGGATACTTTTTAGCCAGCATTTCTTAGGAGTGTTAGTTCTCGTTGTCTTTGTACAGGCAGCGGTAGGCAGGTTATTGCTAATTGTCAGCTACCTGTGAACACCTGAATTAAAACTCAGCAGCCGCTTCGGTTTTTCAGGGCTTGAGTAGTCATTTGTGAACTTGAGAGGTGGTAGGTGAGTGCTGCAGAGGCAGAGAACTGTTCGCTGTCCGTGGGTAAAAGCAGCTGACAGGAGGGTAGAGAAAAGTCCTAGTTAAAGCAAGGCAAGGAGGGAGAGCAAGAGCAGCTTAGCCCTTTCTGCAGCACAACTTTGCCCCTGCCACCCCCCGCCAGCTGTCATGGGGACGTAGCTCTGGGCTTTGTAATCATCTGAATGGCAGAAGAGCTACATCTTCAGCTTTAGGGTATAACACATAGGAGAAATGTAACCCACACTGCAAAACCAACGAGGAGATAAAAGGTACACGGTTCTGTGTTCAGCATAGTGAACTTACTCACATCACCTGCAGAAGGTGTCAACCTTTGTTAGGCATTCTGAACTTGCAGTAAAAAGTTAATACACTATCCCCAGTTACAGAGAGATTTACTGAGCAATCAGTCATTCAAAACAACTGTTACTGCTGTGCTTGTGTATTTGTTGTCAGACACAAATGATGTCACAGTGGCATAGGGTGTATATAAAAGAGGTAGAGAATTATTCCTCAGTAAGAGAGATGTATATATGGAGGAGATAGAGAAGTAGTTACTCCTCTGTGTATGAGGGGTACTAAAAAGTCTTGAACAGATGAATCCCTGGAAATAAGCTTGAAAGGAAGAACACTGACGTAATGTTAGTAGAAATCTTTTGAGGTAGGCTTGCAAGCCAAAAAAACCTGAAAAAACCCAGTATTTGAGAAAACATTTCTTCACAAAAGTGTTCTCATTTTTGTCCAAATTACATCTTTATCTTCAAATAATTGCCAATTTTAGTTAGAAAATAATATGCAGGTTCTTTCCTGCCCTTGTTGCTGTGAAAATAGTGAGAATTTTTGTCACTGTTTAAATGGGACAAGCAGATGTCCTAGAGTCTGACTTTTAGCAAAAAATATGTAGACCTCAATGTCTAGTAGAGGTACTTCTAGCTTTGACCTTTGATTTGGAGTTGTAAATATTAGTATTTAGCTTCTAAAACTTGAATGAAAACACCGTGACTACTTATATGAAAAATGTGTTTTTAATTATTTATAGTCATGATATTTTATCTGCAGGAAGGGAATTCAATGCTGAAAATCTGACCCTAGAAAAATTAGTAATGAATGTTCCAGTTAAAATTTCCCAAACATTCCTCTGTTGCAGTGCTGGCCTAACTTTTTGGTTTTAACACTTGCATTTTGGATGAAGTACAAACAGAAGAGCATTTTTTTCACTAAAATGGAACCTTTGCTGCAGCACAGCAGAAGAAATCAACTCAGACATGTTTATGATCCCCAACTACAGACAATCATTCAGACTACAGATACAGGAGCTGTCATTCACAGTCCTACATGCTGGTTTGGTTTTCTGCCGCGGCTGTAATAGAACCTTGTCTTCAGCCTTACCTCCCTGTCTGGGTTCCCTGACTAGCAAGGTGCCAGCCAAGACCTCAACCACGGCTGGGGAAGCATTTTGTGTTCAGACCTCTCTGATTTGAAGAGCCTTTGTTATAGATTCACAATATCCAATTTTTGACATATGTGTTGCCCTGACGCAACCTCAGTGAGAGACTTCATGCATAAATCTTGGGCACATCTTGAGGAAGCTCTCTCTTCACTTTTGCTTTCCATGTTCCTGGAATTTCCTACTGGGGTAAGTCAATGGGAAGACTGACAGCAGCAATAGATCACAGGACTAGATAAGACTGTTTCTTGTTTGTTCTTCCCTCAGCCAATACTGATGTCATATTAGCTGTCCTCTTTATCTCCAGCAAAGGCACAAGGGAATCTGTGGGTACCTTATACTGCAATCTCTCCTTTCCCCCAAAGACTGTCCCTTTCAACAGTTCTCTGCAGAGAAGGCATCCAGCCCATTAACTAATTTATCAATGTTTACATTACAAATATTAGCTAATTAAATACTGTCACTTCTTTACACTTTACTGCATATCTGTAGCAAAACTTTGCTAGCTGGATAAAAAAATTTCAAAGGGGCTGAGGAGTTTAGCTTTCCAGTCACTCATTCCATTTGGTGTTATCTATGTTTATTTTTGTTTCTCCACCTACAGATATACAAAGCAATGAAAACAAGCTGCACATCCACATACTTGTCTTCAGAGTCTTTGATCCTTAAGACAAATGTACAGTTATTAAAACAGTTATCAGACACTTAAAATCTAAGTGTTGCTAATGGATTTTTTTTCTCCTTCTCCTTTCCCCTCTTCATAATTTATGCAACATTTGTTCACAGGAATGCAGCTCCAGCTGATGCAGCAGTATAAAATAACTTACCTGAAGTAAAGTAATAACAGATCTTTGGGGAGTTCCCACCATGAAAGGAGCCAAGATTAAGGAAAGCAGAAGTTTAGAAGGCTGGACTGAAACAAATCCAAGCAAAATATGCATACACCAGCTACTTCGTTCCAAAGGAGGCAGGTGGCAGGCTTACATCCTCCTGTTCTTCAGCTACCCATTTCCTTTTGTGGTCATTTTTCATATGAGTTGCTTCCTTTTCTTGCAAGCCAAAATCTGAATATATTCTTTCTGTACTGTGCTTGCAGTTTCCAACCCAGCTTACACATAAACCAATTCAACCGCAGCTTCCTACATTCCAAGTTTATCTTGCTTCTGCAATTGTTTTCCTCTCCTCTCTTTTGGATACTTCAGCACTAGGAGGATGTGAGCAAATCAAAGGGAACTGAGAGAAAACAAGCTGAAAGATCTGAGAATCCGAATGGAGTCACATTAAAATCTGACTAAGTTATGACATAAGGGAATGTGATATCTGTCCAGTATTCATCTATTTGGCATGAAGCAACAATTGGAAGATTCTACTCAGACTCTCAGTGTCTTAATATGTTATTAGCACTACAACTGTACCACACGTACTCAAGCTATCAGTTCAGGAGAGTTCTGTCAACCAAGCATATATGGAAGCTTCCATCTGGTTCTCAAGTGTCTAGGAAACACACGCTAATCTCTTTTTTCAAATCTTATCAAACAGGTCTTGTTGAATATAGCCAGAGATGACCAAATTCAGACTATTTCAAGTGACAGGAAAATTATGTGTGTTACTGTCTGGATATAGCAAGCATTCAGAAGGGAGAGCAAATATTGAAACTAGTAAATGAAGGTATAGCTGGGACTAGACTAAAGGAAAATGGTATCTCGTGAGAATATCAGAAACCCTAAACTTAATAATAAGATAATCATCAAACAAAGTTATATCTTGTCATGAAAATATTTTAAACTAGAAAAACTGGAATTATAAATATAAGGCAGGATTTGTTATTAGTTCAGATTTATTACTATTGTTTTTAACAGCGCAAAGAGAGGGCAGGGTGGAAAAATACATTAGGTCAGAATGATAATGCAAATGACTACTTCCCATACAATACAGAATAAGGCCCATAATTTACCAAAGGACACAGTCAATGCCTTAAAAGTTGTTCTTAGTTCTAGTTCATTGATTTTATTATGAATGCAAAATAGTTGGGGCAAAAATAGCTGAGAATTATGTCTTCAGACAGAGCATATATTTTTTGGGTGTACAAGGTACCACACAAAAAGCTTGAGACTATGCCTGCAACTCTTTTTTTTTGACAAATTAGAAGAATGAAGTACGACCACCTTCTAAACTGTTCCCTTCCCCTCTGAGGTGATGCACAGCTGCATACAATGCTGCCAATGTTCAAAGCAACTCCACAGATCACTTTCTGAAAGGCTGTTGAGAATCTCTGTCATTTTTGCTTTCATGTCATCTATCAAAAAAAAAAAAAGTGGCTAAATTTATTAGCTAAAAACTCCTTCACAGATACAACATTGTTAACTCACTGTTCACGCTTGCATATCATCATTTTCTGACTGAGGATAGGAAAATGTATATATTTGAACATGTGTCCACTCATACTGAGTGAAGCAATCAAGCTGAGCCTTGTCTCACTGTGTCAGGTTAGAACATGTTCTATAATCATCTCATTGTCACTGCCACTCTTGTTTCCCTAGCTATAGGGTTAGTTTCATTTTTTTGGCATCAGACCTCATATATGTTCAGCTTCTAGGACATGAAAGCCATGATGATACTGTAGTTACAGGCTATATAAAACTTCATCAGCTTTATGATACACGATATACACTTATGTAGTTGGAAAATGAAAAAATGCATCATATTTGTGAAAAACACTTTTTACTTTAGCCTAGAGAAAGATTCATAAGAACATACTTTCAGGTGTTCTTGCAAGTATTCATATTACATCTGAGCGATAGCTCCTGCTGCCTTATATATTAAGGCAGCATCATTTCAGCACAGACACATCAAGGAAGAAATGAGTCAGATATAAAAAAAGCCAAACCAAATTCAACTGTTTCAAGTGTTGCAGAGCTAGTGAAGTTTTGTTGGCATTGGATTTATATCCTATGTTCTCCAGCGTCACCCTAAATCTTCCCCATATGTGCCAGACCAAAATCACTAGTGTACTGTCTTCCAATACTTCCATTCCATGTGCTCACATTAGCTGCAGCTGCCGTACATGTCCCTGTATCCACCAAGCTCTGTAGTGCATACAGAAGATTTTCTTATCCTCCCTGCCCTCTATGATGCTGATGAGTCTCTCCATCCTTGCTTCACAAAGCAGGGATTTGCCTTTGTTATCCCAACTACAACAACCTGAGATATATTCTCTTTTTACTATGAAGCCTTTGCCAGACCTTACCTCTAAGCAGGGCACGGAGGGTTTGATAGTGGAGAGCTTCATACTTATTCACTGTCACCACCTCTCTGGCAGGTAGATTGGCTTTGTGGCTCCCAAGGCGCTGCTGTGAGCAAGCTGACTGTGGGACAGTTGGAGCTGAACTCTCTCTCCTGAATAGGATATTTCTGCATTGGTAAACATAAAATTTGTATGCATTTGATATCTGTGAGACATATAATCCTTTGTCAAATTTGCTAAACTTTCATCATAGCTTCTAAAATCCCTAAGACAAGACATGAGGTGACAGAGAGACAGATGGACACAGATGAGTAGTACTGGTTTTGTACGTCTCCTTTCCTTAGACAGTCAGGGTAGGAGCCCAGGAGTTAAAACAGCAGCACTACCCCTACCTCACAAAAGAAGCTACTGAAGTTATATAGGAGGTTTCTGAGGTTTCTGCAGAGATTTCTGGCTTCCTCATCCCTGTTTCTCAGGCAAAAAAATAAAAAAAAATTTAAAAAAATTCCATAATTTCTTCTATGCTTTCTAGACCAAAGTATGAAATCATATTCCTCTAATACAACTTATCTGGACATCATTCTCTCCTTATTTTCTTCTTCTCTACTGAAGGAAACATACAATACACACACACACATATAACATGCATATGTCCCATTAGTCAGTAATTGGTCAGCAATTTAGCATAGTTATTTAAGACCTAATTCAAGGTATTTTTTCACTAGCAAAGTATAAGTATTTTCACTAGCAAAAAAATTTAAAGCAATCCAGGTTGGCAATTTAAAGTTATTACTGGATTCATTAGAGCTTCAATATCCTACCTACTGCTGAGCTGCTGACAGGATGAGATTTAGTTGAAATCAGTGGATCCAATTAAAGCCAGGGGTCCACACATTGAGCACTTCCAGGGTACAAATTATTGGTGACATTTCTAAACAGTGATTGACAGCTGTAGCCAGCACACATTTCCTATACCACTTTGCAATGTCATTATGAGCAGGAGTGGACTTTGCAACCTTTCCATGGTACTAGCAAAAAAAAAAAAAAAATCAGCTTTCGGTTTTTTGCTCTCCTTCATTTTTCAGCATAGACTTTATTTTTTTCCAGAACAATTGGACTGCCCTAACATAATTCAGGATTCAAATTTTCATTACAACTTATTGACGCTGCCATTCGCAATGGGCCACCCTCAGACCTTGGGAATGTCAGATTTGCATCTGTACAGAAAAAGCAGCCTACTACACAGGTGCTAAGAGCTACTCAGCTTCTATTATCAACCTAATATGGTGAAAAAGAACAGCTGAGATTGTGTGTGTTTATTCATAATTTTCCTCTCTATGACTTCTCTGGATGTTTCTCTAATCTAATTAAAATTCACTTTGTATGTCATTTATTATCCCAACTGATTCCCAATTAGATTGCTCTACAAATCTTGCCTCTGCTAGAATATTATAAGCACATTCCAAATATAAATAATTAATAAGACAAGCATGCCTTTCTTATCATAGGTTGTATGTTATCAACTGACTCACAGCTCACTTTTGGTGTTGCAATCACTTTGCTTCCAGCATCTACTCAAGTATCAGCTTTCCTGCTGCAATTGCAAGGGAACAGATTTAACCATCTTGGATGTTATACATGGTATCAAGGTCAATTATCTCAGTGTGGATTTTCTCTTACTGGTATAACAAATCGCCAGATATTTAGGCTCTGATCATGTAATTATTATGTGTGCAAAAATCACATGGACATCAAAGTGAATTAGTTCAGCACAGAGAGGGACTGCAAGATCGGGCATCAGGCAAAATGTTTAATATTTCAAGTGTATCATTCTTCATAATGCTGGACTGTCAAAGTAAATGATGCAGAGTAATGTCTGTTGGGAAAAAAAATCAACCAATTCCATTTCTGTCCTCCTCATATAAATAAATACTGAAGATTCTATGACTTGAAAGAAAGCTCTGAGGACTAAAATTTGATTGGTAAAATTTTGCCTAGAGTGTTGCAAGAGACACCACAAAATACATGTTAAGTAGATGAGTTTCCACTACTGATTTCAATATAGCTTATATTGTGTTGGCCCTATCTGGATGCCAGGTGCCCACTAAAGCCACTTTATCACTCTCTTTCCTTAAATGGACGTGGGATGGAAAATATAATGAAAGACTGGATTGAGATAAGGACAGGGAGACCAGACAACAATTATCATCATGGGCCAAAGAGGCTGGACTCAGGGAAATCAGTTTAATTTATCACCAGTCAAATCAGAGTGAAATATTGAGAAATAAGCCTAAATCTTAAAAACACCTTCTCCCCCACCTTCTTTCTGGACTTAACTTTTCTCCTGATTTTCTCTACCTCCTCTCCCTGAGAAGCACGGGGGAACAAGTAACGGGGGTTGTGGTCAGTTCATCGTACATCTCTGCCACTCCTTCCTGCTTTGTGGAGGACTCACAGTCTTCACCTCCTCCAGCATGGGGTCCCTCCCACAGGAGACAGTCCTCCATCTACTTCTCCAACGTGAGTCCTTCCCATGGGCTGCAGTTCTTCATAAACTGCTCCAGCATGGATCCCTTCAACAGGGTGCAGTCCTTCAGGAAGAGACTGCTCCAGCGCGGATCCTCTGTGGAGACACAAGTCCTGCCCGCAAACCTGGTCCAGCATGGGCTCCCCTCTCCACGGGTCCACAGGCCCTGCCAGGAGCCTGCCTTCCCACAGGGTCACAACCTCCTTCAGGCACAAACCTTTGCTTCAATGTGGGGACTCCATGACCTACAGATGGATATCTGCTCCACCATTAACCTCCATGGTCTGCAGAGGGACTGTCTGCCTGACCATGATCTTCACTATGGGTTGCAGGGGAACTTCTGCCCCAGTGCCTGAGGCACCTCCTCCACCTTCTTCTTCATTCACCTTGTTATCTGCTGTCTGCAAGGTTGTTTATCTCATATGTTATCACTCCTCTATCCAGCTAAAATTATTCTTTCACAGCTTTTTTAGCCCTTCTTAAATATATTATCCTAGTAGTGCTGCAACCCTCACAGATTGGCTCAGTCTTGACCAGCAGTGGGTCCATCTTGGAGCTGGCTGGCACTGGATCTACTGGACATAGTGGAAGCTTCAAGCAACTTTTCACAGAAGCAAGCCCTGTAGCCTGCCCCACTACCAAAACCATGCAAACCCAATACGTAGCTGCAGCTAGTTGAATTAGTCATAAGCGATAACACACCCAGTGAATTTATCTTAATATTATTTAAACAGTAGGAATGATCACCTTAGGTTGATGGCATTTGTTTATCTTCTCCACTGTATGGCCAAAACTTTATATAGTGGGAACATTCATATTTCCCTTTTACAATCTGCCCAATAAAAATAATAATCATCTTCAATTAATTTCTGAAAGAATAAAGTAGAGGTTTTCCAAATTGCAGTTGAAACCAAGTACAAATAATTGTGTTTATTCTCACTGAGCTTTACAATACTTTCTGATCAAATCTGCAAATAAAGTCTCGTTCTGTCTGAGTCCATGAAAATCTCATTCTTTATGAGTACAAACAAAGCAAAAAGATGGTTCTAAGTCACATTAACTGTTATTATATTGGTACTATATTGGAAACTCAAGGTAAGACGCCACTGCTAAAGACATAATTGAAAAGCATACAGAGGGGTTCAATAAACCTGAAAACATAATTCTGCTGTCAACTGTTTGCTGCAAGGGAAACTGTATCCTTCACAACACAACCACAGGACTCTATGTCAGTCATGCAGAGGAGTCTTGATCCTCTCTGCCAGTCCTGTGACACTGCAAGATATGGCTTTGGAAAATTGAGTTGGTTTACTCCTAGAACATGCTGTAATAGTCCTAAAGTGTCCTCAGCCTTTCAGCACAGTCTTTGTGGATCTGCCAGACCAATGATCCTGTAAATGGAACAGCAATAACAATGAGAGCTCCAAAACAAGGAAGGAAATGGTCTTTATGTTTAGCCAAACTCCAGGTTCAACAGCTTCTTCCCTCATTTTGAAGCTCAGTGGCTTGGTCCCCCTGGCGAACTGGGCCTTGCAAATTGGTGTGTTCTTCAATGTCCCCTCTGTAACACTTTCCATTACACTGTCCACATACAGCTGAGAAGAAAGCCCTTGGTTTTGTCTTCAAGCTTTTGCAAAGTTGTCTGCTTCCCAGTCTTCTCCTTCAACATGGAAGTATTTCCTTCGTTATGCCCTTAAAGACTCTCATGTCCACACATTCCTGGCTTGTAGATCCTTGCTAGAAAGTTCTCTCACATGATATTTGACTGTAATCTTCTGCATGTAAATATCCTGAGAGAGAATAGAGGGAGGCTATTGATCTGCTTGCTCTATATCCATCATTCCATCTGGGATGCATAAAATTCTGAAACAGTATGTTTTGTTGCCTAAAGATACTTTCAGTTTTCCTAGCTGTAGCTGTACTACTGCGCAAACAAGTACCTCACTGCCATAAGTCCCAGCCAAAAGTAACAATCCCATATACTCTTGGTTGAGCTTGGACTAGACAGTGGCCTGAGAACTCTAACATTGCATTCTACATCATCTGACCATTGCTGTAGATTTCAGATGACACACCTGTTTAATTAAATATTTCTCTTCTCAAATCTTTCTAAGATGGTTATGTCTAAGACACGTCTGATGTTACAAAACTCAGTGCTCTTAGGTTATGCTACTTTACCATATGTTATGGCTAAACTATTACTAACCCTCAGAAGAGGTAGCTGTCAAGCAGTCCACAGGAAAAGAATACTTTTCTATAAACAGTTCTTTTCTCATATTCTGTCACTTTAGACTGGCTGCACAACACAAACTCACCAACAAGCTGTGCTGGAGGCAGTTTGATTCCTGAACTGAATGTGAAAATTGCCTCCAGAAAATTCCTGCAGCCTCTGCCTTTTCTTCTCCCAGGAATCATCCATCTTCAGCTGGGCAGGTCATGGTTTTTCTTCTTTATTTCAGTCTTGCAACCAGAAGAATGAAAGGGAGAGAGCAATCTTTGCTGTCCTCCTCCCTTCCTCTAACCCATCCCAGAATTATTATTTTAATAGCACATCCCTGCTTCTGATCCAGGTAATGGAAACAGCTGATAGATCTTTCTCATCCCTCCGCACCAAGGCTGCATTTACAGAATCACAGAATCACAGAATCACAGAATAACCAGGCTGGAAGAGACCCACCGGATCATCGAGTCTAACCGTTCCCATCAAACACTAAACCATATCCCTCAGCACCTCTCCACCCGTGCCTTAAACACCTCCAGGGAAGGTGAATCAACCACCTCCCTGGGCAGCCTGTTCCAGTGCCCAATGACCCTTTCTGTAAAGAATTTTTTCCTAATGTCCAGCCTAAACCTCCCCTGGCGGAGCTTGAGGCCATTCCCTCTTGTCCTGTCCCCTGTCACTTGGAAGAAGAGGCCAGCACCCTCCTCTCTACAACCTCCTTTCAGGTAGTTGTAGAGAGCAATGAGGTCACCCCTCAGCCTCCTCTTCTCCAGGCTAAACAACCCCAGCTCTCTCAAATAATTCTATTCTAGTGTAGGAGTCAAGTCCAGAGGACTAAAAAATTGTTCCGTTCCTCCAGCTTCTCTAAGCTTTCAAAATACTGGACCAAACTTAGAATCATAGGTCCTTTTTCACCCTTCCAACATGATAATTCACCTTTTTAGTACACACAGGAAAGCACCTTCAGGTCTAAGTCTCTGTTTACACCAAAGAAGCACTGTTACTGCTCCCATGGTCCTGTTCTGCAGTCTTTTGGGATCAGATATGAGCTCACACTGTCTGCACTCCAAGACAGCTGCTGCTGCTACTGTCTGTTTTTATAGCAGAATGTATTTGCTTGGCTTCAGCAGTGGACTAGCCACATCCTCAAAGCTTAAAATTGTGTTGGAGCAAAAGCAGAGCTTGTTTCTACAGACCTGCAAAAGATATTCTGGAAGTATGCTTCTGATCTACTCAAGCTCCCATGTTGTTTTTCTCAGCATGTGCTTTTCTCCTAACAGTTTCGTAACTCTTGAGTGGGAAACCTCCCAAGTCCTCAGACCTTGATTCCAGCTCCAGTATTTTTCCCAGATATTGTACAAACCAATAAATCGGTTTATGGAAGTCCAGGGACTTTTCTGTACTTCTTTGCTTTAGGCAATATTTAACAAATAAAATCTTCTCCTCCCTGGAAATGCATCACTGATGAATGTTTCAGAGGTTTGCTGTGATCAGAGCTTTGTTTTAGTTCTTCCACTAGCTTCTTTCTTTTTAAAGCAAAGTAGTCAATTGACCTTATGAAACTGTAGTCCCCATTAAGAAGACTGCCACATCCATAATGTCTATCTGTCCCAGAAACCTGAGGTTGCTACATCTTTTATTGTACCTATGGATGCTCCTCTCCTTTTCAGAGTTGTTTCCTTTAGCTGTTAGTCCAACAGCATTACACTCGTAGTGTGCTTGTTCCCCTCACATCTTAGCTCCTACAGACCCCTTTCTGGACCTGTCCACGACATCATTTCCATGGCTTAGAGATTGAAATGGCCTTGCTAGGTGCTTAGAGTCCTCTGGTTCAGGAAGGAGGAAAGCTCTGAAAATTGGGAATTAAGCCTTTCCTCATTGTGGCTTGCTTATAATTATAGCTGCTTTTCCCTGTGAATATTATTCCTAATACTCTCTCCTTTTTCAGAAGGCACAATTGCATGGGCAATCCTTTATTTAGTGATGTTCCTCATTAGGTGTGTGCTGGAAGAGTCTCTCTAGTCATTGCATATACGTTTCAGTTCACTATTGCACAAAACCAATGTTAAGTATTTTCATATTAGGGAGCTCACTGCTACATAAAAGGGGAAGCCACGCCCTTTGGAGTCTTGTGCCACCGCTGGCATTTAAAAGGTTCATTAGCACAGAAGCTACTTAGTAACTAAGCAGAAAATAAGGTAAGCCAAAGAAAACCAATAGTTTTGCTTAGACTTTGCGAGTTAAATCATCTCAATGAAGATTCAAGTTGGTGCCAGAGCTGGTGTAAGCTGGGGAGGAGAGAGGGAGGCATGCACAGGGCACAGGCAAGTCTTAAGCACCCAGAAGCATAGAGGACAGGGAAGAGGGCAGGGAAATGACTTTTCTCTCTCTTGCAGCAGGAAACATCTCAGTTGTCCTCTTACCTTCCCCTCTAGGTGCATTTTCAGCCTGTTCACCACAAAACCTCACCGGCTGAGGCAGCAGGAAGGTGTAGCTGAGGAGGTCAGCATTAGTCAAGACAAAAGAAGTGTCATTATAACGTAGCCCTTAAGTGGTCATTCAAATGTCAAGCGAATGTCACTTCAGCAGTTTGCATTGTTGGCGATTTTGCTTTCATTAAAGCACTTAAAGGAAAGGTCATACTGAGAAGTTGTGAGTGAAGTTTCTTTTTCTTGACAAGGGCTCTGAATCTCATAGTTTAGACAAGTTGAGGTATGTGGATTGGGAAGTGTGTTTACACTCCTGTTCAGTGAATTATAGTTACGCAGTAACTATGCCAGACATTGTAGAAGTGACTGGTCCAGTACCACAAACAGCCAGTAGACAGTTTGCACCGCAGAATGTTTCATTTATTGGAAAAGACTTCTGAATAACAAATACATTAATGGAATTCAAAATCAGATCCTAACCTGCAAACAAGGCAAAAAAGCTACATTTGCTGGGTAGTTTATTTCCAATAAATAATTCAGCCTCTTCTAATATCAAGTTCTGCATTCTAAAACAGAAAATTGGCTTTGCACAAATGATTCCCAGTGCAGTATTTGTTCACTAGAAGAAATCATCCCCACTGAATTCTGGAGGGTAGCATAAGTTTTGCCAAAATAGTTCAGATGTCCTGAAAAATGTTAACTGCAAAATCTCCCCTGTCCTTTAAGCGTAGGTTGGTACATAAGATAATGAGAGCTTCAAGCATCTCCTTCTCTCAAAGCTATAATTTATGTCAATAGATAGGAGGGAATTAGAGCAAAGCATGAATTATCCTTTCACTACAATTCTACTTTCCAAAATTTATATTTCAACCATCCGTACCATGAGTGTGGCTCTCAGCAGTATAAAAGTCTTTAAAACTATATTGACTGACAAGTGACAAAAAAATCCTTAAAACTTAACACTACAAAACCAATCTGTTAAGAATATCCACAGGGAAACACAAGATTTCTGAATATATGCTTACTCTTTTTAACACCTATTTTTCCTTTACCCTTAAAGACACTCAAATTCATTATAAAAATTAGGACATCCCAAACAGGATTTTCACTGAAGTGTTGTGAGGTTTAATTTGTGTGAAAGAACTGAGAAGTTTATTCATTTGGTATGAGTGTGGAATTTGCCTCACGTAACACTCGGGACTTAGCTACAGCTTTGATAGAAATGTTACTTGGTAATCATCTGCTCTTCCGTTGGGAACAAGGTAATTAATTCTATTCTGCAGTTCACAGCGTATTCTGGTTTTACACACATATGAAGGATGAATTTTGGAAGAGTATGATCAATAGTTACTCTATTGACAACCAACAACTCTTAATCCTGGCGGCACTATCATGACTTCTAAAGAAAACTCAGGAACACAGAATGAAACTCTGATTCTTAACCTTTTTGTTTGTATTTTGTTGGTAGGAGAATAAATCTGAATGAAAATAAATACTTAAAATTAGCTTTCATCAAAGAATTAGATGACATTTTGTACATTAACAGGGAAAATAACTCACAAAACATTATATTTTGACATAACACAACTAAAGCAAACCCCATATGTTTTTCTCTGCGTTTTGCTTCTTTATTTCTTTTCTTCCGACTAGAAAATAGTTTAAAGTTCAGGTTAAATACATGTTTGAGCAATTAATTTCAGGCAAAGGTGAGGAGTTGAACCACTCCCTAAAGAATAGTTTAAGGGATGTGACTTTTTTGTCATTACGGAGAAACTGTATGTGTCTAGAGTTAAGGCATTCATCACAGTCTACTCTTAATCATAGTGTGATGTGTTCCCTGCTTTCAAAGAATATGTACAAAAGAAGCATATGCCAGCTGACAGGAAACCAAATACAGAGGTCCCAGAAATGCTGTCTTTGTGAAGAGGAAGGCAAAAATCTTCCTATCAGTATTTTGGATCCAAATATCATTCAGTGGAAGGTACTGCTCTCAAGAAAAATGTTTGTAGTAATTGGTTTTGCAGCCCTTTTTTTTTTTTTTTTTTTTTCCACGTGCAACAGGGGAAGATGTAGCTTAGTAAAACTGTGGGGGAAAGGGCTTACCCAGGGATTTTCATCAAGCCAGATCTTTCTTGTTCTCTATCCAGATACCAAAGCCCGGACAAGCTATTTTTATTGGAGAGCTAGAAATATGATTTCCTCTAGGGATTTGTTACGAACAAAATTTTCTGGTATAAACGCAAAAATAAAGCACAAACTTCCCTTTCTTCAGTCTAGCCTATGTCTTAGTGGACCCAGTACAGGTTTTACCACAATAAGCACTCCAATGTAACTTACTGTCCCCTCTTGGGAGGTTTCTTTCTAATATAAACTTAGCTATAGTTTCTTGAGGTTGTGCAAATAATCCTAACAAAATTTTCTGTCAATGGGAAAGTCGTGTCAATAAATGTATTAAAGATGTCAAAGCAATAGTGCCACTAGGAACCAGGAACTTAATGTTCTCAAGTTTTCACTGTCCAAAAACACAGTCAGCTCTGAAACAACTGAAATTCTCATTTATTCCATCAGCAAATAAGGAACTTGGCACCAGCCACTCAAATGGTGCTGGCCTTAGTCAGTTTTAAAAAAGCTCTTGGACGTAATCTGCCAATAAGCTAACAATCAGATGTTTTACAGGAAACTATTCCATTGACAAAAATTAAGTTTAGGAAGAAAGAGCTGGAGGACTGGAACTGGCTGCACTTTGCAACAGAGCTGGTAATAAATCTTGACAATAAAAGGGAATGAAATACTTAAGCCAGAAAAGTGAAATCACTAAAAATAAAACTAGAGACAAATTACATTCATCTCCCAGATCTCATTCAGATATCTGACTGCAAAAATTTCCTGCCATGATAGCTACAGCGTCCCAAGACACCCACATCTGCCTTCACCCATGTAACTTTGTCAATCAAGAAGACAAATAATGGTGTTCCTTTCCTCATAATGTGTGCTTCAGTTGGCAGCCAAGATAAAACACTGAAAGTGCATAGGAAAACAGTAATGGTGTCCAACAAAGATGCCCTTCTAGGATTCCTTCCAGACTCAGAGCCACATTTGGAGAAAAAAAAGAAACCATCAAATATATGAAAAACACGTTCCCAGCCCAGACCACAGAACGCATTTTTCCACACAAGGCAACAGCTTGGCTCTGGCAGTGCAAACACCCACTCTTACCTCAGACAGCCAAGGACACAGGACATGAGTGGTTTTTGCACTTATCACGTGGGTTGTTAGTACCTTCTGAGAGAACAAGTCTGGTCCTTTCATCATAACTGGGAAATAAACTTTGTGCCAATCTACAAGTAAAAGAGTACCCACTAGCCTTTATATCTCTTTTCTCCTGTCTTCTGCATAAGGTAGCTCACCCAAGGTGAAACACATAATTTGCAGTAAGATTGCAGCATGAAGGTGTACACAGTCCTTCTCTTGTGCTTTGCCCCTTGTCCTGAGCATGAGATACCAGGGAGCTCCTTCAAGCTCAACTTCTTTTGCAGTATCCTGGCACATGCATTGCCCAGGATATGCATGCATCAACCTTGCTTTGTGCTAGACCTTGCTATGCTGGAGACACCTCAGTTAACAGCACAGGATCTAAACCTCTCCAAGGAGCACATCAGCACAAAGCAAGTGCCTTGCTTGGTTCACAGAATCAGCTCTGCAGAATTAGCACCACACTGCACTTGACCCTATTAACATGCCCTTTCTCACTGCTGAGAAGCTGGGCTAATTACTGTGGATGCAATACTGGCTGTTTTAGTTGAAAACCAGTCTGAGATTATCCACAGCACACTTTATTGGATACAATGAATGAAATGAAAAATAATGAAGTGAAAAGATTTCCTCTGCTTTTTTTTTTTTTTCCTACTTCAGCAAAGGTTTGGGTGAATGCAGGGTGAATGGTTAAGGTCAAGTTTCACTTGGGACAACTCAGCTCTTCCTCCTCTAATAGTTCCAGCTATACTCTTTGTGATGAATTCTCTCATCAGTGCTTCAGGGATTTTTGGCAAAGATGACTATATTATCAGCTGATCTAATGTGGCTTAGGTGCTCTCATTTATCATGATGCCCTTTCCCTCCCCGTTCAGGGTTTTTATAAACTTTTCCAAAGCATGAGGCAAATTGTTCCAGTTGTGACAATATCTTCTTGTCTAGTTCTATTCTTCCAATTCATCCCTTCACTTTTCTTGTCAATGCTTAAATGTCACCGCAACACATTGTTCACATGCTCTGAGATTCTGAGAAATCTTTCTTCTCCTCTAGTGTTTCTTGTGTTGCATCCAGGTTTTTGTGTGTGTGTGCACACCATTTGCATTACACACATCATTAGGGGCATGCACCTGCTCCTGTGGAAGCCAGTGGCAAAATTCCCACTTACTTTAGTAAAAGCAGGTTTGGACACAGTAGTATGCCAAGTGAAAAATTAACTTTCAGACAAAACCCGAAGAGGTAGGACATTTTCTAGGAATATGATTGGCCATTTGAACAAAGGAGGATTTTTCTAATTGAAGTTGTCTTTTTCTGTATACATACACTTTTCTGTATGCAATCAATACTTCTTTTATTTATCCACTGCTGAAGACTTGAATGAAAATAGACTCCATAAAGCTGTTAATAAATAAAATAAATCACAGTCCAGTAACATTTTGATAAAGTGAACTTCATTAATGTAGACACCATTAACAACGTAGACTAGAATTGCTTATGAGGTAGAGATGCCTGCTATTTGAAATGAATGAAAGCACATTCATGGATGGTCAACACTACATATTCTCCAAGTAATGTCTCTGTAATAAACTGTATTTCATCAGCGTAGAAGGGCAGTGTTTTGAATTAATAATCTGATGCAAGAGAAAACAGAACAAAATTGTAGAACATGTAGGGAAACTTAAAGCATTATTTTGGCCCCTGTGGCAATTTTCAAACAGAGCATGTATTTTTTTCTTGCAACTGTTTGAGAACATAGCATTAAAAATATGGGTGGAAATGCTTTTAATGTTCTGCCATGATTACTATTTTGACCATGTGGAGATGCTTCTTCTGTGAGAGATTGAATGAGATCTTAACATGCAGTAATTTAAAATAGAAAATAATCTTCATCTTCCTTTACAGTCAACATCAGTCTCTCCTTTCTGTAAGTTCTAGTGTCTTTCTGCAAGTATTCAAATGAACCAGGACATATTCAAAGTTTGTTTAAAAACTGAAACACAACACAATCCACCTGCTTTGAAAATTGGAGTTATTATTTTAAGTTGAAATCTTCAGCAAATGAACATTGGTCAAAATTTTCTGAAAACTGAAAAATTTTTGCACTAGTTGCTTGACCCACAGTTGGCTATACTGTCAGTCTTCTAATCCCAAACACAAATTGCTACTTTCACTGGCTGCAGAACTGTAATATAGATTAATGTCCACTGAGTTGTAATTTCAGACCAAATGAATCTCTCTCATGATGTAAACCAGATTTAATTCCTAGCCTCCAGAAATTGTTCTATTAATGAATTTCTTCCCTATCCCTTGGTCAGAAGTAACGAACCCAATCTGACAGTCTTTAATCAAATTCTCATGGAGCTCACTTAAGAAATTGGAAATTTCTCTGAGGGAACTATAGGACCAAATGCATTCTTTGTATCTCTGCTGCTACAGTGAGTTTTATACCTCAGCTTGTATCTTCTGTTGTTATGTGCATGACCGTGTTGTTCAGAGCATACCACACACAGGCAAAAATGGCAACAGAGGCAAAAATGAAAGAAACTCTTCTTGGTGTTGAGCAAGTATCAGATAAGGTGGTATCATTTTACTCCTTGTCAGTGTTGCACAACCCCTAGGGTTACCCTTACCAAGAAACTTTTCTCTCCAGCCTTTTTACAGCGATAAGAATCTAGTGGGAGTTCAGTTGCCATGACTGCACATCACATCACTTTTCTACTTGATATTACGCTCCATAGTGTTTATTATAGAGTGATTCAGATATCAATTGGATGAGGTAAGAAAGTCTGAATCTTAACCTTAGTGATTTGAAAGGTAATTGCCATGGAGAGTATGAAATGGATCTTCACACCCTCTGCTAGTCATATGTTTCGTTAATGACTTGATATGTGCTTTGGCAGGGTGCAGGATCTCAGAAGACATCAGCCCAGCTTCTTTATTTTGGTTTTCACAACAAAAGCCACCAAAGTCTCCTTCCCTTTCCTAACAAATACCTGTGGGACATTAAAAACATAAACATGAAAGTGCCATGAATTGCTTCTATAATGCTCTTCATTGTAAGATTACATTCTATATGAGGTTATTGCACTTTGACTATCAGCTACACTGATCTTCCTGAGCAATGCAGTCAATTTTACTGTGCACTTCACACACAATACACCGATTCGTTGGCTCCTGAGAACAGACTAATTGAGAGGGTGTGCTGTATTACAGAATACAATTTGCCTAAAAAGATTACCATCTAGCTCATTAATTTTACATTACCATACTATGCCTTCCATTGACGTTATCACAATGCTTTCTACAACTACTTACTGCAATCACAAAAATGCACAGACTTCACATAGCCATTAAGGTGATGAAAAGATTTTTAGAGATGTTATTATTTATTTATGTTGTAGCAATGCCTCCCAGTCTTGGTCAATATTGGGACGCACTGTGCCAATACAGAAAATGAGTTCCCTATCCTGCAAAACT
This sequence comes from Phaenicophaeus curvirostris, assembly GCF_032191515.1. Taxonomy (NCBI): domain Eukaryota; kingdom Metazoa; phylum Chordata; class Aves; order Cuculiformes; family Cuculidae; genus Phaenicophaeus; species Phaenicophaeus curvirostris. The sequence goes on along the minus strand of NC_091397.1, from coordinate 15,133,569 downwards.
TGGAGTCCAATTACTCCTAGGAGCCACATAGGTAAGACACAAGCAAATAAGAAAGGAAAAGTAGTAGTGATGACTTGCATTTAAATAAACCAAATATTTACACAACTGGAGACCTCGTGCATTTTATAAATGTACATTATAGGATAATTACCTGAAAAGTTGATAAACAATAAGAGTGAGCATCGTCAGTATGGAACTGATTGGTGAGGAGACAGCTAAGGGGTGACTGGACTGGTGAGAGTTTTCACCCCAAAGGGACAGCCTGAGGAAAATAATTTGAACGAATCAGATAGAAGTTGAGCACATGAGTGAAACAAATGCTGCAGGGTTAGCATAATTAGATACACTATTTCTCAATGGCAATATTACAATAATTTGTGAAGTGTCTTAGAAAGGAACTACATTAACTGAGACTGAGTGTATGTGAACATTAGTATTCTTAGGCACACTCTGGGAGAAGACAAGAAGGAGATTCTATCAGCAGAGGTTTGAAGGACTCAGAAGGGATCTGTTCAAAGGCGAGCGATGACTTGGTCTATGGGAAGCATTTCAATTTTACAGAGACTTCTGAAATTCTGGTGGAAATGGCCTTTTATTTCAGAAACTGTAGATAGAATGTAGAAATCTCTCTTGAAAACGAATCATGTTAAAGTTCTACTTGAAGGAATCAAAAACTTTTGGTATGAAAAATTGGGGTGAAATTTTGCAGCACAACTGTATGTGCCCAGTGCTATCTGAGACAACCACAACACCATTTGGAAGAAGTAAAGTACCTGGCAGGGCTCCTTTGATTGCAGGAGTGCTGACATTTACAGTTGAGTTTGAAAAATTGCTCCCTGATCTTCCACAGCAAAAGGTCTGAGGCTGTGATATCACAGGCTGGGAGGAGGACATCTGAGGCTGCCACGCAGAGGATTGCAGGACCAGGAGCAGAATAACAAAACTGAAATCCTCAGGGCTTCCAGATTCCTTGCTACAGAAGCAGCAGACCAATGCAGCAAGACCATGATATGCCTTTCCCCAGCTCATCGCAATCATTTTGCACAGTGTGCTAGAATCTCCCTGTTACTTCTAGTTTGATCTTCCTCCCTGACTGCAACAGTATCAAAAGGTCCAGTGGACAGCACAATGGCTCTGAGTTTGGTTGTTTACTGTCAGTCTAGCATGGGAGAGCACCCTTGATGAGGAGGTGATGCTTCTGCATCTCCTGGGATCTCTGCTCTTTGTTAGGAGCCATTGCAGACAGAAGAATCTCTACCAAAAAGCAGGATGAGCCTAAGGACTTCAAAACCCACCTGCAAACATGATCCGGGGCCCCTGTGGTTCACTCATATATGGCAGGGAGCCTGCAGACTCACAGAAAATCTAGCCCCAGGGCACTGGCAAGGCAGTTTCTCAAAATGGAAAATTCTGCATAACACGGTTGCTTTGAAGCACCTAGCAGCCCATAAAATGAGCTGGCAGGAACTCGGGCACATTTCTATCAGAAGCCCACCTGTGTTTCTCTTGTAGTTCATCAAAAACAACATACTTCCAGAAGACAATCTGGATTTCGTAATAGAAACACAGCTGGAATACCCAATACACTCAAACAGGAAGGTCAAGCAGTGAAGATAAGAGCTAAGGAAAAATTATACCATTTAATCAGCTTCTCCCTGTGGCTAGACACAAGCAATAAAAATATAGTGAAATAAACTGTAGAGAACCAACAGCAAGGAGATACATATATTTAAAACTACTATTCATCCTTATAGCTTTCTATATTTACAAAAACCCCAATAGCTTTATAGTTCTACCATAAATTCTTCCTGCAATATAGGGCATTACATAGCATTAACTTACCTGTAGTATCTGGTATTGAGTTTTATTTTCCCCTCACTAGTGCTGTCTTTACTCAGAAGAGATGCAGCTATGGCAAGGCTCCTAAAGACATTTGTCCTTCTGTCTCACAGACATGGTTTTATTGAAGTTTAATTGCAGCCCCGGTAGTTTCAGACCAAAATCTGCCCCACAGCATGTGTAGCTTCTAATGCAGAACACCTCAAATCTGAAAGCTCTGCAGCAGAAATAGACAAACTGCTACTACCCCAATGGTATTATTTGCAGTGATGGCAGGTCAGATTCAAAGCCCTTTTATTAATATTATTTGAGGCTTATTCAGGGCTCTACTGCTGCAACCTGTAAGCAAGGAGAAAGATAGAGTGAGTACAAGATGAAAGTAGCTCTCCTGAGGCAGATTTTTATCATGAATCTTACTGTCTCTGATGCTTTTTCAGAAAGCCCAGCTCCTGTTGTCAGTTGATTGCAAAGGCCAAATTCTTTTTTCTTTAAAAAAAAGTTATTATCACCGACAATTACAGAGAAAAGTAATGTAGATGTGACTGAAGTGTTCCTGCAGGGTTTCAAGAAGGAGGCAAGGAAAAAAGATTGAGCAGTTATTTCTCTGACAACCTACACATAACTCACAGTTTTGCAAGACTTTGGTCTACAAACAGCACCTACAAGGAACAAAGCATGCCTAAAAGTAGAAGAGTACGGAGAGTTACTCCCTCAGTGCTGAAAACAGAAGTTTTGGCACAGTTGCTTTTACATTCATGAGTGATTCGTGCAGCTCTTGTTCTGTTCCACAGTTAACTCCTGGACAGCAGTTAGCATGATGCAAGGTGGGGTACTACCAGATTTTAATTTCACCCTAGGTCTTTGTTATTTGGAACCCAATATTTGCTGAGACAGATTATGACAATGATGTTCTCTAATGCCCTGCTCAAACACAGAAATTTGCATGCAAAAATCTGTGAAGAAAATGCAAATCCACGTTACGAATAGGCAAGGCACATGGCACCATAATAGGAAGTCTATTTCTTAGGCATCAGAGAAGTCATTTTTTAATTTGTTGACATCATCCACAGGATCCATATAAAGCCAGGCATAGACTCCAAGAACAAACTGAAAAGGAAAAGCAAGCCGCATTTTCTCCCAGCAGCGATTGTAGCCACATGGCAATCTTGGCTGCCATGCAGAAAACATTCATTAGCCTATTTAACCAAAATTAACTATGAAAATGTGCTCTGAGTTTTCTTCCCTCATATTCGTAAGGTGTCTTTTAACATAAGTGTTTTCTAACCAATTTAAAGCAATTTTTCCCGTAAATGGTATCATTATTGTCATTATGCTGGAAAAGGTTAGGTCATGATTTTTCTGAGTCCTCAGAATCATATTTTACTTGCTAAAATGTCAGAAAAAAAACGCTCATATCTTAGATTCACAAAATTGCAGTAAAATAACATCAAGAAATCAGGCAGAGAGCACCCTACTGGACAAAACAGAAGAGATAAACAGTCACTACAGATACATACTCCCAACAATTGCCTTTCTTCTCAGACAAACTGAATCAATATTCCAGCTTCAGTAGCAAATAATTCAAATTACCTGACCCGACCATGTCTCACACCATGGTCCAGGCTCCACTAAAAACATAAACCAAATTGTTTAAGTTGTAGTCCTGATTTTAAGCCACTGAATAAATGTACCTCTATGTCAAACCTTGCATGCCTCCCCTCCATGTCTATAATGTGATGAATCAGTTCAGCTCTCCCTGGGAATGTTGAAATCTATATGCAAATCCGTATATATGACTATCTGTACACCTTAGTTACAAATATATGTATATTTCAATGAGGTCTTTTTGGTAAAACAGCTTTGAATGACATTTGTTTTGAGCTCCCACTGAGGATAGTGGAGAACTTTTGTTTTAATTGAGTTGGAGTTTCATCCTTTTCTCTTTGGTAACCTCCCACTTATTTGTCATAAGAGAACATAAAAACACCTGTGCAGGACTAGACCACAGGTCCATCTCGCTCAGCATCTTTCCTCTAGCAGTGTAACAACAAGGCAAGCCCCAAAATACAACCCAGCAATTTGCGGCACACAGCTTCCTTAGCTAAGGATGATGTCTTTGAACTTATTAGCTGTCACATTATAGATTTTTGTAACTTCTTTTTGAACTCCATAAACTTCTAGTGTCTGCAATATCCTGTGGCAAGAAATTCCACAGTTTGCTTACGTGCCATGGGGACCCTCTCCACTTTTATGTTGAGCTTTTCAACTACTCAGTTGTAGGTATAGCTATTCTCCTAGTTTTTGTGCTGCAATAGATTCGTGCCTGCCTTCCCTGAATCCCATGATTTTATACACATTTGTCACAGTTCCCCTCAAGTGGCTTTATTTCAGTCCAAAGAATTATTTGTGCTGGATACTGAGATAAAATTTAGATGAGGGAACTGGAATTGCCCAAATAATTCAAGATGCAGGTAAATAATGAAATTATGCAGCACTGTAGTGTTCTCTCTTTTGTTTTCTTTTTCCTAGCTCTTCTTAACCCTTGATTTATTTTTTCCCTACTAATGAAAACTGAGCTGATGTTTTAACAGAAGTGTCTGTTAGAACTCCACAATTTCATTCCTAAATTCCCCATCAGCTCAGAGATCATCACTTTATAGGTGAAGTTAGATTTTTTTCCTGTGTGCATTGCTTTACCCGTATTGAATTCATGTGCCATTTTACTGTCTAATTATTCAGTATCATACAGTCCTTCTACAACACTTCATCCATGTAGGCTGTCATTTCTACTATCCTGAATAAAAATCCCATCATCAAGCTTTATCACCCCATTCTTTACTTCCTCAATAACGATGTATTGTTTAATCCCTACTGCTTGCAGTTTCAAGTGTTAAGTGAAAGAGTTGTGTATGATCACAACACAGTACATCAGGAAAGAAAGATTTAGAAGAATTGTTGCACAATATTTCTGTCCCTTTTATTACCTTTTCCTTCTCCCTGTCTTACATTCTCCCTGTTTGCAATACTCTGCAGAGAAAAACTGTGTCATTCAAGAAACTTACACTGATTGCTGCTCTCAAAAATGAATATTTAGATAATTAAAAGGTGACTTCTCTTTGTTCTGGAGCCTTTTCTAACTGAGCTAGAACCAGGGATAGCTCTGAAAAAGAAGTTTGAATATACATATAAGGAGAATCATCATTTTGTTCGTTTAGTGTGATGTTCTGACAGAATCAACTGCCGTTTTCTTCTTGCCGTCTGGTGGGCTGACAAAAAAGCTCTCCAAGGCCAGAACAAAGAATGCTCCAGGGATCTGACAGTACAGGATTTATGTAGCAGCAGACCATCATCCTATTCAGCAGCATTTAGCCAGAGTACTTTGCCTTGCCTCTACATCCAATTTCCATCAGTCAGAAATGTCAAGGGACCAGAAGGATTTAAAAGCAGAGGGTAACTTTATTTGAGGGTTGTCTTATTCATTCACAACATGCAGGAAGTATGAATATGTACTTTGAAAGGGAGGAAAAAAAACATGGAAAGTTTTTTTCAAATCTGACTGGCAACAGATTTTTCAGAGAAGTCCAAAGAAATACAATCTTCAAGACTCCTGTTTTCCCTAGGTCCAATGACAATAAAATGTTCCTCTTACATTTTGTCCCCCAAAGTCCTCTCTTTGAGTATTGGGCTTTGCCTAAGCTTTATCCAGACAGAAAAACTGTGAATGCCACAGGTCAGACAATACATGATTTGGAACTCATTTTATCATTCATTATAATCTGAAGAAAACTGTGTCTTTTCTTATTTAACATGCAAAGATTTAATTCTTTTTTTATTTTAGCAAAGTCTTTGCTGTTTCTCTTCAGGTTGATTTTTTGTTCCAGTGAATCATATGTAGCTAGTGACTCTAAAGTTTTCCAAAGAAGAAACAATCCTCCATGTTTATCCTACAGGAACAGAGCCAGGATAATACTATTCCTTTATTGTACATTATAAGGGTTGTATAAGTTTCATGTAAATCAGACAACATATATACAGTGTATGAAGCCAGTTTAACTCAAGAACAGCTCAATATTTTACATGACCACCAACCCACTGTAGTTTAAGATCTTTATGTCCCTCTCATTTCCTAAGAACAAGCACCTTCACCTCAGTGATGCACACCAGTTCACCTCTCTAACTGGATGACAATTGTTTATATTTTAAAAAATGAGAGACATCATAGGAATTTCAATTTGTTGTGCAGTTTTGTCAGCATTTGTTCATGAGTATGAAACTTGTGCTTTCTATGAGCATCCTGCGAGTATTTACCCTAGCCTACATATTTTCACTGGAAACAAATGTTGTATCAAAGTTGAAAATCTGAATTTTTATTCATAAGGAGTTTTTGCAGTCAATGTTGAGCCTGAAAATGATGCTGGGTTTGCCTTGAGAGTGCAAAATAGCAATTTAAGAAAAATCACCAACTGTCATGCACAAAAAAGAAAAAGTTTGAAATGTATTTGCATGAATAGTCAAAAAACTGAAATGAAAATTCCTCTTTTCATGCATTAGGCTTCTCAAAGATTGTCTAATGAAGACTATAGTAATTCCCTTTTTACATTATGAATAGATGTGTTCCAAAAAAAATTTTGCTGTGTTTCTTTGCAAATATTTGTTGACCACAGGGTTTAGCAGCTACATCTTTTAACATTTCAGCAGGCACCAGATTTTAATTCTGTTTTCCTCCCAAAAAATGTCGTTTCCAGTATAACTTCATAGAAAATATTATTAAATGCACATAGGATGTCTGGAAGCATACATATGAGACTACATAAAATAAATCCTCGAGCTCACCTGTATGTTAAAAAAACCCATTGTTTGTTGCAGGCAGACAGATTAGACTTTTCCCTCTCTCCTTTGAGGACAAAAAAGGAAAATGGCAGCTGTACCTAGCACAAGGCACTGCCATCTGCATGCATTAGAGTAAAGCCAATTTAATTCTTAGGATAACAGGACTTTCCAAGCTTCCAAAACTACAGGCAAAAAGAATATATTCCTCTGTTTTCTCAGATCCCAAAACTGATTTTCCACCCAGCTGAAACGATTGCCTTAATGGTAGAGTATTGATATTGGTATGCTTACTTTGTGAGCACGTGTTTTGAAACAATATTTGAATAAAGAATTCTGTAAAGGAAATAATGAAAGACAGGTAAGGTCATCTGTCGCTTTTTGAACCCGAGGAAATCATATCATTCTCAGAAAATCGGTTTCTGTCTTAAAAATGTACACAAGAAAATGAATGACAGAGGATGAAAGAGAAAACAAGAGAAGATCTACTTTGTGTTTCCTTTTGATAAAAGAAAATCTGTATCTGTCAAATGATTTTTTTGCTGTAACGTAATTCAGATGAGTCATAATGTTGATTCTTATACCAAACGCATCTGAGACTATGTGAGATAGCAAGTTCAGACCCATAGTGGAGAGAATTATTTATCAGTCTGAGTTGAATAAGACATCATTCATTTAACAGAAATTAGAAGTAGCTGCCTTGGCAGAGTTTGCTTGTGGAATTACAAGAAGATGGGCAAGAATTCTTACAAAGCTGAAGAAGTCTGTTTACTGACTCGAGCAGACTTTGAAGAGAGTCTCTTTGCATTCTGCTTGCAGTGCTCTGTGCACAGAGTTATCCTTATCTTTAAATGAACAAATGCTGAAAATCTTCTACCCTTCCAGTCTGTCTCAGCAGAGAAGGAGAAATGTGCTCAGCTGAATGCACAGTTAACTCTCTTCACTACTGCCTTACATGTGGACGGCTATTTTCATCTTAATTTTTAATTATTTGGTTTGGTTTGAAATTTCAGTTGTCTTCATAGGGGACTAAAGGATTGTTTATACTCTTCCTTTGGCTTCTTTTCTTCCAAATAAAACAATATGTTAAAATAAAAAAGCTAAATATGCTTATTTTGCCCAGTGCATAATCCCCATTTTAAATGGCTGCAATCATAAGGTATTTTTTTAAGAAGTGAGACTGAATTTGCATGTTACTGTTGCTACTTTTATTCCCTATAAAAATGTTATCCAGAGAGGAGCTATATATTCTAGGCAGATAAGTGCCTCGTTTCATTTTATACTGTTCATGGCAGAAAAAAAATATATTTAATGTTTCAGTTAGGCCTCTAATATGATTCATTGTTTTCCCTCATTCATAATTTTTTTTGAAAAAGACCCTGTGGACTTAATAATCTTAATGCTTCCATTAAAACCTTTCTGAAGGAAACATCCTTTCTTCCACTTTAAATTATGCATTTTCAGTTTTAACGTAGCTTAAGCTGCTATTTGATAAGCAATGAAACAATAATAGCTGATCAAAACATTTCTAAGTTTGACATGTTGCCAATCATGAGAAAAAGTATCTCTCTAAGTCCAAATTGCAGAAAAATATTTGAAAAATGACACGAACTTAAAAAATTATATCTTGTATGAACAGTGCTAGAGAAGGATCAGCATATCAGTCTTAGCTATAATATTAGCTCAAGAATTTATAATCTAGAATAAGACCTCCTCTGTTCTATCAACAAGCATTAAGCTTAGGTCGGGATCCTAGAAAAGACTTTCATAAGCATGCTTCATTAGAGGTTGGAGTCCATCTTTTGTAGTTGCTGTTAATCTCGATCTTTATTTAACTTCACTCCGCTTCAAATCATTGACATACTAACAACTGCAAAACCAGTCTTGTAGCCCATAACTTTATCTTCAATATTTCTTTTCTTCCTCACTTGTCTTCTCCACTGGTGGTTCCCTGTGCAAGTCAGAGAGATATAACTTACCCATACAGAGACACAAATCCAGCTGCAGCTCCAGGTCTAACATTCCTCCTCTTCCTCTGTTGCCCCTCGGCCCCTCAGCAGAGGTGGCAGTGGTGCCAGCGATGTACACAGTCATGGGACGGGAAGAGGATAACAAGGGCAGAAAATCACAGAGGAGTGAGTCACCAAAGAAAAAAGTGACAAGGAGGAATAAATAGTGTAGAAAAGAGAGAGAGAAAGAACAAGAAAAACTGTGGTAATTTCTCAGAACATAGAAACAGCTCTCCTACTAAAATGGAAGGAGAAAATAGGAGATGATGAGTTAACAGGAATGGATATGAGAGTTTCATCACAACACATACCAAGAGTAGTAGCTTTGTCAAAGCCCTTCACGCACTTCAGGGAAATAATGTCTCCTCTCTTTAAGGGTGATGGTACTCTGCTCAAAACTCTGATTTTGATTTTTAAAAACGATGTAGCAGGGAGAGCACTGCAAGAGTTCTATGACCAGAAGGAAAAGACCTTATAGAGTCAGTTCCAGACATGCTTCTATAACATTCCACTATGCTCTTTAAATGGAGCATAAGCCTAGCCTGAGAATTGCTACCCCTTATACAAGGGCAGCAGCTATTTCATCAATTAAGTCAGTGAATAAGAAGCAAGCCAAACCCCAAAATGTCAGACTAAAAGTCCTCTCAGTCACTCAGCATGCATTTTCCTGGTCCTCACAAGGTCATAATTTCCCCATGGTAGCTCGCTGGTAGCCAAGCCTGCATAAAGATCAGATTTTAGGTATTAAATGTAACTGTAGGGAAAAAAAATTCTTCAGTGACAGCAGAACAGGCCTTTTATTTTAAAATCAGACATCATATCTTTGTATCTACCAGACACCCCTTTACTTGTTAAAGAAATCTGATCTTCACAACTTATTCCACTCTTTTATCATCCCTCTATAGTTATAGTTCATTTATTTTGACTAACTACATATGATGTTTTATATGCAGTAACTTTTTCACCTGTTTAATTTTCGCTAGAATTATGGGAACTAATGAAACACGTGCTTCTTCGGCAGCACTCGGCAGAAGGACGGTGAGTTCTGTGGTGGGGTGGACTTTTTGAGGCGGTGGGATCTTCCCGGAGCCGGGAAAATCCCAGAAAAACCCAGGCGGGGGTCCTGACAGCCCCACACGCTGGTCCCGCGCGGTGCCTGACGGGAGGGGGCGGTCCCGGCGGCCACCGCGGGAGATTTAAATAGTCCCCCCGGGAGCACCGCGACCTGGAGCACGGCAAAGAGGTGTGGGGGCAGTTTAAGCGGCAGTTCGAGAAGGCAGGGTGCAGAGAGGACCTAGGGACTAGACAGAAGACACTGAGTACGATGGTGGCCACCCAGACAGAGCCACAGTGGATGCATGTAGCTACCCAGACCCTGGGCTGCAGGCAGTGCCCCCCTCCCACACCGGCTCGTGCCTCTGGTCCTGGCTCCACTTGTGAAAGCTGCGCTCGAGTGGGGGAACTCCGTCGTATGGTGGAGGAGCTAAGGGAGGAGGTGAAGAGGCTGAGGACCGTCAGGGAGTGTGAGAGAGAGATAGACAAGTGGAGCAGGGCCCTCTCACTAACTCAGCAGCCTGCTGGGGCTGGTGTGTCCGAACATCATCCACCTGCAAACTGCATGGTTGGGGGAACAAGAAGTGGGGAGTGGCAGCAAGTTCCTGCCAGAGGAAGGAAACCTGCTCCCCTCACCCAGACAGCAAAGCCCCAGATCCCCCTGGTGAACAAGTACCAGGTGCTGCAGGTGGAATCTAACCCTGAGGATGAGGATGATGGTTCCCACAGCCTAGAATCCTTCCCTAGGCTGCACCATCCTCAAAGAAAGATAAAAACATCCTCTATCAAGAAGAAGAGGAGGGTGATTGTTGTAGGGGACTCCCTCCTAAAAGGAACGGAGGGACCCATTTGCAGACCGGACCCACTCCACAGAGAGGTCTGCTGCTTACTGGGGGCATCAGGGAAGGAGGTAGCTAGAAAACTTCCTTCCCTGGTCCACGAGACAGACTACTATCCTCTGATAGTAGTCCAAACTGGTAATGATGGTTTAGCGAACAAAAAGGCCAAAACCATCAAGAATGACTTCAGGGCCATTGGGAAAGTGATGGAGGGCTCTGGGGCACAAGTAGTATTCTGCTCCATCCCAATGCTAAATAGAGAGGAGTGGGAAGCCAGGAAGAAGAATTCGATTAATGCCTGGCTCTGAGCCTGGTGCGAGGAGAGGGGCTTTGGCTTCTTTGATCATGGGATGGCTCACGCACCCCCAGGCTTTCTCGCTAAGGACAGGACACGTGGGTCTCCTAGGGTAACTAAAGCCCTTGTGAGAAACCTAGCTAAGCTCATAAATCGAGCTTTAAACTAGATGTGAAGGGGGAGGGGGTTGAGCCCAGGCTCGACAGGAACAAGCCTGGACGTGGGGCAGTGGTGATTCGGAGAGGGTGTGCTGGTGAGGACCACCAGTACCTCACCACACAGAAAGTGGGGGAGAGCACACCTCGGGGTGCTAAGGGAGATACGGGCACTCTGGGGCTAGCTACTCCAGTTACCTGGCAATTGGGAACAAACTCTCTTCCCTCTAAGAGGGCTGAAGGCTCGGCAGCTCAGCTGAAGTTCATTTACACCAATGCACGCAGCATGGGGAATAAGAAGGAAGAGCTGGAAGCTGCTGTAGGGCAAGGAGCCTATGATGTCATTGCCATCACAGAAACGTGGTGGGACGACTCATATAACTGGAGTGCAGCTATGGTGGGGTACAAGCTCTTCAGGCGGGATAGGAAGGGTAGGAGAAGAGGCGGGGTAGCCCTCTTTGTAAGGGAGGACTTGGAATCCGTTGAGATCGATTGTGGCAATCAGGAGGTTGAGTGCCTGTGGGTTAAAATCAGAGGAGCCCATAAGAAGGTAGATTTTGTGATGGGAGTCCGTTACAGACCACCCAGCCAAGGAGAAGCAGCTGATGAGCTCTTCTATAAACAGCTGGGCTTAATCTCTAGATCAATGCCTCTCGTTCTTATGGGAGACTTCAATCTGCCTGATATCTGCTGGGAGTACAACAGAGCAGAAAGGAAGCAGTCTAGGAGGTTCCTGGAGTGCGTGGAAGACAACTTCCTTCCACAGTTGGTGAATGAACCAACAAGGGAAGGTGCCCTCCTGGACCTGCTGTTTGTGAACAGAGAAGGCCTTGTGGGGGATGTGGCAGTAGGTGGATGCCTAGGACAAAGTGATCATGAGATGATAGGGTTTTCTGTTCTAGGTGAAGTGAAGAGGGTGGTTAGCAAGACGGTAGCATTAAATTTCCAAAGGGCAGACTTTGATCTCTTCAGAAGGCTGGTTGGCGAAGTCTCATGGGAGACAGTACTCAAGGGCAAGGGAGCCCAGGAGGGCTGGGAGCTCTTCAAAAGGGTGGTCCTAGCAGCTCAGGAGAAAGCCATCCCCGTGTTCCAGAAAAAAAGCCGGCAGGGGAGAAATCCAGCTTGGTTGAACAGAGAGATCTTGAGTGATATCAAGAAGAGGAGAAATGTTTATGGGCTCTGGAAGAGGGGACAGGCCTCTTGGGTAGACTACAGGAGGGAAGTGAGATTGTGTAGGGGAAAAATCAGAAGGGCTAAGGCTCAGCTAGAAATCAGATTGGCCAAGTCTGTGAAAGATAATAAAAAATCTTTCTATAAATATATAAATGATAAAAGGCGGACTAGGGAGACCATACAGTCCCTATTGGACACAGAAGGGACAACAGTGACAGGGGATGAGGAAAAGGCTGAGGTACTTAATGCCTTCTTTGCCTCAGTCTTTAGTTGTAAGGAGGGTCGTTCCATCTGTGTACAAACCCAGGAGCTAGAGGAGCATAATGAGGCTCCCATGATCCAAGAGGAGGTGGTCAGAGCCTTGCTAGACCGACTAGACAGCCACAAGTCTATGGGGCCGGACGGGATTCACCCTAGGGTACTGAAGGAGCTGGCGGATGTGCTGGCCAAACCCCTTTCCATCATCTTCCAACAGTCCTGGAAGACTGGGGAAGTCCCACTGGACTGGAGGCTGGCTGATGTCGTGCCCATCTACAAGAAGGGTCGCAGGGAGGATCCAGGAAACTACAGGCCTGTCAGTCTGACCTCAGTGCCAGGGAAAGTCATGGAGCAGGTGATCTTGAGTGCTATCATGAAGCACATGCAAGAGAACCGGGTGATCAGGCCCAGTCAACAGGGGTTCACAAAAGGCAGGTCTTGCTAGACTAACCTGATCGCCTTCTATGACAAAGTGACTCGGCTGCTGGATGAGGGAAAGGTTGTGGATGTGGTCTTCCTGGACTTCAGTAAAGCCTTTGACACAGTTTCTCACAGCATTCTGCTTGGGAAACTGTCAGCCTCTGGCCTGGACAGGCGCACACTCTCCTGGGTGGAAAACTGGTTGGATGGCCAGGCCCAGAGACTGGTGGTAAATGGTGTGAAATCCAGCTGGAGGCCAGTGACAAGTGGGGTTCCCCAGGGCTCAGTGCTGGGTCCAGCCCTGTTCAATGTCTTCATCAATGACCTGGATGAAGGCATCGAGTGCACCCTTAGCAAGTTTGCAAACGACACTAAGCTGGGTGGAAGTGTCGATCTGCTGGAGGGTCGGGAGGCTCTGCAAAGGGATCTGAACAGGCTGGACCGCTGGGCAGAGTCCAATGGCATGAGGTTTAGCAAGGCCAAATGCCAGGTCCTGCACTTGGGGCACAACAACCCTATGCAGTGCTACAGACTAGGAGAAGTCTGTCTAGAAAGATGCCTGGAGGAGAGGGACCTGGGCGTGTTGGTTGACAGCCGAGTGAACATGAGCCAGCAGTGTGCCCAGGTGGCCAAGAAGGCCAATGGCATCTTGGCTTGTATCAGAAACGGCATGACCAGCAGGTCCAGGGAGGTTATTCTCCCTCTGTACTCGGCACTGGTGAGACCGCTCCTCGAATCCTGTGTTCAGTTCTGGGCCCCTCACCACAAGAAGGATGTTGAGGCTCTGGAGCAAGTCCAGAGAAGAGCAACAAAGCTGGTGAGGGGGCTGGAGAACAGGTCTTATGAAGAGCGGCTGAGAGAGCTGGGGTTGTTTAGCCTGGAGAAGAGGAGGCTGAGGGGCGATCTCATTGCTCTCTCTAACTCCCTGAAAGGAGGTTGTAGAGAGGAGGGTGCTGGCCTCTTCTCCCAAGTGACAGGGGACAGGACAAGAGGGAATGGCCTCAAGCTCCACCAGGGGAGATTTAGGCTGGACATTAGGAAAAAATTTTTCACAGAAAGGGTCATTGGGCACTGGCAGAGGCTGCCCAGGGAGGTGGTTGAGTCCCCTTCCCTGGAGGTGTTTAAGGCACGGGTGGACGAGGTGCTGAGGGGCATGGTTTAGTGTTTGATAGGAATGGTTGGACTCGAAGATCCGGTGGGTCTCTTCCAACCTGGTGATTCTATGATTCTATGATTCTACGTGATTCCGAAATAATAAAATCACTTTATATCCTTAAGCAAATTGAATTCTTCCCTTCTTGTAAGAGATCATCATGTGTGACTCCACCTGAATGACATTTATTTTTCTATTTAAGTTTTGCTATGTCCAGAACAAAAAAGCGCCTTACTTGAATCTAAAAGTCTTTTAGAACGGCCTAAAAAAATAGACAACTTAGATTTTTGTATCACATGGTTAAATTTTGGTGCAAAATTGACCGCATTACCATTTTTTTCCAGTGACAGAATGCTGATGTTCAGATTGTCCAGGATAACATGTAGAGACTTTAAATAAGTGACCGAACTTCTTATCAAATGCAACCTCGTTTTTACAGGCTAATCAAAGAGACACTGTCAAGGTTGTTAAGTATAAAAATTTCCATAAATTGACAGTTTCATCTGAAAGTATTTACCTTAAAGAGACACTGTCAGCTTTAAAAAAATCACATTTAAACTTGATCTGAATACAGCGTGCTTCTAATTAGCGACGTTATGGTTTATGGTTTACTTTCCTTTAATTTTTGGGTGGAACTGGGGAGGAATCGAGAGGTTTGCTTTCCTAACTTTTAAGATATATGACCCTGTAAAATTTCCAAATGTCTAACTGGCAGGAGTGTAATCCTTTCTAAAGCGTCTTCAGACATGTTTTCAAAGGTAATTCTTCACTTAAAGATGCAGATTTCAGTGGCAGTAGAATGGATGCTTTTTGAAATGGCAGAAGGTGCTTATCTAAACTTTAGATTTCTAAATACTTTTGCAAATTAGGTCATCGAGCATTTAACAACCCGTGCCACTGACAGACAGTGTAATTTGTATTCTTGAGTCCTTTTAGTGCCTTTAAAGTTTCATTCTCCTGAAAAATTCTTTTCCCTGGTGCAGAAGTGACTTTGACTGGACTCCTGGAACTGCTTCTCTGAGCAGTTACATGCCTTCACAACCTGAATGAAGTTAGTGAGTTAAAGCATCCCTCTAAATATTTCATCTACACTGGACTTTTTTCTAAGACCTAGCTATTCAGTTTAACAAAGGACACACACTGTTAGAAACCAACACTATCATACACATGCCAAAGTAAAATATTACTCATGTCCCTAAGTCTGTTTCTCATGAGAAGTTTAGCAAATTGGATACAATTTTAAAGGTAAAGTTCATGCTACACTGGAAGAAATGATGTCTTCAAATAATTAGTTGTATTCCTGTTGTACTCTATTGTGTAGGTTCACGCAGAGGAATATGTTCTTTGTTGAAGCAATTTCAAAGGAAGCTGATGCACACAGATGACCATTAATGCTAGGCTGCTTTTATGTGGTCAACAATACAGCTGAATCTGTGAGAATTTTTGACATCTATTAAAAAGCATGAGATTCAAGTGGTAATTTAGGAGCTGAATGAATCCACCACTTACTTTTTCCTGTTCAGAGTGTCTGACAGTTGTCTACAACTGCCCTCAACCACATGACATTGTATTTCTAGGAGACATTCTATGAAAGCCTTAAATTACTCAAATTCAGGAAAGAAGGAATGACTGCAGAGGAGGTGAAATTCATACAATGTGAACTCGAGCAATATGTTCATTTTTGATGCCTGCTCTCCTAGCAACCACTTACTGATTTCCTTTTACTCACCTTTGTATCTTCAGTTCCTCCATGGAACCTTGCACTGTTTTCAGACAATATAAATCCACTGGATTTGGTGCCTGTGAATAGACCACCAATGGTCAGCAAAGTCACTAAGAATATCCAGAGAAGGGTGCCATTCAAACAGCTGTATTTGGCAATAGACCAAATCTCCTGTTTGACATATATACTATACTCAGATTGACTATGATCAATTTTCTGTGAATATCTGGGGTACTTCGGAAATAATCTGAGGTTTAGATAGCTACCAGCTCAGGACATCCCATGCTGTTCCTAGTACTCTTGCTGAATTTAACCTGTTGGGTTGTTGTTGATCCCATACACGTCTTGCAGGGCTTAGCATGACAACTGCCAAAAACTCAGGAAAAGCAGATAGTTATGAATTAAAAATTGCAGACTACCATTTCTTACCCTGCAAGCTACTTGGTTGTTTCTCATTGTGCCTAACAACATTAATGTTGCTTCTGACTTTGGTTTCAGTATTTTACTGGGGAGAATGTTGTACCTGCTGTATGTAATCTTCCCACTGGAGAAGAAATTTGGACCCATTGTAAGTGTAACATACTTTCAGGACAAACCTTTCTCAAAGGACTCTCAGTCCAGTGCCAATACATTAGGTTTGCAAGCCAGGCAATTATTCTGTCTCACACTCATTCTTTAAAATAAGTTTTTCATGTCAAAAGCATTACCACACTGCCCTTACTTTTGGTGACATCTTATCTCTGCTTTTCTCAGACAGAGGGGCTTTATAAATGTTCAGCATCATCTCATATCTTCTAGTAGTAATGCATGTTTCATTTGCCACATTGAAACAGAATTACCTCAACCCACTTTATCAAATCTCTTTGGAGAATCTGATTTTAACATGACATGTTGGGTCCATTAGAGACTGTAATTATTTAGGGCTAATTTTACAGGTGTGGAAGTAGGAAGGATAGGTCGAGTTGTGACAGATAGTATCAGGGACAGACTTGAGGTTAACAGAAGGAGGGTGTCAGGCATGTTGTTCCTTCTTTAATAGAATAATTAACACTTAGCCCAATCAATCTTGCATTTTTGAATGTCTTGCTGGTAGGTCATGCACTATTACATCATCACATGAGAGATTGCCAATGCAAATAGGTCACTGGAAGTCATCTTAGTGGCATCTTACTGTAAATCTAATAAGGTTTAAACAGAACAGAAGTATGCTGGGATGAATAACAGAGGAAGAATCACAAGTTCAGAAAACTGTATTGGCTAAAAAGAATGTTTTCTTAAGCAGGATAAATGGCACAGCACTGACTTTACCACAGATATCTGGGCACTGATATAGATGGAGGTCTCTGAATCTAAGAATAACTATAGAAATATCTTTAAACACTAAATCTCATTTTGCAGTTCAGTCTATAGGTTAACAAAGCGTAAGGTAGGTTGGGAGTCTGCAATGTATTTGAGGCCTAGGGAAAACCCCCTGCATGTACATTCTTATTTTGTAGTGTCCTGCTGTGAATGCAAAACAGTTTCTGCATGTCCCTGCCCCATTGTAGGTCATCCTTGGGTTGTGGTCCCTCAAGAGGGTGCCTGACTTTGGTTTTAGTGTTGTGTGCCCTGTACTAAGACTGTGCTCCCAGCACTGATTTTTTATCATACATGTTTGAGCATGTTTGCCATGTACTACTTTGATGGTTAAATGGTTAATTTATGTATGCAATGGTTAAATTTTGCAGCAGGTGGGGTTCTTCCACTGTTTCCCTTTGCCACAGGGCAGGCTGTCCCATGGTGGTCCCTCCTGCCCGCTACGGCCCTGGCTGCTGGCAACCTTCCTGGTGTGCCCAAGCAATTGGAATGCTGTCGTTTGAAAGGAAGAAAGATCACACCTTTCCTACTCTGCTGTTAGTCTATGTGTACAAGTCCTCAACTAATATCAAGAAGCACGTACTTATAATGGGCATGGAAAAATAAGAATTTTATATATCTGATAAACAGCCTAATCAGCTTAATTTAAAGTGTGCATTATTCACAACTCTAAAGTTCAGTTTCAGAAAGAGATCACACAGAACTGCATCTTGTGCTGTAATTTTAGTTTCCGTCATTGCCACCACATGGAGGAACACGTTTGTCAGCTGCACCATTTGCATGAGTCTTGTGAAATCTTTTATAGCTGAAATGTTCAAAGCTTAAAATTCCCATTCCATATGATTTTTTTTAAACTCAAACCATAACCCCTGCATTTCATCTATAATGAAATAACAATCTTTAAAGTTTTCCAGAGAAATTATAAACTATGTTGCCGTCCTGAAATGGCTGCTCCTGACTCCCACATCTCCTAAGCCTGTTCCAGAAGTCATGCAGAAACACCAAATACTCACACTGCCTGGCTCCAAGGTTAGTTGGAGACTCCCAGCTCAGACTGTCTCATCAGACAGGTCTGTTATTAGATGCTGTGGCTTTCAGGCCTGTCCTCTGCTGCCAGGAACATCAGGCTGTCTAACTCAGGAGCAGGCTGCAATGCAGGATCCAGACCTCTGAATTTGGCTCGGGAAGTCAAGGGTTCAAGCAATCTGCCAGGGCTCTGACAGATATCTCCATGCCATTCTGCAGTCAGGACGTTTTCATAAAATATTTTGGTGTTTCAGGTCATCTTTGCTCTTAAGAGTTGGCAAGTCTTTATAGATACATGATTTTCCCATCTACCCATGGAAGAAAGGACAAATTGCAAATACAGCTTTCCTTCGCTTGATGTGTCAGTCCTGAACTCCGCTCAGAGGTTGAATTGGTTCCTCTCTTTTCATTTATTATCGTCTTCTGAAGAACACTTTTAATAACAACAGGCTATCTGCAGTGTCTCTCATTTAAGTAGCAACTATTGATTGACTAGTTAGAACTTCCGTGCTTTATGAATTGTTCTCTAGAGGTGACAAAATGGGGAAATCAATGCTTCAATTTGCTTTTATATTCCAACTCCTAGTGCAAGTTAAACTTTTTCTAAGCAAGATTCAGAAGATGAAGGCATATTCTAAAGTATCAACAAATTTTGTGGGTGCAGAGGGAACAAACATATCATCAGATGTTTATCAAACATGATAATCATGACAAAACCTAACAGTTTAAGCCAGTGACAAGAACTTAATCCAATTAGAGTTCTTTATTCAATAAGTAGACCAATTTGTATCTCAAATGATTCTAAAAGCATTTTAGAAAGGCTCAAAACCAAATAACTTGAATGAGTTGTGAAATACTCTTATTATTGCGGCTGGCCTAAAGCACCAAGACACAGCCTTCACTCCCTGATTGCTATTATTGCCATGGCAATAGTGATTTACTCTATCAGCCTAAGTTCATCCAGGGGCAATAAAGTATGGATTTACACAGATTTGCAGTAAAAATACAGTGGAAAGTAATGATGTATAGGCATAGAAGCTGCTGTTATTTCAGTTGCTATTACATTTTCTGGGAGCCAGAGGAGTACCACATGATAATTCGCCTGCCTTATCACAGCAGAAAACCTCTTTACACTGAGAATGAGGTACAGGATAGGTTAATCTTAATGGCTTATATTTATAGATTAAGTGCATATGTTTTGTCCATGCATCAGTTCTGAATTCCAATGACCAGCCACACACTATTAATTTTGTACATTTTGCAGTAGAGTAGGTACTACCTGTGTTCAAAACATTGAAAAAACATCCGTATGTGTCATGCATAATTCTGTGTCAGAGATGAAAGAAATGCACTTTGAGGTTTCTACATATTGCCGAGAATATTTGGAATAAATGGACCTTCAGTCTTATGATCTAATGTAAAAACAGTGCCTCCATCAGCTTTAAATACCTAGTTCCACATCTTTTGAAGGTACTGTTTATCCTGAAACATCAATAATTTAATCAAATGTTTATTATTGTAATGTTTATTAATAAAATGTGATGATTATTAATAAAAAATTACCATTGCTTGCTTAAATGAACACACTTTCTATTTATATCTGTGCTTATTAAAAGGTGTGTAAAAGTTAGATATTCTAATGAAGCAGCAGGACTTTTAGAAAACTTGATAATTAATCAAAACCGCCATAAGCTACCAAAACAAGGTTTAAAAATAAAATTTAAATGGTACTAGAAAGAGGGAATTTTAAAAAGCAAAATTAAACAAATACTCACTGCAAATTACCTGAAAAGCCACCTAGGACAATAAATACTGTAGGAAATAAAAGAAACAGCATTTCTTCTCCCTGGTCTGATTCAGTGCAGAACTAAGAATTACAATTACAGCTGCAATTATAAATCATAGAATCATAGAATAACCAGGTTGGAAGAGACCCACCGGATCATGGAGTCCAACCGTTCCATAAAAAAGCATTATAGCTGACAAAAAAAAAAGGATGTTGTATTCATAAACAAAGTTAAATAGCAAAACCATTGGTTGCTGGATCCTCAGGCCAAGATCCAAGCTTAGCAGATCTACCTTCAGGTCTGCCATATACTTCTAATACGACTTTGACAGATCCATATTCGTACCTCCCCCTTCATACATTGTATCACAGGCCAGGGTAGTTGGCCCTATTTTATTCACAAGTTGTGTAAAGAACCTTATTTTCTCTTGTGACCTCTCCAGCAATCAGATGTGTCTTCTGAGAACCATCTGCCCTCATCAGCAATCAGAGAGACTTGTCCTGGGTGCAGGAGGATGTCAAGCAGGAAGCCTAAATCCAACAAGAAAGCTGAGTACTGCAAGTGCCTGACCAAGCACCTACCTGAAGGGTTCTCGGCTAAACATCTATCCATAAGAGATTAAAAACACTGTGCTTATTTTGACTCTGGATATTTTTTGAAGTTCCAAGATGGCAAGGTGTCAGCTCCTCTTCTATCATGTGCTTGAGCAAGAATGTCCAGCCTGTGGCCCATTGCTTGATCTGGCCCATCAAAAATATTCCCATCTCTTCAAAAGCCTGCTTACTGTGACTTTCTTTCCAGAAGATCTCCAAATATAGGTGGGACCCTAACCATGGCCACAGTCTTTATGCTAATTTATTATCAAAGAAACCTCTAGCCCACCCTCAATCACCCCGCTTTGCTGACACTGTAATGTAAAATTCATTAATCCAAAACCATTACAGACCCAATATGCCTGAATCTGTATGTAAGTGAGATGGCTCTGAAAATAAGCTGAGCCCTGTTTTCCGGTCCCTGTTCACAATACCGTATAGGCATATTCATCCAGTGATACATGCAAAAGCAGACACCACAGATGGGTCCCAAACTGAAGTTTCTTCGCTTGCGTAGGCTCCTTACATCACTGCAGCAACAGAGTACACTACTTATTTTTACTCTTGCTTTTTCTCTGGTCCAATTACTCTTGCATCATTGATGTCATGACAACCAGATTCAAAGGGGGAACAGCTCCTTCATAGTCTTGCCTTGAGCTTGATGGTGCATTCCCTTGGGATGAGATCAGATCCTTTCAGAATGGCCAAGGGTTACTGCACAAGTTCCTCGACTCCACTGCATGAGTACTTTAGCACTGGCCAGCTTTGGGCTGTGCATAACAGAATATGCCCTAGTTTAGTTAAGGTATTAAGGACAATCTTTTTGGCCACAGAAATTGAGGAAACAAACTGTCCTCATGCTCAGCAGAGCTAACCACTCAAGTCATTCTGGGAAATTATTTGATTATTCAGAAGAGTGCAACACAAGCTCGACATGACTAGTTTTTAAGGTCTCTCTTGTCAGTCAAAGCCTGTGCACATTGCAGGGTTGCTTACGCATAATGCTTCACTTCTTTTTCCAGGGCTTCTTATCAGGTGCAGAAGCCTCTGCTAGGATGCCTGAGGAGTTCTTTTTGGCTCCCAAGAATATATAAGTGACCCTAGGCACTTTCAAGCTTTGTGCAGAGTGTTAGAGAGCAGTTTGAATTTTTCCTTGAGATTTCAGTTGAACTGCTTCCAGAAAGCTATCTAGCACCTTTTGTGGGTGCCCACTGTGGTCCCCAGATGCTGCTCCAATGAGAAAACAGGTCTCTTACAGGTGCTATACCTGTATTGGATGCCTGTGTTTAGTCACTGAGCCACTGAAGTGTGATGAAATCTCCATCTAATTGGAATTTAGGCATGTAGATGAGAATAATAATTCCTAAACTGTAAGGATGTTTTGAGAATAAGCTTACTAAAATTTAATTTGTGCTCCAAAACCAGAATGAGACAGCCAACAAAAAGAGTTCTTTACATTCACGTTACCTTATGAATCTTCAAAGGCTCTTGGTCAGGCCAGAATTATTATTAATGTGTTTTTATTCTCTTATGATTACTGAGGCAGAAAGAATTAGACCAACAATTGGCTGCTAAAAATGTTGTGTATTTATTTACCCCTACAAACATATATTTTGCATGTATCCAGGGATAACATTTTAAATACCTTTGTTAGAAAATGTCAGAATAAGAAACCTATTCACATTTACATGGCTGACTGAAATACTGACTTCTCATGGCATAAACTGATAACCCAGGTAGACTGGCCTATCTACCAACCTACGTGCTGCTATGCTGGCCCTCATGACGTTATGCAGAGTAAATGGATAAGAATTTGAGAGAGTTGGAAAGTTTTGCAAAAGACAAAACAAAAATGGGGGGGAAAAAACAGAGCTGAAATTACAGAAACCTTTCTTCTGTGATGTAGAAACTTGCTCTTTTTCCAATGTGCTCATGTTTTGATCCCGGTGCTGTGTTATTACTGAGCCTGGGGAAAAAGCAGATTTGAAAGACTGCAGCAAGCTATCTCCATTAGTACTAAATGTGTTTCAGGGAGCTTGTTTCTATTACAGAAACAGAGAGGAAGAATGTTTTCTCACATGGGAGGTGTTGAAAGGCAGGTTTGGTCAGACATGCCAAGTTGTATTTATGCCTACAACTGGCCTGATGCTCTGCTGAGGAAAGCTGCAGTGGCGGTGGTGAGATGAACTGTCTGCACAGACAAAAGAGGCTCCTAAGCACATCTCCTGCTTTGTTATGATTTGAGCACACAGTTAATTTTTTTAACCTCTCATAGAAGTGCCAGATCAAGATCATGTGGCAACCAATGGACTTTTTTTTTCTATTCCTATTTCAGTTGGGTGCTTTTTAATTTTTTTTCCTTATATATACTCAAAGAAAAATATTGATGGGATAAAAATAATTTTGAGGCTACGAAGGTACGGGGCACACAAGCCACAGGTAGCCTGGCGGATCCCTCCACCCTTGCCTTGCCCAGATGTACCCCCCTAAGAGCTGAAGGACCTATGTTTCACTTGCTGGGGATTGCAGCTAGAGAATCCAGTGTCTTGTTGAGTAAAGGCAACTGCAGAGGGTTTTGTGGCTCAGTTTTACTCTTTCCCTTCACTTTCTGTGGCCACCACTGCCATCAGTAGTTTTGTGCTTATGCTAAGCACTGTTCTCTAACAGCAAAAGATTAATTGCCCACTCAGATACCTTAAGAAGGAGCCACATGACCACCAGCAATGAAAAGAAGCTCCTCCCCAGCGCCCTCTTTCCCACTCCCTTCCCTCCACCCTCTCTACGTTACAGTAAGATTTCTCACTGCTAGGTAATCTGCACAGCTACCACTGCTTTAAGGTGCTGAGGGTGGTATAACAGAAGGAGGGCATGCTATCTTTTAGCACATGACTACAGTCCAGCAGAGATAATCGTTTCAAACTACCTAGGAAAAAAATAAGCAGTATAATAATGTTAGTCAGGTAGCTTTTTCTACCTTATCAACACCTGCAGACACAACCCTGCACTGACAAATGCTGCACCAGAGGGTAGGATAAGTGGAATTAGAAAATATTACCTTCAGGAGCTATAGGGCTTCCAAATGCGATATGCAACAGTAATGTAGACAGCATGGAAAAACAGACAATAAGTACAGCTTCGAATTCAAACATGACCTTCAAAGAGCTTTTTCTTAGAAACACAGAGCAAAAGCCCTAAACCTTCGAAAGAGCATGACCAAACAATAAGCCCCCAACATAGTGTGCACCTCTGAGAATTCATTCTCAATAATGGACTCTCAGAAGTCTTTTATCAGTGTTTTAAAGACTTTATTTATCAAATTTGAAAGATACCTTCTCTTTGCCCCATTTTTATCACAGTCTCAAGGTATCTTATCAATATTCACTCAGCAACCACAAGCGTATTTCTAAGCAACAGTACAGAACAGTATGTGATAAACTGGAACATTTTTGTAGCTCAGACCAATGTGCAAGATAAAAGCACATAGGCTCCTGCAAAAGCAGCAGGGCTTTGGCTGAAATGTCAGAAGCAACTATTTTGTGGGGAGTGATTTATTAAACTGGCACTTCAAATACTGGAAGAGCTGTTCTAGTGCTCCAACCTAGGTATGAAAAAAACTAGACTTCCTTGAACTGTAGGTTTAAAACTGGCAGAGTCTAGTAACATTCCTCTTACTCTTCCAAGTGAGACAAATTGTGCTTTGTGAAATTTAGGGCAGGATTTCTTCATAAGCAAGATCTTCCATAAAGTGGAGTTTTGTTTGCAATTAACAGACAATAGAAATTCATGACAATTTTTATTGGGGATATTTCCAGACATTTTTGGTCAAAGCTGAATAATTTATATTCTATTTCAGGAATGGGTGAAGAAAATTCATATATGAATGTAACTTGAGAATTCTCTCATATGAAATACACTTACAAGAAAAAAAAAAAGCACTGTGATCATTAAATGCATTCTTTCTTAAGCAAGTAATTCATGTAACTATATGAAGATTCTACAACGAAAAATACTACCAATAAGGTTTTGTAACTATAGCTTCAGCAAAGAAGTTGGATGTTTGATTCAGAAAATATTAAATTTGTACTGAATATTCATTGCCAAAGGCATGTACTGTGTGAATGTATATATGACATAGAAAACATTTTTAGCCTACACATAAGACAAATGAAAAAGCTTGGAAGATGACCAAAGAAAACAACTTGTGAACAAGCAATCAAAAAATCATGTTGAAAAGATGAGTTAAGTGATGTAAAGCCTTGTCCATGACCGAATCTTAAAATCAACCTAACAATTAATCCTGCAGCAAATTAACCTAAAAATACTATCCTACCAGTGCTAGAAGAGCAGCCAATGAGAGAAGCCCAATACCAATATTAAATTCTGCAAGGTGGACAAAGTTTTACCTTGTCCTAAAGCAGCAGACAGCACTTTGATGTAAGCATTCCCTTTATTCATCTGTTTGATAGCCAAGGCAGACTATTACAAAATTGATCTAAGGCACATCATGATTCAGTAACATGATTATTTCAGGACATTTTTTGTTTATTACACTTGATCAATTACTACTTATTTTATATAATAGAAACCATATGCGTATTGACCAAAAGAAAAAAAGAATTATTGAAAAGGATATTATTGAAGCAAAACTTGACACTAAAATATATCCAGTCCTTTACAAACAGTTTTTATGCAGTGCATTTATGTCCTTTGTCTGTCATTATTATGGTGGAAATAGCAGTGGTGTAACTGTTCTTGGGCTCAAAAAAGTTAAGACCTAGTCCTAGATCTAATTACACAATGCTAAAAACCTCTGAGTCTCCTGCTGTGATGATATACAACATTTTTCCCTGGTAGTATGCCTTTTCTAAGGATTAAACAAGACATAGAGTATCAGTGGATTACAGAACTTGTGGGGCTTTCTTATTCTGAGTAAAAACTTCAGCAATTACTTATGGGCAGAAGAGCTCATTTACTGCAAGCCTGTTAAATGCAATGCATGGTTTAACTCCTGTGCTTGGGAAAATTGGGAGTGGGGAGGAGGTGGCTTGCTGGCTGTGGCAGGGCTGACCAATCTCTAAAAATCAATTCATGTCATCAGCTTTAGAAAGGTAATCAAGTGTTACATCTACATTCCCCTAACAAGTTCTAATCTACTGAAGGTTTAACTACAGTTGATTTAATGAGGCTACTCCGAGAACTCGAATGAACTTTGGAGATTTTACTTAAGAAACAGTAGATGCAGGAGCAGACCCTTGGGATTTGATAACTGAGGATGAGAAGCCCTTGTTAATCATGTCTTCCTAGAAGTCAATAATTAAAATCTCAATTTTTTCCTAAAGGAATTCTTCCTTCACTGTGTCTGCAAACACAGTCCCTGACAATTGTCATATGACTTTCAGGTTAAATGTTTTCATCTCTAGGACAGTAATTAAACAGGTCTTTTATTTTTCTGAAGTCTGCCAAATTAATTATTAGAGCTCCCTGAAAAGGGACATCTACTGCAGAATAAATCTGTTATAAAGAGCTAGGACCGGTTATGACTTTAAAAATAGACTTAACTCTCTTGGAATGAAAAAGTGGTTTTGTTCTTATAAACCACCATTTTAGAAAGGGGTGGGATAACACATCGACACAGTCTAGGAGATTTTAGTTTGGGGAATACACTGGGTCATTTGTTTTTGTGACTGTTTGGTGACTCTGTGTAAGCTCTTCTTTCTAAATACTGCCTCTACCAGTGTGAAAAACAAAAACTATATAAGAAACATGGTATCTTGCGTAACTGGAGTTTAGTGAGAATGGAGTTGAATCATTGATAAGAGCCATTGATAGTACCCACAGAAATGCTTCTTACATGAATTCCATCATTCTTAAGTTAATAAATATGTTACCCGCTCTGGTGAGAGAAAGAAATGAAGGTGGCATCCAATCACTGCACATAGACACATGTGACAATGTTTCACACTGCTCAACGGGACTTAGCAAACAGGTTAAAGACTTCTTTTGTTTTTCTTGTTCTTATCTTAAAACAGGTCAGTTGCAGGAAGAAACAATAGGGAATTATTGAATTAGTTTATCCAGTGTTATCTTGAAGCTATCCTGAGTTCACACTGCAATACAGGAACTTACAGGTCACTCAGCTGATATCAAGGAACCAATATAATTACAACATTAAGAATAAAAAAAAAAACAAAAAACCAAATAGCAAATTGGTTATGCATGGATAGCAATAAACAAATGTCTTTCATCTGCCCTGTTTTAGATTCTATCATAATACCAGTCCATGATGTTCAAGATTACGTTTAAAAAGCTGCTAGTAATAAAGACAACCTCAAACCAAGTTCCTTTTGTCATAAAATTTGCTCTCAGCTGTATGTAGTTTTCCTCTGATTATCTGAGCAGGAAATAAAAGTGCAATTAAAAAAAAAGGAAGAACAGCAAAAGCAAATACACTCATTTTATTTTCCATTTATCTTCTCACTTGTCATTAATTTTCCCTTACAGAGGCCACAAAAGTTTTCAATATATTTGAATCTCATACTCACAGTCCACCAAGGGCATTAACCATAGAGGATTCATCTACTTCTGTTCTTATATTGAATACGATTACATATACGTAGATTTCTGGTGCTGTGAAACATGCATTTGATTTCAACCAACTGTGCTTTCAAACACATTCCTGAAAACTAATTCATAAAGCAAAGTGCACACCGATCACCCTCATTCAAGGCAAATATACTGATCAAACTAAGTGTACTTCCATTTCTTCCAATAATATTAATAGTAAATTTCCCAATGGGATATTTAATACATTCACATCAGCACATCATAGTGGGAAGTGTATGGCAAATAACCACATGGGGTTAATACACGCTAGCTTTGATGATCTCAAAGCCAGACATTCAGCTGGTGTTTATTGGAATGCATCTCCATTTCATTCTATGAAGCAATGCCAATTGATACCAGTTGAGAATTTGGCCTTTCATCTGCTTTCTTTGACAAAGCTAGAGTAAAAGGAGCTAGAATCAGTTCTTGGTAAACTTTTAATCTCATTGATACTAAATTTGATCCCTCATAACCAGATCCTTCACAAATTCCAGAGACTTAATCTTTTTGAAATAGTTTTTCATGAATAAATACCAATGACCTTGTGGCACTGAAAAGGAAATTGAAAAAACCCATGTTCTTGTAAGAAAAAAAGACATGCTAGAAACACCAAATAAATTAATTCCGGCTTTTACAAAGATTCCTAACTTTTGAATTTTAGCAGTTGAGAAAGAAGCCTAACTTCTGCCTGGTCTGGAGGGAGAGAATTACTTCGTACTCTACCTGGGAGCTGTTCAAAGAGATAGCCAGAAAAGTATTTTTTAAAATTAAAGGCATATTTTGCAAAGAATGACGTTATAGGCACAAGAGTCAATCATAGTGGACCTCAGCTTATTCTGAAATATTCAGAGAATTTTTTTCCCCCTAGCATGGGGAATTTGAAGTGTGTCAAGCAGAGTGAAGATTAGTCTTGAGCATGAGGTCCTACTTAATGCTATGGGAGCTCAAGAATGCTGTTGGAGGCAGCTTTTGCAGACTTCAGTGCATCACAGAATCCAAATACTTGCAGTCAGGAGAAATGGAAACTGTCAAAGACTTAGCATTGAAGAGGATCTCCTAGTTGTTGCTACAACTGAAAAAGCCATGGGGAATGATGAAAGAAAGAAATAGCAGGCAGTAACCCATGATCCCAGTAAGGGCACCACATAGTACAGGCAAAGGACATGGAATCCAGTGGGAAAGAGGGAAACCAAACTGTGACAAAAATCTCAGGAATGACAAGCTGAAAATAACCCCTCAGCAGGACCTCAGTTTACCTTGAAAGGTTCCTGAAAGAAAAGTGATTATGACCTTGGTCTGATTTCGCACATGGAAAATTTATCATAGAATCATAGAATAACCAGGTTGGAAGAGACCCACCGGATCATCGAGTCCAACCATTCCTATCAAACACTAAACCATGCCCCTTAGCACCTCGTCCACCCGTGCCTTAAACACCTCCAGGGAAGGTGACTCAACCACCTCCCTGGGCAGCAGTTCATCTCATGAATTCTGTCTTCACCTGACCTCATGGGAACAACTTGAATGCAGCCAAGCTATGAGTCAGTGACTATTAGTTTGCTATTGGCTTGTGAGCTTGAAAGTAAAATATTTGCTTTTATCTGTTGCTGTTGTAGGCAGACTACAAACATAATGAGGGAAAGTGAAGAGAGAAGATCAAAATTTTCAAGAGAGATCTAGTGCAGGTTAAAGGGCTTCAGAAATAAAAGTAGATGCTCCATGAATAAGCGTAGAAACTATATGTTTTTAGCCACATTATGGAGGATCTGAGTAACATTCACCAAATTACAGTCCAGCCCAGAAAATTTCTTCATCTCTGATGTGCTCATTCTGACTGTCTACAAAGACCTACTCATGAACAGGAGCATACCACGTACTCCTGTTGATAAATTGACTCATCAGCTACAGAACTGTCCTTCAACTGTTTTAACTCATCATTACTAAACACACAGAGATGGCAGTTGTCATGCATTTCAAACAAGTCCATTTAAGTAATAAGAAAGTAAACTAGAGCTGCATATTACTATAGACTTAAGCTATAGAACAAAAACCCAAAATGGTAAGGGAAGTCAGAGAAGACAGGTAGGAGGGTAGAGGGTTATACTGCACTAATCTTCCAATTCTTCTAAAACAGAATGATGCAATCATCTAATAGAAGAGGTAGACAGAAACTCAACTTCATCTTCAAAAGGACAAAGGCCTTGGAAGGCTTAAACTTAGCTCCTTCATAGTATAAACATGTCAAGTATTTAACTGTTAAAAAGATAATGCTTTCCTGTTTGTAGTTTTAACTCATGGAGAGAGTGTAACCCTTATGGTGCTTCCACTTTCAGAGAGAATGATAGAATGAGGTACCAAGCATTACCCTACCAATGACAAAGACAGCTGGAAATGTAGGCATATAAAACCAGTTATTATTTATATGTGTATTTTGGACTGGATAACTTTCCAAAAGGCTATTTCCTTGATAAAATTGTATATTTGCTTTTATGAAATGATCAAACTACTGATGAAACTCACTTAAAAGAATGTTACAGAGATTCAGGAAAAGTTGTAAGATTAAGCGTCTTTTGTTAAGCACTGGAAGCACAGTAAAATGTATAAAGATGGACGATGCTTATCCAGATCGGCTTTAATGGATCTCAATAAAGCTTGGGCTGCTGCAAATGATTAAGTTAAAATCATGCCAACATACTAATGGTTCTGCATATTAGCAGTGTTAACTACTCATAAGATTGAGGAGGGATTATTACTTGACATTTTCATGTCCTTTCTGAACTCCAGAGTGTGACAGAATTAAAACAAAGTTATCTCTGTCGGGAGAGGATGAAATAGAAGTGACAAATACTTAATCAAGAGAGAACTTGGGATGTTGAATTGGGTCTAAAGGTGATTACCGTCACCAGTGATGGAATGTTATCCACCTACATGTTACATTGGTGAAAAAATAATATGTTATTATTTTGAAATTTGTGAATTGATTCATCCAAGAATCTTATGTTATAATGTCAGAAGAGAGATTTACTGCATTTGTATTAGAAAAAGGCTGAATATTTCAGCATGGCCTCTGAAAATCACTACAACAAGAGATAAGGAGCTTAACTAAGCCACAGGTAGAGGGAAATATTAAAAAAACAGACCCTGCGTTTCAGGTTCAAGCTGAATCAAGAACAACATACAGACTGCAAAATTCTTGCAAGCTTTTCTTTTCAAACTGCCTTGGCAAAAATCCTGTCAGATGAACTGATTATTGTAAGCTTTCTGCATCTCTTAATTAGTAGCAATTACGTGAAATGAAGGAGTTCTGTGGGGTTTCCCACATTTGATCAGAAGTATCTTAGGAGAATGGCTACGTGGTTATGCCTAAGCTAAAAAGTAAGTGCCTCCTGTTTCTGGATTCAGTTCTGGACGTGTATTAAATCAGTGTTTATTACTGAAGCATTGGATATTTGAAATAAACAAAGGAGTACCTGTGAGGATATCTTCACCACCATCATCCCCTTGTTAGTTATTTCCTATTAATCGGCAGTATACGAAGTGTCTGAGGCATCATTCTGATGTATTAAAATTCTTTATCTATATGGTTGGGTGATAAAGAACAAGCATGTTGTTCTGTCTCTTACTAGCTAGTGGCCACCGAGACTGACATAAACAGTATTTATTTCACGTCATTTTTTCTCCCCTCAAATATGCGCACCAGGACTTACTTACCTTCTGATTTTTGTTTCTAATCCTGCCAAAAAATGCAACTCCTGCAGTGCACAGGAAACCATGAGTAGTATATATTCTGTAACAAAACCAGTCTTCAGCACAGAGCTGTAGGAAGTGGATAACCTCTTCTGTGTAGCTGGAGTGCTGGTGACCAGATGACTCACGGAGGAAACTCGATGTTGACACAGACATACAATGCTCTTGAAAACATTTTGTTTAGCAATTGTTTATTTACCCAGGAACTTGGTACCACATTAGCACTTTTGTTCTGACTTGGGATTCACTGATTATTTCCAGACTGACTGCTATCAGGCTAAGAGCATTAGAAATGCTTAAAAACAAACATGCATAATAAAGTCTCATTTACAACTAGGCTGTCTACTAATCACTTGGTCATGTCGTGCATTTAAACAGTAAATGAAGTTGGGAAAAGGTCCAAGAGTTCAAAATACTTGCACTACAATTTTTTATTGTTTTGCCCACCTGTAAATACCTTCATCTAAACTTATCTACTATGTCTCTTCATCAGCTACAATTTGGCACAACAGTGTAGATGCAATAAAGTTTGTATTCTACAAATAAAAATTTATGAGTCAGTCATTGAAAGACTCTGTTTCAAGCCATTCAGTTTGTGTTTCTAGTGATGTGTAGGTGCGCCTAGCGTTCTCACAGTATTTGGTAATAAGCCGTAAGGCACAGATGAACAAACCTAGTGAGCTAAAGAGAGAGTCTAGTAGGATATCACAAATACTGTTTCTCCCACTTGAGGATGATTTTACATGCCACTATGGGAAGTAATATGTCATCGCTATTCTGCAGGCATTGCAGGAAAATGCTACTGTTACAAAAGCCTGGATCATAAACATGAAGGGGGAGGGGGAGAATGGTTAAGTTCTAATCTCTAACTGTAAAGGATACTTCAAAACAATACTAGGAAATAAAGCAATACCAGTCCAACTAAAGCACGTTGAAGTGAATTGACAGACTTTCCTTTATGTCAGATACTGTTGGAGCTGTTCCTTTGTGATTCTGTGCTGCTGTTTGTGTGGGGTTTTTATGGAACACAGCACCGCAATCATCTTTGTAGCTGAAAAGCATTCCTATTTTAGAGAATGGGAGTTCAAGCCACAGGGACACAATATTTAGCCTTCCCTAAAAGATACCCATGGGAAAATGAAGGCAGAGTGGTCAAGACAAGCAGTAGTAGCTGTCTTTCATTGATTCTTGGCCATCTTGCAAAGCATAAAAACTCAGTTTTATTTATGAATGTGAAGTGTTAATGAGGAAAAAAAAAACAGACTGAGCCTCTCTCAGGGGGTATGAAATTAACCTGCAGAACTATCACATGGCCATTTATGTGCTTGTACAAGTAAAATTAATGTGGCACAACACACTTTTTCCTCCTCCTGCTTGGCTAAACTGTATTTTTCACAGAAAACATCAATTAAATAAGAAAGATCAAGCTAGTAAGCTGTATCCAGTGTACTCTGTAATCGTTTGTAGAATTCAGTCTTTATCTAAGCGAAGGAGATAACAGCCTCGGTTTTGTTTTCCTTCTGCCATTTTTTCAACAAATATATTCTTTTGAGACTGGGAACATTACTCTTAACCTGTGCTTTTTTGTTGCAAGACCTGCAAGTTAGAGCAAAATTGTCCTGTGTCAGCCACATACTCACTGAAGGTAAATAATTCAAAAGTATCACGTTGATAGCTTTTAAACCTGTTATATTAATTATACTATTGAAAAAGAAAATCACTGAGCAAAGTTAAAGAAAGAAATGTGTACTAAACTCATTGCCATCAATGAATGCATCTGAGTTACTGAATAAATCATCAATGAAGTAGACTATATTGAGAACACAACAGATAGGAAATGTCTACAGAAGATCACCTGGTTTCCTCGGCTGTCTGTGTTAAGCTAAGGTTAACTACCATTTCCCCAGACAGTTCCCTTGCTGGCCAGTCCTGTTGTGTCTGTACACTGAAACCTCAACCTTTGTGTTAAAAAACTACTAAATATCATAAGCACCACCTAAAACTGAAGAGATGATTAATAATATCTCCAGATGTGACTTTACACTGCTATATTGAATTGGATCTGGGAGTGCCAGAAGAAGGCACAGTATGGGCCTGATTTTGAGGCAAAACTACTCCTGTCAGTTTAAGATGTGCCTTTAAAGCTACAAGCTTGTGCTAAGTCGATTTGCTTAGTGTTAAATATAAGCCCACCTACAAGCTGCCCATATCTAGCTAAACTGAATTAAGACAAATTAGTCTGACTTGTGTCTAGTCACACACTCAGAGTGCAAAGGCAACTGTGTATGTGGTAGAGCAACAGCCACCAGTGCCCTCATAGATTTCTTCCTCTGTTGGAAGTGGCAGACGGGCTGCTGATTACCTTAGGCAGCCACAGAGTCATTAGTAAGGGCTGAGGGAACTGCTTAATGACTGTCAGTGTCTTGATCTTCAGTTACTTATTGGACTTTTGGGCTGGATCATCCTTGTACTACTTTAATTTTTGAATGCTTCATGTGAAGACTGGAAATATCCACAGGACATACTGGTTAGTTTCCTTAATAGCTCATTTAATCTCTGTTTTATGATGCACTGCCAAAACTACACTGACAGAAAAAATGGATGGCTTTTTTGGTTTGTTTTTAAAGGTAAGAATGAGCCTGCACAATGCAGACACAAAACATTTCCCTGTCTGTAGTGATTGCCATGGTCTGATCTATAATTGCAAAGGCAATCAATACAGGCTCCCTCAAGCAGTACTCCTGAAGGAAGATATCCCTTGCCAAAGCATCTAGATCTGGTATATAGCTATAGAGAATTACACAACTTGCCAACAGAGATGAGATTTCAATTGGCATGCATTGTTTTATTAGATGCAAATAGGTTTTCCATCTACAGGGCATAATAGGATGACTTAAGGAGAGATTTTCAGACACTGGATTTCCTTGCTTTTATGAGTTTAAAGCAGATGTTGGGCATTTTAACATAAGTTTTTGAACAAAACCTGTATTTACTGTTATTTTTTTAAAAAGA
The DNA here is from genome assembly GCF_032191515.1 of Phaenicophaeus curvirostris. Lineage (NCBI taxonomy): Eukaryota > Metazoa > Chordata > Aves > Cuculiformes > Cuculidae > Phaenicophaeus > Phaenicophaeus curvirostris. The sequence continues at coordinate 15,099,701 of NC_091397.1, read as the reverse complement.
CAGCTCCCTGCTGGAATTGTGCAATTTCTCTGACTGATGCTGCATGGTTTCTCAGGCTAGGAGTTAGTTATGTTGGTTTTCTCATCTCCTCCATAATACAGCAGTAGCATATATGATTAGGACTAAGCATTTAGTGCTCACTTTTTAGAGTGCCTGTTATTGATAAGCAAAGAGGCTTTCATGTCTTCTACTCAGCAAGTATTATACAAATATTAATTAAATTTCCAAAGCACCAGATTTGTAAGGTAGATAAGGTGAGTTTTGTGCAGATATAGCACTTCCCAGTGAGGCATGTCATGGGATGTGGAAGGATGTATTCAGCTGATCTGGTGTTTCAGGGACTTGCTTTCCTATTAAAATATGAGAAAGAAATATTCTCAAAGAGAGAGGCAAAGGACATAGGCTCATCTTACTGAAATATGTAGCAATTTTGTTTTAAAATTCAGTGAGACAAAATTTTGATTTTAAAAGGGTGGAACCCATTACACCTAACTTCAATACTCTAAAAATCATCTGCCAACCATCTCGACTTTCTTTAAGTCTGGGGACAGGCTCAGCACCTGGCTTTGAACCCTTTTTCAGGATATGCAGGATATTTTATAGGTGGTTCCACTTCAGCTGATTCAGGAATATGTTTTTATGGGTAACTTATCCTAGACATTTAGCTTTTAGACAGCTGAAGTTAGGTAGTGTAAATCCCACCCTGAGTGGGATTTCACATGATAAAGACACACATCCTAGCAAGCAGCATGGCTGGGATAGGAATTTATGAGTTCCTGTTTCTCAGTATTACATCCAGTAAAATGTATTATGAGGCACTAATTTTTTATTCTAAAGATGATACAGAAAGTGTGTTATTTTATTCCTTTTTATTCGCAATGAAAAAAAAATCATATTAAATCATCAGAAAGGTAAAAAAAATCAACAGAACAAAACAAGGTTTTAGTTTCGATGTTACTTCATTTGATTGGGGTGCTGGGAGCAGCCACAGCTTTTGGAGACATTGTCCTGCCCAGCCACCACTAACCCCTTTTTTTTCCAGGTGGTCTCCCAGCTGAGACCCTGAGCCGAGGGGCAGGGCACTGTGGGCAGGAGGCTGGCAGGAGGGAAGGAGGAACTTCTTCAGGTCCTTGCTGTTGAAGCTTTTGTGTCATAAATCTACACGCAAGTGCCGCTGGTGTTTCCTCGGCCACCAGCTGCTTTTACCTCATAAAGGGGCTTGATTGCTTTGTTCATTGAGCCTGGGCGATTACTTGGCCCACCCATTATTTTTAACGAGGATTGTTATTTTCTTTGGAGCCAGGACATCTCTGTTGGCAGCCGCTAACACCTTTCAGCCTAACAGTATCCTGCTAATGTGCAGCTTTAAGTGTGGTCTGTGTATGCACAGACAAGCACAGTCCCCTCCTTAAAATGTCTGCAGCCTCACCGTAACAGTTTTCAAAATCTGTGTGCTGTTCACACCCAAATTCATGAAGGTGTTTATGAGTATAGAGAAGTGCAAGCATATGCACAGCTCCTTCCATCTCACGGGTGTTATACAAATGCTGAAATTCAGGTATGTTCCAGGTCTCTGGTATAATGAACATCCAAAAAGACTGCTGAGGTCAAACTTCAAGGCAGGGCAGTTCAGAAACACCTCAGAGCTAGGATGTGCAGCGCAGGAGAGAGCTTTCTTAGCATTTCAAACTTTCTCACTCCCATACAAGGCCAAACCAAAATCAGCCAAGGAGGGACTGACTATAGAACCCAGTAGTCAGGGCATTTATTGCAATACAAATTAAACGAAGATGAGGAGAGAGCACCTGGCGCAGGCTCAGCTAGCCGGCAGGCAGCCCAGTGGTTCTGGCTGAGAGCAGGGAATTGCACCCTTACGCTCTTGTGAGTGCTCTAACTCCTGGGCTACTGATTATTCTGCTGGCTTTGTCCTCATGAAAAAGTTTACCTTTTGACAGATTGTTTTTTTCCTTAAGACAAAAACCTCTGTCAAAAAATTTCCAACCACCATTTTTACTAAGACAATCAGCAACTCAAATCAAAAGAACTATGATAACCCCAAACCTTAGGACTGAATTGCCTTAATTATATATTACACTTGATAGAGCAATCAGAGTTGCTTTGATTTGGGTTATGAATAGATAAGATCTCTGTGAAAGACTTAAAAAGTCACTCTGTGCCTCTTTTTTTCTTTCCTTTTTTTTTAATTGACATTAACTTGACATATTCATGTAAAGTATCATATTCTCTCCCTGGCATGACTGAACTCAATGTTGCTTACAATTTTATCACTGCAACGGCAAATATCCCTCTGGGTTTAGAGGGAAAAAGTGGAGAAAAAAATTGTCAGCAAAGAAAAGGAAAAATATGGATTTGATGTAGAAGTTTTGGGCTCAACTTTCTCACAGACTTTTATCTTGAAGCTGAAGTTCCTGCTCTCTTTTTTTGTCACCAATAAAAAATAAATATTATAATAAAAATATTTATCTTGCCTTTTCAAATCAAATTTAAATTTTCAGCTTTCAAATACGTTAGTTTCTTTGAAAACAACTTCAGTCAGATCCTACGATTTGACTACAAAAGGATATGAGAATGCCTCTGTTCAATGTGAGAATAAGATTAAAGCCTTTTATGAGAGGATGGTAGGTTCAAGGTGACAATGCATCATGATTTTATACCAAACAGAAGTAGCATCAAGAATTATCTCTAGGTCACAGTTCTGGCTAATAATCTGAAAAACATCTCTTTGTGAAACAAAACTGGCTTTGTTACAGAAACAAAAATCATTTAAAAAAGGAGATATTGAAGCAACAAGAGAATGTTTACCTGACAGCAGGTAGTCTTGAAAATGTGTTTCTGACTCTGAGCTGTGGTATTTACAGGCTGCATTTTCAAAACTGGTCTTTGTTGTTGATTCTGCCTAGTTTGTAGTTGGAAATCGAGCACATAACATCATTCTGGGCTTCACCCTCCATCCCTCTCCCTTCCCTCTCTCATATGATTTGGGTACTCATGTTTTTTACGCTTAGAATTTCTGAGGTTCAAGACTCAAGTTTCTTGTTTGGCACCTGGGTCTTATTGAGACATGGTATGTCCAGTGTGTAAAACTATATCTATGTAATATTGCTTTTCAACAAGCAAACAAAAATACTCAGCAAGATCATCAAAGATGGAGTTAGAAAACTTCGATCTGATGATAACATAAATTTTTATCAGTGCAAGCAATGAAAAACTAGGGACATTGCCAAAGGATGTGGTGAATTCTCTATCTATTACAATCTTAAATATGAACGGGATGTCTTTCTTAAAGATTTTCTTGATTACATCCACAAGTTACTGGGTTTGAGTAGGAAGTATTGAGCGAAATTCTACAGTTGGTGTTAAAAAGGAAGTTAGCTAATATACTAGATTATTATAGTGGTCTCTTCTGACCTCAGAATCTCTCCAGAATCTATCCATACATTCAGGACTAATTTATTAAAAGCTCGACTGGCTGTTGCAGGCAATGAGGTATTGCAATACTTCAAGAGTTCTGTGAAAAAGGACTGTTGCCAACATTGCTGGCTGCAGTCAGCATTTTCTGAAGATCACAGGAAGTGAAAATACAAAATAAGCATCCTTCTGATTCATGTACATTTCCCCTAAAATGCTTGCTTCCAAGTATTTTTCATTATCCAGCAACTGTAGACCTTAAAATTTGAAATAAAGTATTAAAAATTAATATCTTCCACTAGGTTGTGATTCTTCTCTGTCACACAAAATAGATGTCTAGGAAATATTACTTCTGCAGACTAAGTGAAGGTGCATTTCTGGCTGCGAAGATCTTGTCTATAAAAGTCTGCTTGCTTAGGAGGACTGCCTAATCCGAAAAAACTCAAAGAATCAGCCAATTAGAAGGCTATCGGTATTAAAAATTTAAATTCTCATTCAGTTCAAAGATAAAGAAATGATAACTAAAGACTCCTTGGTTTGATGCCAAGACACAGTTTGTCAAGTGCTATTAGACAGATCTAGGTCTAGTGTTAACACAATACAATCAGGCAGTTTGCTGCTTGCTGATGAGTTTGATATCACACTCATAGGCTGACTACTGTAACTTTCACATTTTGCTAATAAATAGGACAAACAGAATTTCACAATTTTGGAGCCTCAGAATCTTTATTACAACAGGATCCATTTTTCATCCTCTTTGGTCGAAATCTTTGTGAAAGGAGGTAAAAAAACAACAAAAAAAAAGGAATCCCACATGTTTTTTCCCTAGTCATTCTCTCTAAAATACTGAAAAGCTTTTAAAATAGGTCAGCAGATTAGCTACTACTTAGTCTGGAACATTAAAATCTGGAATGACTATGGAGGATCTCTGGACTGTAACCTTCTGAGAAGACCTTGAGAAGACTCACAGAAATTTGCTTACTTTCTACTACCCAAAACAAATAGACTGTAGAGATGTGTGTGGCTTGTCAGGGCACCCACTCAGGGACCTCATTTGGTAGCACAGTTATCCTGGAAGTATGAAACCAGCCCTTCTGTTTTCCTTCACCAATTCAGAAACAGGAGTATTACGCCTGTGTTGAGCTGTGCTGGTTTGTTCTTTTGTTTGTTTGGGGTTTTTTTTGTCTCAGATAAGAGACTGCTGGATGAAGGAAAGGCTGTGGATGTGGTCTTCCTGGACTTCAGCAAAGCCTTTGACACAGTTTCTCACAGCATTCTGCTTGAGAAACTGTCAGCCTCTGGCCTGGACAGGCGCACACTCTCCTGGGTGGAAAACTGATTGGCTGGCCGGGCCCAGAGAGTGGTGGGAAATGGTGTGAAATCCAGCTGGAGGCCAGTGACAAGTGGGGTTCCCCAGGGCTCAGTGCTGGGTCCAGCCCTGTTCAATGTCTTCATCAATGACCTGGATGAAGGCATCGAGTGCACCCTTAGCAAGTTTGCGGACGACACTGAGCTGGGTGGAAGTGTCGATCTGCTGGAGGGTCGGGAGGCTCTGCAAAGGGATCTGAACAGGCTGGACCGCTGGGCAGAGTCCAATGGCATGAGGTTTAACAAGGCCAAATGCCAGGTCCTGCACTTGGGGCACAACAACCCTATGCAGTGCTACAGACTAGGAGAAGTCTGTCTAGAAAGATGCCTGGAGGAGAGGGACCTGGGGGTGTTGGTTGACAGCCGACTGAATATGAGCCAGCAGTGTGCCCAGGTGGCCAAGAAGGCCAATGGCATCTTGGCTTGTATCAGAAACGGCGTGACCAGCAGGTCCAGGGAGGTTATTCTCCCTCTGTACTCGGCACTGGTGAGACCGCTCCTTGAATACTGTGTTCAGTTCTGGGCCCCTCACCACAAGAAGGATGTTGAGGCTCTGGAAAGAGTCCGGAGAAGAGCAACAAAGCTGGTGAAGGGGCTGGAGAACAGGCCTTATGAGGAGCGGCTGAGAGAGCTGGGGTTGTTTAGCCTGGAGAAGAGGAGGCTGAGGGGTGACCTCATTGCTCTCTACAACTACCTGAAAGGAGGTTGTAGAGAGGAGGGTGCTGGCCTCTTCTTCCAAGTGACAGGGGACAGGACAAGAGGGACTGGCCTCAAGCTCCGCCAGGGGAGGTTTAGGCTGGACGTTAGGAAAAAATTCTTTACAGAAAGGGTCATTGGTCACTGGAACAGGCTGCCCAGGGAGGTGGTTGAGTCACCTTCCCTGGAGGTGCTTAAGGCACGGGTGGATGAGGTGCTGAGGGATATGGTTTAGTGTTTGATAGGAATGGTTGGACTCGATGATCCGGTGGGTCTCTTCCCACCTGGTTATTCTGTGATTCTGTGATTCTGTGAAGAGGTGACAAGGGAAATGTACTGTACGGAAAAACGTCTTAAAATTCAATTTCTCCTCCATTTTGTACAAAATCTGGATTTGGCGCTAACGGACAGAGTTTAGGCTTAGCCGTTGCAACAGGAGTATATGCCCCTTTGGCAGTTCATATGACCTCCTCTGAACTTCTGCCCAGCATTAATCCACTAAGTGCCCTGTAATGAATTACTGGGGAAAAAGAAAAAAAGAAAAGTTGTTTTTATTGGTGGTTACAAGGGAATTTACTTAAAGAAAAGTAAGCGGTTCTTTCCATATGTTGAATGGCATTCAAGATCCACATGAGCATTCGTTTTTACCTTAGACATTCATCAGGAATGTGCTGGCAAATATCACAGGCTGAAAAACTGCTAGAAAAACTGGTCAGGGATTTCTATTGTTCAACAGGGCTTTGCTGTAGCTCTTTTAATTAAAGGCTATTATTTTGGCATCAGGGTGCTCCAATTTTACCAGAAATCATGACACTAAATATACCATATATACTGTAAGGGCACAATCTAAAATGTATTAGCTCAGCGGTTGCATCCTCAAATGCCTACAAGTTACAATATGTCAGAAAATCTGGGTTAAAAGGGTTCCAGAACTGAAGCTTAGTCAAAAGGAAACAGCAAGAGAGCTTTATTTTACTGCCTGCTCTGACAAGTCACTGGATTTTGATTATGCAGCCAGGTACGGTATTCTCTCCCTTGATAATGAAAGGTGGGTGGCTGGCTGGAAAGAAAAGGCATGCAAGATGGCTTTTGGTCATTGTCTGCACTATTTCTCGTAATCCTCCTTGCTGTCTAACTCGTGTTCAGGAAGGATTTTGGCCTGTGGGGTAGATGGAATTGAAATCTCTCAAGAGGAAAAAAAAACAAGGAAACAATGTGTACTTGCCAGTATTTTTAGGAGAAGATGTTTAACAAAAGGAGCAGCCTCTATTCTGTATTAGATTACTGCATCGCTGGCTGTATTGCTTTCACTGCTGCCTCAGGACGCCAGCTGAGGACAATAGAAGGACTGTTGCTGGTCTCCCAGCTCCTTGTTGAAACTTTACCAGCTGGATCCAAATACCACTGATCAAATGTCATAATAATGCAAATCACTTACCATTTAATACACATACATGGTATTTATAGGGAGATAAACCCTTAACCACATTTCATTTATGGTCTAGTGTGGACTGGGAGAACACACATGGTACAACTAGGAGACAGATCAGCTGCTCTGTAATACACCTTTCTTTTTTTTTTTAAGATCTGCAGAGCACCAAGTCAGATTTCCAGATGCTCCTTACCAGCCCGAGTCCCACATATTAATGCTTCTATAGCAGAGATTAACATAAAATTCACAACGTATCAGTTAATTCAGAAGAAATGTAATAGTTAATTTAAAATAACATTGTTGCAACAGCTTCTTCTGTGCTAAGGGCAGCCTATGATACAAACAAAGCAAGGCAGTTCACTGCTCTGCTTTCCTTTGGAGGAAAGTCATCCTGGCCTTCAAGGACACTGAGATACAAGCTTTAAGTCAAAGCTTTTGAGGGGAAAGTACAATGCTGCTGTTAGCACAGAGTGATGGGGCAGAATTTTTCATTCATCCTCATGCAGTTAAGGAAAAACACAACTCATTCATCTACCTGCGGACAGACACGGCTAAGTTCTGTGGGTCTTCAAAAGTAAGAAGGATGTGGGCCAGCTAAGATACAAATGCTTCCCTGGTACTCAGAAGGAGCAAATATGCTTCAGGCGCATATGTACCATGGTCCAGCATCCTCCATCTTCACTCAACACCCTTCCAAAGGGTCTGCATTAGGTCAACAGGGCTGTGCTTGTTCTGCAACTCCAGAGGCATAACGTCAGGATGTGCTTCCACCATAGTGCCATGTAGAGCTCTCTTTGCCATCTGTATTTATCTGTACAAATCTGCTCAATCAGTTTTACAGTTGTTTAGCTCCAATCAGTGTAGTCTGTGACATTTAATATCAAATACTCTTCCAACATTCCCACATTAATAAACACAAACAGTGAATCCTCTCGCTGTTGTAATGATGATTTCTGGCTTCATTTAAAAGTGCATATTATTATGACACTATTAAGACTTGGTAAAGATTCATGCAATGCTGGGATATATATCTGAAAACTAATTTACTTGAGTTGTAATGTTAGGATTATCTTTCTGTCTTTCATGACTGATGCTTCATCTGGAGAATGCTTAATGTTTTCTCGTCAATGAGCGTTTACTCAAATGAATTATTCCAATCTGTTTTTACAAACTCATATTATAATGAAAAAGGAAAAAAACCAGAAAAAAATGCAAACAACATTGAAAACCTAGTATGAAAATATTGTAAAGGTTTTTCTACTCTTAAGTCCACATCAATAAGCAATTTAACAATAGAAAAACTCTCAATAGGAGACCAACAGATGAAATTACTGTAGAGTAGAGCCTTGGATGAGATTTTTTCTTTGCCCATGTAATTGCATGCAGTCATCCTTGTGTGAAATCCCCCATCAGATTACAGGGTTTGTTGTATGTAAATTGAAGACTAAATGCTTGGTAGCACCTTTCAGCTCTGCAATGCTGGAAATGAGTTTTTTAATAGGAAATTAGATTAGCAATATTTTAGTCAACAAAAATGTGAAAAATTTCTGCATGAAGATGAGAAAATTATTCATGCAAAATGACATTAAAAAAACAAGAATGAACAATTGTAAAATTCTGTATACTACTATTAATAAAATTTTCTGTGCATTATTTTTTAAACAAAGAATGGGATATTCAAACACAAATTATTTCTTCTCTACTGCCTGTGGTATTAACTGAGCTTTTGGGTAGCAACAGGTTGCATAATTTAGTGGCTTCTATTTTTAATATGATTTTATACAATTCTCAAAGTAAGGAACAATATGTGGAAAATTACAATGAACTCAGTCCAGAGACTGACTTTTTTTAAAACAGATTTTTGCAAACCATCAACTAGGCACTAGAACAAGATACTGCCATTTCCAGTCCTTGTTATGCTGCAGTTGATTAGATTAACCCTTGCCAAGTTTCAGAAGCTAGTGAGAAAACTTCTTAAATATCCTCTGCAAATGCAAAAGTAGTTCCTCTAGCATAAATTTGCCTTCATTGTAGTCCCAAAACCAATGCATCAGGTATTAATAAATTATCATTAATATTATTTATAAACATTTATTAAAATGGTTCTTGCAGTTTGGGCTGGACCACACAGCAGAGCCTGAACAAACCATACACTGAGAAAAATTAGGAAAACGTGTCATTAACATGAATAAACAGATGGTTAGAAGAATGAAACTAAACATACATCATCTTTAGACACAAAGTTTTAAGCAAAGGCATTCCTGCTCCTACGAGCCTACAGGCTTTTAATAACCTGGCTACAGCTGAAATATTACAAAGCTTTGCGCTGACCCCTAAGGAAGATATAAAAAGTGATGGGTACCTAGAAGGGAGCAGTCTCAGACTTCAGCAAGTTTAAGTGGGAATAAGAAATACATGGTGAAACAGTGACAACTAATGTCTCCTTCAGCTGCCTGAACATGAAGGTGATAACTGTTCTGGGCTCCTGGCTGAAGGCTGCAGCTCCTTGAAGTCTCTTAAAATTCCACTAGATAGTTCTTCAGCTTCCAACAGTGACCATAGGAATGTATTTCCTATTTACAGGAGGAAAAGATTTCCCTCTCCTTCTACAAAAGCTTTAAAGAAGTAGCCCCTCAGGTAAATGAAGACATCATTTTAACTGACAAAGGTAGCAAGTCCCCAGCTATTACTGGCTCCAGCAATATGCTCTTTACCTATAAATGAGAATATTGCTAGATCTAGGAATACATCTCTAATGGGACATTCATGCACCTGTTGCAAAAAATTCCATATAAACCAGCATTTTAAAAAAAGTTCCTTATACACTGAACCCCTCACCCCCAAATATTTACTAGCTCTTACTGCCAAAAATAATATTCTGTTGTATATAGGCTAAAAACCAAACACAGTCTCTAGTCTCAAGAACTGACAATCTAAACACATCCTAGGGAAACCCACAGAGGAAATAACAGAGGGATAATAAAGTTGTTTTACTTGCGTTGTAAATTCACATCTTACAGGCTAAAGTGTGGAATGAATCTCTAGAAGGGTCATGTGTTTTGCACTGAGGTTACTGCCCACTAGTTTATCCCTTTTTATGCCTTTGGTGTATTAAGAGGAAAAATTGATTACTAATTATTGGTGGCTGTAATGGTAAAATAATGGAAAAGAAGTGGAGAACCCTTCTGCCCTCATCTTACTCTGCTCTCTCAGTCTTCATTTCTTTCCTTATTTTCTAAGACAAAGATTACTCCAACAAACAAGTGGATTAAAACTGGATAACCAAAGCTACTATCACACATGGCTGTCATTCCTCTCTTTGACACGTCACTGCAGTTTTTAGCTCAATGTGTGAATGGAAGCCCATTCCAGATCTTAGCTGCTCTAAGATGTGCAGCTGAAAACAGTATTTTGGGAGTCAATTTGCCAGGGAAGAGAGTCCTGGCATCCTTTGGAATGGCACAAGCAGCTTCCTCTTCTGTCTGGCCATCTTTAAACCAGTCACGTCTGTCTGAGCTCTGAAACCATCAGCTATTCAGACAGAGAGTGATACTTCTAAGGAATTATTATTTTTTTCACAGTAGACAGTATGCAGTGGGCATATATATTTTCAAAACCTCCCTTCATTTTTTTTTCCTTCAAAGCTCCTGGGCTTGATGTTTTTCTTCATCTCACTCAGACAGTACTCTGTCCAGTCCCTACAACTGCCTGGGAAGTGGGTACTACACACAGAATAGAAATCAAAGCCATGTTCTTTGCTCTGCTTTTGTGTAATTCCAATTCAAGCTTCCAGTCTAATTTTTTTTATATGTGATTAAAGTGTAAATTACAAAAGATAACACTAGTCCCAAGGACAGAAAAATATTAAAACAAGTTTGCAAAGTTAAGAGAGAAATACCTATCAGCCTAGGATATGAATGAACTGCATGTTGTTTAGAGATACAAATAAGTGCAACAATATTAATCAGCAGATGTAAAGGAGAGTATGATGCTGATACAAAATAGAAAAGATGCATGAGAGGACATGAAACAATAATCACGTGCATCAAATCATCAGCTGGTTTCTGCACAGATGGAAAAAGCTCAAAAGAAATGCTAAGGATATATTGAAGAGGGTTTCAAGCTGGATATGAATTAAAGGCAAATTAATCCAATTTGTGTTCCTCTTTCTCTCACATGTACATGCACACACAACAACGTACTTTCATGAAGTACATGCTGGATTTCTGACCCTCACTCTTCCTCTGCCGCCTTAGGGCTGAACTTTAGTGTGGAAGGAAGGCCAGGGTGCGGGGCACAACAACAGCATAAAAAATAGCTGAGATTTTTTATTGTGTTTGCATTCCTGACAGACTTCTCACAACTCCTGTGAACTAGACAGGACTCAGGAGAGAAAGATGTAGAAATAGTCAGGCACAGCAAATAGAATTAGGAAATACTTTGAAAAGAGTCTTGCAAGCCAGGACATGCAATAGCCAAATTCACTTTAAGTCTCAACAACACAAGTTCAAAGGGTTGAATTACTCAAGAATATCCCGTATTTAGCCAACACTGTTAATCTGGCACATCTCTTCCTTGTCTGGCCAAGGTTTCATCCCTTCCCTTCTCAACATCCCCAGCACAGATAACTGTAATGTTACAGACACTCACAAACAAAGCAAACGTGAGCGAAACATCAGCACAGCTTTGAAAGGCAGCAATTTATCTACAGTCATGATGCGTTTAAAATTTGTTTTGCTGTTCTTCCTGCTGTTTGCCAGCAATAAATGACAATTGTACTTTCCAACCATGTTCAGCTGGGCTCTACGCCATTTTTTGCTGGTTTTGATGGCAGAGTTCTCAAAGACATATATTAAAACTATCTGGCCCATGCAATAACTCAGTAGGGTTGCACTCTTGTTTCCAAGGAGGCCCTATAAGAAGAGGAGAAGTAGTTTGGGTTTTTTTTTCAGAAAGGCAGCAGTCTTCTGCATTAGTAATATCAAACTTTCCCACAGAATTTCAGTGGTATTAACATGCTATTTTGATAAAAAAAACAGCAGGCTTTGCAGATGTTTTTTTGGGAGTTTCAACAGAGAAAAATGTGCAAGCCTTACACCCACTCCTCGATGTTGTAAGCTCCCTTACAGTTTGTCCTGTGACCATTCTTTAAATACACTAAAGTTACAGAGTTAATGTCATAATGGTAATGCGTCCACAAACAAATTACTGCAGTAATGTAGTTAGCTTAATTAACTTTTGAGTCTATTCACTACACAGAACTAAAGGTCATTTTCTGTTAAAATATCTCCCTCCCACTTCCTTATTGCCCTTTACAACTTACAGAAGTTAATATTAGAAACCGTGTCTATGCTATGTCAGGAAGAAGACAAGATGGTGAAGCCAGTGTTCTTTGCTAACATAACACAGACATGGCCCAAAGAGAACATCTGTCTTCTTTCACAAACACATGAAATTATGGCTAATTGTTAACACCTTGAAGAGGAGATTCATAGAAGGGTAAACTTAAACATATGCCATCTTCACACATAAAACATCCTGTACTTCATACTTTTCCAAAACATACGCCCTTTTTCCTCCAACAGTTTATCAAAGACCTTATTTTGATAAGGACTTCAACCTGCTTTCCATTCTTGTGGATGCATATTTTAGTGCTTGCAATTATTTGCCTGTCCAAATAATTCCATAGAAACGTCAAACTATGTAATTTGGGAATGCAGTCAGGAGATGAGACAGCGAGACTTCCAAGACTGCAAATGCAATTATTTCCCCACTCACAACTCTTTTCCAATATCATTCCTTTAGTTTGTTTGGGCACCAAAGGCTGCCCATCCACCTTGGAGCTCCTTGAGAGCTCTTCCCCTTGAGATTCCACACTGAAGTCACAGTGAATAATTTGACACCATTGTTGCCATGGCAACAGCCTGATGTCATGCATATACAGAATTATGATTGACATTCCTGCAGTATCCAACAAGAGGAGGAATGAGGGGAAGAGAAAAACCAGACACAGCTCCAGTACTAATGGGGGAAACAGAGTATCACTGACAACGTAAATATTGCTTTATTCATAAATCTGCCTTCTCCCATTTTTCACCATGTCAACATTCCTGTGAAGGGCTCCCACCAGAGCCCAAAATGCACACTCAGCGCAGAGGGGGCTTCCTCACACATGCCCAGACTTGGCTAGAGCACAGCGGGTGCCCTTCTCCTGCTGGCACTCTCCTTGTGGAGATGACTCCACGTTATGGCCAGAAAGATTTTTGCCGCAGAAGTTAGTCTTAGGAATGCACCTTTTAAATGTCACTAGCATGTCTAAAATAATGTAAGACATTAGACAGTGTTTTTTCCCCCTCTAGAATAGTCTTCAGGTGTTCAGCTGGGCTGTAAATCTTTTCTTTTTTTCTTTTTTCTCTTAACAATGTTTATAAGAGCTCACAGATAGACACACGTAAACCATTAGGAATACGATAAAATAACATCTGTTAAATATTTTTTAAAATCAACATCTGTAGCAGCTCTCATAAGGGTCTACAGGCAATACCAAGACAAGGATGGAAACAGCCTTTTATTCTAAATTGCATATGTACACGGAAAGCCGTTTTATACAGTTTTGTAAATTCTGCGTAAAAGAGCTATTGTCATCCAATGTCACTGTGTTTACACTAGTAACAACTTTTAAACACGGAGTACATTATTAACGACAAAAAAACATTAACAAATAGGCAGAAAAGACACAGATATGTGTGCTGATATTTCACATATATTCTAGAAACAAGTTGGCGCAAAAATAAAATGTGCCGGTAAAAAAAAAATAGGCATTTTTAAAAATCACGCAATACATGATTTTTTTTTTCTTGCTTTCTCTCTTTCCTTTTTGTACATGATATGCAGAGATTCATTCTCAAGCCTTTTCACATCAGGATTTGCAGGCACTTCAGCAACCCAGCTATATTTTTTACAATACATGAAGTTCAGACCAACAAACATAAAAACAGCTGCTGCAAAAGAAATTCTCATATCCCATATGCACATTCAAATATTACTCACTGCTAGAGCAATTGTTTTTGCTTTAGTCATTTTTGGATACTGACATGTTTTCAGGATGATATGTAACAGTTTGTCTCCACTTATCTCTCATTCATATACTTAAAGGTTTATTTTTAATGTAGCATCATGATGCAACAATACAGGATACAGAAGCAAAAGGCAATTGTCCACAAAGCTTCACTAATTATAAAAAGAAGGAATTATTTTCTTTTCAGTTTTTTGATCCAAAGAAAAATTTTGATTTCGTCTGCTCTTGCTTAAGCTGTCTCCAATTTTGCCCAAAGACAACTGTGTATCAGATGACCATGGGATGATACCCTCCCTAGTTCTCTTCCTAGACACAGTTGTCACATGACAAAATTCATTTAGAAACAAAGCAAAGCAGAACTCAGTTGTATTTTTGTTCATAAATTCCCATCTTTAATAAAATAGTAAAATATATTTATCAAGGTCTTGGCTGTGACTGTATAAATAGCCTCTCTCCAGTTATTTCATTTGTAATGGACTGTGCATTAAGATTATAAGGCAGTTGTAACAGGATTCTCAGGATAACTGAAAGATTAATATTGTTTTCCTCATGAGTCAGGATAAAGGCTTTTTTAATAAGCTCAGAGTGGGGACAGAGGGAGAAAAAGAGTGCATATGTGCATAACAGAAGAAGGATAGTTTTTCAGCATATAGACATGTAAATATTGTTCAACAAAGACTGGTAATGACTCCACCATAAAACACCTTTGAACTGTGACTGTTATCCAGAGTAGAACTAAACCTTGGCCACTCAAGAGTGATATGTAACCCTCCTCCTGACCCAAGAGAAATGAAAAAGGACATGTCAATGCTTCCTTCAACCTCAAATTCATTAATTTTATGCCACAAATCCGCATGTTGTTATAATAGGTCACTGCAAAGTAAAACACATTACAACAGATCCTAGTAATAAGCCATTGACAACTACTGGACTGGGCTACAGGACTCAGTATGCAGGGGCGGCATTGCTCACTTCCACTATGATTGTCAAATGATGGAACATCCTTCCATGAATTCACCACTTGAGACAGAACGGCAAAGACATAAGGCCCACCAATGCTTTGCCTGTATTTTAAAGGCACTGAAACAGACAACGGATATATTCCTTAGTACCATCAGTTTAAAAAGTTTTCAAAATATTAGTCTTTATATGAAAATATTCCTTATTGCGCGATAAGTTGATCTTCATTTTCTTCACTTCAAGAATAAAATGGTCTTCCCTTTTCTGGTGTTTGCAATCTGTTCAGCCTGGCTACCTGAGATGGTGAGGGCGGTACATCTTGCCTGAAAGGACCTTTAGGAGGGGTATAATTAGGGTCCTGTATTTTCTTATATGAGTCATAATTGCTATGCCCTTCAGAAGAAGTTTTTTTTTTCAGTTGTTGTTCTTTCCGCCTCTGCTCTTGACGGAGCAGTTCTTGTGTTTCTAGCATTACCCTGGCATTGAAGCCATGTCCTCCCATATAGCCATTCCTCGATCCCTGGTAGCTGGAGTATCTGGGGTTATCCTTCGCAGTCTGGAATCCTTCGCCAGGGGAATAATTCTGTTCCCAGGAGTCTTGAGATACAGAACTGGCGTTTTTTCTGCTTTGCCTGGAAAGAAAAATGAAAGAGGCTTGTAAGACAAATGTTCTGGTTGCCCTTCTGCTGTTATTGACAACAGTCCCTGGAAAGAAGGGTGCTCCTGCAATGCCATCGGGTTTCTCCCAGCTATAGCATTCTCCAGAAGTCATGTTCTCTTCTGCCCCAAGGTGCTATCCTGCCTCTTTTGTTGGAAGAACATTTCCTAAAGAGTTGAATTGCATTTCTAGGCCTCTCCAGAAGGAATATGCTATGAAAACCCATCCAGTGCCACAAGAACCATTATATCTTAAGAAAAAGGTGCTACAATTCAGTTGCAGACTAGGAAAGACCATAGGCATTGGTGTGCTTCCAAAAAAGCCAGGTAACAGCCAGCACTTGTAAAGTCACTCCTGAGAGATTTTAATCTAGACTCACACTTTATTAGAAATGCAACAGGCAGACCTCTAAAACACTTGTTCTAACACTGCACAAGTCAGAAGATAAAGCTCATTATTGATAGGCAGTAGCACAGATGAAAGTTTCTTTTCCCCATTTCCAGAAAGAAGGAAATTCATGCTATCAGGACTATTTCCCATAGCTTTCATTAAAGAAAAAGTAGAGGTAACCTTTCTTGTTCCATCTTTTTGGCTCCATGGGATAAATAAATCAAATACACACATATAGGAATTCTCATCTCTTTTCACAATAAATCATCAGATTGTTTTGAAGGCAGGTTAAGGTTTTGAAAAAGGTTTAATTTACTATCAAGCTATTAGATGCTTTTATGAATTTAAAATAAGATTGGTGGTAAAATAATTTTGTGCTGCAGCAAAAGAGATACATACTTTGAGATTAAAATTAGCGTATGAGAAGCAAGCAGTAAAACAAAATAAATTGTGACATTAATCAATAAGAAAATAATTTAGACGTTTATATATGGCTTGTTTTTTCATGTCAACACACATGACTCAGTGTGGCCTCATCCAAGGAATACAAAGGAAACTGGGAGAATTTTTCTGCCGTTAGTAAAAATAAGTCACCTAATGTTTTTGCAATCTTCCCTCCAGGCATATAACTTGAAAATTACCATAACCAACTTATTTCATAATAGATTTTAAGACCTCTTAATGAAAATTTTAATTCAGGATGAATGTAAATTATTACAGCATAAATTATAACAATGTAAATTTTTATGCAAATTTTTATGGCTGTTCTTGGTATTCACATATCCAGCTTTGCCAAAGAAATAATGTTTCTGAGCCATGTTTTATCACTCCTTGGAACAAGAGCAAATTGAACAAACCTCTGTAGGCTACGAAACTGTCAGGTTTCTGATCTAGAGTAAGATAAAATTTAAGTACTAGAAAATTAGCTTGGAGTCAAACATTGCTTTTACAGTTTCACGTGGGACAAGGATGACTAGTTGAACTGATTTAATTTACTGACTGTTTTCTGGTACTTTTTCAAAATTAGTTGGCCCACTTTCACTATTTTTCTGGGAAGATCCTTTAAAATTGACTCAAGAGTTTATTTGCCTTCAGTACTGATGATTTAAATGTACAAAAGGAAAAAAAAGGAGGCCTCTAGAGACTATACAAGATGAAAAGCAACAAAGCTCAGGAACAAAGCCAGTGCACAAACTTTAATCATTACAAAGCCACAGTTGCAACACAAGGCTTGGGGCCTAAGTTTCAGAGTAAAAGTAAGATTTCTTAAAAAGATCAGTCACAGACTTATGAACAGTTTGTAAAGCTGGAGAACTGGATGTCCCAGCTTGCTATAGGAGTATTGTGGTATTTACAGCACTCAATTTTAGCCCAAGGTTCTGAAATTCTGTCTGCTCTGTCAGTTCAAATACCCACAGTACTCAAACAAAGTCATTAAATTATCATTAATTACTCAGTAACATGCATTGCTACCTCACTGGTCATTTCTCATGTTGAAAACCACATTGAGTGAAGTTCTCAGCCACTTCTTTCAAAACAAGCATTTCTATGATCCAAAACACTATTTTCCAAATTTCTTGTGGATTAGTTTTCTCCTTACAGGTATTAATTTATGCCATTGGAATTGCATTACAACTGATACGCAATTTTTAAATGCTACCAGTGACTGAGCTGAACAGGGGAATCATAGTTTTCAAATTAAAAAAAACCCAACAGTCTAAGAAAACACAGTAACTATACGTTGTCCTTTCCCATCTTCCAAATTTAACAGAAAAAAAAAAAGTGCAAGGATCATTTGCATAATGCTTAACTATGATAGATATCTAATTTATAATACAAGTTGGGCAAAATTCTAATAATTCTTGAAGCTAAACATCAAGTTAGGGAAATCTTGCCCAAATGGTTAATTTAAAAAAATGAACATTTTTTAAAACACAGATCTATTTAGACAAAACGTGTATTAATTTTCAGTATTCCATTGCTAATGACCCAATAACTTAGAATAAATGTATATACTGGAAAATTGGAAGCCCCTGAGTTTTTAGATAGAGTTTCTCAGTTCCGTATTCTTTCGTTTGAGGTCTTGAGACTTTTTCTCTCAAGTATTTTCTCTTATCAGCAATACAAAGATAGAATTTCTATACAGTAAAGTATTAGGCTACAGAAAAAAAGTATTCTGACACGTCAAAAGAGGACAACCCATGTCATGCTCAGGAGACTTTTGTAATTGCAGAAAATTAAACTGGATGGTGTCCCACAAAGAACAGCTTTATTTTAATGTCTCAATACTGTTGTTTGCTGAGTGTCATCAAATCCCACTGAAATCAGCTCTGAAGTAATTCTCCTAAAATAAACAGCTTCCACATGCTCTCACTTAAGAAATTTTACGCCTCTTCCACACTAAATACATTCCACCTTATATCAATGCTAAAAAAAGTTGTTGCACTAAGTTCAACATTTTCCTTCCATGAATGAAATTAACTTCAGGCTTATATGCACTGAATAGCTTCAATAGTTACCATACCTGGGTAGCGAGCTGTACTGCCGCTGAGCTTGTTGGAAACTCTCTCTTTCTTCTTGCCGTTGCCGCTGCATTTGAACCTCTACTGATACTGAGTGTCTGCCACTCTGTGAGTACGTCTTGGTGCTCGGCTACAAAATAAATGTTAAAATGTCTTAAACAAAAGGGTTATTATTTAAATTGCCATTGTACACATACAGTTGTATTTGTTTCAACATGCAGTTCAGGCTTCCATAGTAATTAATTTAAATCCTGGCTCATAACAGTGGCCTGTCCTACAGATTCTGTTTCTGAGATGTATCAGGAAAATATTGGTCCCAAATGGGTTTTGTAGTAACACTACAATTTAAATTAAGTCAATGGAACAAATCTTCAGCCATGGTAATGCTAAGTTTTACACCCCACTGAGGATCTGAGGAAGGAGGGAGCACAGCAGCTCTTTCAAGCATCACCAGTACAACCAAGCGATGATCTCCCTTAGTGGAGTCATCCTATTTAGCTGTTGGTCCAGACACGCACTGCATCCTTTTTTGAGGGACAGGGAAATATTTTCTGGTTTGATATCATTAGGTACATAAATTACAGAAAGTCTCTGCTGGGTAATGGGGAATCCTGTATCTCTGGGAAGGACTGTAGATAACATCTTAATGAGGTGACAATTTGAAACTTTGAGTCCAGTCCTCTGAGCATGTGGCAATGGACGGCTTTTCCAGAAATACAGAGCATTACTGGTCAAGATCTGGCAGAATGTTTGAATTCAAACTTTGGACTACAAAAAATTTACTTTTGTCATTTTTCATTTTACACAACTACTTTCTTCAGATTTTGTGATTTCAAGTTGCAAAATAGGTTGCCACAGAAGTTAAAGAATGCTTTGGGCTTTGTTGTTGTTTTAATAATAATGTTTCAGCTAACAAAGAAACAGAACATTATTTTATCTTCTAAAATTACCAGTTCTATTCAAAACATGTAAGTCTAATCACTGCAAAGTTAGGGAACATAAACACTTGCCTGAGCCTAGGACTAAAACAGCATGTCTCAGACCCGTGTTTTTTGTTAAAGCACTTTCTGCCTTTTTATCTGTGCCTTCCCTCAATAGAGAACATGTCTTTTGTTTTTCACTATTATAATTTCTGCAGCAGAAAGATATCATAATGTCTGACAAATATCTGAAAGATAAAAGGCTTTTCAAAGCTTCGTACGCTGAAGACAAGTTTTGGAAATGAGAAGGTTGTCATTTGTGACACAAACTTCTCCTTTGTCTCACTTTGTAGTCAAGTACCTGCAGGTAGCCTGAAACACAACAGATTTGAAACAGGTTTACAACTCCTAGAAGCATAATTTTTAATAACAATACACTTCAGACAGAGCATCAGTCTTGGCTCAAAATTTAACAGATACAATTTGGTGAACAACTGCATTTCCTATTACAAGACGACTATTGTGCAAAAAAAAATTGGAATAGATTATGAATAATAGAGAACTTGTTTGAGAAGCCTTAGTGCAACACTGATGCCTACTTCACAACAGATTTACTCTGTAAAAAACTCAGTAAAACTATATTTGTAATGAAAAGTGCTTTAGGAACAGTATGATGAAGCAACAAGTTGAGAAAACAGAATCACATGTCAGCCTTGTGGGAAATTTTCTGAGATGAATAAGCTGTACATATGTATGTCCAAACCAACAACCCCCATGGAGATTTCCTCCTATATTAAATAAGAGCAACACATACAGAGCAGCATTTCAGTTATTGCATATGTCAACATTTCTAACTTTCTTGACTTTATTGAGAGTCTTCTGACATTTGGCATTTTATTGAAGGGCTCAGGTTATGGAAGCAAGTGATTACCTAGAAATCACAAGATTTATTTGTGAATTCTCTCCAGACTCCTTATAAGCAGTTTACAGAGAATCTGGGGAAAACTCAGAAGTTCCCATCTCAACTTCTCCATAAGGAGTAAAAACGTTTAAACTAAGATTTTAGAACCAATCTCCTCATTTGATGGGTTTCACTTTAACAGTGTTGGAAAGCTTGCATATAGCTGGAAAGCTACAGTTGTGTCATATGTGAGAAAGTAGTTGCCACAGATCAGACACAAAATCAGAATCACTTCTCTTTATTTGAAAACAGTTTCACTTTTTTCTGTTTACTGTAAATATAACTTATTATAGCATTTTACAGCACAGGGAATAGTTAAATTATCAAACAGGTGGAGCTAGATTTAGCTGCTGCTTAGTTAAGGTTTATGCAAGATGCTAAAGTGCATCATCTAGAAAGCATGACTGCAAGTACATGCAGAAAGCTGAAGTTATCACAAAAGCCTTTACTAAAGAGACAATGGCTTTGTAAGCCCTACTGGACAATGAGCGGATTAATAGCAAAACAGAACTTCAGAGATTTCTTTTTTTCCAATGCACATAGGAATCAATGGCTGAATAGAGACAGGGACTATCACCCCTCTCTGCTCACCGTAGCGCATGCCCGGAATGATTAGATCTGAGGAGTCAGGTTTGGATTCTTAGTAGCTCACAAAGAATTTCATCTAATGGATGACATTTATAATTCGATGGGTCTAAAGGCAAATGTCTAAAATCCATTATCTGATTTTCTGAAGGTATGATTACCTGTATGTCCTGCTAAATTAAAAGGATTTTCAATACTTAACTAAGCTAAAAATGATACTTATTTAGAGTCCTGTCTGCACATTGTTCACATCGTTCACATCTACACTAAGCTACTCACATAACCAAATCTGCTATCTGATTTCAAGCAAGCAAAAATATGGCAATAAGACGTAAAAATACTCTGTATGTAATCACATATTCCATAACATATACACACAGAGAGGTACATTCAACCATATTATTAATGAAAAGGCCTTTCTTTCAATTCTTTTCTTTAAAAACCTCAGTGACAATAGTGAACATCCTTGATATATAGTTATGGTGATATAAAGACTTCAAATATTCCCTTTTGGATCCTTAACTTGTTCGGAAAAATGCAAATTTTCACTTACATTTTCAATATGCTTTTAATTTAAGTATCAACCCCCCAAAATATTTATATCATAAGTAAGCTTAGCTTTCCAAAGCTAATGGGTAATTTTGTCTCAATCCCAGAAGTATACTTTTATACATATATAAAGTATATACACAAACACACATCTATATACATGCATACTTCATTTATGTTAGCACAAAATGGAGGTAATTGAAAAAACCAAAAAGTTGAACTGTTTTCACATCTTTCAACAGCAACAAAAGAACATGTATAAGGAATACACACAACAGTGTATTTTAACACTGATATCAGCACAATGCTAAGTACAATTATAACAGCCTGACATCATCCAATAAACCTGGCAACAGCTCGGTCTTCACAGTAGATTGATAAGAACTCTGGCCTTGTTTGCAATGAGATGTATGACAAGCACTGACCTTTTAAATCGGGATGCGGTCAAGGCCACAATAACAACCAAGGCTGCATTATACAAATAAATGTATGTTCACGTCTTCCACAATACCTTTAAGTGGCAATGATAGTTATGGCATTCAGCACTGTTAAACAACATTCAGTGGGTAAAACTATGCTTTAAGATACATGAAATTAAACAGCTCTTTTCTCAAAGAGGCTTTAATTTAAAACCAGAGTTGCAAAGTTTAAAGTTTCTACAGATTTCTCACCTTATGCCAACATTGTTTCACTTCACAGAGAAGATACCCCCATTGCTCATGTTGCACTGATCATCATCATCAGTAAATGACAGCCCATATTAGGGATAAAGATCTGTCCTCTCTTTCCTAGCTACGCCAGTGGGTACTTGTGCAGTTTGCTTCCTTGTGGAATGGCATTTCTGCCCACAGTGGCAGAAAGTATACTCTAGGGCTGTCACAGACCAAAGCTGCCACAGAATTAGAGAAAGGAGATCGTGGCGGTTATCAGGGCACTGGGGTTTCAGGGAGATCCAAGCAGTCAGGTGACATGAGCTCCACCATTTGAGGCGACAAACCTGTCTCATGTCCTACAGTCATAGGGAGGAGCTGGAAGAAATGGTTACTTAAACTCATAGAATGCTTTTGTGCTGATAAAGAAATGGTTTATAGGGAGATTCCTAAAGGAACAAGTCCCTTAGTATTTTCCCAGTTATGAAAAAGACCATTATTTAATATTAAAATTCATGTGGTATTTTTTTCCAGATTAAGGTCTGTGTTTAACCAAGAAGTATCAACTTCACTAGGGAAAGTGGTAGACACAGGGCTGTCCAGAAGTCCATGGTCCTTATGGTTCAGTACTAATTAGAAATAGATAAAACAATATGACCTTGCCTGCTTTAAATGTCTATGTACTTGGCACAGACAACAGCCAATCCGTAAGAGTGTATATCAAAATTCAGTGATAAAAAACATTCAATGGTTCTGGGAGACGTCCTTGAAAACTATTTTTACATCTTTTTGTTTATGTTGCTATGGTGAACAAAACATATAGCAATATTTCTTATAAAAATTGCCAACAGGTGTGTATATTAATTCAAACATGATTCAATAAGAAAATCTCATCTCTTTGTGTATCTTTCTATGGTGTATATGTAGGAAGCTGAATGGTGTGGTATGGGACTAAGATTTCTATTGT
Organism: Phaenicophaeus curvirostris; assembly: GCF_032191515.1. Classification (NCBI taxonomy): domain Eukaryota; kingdom Metazoa; phylum Chordata; class Aves; order Cuculiformes; family Cuculidae; genus Phaenicophaeus; species Phaenicophaeus curvirostris. Next base: position 15,076,536 of record NC_091397.1, on the reverse strand, counting down.
GTGTATAGCAGAAAGAAAATCTTCTGTATGGTAGAAACAAACCACTCAGAGAGCCCTGAAATTCTGTCTGTGGTATTTACATGCACTGGATGCCTATGAGCTATAAACACCTTTGTTTACAAACTGAAATTATTTAATTTGTTTAAAAAAATCTTCTATCTTTATTTTCTGTAAATTTATAGATTGAAAATAGTGGGGGGAAAAATAGTTTAAAATATAAAATTTTAAAGTCAGTCTAAAACCTGGCAAGAAATTGCAGGTGTTTCATTAAACCCTTCCCAGATTGGACACAGAATGGATATTAACTAAACAATTGAAGAGCAACTACCTGTGGAGAGGCTGCCCTGCATAACTTGGTTTCCTCTCTGACACAGGCTGGGGTAGCAGAAACAGCAATTTAGCTCCCAAGGTATTCTTTGTCTGTTGCAATGCTCCATCAGATATTGCCTAATATCTTGAATAAAATATCCTGAAAGACACTCTTGAAACGGATTCATTATAGAAATAACTAATATATTACTTTTCTTTCTCATTAATGTGTTTTTTAATTCCACATAATTTATAGCCTGAGATAAACTTTACAATATTTACTTTGAATATTGTCCATTATTCATTTTTTCAGGTAAAATATGCTACAGTTGAGGTTGCAGTGACAAAAATCAGGCTTTTGTTTTTCTAAATTAATTTAAAATTGTTTAGAAGATTTTATGGCTTTGAACAGGTCACAGACCTGAATATAGGTTTAAGAAATGAGTAGCATAAACAGATAATAAAGAAACTTTGAATATGTCTTACAGACAAGATCTACACACCAACAAACAGCAGAAAAAACAAACATAGTCCCTAAATTTTCTGAGCATTTATCTATCAGACTATGCTTAAGTAGATTATTAGGACCTCTGGAGTCTTTCCTCTATGAAAATCATACAGTTATTTACCTTTCACAAATTTGTGGACATAATTAAAGCTTTACTCAGACAAGTCAGGTAGTATATTTATTTTGACCCAGTTAGCTGTTATCTTTAGGAAAAAAATTTTTTTTTATTTGACTTTTAAATATTTAAAGTGGAGTTTGCTTAGCTGCTGTCTTGGTGGCTCCTTTCTTCCACCACCCAAACAGACCTGGGATGACTGGAGAAGAATTTCTTCTGAATGAAATAAGCCACTTTAAATTTTTAGAACTGATTTTTTTATTTTATTAAAGATGAAGAAATAAATCACCAACTTCTGTAGATTCTGCATCTTTGTCGATTTTTTTGATTGTTGCTGTGCTTCTAGAAGCAGGACTGGCAAGCGGTTGGAGTGTTTTCAATGGATTTAATATGGTCTTTTTTTTTTTAATTAGATTGCTCACTCCCATGACATTTAGAGCTACAATGCTGTGACTTTGTTATTGAAGGTGTGGATCTGTTAATTAAGATGTGACTAGGCAAAATACAAGATGTGGAACAAATTACCACCAAAATCTCCTAAACCCAGGACTGGCAATGATTAAACCTCAGCAGACCCAATACTACCCAGAAAAGAACAAAAACTAGAGACTCAACTTTGGTGCCAAACAGAAAAATCTGCCTCAAAAGAATACTGCATTTGTATAAAAATGTCATAGCAACAGCAAGGATCTTAAATATTAGCAGACATATTGTGATTCCATGCAATTCCATATGCCCAGATACATATTTCTGCAAATTCTGCCTGGAATTAACATCAGCAGGATTAAAATGGCTTTATCATATTTTATGTTATTTTTCTTTTTTGTTCCCCATGTAACATCAGTCATACAGTATTGCCTTGAAACCCTCTTGTACCTTGTGCTTTGAAACATGAAAAATACAAAAGCCGTGGAAGAGAAAAAAAATATGAAGCCTGAGAAAGTTCTCTTAAAATAAACAAACGTGAAAATCTTATTCGTAGAGCTTTGACTCAGTTGCAGAACTAGTGGGTTTTAGTGATGGCTTGATGTTGCAACAGTTAGTTGGTTATTAAACCTTAACAGTCTGTCATTCAAATGGCCTTGAGCAGAAATGTTATGCTGCATAATAGACAGTGTCATCTCATTCCAATGCTATCACTTTTTGTGTTTGTTAAGCTGCCTGATGCTGTATGAACACCCGTAGGCAGTCAAGTATTTTGTTTATTGGCAGGGCAACCACAGCCCAACAAAAAAAAAAGTCTAGCTCTGTCACGTTGCTCATCTACAGAGAAATAACCTGTGACTTGATGGTCACAGCCAAAAGCAGATGGGGTCAAGCTTCGGTCTCTCTACCATGGGTATCATTCAGAGCCAGCATGATGTAGCGCTCCACAATACAGAGATCCGCCTCCAACTGGTGGAGGAGACTGCAGGTATTTGTCACAGGTAACTGGACTCTTGTATCACAGACCATTAATAGTCTGGGATGGATTTGAGTTGGTGACGTTCACAGGAACATTTTGATAATATATTAGCGGAGTTCTGAGCTATTGAGCTCTGAATATCCTCAGAGCTGCCAGATTTCCGTCAGTATCCATTACTTACACTGCAAACTTGGTGTTGCTTTACACTTCCTTAAAGTAACCAATAGTCCCACATCACATCAGCACTTTGTTCCCAATCCTCAACCTTCCCATCATCTTGTTAATGAGAAATGCAAACTACTTATCACCTCATAGCACACACTTCTCTGTGAGTGGTTTTTTCCTCTCTTTTTATCCAAATCAAGTTAGAGTTGTTTGCTGTCATGCAGCTCAGAGGCTTCTCCAGTTAGTAAAGCCTTTTGTTTATTTAGGCTGAACAAACCATCTCCCTCAGGTGAAAACACACTTTTCAACAATGGTCCACATACAGGTGCACTTTTGACTGCTGTGGTTTGTAACCAACAACTTACACACAGAGAAGACTGAAAAGTTGTTGATGAATGTATCTAAGTATTTTCCTGAGTATGTATTATAAACCACTTTTGCATTTTTTTGTGTCACTAGTGTTTAATAATACATCTACATCAGTTTTGAGAAGGAGTCCAGCTTTTAAGACTATTACATTAAAGTAATATACACTTTTTAAGAGAGAGGGACATGGTTCTTCAACACTGTGAACTGCTGAAATGGATGAGATCATTGCTTTATCCTTTCCAGGCATTGTGATCTAGAAAGGCTAAAGTACATAATGGGAAAAAAAACATAATTTAAAAATAGTCTGGGTCAATTTTTTTTTTTTTTTAAATACTTATCTAAAATAAAACAGTTGGTCACCTACATCCTTAACAACAGAGCAGCTCCTACAAAAGCAACAATAAGTTTCAGAATTAATATTAATACATTAAGCTGAATTAGTCAATTTGAGCTCATTTGCATCATCTATACAAGGGGAGTAAACAGAGAGATCCCATTTGTTTGAATAAGAGAAAAAAGAAAGGTCAGTGTTCTGACCCACAATTTAGGAAATTATTCCATTCCTAAGGTAATCAGCCTGTCATCCAAATAATTCCCTCCTTGCTCACTACAAGAAACTATAATAAAAGCCAAGTTGCTTGTCTAGAGTTGCTATAGCATTTGGATACACAACAATTTGGCCCATGACCTTCAGTCCTTAAGTTCCCAAGCCTTCAAGAGTGCAAGTTTTTCTCATACACAGTTTTCCCAAGAATGCTGTTCAAATCTCTCATTTGGAGACTAAACAGCAGTTGATATGCGTAATGGAAAGTACCTCCCACACCCAGCCGCTTTTCACCCCCAAACTGCTACACTATAACTGTGATGAGCTATCACATTATCTTCAACATATCAAATTGAAAACATCTGGTCATAAAAAAAAAAATGTTTACTTTGCTTATTTGGTTTCAGAGAAGGTTAGAGGTTTTCTGACATGAGAAAAGTGAGGCCTACATCCCGATACAGTGTGTTAAGCAGTGTTAGGTCATTTAAGGATACATTGACCTTTGTTCCTCTTTATGTTGCATGTCATAAATACCACAAGTTCCAATTGGTTAGTTTAAGATGGACAAAGATAGAAAGACCCAACAAAAGTAAAAAAATCTTCTATATCCACCACAATAGGCAAACAAAGATGTCAGATGCATTATGATGTTACTTAGGTTGTTGTCAATGAATTCATATACACAGATGGGGACCTTTGGCTATTTCCACCTCAGCCTCATGTGCATCATAAAACTAAGTAATGCTAACCCATCACCTACAACAACTTTGGAGGAAGTTGTGAGTGATTCTACTGCTGTCATTGTACAGCTTCTGTGCTTTTGGGGAATGCAAGCAGATTGTTCACTGCCTTTATTGTGGAATTTTAAACAAAAATACAGTAACGTATTTGTCCCATATTTAAAGGATCCTAATTTAGGACATGTAATTGATTAAAAAGCAACACTAATTAATTCAATTATGTTAAACAAGATAAGCACATGGATTTACATAATTTTATCACATTCTTAGATCAGATTGAACAGGATTTAAATGATCAATTAGGACGTGTATCTTGAGCCAGAACTGTCTCGGTTAATATAAGTGGCAAAGGGGTACTATTGTGAAGCATGTTATTGTGACTATGTCCCCTTTGTTACTGTGAAAATAGATAGCTCTTCCTCTTAAGGAAAAGAACTAATCACAGTGATATTGCTTCAGAGAAAAATAGTGTTTACAAAGTTACAGGTTCTGCCTAAATTATTCTGGGTTTTATTCCAATTTTCCTAGGAAATTTCAGAGTAATCAATATTGCCTTTAGGGCAAAAAAAAGTCTAAGTAGTAACTCACAGAATCAAGGGTGTAAAGACAGCAAGCCATGCTACATGCACATGCGACAGATGATTGAAGAAGTTTAAAACCAAAATAAATATCAATGAACCAAAAATGGGGATAATAGAAAGGGTAGAAGTGTGGAGGCAGAGGACCTTGCACCCCTATCAATCTGCTCTGGACCAGCCCAGGGGCAGTGGGAGTCAGTTAACCTTTCCAAATTTGACAGGCTCTGTACACTTACCCATGGCTGCTCAAAACTGTAAGTACGCCTTCTGTCTTCCACGTCCTCATCTTGCTTTGCTTGCTGAAACTCTTGTCTCAGGCGCTGTATCCGATCATGATTGTTAGGAGTTGATCTGTTGCTAGAAGAAGGAGGAAGGAAATGATCAATATAGTTGGGAACTGCCATCTATGACTGCAATTTCTTAGCATGGGGCTGCTACTGCAGCACAGGAGTATGGATAAAAAAATAATTCCAAAGTACTTAGTACAAAGATCATTAGTTTTTTTAAAGATGATTTGTTTGACTTACAAAGAAACCTCATGTGGTGTAAGGTTAAGACAAATGAGGCTATGCCTAAAACTTATCAGAAGTTATTAGCATCTTTTCAGTATATGTTACCCCTAAACATGAAGAGGAATAGAGATGCTAGTGTCAGACTTAACATAAAGAGAAATTAAGAGAAAAGTCCTAATAATCTATGCTACTGAAAAAACATGAAAGACACTTTTCCCCAATCAATAAACTGTAGTACCATCAGATCTTAATTTGCATGAAATTCATTGCAATGCTTGAAGGCCCTACCTATATAAAATTTGATTATTTTCCCCAATCAATAAGAGCCTGTCATCCCTTAGTTCTGTTTTTAACAAGTCTTTTAAACTGATCAGTCTGAAAGCATTAAAAGCCTTGAGAGTCAGTAAAAAGCAACCCATTTGACAGTGTCATATGCAGAAATGCATCCAGGCAGCAGACAAGCACTGGCTGAACCTGCCAACACTGGTGGGTTGGAAAAGGCTCAGCTACAGGTACTGCTACAAAACATCACACTCAGAACCTGGAATTCTACAAAACCACCCATTTTTCCACAATGCGTGCCACAGATAATCTTCTCTGCACAGCACAGGTTTATATGAAACCATAATTAAATATGCACAGGAATGGCTTATTTTACAGGGCACAGGGAAAGTGGATATTTATTAATCTTGTTGCCATTTCTCCAGCTGTGCAGCTTGCACCTGACCCCTATGGCCCCACCGTATTTCAAACCTGTTAATGTGGGAATCACAAGAAGCCTGACAAACAAATATGTTATATCAAGACTAACCAGAAGCATTTTAATCTCTTATTATGGCCTTCTTAAGCCCTGCATTTTATTGTTTATTTCTAAAGAGCTGATGAGGAACTGTCAGTTACTACTTTGTTTCAAAAGAGAAATCCACAGGGAGACAACAGAAAGCAATTCCACAGATTCCTCTTCTTGGACAAAGGGTACAATAAAACACCGTGAATTTATATCCCGTGTCTTCTCTCATATGAAAAAAAGACAATTCTGGAGTCCATTTGTGACTGTTTTCCATGTCCTTGGGACTGGTAGGTGTAGTGGATTGGAAGCCGTATGTGTTTGAGACGTTACCTCCCACTCCTTTCAGCGCTATTAACTGGAGCTTATTGGTGGTTATTTCGTTGGCCAAACAGTAAAATTACCATAACTCTAGCAAAGGCTGATTTTTAATAGAGGTTTAGATTTTTTAAATTTCCTCTGAAATGAGAGGCAAAGAAAAAATGAAGGAATTTAGGGAAGTGTTTTCTTTCTTTTTTTATTTATTTTTATAAATGCTTTATTTGGAGGGTAGGACAACTTCTATGTGCAAATTGCCATTTTGAAAAATGTAGTTAAAGGAAACTTTATTTAGAACAGCTTGAAATGAAACATTGTAGCATTTTCAAAATTTCCACTTCATTGTAGGCGTTTTGCTAATTCTCTTCCCTTAATTCAACTTAATTTTGTGGAACAGCTTATCTCCATTTGCAGTTTTATGTTACGTAAATTTATTCCCTATTGTCAAATTCTGTCCAGCTTCACTATACAACCACTTGTTTTTCCCCATGCATTGCTATATGCTGCACATGTTAAATGTAATTATCACAATCCAGTGCCAGACACAAAAATACTTTAAAATGGTCTGTTGATTTTTAAAATTGGTGTTGTTAATCTAACAAACAAGTAGTCCAATACTTTCTATGCAGTGTTTTCTGTAAGATAAGTTGCACCTAAATGTAGCAAAATACAACAAGTACTAGTATTTCAGGTATAAGAACATATATTTGAAAGAGAAGTGTCATTGATTTTTGGTGCAAAATTACTAGAAAAGCATCGTACAGAGACACCTTGAAGTACTCAAGATGATCGGTAAGTAATCAACCTTCTTTTATCAAGGTTGTTTCAGACTCAAAGTGCAAAAGTGACACTGGAGCAGTTACGCAGTGTCAAAGAAAACCAGAAGGTAAACCCCAAATGTACTGAACTAAACACTGTGCGTTATAAGGAACAGACACGCTCTACCAACCCCCAAATGGGCTACTGAGAGGGTTCTGAAGACCTGTGCACATTTTGTGATTGTTCATTAAACAATTACATTCAACAGGTGAATAGCAAGCAAATGCATAGTGTCCGTGTCATGAAGCCAAAATGTATGCCTCCTCCTGAACAGCAAATGCATGAATTTGACACTCTTTATACTGCAGAGATGGAACAAGAAGGACAAGGAGGATGCTGGGATTTATGACTAACTGGTTTCTAGACCTAAGAAGAACTTATTCTTACGACAAAAAAAAAAAGAAGTAAAGAAGAAAGAAGTCAAGCTGATTTTTAAGAGAAGTTATTCAAAGTTACTAAAATGTTTGATAATGGCAGAGAAGATAAATCTTTTAACAATATTTCTATTTTATCTGAAAAGCAAGTGACATGACCTGAATTTATAAAATTGCAAAAGAAGTGAATTATAAAAAAGGATTATTTCCCAGAAAAAAAAGAGCTAAATTAAAAAAGAAACCCACTTCTGTATCCATTGAAATTTCTTTGTGCTCAGAAAGTCTGTGAGACACAGAAAGTGAGGTCAAGTAAAAAGTTGATGATTATTATTGCTGTTGTTATTATTATTATTAACATTCTTACTTAGAAGAGGAAAAGGCAGGCAACAAGGGAGGGGCTAAGATACCCTTAAGAAAAGATTAATTGAGGGCTTAGACTATATCTCAGATTGGCTTTGTTTTGTTTCCATTTCCTTTCAACCTTATTCTGATTCTCTAGGTTAAATTATCCAGCTGCCTTAAGTCTCCCACCAGCAAAGGCTTGCACATCTTCCTCCTGGCTTCTCATGCTGTCTGCTGTTTCTTTTCATGCCTCTCTTCATCCAGTTAATTTTATCATCAGTGCTTTTCTGTTACGCTTTTTATGTCTCCCACTGCACTCAGGGAACACTTGGTATACCCACTTGGTAGCTCTTTGAACCCCCAGCCAACAATTGCTACTATCAGGAGGAGGGAAATGCAAAAATCAGATCACAATAACAAGCTGTCACAAATAACATTTTGAGTCAAAAGTACAAACCTAACTTTATTCCTTTATTTCTGGGACGTTCTGTTTTATCTAAAACTATTTTTAAAAAACATATATCATTATCTCTTGGGACAGATCTAAACAAATTACATACAGTGTGAAGAGTCCTTAGTAAGTCTAAAGAAGAATTAATTTTGACTTATTGGATTAACTCATCAAAGAGAGCTAGGGTCATATCAACATACTATTAGGATGCAAGGCTGCAGGTATTCCTGCTGCTTAATTCCCTTTTGACTTTTGCAGACGTATGGTGCAAGTTCTCAGAAGTTTAATTAAATGGTCTATGTTTTGTTTAAGTTTTTCATTTAAATGAACAGAAAATCTGAATTCACTTCAAAGAACTCAAGACTAACAGGAAGGAAGGAGTTTGACTTGAAACCATCCGAAGTTTATTGAAGATTTGACCTATGCTAGTTTTAAACTTTTAAGCAAAACTGGAATCACAACTCTCAACAACAACCACAGCTTGCTCAGACAGCTTTTCCCCATGCCTACTTAATAGCAGGATGGCTGTGAACTTATGGAAGACAATTAGCACCTCCTAGCATTGGATGCAAGTGATGTACTTTTTTCAAAGTGCTCCCATTATTAAATGTTCTTAAAAGAAATACAAATCAAGGAAAGGCTTTTAAGGTCAAAGTTAACTTGGGCTGCAAAGCCTCCAAGCCTCCTTGTATCACATGTCTACTTGGCACCCCATTGCCTTCCATCTGCAGATGGCACATTTCACCATCAGCTATTTCGTGAGCGCTGCTTTAAAACATCCGCCAGCATGGACTAAAAATGCAACTGTAAGCAAGGCTCAGATAGACCAGAGCTGTCACATATTTCCAGAAACAAGCAGCAGCAGCAATGACCATCAGAGTCTCAGATCATTAAGCAATGTCTCAGTGTGATGTCATGCACTGATGTACAGTTGTAATCCTTTCAAAGCAGACAGATTTTCAGTGTGATAAAGTAGATACAAACATGCTACTGAACAGGGATGACTAAAATTTAAAAAAAATATATTATTGGCCTGAAAAAGCATGGAAAGAGGCCTTAACAACATCACCAGGCATTTGCAACATGACTAGAATAACCAAAAGGTTAGTAAGCAAACAGTGTTCTTACACCTTGAAATCTTTTAAAACAGATTTGAGCTGCCAGGGACTTGCTGGTCTGACTGGCTGCTTAGATCTCTGGATAGCAGTTATAAAACACAGATGGGTTCTTATTTACTTCAAGCTGGCAAGTAACTATCACCTATTTGTATAAAATAAATTCCTTTCCATTTGAACAGATTACTCATGTCATATTAAAAATACAAAGCTCAATTTCAATTTACCTGTGTCTACCAGTAAAGAGGAGGAGAAAAACACTTTATTCTGTCCCACTGAAGATTAATGATGTCTTTGCTCTGGCAGCTGTGCCTTAGTTGGCAGCACACATCCTTGCCAAAGTTCAGAACTAGCTGAATGTCTACAAAATTGTCTGCTTCCTTCACGGCTTGAGCAGGATGAAAACAGCCCAACAGAAAGCAAAGTAGTGATAATCTAATATAAAAGCTTCTGCAACATTTGCTGAAACTTGAGCACCCTTTTGCCATGGTGCTTACCCCAAGCAGATGGATTTGTCTGTTTTGAATGGCCCTTGAGGGTGGATAAGCAGAAACTGTCAAGCTGTTGCAAAAAGTCATGAACGTAAAATAAAATGAGACTATGCCCTTTACTAGGTGTGAAGATAGCACCGTACTCCAATGCATGCTCTGCTGTTCTGCTGACTTTAAACAGATTTGTTAATCGTCAGCGACCCAGACGACTGTGCCCGGATACCGTGGGGTTGATGACAGCTGGGCAGCAGCAGAATTTGCACCATCTCCTTCTTGCCACCAGCCAGCCAGATTAGGTTGGTCTTTTCCTATTATTTTGTTCTACGTTTTATTTTTTGACCTCTAAATGCCAGTCCTTAAGCTTACATTAGTGTAACTGATTCAGTTGGTCCTCTTCTTCTAGTGTGCCCTGCATATCGTCCTCCTCCGGGATATCAGGGAATAGACTTTCCATGAATACACAAATATTAGCACATACAGGCATGGTACACAAACAGGAGGAACTATGGCTGGCATCATATAAAAGAGCCATTGTATAATTACAGAGTTACTACAGTCAGTATGAGAAAAAAATTATCTGAGCAAGGGATCTAATTTGTTAGATTACAAAAATACCTGTAACATAGTGCTGTTCACCTGAAAGGAGGCATGTAAAGGTTTGTCCTACACTACTCACATTTCTCTTAAGTGTCAAACAACTTATTGGGAATAAGGCATTAAAAGGTGGGGGAGAGGTGTAAAAAAATCCAAAAATGCATCAATTACAAAAATGCAAATAAAAATAGATTCTCTGCACAAGCTTCATTAAGTTTTATCAGCTAATATCTTGGGGGTTTACACTCAAAACACAGGTCATAAATTCACAGTAAATCCCCCATATGTTCACCAAACACCTGAATTCAATTTCACTTCTAGTTGTAAGAAATGGAATGTGCTGCTCGAATTAATTATGCATGCAAAGTTAGTTTATAACAAGGACAGCTTCTTGCACGCTGAAGAATATACATCCTTTCTGAATATTTTTCTTTCCCCCAGATCTCTTTCAATCCTGGCTTATTTCTACTGTTCACAAAGTTATAAAAATCCTTCTCTCTTGCCATTTCATATTTGCTAAGTGAACACAGAGCATTACATATCCTTTAAAGTCTGTGGGTTTTAGAGGCAGCTAAATTCAATGATAGGCTTAATGTGACAGGCAAGATCTAACATGTTACCTGCAAACATACCTACAAGCTTCAGAATTTTAATTCCATCAAAACAACGACTTAAAACCTAGGATTTATGTCAATATGTACGCATGCAAAATCAGTTCATCAGGAAGTATTATGTCACTATCAGTAGAAGTCATCATCTCCAATACCACAAATAAGTTATGTAAGTCCTCAAATGCACTCGCTTTCTTCAGTGAATGAAATTTCCAAATTTTCATATTGCAATTTGTTCATCATTCTACACCAATTTCAACAGAGTAAATAATTAAAAATCAAAATCATACATCTCTAGTCTCTGGGCTAAAAAAGTAATCTCAAATGCTCTTAATTCGGCACTTGCTTCTGATGTGATGGCTGTAAACAACGTGGAGAGCTGGAGCTGATAGGGAGGTCACTTCACTGCAACAGTCTCTTCAAACTCTCTAGACTACATTTCACTAAGTCCCTCTATAGCCCTTCTGTAGCAGGGCCATCATTTTGCAATAAGTGAAATCTGAAGAATGCACCCAAGACCCTTTTTATTGCCACCATCACTCTTCCTTATTAGCCTGTCAGAGCCTGCACACCAGAGACAGAAATCCAGTCTTACTTTTCAGGGGAATTCTACTAAAAAGAAAAGCAGAGATTTTAGGAGCTCACTATAAACATCTGAAAACAGACACTCAGCTACTGGGATATCACACACTCTAAGCTTAACTTTGGAGCTGTTAGATTTTGCAGATATAAGCCAAGCCAATTTTCAGCCACATACAACCTGTTACAGCCATCAACACGGGGTATTGCATTTTCCAAGCTAAAATGGAAAAAGAGAATGCCTCATGCAACCTAAAAGAAAATATATGACATCTAACTGCAAATTTCTTATGCAAGCATTAAGGAAATGGCAAAAATACAAAGACAAGGATTTATTAAATCATGGAAAATGAAAACAAAACAAAAATCCTAGTGATTAAGGAAAGGAGAAATTTACATTTGTGATTCTAAATTAAATACAAAATTACTTCAAAGGCAGGTGGGGAGAAGCAGGCTCTGACCATCCAATTATCTTCCTGTCATAGCTGGAACAGTCAATGATGGCTTCAGTGCTGTTAGGTCTGATGAACATCCACAATTAAGCATCACAGGCTATTTTGTGTCAACATGAGGACTGCCCAGCACAATAATACAAAGGTTTTTAACAAAGACCACAGAGAAGAAATCTTCTGGACCTAGCTAGCCATTCCCGTGCCAGCAGAAGGGATCATTGGAGAGACTTCAGGCAATGTCAGCCATCATTTCTGTTTAAGACAATCCAGCTGCTTTGCTGGAAGCTATTTAGGGAAAGCTCCCTCTGATCTCCTCTCTGGATGAGATGTGGGGGCAGAAGTCTTCAGCAGAGGGGCAGCATCAAGCAGCTAGGGAGCAGTCACTTCCACATCAGCAATTTGCAAAGAGGAACATCTGTCATTGCCCACACCACCTGCGTAGTGTGAATGTTGTTAGGAAGGTATAACCCTTCTCACTCTAGCACATCTTACATGACTCAGCTACTACCATGTGGCACCACAGTATAAAATCTGCTTCACAGTCCAACTTTAGCCAACATGAAAATGGAGAAAAAGCCCCTGTGTCTTCTCACAGAAGGAGTCTAGAGACATTAAAAAAAAAAAAAAAAAAAAAAAAACCAACCAAAAGACAGGGAAAAAAAGATCCAGGTTGTGCTTTGATTTGAAAGGTTCATCAAAAGTGTGTGAATAACACACCACCCTTTTATTCAAATAATGCAGCATTACATTGTGTTTATAAATGGTGAGATTTAGCTCTGTTTCAATGCAAAAAAAGTCTTTAAAAGGTACTTAGGTCTTGCTTAATGCATCAACATAAGTTATACGGGAAATAATAAAAAAAAATCTTCTGTTGTTTTATCTCTCTTTAAACCACCAAAAATGCTTCGGAAATAGCTACCAAGGTGTTGCAACTAGCAAAACACAATAGAGTATGTTTGACTCTCATGAACACTTGTCCTCACAAAAAATAACATTTCATTTTTAAGTACAAATAAAACTACAGCATCAAGCACTACACTGCTAAACACACAGAGATGTCTATACAAAGACATCTCTTTAAAACGCCCAAACATGTAAAAAGATAACACATAGTTCACATAGCTCCCACAGTCCTTACCAGCCACTAAATAATTACAGTATAATTACTTTTGTTCTTTGATAGAGGAACTATTGCATTATAAATATCCAAATAATATATTGACTGATTTTATATTATATCTTAAACTAACTATAGTCTGATTTTCAAGCGCAAAATAAGAAGTTGGCCATTAAAAACAAACAGAAAAAAATTACTGGCCTAAGGATACCAAGGCTAGGTCAAAGCTTCATGTGGTTTCCAAAATCTGAAACTTGGGGAAGTCCCTTTGCTAGGAACATCAGTAATAGATCAGAAATTCTACATGACACACACAGAGAAGTGTGGAATCACTCTTTTATTTTTACCACTAAATAATCTGAAACCCCTAAACAAAACTTTAAATCTGAGCTTAGCATTAGGCATTCATCATTTAGTGTCTGTGTACACAGCTTCCCATATGACTCAACCAAGAAAAAACAAAAATCAAAGCTAAGAGTGATTACTTGAATTGGTACCTAAATTCACGTGGCTGTTGCCTTCGTATGAAGCTGATCATTAAGATTTATACCAATTAACACAAAACCCAATTAAGATTTTAAATTAAATATTATTTGCATATGGAGATTTAAAAAGTCTTAATGTGATATTTCGCAAAATAACTGATTTCTGGATAAATCCTTTCAACATTTTTACTGTAGAGGAGAAGATTTGAATAAATAGATGGCTTAATCACACATTGCCATCAAACTTCCTTGATTAACTTTAAAACTAGACATTGCCATAAAATGGCACTTATACTAAGAAAATAATCAATTCCGGGCAAGGACAGAGAAGTGCAGCACTTATCTGTTGTCAAAAACCTCAGTTTAGTGAGTCAGCTAGCACTCAACTTCTACTACGTAAGGTATTTTCAAATTATTTTACTTATATTTTGTCTTAGAAGAGTTAAAAATGTCTTTTCATCAGGATTTCTTTGTCAGAGGTACTGTGCAGGATGCTTGGTAATTGCTGAAGGTCTTGTTTTGTTTTGAAACATTGGATTAAATTCTGAATTCTAATATTTATTGTTCTTGGGCTGCCTAGTCTCAACACAAGTGCAGATTTCAGATACCCCAAAGTGTGTACTTCTCTTGCTGCAGAAGAAATACAATATTTACTTGTCACACCACTACAGTGATTTACCAAGACAGTTAGCCTGATAAAGGCTATAGGAAAGCTAATTTATGTAGCAGGAGAAGTTAAGGCAGGATTTTTCTCAAACAATTTTAATAATCCAGAAGTTAAAACTACCAAACTAGCTGAGGGAAATACAAGTAAATAAGTTATTCCAGAGGACAATTCAGAACATCTGTCTTAGAATGCAATTAATTACCCTTGAGAATGCATTACTTTTCTTCATCAACAAAGAAAAGGAGAGGGACAAGCTCAGTCTTAGGCAGATTTAGATGACTATATTAGCACAGATAAATCCCACCCTAGATGGCTAACTTGGGCTTATGGTAGCTGAAAAAGGAATCATTCTAAGAAAATCTAAGAAACTCCTAAGAAAGTACCAGGAATGCCTGGTAGAAGGTGATGTTCAACTGGCATGGCAATATAACCCAGTAGTTTAATTCTTAGGCAGCAAAATGATTTAGAATAAAATTGCCTCTCCATCAGTTACTCACAGTTAAGTCACTCAGCTCCTCCGTGTTTGGATTCACATATTCACAAATGGACAATTGCTTTCCTTAAAAACTGTTTTTTGAGAACCTGTATAAAGTCTATAAAACAACGGGTTCTCGTTTACTATAATTTTAACGATTCTTTACAGAGTATTTTACACTATTGTTTGCAATTCTCATTTACAGAAAAAAATGTAAGATTTTTAGTTTCTGAAGCATACAGACATGTATAACCATCCCTGAGATAAGCCAAGGATTGCAACATAACAGCTTCTGTAGTTAAGATCTCCTCAGTATGGCTAATTTGTATCTCAACTTTCACATTACTTCAGCACATGCTATGCAAATGCTATAAGGCTTTTTTGAGTAACATAATTGCCATATGTTTTTAGTAAATAGAAAGACATGAAATATGTATAATAAGTAATTCCACTTAGTATGTCAAATTTATTTTGCATGATATTGGCATTACATTACAAAGTTACAATGGTATTATTTCATGTTGTTATTCTTGTAGTCTTAGGCTGATAACGTTTCATTTTGACACCATAATGGTGTCTCTGGGGATTTTGATGAAAATGTGTTTTGACATCATGTTAAAATATATTCAAACTGATATCACTTTATTGTGTCATCATTACCTAGTTTAAGTTGAATTTCTAAGATACCGCTTTATTCTGACATCTTTAATTAGGAAGATTTCAGTCCAAGTGGCAAGCGCTAAAAAAAAGTTTTGAAGATGTTAAGCACAGCTGCGTAGCATGCGTTGCTGCCATTTGAACATGTACTGGCCAGAGATCCCAAAATATAATAGATTAGTCACATGGTACAGATCCTCAGTCAGGTCATAAAAACATGAAAATGCTTTTTCTTCTAGAGAATGATAATAAATGTAATAAATTCTACTGTAATTCTATTTCAGACACTTTAGGCAGGAGGCCCAGAAGCAAAATCACTGCCGCAAACCAGAACCTTCTGCTGCCGTTAGAGCATCTGATGTGCGTTCACTTCATGAGTCTCTGTATAGAAACTAGACATTATTTCCTGAAAGCTATTAAAAAAGTGAGATTTTTAATTCCTGAGCTACATTGAAATGGAAATTCCCACATATGTCATTCTAACAGCAATGCCAGTTCTCATATAAAGCTCTAAACCGCAATGCTAGGATTGAACCTTAACTAGCACAAACCTGTGTAGACCCATTGAATCCAACTGAGCTTTGAGAGTTTATGGGCATCTGAAGGTCTGACCAAGAATTTTGAAAAGGTTTTAGGGGAAGAAATAAGCAATAATTTTGAGCTCTAAGCTTCTTGTTACCAGTATGAAATTCAGGGATTGATTCTGAAAAGTTTGTCTATAAAAATAATCTGGTAAATTATCCCTGGTCTACCACAAAGATGTGTGTCACATCAATTTGAACATGTCCACATACAGCAATATCAGACAGTTTCTTCTTTTTGTTATTTACTAGATTTTCTTTCTTTCTCTACAATGAATTAAAGAGCAACTCCAGGGAAATCAACACATTACATGTACTAAGAAGTATATTTATTCAGTACAGCATCTCAAGTTCTACTTACTAAAATGATTGCTGATAAAATCTCTAATTTTAAACATTAATGCATAAGATTTCTCTGCCATTCAAATCTGATCAAAGAGATTAAGGAATTTCTTCTTTCCCCCCAACTCTCCTAAAGCATAATACTTAATAGAAATTGCTTGTATTATCTTATTTCAGAGAGCAGACTAGAACTGAGACAATCCCTTGATCCCAGCTCATGAATAAAGCATTTAATGGACGGCACTTGTCAAAGGACACACAAGGCATTTGATCTATACAGTAAACAAATGTGTATGAAAAACAATCTCCCAACAAAAAGTTTGCCATTGTTACTCATTATTTAACATACTTTCCCTTCCTCTCTTATTTCAGAACTCTGAAGGCATTGCTGGAATAACAGAACCACATTGATACGAAAATTTTTCAAACAACTGATGGCAGCACTTTATATTCCAGGGAAACAGCTAAGAAGTCCATCTAAAGTTCATATATAACTACTCTCCAGGAAAATGTATTAATTGTTATAACATCAGTAAATGTATAATTATTAAACAAATGACAGACAGTTAAGTTGTACTCTGACATTCTAACACTCTCAACACCATCTTCAAGAGTCTCTTTTGGGTATTTCCACCAAACAGGAACTCCTGCCAGCAGACAAAAATGAAGCTACAGAGCAGTGAGCCTGCATTACTATGAACCCAGCTGACCTGAAGAATTTGATACATACCTACAAAATGCTCCTTTGTGCTCCCATAAAACAAGATGAAACATTACAAGAAAATAACACAAGCAATACTGCAGAGACAGTTCCATTTAATGCAAATTATAGACTTGTTACTACTGGCATTGTCCATTCTTCACAAGCCAAGAAACCAAATAGGTTGTACTGTCTCAGAGGCCTATATAGAAGATAATGATATTTTTAAACCAATGTATTTATTGAAACGAGTATTAAAACATTTTTCTGCCTCTTGAGTTTAAAAACTCAATGTATCTTCTTCAATTACCTTAAAAAATAAGATTGAAATTAAATGCTTTTTAAAAATCTTTTTCAATACAATGAGGCTTATTAATGCAATGAGCTGTTAAGTGACAGACTAATGAAACATCAACACAAAACTGCACTGCTATTTATTATTAATCCCTGAAATAAACTCACAGTGTAGTATTGTCTCTGTAATTCAAGGTTTATATAGTAAGAGTTTACATTGTATTTTTCATCATGTGTGGCTGTCATGATGCTGTAAAGAGGTCAGCTGCGTAAGACATTGCATAAGACAGTTGTATAAGCCCAAGCCTCCTATGAAAATTACTTCTACCCTACAAAAAGCAATAGAAACTTCATGAGTGTTTATGGGAATTTTCAAAATAAACTAAGGCAAGACAGGGCTTCCAGAGAGAAGTTTATATGGCTATGCTGTGAATTAAGTGCAATTCCTGTGAATTTTCCCATTTGAGCTGCACAGTAATTTGCTTTTCAAGGAAAACAAAACCAAGAATCAGATGCTATGTAAGACAAGAATGATAAATATCCTTAGGAAGCAAGACCCACAAAGATCTGATTTTGCTGCCCTTTTGCTATTTACTTTCTATTATTTTCACCAGATTTCTGCATCATTAAGCACTACTCAAATAGCAGGACTCTATCTGCAATAGACACTGCACAGACTGCCTACAACAAGTCCTTAAACAAAGATTTTACATTTTAAGAACACATTTGCACTTGCACAATGCAGCACACGTACATTTGTGAAATGGTCTTTTTCTTCACAACAAATGTATGTGGTAGGTGATCAGAACTGGCATCTCCACTGACTGCAAAGGGAACTGAAGTATTACAGGACTACACTGGAGACACCTAAAACAAGATGAATGAGTTATCAAAGCAGACTTTTGAAGTCAGAGTACTCAAATGAGAAAAATCACTTTACAAATGACACTTAGAAATTCTGTGGGATTTAGATATCATCCAGATTTATGGAGAAGGCCACATCAAAGACGCTCACAAGGTTACTGGCTGACTGCATGCAAGATGGGGATGGTCTCTATCACAAATATGAAAAGAGCTGGCACTCTTCATTCACTGTGAGTGAAATAACTACAAACTCATTTTTCCTATGTTGAGGTCAAGTAGATGCTAAATATCCATCATTACAGTTAAAAGAAGAATCCTGCAAGACCCCCTTCACCCCTCCCAGTCTTCACAGCAGGCAATACTAACTCCAACCACCCCTACACAGGCTGGAAAGGGGAGTCGAGGAAGTCAGTGCACAAGGGCAGCCTTCACTTGCATCATTTTTACCACCACTTTGAGAAGTACAAGCAGCTCCCCAAAACCATTTTGGGGATTTTTTTCCAAACAACATAATTTTAATTAAATAACCTTAGGCACAAGATTCACATAAGGCCTCCTCCTTTCCTTCTCCTGTCAGCTGAACCAAAGACAGGGACAGCAGGCTGGTTATCTGATTACATATAGGCAACTATACTTCCCCTTGTTTACAGGTAATTGCTTCTTTTGCAAGGGCTGTAAAAGCCTGTATTGAGAGAACAATGCAAGTCATTAGCTCTTGGTACTTATTTAAAACAAACCAAATGGCATGTCTTATATTACAGCTATGGCTCTATTACTGATGCCCAATTCAGGTCACATTTTTTCCAGCTCTATGACTAGTAGTAAATTACTTGCACTTGATGTAGAGCAGGCATAAAATGAGCAGCAAACAAAACTTTGGCCATTTTAATTTAAATCCGTATAATGGCAGGTCAAATTTATGTGAACTCTTTGGTGAATTGGTTCCTTTATTAGTACCCAGTTGAATTCAAATCAGAGTCTTCTACAGAAGATTAATTAAAAATTAATCAAAAGTCCAGGGCAGTCTAAGCTTCTGTTCCATTAACCTAAACGTGACTCCATACAGAACCACAATGCCTTCCCCCCAACCCTCACCCTATTTTAAAGAAGGCTTTTAGGTTTTTTGTATGTTACAGTGCAACTACTTGTAAATGCAGATGTGCTATTTGCAGTGTATGTTTAAAGGTCATGTTTCTTTTTCCTTTTCCAATTAAAGCCGCTCTTAATCACAATTAAGCTTTCAAGAAACAATTAACAGAAGTCAAAACTTTTTTCCATCAATACATTTAAGAGATGTACAGTGTGTACCCTCTATTACCACTGGTGTCACTGAACTAATTATGTGATGTTAAGGTTCACCTTCTTGGGTGTAAATTTTGGTTTGAGTTGACACTAAAAAGAAACATCAATTTATTAGGAGATAAAACTTGTTCCACAGTAATGGAACAGCTGTGTATATAAATTTATTGCAGCTTAATGTTCTCACACATAAAGCAATTAGAGCTTTCTGACAGACAGACTTGCTAAGTATAGTGTGGAGCATATAGTAATATGCAGTAACAGGCACAACATATTTAAGGGTGATCATATATATTCTGTACAGTAATATCCATTTATCAAGCTTCTCCAGCCCTAGATGTGTTCTTAATTAACATAAACGTATGCTTATAGTCATATGAAATGTTCCTCCTCTGTGGCTCCATGAAGGAACCTTTTCTTGCCATGTTGTTTTACTCATAGAAAACTCTGGACTAAATTTGGCTTCTCTTTCTGCTGGAATAGACACAGCCTAGTTCCTTTAGGCAGGAGTAAGTTCTTTTTTTCATACAAAGGATAATGGAGACAATAATATTGTTCCCAGATTGCTTAAAAAAAATTCCAAAATTAAAACCATATACATAGTGTTTGGGATGAGCACCTTTATTTCTAGAACCAAAAAGTATGAACTCATAAGATAGATAAACTGTATTTGCCCAGCATCATTTCCCTCATCACCTGCTTTCAGCTAACTTTAGTTACCTCCAAATAGCTTCCAGGATATTTTTCCTTCCTTCCTGTCTTTCCTACAGAACAATTATATTTAATTTAAGCTAAGGATTGTGGTTTTGAGGGTATTGATTGGCAAAACTAGCAATGGAAACGAAACACTATGGAGCAGTGGTGTTCCATACTAATGGTATATGATACCTTTTCTAATCTTGGAGGTTAGAGAAATAATAGAACTTGAAACAAGGAAACACGGTCAATTGAGATGATAATTTTCCAGTCAATGGAGTAAACAATTAGTACCAGTTAGACTAAATGGAGTTTTCCAAAAAAGTTCTGGGGAAAAAAATCAGAATTTCATGATATGGAGAGGAACAAACACGTTATTTGCTTTTACTTTGGGAAATCCCTGGGGATTTCCTGTCTATGTAATAGCTCACATCTGTTCCATGCCCAATTTTGTCACATTTACTCATGACCAAACATACATACATTACACAATACCTGAAACTCCTTCTGCATTTTAATACATTGATACTATGTCTGTCTTTATGTGTACACCTATCAGCTAATTGATGTGATGTTCACATCAGTTAATTGGAATTTCACTATCTGTAATGCCTGGGAAGAGTAATTTCTTAATTCTTTAGTTAGAGGAGTCAATTAAATGACTGGGATATTATTATTGTAAAATAACTGCATTGCTTCTTTAGGCTAGGATTCTAAGACAACTACAGTGCATCTCTCACTTGGTTTGAACTGATGTCAGTGCTGGTTGCTGTGGAGAATTCTTGCCTCCACAGCTGAAAGTTCCTGTCCCAGCTTTCAGGCCACAAAGCACTCGTGAAGTCACAGGGTTATCCAAATCAAGGAGCTGAATGAAAAACTTTTTTTTTTTTTTAGTTTATTTTCTATTCTTTTCTTTTACAGGATATGCTTTCAGGAAGATTATCTTCCTCATTCCTCTGTGAGCACTAGCACTGGCAGAGACACACAACAAGGGGCAGAGGAAAAGGCAGGAGTCTGACTTTTTCAATGGAAACTTGCCCCTATAGTGCTCCATGGCCACTGTTCACCAGTAGAAGGGGCCGTACTAAATTCTTCTGGTAGCCTTAAGGAAGTCTATGTTAAGATAGAAGAGTAACCTAAGAAAGTAAGTCTGCAAGGAAACTATGGCAGCATAAATGGCGGTATAAGGATGTCAAACATGGTAAGATGTGCATAGTTCACCTCAAATTGCAATATTAACGAGAATTGAATCAGGAATTTATGAACTCAGAAGATAGACATGTACTTCATACACATATTTGATATGGTTTAGAGGGATGCAGTAATCTTTTGTTGCCAAAACAGCAGCATGAAACCCATTCTAAAAAGGCAAAAACTGCACAACAGTACAGGTAACAACTGGAGCTCCAATGGTACCATCATCAGAAACAGCTGTTAACTGGTGCCAAGACAACCAGCTTTTTCATTTCACTGCCTTTTCTGCTTTTGCCTTTGAGATGTGATGCAGGTCAGTGAGTCTGAGCATGAAACGGAAGCCAGGAATTCTTAATTCTGAAAACTTTAGAAAAACCCATTCTTCCCTTGTTTCTGCCGCCCCTGCAGGAACCACAATCTGAAATACTCAACAATATTTACCTTCATTGGACGGGTACCCTAAAGCCTAATGCTCCTGGAAGAACCCTGAAGATAAAACCAGTAAACAAGTTAATAATTATCGGTTACGGCATACTTGCAGGATACAAATTGAAAATTACTGGCAAAAATTATGTTATTTTCAATACTGTCATTATAAAAAATTATGGAGCGATGGTGGTTTCTCTTTTTTTTTTTTAAAACCATCACCTATCCACAACATTAAATAGATTCCTTTCCACTGTGCTGACAGCTGTTTCCCAGGTAACCAACCTAGCTAGAAGTTGACTTCAAGCAGTGTACAGGAACCAGCACTCACACCCCTGCATTTATGTGTTTTGAGAAGTGCTTTTTAACTGCTGCAATGTCCCCAGTGCCCCTGGCAGTCAACAGGAGCTGGGAATATCCAGCAAGAAACGGAATAAAGCTCATCAGCAGTCAAAAAATTCCAGCTAAGGGTGATTTTATATACAGAATAGTAAATGTCATTGGCAGTTGGAAATTAAAATTATCCTCAGTGGCAAACCAGCAGGATTAGACTTCACACGAGCTGTCACCTTTTAAGGGTTCTGTCTGCTTCTTCCGTTTTCCGTAAGGGAACTGGGAGAAAAGCAGCAGGAATTTTGCTGCTTTTTTTCCATAATCAGGAATCATTGTCCCCTCAATTTCTGTTTAATAGCCCTTACTAGATAAATCAGATCTCAGCCGCTGTCAGTCAGTGTTGCTCTGGACATCACAGTCATTCTGGTACAAGCAATTCTAGTTATTTTTAGTCCATCTGCCTTCTACTTCTATATACTAATTGAAAACTGAATTATTCTATAAGGCACAGGCTACAATTCTGTTACTCTGGGTTTAGGCATTTACTTTTTAGATCCATGCTATCTGATGCTGTAATGGAAAGAGCTGACAGAGAAAATTATATATTGAAGAGCCACTGAAGGAGTGGGATTTACCCTATAAACATACACAGCCCTTTTTTCCTTTCTTTAAGATAATGAAAAAGCTATATCTTCAGGAAATTCAATGCCAGATGAAAGTGGGTAGTATTGCTGATCAGCTAGTTCCTAATAATGCCTGTTACGAAAAAAAACTATTGAGCTTATGTATGTTTATTTTTATGAGCAGAGGAGTAAACTTCTTTTGGTATTGTGTGTCTGTGTCTCTCGCTTCCCTGGAGACTCAAGCATTACTACTGCCCTTTTTATTATGTTGGAGTGTGGGGTTACAGATCCAACAAATGGGGTGATCTCAACAATTATGTGGGAAATGCACAACGCCTTACATATGTGAGCATATGCACAGCCCCCCTGCAACATGGGGAGACAGTGGAAAGTGTTGGGCAAACATTGCACTTTTTAAAAATAATATCAGGTTTTGATGTGTAAAACACCAAATTATTGCTCACACTGTGCTTGACTGTTCAGCAATTCAGACATCCCAGAATTTCCTATTCCTAAATTCATTTCAGACACTGGGTTTTTTTTCTAGTGTTAACACAATGGTCCCTTAGAGTTAGCTGCAATTCAATTTTCTTGTTCTCCTAGTACAGTGTATCTGACTGTGCTGTGCCTTTTCACTGTCAAAATATACCTGCTTCTAAAATTGACTTATTGTCTTTCTCCTTTAATATTCCATGAAAGACAGACCAATCACTTTCAATAGTAAGACAAATACCATCACAACTATTCCAGTTCCACTCAGAAGGATTCAATGGTGCTTCTTATCTAAATGAGCATATCTAGCAAATAATCTACCATTCTCTCAAAATCCTGCTTTGCCACAAGCCCTGAGGTCAGACCTCTTCAGACAGGATCTAAGAAGATAGCGATGAATGGAATTAGCTTGCCTTGTGGTTTCTTAGCCCGTGTGGCTGAACATACCCCAGGACATCCCAAATCTGGCCCATTTCCCTGTGGAACAAAGCAATTCTCTAAGGGCCAGTCACCACCATCCCACAGCAGTATAAATAGGAACAACATCTAGGAAAGAATAAGAGAAACTCTTTCTTCCTTACATCCTCACATGGGCATGCAAGAGGGCAGAATACTCTGCATTTCCATACAGTACCACAGCCTCTTCATAGAGCCTCAGTTATGTTGTTTTTAATAATTTAAGGGAATTTCTTTTGCATAATACAGTCAAGGTTCTTAAAATTACATTGTATTCGTAGTACATTATATTGAGGCTCATATGGACAGACAATTGGTCCATCTTCCTAAAGACAGTGTTTTCAATATAACTCCTGCCTCTGAAATAAGCACAAAAGGTCACTGATTTCTAAAACCAGCAAAAAAACTGGAATTTCTATGGGATACAAAAGTCAGATAGGGTGAAAAGTCAAAATACTAAATTATTCCATGAAAGAAGCAGCTATGGAAAAAAATGCAGTGTGGAAATGGTGAAAAATATTGTTCTAAAATTATCTACAAAAACTAAATACTTCATTATGCCTTAAGTGAAAACATTCATTTCAGTTCACCTGAACACTGTATATTCGATTTGGGATCACTTCAACAACTGCCTCTGCTTTCTCCCAAATTGCTACAGGTTCTCATGGACTGCAATTGAAGTGCTTTCTGTGGCTATTGTCCAATTCAAGTTGGATTTTTCCACTGAAATGAGGTATTTCCTGATGTATACCACAAAAATTCAGCCAGAAGCAGGAATATATTGTCTCATGAGAGATAATGCTCAGTAATGAGTTGCTACAGAAGACAGCATCAATGCTACGTGGTAATATTAGAACTACAGAATCACAGAACACATTGACATGAAAAAAACATTGTTTAACAAATTAAAATATTTAATTATGGATTGAATTGCCTGACCTGCAATAATATGTTGCGCTAACATCTTTACAATGACATACTTCAAATATGCCACAATTAAAACTTAAGTTTTAGGCAGTTCCAATGTTTTATTAAATTTTGTTCATCAACAGATTTTACTATAAAATAATTCAATTGTAAATTATAAAAAAGAATGTGAGAAATGGAAACAAAATATTTTATTTTTCATTTGTGCAACTATGTGGAAGCCATATAAAAATCTCTTGGAAAAGCACACACTTCCAGTACATCTGGTCAAAACCAAACCCTCTTCAGAAATAATGAGCAATTCATGCTTTCTGAAATCAGCTACAACAAAGTGAGTAATTGCTGGGTGAGGCATACAACGTTTTACAGACTGTGTTCTTCCTCAGAACGAGATCCTGAGGCTGCTTTAAAAGGTGTAATCTTCTGCAATCATTTCTGGTGTGCAAAGCAATTACTTTTCAATGGGAAAAGCAAGTAGAAGAACAATAGTATCCAAGAGCAAAGTTCACCAGTTTGTAAACCTCAACCCTTCATATCATTCAGTTATTGACCAAGTTGGTCAAAGGAGAGTGTTACGATTAAATTACTACAACCCTCACCTTAGATGGCATGGAGCACCGTGAGGCTGGGAGTCTAGTAAGTAGAATTTAAAAGAAGAAACTTGTTTAAGATCTAATCCCTTCACAAGGACATTTCACTTCTCTGTTCCAACAAGGTGAGAGTTTTGTACAAGTAAAATGCATGTAAGGTAGATGAGAAACAAGAAAGGAACACTCTGCCTCCCGCCTCGCTCTGCAGCAGCAACCTAAGGGCAGCTCAGGTGGAGGGGGTGAGGCAGAGCCAATTAAGAGCACTTGTGGGAAGGCTCAGAGAGGCAGGTGGTGCTGCTGCTGCTACCATGGTGGTTCAAATCAGGGAAAGAAGCTGCAGAGTAAGAACATATGGTAATAGAGCAATTTTTTTTTGGGATGGAAAGTATATTTTCCCCCTGTTCACTCCCTCTCAAATAAAGACTTTGGTTTTATGTGTCAGAGACTTTAAACAATACTAGGCCACTGCAGGAGGCAGATATTAACAACGTTAGTATGAAATAGCTGCTTCTGAGTAAAGGGAAAGGATTTCTAGGGAGTTTAGGTTATTACTGCAGGCCAATGCACACATCTGCTCTTCACAGGTTAGTTACATGCTTTTGTCTTCCACGGCTTCCAACACCTGCCTTATGCAGGAAGTAAGTCAATGGAGCTGGGAAGTTCCTAGCAGTGTTCTAGGATGCTGGGGAGAGGGAATGGGGAGGATGAGAGCACAGTGGTGAAAGTAGGTTAAGAACTCCTCAATTGTGTTTTAGCAGATGAAAAAGTAGGAAAGACATTGTCTAAGACATCTTTGCCTCTCAGACCTTATTTTCTTTTACAGATCATCCAGAAAAGAAATAAAGGAGTGTGGAAATCTCATACAGGAGAAAACAATTTTTGCAAGAGTAAATTTAAATTACAGGAGAGCTAAGGGAACTTTGAGAGGGAAGTAAGAGGATGAAACATATGTTTATGGAGATGTCAGGAGATTTAAAGGCTGATGAAGTACTTATGCACAAACCTGGAGGGCAAAAGGAGAATATGATACTGAAAATGTGACAGTATTATTGGAGAAAATAGTGGGAAAAGATGGAAAGAACAATGGTGTTTAGAAAATCTGCAATGAAGCAAAGACCTTCAAAGTGGCAATGGAAAATAAATAATAATGGTGTCAATCACCTCACTCACATTTTAGGCATCTAAAGTTAAATGTCTGAGGGAAAGCTTGTCAGTTTTTAATCTAGGGAGAGAAATCAATATACTCAGATGATGAACAATAGCTGTAAAAATTACTTTAAACATCTAAGGACCCCAGAGAATGTGCGATCTACAGAGTCTTCTTCATTTCTACTGGACATAAGAGGACTTTGACTACAGTCAAACTTGTATATTCCAAAACACAAAGAACTCCAGCACTATGAGAATGAGACTAGGAAGATGAAAACCAGTGTTTCAACTGAGGAAGGACCAGACACAGGCAAGTGAAGGCAGAAGTACAGAGGAGATAAAACCATATGAGAATGAGAAGAAAGCCTGGACAAATCACATGTGTGCAGAGAAGGAAAAGTAACTGGAGGAAATAAATCTTTGGGAGTGGAGTGCTGATAGAAAATTTGTTTCATTCAACTTTTGAGTACATAGGAAAATAACAAAAGTTTGACCTATGAGATCATAGCCTTTATGCTTGGAAATGCAGTGTCTCTTTGGTTTTAGTCTGAAAACTTAGCAAGTGCATAAAGAGAGTTTTGCCTTTTAAGGAGGTGAAAGTCTTGTGGAACTGCATGGAAAGTGCATGGAACTAGAAAGCCAGCAAAACCCACCAATCTCTGCCTCAGGCTTAATACTTCAGAGGAGTCCTCCTTTTCAACCCTCTTGCTTGGAACAGCTCAAAAGTTACAAATGCTCTAAGAAAAAAACCCCAAAATTCTCATTAGGAAAGACAACAAAAACATAAGAAACTCATTATGTCATGAGTTCAGGCATCCCCAAGACTTAGGCTACATTAAGCACCTAGATCATCCCTTTAAGGACTGCATTTCACATAATAAAGAAAACAAACCTTACCCCTTCATATACAGGTTTCTGCCTAAAAGACCTGAGGAAAAAGTGTCCTGACTTCAAAATGAGTGTGTCCAGCTCATCCCTGAGTATAAGTGTGAAGCACAAAAGCAGCGTTTTCCAGTAGGACAAGGAGTATACGCACTTCCTAAGATGTGACTAAGCTCCTTAACTTCACGTGAAGGCCCTGTTCTCCAAGCATCTGCCTTGCAAAGTAAAAATATTTCTGGCCCTTTCACAGCTGACTAATGGATGACATGAAGCATGGGATTAATTAAATACAATATAAATTCAGAACAACAAATATAATAAAAAAACTGTGATCTTGTCTGCTTTCAACTGCCTCTTGGGGATACCAACAAGTCAAATACCCAAAGGTTAATTTCACACACTTTTATTTTGACACAACAGCATGGGAACTGGGCAGCCATGGGAAAAGTAAGCTAGATATGATTAAAGAAATGTTACAACCTTTCTGAGACTTTGAGGACTGCTGAGCAGCCTGCAAGTTAATGTGATAGAAAGCAGAGATTGGTGTTTGTTTACTTTGTTTACAGCATGTCCAAAGGCAATAAAAGAAACTACAGAGAAAGAAAGTAACAAAGAACAATGCTGCCCAGTTGAGCATTGCTTCCTAAAGTTTGCTTCCCTGTTTTCGAGAGAGAGGAAATGCCATGCATCCATACTCTGAGCCTCCGAGCCATGTATTTATAATTTATTAAGAGGTCAAAAATGGCATTTGTTGGGTCTCAGTGTCCAAAACTCCTTGAATTACTCTAAGAACTGAGACTCTGTGTTTAAATTCAATAACTACAGCTTATTGAACACTTGCATTATGATGGGAAGTTTACCTGCAGCAAAACTACTAATTCCTACCCCAGCACGTGCTGGGCCTTGTGTAAGACCCAGGATCAGACTCTTTGCAAGAAGCTTCAGCATTAGGTATTCTAGGTCAGTCCTACCAGGAGACATGATCTCAGCGAATGCACTTAAGGTTTTATCCAGTTTTGTGCGCACTCTCTCTCTCTCTTTATTTTTCTTTCTTTTCTTTTTTTTTAGGCTTTGGCCAAAATATGAAGTCCTTTGCATACCTTCTGTGTTGGACTTGTCTTCTAAGATTAAAATACGAGCTTAATCAAAGTCAAACAAGAACAGCCTGTAACATTTTCAAAGATATGTTCAAACATTAACTGATTCATCCTCGCTGGCTCATTAGGAAGAGGAAATTACAGCAGAATTCTGTGTTAAAACCACTCAGAGAAGAGATGACAGGTCCAGGATCAGTACTTATAAATTACTGTCTCTTGCCCTCAGTCTCAGTCCCAGCCCTGCAATAAACGCCTGTGGGAAAGTTCCCTGGGCAGGCTCAGAGCCACCACATCCTCAAAAAAGGCTAACGCAAGATGACAAATTTGCTCCTCCTTTCTTTTTAGCATTTCACCAAAATCTCAGCTCTTTTAAGCACCAGGCTTAAGATTTCAAAAACCCACCATGGTAAAAGTCATCTGTGGAATTAGACATATTGCTAGCTATTCAAATATTTCCTCTTACCTATTAGTGCACCGCACAGCACATCAACACAGAGCCCAGATATTACAGCAAGGGACACTGGAAATACCTAAGCAGACTGATCAATTTAATCTCTATTGCAATACAGTCCATTAGAGGGATCACTTTCTTTTTACCTTTTCCTTGGCATAGCTTAGGGAGCTCAGAATTAGGACAAATATTCTCTTTCCTCCTCAACAAATGCTTAACCAGTGACTTAAGTGACAGCTTTGAAAGACTGATTTTTTAAAAGTGAGGTTCTGTATGGCATCTTATGAAAGCACTTTAATTTAGAATGATTATTAATCAACCATCCATTCAGATAATTTTCTAATTTAGGGGGCAAAAATCTATATTCTGTCTCTTACATCCCCATCAGGTACTAAAATATGAATGTCTGCACTCATTAACAAATACAAATAGGTAGCATTATCTGATGCAGGGAGACAGAGTTAATGCTGAGATATAATACTCCTACCTGACAGAAAACGTTCTGAAATTCAGTGCAGAAGAGATATAATCTGAACTTTAAATATTTTATTATATTACAGTCATAAATACCATGCATGTATGAAATGACAAACCTATCCTGACATTCTGGAACACAGCCGCTTGTTCTGGATGCTCTCTCTGGTTAATTCCATATAGAGCAGAGACTTAATTTCCTATTAAAAAACCATGGGATAATAAAACAGCAAGTGCAACTAAGGACAAAAAGATAAGAGTGCATTGCAAACAGCAGAATTGGCAAATAAAATTTTAATCCTGAAGAATTAAAATATATTTTGACTAACACATTTATAAGGCCTTCCTTACACTGATTTATTGTTCTATCTACTTTGCTTCCCTAGTACGAATCCTGTGAAAATTGGAAATGTAATGTGAATATTTATTATCACAACATTATTCTGAAACAATCCAAAGCATTCAAATGGTATGCAAAATGTCATAAATTAGTTTTCTAAACAAAATTCATTTTATGCCCTCTGCCCAGACTTATGTGCCCAGACTGGGGTGCAGGCAGAAAACCTCTACAAAGTAAATCTCATATTTCCTGCCCAGCTTTTCTAACCAACTACTATTGAATCAAAGATGAATGCTAGCCACTCTGCAGCCATGCTTAACAGAATAAAATCTGACTTAAAAACAATAGTTGCATTTCTAGGGGACTGTTCTTCTGAGGTCCTTGAATCACCCTGTTAGATGCATAGGGAGTTTCAGTAGGAAAATAAAAACAAATGTAAAACTCCAACTAAATACTGGCTTCCTGGAGGCACACACTATTGACCTAGAGGCTCCATATTTTTTAGATGTGACCTATAATACTTTCTAAATGGACCCTGAAATCATGTCTGGTTTAAAAATCCAAGTTTATTGTGACATGTTTATACATAGGCATAATTTATGAAGGAAGGCAGGCAAACACAATTGTAACACAAAATATGTGGCAAGGGAGTCATTTACTAGGCTTTCACACAAAATACAAATTTATTACTAAATGTCTATGCCTAAAACTCAGTATGTAGTACATCATATTTTAAATTATTAACATCTCTGCTGGAGAAGCTTCCTTCATAAAATATTTACACAGCACATCTCAGGGCTCTGTATTTTGCTAGCAGTTACTCAAAGTGTAAGATAAATATAGTTAGCAGGTCATTCTTTTCCTTGATAAGCTATTCTTTTGACTAGCAAAAACCCCAAAATGTTTAAGCTATACTACTGCTATGGCCTTTGTCATGAAATACTGTACTCCAATGTAATTATATGTTTCAACCCCTGAGAGCTGCTGGGGTCAGAGGGCAGAGCTTTTGCTAACGACAGTGCATGGCTGTAAAACATAAGAGGCAGGCATGTTTCAATTACTTTTCTGATTAGTAGCAATAATCAATGCACGCTGCAAAAAGCCTTAAGGAAACTGGCAAAATGTTGCAAAGTATGGATACGATTCCCTTTTAAGTAACAAACCCAGGAACAATAAAAGTATTAGTAATCCCTTGATTGTTTTTTCAATACTGCAAGACCACGCAACCATTTATTTCAAACCAAGCAATCCGGAAGTGCTGCCTTTTCAAAACCCAGACACTCTTCAAAGTAACCAAGAGTTAGATAACATTGTTTTCTAACCTAGGCCAGGAGAATATTTTATATTGGTCATTTTGCTAGAGAAAGTGAATTGAATTTATGATGCAAACTTCAAACGTGTTAGATTGCTATTTAAAACTAAGCAATAATTATGCTGTGATTTTTCAAATAGTGTCTCTGCTCAATAGAAAAAAAAGAGCCCTGAGCATTTCAGACTCTTGGTTTACAGTCGCCTGGGTGACTAAAAAGCTTCTCAACGCAGTATGAGAATTCTGTCGGCATTTTTACCTTCAGTTTGCCAATGTCAAAATAAAATAAAATTTTAAAGATGTAAGGAAAAAGAAAGGCAGAATTACAAACCCAAATGGATTTTAAACTAAAATAAACTCTACTATATCCACAATATTAGGCACATATATTTTGAAATACCTAAGAGTCTACTGTTCCCGAACATTCAACTGCACAGTTTAAAAATGCATTTGAAACATTTTCTTTATGTTGCTATACTTTTATTAAGGATCACAGAATCACAGAATCACAGAATAACCAGGTTGGAAGAGACCCACCGGATCACCGAGTCCAACCGTTCCTACCAAACACTAAACCATATCCCTCAGCACCTCGTCCACCCGTGCCTTAAATGCCTCCAGGGAAGGTGACTCAACCACCTCCCTGGGCAGCCTGTTCCAGTGACCAATGACCCTTTCTGTAAAGAATTTTTTCCTAACGTCCAGCCTAAACCTCCCCTGGCGGAGCTTGAGGCCATTCCCTCTTGTCCTGTCCCCTGTCACTTGGGAGAAGAGGCCAGCACCCTCCTCTCTACAACCTCCTTTCAGGTAGTTGTAGAGAGCAATGAGGTCACCCCTCAGCCTCCTCTTCTCCAGGCTAAACAACCCCAGCTCTCTCAGCCGCTCCTCATAAGGCCTGTTCTCCAGCCCTTTCACCAGCTTTGTTGCTCTTCTCTGGACTCTCTCCAGAGCCTCAACATCCTTCTTGTGGTGAGGGGCCCAGAACTGAACACAGTATTCGAGGAGCGGTCTCACCAGTGCCGAGTACAGAGGGAGGATAACCTCCCTGGACCTGCTGGTCACGCCGTTTCTGATACAAGCCAAGATGCCATTGGCCTTCTTGGCCACCTGGGCACACTGCTGGCTCATATTCAGTCGGCTGTCAACCAACACCCCCAGGTCCCTCTCCTCCAGGCAGCTTTCTAGACAGACTTCTCCCAGTCTGTAGCACTGGATATGAAGTAATATCTATTTGGGTCAATTTTGCATTAATGGTTGATAATAAACACAGAAAAATTATAAGGTAGAATTAATTTTAAACTTCATAATACACACTCATGGCTTTCTACTGTGGGCTGAATAGTCCATGGCAATACCCCTCACATCCCACACTCATGGAAGCACAGAAAAGGTAATTCTGTGATCATACAATTTCATTTTTGTTTTAAAGTAAGTGACAGACACATCTGTTACATATATTGATATGTAATGGAAAATATCTTCATGTCCCTTACTAGGTAGAAATTACTGGTAAAAATGTCAATGAATGTTATTTTCTTACATCAGGGGAGAAAGGTCCTTATCAATTCAATAATAAATAAGGAGATGATGAAGATAAAACATTTATAAGTGGTTTCCAATCTGCAAGACCAGATTCCTTCTGCTTTACAATGTCTAAGGAATGGTCTGAGGATTTCCTATAATAACTTTCGTAACACATAAGTAATTCTAAAATCTAGAAGAGACAGTATGTTGACATTTTGAGGAAGTAAGTGGGATCATTTCAACATGACATCGTTGTGATGAAAAATTGTGAAAATAATGCTAAAAGAGGCAATCAGTTGCATTGAGTAGCAGCATGATTAATACCAATCAACACTGTTTAATAGAAAGCTAGTCTTCTTAGGAAATTTCATATCTTTTTTTGATGATATTACAGGTTCAGTAGATAAAGATAACTTTTGAAAATACCTGCTTTAATTTCTGTATAAATATCTTTCCCTATTATCTCTCTGATGAAGTAACATTGCACAAAATCAACACAGCTTATATATTACAAATTTTAAAGAACTCTGAGAATCTGAAAAATAAATTATTAATGAGGAACCAATACCTAATGGGAATATCTTTGCTGATATTGTAAAGACGTGCATTATAAACAGTCAATAGGACTGAGCAGCAGACTCAAGATACATTTAAACATCTAAATATCTCTGAACAAAGTACTGGACTGCAGTGATAAGTAAAAATATCTCAGGAGTCCTAATAAATAACCAATGGAAAATGGAGTCTTATTATAGCACAGTGGCTCACAGAACTTGCATATTTTGTGAATTCATGGATCTGAATGTGCAATGTAGGAATGGAAAAGTCACATATATCTGCATGTGACGTTGATAATGTTAAAAGAAAGTAATTTGCAGTTCTTGTCACCACACTTCCAAATAGATGTCTATTAAAAGAACAGTATATATTATCACAATAAGGGTGATTAACCTCTGGAATAATTTACAACACACATGGTTATTTTTTCTCTCACCTGAAACCTTAAACTGAAATTAGGTGGACTAAAAATACCAAACTGAACAAGACAGAGAGGAACTTACAAAGAAATTCCAGATGAAAAGTATGAAGTAATTTCAAAAGACCAGTGAACCAGTTTCCTTTTCGCACTGGGAACATATTTCGCCACAGTGATAAATATCATCCATGTTAACCCTTCAGTATGGATAATATAAGGAAATATTCACAGAGGAGCTTTGAGGCTGATATTAATTTTAATGCTTTTTGTTAAATTATTTTGATGCCAGAAATAAAAGAATAAACACATGTTGTGTGGTGTTTACCAATTTTATCTCTGCATTTCAATATTATTCATTAATTCTGTTGTGTTTCAAATGAGACTATGTTCAAACAGTACCTGACATCATCAGGGACTAACTCAGCCTGCAGCCTCACTGAGATATTGAAACCCAAATTGTAAGAAAGATTATAACAATAGGTACAAGCCTAAGTAAGCTCTGTTAGTGAACTGATGTGTACCCTCCACTTTTACCTTCTGAAAATGAGCTAGTTTGGACTACTCCCAGAGCTCCCAGCTACAGCAGATGAATGCACTATAGTAATTTTGGAGTCAAGAGACACTCAGATATGCAAGTTCCCTCTTTATTTAGTTCATCTATATATGAATCAATAGCAGTTGTAAGGTAAGTAAGAGTTAAATTTTTCTCCTGATTGAATGATTCGCTAATAGTTGTGGAATTTGCATGACAATATACACTTGTTACAAAAAGAAATATACGTATTATTTTAGATGAAGGAAGGAACTACAGGGCTGAAAGGAATACTTCAAAAAACATACATTAAAATGTTTTGTTCATTATGCACTGTAATTGCTTCCCTCAAAGCTTGTATGTATTTGGCTGTATACGTGTACACACACACAATTAGGTCTATCCAATTGAAGCGGCTCTTCAAAGCTCCCTTTTGAGTTAGGAGAACTTTCTGGCTGGCATCAGGTAGATCTCTAGCTCTATTCCATTTTGTGCTGCATGTTAGTAAACTGAAAATTTTGTCTAGTGTGGCAGCCTCCTCGGCAAGGCAAACTGATTTGGCCAGCACTCCCCTACAGCCTCCCTCTTCATGGGAGAGGGAGGAGGACAACATGCAATGCTTTTGGCTATCCCAGGAACTTAGGGACTACAGCTGGCCCCAAGCAACCCTTGCCTCCATTTTTTATTGACAGCAATCTTGGAAAAATAAGATGACCCACAGACAGATCAAAACAACTATTTGAACTTGACCATGTAACCTTCTTAAAAACTCTTCTCTAAAAACTGTGTGTTGCAGGTGAAGGTGGCATTGTAATTGAAGAATACAAAGAATTTGAGCAGGTTTTACTCTAGGGTCCCTCAAATGCTAAGAAAAACCCACTTACACACACACAGTAGAGTATATTTCCTTAAAATTATGCAGTATATGTTACAATCTCTTGTTTCATCAGGGACATGGTAAGCATATCATTTCTCCCTTTCCACTTAACATTTCCTGCTCTCATTTCTCATCTACAGAACAGGCTGGAACAAGCACAAAGCATGAAAGGTAAACTGAAATATGCTTCCATGAGGCAATATATTGACCTCTGAGACACCACTCTGGATTCACACTTGCAAATCTGTCTAAAGAATTTCCTCTTTGAAGAGCAGATAGAGCAACCCCCATCTGCAAAAATACTGAGTTAGGAAAGCCTAACATTCAAGCACTGCAATATTTCACTCTACATGATAGAGGAATTACTCAAATTTTAAAAGGTATCACTAACAACTATCAGTTTCAAACCAGCAGAAAAAAGAAATCACAATATTACAAATAACATTTAAAACAATCACTTCTTTTATGTGATGACTGAAAATCTTAAAGAGAAATTATATTCATTGCACATGCCCTAGGTCTGCATTGTGCTTGTGCTTCCCAAATCTCTTAAATTACTAAACAGAAAACAGGTGTTTAAGCTCTTATGGTACATCTGTCATATTCATGCCACATTGTTTTCTTCCACTGAATTTAAGCACTAATGCAAATGTGATCTCAGTTAGTTCAGGTACAGGTGCTTGCAATGGATTAAGAAGTCAGTGTTTCTGGCTAACGTTCAGTATATCATACAAAATTCAGCACTGTAACAGATCACTCTTCTTTTACCTTTCTTTAATAGCATCTCTTTACCAAAAATTAGACCTGTCACTATATACACCAAATATTATTATAAACAGGGAGACTTATGCCATGTCATTTCGCCTGCTTCAGAAACAGCAAGTACTGAATGATGCTGTCTGATAGCTCTTCGATTAAGTGAGTGAAGGTGCAGTAGAGGCTGCTTTTAAAGTTTTTCACTTTTTTATACACTGATCTAGCTTTATTTTATTTTTAAGGTCAAGGGATGCTATTAAATCACTTGACAAATGGCATGACACACGTGCAGGAGGAAACAAGCAGAAAACCTAGGGAGGTACTGCAAAGTTCACAGAATCACAGAATCACAGAATAACCAGGTTGGAAGAGACCCACCGGATCATCGAGTCCAACCGTTCCTATCAAACACTAAACCATATCCCTCAGCACCTTGTCCACCCGTGCCTTAAACACCTCCAGGGAAGGTGACTCAACCACCTCCCTGGGCAGCCTGTTCCAGTGACCAATGACCCTTTCTGTAAAGAATTTTTTCCTAACGTCCAGCCTAAACCTCCCCTGGCGGAGCTTGAGGCCATTCCCTCTTGTCCTGTCCCCTGTCACTTGGGAGAAGAGGCCAGCACCCTCCTCTCTACAACCTCCTTTCAGGTAGTTGTAGAGAGCAATGAGGTCTCCCCTCAGCCTTCTCTTCTCCAGGCTAAACAACCCCAGCTCTCTCAGCCGCTCCTCATAAGGCCTGTTCTCCAGCCCCTTCACCAGCTTTGTTGCTCTTCTCTGGACTCGCTCCAGAACCTCAACATCCTTCTTGTGGTGAGGGGCCCAGAACTGAACACAGTATTCGAGAAGCAGTCTCACCAGTGCTGAGTACAGAGGGAGGATAACCTCCCTGGACCTGCTGGTCACGCCGTTTCTGATACAAGCCAAGATGCCATTGGCCTTCTTGGCCACCTGGGCACACTGCTGGCTCATGTTCAGTCGCTGTCAACCAACACACCCAGGTCCCTCTCCTCCAGGCAGCTTTCTAGACAGACTTCTCCTAGTCTGTAGCACTGCATAGGGTTGTTGTGCCCCAAGTGCAGGACCCGGCATTTGGCCTTGTTAAACCTCATGCCATTGGACTCTGCCCAGCGGTCCAGCCTGTCCAGATCCCTTTGCAGAGCCTCCCTACCCTCCAGCAGATCGACACTTCCACCCAGCTTAGTGTCATCCGCAAACTTGCTAAGGGTGCACTCGATGTCTTCATCCAGGTCATTGATGAAGACATTGAACAGGGCTGGACCCAGCACTGAGTCCTGGGGAACCCCACTTGTCACTGGCCTCCAGCTGGATTTCACACCATTTACCACCACTCTACCTCTAGTTGCACACTAACGTAGAAAATGCACCACACAGTAGAAAATCTATAAAGTTACCCCACAACAGACATGAAGTAAAAGTAATAATTAGAGCACTGTGGACATGATGATAAAGGTAAAAAGGGATAAATTATATCCTTGTTAGAAAAGTCCCCATGTTTATTCATTAGCATATACAATTAGCATTTAAAATTGCTGACAGTGTAAGTGGTAAAATTGTTTATTGCTTCCACTTCTGCAAAAGGTTCAGTTACATATTTTCAGGCAAAATAACAGGTACAAAGGTGATATAGTTTGTTTAAAGGGCAAAGCGTGCCACTGCAAAACTTTTTAGAAGCCCAGGTTTACCAGTCAACTCCAGCAGTACTGACAATGAACTCAGAGGAGACTTTCACTTTGCCTTCATCAAGAGGATAAAGGTATGGTACATGGCCAAGTTGGAAAGAATTAAATTTTCTTTACATCACCTACAAAGGCTAATTCAGAGCAAAGATTTGTTTCCTGATTGATTGGTGTCCCTGAGCATGAATTTTAGATGCTGTTAAAAGAAATAAAAAAGGTAACTTCCAGCGTTTAAACTCACAGAGTTTTCTGTGGTTATAAAATCACCAATAGGAAGTGATTAGCAAGCTGAGGCTGTTATTCCTCTAATGAGAGCCCTGTGTCTGGGGTTTCCATCTCAGTTTCCACTTAGTATAGTTTTATCGTGCCTATGTAATAGGCATTTTTGCTTCCTCCTGCCAATAGTCTGCCATGGTAAACAGGAAAAATGTTCTCATAACTGCACAGCCTGCTCACACATTTTGTATCTGAAAAATTACATCCATTTATGAGCACCATATAATAGTTCTGTAACTCAAGTCTCATGATTTAGGCCCTAGTCTTATGACATTTATGTATTTTCCCAAAGCACCAACTGACAGGAATTACACGTCCCTTACATTTTTAATCTAGTTTCCTAAGAAAAGGAAGGTTTTATGACCACACTGGTCTGTATTTCAATCTATGAAGAGCTTTCTAATAACTTTTGAACCTACAGGCTGATTGAAGTTGAAATTAGATATAAAAGTCTCAAAGATAATTAAGTTCCTAAGAGTATTATGCAAATTACCATCTGGGTCAAGGACAGAAGCTGGAATTGCTGGCCCCTCCATTGGAAACATGGTCATAACGAGGCCCTGAGACACTGCTGCGGAGCTGCCAGCTGGCTGACCAACACACCTCTCCTGGTTACTCAGCATGCACATAGCTTTAGACATGCTGAACTTTGTACAACTGGTGGTTCTGTTCTAGTGGGGATATAATAGGAAGGGAGCTCATGGTATCTTGTTGGGGACAGTTTAGAAAATACAGGACAAAAATCTGTAGGACAAAAGACTTGCATTTGTGCTGCTCAAAAATAATTTTTCCTCCTTTAAAGTAAGACCTATTCACATGGCTAGTGCAGAAAAACCTGCAAATACAAGCCACTACATCTCTAAAGGCTCAAAAATCAATAAAGTGAGTTTAAAGAACAGAAAAATTTTAATCTCAAGACTTCTTTAAGCACCCTCATGATCTTGGGATGACAAGCATCGATAATACTGTAAGACATTACATCAAAAAGATGACAGGGCCAAATCCTTGTTTAAAAGTGGAATACACCTGAGATGCAATGCTCAGAGAAATGCAGAAGGAGAATTTTCCCATAGGGAATATGACCAGGGAGTTGAGGACGGGATCTGACTTCCCCTGGTCTACTATGTCTTGATTCACTGCAAAACACACCGAAAATCAGAAAGATATCTGCCAAACCACTCATAACAGATGAGACATGGATTTGTGATGTTTACATATAACATTTTCATGGAAAAAGTTTGTCATTTTAATGAATTTCTGTCCAAGAGCCTCATAAGGCATTTGTGGAAAGAATGAAGTTCTAAAAACTCATATCCAACTCAAAAAGCCCTACATCTGCACAAAAGAATTGAAGCTATTAAGGGTTAATAGAGAGAAAAGATTAAAATATTACTTCAAAATGTTTCATTCCACCTCATTTTTAAGCTCCTACACTGACATGATACTGCCACTAGCATATTAGGTCTGAACCCTCCACAGCTACTGATACATCATTATAAATAATTGAATACAAGCCTATGGGTCACTGTAGCAGAAAAATAAATTCATGAAAGTGGAAACAGGCTCTTTTTTGTCTAATACATTTTAAAAAAAAATAAAACTACCATATGGATTTCAATTTAGGTAAAATGATTAGAAGATTCCACAGTCGTTCCTTCTCCTCCCCTAATCTTGATCCTTCCTCTCCTGTTCATTTATTCTCTTCAAGTTTTATTCTAGCGGGCAATGAAACTGACCCACAGCACTGCAATCCAGCCTTTCTCTCCTTAACAGCATGTCACAATCAACAAGATACCTCTAAAATTGTAGGAAGTCAGTCTTTTCAACTGAACATCAGAGGCGCTTTGATAGACTCCCTCTGCCCTCACAGTGATACAGCCAGAGCATTTACACTATTGCCTTGAGTACACTGACACTATTTTTACTGCCTTAGGATAAGGAGAGCACAATGTAGGAGAGGAAACATGTATGTGACTCAGGTTAGACAATTCAGGTTCCTCAGCAGGCTGCCCTTAATAAAGGGGAAAACAGGCTTTTTGGTAAGCAAAATTCAGACCATCTCTCTCTACTGAGTAAACAGCTGGGGAAGACTAGCTTGTGCATCAGTGCTTAGTACTGTAAGTTAAGGATGAAAGAATTGCCCCAAGTGTTACAATGAAGCTCTGTTTACCTTTTTCATCTGGCCGATAAGTGCACACTTCTAATCACAGCTCATATTTCT
Organism: Phaenicophaeus curvirostris; assembly: GCF_032191515.1. Classification (NCBI taxonomy): domain Eukaryota; kingdom Metazoa; phylum Chordata; class Aves; order Cuculiformes; family Cuculidae; genus Phaenicophaeus; species Phaenicophaeus curvirostris. The sequence goes on along the minus strand of NC_091397.1, from coordinate 15,036,579 downwards.
ACAGCACAAAAGCTCTTCTTTCAAAAAGAATATAGTCATTCTGATTTGCACCCTGGATCTACCTTGTCAGAAAAACAAAGTGTAAAAATATGACTATAAGGGGCTGAAACCTTTGTAATTTCTCAGATTCTCCTATCCTTTAGGGGAGCACAAATTTAGGCTCAAAGAAAGTAACAGTGAAGTGATTCAGGTCAGTTGTGAAAAATTGTGAGATATAACTGAGGGATGCCACTGTAGTAAAAATTAGCAGCAGTTTAGCATTTAATTAGTTGTTAACAAAATATCATCACTGAAACTGTCACAGGAAAACACCACTCTAATTTCAACTATGGACCAGGAAGGTCTTCATACATACAAATCAAGTGAAGGAAGGATAGGCAAGTGAGAAAGAGAAAAATAAACTAATTTAAAATGCAAGTATCTGGAGGGTTTCAGTAGCTGATGGATAAACTCCAAAACAACAAAATGCACTAGGTTTACTTAGAAACCCATTATTAAGAGCTTACTATTAAGAACACAGCTAGGAAATGATGAGGCTCTCATTTTTTTTTTCATATTGATAGTTGTGGTAAAACATCCTAAAATATCTTTTGCTCAACAGAGACAGCTCCTAAACAGAACTTTGGTCTTGGTGGTAGCATGGCTTCAACTTTGATGCACTCCAGTGTACCACGTTACTGTTTTATTCCAAAAGAGTAAATATAGCTTATTTCCTAAATCAGCTGACAATTGTTAAGTGAAAACAAAGCACTTTTCTAGCTCATCATTTACAGAATAGGAAGTGTTGAATATAAAGAAATGGGCAGTTAAAGATACCATAAATCTACTACCTCCATAGTAAACACATGGTTTTGATACAGTTTTCTATTCTGTTATTCCAGTTTTACACCAATACGCTCCATGGAGAAAGATCAAACCAATAAAGTCAACTGATAACAGCAACAGCAGAGTTGGGCCCAAATTTATCAACAACAAAATTGTTAATAACTCTGCTTAATTACAACCTGTTCTATCCAATACAGAATATGCATGAGTTTTCAAGGAGATTTAATTATTTAGAAAGTTGAAAGATGTGATAAGCTATTTTTGAGATAGGAGGAGACAAAGAAAGAGACAAAAGTCAACATTTCAAAGTGGTAATTTTTTAATGATCTGTACTCAAAAGCTGTCAGAAAATATTCTCTCTGATACAATGAAGCAAATTCAGTCTTCAAGTCAACGTAATAGTGGAAAAAATAGGCTTGGTAATAAAAGGAATTGTTTTATTGACTGCAGAAGAATAATCACTCCATAGAAACATGGCATGAGCAATAGGAACAAACAAAAATTACTTTGGACACTGACTAGTGGAGAGAAAGGAGGAATTAAATCAGAGACAAAAGCTAACTTTTAAAATCAGGCTCTACAAAAAATGAGGAGTTTGCAGACAACAAACATGGAGCAGTTATCAAACTTTTAAAATAAATTATCAATGCAAAGAAGCTTATGGTCTTCTTGGAAAAGAGACAATATTCTTGCAGAATATTATATTTAGAAATATATTCTTAGTTTCTTCTGTTATATTCACCCACACCTTAGTATTTATATGGAAACATATCCATGCATGATCTATAAAGAGTTGCAGATATGCCATAGTGACACCTTTCTATACCTCCAAAGTCATAGAATCATAGAATCACTAGGTTGGAAAGGACCCACTGGATCATTGAGTCCAACCATTCCCATCAGTCATTAAACCATGCCCCTCAGCACCTCATCCACCCGTCTTTTAAACACTTCCAGGGAAGGTGACTCAACCACCTCCCTGGGCAGCCTGTTCCAGTGCCCAATGACCCTTTCATGCTTAGTCAAACAACCTGAGGGACCATCAAAACCTTCAGCTAAAATCTTATTTATTTTATCAGAAAGAAAAAGATTTTCTCAGCTTTACTAAGGCTCACTGGACTCTTTTCCTTCTAAACAGGCTGTATTTCATGTTCTCAATCCCAGAATACAACAGAAAAATGCCAGCTGGCTTCCAAAATGCCAGCTTTACAGGGACTGTGCTCAGCTAAGCTGACTAGTGTCTGTACACTGTAGAACCCTGGGGGATATAAGCAAACTTTCATTAACAAGAATTTTAGTTAAGTCGTGTTCTCTAAAGTAAGGATATAATGTGCATTGCATCTCTTGCACAAACAGATATTGTCTAAGCTACTTAGATGTTGACACTTCAACTGAATACTGATTATTATTAGAATATGCTAATTGCATGTCATTTATGAATAGCATACCATGCTAATCGGTCAAGAGACTGGTTCATGTTACATCCAGTTAGTAAAGGGGAAGAAGACCGTTGCTGAAACAAGCCATGAGTCTCTGGTCTTGTACTTCCAAAACACAACATGAAGGAGTCATCTGCAGCTGCCTTTACACTACATGACCACCAAACATAATGAGCTCTTTTACCTTTTTCAATACCACCAGACAACATTTCAGATGTAAGCAACGGTCTGAGACTGTCCCCCAGAAGCTTCCTTCTATTGAATACGGCAGAATTAGTTAGAATCATAGAATAGTTTTGGTTGGAAGGGACCTTAAAGATCATATAGTTCCAACCCCCCTGCCATGGGCAAGGACACCTTCTGCTAGATCAGGTTGTTCAGATCCTCACCCGACCTGGCTTAGAACATCACCAGGGATGGGGCATCCGCAGCTTCTCTGGGTAACCTGTTCCAGTGCCTCACCACCCTCTCAGTAATAAATAATATCGAACCTAAATCTACCTGCTTTCAGTTTAAAACTGTTACCCTTCATCCTATCTAAACAGAGATTACAAAAAGTGGCTATAAACAATAGATAGCTCCAAACTTGAGCACACCACGCTTGCTGTGAATAAAATGAAAAAATGAATAAAATGAAAAAAGGAAAAAAATTAAATCCTCAAATACTGAATAAGGTGCAAAATACAAAAATATTCCTGGAAATATAAGCAATGAGCAAGGTTCAATAACCAGGCATACATCTACAGCTGTCACACAAACCTGCGTTTTCTCACAACAAAACTAGACTTTCTATAAAAATTATATTCAACCTTATCAACTCAGACAGATTTGTATTAAGTACAGATTTATCTTCTAGCCAGTTATCCAACACTAACATGTCATAGCTCATAAATTAAGACAGTTTCATGCGAGTTCAAACCTGAAAGCTTAAGCCTGTGGTGAGTACCAATAAAGACATTATAATTATACTTGCCTTGTATAACCTGAAAACATAAATTTATCATCTAATTTCAAGACCTGGTTTTAATGCAAACCTCTTCATTTGACATGTATATGAATTTTTAGTTCATACTTCCTTGTACCCTGTGAACTAAATCCATCAAATTCATTGCAAAATGAAAATTCCAGTGGTTTATAGAAGTACATTATTAACTATATACAATTTAAAAAAAAATCTATTTCCAGCTTCATTTTAATGTAACAGTATGAATTCTTTCCTTACAAAAATACCAAGCTTGCCATTGTTTTCATGCATCACAAGAATAGAATTCAAACACTAAATTGGGAAATAAAAAAAATGTAGGTCCCTAATTCTGACTTAATTATCTGGAGCTGAATTCCATAATAATGGCTACAAACAGACTTTTAAAAAAATTAACAAAAGGGTCATATCATATAAAATATTGGCATACCTACTTAGGTACGCAGCTTTACTTAGGATAAAAATTCTTAAAAACAAAGATCGCCTAATATGCCAGCTAAAACTTTTATCACTGCTAAATTTGAAAGCTATCCTTCTGTAGTACACTGGAGATGGAAAGACAGATGTTTTAAATCTGCAGAGCCTCAATACCACTGTGCTCTGAAGACAGCAGGCAACAGAATGGAAGGAAGGAAGTATCTTGATAAAAAAAAAATCCCAGGAGTTAACCTGCTTGATCTTCCACACATACCAACTAGATTTTACAGTGCTTCAACAGTTCCTCCACAGTCAGAGGTGCTCGCTATTGTACTTCTGCATGTGGCAGTCCTACCAGCATATCATCATGATCTCCTCTCTTTTGTTCCAGTGTTAGAACTCTTTAAAAATAGACTTTTCTAAATACACTTCCTGAATAGTTCACTTCCGTTGGAAGTTGAACTAAATAGGCTAAAAGTGATCACCTTTACTATCTATACCCATTAGACAGACTATCTGGTGATGGAGATAATCACCTCCAAAACCAGATATTGTTAAAACAGACAAGTTAAAAAACCCTATTTATTATATATATGAACACATCTTATTAAGCTATTTTTCTCATAAGGCAGAAGATATAGGACTGTTTCCCATCCCAAGTTTTTCAAAGCTGTTCTTCTCAAAGGATATTGAGTGAAAATAGAAAGACCATTAACTGAATTGAATGCAAAATATCCAGTTGATTTAAACCAGGTCAGGATTCTCTTTAATAATTTTAGCTAGATATAAGAAGGCAAAAGTTCAGATGAAAAGCATTGTCACAGACAAAAACAAAAGAGCTGTTATTTCTGCAGAAGGAGGGGCAACAGCACACAGACTGTCAGACACCAAGTAAGAGCAGCAAATATATCTAAAGTCTGACCCCTCTCTTGCTCCTATAGAAACCTTGATCCCAAATCAAGCCACTGACAGACCTTAATCACCCACTTGAAATGAGCAAAGATTTATTCTAATATTCACATTGTTATTGCTTCTATCTGTCTCATCTAAAACATAATTTAAAGTATGGTCATCAGTCACAGACTCCTAGCAGGAAAATACACACCACCATAACATTCCTTCCAAGACATCTTCTGGGAGGTCATTCAGAGCCAATCGTTTAGTCAGCTGTAGAAATTAACATCAAATAAAAAATATTTTTACACCCTAAAGCAAAACGACCCCTTCATTTCTAATTGTCTGGATAACAGAATTACCTGCTACAAGTTATTGAGCTGGCAGATCTCTCACTGGCTCAGACAGCAAATAAGGCACTCATCATCTAATAGGATAAGGTTCAAAAGCAGTATTTCTACAACACTTACATTTGAAGATCAAGGCTCAGAAATTAAGGACATGATGTTCTCCATATGCACAGTACTTAATGACTTAAAAATAAACATATGTACAAGTGTTTCTGTAATTGGGTCCTCAGACTGTAGTGCTGTCTCTTTATTATTTGACTCTTTAAAAATCTTATATTAGCAACAACCTCTAAGGAAGCTTCTTAAGGAATGTTTCCAGCAAAATACAGTCCTAAAATCTGAACTTTCCTACCTTGAAGACATACAGCTTTTTTGATAGGAAAAAAACCCTCAAAAATACGTCCCATATGAATCCAAAGGGAAAACTGTTGGATGTCTTGCAGTATCGTGGAAACGGATGAGAATTCAGAAACAATGACTATGATCTCATTAAATAGAAAACTGGCTGTTTATGATTATACATTCATTGTCTAATTTGGGAGAAATGCAAGAAATAAAACAAAGAATGTATATTAAGCCAAACATTAAATCCAGGCCATATCAAGAATGTGACATCCTTTGGTTAATTATACACAGAAACTCTTACCCAGGTACTTCCAGGGCATGCCATGCTATATCCCAAAGAGTAGCCACAGGACTCTCTGCAGGACAAAGACTTATTTTAGTGTTAATCTACAGTCATTTGATCTATCTGGGCACAGAAACTTTTCAGGTTTCCTTGTTAAGCCTATCAAGGGCATCTGAGAGAAGAGTTCATACTGGCGTAGTTAAAAGAAACAAAACATATCATGAACATGAATGAAATTATATCACACTCTTTATTCTAACGATTTTTCATGATGACAGATGGCTCCATAACCTTATGCCTCAGTCCAAGTGCAAATTACTTTCAAAGGATCTATTGACATGCACATAGACACTGCACAAATACTGCTTTAGACTCACAAAAAATATTTACAGGCATATTAAACATGTAAATATGAATATAATGAGAGAGTAATGAATATTTCAGGAATTTAATATCCACTGCAAACGAATTAATGATTTCACCTTTTGTCCTATAATGTTTCAAATCTCTATCTAAGTTCTGGCATCACACTATCCTTTCAAATTAACTGTAATTTTCCACTACTACGCTCACTATGAATGAACAAACATACAAAGGAATTACAAATGTGCTGACACATTCAGAAAAAAACCCACAACTGTTTCCTCATATGGAAAAAGCTCTTTTTTTCCTCCATTTTGCATATAATTTAATTTCCAAAGTGGAAATCCTGGTATGTTTGCAGTATTGAACTGAAAACTTCTAAGAAAAAAATAATCTGAAATAGAGAATTAGTGTGTTTATGAGGATAGCAAAGTAGTGTCCAGCACAAGAGTTTTATCACAATGGGATGATGTATATCCCTACCTTCCCCCAAAAAGTCTAAAAAACAACGCAGATCTTCAGATAATCAAAGTGCTTTAAACCACTAGCCAATTGATTTTTCTCCTTGTAAACGTAGCTCAATTGAAATGTTCAGAATAAATCATGTGTTAAAATTATCTTCTAAAGTAAGAGCTGAGTGCATATTGATTAATAATTATTTGTACTGAGGGACTGAATTAAAGCAATACCATCAACTACATCAAAAATCTGTAAGATCAATCATGATGGAATCTACTATTGAAAGATTCACTGTAATTTTCCCAGTATTTCAGAAGCACTTATTGAACGGCCTTCCAGAGAGACCTTGGCTTCCTGCTTCTAGAGCTGCAGAAATTTGTATTAAATAGAAATTACTACTAGGTGTTTAAATTACATAATACAGCTCTCACTCTAAATTACATGGGAGGTCTACAAGAAGATCAAATGTTTTCCACATCAAGTATGAAGCATAAGGGGGCACTTTTGCCAAGGAAGTTTAGTTAATATTTCATACTTATGCTCACACAGCAAAAGAAATGCAAACAGCCTAAACTAATGACCAGAGTTCATGATTTACACAGAGCCACCTATCCAAAGATGGGTTATACTCAGGATAGATTAACTCTGTTTTACACACTAATGAGTCCTACTTGCTGAATTTGTCTGGGCAGCACAATAAAAATGGTAATTCTACAAAAGAATTACAATTTAGTTTGCATGGTTATAAACAGCACAGAGATACTTAATCGCTTGCAGTACCGCAGGCATTACTCAGGCCTGGTATCTTATTGAAAATCAAAGAGAATTTTCCTTTCTCATGAGGTGTAGCACCATTAGAGCTGGGTGGGGATTCTGCTGGCTATAGAGTCAGGTTTTATGCAGGTCTGAACTACAAATGTTTCTGTGGTTCTGGTTTTCATGGTTTCTTTTCCACTAATTTCCAGGTTTATTTACTGCAGAAGCGTTTAATGCACAGACAGATAGACAGACAACTGGTCATGAAGTCTGGTAGAATTTAGTCCACACATTGGTGGAAGATATTCAAAATGGCACAGTGATCTGTTAGTTATTTTCTAGATTTTTTTCTTTTTCTTTTTTTTTCTTTCTTAGGTTGGCTGGTATGGGACCAACCCCCACACATACTACCAGACCTTCAGAAGATAACAAAATTTCTATGCACCTCCCCTGAAATGCACAGAAAACATTTTATGACCTGGAACAATAACACTTCTAGCTGAAACGTCGACTTTAAATTTAAACATTCCCTATATAAATAAGATGCACAGCTCTGTCTAAGCATCTTAATTTTATGCATTTTTACACTTCTAAGCAACCTAGTAGTGAGGCCTGCTTATTTGCATTCATTTACATACAATTTACAGGAAAAGCTGAAAAAAGGTAGTAAGAAAATCCATCATTTTGACTTTAAATGAAAATATTATTTCAGTAAAAAACATTTTGAATGGTTATTTTCTTAATTTATTTAGGAATTGAATTTAATAGCTTCATAAGTATTGAATGGAGCTTCTCAGAATTGACAATTTTTTTTACCTAGTAGGTTTAAAACAAAAATAATCCAGCAATTTTTTGACGTACACAGATGGGAAAAAGAACATTTGTTCTTCCCCACCCCCCATCCCCAAGAGAATTTAGTTTCCTGGCGAAGTAAATCACCAACCTGATATGTTCTGGCTCCTCTCCAAATTTATATTTTCTAATTTTAATAGGCCTCAATCCTTGTCAGGTAATGTGGGGTAACAGGTCTGTTACTGAAAAAATGGTGTAATGCATATTTACAAATTCAAGAGTTTATGCTACCATTTTTAGGTCCTGTGCTATCTATGGATTATTTCTTAGACTTTAAAATGTGTTCAAATAAACTTGCAGTAGTTTTACACCTACATTCAGCATATTTTCTTACTCTTTTAAAGCTATGATTTCCATATGTAGTTCTAGTCCTGGCTGCCAGCTATATCTCTAATTACCTGGTACTAATCATACCTAGTCGCAGAATGAAGATGGCCAATGGCTTCTCATTTCTTAGAGACTGCACATAGTTTAACTCTCTCAGGGTATTTCTTCATCACATATAACTTCTCTCCCATTACCTCCCCATGCCTTCATAACACATAGAATCAGGAACTTCTTAAAAAAGGCAAAGAAAGATGTAAAACGCAGAACAGATGCTGCGCTACAGCTGAACTTTCTAAGGAAGCACATTGGGAAATTCTACAATGCAGAAGTGGTCTCAGGAAAGCATCGTGGGTGTGTTTAGCTGAAACATGCACCAATCCTACTGTCTGCCACGGTGATAATTTTATCCGGCTTTCATCATATCATTGGTGTCAGTAACTCGCAGCAGAGTATCAGGGATAGCTTACGCCCGAAAGACTTCAACACAGCGCAAGGAAAGCCAGCAGAAGCATATGCTTTGTGCAGCCCCTGGTGACCCCATCCCTGCGATGGCCAGGAGAGGATAAGACCTCCAGATCTGAGCTGCTGCCTCTGCAGTGGGACTAGGGGACACTCCTTTCTCTGAAGGATATATGCGGTGGAGGTAAAAGTCCAGGGTTACTGTGGATGCAGCCAGTCTCCTAAAAGCAGGGCTGCTCTGCATTAATGGTAAAAGGGAACACACACTTTATTCACTCTGCTTCGACTAAGCCAAAACATATGAGTGGTAAGAAAGAAAATGTGTGTTTTCAGGCTTTCATGACCATTTTATGGGGTGTTTTTCTGACTTTTTCACGTGTGTGCTTTTCTATACAGCCTCCATATTCCTGTGCAATTCAAGATATGCATTTCCTAAATTTTACTTAAGTTTTTTCAACTGCTAAATATTTTGAAAAACAATTTTTTGTGCTGATTTGCACCAAGTCAGTAGCACATTGCTTTTTAATACATTGTCTTTGCAGTATAACACTTTAAACTGCAAGATTGTAGACTTTCAAACTCACAACTCTCCTCTACTATATAGTTTTAATCTGGTTGAAATTTTGAAAAAAGGAGATTTTACTCTTGCAAATTAAAAGATAGCACAAATCCATTAATTTTCATAATCAGATTAAGTTGTTGTAATAAAACTTTCAGTGACTCAAGGGAAAGATTGCTTAAGACAGCAAAGAGTAATTAAGCAAAACTCTTGTTCTGTATCATTAAAGAAAATGCTAAAAGTAATTTGAGTCTAGGGAGCAGTGCTTTAAACCTTCCCTAACCCTAGCCTTAACCCGCAACCTAACTTTGTAGTGTAAGCACATTTTGTCAACAGCAGCCCAGAGGCCTCATGAAATTAATTAAGTATGCTATCTCTTTACAATGGAAACAAACCCCGTCCACACGCTGCTCACATTTCTGGCACGATAGGCATTTGTTACTGAAGTCACCAGTGTCAGGAGCCGGGAAGTACAAGACTGAGCAATCTTTCACCTCTTTTGTCTTCCTACCACTTTCAGACTCACCCGTTAATTATGGTACTCCATAGGTATCAGTCTTAAAAAGCAGGTATGTCTCCTGCTGCAAAATGTATTTTTCTGATGGTTCTTATTACGAGAAAGAAAAATCATACCAAAATGCCAAAGGAAATTCTTTGTCCTTAAAGTCCTTTCACTCTCTTTTAGAAAAACTATGAGTCACAAGTAGGAGAACTGCAAGGAGGCAAGGATACATTTGCTTTGCCATCATGTGGCAGCTGTCAACTCTTCCATGCCAATGACAGACACACGAAACTGCATGAGAATTTGGAAACACAATACAGCATTTAAAAAAAAAGAAAAAGAAAAAAAAAAGGAAACAAAAGAAAAAAGAAGCGAGAAGCCAGGAAAAAGTTAGTCCATGCTGCAGCAGCCTCCACAGAGCAACTAGGCTCTGTCATTATGTTGAAGTTAATGGTAAGATAGCAAATAAGCCTGTGGTCTTGCCAGAGCTGAGGCTCTCAGCTCGAGAGCCATGCTTTATGGGCAGATGCTCCATGCAACCTCCCAGAGATCTAAGGCTCTTGTGCCAATTATGCCATGGATCGTCTAGCTGTACACATTTATCAATAACATCAGAAGTCTAGCAAAAAGCCAAGAGACACCCCACCCCCACCCAAATCTTATTATTCACCCAGCAGCCGTAAGAACACTGGCTCTTCTATAGCCTTCTACATAATCATAATTCTTACTTAGATTACAGGGTCCTGAGACCCCAACTTGGTTTGTTTTATAACTAGGCAGACTAATTTCCCCTTGCCTAAACATGAAATGCAGATTTTTAAAAGAAAATGAGCAGAAGACACTAAAACCCCCACAAGAAAAGTCATTCAGCATAGCTCAATTTACTGTCATCTTGCTCTATAAATAAACTGCATTTGTTCTTAGAAGTTAAGATTCAGTAAAAAAATATGGACTAGGTTCCTCAAAAGTTACAATAGTCTCTGGTTTTATAAGGAAGAAATACTTTTGCATAAAGAAATGCTGTTCACTAATTTTAAAGTGTAACTTAACAATGGAAAACACAATAACATTTATTCTATGGATAAATGAATTTTGACAACTTGTCTGCACTCATGCAGAACCATAACAGAATCCTAGATCTCCACATAATAAACAGTATGTTATTTATGTAGGATAATCGCATGATTGATAGAGCATCAGTGAGAATAGCTGCAGTACCAAAATACACACGTTAGCTTATTTCCTTTTAATAGACATGACCATCACATTGGTAAAAAAATGCAAGCCATTATCCTACCTCTGAAATGTCACTTTTGGATTTTATTTTCAATGTGACTATACTCTAGCCAAAACAAGAGGAGTTTCAAGTTGATATTTTATGTCCAGTGGTCAAGCAAACACTTTAAATTTTATGCCAGCCATTAAAGTGTGCCTAGATTTTTTGGCTACTGTGATAGTTGAACTTAGGACCTTCACAGTGAGTCACCACAGTCACACTATTATTGAGATATTATACTCTGCAAGTACAAAGATGGGAAATTTTCCAGATTGTCTGCCAAGATTCACTACACCTACAATACAGAAAGTGTCATAAATAGAATTTGCCACAGCAAGCCTTGCAATAACTGCCAGAGAAACGCAACAGACCTCCTGCAGTCTGATTTAACATAAACAAGCCAAGACACGGAAAAAGTAAAAACAGTGCCCTGCAGTCACTGCTTAATAGCTTTTCAAATTGAGCATGGAGAAGACTGACGTATTGAGAATGCCTGCCTATCCAGTGTATGAAGATGACTTATGTGCTGTGGCTTCTGCCACATCACAGGGAACCTTCCATTCCTGCTTGGAAGATTGCAAATGTATGTTCAGAAAGAGCTGAATTTAGAGTCTGCTGTGCGCGTATATGTGAATATTTGCTTTTATTGCTTCTCCACCCTAAAATAGCAAAACAAACCCCTTGCATGTTAAAACATATGGTTTGGGCACGGAATCAGTAAATGCAAAGCTCTTATTTCCTCATTGAGTGTCACTTTATAACTGCTTGTGCAATCCAGCTTGCAGATCTTCCAGAGACTATTTTACAAAATAAGTTTTCCTCAGAAAAACACAAGAACCAAAAAGTTTTCTTATAGCTTATCTCACTTTTATTCATAGAATTTTGTTTTACTTTAAAGAATAAAAAGAATTAACTATAAATAAACGAATGGTTTGAAAAACTTCTCATCCTCCTACAGGTCATCCTTTAAAGATGAAAATGTTAAAATAAGTTTAGGAGAAAAAAATAATAAACAATTACTGTAATTGGTTTTACTCTATTGTAATGAACATTACCAATGGTATCACTTGCAAGGACAGTGACATGATTACAGACTGCATATAAGTCTGCCTGTAATTTCTACTTTATAAGATTCAGACTGCAATTATGGTACATTCCAGAATATTGAAGAATTCAGTAGAACAAAGGAATAACAAAATTATGTCATTAGCAGCTGCATTTAAAAGGTGTCACTACCTTTAAAACAAAACATTGGTCAATTAGTTGGAAAGAGCAAACTTTTATTTTTCTTCCTTTTCACCTTCTACAAAGAAATACCATCCTGGGAAAGGTCATGGTGCATTACGGAGAAATTAGGGAAATAGGGTGCAGTGAACTTAGTGCTACTTTTTTGTGGCAAAGTACAAACCCCTGTATCTACAAAAAAAAAGTGTAAAGAAATGGTTAATCAACAAAGAAGTGAAATTGTAAATGACTCGATCATGAAAGCTCCAGGTGCAAAGTTACCATGAACGGACTGTCATATGTGCTAGTCTTCCATGTATGTCAGAATGGTTTGAAAACACCAAATTGCCCACTGGAGAAACAATTCAGTTTCAACTGGAAAAATAATTAGATTTTTTTTAAAAATATATATAGCTTAAAAGTTACAGAATGCCTTGAGTACAGGTTTAAAAACAAACATAAAATAAAATAAAATGTTTACTTAAGACAGGAAAAATGGCCAATGGATTTCAACTGTGATATATAACAAAACGGTGATCTATCAAAACATATGGGAGAGATCCTAACTGAGGAGAAAGGGAAAGGTTTTAATTCAATGTAAAACTGTGGTCACATGAAACTAACAAGAAGAAAATGTAAAGTATTTTAGAGATCTCTTTTCAGTATTTAGGAAATTATAAATTCATTTTAGACTTACTTTGATAAAATCCAGTGATTTATTAAAGTAGTGTTTACCTTTCTATAATACATTCCTTTGAATGTTGAGAGCCCTGACACCATTTGGGAGTTTTTCATCTGCAAAATCTCAGAAAGATTTCATTCCCTACATACTGAGCTAGGAAAACAACATTAGAAAACAGAAAATAACAGTGTAATGTAATGGGATTTTTTTTGTTACTATCTTGAAATTACACCAATGTAGATAATTCTGATGTGAACAAAGAAAGTGCATCAACCCCACAGCATATGTGAGCTATTAATCACACTGTTACAGGTACTTCATGTGCAGCTGAAGATGTTATGGCTTCTGGATCTTACACGGACACCAGGGAACTTAGGAACTAAGGAAAAAAAATGTGGCATAAAATGTAGTCTACCAGGCTGAACTGGTAGTATTCTGTTGATACACAACTGGGTGAAAGCTTATCTGACAGCATTTGCAAACCATTTCTATTCTTTACTAATTCGTGTGGGGTTTATACTGTCTTTTGCTGGATTTTAATGGTTTGATATGTCTTACTTTATATTTTACTGTGTAAGAGTTCATTTTGTTATATCAACATCACCAAAGAGACACGTGCAGAGAGAGAGATGTCTGTAGTCACAAGCATATACAAGTCAACAACCATATGATTTATTTTGTCTGAATGTCCTTATTCCTAGCTCTCATTTTAAACAAAGTAAAAATTAATGCAACTATTCTGCATGTATCATGAGTTCATTTTCAGTGGGAATTTAGCATTTAAACATGGTATACAGTTTTCTGAGCTTTTGTGGAAAAAGAGTCAAATTACAATCAATAGTGCTATGTGATAAAGCTGTACTGGTCCTTAAAAACACAGCGGGGGGTTGATGTCTTCAGACACTGATTTGTACACCTTCCCATCATTTTCCTATAGTCCCTTCTTACTGTATGGCTATGCCAGAAGATGTACAGATACACTAAAGAGTGCTCATAGTTAAGTATATATGTACTGCAATCAACTCGCTTCTAATTTTAACAGTTCAAAACAATATCTACTTTAGTTATTATTCATTTGCTTGTTGTTTTTCTTCCCAGGGCAAAAGGTTATCTACTTTAAAGGTATTACTTTCATCTACTTTTAGGCTAAAAATGTTAGAACTGTTTCTTAAAAACCAGAAGCCACCCCAGGGTTGTACACCGTATTGTACGTCATATTGCAAGCTGAGCCTCTCAAGCAATCAGCAGCACTGGCCTCCCGCACTATATGCTTATTTCCCCTGTAACAATAGGCACAATTAAGTCAAAGCAAACCCGATTAATCCTGCTCCAGGCTAACCCCTGCATGCTCACTGGTTTTCTTGATTAACTGTACAGGACTGACAGACAGGAAGGTGTCAGGAAAACCCCAAAGAATTAGCAAGCCTGCAAGGAGACTCTGCAGGAGGGAGAAGGTGCAAGAAAGAAAGAGCAGAAGGTGGCAGTTTAAAACACTTATTAAAGGAGTTAACAAAATAAAAGGATGTAATTTAAATCACTAAATGACAGAATCCTATTGTGAAGAGGCAGTGCAGTGTCTGAAAGTGGATACTCCCCGTAAAGATCACACATGTACCTGCACAATAGAATTAGATTAGGATGGAATTATAAATCTCTGTGACATCGGACTTCATGGATTCAGACTACTTGCAATAATTGGAACAGGTTTTGTATTGATAGTTAAAATCTCAAGCAATAAAAAGTATTTATTAGTGCCCACCTGATGGTATTACTCTAGTATTACCCATATACAAAAGCCAACGATAACATCAATCAGCAACTCATTAAAATAAAACTAAAAATATGCCAGCAAAATGCTAAAACATATTTGAAATATGTTCTGTTAGCTTTCCAATATTCCTGTATTCAGTTATAGCACCCAGGTATGAGCCAATATAAAAAAGCTCAGATGTTGTAGTAATTTTAGCATAGGGCAATGTTAATTACAGCATGTCAAGCTATTTAAAAATTAAATTAATAAAAATAGGCTTAGTTTCATTTTTGTTGCATACCAGTTAGAACTCCTACTTCTGTTTATCACAGCCGGCTGCTGTATCATTTTGGACTTTTATAGCATTGTGCTCTTTGTGGAAGGAGTACCCTCCCCTACTCTAACGGCAGTAGACTGCTGATAGATTGTTCAAAGATAAAAATATGTACCACCAAGCCCCAAAAAATTCATGATAAATGAACTCAAATGTCACCATTAAAATATTTCCTTTTATCAGTTTCACAGCACAGATCTCCCATTGCAATGACAGAACTGACTTAACTTTGCTAATACTTCTATGGGAAAACTGAATTTCTTTTTGAAGGTTGAATTTAAGACAGTGGCAATGTGTGTGGCATAAAACTGAGATAGTCACCTGTAACGTGGCTTAAAAGATAACCCCTGGAGAAAAAATCTTCCGCATGACTCTCTTCCAGAGGAAAAGAAAAAAAGAAGAGGTTGAGTTCATCACAGGCAGCACCCTGAAACAATTCTCTCCAGGCTTCTTTAAATGTGAAAGGCATCATTTTGCTTTCAACTGGTTCTCTTAACAGTCTCTGAGAGAGATGAAAAAATAACATGGCATAAGAGAGAAATGCTTATGGAGAAAACAAAAGACTAAATGAGAAATTCAAGGGTACCAGATTTCTTTCCTCTTTGCCACTGTTATTCAATGCCATGTTCCCAGATAGCAAGGAAAAAAAATACCAAATAATTCCTTTAATGCAGCACCAGAATCAATATGACCATGAACATTTTGTTAGTTTATTATGAGTAGTTTCTATAACATTTCATGCTTTTCTCCCTCCTGTCTATTTTCTATTCAAATATCCAGGTGATGCTTAGGAACTTTTAACAAAGGACTGATAGGAAGGGAAGACTAACAAACAATGTGTGTTTATAATGAGAAACGAACTGCTACCTGCAGAGAATAATACAGGATGATCTCTCTTTGGAGAGGGGGAATAAAATATCAACAGCATAAATGGAACACTGTCAAATTTATAAGCAGCAATTTAGACAGCAAATACATTGCTTGGGTTTCAGCAGTCTTAAACACTGTGAGCGGCTTAACCTTATCTCCCAGTGCCACTGCCTTCCTGGAGTAATTGATGCTCGGAGTCCCCCAATTTCACATAAACCAGGCCACTGTGTTATTGTATACAGCAATCTAACTGCTAGCAGAGACAGGAAACGGCGCTGAACCCAGATCAATAGACATGTCAACAGTAAGCTGCTTAATCTAATTCTGCCTATCTCATCTTGGAGCACAGAGTTTGCAATTTTACTGCTAGGTCCCTCTGGCAGGAAATGGTTTGGAAAGTTTAGTCTTAAGAAGTTTAAGCGATATGCTTATCCTTCAGGCTCTCAAATGTTTATTCAGCAGAATAGCTGCTTTAAATGTTTTATAAATGGTAGCAATGTAAACAAGGCACTCCTGAATTCCTTCCCATATGAAAGCTATAATGGTGATTTCCTCACAGTGGACAAGGAGCTTAACGCAACAGCCAATTACGCTTAAAGGTAAATTGCATTTGTACAGATGTACCAAACTAAAATAAACTTTGAAGATGAGAATAATTTTCCCAACATCCCCTCCTCTACTCAGATGATATTCCCACATGGAAACACTTCTCTTTTTTTTTGGCAATTATGTTGCTCCCTCCTCTCTCTTGTTTTTTCTCTTTTTCAACGTACCTGAAAATTACATGTTTCTTTGCAAGTAAATCCAGTATCTAGGCTGGTGCAACACAATCTCTGACAATAAATTAAGATCTGGTAATAAGAAACCCTGACAGAGGCTCTCCTTCAGAAAGCATGAGGGAAGAAATTAAACAGATGACATTTTTTCTCATCTCCCTACTACACTGACAGCACATCTACGTTCCCTTTTGAAGGAAAAAAACCCAGGAATGCAGAGTTTTGCCCCACATGTCAGAGCTACACACCATGGGGAAGCCTCAGCAATGTGCCTGGGCAGATGGCAGTGCTCCTGTCACAGCCAAAACACAGGCTGGTCTCCCTATCGTCCTGTGAGCCCACTCCAGCCACACACCTGTCACAGGGCTATCAACAACTTCACAGCAAAACCAGACATATACATATATATGTAGTTCACAATTCACTGGTGTCTGCTCCATGTCCCAAATCACTCAGAGTTTTCAATTTCATGTGAACTACAATGAAGTTGTGGCGCAGCCCCAGGGGTTTTTTTTTGTGCCACACAATTCAAGGGGCAGTGGCCGTTGCCAGCAGAGGGGAAATGAAGGTTCCCAGTTAACTTTGGAATCACGGCTGATGGCTTCCAACCATGACAGACCTTTAAACTACTTTGACAGTCTATTTGTCACTGGAAAACAAGTGCAAACTTGCTTTGAGAGGAAAGATGGTCTTTCACTCAAAGTGCTGGAGCGGGAAACGGAGAACACAGATTCTTTCCTCAACTATGCCACAAAGTGTCAAGGCACTTGTGCCAGCCAGTTTTTAAGTGCTTCAACTCCCCATGCATAAAATCAAACTTCCCAGACTGCAATGGAGTGCTGAAATGCTCGATGAATTAGTGTCCATGAGGTGTTCAGACACTACAGTGCTGAGCATTGCAGAAAAGTCAATAAATGAACTCCATAAATAAAGTGTTACAAAAATCCACTTCAAACCTTCAAATTGAAATCATGGGACTGCTCCCATGAGTTAGTGCCTTGGAAATAAATTTAGCAAAGATTCCAGGAACAATACAGCTGAGGCTAAGATTAAGAAATAGTAAAGACACCATCATAATTTAGATACTTGTGCATTACTTAACAAGCAAGGAGCTTACTACTGGAAGTCTTACAACACACCGCATACCCCAGATGAGGAAATTTTCCAAAAAAGTACAGATGCTCCCTGCAGTAAAATTTTTAAAAATTCAACTTGATATCAAAAGGCTTATTTGTTCATTTACCGTGAACAAAACTCTCTTGGGCAAAGACTCATATGGGAAGTGTTTGCATAGCTCTCCTAAAATTTCTTCAAACTTCCATTCTTTCTGTTATAAAAGTTTTATCCTTTTGTTCTAAAAGCTGAAGCTACAGAATACTATTCCAAAGATCAACAGCATACCACAATTAATCAAAGGCAGAGCCGAAGAGATTCTTTTGTCAACAATTCATGGACTCAACTACAGCCATTTCTAATAAGGAGCAATTTAGTAAAAATAATAAAAATCAGAGGAAACAGACTATCCATGAATACAAAAAGCACTAATTTAGTTCAATTAGGTCACTTCAAATAGAAACTTATGGCATGCCAGGCTATTTTGGTTTCAGACTTGTCCCACCCCCTGTCCACATTTCAAAGATGCACTATATTGCAAATGCTAATTAACTACTGTTCCTTTTAAACTCATGTATATCCTTACAAATCTGACAGTGTAGGGGTTTTACATGGATGTAAGACTAAGAAATTACATTCTCATTAAAATGCAAACAAATCAGAAAGACCTTACTTTAATCCCACATAAAATACTATTAGAACAAGCATACTTCCCTATCTCAGCAAAATACGCATGCCAAAGAGCAGCTAAGAACACAAGCACATTTCTAAACCTGGTGACCTGCTCACAGAGATCTTCAGTTGAGGAGGTTTTAGTGCTTGTAATTTTAACTTTGTTTTAATGCAGCCTGTCCATTTTCTGGATTAAACTGTGAATTTTCTGTCCTCACTTTCCATTCAACTTCTTCTCAGAGAAACAATTCTGATATACTGGTAAACAGTAATTAGCCAATCAACAATGGCACAGGTTGGAAATAATTCATTTTACCAGCTTGTATATTTAAAAAAAAAAAAATCTGAGTCTTTACAATCATCAGGTTGGGCAGCAGTGAAAATTATATAATCATCATGCTCTCACTTCTTAGCTATTTTCTGCACTTACATGATGCTCCTCAATATAAATAAAGAAGTCATCTCTTTAGAGGAGGGTCTCTGTTTTCACGTGCATTTGTTTTATACCTGCAAGTGAAGTCATTGATCATTTCTGCAACGCAAATAAATGATTTCTGTCTGACATGTAACAAAAAAAGTACACTGGGAGCTCAAAATCTTTCAAACTCTAATATAAAATTGCAAAATAAAAAGCAAGTACAGAACCTTGCTGTTAAATGGTAACAAGACTACTCCACAAAGAGAGCACATCTTGCAGGTTTGAGTGGAATAATTAATGCTCTACGGTTTTAAAATTTTGCTGTACAAAGTTGCACAGAAGATATACAAATAGGTATTTAATATTTGTTTATAAATATTATGGAGAACTTCATAGCTGACAAAATACTATTATTATCCCATATTTGGCAAATGCATACAAAAATATACCATAATCCAAGATATAGCCCAGACATCTGAACATTTAAGTGTTAGACTATTTTTATGAAACTAGATCACAGCAGATCCCAAAGTTTGGGTTCTCTATCTAGACTCTCAGGCATTTAATACCTTTACTTAGGAACACTTTCAGTTTCAACACTGTTGTACAAAGTGCCTAATACAATGAAGACAGAGAGTTACAAAATGGCTTCAAAGTATTGTGCCAAAAATTGAAATGCAAGTAGCTCATTTGCAGAAAAAATTAAAATGTACACATTCAAAATATCAAAGCACAACTGTTCAGCTGAGGAGTGATGTATATAAATGCCACATGAATTTTTATGACGCCCTAATCCTTCCTAACAAAAACAAAACTAGATTTTTTTTAAACTCCCACACAACCATCTTGAAGATGTCACTTTTTATGTCACTCTGGCTCACAGGAGACCAGATACAGATTCAGACCCTGCAAGCGAACAGGCAAGAAATGTGAACATAGGTGCTTACCAATTTTTTTAAAGTGTGTGAGGCTTTCATTTGGTATCTAATTCCCACTGAGATCAGTAACATTTAGATGCCTAGGTTGCTTAAGCACTGAAACCCCACAGCATGCTTAAAATGTTGCTTTGGCTACTCTGAAATACTAATAACACTTCTACATTCTACTAATAACACTTCTAAACTTCTACTTCCACATATCACCTCTAAGGCAGGTCAAGGGAGGTGATTCTGCCCCTCTACTCCACTCTTGTGAGACCCCACCTGAAGTGCTGTGTCCAGTTCTGGAATCTTCAACATAAGAAGGATATGGAGCTGCTGGAATGGGTCCAGAGGAGGGCTACAAAGATGATCAGAAGGCTGGAGCACCTCCCATACAAGGAGAGGCTGAGAGAGTTGGGGTTGTTCAGCCGGGAAAAGAGAAGGCTCCGAGGAGACCTTACAGCAGACTTCCAGTACCTGAGGGGGGCTACAAGAAAGCTGAGGAGGGACTTTTTAAAAGGGTATGTAGTGATAGGATGAGGGGGAATGGCTTTAAATTGGAGATGGGAATATTTAGACTAGAAATTAGGAAGAAATTCTTCACAACGAGGGTGGTTAGACACTGGAACAGCTTACCTAGGGAAGTTATGGCTGCCCCGTCCCTGGAAGTGTTTAATGCCAGGTTGGATGGGGCCTTGGGCAGCCTGATCTAGTGGGATGTCCCTGCCCATGGCAGGGAGGTTGGAACTAGATGAACTTTAAGGTCCCTTCCAACCCAAATTATTCAATAATTCTGTGATTTTCACAGCTACAGTCACCATCACTTCATGACTTTACTGACCCACAAGAAACTGCAGGCTGTTCTTCCAAAAGGACTAAGTCAAATTGATGGGTAGTTGTCTTTCTGACCCTTTTGTTTAAGAAATGCATTTTTTGCTTTCTATCTGGACTTAGATAAATGAGTAACAAATTAAAAGAAACTTTTTTATGATTCACTGCAGTAGCTTGCTTCTTGTGCTTTTCCCTTTTCTGATACAAGGTTAAAAGTGACTGGTAAACCTTTTAAAGTTATTGAAACTAAATTATTAACGCTGTGTTTCACCTTCCTTTTGTCCTCTTCATGGCATTCTCCCTGATTGCTTACTGCTACTCCACTCCTGCAAGTTGTAAATCAAATGAAAAATCTTTAAAGTACAAAACCATCTGATTAAAATTTTCATCCACAAGGGAACCACAGATATGACAAGAAGCCACATTATGCAGTTTTTACATTTAAAACATCTGACAGTCTTTTTTTTTTTTTTCATGTGTGCAAAAATTGAGCACTTTCATCTTTGGAAACAAGAAAAAGGATGATTCTCACTCATAAAACCCATTTGCAACCTTCAAAACATCTTTGATATTCTCCTCCATTGCATAACTGCATTTGGTGCATTATATGCAGGCAAAAGTGTTGTGATGCACAGCTTGTATGTACAAATTCAAACTTCTCCCAGCTCAAACCTGTACAGTTCACAGGTTTGCTGAGATTATCCATCAAACTCAGCACCAAATCATTCACCAGAGAGGCCACACTATTTGGGCAGCTGGACACATAAAGGGAAGATGCATGGTAAACCGTGATTAAGGGGTTTAATAAAAGCCTCTAGTGTATACTTATGAGGGAAAAGATACACCTTTAAGGATTGAACTCTATCTAGAAGGAAGCCAAATCCTAATTTACATTTTTCTGAGGTTCTTAATGCAATGCCTATCTTATCTAAGATATGGGGGGCTTTGACAGCATATTTCTGAAAAGCTGGCAAACAACAACTTTCTTAGTGCTGCTTTTCAGCAGCAAAGTATAGGACGATCCATCCCTAAGTTTTCAAGATCTAAGCTCCTGATACTCCAGAACAGAATAAACCAAGTAAACTGCTGCATTTCAGTTTTCATTGGATTTCATAGCTGCTGCACATTTACGGTCTGCTAGGTTGGCACAAAGTTACTGCACATATGCTGCAGCGGTAAGACGTTTGTCTCTCCAGCAACAGAATTCCTGAATTAGAGTTAAAACATCAGCCTCAGTCATGAGCAGGCATTCAAGAAAGCCTATGATGCCAATACTACGCTGCTTAGCATCTGATAACATAGCAATGTCTGATAACACAATCATTATGAAGATATGAAGTTACAGAGAAGCACTAAGCTCTCATTAAATGCTGGACCAGCTCCTTATTTATCCCATTGACATATTATTTGAACACAATAGCATCAACAAGATGTCCAGTAAACCAACTGTTACAGTTCTAAACTTAGTATTTGGGATACTAATATTAAGAGAGAGAAGCACAGAAATAGCTTTGTCCTAATCCCACGGCATGTGACATGCATGGTGCTTCTCTCAAGAGCAAGGTCAGTGACAGAGCATAGAGTTCTGTCTGGCGAGAAACGATGCCAAGCAGGAAAACATTCATGCATGGCAAGTTTCAGGAAAGTGTCCCAAGAGGTCATGAAGAATAACTGAGGTGACTACCTGAGATACTACATTTCGGTCAATAATGCTAATCAAGAGAGACTTCTTCATTGGATCTCAAAGATGCTCTGCAGGAGTGGAAAGCACTGACTGCAAACTTTTCATGGGAAGGCATAAGCTTCTGTGATGGACAAAGGGGACTAATCTAGGAGCAGTGGCTGAAGACAGCAACTGGGATGATCAAAGCTCTAAGCCAGAGAGAACAGCCTGCCAGCATCTGTGTCATACTCAAGCTAGCACTCTCACTTTTCCTTGCAGCATTAAAATCTGTATTGACATTTCATACTGGAAAGAGATGTGGCAAGATTTTCTCATGGAAACCCGAGCAAGCTGCACACAGAATGAAGGAGGTCTTACAGCTTGTATTTATTGAGCAATTTGTTTTCTCAGATCTCAGTTTGTCTTCCTTTTCCCCCACCTTTTTTTCCTGCTTTTGTTTTGGTGTTCAGACACTTAGACTCTCACAATCAATCACAGCAAAGTAGCTCCTATAAACCTGCATAGAGGAAAACATTTTCCTCCTCAGGCCTCCAACCCATTCCCTAGAAAGCAGCTGTTTCTCTAAATATATGAGGCAGCAGCA
The DNA here is from genome assembly GCF_032191515.1 of Phaenicophaeus curvirostris. NCBI lineage: Eukaryota > Metazoa > Chordata > Aves > Cuculiformes > Cuculidae > Phaenicophaeus > Phaenicophaeus curvirostris. The sequence goes on along the minus strand of NC_091397.1, from coordinate 15,013,634 downwards.
TCTGAAAAAGTGAGCATGACATCATATGACAGGAGAAATCATTTCAGTTCCACCACACCGTTGCTTTGTAGAACTGGGACTTATGCAATAAAAGGTATAGTTTAAACAGTTTGGAGATCTGCTTATACAATTTATAGTAAGAGTCACTGGGCAGAATAAAGGAAGGCAAGAGCATAAACAGCTGCACATCCTCAGCAAGATACCATAACCTCCAAGGAAAGATTCACAGTCTTTTCTTATGGATCGTGGAATTTTTTGCTCTACAGTGGCACAATTTTAACAAAGGGAGAAAAGCAGTGCAAAAAGGTGAGAAGTGGATTCCCGCCTTTCATTTGCTAAAAGCTGCCATACCCATTCTGGTGTAGGATGATGAATTTGGCTCCTCTTTGTTTCAGCAGCCACCACGACACATTGTGTGAGGCCCCCAGCTGCATATTCAATGTGCTCCACGCACACAGATGGGAGTAGGCAGAGAAATGTCAAGCTATTTGGATTAGCTCAGTTTGGTCATGCACAGAAGTGGAGCTCAAGGCACCCGAGGGATCTAAATTAAGGATCGTCTCCAGTTTAGGCACCTCATTTTTTAGGCATTAGTCATTAAGCAGCTTCCAAGTTGGAAGGTCTTGCTGTGGATTTAAGTGTTTTCATAGCTCTACATCCCAATAGGAAAGGTACTTTGCCCTAGCGATGAGATAAAGCCATCACATAAAAAATGCGATATGATGTTTTAAGTTTTAAAATTACTTGGAACACATCCATGCAGTTAACTTTATACTGTTATTGTTGCCAATCCCCTTGAGGGAAAAGCAATTTTTCCCTTTCATGCATTCTACGTATGGAATCTTTTGTGTCTGACATATTTCAGTAATTGGGCATGTTTATTCCTCAGCTACTTCTAACGTAACCAGTAGAGGCTGCATTTTTGAATCTATGGGAGCAAGCTGGTGAGTGGTGTGAAAAAAATTAACATTTACAACAGTACGCAACACATGGATGAATGTTACTCAGCCTGATGGGATGTGCAATTTTTAAATCTCATACAAATGTCTACATATTATTCCACCACTTCTCCCTGTGGTTTTGGTGAAGGATATTTCCAGTTCAGGCTATTTGCCATCAGCATTTTCTCCCATCTTCTCTACCTGTGGTAACACCCATTACTGGCTCTCACTCTCTTCAATAAGAGACTTTTTTCACTGCTTTCCTTTCCATTTTCCATGTACTAATTCTGTCCCCTCTTCTTTTTCTCTCTGATTCAAGACAAGAAGCAGTTCCTGTTCTTCCTCCATACACAATTTAAAGGAATATTCTTAAGCAGGAATGGGTGAGAATTTGCCAATCCTATCTTTCAAGTGGAGATAAACAATAGTCTTTTTGTATTATACTTACATATATCAATGCCAAACCACAGACCAACTGGAAACAATAGGCTTTCTCAACCAGTTACTAAAAATATATAATCTATGCTTAATAATAATAATAATAATAATAATACTTTCCATTTGATTATGAGAACCACTTTATACATTCAAGGTGCCACTATGTTTAGAGTGCTGAAATATAAAAAATGGCAGAAAAAACACTACTGCCATGGCATCAGAATATCTTTTTGGGTTTTTACTACTCCTTGCACAGACCTTGAGGATTCTCCTTGCTCCTCATCCAACTCTTACAGGGAGAGGATACATAGGAAAAACTTTAAAATGAAAAAAAATAACTTAAGAGCGGCTACCATATTACTAAACAGCAGTTCATTGTTTCCTTGCCTTGGATAGTTGCAGCTTTGGGTCTTTATTTTACTCAAAGATCTCTTCCTTACCAATGCCCTGACCTCGGCATCTGCGCTACTCCTCTTAAAGTTAATGTGATCTGCTCACACAAAGCAGACTATTGCCAAGGAGCATAAGCAGCCCTAGTGATGTCACTCAAGTCATTAAAGATATAGTTGACTTCTTGGCCCTAGAAAACCTAATTATTAAAAGTAACCTTTGCTGAAAACAGTAGTGCTTGTTGATAAGCAAAGCAAAACAATAGGTGTTTTGTTCAAACATAAAAATAGTACTTGACCAATAAATAGGAGCTCCTGCTTTATAATTGTGGTAAACTGTAGTTAACCATGGAATTCCTGAGATAACTGATATAAAAAAAAAGGGCAGAATACTTTCAAATACAATCACACGCATACTTTGAAAATCTAATCCCTGATGCAAGTCATAGCATTTATGCTAAGTCTAGAAAACTTAGTGGCTCATTTTAGTAAACAGCAAAAGCTGCACATTCTCACTCTCAGGACCTATTAGAAAGCTAACCCTAATGTAAAACAGCTATAATCAATCTTCTGAGAATTATTTTAAAACACACCTTTTATAGCAAATGTAAAATGCAATAACTATGTTGTAAATGTGACTGCTATATTTATTTGTTGCCATAGCTATGGATTGCAAATTTAGAAAGGAAAAATACGCTTCAAACACTATCACTGACAATAAGAGCCTTATGCTTCTACATACTATTAAACATGCCACCTCCCACTGGTGATCCATAAATCACAGCTCTGTTGAATTAGTTTCTGTCTTCTAATGCATCTGCTTCTTAAAATATCTTAAATGTGTCCTAAGAGTAAATATATATATTTTTTCTATGATTGTATGTAAAAAAAAGCCAACAACTACCCTATGATTTCTGGGTCAATACAGTCCATCAATAAAATTTACATGAACACATAAATCAGAGAAACCAAGTATTCTTGAAATAGAAGTGGCTTAAGGAACTGTTAAAGACCAGCAATTTTAAGTGAACATTCTCCAGGGTCAACATGCTGTCTTCAGACTGCCTGGAATGTCCCTAGAGTATTTACAGACATCTTTCCCTCTCCCTCTGTCTCTATAAAGTAAGTTGAAAACAATGCTCCCCAGACAGCAAAACGCTAAAATGAACAGAATGTACACATCTAACTACTGAACCCCCGAATAACTTTACTGGGCTTGGTGCAGCTTTGCAGGTATTTACACTGACTTATAAAAAAGCCAGATACAGCTACCTTTGGCAAAAGAATCAGGTGGTTCACTCACACTCTAAAATGAAAAATTTTCCCTGGATGAGAGTGGATATTCCATTATTCAATCTTAGGTTAGTTACAATGACCCTGGTGATGATGCTATGGAGAACAACACTGCAGAGACAACATTAATCTATCACAGGAACTAACACAAGCCTCTCACTCTTTTTTAATAAGTATTGCAGCCTAGTCTTGTATAACATTTTTATCTCCTTCTTGCTTCATGTTTCAGGATTTCAAGCAAAATTTTTGCACGAGATCTGATGAGCCTCTATCTAGAAAGTAATAGCTAAAGCATCCCTCCAGGTTTGAAGGCTACCTGATGAAGGCATTGAGGAATCAGTGTGAAAACACTACTTCTCAGATCAAAACTATTCAAAAAGAAAAGGATATGCATATAAACTATATGTAAAAATTTTATCACATAGGAAAATAACAGTAAAATATATGTGAATGGTTTAAAACAGCAGTAAAATACATAGCACACCAGGAAAAGTTAATTTTAAGGGAAGTGAAATCATAAACACACATTTGAGCTTCAAAAAAGTCACCTGCCCCTTTTTTTGTGTGCAAGGAGTGGGTATATGTGACAGATGTCTAGGTCAAATCACCCAACCTTTAGAGGTAATACAAACTATTACAGCACTCTATTTGCATGTGTCACAAAAAATGCATGTGATATGAAACTTTTAACCATAGATTACAGACTGGCTTCCTGTGACTCTTCTAAACAGATGGTCAGAAGCGAGGATGAAAGACAGCATCTTTTGTAATCACTTGTTCATATGAGAATGTTATCTTTGTTTTGTTTAAGTGTCACCGCCTGCTACAGTAATGAGCTGAACAGAATATTTCAAAGGGTTAAGCTTTTAAAATGAGTAGATTGAGGAAAGGAGGACAGTAGCATCTTAAAGCCTAACAAGTCAGTAAAGACTGCAAATACCTGAAGTCCTTACTGTTTTAAGGTCTTTTTTTTTTTAAAAAAAAAAAAAGTATAAATCTCAAAGCACTAATTTTAATGTCAGATTTGGTATCACTGCTGTATAATTACCTAATGCCTAATATGTTCTTGTAAGGAAAAAATGCATCACATAATCACACCCCATAATTACAAAATACATAGAATCCCTATTTATAGACGCATATACTTCAGTACAAAACATGCTATTATAATCTTCCGTTGAATGAACTTTGCTAAAATTTGTAACTATTTGATATTTTTCCATCTCTCTTATTCTAGCTCTACTCTTGCTTCTGTTAGTCTCATCCACTGAGAGCAACTGTACTATAGTTATAGGCAGCGAGGGGTCAAGATTAGTTATTCGCCATAGTTACATCCAGCACACCTGGGCCTGACCTGCACGGTGCTTCTCCAATATGCATGTTAAATCAAAGACCAAACAGTGGTAACGTCTAGGCAAAGGCATTCAAAAAAAAAAAAAAAGGTAATTCAGCTCTCACTGAGCACTCCCTGAACACAGGGAAGTTCAAGTACCAGGATGTGGGGACCCAATGTGGTATGTATACTGCTCCATTTCTTAGCATCTTTTCCTCTCCAAAAGCTCTTGGATTTTTGACAAGCTTATTATCTGGAGTGAGGAACCCCATGACTCACAGTTGTAGCTGATAGACCATGTCTCACCTTCAAAATACATTGGCATTGCGTTCATGGCTGTGTTGCAGAGTCCCATATATCATTCTGTTCACTACCATAAAAGAAATATATTTTATGTTTCCTCTTGCCAATGTTGTTGCAAGGCAGAGTATAACTTGATTAGAATAGAAATACACTTTCATAAGAAATAATTACAATTTCTGAAAACAATGTTTCTTTATAAAGTGGATCATAAGCTCCGAACTACAAAACTAAAGAATAACATGAAAGACTGAGAATTACTTAAATACTCTCTATAGTCACTGTTTTTTCTGTTCATGCAAAGAATGTGCTTAATTGTCTCAACCACTAGAGATGACAAAGAAATCTGTCTAATCCTGTAAAATAAACTATTGTAAGTGTCAAACTCTGGCTACTGAATTCTTGCCAGGTAACTTAATCTCATTGCTTTCAAATTAAAAATGCAATTTGAGCTACTGCTGCTCTGCTCTAAACAACATTGCTTCAAACAGAAGAGGAAAGGACATCAAGCAATTACAATAAAAGAAGAAAAATATGTCAATTACATCTACTTAGTATTGGTTTTGTACATCTACACCGCAGACATTGCCTATCCTGAGCAGAAGCCAGCTGAGAAACTAAAAGTATCTACTTTGCCTGAGCAATTCAAGTACAAGAGCCCAAAAGCTTCCCTTTTTAACTTCGCTTATTGGGGTCACTGATATCACTTGGGGTGGAGTATCTAGCAACTTCTGTATCCTTCTCGCAGCTCGTTTCTAGTCATTCTGTCAAAGTGATCCTCAAATTTGCATTTCACTGCTGTCACATTGTATCAGGTACTTGTAATACTGGAAGAAGATTTGTGATTAGTTATTGCAGTATTTCTTACGCCATATTTATTTTCTCTTTTCAGGTCATGCACTTTCACAAATGCTAAAAACACCTGATGTTGCTTCCTAGGACAAACAGATGCCCCTATCTATTCAACTTGCTCTAGCAATGTTTGCATGTCATATGGTCAACATTTTCCAATGCTTAGACCTTCTTTTAGGCATCAAAATCAAAATGCATTAATTCAGTGCAGAAAACCCCAAATATGTTTCAGAATCATGGGTATTATGTCACTGAAAATACGTCTTAGTGGATTACAGAAAATGGATGACAGACGAAATTTATATATTTGAATTGGAAAATATTGCCCTAAGTATGGACTTCTTAAATTGAAAGGCTCAGGCAAGCCTTGCAGCATGGTTAGTCAATTACAGTAACGACAGAAAATTAAAATCATATCAAGAAACTACAAAAACCTTAATATAAGACAAATTGACAGGTTTTGTAATAATATTTCCCTATATTTTACCTAATGGGCAGCTATTAACATAATAAATAAATAAATATCACAAAAACATGACAGAAAGGAGCCAGGTCTGGCTTCCAATTTTGAAGCAATTTATATCTTTCTAGGTTAAAGTAGGAAAAGCACAGCCTGACACAAATTCATACTAGGCTGCTGATTTACAAAAGAAAAAAAGATTGATGCAATCCAAGTGTTTGGAATTTCCAGTCATGTCCCTTCCATGGCCTCGGCCCCTTCTTCCCTTTCTCCCCTCCATGCTCATAACGTAACACCACATTCACGTAACTCCAGCTCTGGCAATCACCAGACTCTTCATGAGACTAATGATGCCACTATCTTGGCAGAAAATTAACTTGAGTAGAAAGTTTCTGTGCAGCCAGTGAGCAGACCTGGCTCAGCAAATAGCCCTGTGATCCCTGAGCTGGCACTGCAAGAAGGTCAGACCATCAGAAATGGAGAAAGCAGCAGGGCAACACAACATTCCTCTGTTTTGGTGGCTGTGAAACACCATACCAGCTCAGTTGTTTACAGAAGCAAGAGCACTAGACCTCTGCGAATGTGAACTGGTTCTATACAGAGATATTAACATCCATGCTGATGTCCTCAGGTTCACCTTCTCAACAACAGTGATATCTCCGCATACAAACTCCTTCAGCACCTTTGAAAAACTGCAAAGCCAGGGGAACCTCCAAAATCACTGCAGTCAAGAAGCTTCATAAGATAATTAGCTTTTTCAGTATAGTTTCTGAAATTTTGAATTAACAATTTCTTGGTGAAAGTTTGTTTGGATAAGGAGAAGCTACCAGATAAATGTAATTGCAAGGACAAAAACACTTAGTAGAAGCAACTAACTGTGCATATCTATAACAGTACAGAATTCCTCCTGCCTTCTGTTGGGAAGATTATACCAGGAAACCAGAAATCACTCCACTAAAGCCAAACACATTCATGGGCATATTTTACAAAATTTCATATACTAAAAGCCTGCACATATGGATACAACACAATTAAAATTAAACCTAAAGAGAAAAGGACCCTTAGGTCATAAAGAAGTCTCAAGAGACACAGCAACACTGTAATAACAATAACAACAAACACTGCAAAACAGAATATCTACATCCATATTCATCTACATATTAAAAGAAATGAATATTCCTATTCCCTCGGCGATGTCCCTTTGCTATTCCAAAGTCAAAGGAACTCTTCTCTAACCATACACAATTTTTCTCACTATGTTTTTCAGTAACTGTCCTTGCTGCTTTATAATCACAGCTCATGATAACCAACTTTGGCAACAGATTGTAGTTTCCCAGATAAGTAAGAAAACAAAGATTTACACAAACACACACACACACACACACTTCCACAGAATTTGAGATGCGTTTTGTGTCTTAAGAGGGAATTGATGAGTTCTGTAATCTGGTCAATACCTCAAATATATTTAACGAAAGAACATCAGAAGTCTATGGTATTTGTACACTTCAAAATGTGGACAGCTACACGACAAAGATAAATGCCGGCCTGGGAAACAAAAAATTGGACCATAGCAATTTATAAGACTAGAAAATGAGAAACCTTTAGACAATAACTGATTTAGATTTCACTGAGAAACAAGCATATGAAGAACACATAAATTGACACATCATAAAAAATCTTCACTTCGTTTTTTCTAAAGTATTCTTTAAATTTGGGAAAAAAGTTTATCACAATAACAACATTCACTGAAAGATGATATTGATTTAGTAGGCAGAGTCTGAGGGATGTCAAACCAGAAAATCACTATAATCAACTACAAAGGAAATTCATCATAGCAAAAAGGAAGTGGGTGGATGCACAAAGCTCATGAAAGAAAAAGAAAAATAACATTGCCTTCTGTTACATGCATTATTTAAAAAAACAATAACAAACTGAATGCTAAAGTGATTCCTAAGCAGTAAATAAATATACCTAACAGTTGATATTAAGAGAAAGTAATACGGGTATAGGCTGTATTTTATTGAAGAAATATTGTGGAGTTCCATAAGCAAATGTTTCTTGTAACTACATTCTAAAGACAAATTTTAGGTTGAAGATTAAAAATCTCAATACTTCAAAACTTAACATTTAATTTCTCAGAAAGGCTGCATAGAAAGAGAGAAAAGATATGCTAAACCCACAATTCCAATTTACTTTTGTATAATGAAACAGAAGAGTGCTCAATGGAAGTCCAGCAGAAGCCAAGGTGTTGATAATTGACAAAGCAGGCAACTTCAAACAGCCTATGACAAGAAAGATGGAGTTAAATATGTCTCAAAACCACAAGTTTAAAATAACTTCATTCAACATTTGTTCTCAGTCTTGAGTAGAAGAGGAGGAAGAGGAGATATTAAATGGCAGATGAATTGAATGTTTCTTTTGGTGATAATAAAATCTAGAGCACTGATGGAATGTAATTTAATCTAAACCAGCACAAATGACTAATGTTCTCCTATAAAATATGTGTGTGACATAAGGCCTGATCTTTCAGTGCAATCCAGCAGCAGGAACAGCAACACACCCAGCTAAATGTCACTCTTTGCATGTGCAGCTGTACCTTCCCAATGTAGCCTCTGTGCAACACTCTGACAGCCAATTAAGGGAAAAAAAGATTAAATTGTGGTTTATATTTTTGAACACCCTGATTTCTGCATGTTAGACTCCAGAGTATTTCCCTGGTGCAGCACAGTACATAGTAAAGGGCTGCAAGCAGTTGAAAATGAGGCTAGAAAAGTTTAATACAGAACAGGCAGAAAACTGGCAAACAATACTTGGCCAGACAAATTTAGTACACAAGTTGCATAATTCCTATTCCCCTTCACAGCTTTAAAATGTGCTACACTAAGTAGTAGGTGAGGTGCTAAAAAATAGTAGACAGCTTGCTGGTAACTCTAACTGTGGCTGCTGGAAGTGGTTATTCCCAGCGTCACCTTGAAAACCTGTACCCATCTTCTACCACCTGTCTCCATTAGTGGTGGAAATGATGAAATAACATCACCTCATCCATCACCCCCCAAATAAACAGTAAGTACTTGCATGCTAACTACACACAGATTTAGGGCACTGTTCTTTCCTACTGTCAGTAAAGGGTATACTGTCCCAGGTTTAAATGGCAACTTCTTAAGTACCAGGGGCCAGAAAGTAAGTAGGATACACTTAATAAAATAAAGACAACTGTATTTGTGTAATTTGTCTTAGTCGATTAACATAAAGAAGACAGGACATATTCAGCTGACCTACTTAGCCATTTCCTTTAGGATGAGGTAAATCACACCATAGATCCCTTTGACTGTATTAAGTAGGCTTTGATTTTCTATAAGCAGAACTCGGGTGACTTGTTCAGTATATGTTTGCATCTAATTGAACCACTTCTATTTGCTTTGCAAAGTGCCTGCCAATGGATTCAAGAAAGCAGCAAATTGTGTATGCAATTAAGTTCACAAAACTATAGAGTTCTCACTTATGGTTTTTTTTGGTTTTGTTTTTGTTCTGACAACTTTTCTACCTTAAAAGAAACAAAAAAGATTGGACTCGATCACAGAAAACGTCCATCTGTTCCCTATCTTCTAAGGGTGATCAACGGCAAACATCCAGGGAGGAGTACAAGCCTATAAAAAAACCTCTCTGATGCACACTTCCAGTCAATGCAATATGCATTGCAGCTGGGTTGATATTTTGTCTTGAAACAGAGATAACAGCTTACTGATCACAGAGTTTCAATAACAATTGTCTATGCAATGCTTCAGAGTAGTAAAGCACTTTACAAGTGCTAAGTATCACTATTCAATGTTTCACTTGTATTAGAGATTTGATGATGAAATGCTCAAAGTTAATATGCCTATTACTTGTATGAGCACAAAATAATTCATCCAAATCTTGAAGTCTATTAGCTGCCAGCCACTCTAACAATTTACATGATTTTTCTTATTAAAAGCACCCTGAAGACCACTGCAGTAATAATGAGGTGTTTCTTAAAGAACCCAAAGCAAGATACTTATTTAAAAATATTTATAAGAGGAGCTTAAACATAGCAGTTGCAGCTTTTAATTTTCAGATATACAAAACCTAAACATTTGCCTCTCTAGAAGAGTAAGTTGCAAGTTCCTATGCTATATTGAGTTTACATTAAGGTCAAGATAATTTACTTCTGTTGAACTACTTAGCACTGAGTCCTTGCAATAAATGCTATCACTTCTAACAGCTCTCCTTTTCTTTTCCCCTTAGCCCTAGAAAAACGTTCTTCAAAACTTAGCATGTAAATATGTTAGCATGACACAAAAAATTATTTTATTGGGACAAATATCCCTAAAAAGATCACCTAATCCTACATGACAAGCAGAAAAATAGTAATGTGAATCAGTAACTTTTCCATCAAGGAGTCTACACAATACCACGTAACAGCCAACATAAAAATGCTCCATGAATTGAGATGGTTTTCTCTAGCTGAAGAGCAGAGCTGGAAGAGACCTGAAGATCTTCTGCTCTGAAGAGGATCAGCTACAGCCAGCCTCACCTGACCATAAAGATTTCTGACATTGGAGAAATGCATAGCATCTATGGGCAAGCTACTTCCAGTGCTTCATTCTCCTTATTGTGAGGCAAGAATGCCTTTTAAATTTCCACTGTAAATTTTTGCTCCATGCAGTATTAATAGGCAGAATAGATTATTCCCTTCTTTTGTGAAACCTATTACATCATATCAGGGTGGCTCTCAGAATGTGATAGCAGCAAAGACCAACTCTTGAAAAGATGGGTATCCTTGCGAAAATCATTTATGAACCAATTTTCCATTAATAATTGCATACGAAGTAAAAAAAAGTCTATTTGCATTTCTCTCATGTTAAGTCCTTTGTTATGCTGGCATTGCCAACATAAAATATTTAAAATGTGTTACTTATAGAGCCAATTATAATAATCAAGTGAGAAAAATTCCATTACAAATCTTAAAATAATCTCTTATTGCATTTTAAGGGATCGTCTACATTGTGCAATGACTCCTTTAGCAATTTTACAGTTTCTGAGATATCAGAATTCTTATATGCTGTTTCAATATATTCTTTCAACAATATCTCCCCCAAACTATCATATACTATATTGTCTACAGAAAGCAAAAATTCTTATGGTCTTACAGATTCTAAAATACTTTACAAAATAGGTTCTTATCTTGCTCGAATAAACGGTATTAATGGAACATGTAGAAGTAGATGACGGCATGCAATAGCTATTTTGCCTTTGAAAGGCAAATTCTTCTCTAGTAGCCATATAGAAGTTCAGTCACAAATTAGCGCTACCATATGCAACTGAAATTGCTTGAGGAAATGCCCATAAACAACATGCTGCTATTCAAACTCCAGTTTGAGTAGGCAGAGACTGCACAGCAGAGTTTACTCAAAAGCTACAAATACACATTGTTCAACAATTAAGGCATTATTTTCACTGAAACATATCAACTTGTATAGTACAATATGGAAATAATATCTTACTTAAAAGCAAAACCCAGTTAATTACTAATTTGGTAATCATGTCTCTGTCTCTGTAATATTTAAATAGCCATGAAAGAGAAGTAGCTGGTAAGATATAAGAGACATTGATGCATTCAAGTTACCTTAGGCATTCACATTTATACATTGCATTTGCCTGTCATGGGATGTTCACCTGTCCAGTTTTCAGTGTGTATGTTATGAAAACCAGATTTTTGAGAAAGACATTAGAGACAGGCATGATTCTAGACTGCTTTGATTTAACCCATGGAGGTATCTTTATGTATGCACTATATATGGATTTCTCTCTGTTAATACCTATACTAATTGTATGTGAAAATTCTCCACAATGACTTCATTTTACAAGAATCACAGCATTTCCATACCTCATTCCGAGCCTGCAAAGCTAGATGCAAAAGTGATGCTCATTCACTGTGACGCCTGGGCGTACAACATTTTAAGAGCAAAACAGACCATCCCTGGAGAGCTATAGATGGCCAACCTTTCATGAATGGACTTCCATTTGCACTATACACAGAAAGGAAGTTTAGTTAAATTCGGACTTAATGAGTTCCTAACAACTTGGTAACTAAATGACCTCAGGGCAGGATTAATATGTATGGGTAGGGAGCATTTATAGCTCTGCCTAAAGCTATCTCACTTGGATGCCCTCCTGAGGATACTAGTTCTCTTTTTTGACTATATAGATAGCTCAGTTTTCTAATTTAGGTACGAATAAGCTCGTTTTTAAAGCTTTGAATTATCTTTTTTTGAATCTCTGTGGCTTCAGCTAGGACACATCCCAGAGGATTTAGGTCCGATGGAACCACATTAAATCAGAGTATTTCAGAAATATTCATTCATCCTCCAGGAGTTAAGACTGGGAGTTAGAAAGAGGAATTTCGGATCTAAACACATCAGTAGTGTTTCTTTAAATTTTCTACATTTCACCCAATTTTCTCTCTAACTCAAGAGAAATTTTCTAATTTGACAGTTAGATCCATAAACCATCATGACTATCTTAATGCTATCAACAGTCTAAGTGCCGTATCCAAGTTCACTTCATTGAACCATCAAATAATATTCTCTTTGGGGCACTTTCTCTGTTTGATGAGCACACGTAAGACCTAGTTACGTTAATCATCATATATGTACTGAGAAGCAAATGTAATCCATTGTACATTCAGCCTGTCAAAATGTATCAATTATTCAGTCAGAAAGGTCTAACTGCATGAATCATTTCAGTGTTCACCAAGGAGGAGGCTTGGAAAAACTTTTTGATGAAATAACTGAGTAGGAATTTAAAAACAAAACAAAACAAAACAAAAAACCAACAAAACTAGTCTCAACTAAAATCTGAGGTATAAGTAGGCAAGGTGTAAGCAGGCATACGTTATGTTTAGGACTGCTTAGAGAGCATTTCTTTTTCTGTCCTCCCTGCTAAGCTCCTTCAAATTCAGATAATGTTTCCATTCTGCTGCAGATTTCTCTCAGGAAATTAATTTCTTAGCTGGATGTCACCTAAGGACGTTCAAATGAACCACCTAACATTTCTGTAGCCTCTTTTCCTTCTAATGCTGTCTTACATCTTAACATCTCGCATAACAACTGAGATTTTTATGGGAGACGACCTGATGTTATTATAAACTCTATAAAGTGATGCACCACACTCTGTGACATTATATAAATAAAAGTAAGATAGCATCACTGCTTGAGGATATGTTCATGTCCTGAAAGTCCTCTTTCACAGAGAACTGTAATGGGCAAAATTGGAGGGTTTGGCCAGCAGGAAACAAGACTGGAAGAAGTCTGATTTGCTGTACTTTCCATTTTTTTACAGGAGATTCTAGTTTTCTTTCGCTTCCTAATTTTTACACCCCTCTCATGATGGGAGAGAGGTGATGATGTTGTTTAGAACGGTATAAGGCAGGAGATATTTTGCATGACAGGATGAGATATTAGACCATTAGACAGGACTCTTCCTTATCTAGTGCATTTGTAGAGGAATGTATTAAAACAGAAGTCCTTTAAGGTACATTAAGCTTGACAGTCTTCTTCCGCCATTGAGAGTTTGACACATGCAATTGCTGTGAGACAACAACGTGGGCTGCAGCTTGCTCTTGTTTTGACGCCAGCTCAATCCTGACATGCTCCAGTTTCTAGCAAAGCTTTTCTTTTCCCTCAGTTTTTCAAATGAACTTAATATAGTGTAAAATAAGAGTTTATGATCCCAGAGAGAGATATATCATACAGACTAGCACAGCATAAAAAGCATCGGGATAGGTTTTCCAGCACCCCCCAGTGCCTCAACTCTGAGCTGAAGGGACTATTTTCTAATCAAAAGCCCTCATATTTTTCATTCTTTGCTCGCTTTCGATAACAGAAGGCCCAGACAAACAGACGCAAATAGAAACTCTGTTCTGCTGTTCATGCAAGCCTATTCACAAAATGCCTCCCACAGGCTGCTTTCCACCAGCCCTGCTATTTCATTTAATCCGTTCAGTCCTGAAGGATGAACTTGGGCAATTAGACAAGGGATTTGGGCTCTGAGGGATAATTGGATGACTTGCATGCAATAAACTTCTTCCACGCTCCTTTCACTTTTTTCTTTTCTTCTCTTTGCTTATCTCTTTGTTTCTCATCATTAATTTTTTTAATCAAGTTTGCAACACCCTTGCAGATACAGCAAGATAGTAATGTGACCGAGCCACGAGAACTTAAACACCTACATTGTGAGTCCTGCTATTTCATGCCTCTTTAAATTGTTCTGATGTGATACCAAAGGGAAGAGCAGCTGAATTTAGATGATGGGATACAGCAGTCAAGGTTTCATTTTTGTATCTGCAGTGCTGCTGAAGTTGCAGGGAAGGAACAAATGTCTTTGCCTAACCTCAGGTGAATCCTGGAGGAAAGCTCGTGCAGGGGGGGAAGGTATTACAGCAGAATTTAATTGGTTGTATTCTGGTGAATTGTGTGCCAAGGAGCTTACTGACATAGATTAAGGAGTGCTGAAATGTAATTACCTTTCTTTTCCCCCTATAACTACCTTCATTCCCACTGCTTGTCATCTCCAAGGTCCAGTCTGGGAGCTCTTTTTGCCTCTGACACAAAACCTCATTCTCACTCTTTAGTCCTCAGCCTGATGCTTCTAACTTTCACTTTCTTCTATTTTAACACGTTCCTCTAACATCAGCCACTTCCCTCATGTCATCCTTTCTGATATCTTATTTATTTACTGTACATAACTGTCTTCCTCTGCTCTTGTGATTTTAAACTTCTCTTAAGTCCTTTTATATCCTGTACAGTAGCATAATTTGTCAGTCTGGCTACACAGTGAAGTTTAAAATCACATGGAAGTTTCAACACCTCCCTCTAACAGTACAAAATAATTCTTTATTATAATAAATGTTAGTGGAATATTTAATGACCACTATGCTATCAACTGTAAAAAGCAACACCAACAAAAATCAGATATTAAACTACTTACCTAAAAATTGTAGAGATTGTGTAACCTACTAATGAATGTGCAAAAGTGCCCATCTGTAAGGAATACAAATATTGCAGCCACAGCTACCAAGACTTAGCTCAACCTGTAGGAAAGAAACATTTCCTTCTAGATGTCCACATTCAGTCTCACATGAGAAAACAGACACAAAGTCCTGCATACCTCCTCTGAAGAGCTGCTCCAGTAACAGTGACAGGCAATAGAAAATTAGGACAGACTGTGCACAACCTTGTGAAATGCTGTAGGTTTCTTACAAATGAAGAACATTCATCAAAAACAAGGTCAAGAGCAACCCAAAATGTATTTCTCCCACTACTAGAGACATGGGTATTCAAGAGCTAGCCATCTTCAGATGAAAGTATGGGGGATTTTAAGATGAGATAAACATCTTACTGAGAAATAATTGAAAAATACTTCTCAGAGCTCTTGTATGACTGGAGGGAGCATGCAGCTCTGCTCTCCATACCTCCTCAGTGAAATGCAGGTTTGAGTAGCTCAGGCAGAATACCGGAGGATATGACTGTTGAGTTGCTTCAAATAGTACTCATGTGCTCTGCACAGAGAACATAGATGGAGTAATGAAAAGAGGGTGAAATATGAAAAATATGATTAAACTAAGCTCACAAAAGGAGAGATGCTGCATTTGTCTTCAAACAGAGAAAGAAAGGAATATTGTAAAGCTTTGTCTCTTCTATGGTGTGATGTGGTGATACCTGAGCTAGCTTTTGTCTTTGTAACAGTCTAAACACAACAGAGGTCTCAGCAGCAGCAGGTAATTTACCGGGTTTCGTGACTGAGGAACACACATCAAAATAATTTTTTTCCTCTTTCCTTAGGATCTCAGGGGACAACCTCATATAGGCACTGGGCATTTCAGACGCTTCATGTCCTTCTACCTTAGACCCTAGCCCATTCAATATAACATGGATGTGATAAAATAAAAATTTAGGTTAAATATCAGGTAACTGTCTTCTCAAGTGAGCTATAAAAGAAGAAGTACAGGCTATCTCGCCACATAAAGTTGGTGGACAAGCCCCATTTCAAAATGACTGAATGTGCACTACACAAGTGATGGAATATACCACAGCAGGAATCAATTCCTTGTACAGAGGGAGTCAGACCAAGTTACTAGTGAGGTATTTTCTATAACTGAGTAGAAAATGGTTTCTGGAAGTATATCACCAACCTCTTCTCACAAGAGTACAGGTGTTAACCTCGGTGCCCTGGCCATGTTCCAGCTCAGGTAATTACCTTTTTTCACTTAAAGTCTCCTTCCAGACTCCTGGCCTGTCTCCACTCCCCAGCCCTGATTTATATGCAATTAAAGTGCAGCAGTGTTTCACTGTGCAGGTGGTTGCTTGTCAGCGCAGGCAGCGGTGAGGGGATCAGCTGTGGAGTGAAATGGTCGTCATACTGACTGCAAGCTCCCATTAAAGATTATGAAGTTCTTTAGGATCCTTGCAAATACACTGTCTAGATGAACAATAACGCTGCATAGACCATCCTATGCTTCATCTGTGCTTATGAGGAGGGTAGTTGGGTTTTTTTCCCTCCAAGAGTGAGAGGCTAGCTGGCTCCCCTTCATCACAGCAAGCTCAACAGGCAGCTTCCTCTCACCGATTACTGTCCTGCAGCACTACTGATCTTAGGAGAGTTGCTTCATTTTCCCCCCTCACTCTCCTCTGTTTCAGCCCTTCAGCTCTCCAGGAGGCACAAGTCTTGTCGGGCTCAGTTCCTGCCATGCCACAGCCCTTGCCACCTACAAATTTTAGCTCACAAGTGTCGGTCAGCAGAGCTTTGAGAAATGCTTGGAAACCTTTGTTTCACAATTGCCTGCCAACACAGTATGATTTCTCCAGGAATTACAATCTCTTTTGTCCAGAAAATTGTGCAGATGAGATGCAGAACTTCAGTGTTCAAAAAGAAACACTGAAAATCTCTTAGCAGGAGAAGAGAGGCTGTCAAAGCAGCAAGTCCCACAAGGCAGGAATCCTACCCATGCAGGACAGCAATGCAATTCTCTGCAGGCAGAACTGAAAAGCAAGAACTAAGTACATGTAAGGAGCATAGAGAATCCAACAGCACACACAACTCTGAGTCTTTTTTAAAGGTACTTTCAGATGCACTGTTTTTGGTGGAGCTGAATGTTGTACATATGATACAAAATCTGGGAAATAAAAGAGCAAATGCAGTGTCCTGTATTTCAAGAGGAATGAAGAGTTACACTTGGTCCTCAAACATTTTTGTCAAGTTTTGAATAGTGTACAGGAATAAAAAACAATGTATGTATCCAAAATAATATGTGAGAAACAAGTCGAGTACCTAAATGTGACTCTGGAATATGGAAATACAACAGGTGACTTAAGAAAAAAAAACCAACTACTTTGGCAACCATTCTAGGAAAAGCTCAATAATGAAGTATTATTTTGAAAGGTAATCCTTATCTTTCTAAAAATTCCTTTTGATGCCTGGAAAAGATGAATCTGTTGTTTCATATTCCAAATCTCACAGAAAGTGACTAGCTTTTTGGGATTTTTTTTTGCATGCCCTCACCCTCCCCAACTCTTATCAGGGTTGCACAGTAATAGGATGAGAGAAAAAGGACATAAATTAGAGCATGGGAAATTATGATATTGGAAGCTTTTTTTTGTTTTCTTTTGGGGTTGTTGTGTTTTGTTTTGTTTTTTAAAATAGCATGAGGCTAGTCAAATACTGGAAAAGGTGCCCAGGGAGCAGGATAAAATCTCCATCCTCAGATATATTCAGGATACAACTGCAGCCTTGAGCAACCTGATCAAAACAGTTCTAAGCAGGGGGGTGGAGTAGATGAGCTCTGGAGGTCAATTCCTCTGGAGCAGAGTAATTTTTAGAGAAGATTTTTTAATCTGAATATATATAGACAGAAATAAATATTCACACATAAAAGCTTTGCTATAGCTAAACATTTTCCTGTATCTGTATCTTATTCTGCATGTGTGCATGTGCTCAACTGAATGTGGATACACGCTCACATATGACATCCTACACAGATGATGCACGCATCTGAGTCTCAGAAGGAATATCAAGAATCACAAGCATGAGCTCAAATAAAGTAGGATTATTCCTGACAATGAATGTTGTCTCAGTTTTACCTATTCTCCTGTTAAATTCTGACACCGCTGCAGAATTGCTGCAGCAATTCTAAGTACATCAGAATAGTTTAACTAACAAAAGCTAACAAAATTCAGTCTGCATGAACTGTTTAATGTGGCTTAAGAGGAGAAAGAACAACATCTAAAAAAAGACATCGAAGACATTTTTTAAATTCTAAAAAGAAAAGAAAAAGATTGTCCTGCCCTAAATTACAGTGCATGCACAGTAGCAATTGCATCCAGCAAGTGAGACATGAGCAAAGGAAAATGAAGACTGTGAGTGCTCTCCAGTCAGCCCTGGAAAAGCTCAGGGTAGAGTCCACAGCACCTGGACTGCTTCAACCCAACCACTGGTTGTTCTAACACAGTACCTGAATGGAAAGTTTCCTGGATACCACTCTGTGGGGAGACTTTCCAGGGAACAGTTTATGAATTTCAACTTATAATAGTAATGCAAATGAATTTTGGGACTAGAAATTACCAAAGTGAAAGGAGCAAATTCTTTTAATGGTATATCCTTTCACAAAATGCCTTTGTATAGATTCCCATAATTACTTTTCTTCATGATCTCACAAAGATTTAGATTAAAAAAAATATTACTTATAGCACCATTTTAATTCTGAGTTAGTTTTATATGAACCACAAAGGCCTAACTTAGTGACTGTGAAATCTGACTGTACCAACTCTTTTAATTTCCCTCTATCACCTAATATTTTTGCCTAACTTCCATACATATCCTCATTTTTTAACGTTTATTTGAGAATTATCACCTTATCAGACACAAATATTGTAAAAAACATTAGTAAAAGGAAATGCATGGAAGATTGCTTCCAAGAAAAGCCACCTCTGTCTTAAGTACAGTTTTGAAAAAGTTGGATCAATTAGAAAATTGTGAATGTTAGAAACATCTTAACAATGTCTCAAAGATGAAAGAGCATATCACAGAATGAAGGAAGGGGGGAAAATTAAATTATGTCTGCAGTCATAATGAATCAAAGCCCAGAAGGTGGTCTCTAAATCAGCAGGTTTTGATGAAATATTAAGGAAAATGATTATTGATGAAAAATGAATAAGCTCTTTTTGATTTTAGCAACCTTTAAATCACACTTTGCTAATTAAAATAGCTTCAATGCATCCCTCCATTTCTTGATAGGCATTTAGCAATCCTTAGAAATGGGTGGGTTAATTTGACAACATTTTAGCAAATATGCATAGTTTATCTTAAGCAAGCAGACACACCACTGTTTAAGATTATGTGCAAAAATGATACATAGCTAAACCTTCTCTTTCTTTTTCCATTTTCTCTTTTTTTTTTTTATTTTGACACTACATATACTAATACAATTACAAAGTAATGAAGTAATGACAAGCAGCTTCTGCTTATTTTCTCTGCGGCATACAATAGTCAGTAATATATACTACAACTATTAATGAGCCATGAACTATGTCTCAGGAAATAAAGACTGATACTATTTTCTGTCTTCTTTGTTTGCCAGGTCCAAGCACTTTTAGGACAATTGCTCCTACTACCTAGGAGGCCTGTTACTGCGGGTACTGCAGCCTTCTGCAAATAAATTTCCTTCCCAAAGTTAAATGGAAATGAGAAGTCTGAGGGACATTAGTTCCCATATCCCTTGAAGTCATAGAGATTCTAATTGCTTTTTAAAATGTAGTAGTAGTAATTCCGCGTTCTCTTTTCATCCCAGTTCTTAAACGGCTTCATTCTGAAGGGAAACCTAAGAATGTAGGCTGTAACTGAGACTGAATTGCTGCACACAGAAGACATTTCGTTACAGAATGTGCTGCAACTCAGGCGCACCCTGCATTATTGTTACAAAACTATACAGAAAAGTTAAAATGAAGCAAAATCTTCTCCTTTGCTTTTTCTTTTATAAATTAAGTCTTATACATTATATCACCATCTCAACTCCAGGCAGATGAAATTACCTATCCATTACAAATATGTCATCTATTTACTGTAATAACATTTCATATATCCATCATGTAAGAATGATTTCTGTGAACGCATCAGAATGAAGTTATTTAAATGTCACTGGTATTGTAAAGAAGGAAAAAAAAGAATCACGTCAGGTAAATAAGTTTGGTGTTAGAACAACATTTTTCAGAAATACATAATCATACAAAATAGGTCATGCAAGAAATCTTTTAATATCTCACCTTATAGTGTTTGAGCCTTAAGGAACAAGATTTCAAACACCTTATAAATTCTTTAACAATACACTATGAAGTATATTGTTCCAGTAATAGATGCTGTTTTCTGAGTGACGAGTGGAAAAACACTGATTTTCAACTTTCTAACCAAGAACAAGCTGCAATGAAATTTTTCAGCAATTTTTTAATTTTCAGGGTATCCACTTTGGTATGTTTCATAAGTGCTCATTCCATGACTTTACAAGAATTTAAAAGGAATTAGCCACCAGACCCCAATGTACATGTAGTGATGCTACTTTCCTTCCTAGCATTTACTGCAAAGGATTCCTCCCCACAACAAGGCTCTACCCCTTCTGCCAGTGACAAACTAGTTCAACTGTAAGCAGGATGCTTTCTAACAAACAAGACTGGCGATGACAATAAACAATGCTGTCAAATAAAGTTTGTCTCATCTGTGAGGGAGAAACCATTCATAAAAAAAAAAAAAAAAAGAAAAGTAAAAACATCCCAAACTCTCTAACATTAGAAGAAAGTATATTAAAAAATTTTATTTTACTTTTCATCCATTAACTTACATTACTTTAAACATCAAACTTCAAATTTTATATTCAGTTTTAGCAAGCAGAGAGATAGGATTCAATGAAACACAGCACTCCCTCCAAGCTCAGCTTGTGCACCTTTATCCTATAATCCACCCTAAAATGCAAAACCCCCAGCTCTTTAACTGCTTGGAATGGAGAAGCATGAATCCTTCACCAAAGCGGAACAGAGGGGTTGGCTGGAGAGACATAAAAGATAGAAGAATCATAAATTTGTATTCTGTTTAGAAAGGGCCACATTCAACAGCAGCAACAAATTAAACTGATTAAATGATGGTGTTCAAGTGCTGCATAACATCAGTTCACAATCCAAATTTTGGTTAGCAGAACTAGGAAGGAACAGATTTTAACAATTTGCACTGGTAGGATCAAACCACTTCATTTAATGAATGGGAAAGGCGTTGCTTTTTCAGCTTTGTATAGTCAAATATTCCCCATAATTTTCTCAGGATTAAGAACTCCAAATTGTATTGATAGAATTAATGGGAAATAAAGATGTGTATCTTACACACACAGCTGTTTTTTTGGACTGCAGTCTTAAGCCATACAACAAGCACTTGATGCCTGAAACGTTGCCTTTCCAATTTTTTACATCATGTGTTGTTTCATAATAGGATATATTATTTTTCTTTTTTCTTTTTTTTAATGAAATGCTGTGTCAAATTGCACTAATATATCAACGAAAAATATACATAATGCAGTTACGATGCATTTAAAATCCTGATATACTCTTAAATGGATGAAAAGTGACAGGGTTTGATCTACCCTTTGTAAGTATAGTTTCTCATCAAGCAACAGCTGCACTTACAGAATTAAAAATCACAAACCTAAATGGATACTCCTAATTTTCAGCAAAGGGAGCTGCGGTCACTGAGAATAGTGACACTAAAGGCACGTTCCAGTGGGCCTCACTTCACCCTCTCCTTTTGTAACCCAGAGTGGGAAGTTCATCTCTCTCTTATCTTTCTGCGCATTTTCCCACCGCAACCATTTGTAAAGGTACCAACTCAGACCGCTTTTGTAAAAACAAACAAATAGCTGTCACACTTCAGATTACACGGTGAGGTGACTGGAGGAGAGAGGAAGTAAAAACACCGGGGTTTAAGTGAGTCTGCAGCTGTGGTAAATGGAGAAAGATGTGGTTCTCACAACAGTATCAGTGCTTGGTATCTATTCAGAAAGAAACCAGGACTTTCAAGTAATTAAAATGGGAGATCTGAATAGAGTTCACTGTAAGTCTGCCATTTATTCTACCAAAGTGGTAACCCAAACAGGGAGAGCAATTGCATACTTTCACAATAGGGAGCCTACATAAATCCTCATGAATTTATATTAAAACTTGTCTTATATTCTATCAAGATGGAAGAACAAAAGAAAACAACCAACCTAAGATAATAAAATGCCAATGCTAACAGTGTCTATTGGGTTCTAAATACACAGGTCTATGAGAGACCAAGCTAATTTTTAGGCAGTCCTGGGGGCAAGGATTACTGGCTTATAGGATGAAGGGTAGCCGAACAAAAAAACCCAATATGTTAGCGCTAAAGTGAAATTAAACCCCACAAAGAGTCTCACAGAGGCTCTAACTAATCCTTCTCTGGGTTATCACAGACAGAAGAGGAAAAATACCACAGTGACTTCCAAGTATTATTTTCAGTTTTACACATTAGAGAACTGCAAATAGTTCATTAACCCTCTGCTCTCCACTAGGCTGTCTTGGAAAGTCTGTTTGACTATCCCATAACGGCATATGTGCTATTTTCTAGGTCAGGAAAGTCTTTCCTGAGGTCAGATTCTCACAGGAATGAAGCTTTGCAGTGCCACAAAAGATTGACACTCACTGGAAAACAAGGATTTAAAACCTAACACTATTAATTTCTGTAACATTATTGAGTACTTAGGGAGCTTGGATAACAAACATCTCTTGGATAACAAACCTTCTCTGAAGTGCTTGCAACCTAATCAGATGAGCAGTACCTTTGCCTGGCAGCAGGTTATCCACAGGGCTCTGATGGTAGAGGGTGACAAACAATGAAGAACAAGGGATCCAAGCGTAAGAAAACATTTCCACATCAGTGAACAGAAGTAAACAGAGGTAGGAGGGAAGAGCTTACTCATTATCTTATTCAGCCTAGGTTGTTAGCCTTCTGCACAGCTCTGCAGGTTTTAAATGTCATTGGTTAGATGGTTTACAGTGCCGTGGCCTTTCCTTTCATAAAAGCACTATTCAAGTTAACTTCCAGAACTGTCAAAAAACCCTCTTCATTGAAGAAACAAGAAATATCCTCACATTTACAGTATGCATCACCCTGAGCAATAACTCCTATCTCCATCTCTGGTGGGCCTGGCAATAAGCTCAGATTCCCATGCATAAATGATCCCACAGACTTAAGAGCACTCCTGTGACTGACACTACTAATAAAGAAGTTTAATATAGCTGCACAAGAGCCTTGGTTTTATAACAAATATTTGTCGAGGCATAGCAATATAGTATTTCATAACTTTCATGACCCATTTTGCTATTGCTAAGAGTTATTTTACACACACTAGAAAGACAAGGTCTGCTTATTTCACTTTTTACATATTCCTATATTATATTAGAGTGTTTCTTTCCAGATCCCAGGATTCATTACTCTCATGCCAATTTAAGCACGAAGATACTATTGAGCAAATAAAAGTTAACATCTAAATAAAATGTTCTCCCTTTCATTCTGGAAAAGCAGCAAGCAAAGTATGTGGCCTGACCTTAAAAACAGCAACTTGCTTCTTCGCATTGAACGGATGACAGATAAAGCAAGTGGGGTTATTTTCAGTTCCCAAATATTCCTTTGACATAACTTGATTCCACTTCTGATAGAAAAGAACACAGTTCATAAAGGTCTCCCTTCTAAAATGAACATTTTTTCTTTTTAATGGCAAAATGCATGCAAAAAGCATATGATTATGGTATTTATGTTTCCATTAAAATGTCCTCAGCAAGCTGGGGGAGTCTAGCCTACTATTTTCAAGCTATTTAGAGTTACAGCAGCACAGTGCCTATTTTATTTCAATTATATTTCGGGACAATGCACTCTTGGTGAGAAATGATTACAGTATGACAGCCAGTAAACGTCCATTAGAAGTTGTCTTTCTACATACTGCTCAACTATGGATGTCAGGTGATCGCTATAAAACCCCATTGTATATTATCATTGTCATCTATACGAAAAACACTATTGATCAGTAGTGCAGTTTCTCTTCTGTATGATGCAAAACATATTAGACAGTTTTCAGCTAAACTAAAAGCTTTATGCACAAGAACACAGCTCTTGAGACACTTCTTTCCTGAACAGTAAAATAAACGTAGATTATAAATTCCACTTCAACTTCACTTCATTCTTAACATAAGAAGTGAAAAACTTCTTAGTAGTCTGTCTCTGTAAGCTACCATACACAGGATGGAGCAAGCATCGCAAGGGCAGCTGATGTATGTGCAGCTATACTGATTGCCAATGTCTCCCAACTTATTTTATTTATTTATTTATTGTTACCACTTTGTTTCTTCTGAGTGATAAACTCCTCTGTTAAGAAAGAGAACCTGCTTTAATTCTCTAGGATCAAAACCAGAAAACAACTGTTTTTTAGTGCCACTGGACAGATCTGCTATGACTATTGTCTGGAATTTAAAGTGTTTCAAGATTCACAGGAGCTACTCATACACAAAAACTGCATCAGAAGCACAAAATAAAGAACCTCCCATACTTCAACTACACACTTAACAGATAATAACTATCACTGAAAAACCAAACCAAACAAATAAACAACACCCCCCTGAAATCCCAGAAACATCCATCACTGCAACATAAACCTTCATTAAAGGAATTCTAAAACAGTTTCAAGTCCTGTAAGGACATTTTTGAGTAAAATTTGCTGTTTATAGAGGGTTTTTTTAATAGCCATTGTTGGTAAGATGGGTAAAGCAATGCCACTTACATGGATACATATGTGCAAGTCTCCAATGAGTGAGCAAACATCTATTTCTCATTTGCTGTGTTTTGGCACTATACAATCCACTTTCTAATTAGAGAAATGGACGGACAAGCTATGTGAAGAATAACTACGTTTTTCTTACTGTTTTGTACTAGCTCTCTGTGAGTGCAGTGCTTGATTACATGCAAATACAAGATGTATCTAAGGAGAAGAATGAAGAAACAGGCCTGTTTTTAACACTGGTTTCAAGACAGGTTATAATATAGCTTGGAGGAACTCTGCTTGATAACTTGACAGTATCATCATTTGTTGAAGCACTATAATAGCTGTCCTCATAATATCTTTAAACTTGAAAAAAAAAAAATATTGTCCATTATTCTGATGAGCGGTTTACATACTTGTCCTCCACTTTGTTTTCATTCATATGACATGACACAGTTAAATTTACATCAGTTGGTGGCACGTGTTGACAAAAAGAAGATAGAAGTTGGAGGAATATTAAAGAAAAACAAACCCTGACAAGGCCTCACACACAGGCACAATAATTCTCTTGCAAGTTAAGGAAAAGTCTGTCAGAAGTGTTCAGCAATGGTATGCAAACTATTATGGGACATTTTGTTATAGGCTCCTTTGTAACAAACTTTTAAATAAACTTTTGGAAATACTTAAATGTCAAATTTTATTTGGCACTAACCACTGAACTGTAATAGGAATAACATTTCCCATATAAACAATGTTGCTTTTAATATGAATGTGCTAAAGTTTGAGACTGTGTGGCCATTACCAGCTCCTGGCAGTTCAGCGCAAGGGTAACCTGCTGGGAGTGATTTCCCTTCCCATCCACAAAGGCTGGAAGCAACTATTTCTATCTCAGTAACCTTTGCAATGTCCAGTAGAAAGGAAAGGATGGCAGGGCAAAGGGGTAACAAACAGTGAAAAAAATGCTCACTAAAGGTGCACACTAAATGTAAACAATATTTTAAGGACGCAGAACTGTAACAAACTATTTCTCCTCAAGTTTCTTGTAGTGTTACCAGGGTAAACAAAACTACAGAGAAGAGAGCTCGCTGGAGAAGAGCCTTGGGAAGATGCACTTAGGTGCTTGGTGTGGAGAGGGGCATCATGGGCGAAAGCAAGTGAAGAGGGAAGGTCTCACTGCTGGAAAAAGACAGCAAGAAACAAGTGGTGATGAACATGGTTTGAAAAACTAAATAGGGAGACAACTCAGGTAACAAGTGTCTTTGGCCCATATGGATACAATAATTTCTTAAATTGATGCTCAGATGAAACTTCCTTAATAAATCTAAGAAAAAGCCTGCAAAACACAGAGCAGCCTAGGGAAGACAGCTGAACCACGATCCAGGCTCTCCTGAGGAACATTACACAGAGTCAAGCTCCTGGATGTCCATCATACACCTCAAGGAAGACTGAAAGCTGCTCCCTCACAGCTCTTGTATCTCACTCTCTGTGTTGGGCCCAAAGTACAGACTTGACTTCTGGGAGAGTTAAATTTGAACCTGACATTGAGCAAGTTGCTGGAACATTCCCCAAAAGGTCTCCCACAGCCAGGTGGGATTCACCAGCTCTGCAGTAAGACTGTTAAACAGGTGTGAGGAGAGAGGAAAGAAAACCCCATACAATAGGCACCTTCGTGCTTTAGACATCCAAGCAGGTACCTCAAAGCACACTTACAGCAAATATTTTTTTTCACCTGAATTGTCTATTTCTTCCCAGGTTTTTCTTGCTGAACATGTCCTCCCTTTTTCATGGGACAAGCGGTGGCTTTTCTTGCCCCTGTTCTAGCCCCCAACTCCTGTTCCCTCCTTATGTGCACCAGGTCTTTCTTTTTCTCACAGCATGATCCAGCTGCAATAGATGGAGCCCTCTGTGAATCAGGAGCAGCCTGAATGTGCAGAATTACTGCACTGCTCTTCAGTCCTACCCTTATGATTAACAACAGATTCCCTTGGTACTCTGTTATCTTCACTTTTACTCACTTTCTCCCAGCTCTTTTATCAGCAATCGCACAGAGTTAGCTAGGTCACGCAGGTCTTATATTTCACCATGCCAGGTTTGCATCAAAGAACTTTTTTTTGTTGATGTGACACTGATGCCATTCAATTCAGGCATGAAACACCGCCTTTGGTCTAACAAAAACAGCTGCAAGAGACACCACATGGCAGCTGTATCCAACCAATCTATCCTAATTTCCAGAGGCACAAAAGTGCTGAAATGTCAGGCCCTTGGACATACCAGTACCAGTCAATATAAGGCTATGGAATATAAAATTTCAAGAGCACAGATGAAACTGTTATCTGTTAAAAATATTTTCTTCCTTCACTAAAGTAATGCACGCATCCACAATATATAAATTATGTTTATTTAATATGAAAAGTAGACCTTTTATACAGTGCAATGCAGCAGAGAAGTGCAATTGAGAAAATAAAAAGGCAGTTGTGCTACTGAATTTTAGTAAAAATTTATGCCTTCAGCAATTCATCTGAAATCTCTTTGTTTTTCATGTTAAAGGCTGTATTTTTACCAATATTATGGAAAAGAACTTTTAAAAGAAGATCTAGCAGAGGGTTAAATACAACAGTCTCAATCCTCAATTAAAAAGAGTTTTAGACAGCTGAACTCAATATGACAGTTACTTTCCTTAAGACCAAATGTAAATTACTCCATTAACACCTAGAACAGAATATGCAAGATGAGCACCAGGCTAGTGTAGAGCTATACAGCTCTCAAACACTGTAGCCATATTAACTTAACTGAAAGTCCACTATTTTTCTTCTGGAGAGAATGAGGTAGAGAACAAAATAATGAGTGGTTTTACTACGAGCTAAATTAATAACCTCTGAACAAGTTAACAACAGCTCCTGCACTAGGATTTTCATGTTGGTTTTTGTAAAGCTGAGAAAATGCAGAACTACAAGTTCATAGAAGTAAGCCAAGAAAACAGATGTATTTTCATTGTTAAAATACAGAAGCTGTGAAATTTGCCTTTGGTTATTTCTCCTTTATCTTGGTTTACATGCCTGTTTTAGCTTCAGGTTTTCAAATGAACTCAAACTCCATCAACAGAAACCGGAATTTTGCCCAGCTTCAGCACAAAATCAAACATGACAACAGTTCAGCTAACATAACCACAGGAATTGTACAAATCATAAGCTACAGCCCAAGAAGAAAAAGTAACTCAGGAGTCAAGCTTGGAGTTTACTCACTTGGACTGTGTTTTAACAAAAAGCTCAGCCCTGTAGACTGATGTTCAGGACTAGAATCCTAAGCTTTAACCCACTTCTGCTCTAACAACAAGAGCTTTCCAGATATTTTGTAACTGTTGTGAATAGGTTGGAAATCTTGTGTTCCACAATCATATCTGATAAACAAACCAGATGACGTTGTAATTCTAAGTTTAATTTGAATGATACCAAACAGGGACTCCAAAATTCCAAATCATCTGAAGGACATGAAGAAAAGCAGCTGCTCTGCAGAAAAAAACTTCCATGTCCCATTCTGTTACAGCTTGATTCGTGTGAGTTCAATACTTTTCTACATAAAGGCTTTTACAAAGTCATTAATAAAACACAGTTCTGACTTTCCAATTGATGTACAGTCATCTCCCATGATAAAAGCATTACAAGGGTTGATTTTGAAAAAGCACATTAATTAATGGCTGGTGCCTACCTGTCTACAGGTGAAGACTTTGAATTTCGTGGTTTCTTCACTTGGGCGTACAAGGCTTCCACTGTTTGCCCTTCCCTCGGGCTCTGTGGTCGGGTGCTCAGCATTATTGTGCCACTATTTGAAGAAGAGTCATAGGAAGCAATCCCAGCGTACATTGAGTCTGCATCACAGCCAAACGTCCGGTTAAATTCCTGTATCTCTGCATAGTCACGTTCACGAGCTTGCCTCTCTCGAAATTCCCGAGTCTTTGCTTGAATTCTGAAAAAGTAGAAGATGACTGAAACTAATTTTTTTCACCCCAATAATTGGAAAGTAGCAGTTAGCAGACAATTTTGGTAAACCATTATAAACCGTAGGTAAACCACTGACGTTTTCAGTTTCAGTTTGTCACGGAGTCTCAGGTTTACCTTGGATATTGAAGCCTAGATCGAAGCACTGCTACAATGAACACAGATCTTTAAGGAAGAGGTCTGACTACCCACTGTCTTTTCTTTCATTATCCAGTTAAATAATGACCAGCCATAGCTGTTCGTAAACAGAATTTACCTGTTTTTCTATGCACCTTAGGATGCCTGGCTATTACCTTACCTGCCTGAGAATGGCCTATCACTGTTCATATTGTCTTGTACTCCATCAAAACCTAAAAGGTTTAATGGTTCTAATGCCTGTAATTTAGAGAGGAATTTTAATGCATTTTCTTGGCCAATAATACAAAAATCACACTTCTTTCAGAATTCAAGGCTTCGTAAGGCTAGGACACATACATAGATGTTTATGCATGCATGCATGCAGTAAATAACAGAAGTAGATTTGTGTATGAATCATTTAAAATGTGTATGTTTTATTTAAAAGGTAAATAAACCGAATCTGACATCTCTCAAAAGTAGGCAGTTTCTGCTCAGAAAGTAACATGTGCCTTATGTTAAAGCTACAAATGAAAGGTGATGCTGTACTAGGGGTTTGTATCTAGGTGGTCTTCTGTAGCTGTATGATAAAAAGTGACAGATAAAACCAGATTATATTTAGGACTCTGACAAACACAAATTGAGCACAGGTCATAATTTCAAAAGCACACAAAGCTATTACTAAAAGCTGACCTGGTCTTCAAAGTTTCTTTGGCATTTTGGAAAATCTGATGTATCACACACACATGCACGGTGAACTGAACCCCCAACACACACATGCACACTGTCTCCCGAGACCAATTTAATGCTCTGTCATCATTGCAAAATGAGGCACTCAGCCGTCTCCTCCCTTCCATTAGTAAAACATGCTCCTTTTCCATCTAGTACAGCCACAGCTACAGTGTGACAGCATCCATCCACTCAGACTCCAGCTCTGTGCACCTCTGTTACATGCCATTTCCAAAGACACCTTCTTCACCAACTTTGAACAACAGTAGCCTACTCAAAGCCTCTGTCCCTTTTGAAAGGAAGTCTTGCCTCTTTTGAAAATAGAAAAGCTCTACATTTAGGTAACTTTGACATTTTTGGAAAATTTAAACTTAGCTCTATTTAAGATTAATCTTTGATTAATCTTAAAAAAAGGGGATGCACAAAGGGTGGGATTCAAGCTTCAGATAAAGACTTCAGGATATAGTTGCCCACAGCAGGTGAGCTCACGCCAGCTACATCTGCAGATTCCCTTTACAGGCCAGGGAGATGTAAGACAGTAGACTCCAGAGTTCCACAGCTGTCATGCTAGTCAGTGTGTCCTAGGATGAAAAGAGTCACTCTATAGACATTTCTAATGCAGTTGTTGAGGTCTTCCTTGGGAGCTTGGATACCCAGCCTTCATTCATCTGCACAAACATAAGCAGATATGGCCACTTGACATCCCCAGGTAACCTTGCTGCTGGGTAAGAAGGACTCCCATAGGTCCTTGTCACATCTGCCAGCCCTGAGTTGACATCTCAGAGACTGTGATAACTCAAGCGACACAAGACGTCTGTGTTCAAGCATGCGAATACAGCCCTGAGCTGGTGCATGACCATCTAAATACATGTCTTCACCAAATTAAATGCCAAACAAATTGTTCTTTCTATGCTAACAAAGATTGCCATAACAAAAGACAGCAATAGGATGATGGCACAGAGGGGCAGACTTATGTTCCTCCAAAATCTACAAGTATTGACTAAGGATATTGATTTGGGATAGAAATGACTGGCTGAACTCCATTCAACAGCCAGTACCATCTATATTGGTGGTTCAGTGATTCCTTTACATGCCTCAATTTATACCTCAACATAGTTCCTCTTTTAATGTGCACTACCACTGGCTTGAGCACCAGAATGCTCATTCATATTCAGTCACTGTGGAAAGAAAAACAATCATACAAAAAAAAAATCTGAGGAAGTTTAACTTAAATTTTTAATTTTGCCATTTTACAAATACAGAATTATTTTCTTTACCGGTTACTTTTTATTTTAATACAGAAAAATAGAAATGAAAACTGTAACACTACTCAGCCGGCAGCATGCTCCTCTGCAACTTCAGGAGCATCAAGCTGGAATTGTTTTTTTGTTTAATTTTCAGTGAAGCGGCACTTGGGTTCAAATCCAAAACCCATTGCAAATTTGAACTGCGTTTCCGCATGCCTATTTCTTAATTAAAATATATGTTTTATATTCTCCTATACACCAAAGCTATAATTCAGAAATGTTACAGCCTTAATCACTTGGAAGACATTTATACAGAAGGAGAAACATGCCTGAAAATGACCTGTGGTTGTTGTTTCCTCTCTCCACAGGTTTCACTTTCAATTTGTAGCACTGTATTAATTACCCTGTGGAGGAAATGCATTTGTCTATTGATATTTGTCAATGGGTGAAGCAAAGGAAATCAGAAATTTCCTCAGCATTGGTAGATTTAATTTTAATTTCAATGCACAATGTATTATCACATACTGGAACACTGGCTGATGCCAATTTGAGAAAAAAAAAAAATCCATGTATATTAGATAACCAAAATTTCAGTGTATGAAATCTGAGAGTACGGCAATAATGTGGCATAGAGTAATTCAGTCAGAAGAAAACACTGTTATCTGAAGCACTTATAAAACAGAATTACCTGGTGGTAACTGGTGATATTAGCCTCAGTGATACACTGACTGGTATGAGAGGTGTCAGTGAGCTTAACTAACTTTTGACCATGAATATAACATCTCTGTCCACAGGTGCAGACATACGTGTCCCCCATTTCATTTTAACCAATTTTCCTCATATATCTGCTTATCAGCTATTTAATATGTTTGGATGCAGCATGAACATTAAGATTTTCCCATGCATGGTTCAATGAAGGATACTTATTCCTGTTCAAGTGGGAGAGAACTGATTACTGAAGTGTTATGCAAGTAAGCATGCTCATATCCACCAGAAAAAAATTTAGAATATTTCTGCAACTGCTAACATGTTAATACACATACCTAGTATTAAAAATCAGAGTCTAAATGCATTATATATCTTACTGTTAATTATAACCAAAGTCTCCACTATTTGCAGTAAGAAACATTTAACTAACCCTAAAGCAAAACGCTTAAGATACCCGAATACATTGACACTCAAAATGTTCTGGTATTTTTCTCTTAATTAATTTTCCATGCTTTAAGTTTAAACTCCTGTGCAAGTCCTATCATTTTCACATGATGAAAGTACAGGTATTCTGATTACTTAACATATTTTTTAATATTGTTCAAAATACCACTTTTGTTTTGTCTTCTCCGGGATATACGGCATTTAAACATTATCATAAGATCATAGAGTGGTCTGGGTTGGAATGGATTTTAAAGATCACCCAGTTCCAACCCTCCTGCCCCAGGGATAGAGCACCCATGACTTCTCTGGACAACCCACCTCGCCACCTTCACAGTAAAAAATTTCTTCGCAATATCTAATCTAAATCTGCCCTCTTTCAGCTTAAAACCACTACCCCTCATCTTATCACTACACTCACTGATAAAGAGCCCCCACCAGCTTTTCTGTAGGCTCCCTTTATGTACTCAAAGGCTGCTATAACGTCTCCCCAGAGCCTTCTCTTCTCCGGGCTCCACACTTAAAAGAAGCAAATGACCAGTGAAAAATATGTACGTATATTTTGAATAGAATAGCAGCTATCAGTTGCGATTATAACAGTGTTTAACTCTGACTATATTTTTATATAAGAACTTGAAAATAATGTTACATTATTCTGCCATACTGCCTCCCTTCCTCTTGTGTGTCTGTGTGTGAAAGCACATGTATACATGGTTGTATACACATGATATGGCCTAAATAATTTATTAGTACATACTGTACTAAGAATACATATAGGAAATGCCAGTGCAAACCATTGTAGGGAAGATTAAAATGATTATGTAAATACACTATGCAGCACAGGCAAGAACCTGGAATTTGCTCTGTACTTCAGCCATAATCAGCAGCGCTCATGCCACGGAAATTCAGAATATGGAGAAGCATTTGGCCACAGCGCTTCAGTTTCACAATGTGGATATGTGGATTACGCTGCCTTCACTGAATTGTACTCCTTCACGACACGGCACAATAAAAATGCATATGTCTGAAATTTCAGATCAGCTAATTCTGAGGATTTATGGCCTTCCTACAGATTTTGTGTGGGTTTAAAAATAATAATAATGCTTAGCGTTCACATAACTCTCTACATATTCAAAGAATTTTGCAAAAACCACTAATCAATTTTGCAGTGTTTAAATGAAACTGAACTTTGAAAAATACAAAAGCCATCCCAAGAACTTTCTAAACCCTTCTTGTTGAAGTGTTAATACTGAAAATGTCAACAACTTACTGTCGTGCTTTTGAGACTCAAATTATAACATTCAGTAAAGTATAAACTATCCTCAGGCATTTGTGTGCCATCCAATTCAAAAGCTAATGATAACTGCTTCAAATGACAATATTGTTAGCTGCATAACTTGCTATAATTGTTACAAGAGCTTTTCATTGCGAGCTAATCCAGCAATGATAGACATATAGTGATTCCTATGAACATAAAATGGTGGTCACAAAAGTAAGGGAAAAGCTTATGTGTAGCTGTCCCCAGCAAACAGCTTCCACCTCACTCCCTACTTCAAAACTCTGTGAGTGAGATTCAGCTGCCAGATGAAGGTAAGCACCATTCTAGACACCTACATTTAGGTGTTGACATGTTTTGGACTCCCAGAAGTGCTGATCAGGATTCAGTCACATCAGGCAACTGCCTGCAGGGTCTAGAGAACGGTTCAGTTGAACATCTGTAACATGGCCATTTTAAGGTGAAGCAAAACCTTTCTCCAGGCTCTACTAACAGTGTTGAGTACCCTTCCCTCGATCAGAAAGGGCATTTAGCCACGTAGTTCATATGTGGATACTAAATAATCATTTCAGACTGAAAGCACAATCCCGCCTTGAGCCAAAGGTTTACATTAGCTCTGTCTGAACTAAACTATAACTTCTTCCAACAACAGAGAACTCAAATTTGTGGTTCTGGCATAGCTGTCATGAGTAAAAGTGAACAAGCATAGTTGGCAAAAGAAGAGAAATTGACCCTAATTTCATGTAGTTTTAGGCGTGAAACTATAAATGTATTTCCAATCCCTTAGGAGCTTCAGTTCCTTTTGTAGGATTTTTTTATACTAGTGATTTAGACCCTTGCAAAATATCACCTACTTATCTTAATTGATGAACGCAGCATGGGAAGAATATTCATGGTTTGTATAATACATTTGCTGTTGCAATGGCAACAAAGTCCTCCCATAAGAGCATAAATAAAGTTGGTGGCTGCTGCTTATGATGTGCAGTTGCTTGGTCAATTCAATTAATCCTCCTGCTGCTGCCAGGATTCAGCTACTGCCCAAGTGATAATCCACAACCTCATCTTTTCCACCGAGGCTCACTCATTTACAAAATCAGTATTGAACGCTTGCAGTTCCACATATGTGAGATGGCTGACAATGTTTATTAAGGATAGAAACAGCATTGTGTAAGGACAGAAGCTAAATGACAAGCCATTCACCACTGCCAGTTCTCAGTTCTTCTGCCATCGGACTGGCATGCATCAGGATGATGGATTGAAAACAGAAAAACAATGACACGTTATAAAGCCAGTCAGCTTGTTTAAGTTAGTCAGACGGGATGAACACATTTGGTCCAATTTTTGCCAGATATATTTTCTAATAAAGAGGTCAGGAGGTGTGTTGGCCAGTAGCCAAATCTTGTCAAATTTGTTCCCTCCTCCTCCTTTGCAAGTGAAAAATACCTTGCAGGCACAGCACACCAATAACTAAGCCATGTCTTGCTGCACCTCCTCCCCCTCTCCTCAGCTGCCTTCAGGGCTTTAATGGTACTTTTTCTAATTTTTGGCAATCAAGTCAATATGGGAGTTTGTCCTCTCCCATATTTTTCTTTGACCTTTGTCTGGACCCAAGCAGAATTTTTCTGACAACTACTCTTCTAATGAGGGTACCTTGATTATAGGCATTATTGTGATTTCCCTCTGAACCAGCATATGACACTTAGCTTTTCTTATCATGCTTAGAGCTAGTCAGTTATCACGGTTATAACCATCTCTCAGCAAAGCCATCTGCTTTCCTGGGAACATAACTCTAAAGGATGACTGTGGGCAATGGATAATCAAGGGCAGCAACAGAGGTAGCTTATAAATAGGAAAGACGTCTCTTCTTCTGCATGTGTCCCTCTATTCATTCAAAACTTTAGGAAATTTAAAAAAAAAGTCAGAAAATAGTGGTAGGTAAATATAATTTTTAAAACAGAAGGCTGGAGGCCAACATTTTTCAAGGTATTAAAAGAAAAAAATGAATACTTCTGCCTTATCTCATCTGTATGTACACGTATGGCAAGCTGGCTAAAGTATAACTGTCCTCTGATCTCAGACATATAAGTAAGTGTGGTCATTTTGCTAT
Source organism: Phaenicophaeus curvirostris (assembly GCF_032191515.1). Taxonomy (NCBI): domain Eukaryota; kingdom Metazoa; phylum Chordata; class Aves; order Cuculiformes; family Cuculidae; genus Phaenicophaeus; species Phaenicophaeus curvirostris. The sequence goes on along the minus strand of NC_091397.1, from coordinate 14,978,134 downwards.
GTTTAAGCACAAACATACAGAGAAAATCGGAAAGGCTGAGGCACAATGTGAAATAAAAGTAGCAGGGAGCTTTAAAGCAATAAATCGTTGCGTAATTGCATTAGCAGTAAAAGAAAGAGCAAAGAAAAGGTTGCTCCCCTGCTCAGTAGTGAGGCAACGATATTGACAGATGATGCTGAGGAGACCTAAGGCTTAATAGTTTTTTTTCTTTGCATCTGTCTTCACTGAAATGGTTGATTGCAAGCAGGTGGCCAGCACAATTGATACTGCCACCAACAGCAAAAAGATCTCCAAACTAACAGCAGAAGAAGTAGCTAGAATAACTACTTCATCCAACACACACAACCATCTGAGGAAGTCTCAGGCCTTTTTCAGCAAACAGGAGAACCTGCTGAGGATAACTGAGGTATTGAAAAACTAGAAAAAGTCAAACATCCCTCGGAGGAGGAGGAGAATTATAGACTTACCAGTTTAACTTCAACCCCTTTTGAAACAAGCTATTGGTAAGCAGAGATAAGATAATGGGACAAGCAGTGGCCATCATAGATTTGACAAGAAGAGATGTGGTCAAGACAATCGGATTTCTTTCTAAAACACAGTAAAAAGCCTTGTGAACAGAGCGGAAACAGTATGTCCCAAGCTAAGAAAAACATCTACGGGATGAATGCATGGGTTGAACAAGGCAGTTCCTACAGAGTATCTAGAAAGTAGCTCTCAGCAATTCACAGTCATGCTAGATGGATGGATAGAGACATTTTACACAGGGATTTCTCTCTGAATTTACTCAGATTTTTCATTAGTAAACAGGAAAGTATTAAATCCACAGAAAACCCAAATAAAAGTACTTTGGAGGAAAAGATTAACACTTTAAATGTTCTTGAAAGATAGATACAGTAGATTTCTAAAACAGAATAACATCAATAACATCAACTGAGGGTAATTTCACACAAATGTATTTCCTACGTATTGGTTACAGAACAGAGAAACATAACAGAGACTACATATAAAAAGAAAAAAAAAAAAAAGCAGTCCACCACCTCAAAATTAAAGAAATAAATCTACACAGCCAGATAGTCTTAATTTTCTCCCTCCTTCAACAATCACTGCCTATCTGCCAATTAGACTATGTGATAGCACTTACTGTCTCTCTGAAGTTCCCCCCTCCTCAAATCCCACATGCAGAAGAGATGCATGAGATTTTCAAAAACCTTTAATGAGCTATAACCCAGGAGGGCTGTAGCTGAAAAAAAAAGGGGGTGGAAGGATAAAGGTGATTACTATAAGTGCCCTAATACACTGAGAACAACATGCTCATTTTCATAAGGACTTTATAAAGAAGACTATTAAAGAAGGCAGCAAAATACAAATGAAGATGTAAAGAAATGAAAAAATGTAGGAGAGAAAATAAATATTACACATACAAGCAGGTGAAGTGCAAACACCAATTTGACACCATGAGACACCGATGAAACTAAAGGAGTCATTAGAATTATTTCCTCCAATCTGATGGAATATCTCATACATTTCACCCCTACCTTTCCTTATCCCCTGACCATCTCGATTCACCCTTTGTCTTTCCAGAGTGAAGATATATCCCACTAGCAGAGTATTTCAATCCTGGTTTCTTCAATCATGGAGAAAACAAGTGAATATCCTTGCTTATTTTGATTTTTAAAAATCTTTAAATTACTACCTTACTTACATTTCAATGGTGCTTTGAGACTACTTTGCAGTTAATGGTCTGCAGCATTTAGAGGGGAATATCTGCTTTGGTTCTTTAAGGATACATTTCAACCAAAGGCAAATCAATCAAAGCCAAATGTATCAAGTACATAGGCAAAGTCCGGTCTCCAAAACAAACACAACTGAAATTTTCTGTCCTTATTTTCATGTCTGTTCTAAAGGTCAGTGACCCCAGCAGCAGAAGATCACCCAGATGGGCAACTGGGACCATTATCCTGCTGGGAACTATGTTTCATCAAAGACATTGCTGTCTGTAAGCAAAATGGAATTTAGCTTTTCTTTCACATTACAAAACTGGCCAGAAGAGCTGCTATCCACACCTATGACAACAGATCCCTGATCATTAGATTAATTTAGCTCTAATCTGCTATTTAGCTCTTTTGTTGGACTGAGGTAGAAAGGAAGAAGGTCATGAGATTCAGCTATTGCTAAACAAAACTTAGGAGAGTGTCCACTTCCATCTCTCCTCAACTTAAGAGCACACAGGCTTTCTTGAAACATTTCTTTACTCTTTTTTTTTTTTTTTTTCCCAACTGGAGAACAATGTCAGAAAGCAGCACGGGTGGGTAACATCTGAATTCCGCAGTTAGATGTGTAAGGAGCAGCTGTTACCATATGTGTAAAAACAAATGACACAGGCATTATATATATCAAGCAGTACCATATATCATACCACACAGCAAATCAGTCATTCCCAGATACTGCAGGAAGTAACTGGAGGTCCAGCTACAACACTGCCATTAGTCCGTTAAGCTGAGCCTGTCCAGCATCTGCGGTCCTCTAGTCAAAGTCCAGTAACAAAAGTGGGTATGAAATCCATCGCTAGCCCTATTTCAGGTCCATTATTCTGTCTTTCTAGAATGCTATATATAAAGTAGCCTAATCCTGAAGCTGGAAAATGAAACAGTCTGAAGTATCAGAAAAATACAATGAAAAAATCTCACAACAAAGCAATGGATTATGTGAATGCCATACATTGAAGTTGAAAGTAAAGGAAAAGAAAAAAAACAAACAAACCAACCACCAATACATAATACAGCTTATAAATCAACATCTTTACTCAGGATCCGCAATGAGCACAAGCAACATCTCTCAGGAATCGCTTCTAAAACCGTGCTGGGTCACAGGACTGAGAGCATAAATCTACAACCTGGGCCAGAAACAGAGCCACGTTTCTTATAACCCATTAAAAGGTTTGTTCTAGTAATTAGTTACAAAATAAAACTTCCAGCTGGGTTGGGAGGGCGGGGAGGGGGGGCATGGGGGAACCCATCTACCAGTTGTGAAAGCATCATCAGGTACTTTTCTGGTCAGTCAAATACTTGCTTCTGTATCTAAGAACTAGAAAAAAGCCTGGTTTAGTGCTTTGTGTTACTGTTAGATTCCTGCAGTGCAGTCTGGAAAATCTGACCGGTTTTCAGTTCTGTTCAATTCGGCAACAGTAAGTTCAATAATTTAGTAATTCTATTACAACTTCTTTAAATTAACAAGCAAGTATTTGTTACAGCAACTCTACCTGTAACATCAGAGTTCATGGGACATCAGAGGACATGCTGCTGACTTATCCTAAAATTCTTGGCGTTCAAAACTGAAAACACATTAGTGCTCTTACTTAGAACTGAGATTTTTAAGAGATTGCTGAGCTCATACGATCTGCAAGACACCTAAACCAAATTTGCAACTGAGAACATTATAGATGTTCATTACCATGTAAAATATCATGTAAATGATGTTTTTAAATGTATGGCAAGGGACTTGGACAGACCTCGCCCAGTAAAATGTCTTGAATCACATGCAGATGCAAAACAGAGAAAACATACTTCCAGCATGATGATCTTAAGATCTCAATACTTAACAATATGTGGCTAGAGAATGTGAGGAAGCTTGTTTAAAGAAAACAAACTACCTCAGCAATTATTATTCCAGAAAAGCTTAAATTTACTTATCTCCCAGAGTCAGTATTTTTATGAAGTGGAACTGGTCTGAGATGTTTTTACAAAGCTCAGTGTTCACATGCTTCATTTCTCTGTTCTCTTACAAAAATTACTGCCATTGATTTGTTTTCACTCCTTGCACCCTGATTCATTATGTAAAAAACTCTGCCACCAACAACGCTACAAACCTCAGTAAAACTGGAATATACCTTGATAAGCAGACTCCATCTCAAAATAATTGAGAATGAGAAACACATTGCTCTGATTTTCTGATTCACAGAGTATTTTTTTTTTCTCCCCTCTTATTGTCTGAGAAATGAGTGGAAGTCCTATCAGAAAAGATATTACATAAGCATTTTAGAAAATACTTGCAGTCTGAATGTTTGCAGCAATAACAGATTCAGAGCTAATAGTTCTTGTGAAAGCTGTTAAGTGGCATCAAATGCAGCAGGAACAAAACTAAAGCAGAACCTTTGCTTTATTTTAAAGACACAAATAACACTTCAGCTACGTAAGAAACAAGATTTCTTTCCCTATCACAATATGTTCTCTTTTTCCTAAAAGCAAGATGAAACTGCTTGTTGAAAATATTTTGCTTAAGGGGAAAAAGTTGGGGTTTTCCAATAAAAATATTATGGTCTCTCTGGGAAATCTGGAAAGCCACCAAGAGTGTCCTGCTGTTCAGCCCCCTACTCCATCTGATACTTTAACAGTTCCAGATGGCCTTTACTACAGGATGACCTCCCCTCTATTCTTTTATTATGACCTTTAGGTCACAAATTATCTATAGGATGCTGCTGTCATTCTGTAAGGCACTGTTGTACTCTTTCATCTAAAGAATAAAGATGCCTAACGTTAAAACTCATCTTTGTTAGGCTGACCTTCCAGTGATGATCGAAGCAGACAGTTATTCCAATCAATGTCACTGCTGGAGAAAATATGTCTCAGTTTTTGCAACATTGACATTAAGAAACTAAGGCATGGTTTTAAATCAGATCATTTTTGCAATTCTACTTGGCTGGAGAGCATAGCATGTTACACACATTTAAAATATCAAAAATATTGCTCTTACAGTTTTGACGAGTTACATTGATTAGGAGGACGTGGCGGGTTTGTTTTTTGTAAGTTATCGATGTGGTTTTCATGTAAACTTCATTGATGGGAGGTAATAAAACTTTATGTGGGTTTTATTAATTGTCTTTATCTTCACAAACAGAACACACCAAACTTGCATAGGAAAATATAATAAATAGCCACAATGTACTAACTAAAGTAATAAGGTTAATTTCTTTCCTGCTGTCAGTAAATTCATGTTAGCAGTCTCTCGTCAGCTTGACATCAATTAATGATTTTAATTCCAGACTCTTGTCACAGTACTCACCACCCTTTCGTCTAATTAAAATGGATGATGCATGATTAAGGGAAAACACAAGACTTCTGTTCTTGTTGTAACATTTCTATTCATTAGTATACTTTTACAACAAAGGGCTTGCGGCTTTAATGGCACAAGAAAAAGATGAAGGGAAGTTTATTGTATGTTGGAGATAAAGGCCTTTACACCCTTCGGAAACATATAATACAGGAAGCATTTTATAGAATGTCCAAATCCTCCAAGAAAAAAAACAATGTATGTTATTTGAACTGCTAATGAACCTACGGAATGTTTCACTCTAACTTTAGGAAAAATCATTAGGTGAACGACACCGACTGAAACCGTAGCCTTGTTTATGTTCACACCAAAAGACACTGCCAGGCTATCGATTGGTCCTCAGGCTGAGCGGCTCCGAGCCCAGTGCGGTTCCAGCTCCCCCTCCCGGCCCTGGTTGGGGCACCGGCAATTGGGGTTGTGCCAATTCCATTCCCTTCGTGTGCTGAAGGGACCAAAGGTTATGTTTTTCCAAAACAGAAAGGGAATGAATGAGCAAAGAAGCGCGTTTCTTTTCCAGACGATAACCCTATGTATGTACGTACGTGGTATTCCTCTGCCGCATGTTAATTGTCCTCCAACAAGCACAGCAGAGACTGGAATTGTACAGCCACTTTTTCAGAGCAGAGCAAGCCCCTGGCTTCAAAAGCCCCCATCTGACTGCTTCAACATCCTCCTAGCGTTTCTGGAGCCTCTGTCATAGCCCTTCCACCAGAACAGCTCTCGTTCTCTTGTGGTTTCTCCTTATCTCCTCAAGACTGATCCTCGCAATACAGGGGCTTAAGTACCTGATTTTGCATCCATTTCAGTGGAAGTCAAGGAAGAATACAATACTAAGATTAAAACACTGTTACAGAAACCCAAAGATTTATATAACATTAGTAAAGCTTTTAAGTCAGTGTATTAACCAGAATCTATATCCTGTAGACTCTTCTTTCAAGAGGAGAAAGTGCCTCTAGAGGCAGATTAAAGCATAAGCACTACTCGCCTATAGCTGGGATCGCATACTCTGAATCGTGAGATTACATCAGAATTGCAGCTTTCCTCTTTTCAGCATTATCTAGCAGTGAACAACAGCTGATTCTTAAAAACTTCACAAAGAAGTATGCTTATTTCATTCCTCCATTATCTACTACCCAGGTACGAGGAGTAAAGTTGTTTGGGTTGGGCAGCACTTGGGTTGCTAAAGGAAGCCCAAGACTGAACACGGGGATGGCACGCACGGCCTTGGCAGGTGGCTGTCAAAAACAGCGCACGCCCGAGATGAAGAAGGGCAGAACACAGGCAAAGGTTTTTGATTCGCTGAAGCTTTATTTCACAATGAATGTAGAGCTGCCGGGGGCAGGGGACAGGACATCAAAACAAACCACTAAAAAAGAAATCCAAGGACAAATCCAAGAATGAAAGAGAGAGACGCAAAGGTATCAGAACCTGCTGTTAGAGGGACGTCTCTTTCCAGCAAGGGCCACCAGTAAAAAACAGAACATAAAAGCAGTAGGTTTTCCGAACAGTTCTTCACATCTCCTAAGAAAGAGACTAAACTATAGGGTCCTGAAGAAGTCAGAAATTATCTCAGGGCAATCAGGCTGCAGGATATCCATGGACACATTGGCTACATATCAAGAAAACTCTGCCCTGAGAGGTCCTCAAAGACCAGATGCAGAGAGTTTCTGAAGGTCTGTGGGCTTCCAAAGGCTTAGATCCTGTAGCATAGCAGAAGGTGACCATCCATATGAAAACTAATTGGGCTGTAATACTAATTCCAATTAGTCCCCAACAAAAGTTTCAAAATCTGGTTTTAAGTCTATTCTACATAGCCATGTCTGTGTAAGACTATAAGTAGTCTGAAGCATCTATGAAACCTCAGGTTATTCCATGTACCTCCAATCTGTAAAATCCAAGACATTACTCTTGGGAAGATGGGCCAACCACAGATGCATCAGGAGAATCTGGAATGGATAGAAGACCTTCTGTAATGAAATCAAGAAGGGCCCAGGGCTGGTTTTTTTCAGTCTATATAGTAAATGTAGCATTTCAGTGTTACCTAAGTTTTAGTAGTCCAGTGATGGATGGAATGACAAGCATGGCAAGAGAGGCTCCAAGTTAGCATGTATATAAAACAGCTGTGATCTGGCACAGGAACAGAGCTAATTGAATTCAGGTCATGTTTGACTTCCTCAAGACTCTTCAGTGTAGTCTCTTTCTCAGGAGACACAAGGCCAAGTTCAGAAAACCTACTGCCGTAAGGTTTTGATTGGTGCCACTGCTGGGGAGAAGCGCCCTTTCTAACAACACATCAGAGCCCATCTGGATTTTCAGATCAGTGCTTGGCAGATACTCAAGAATAACGCAAGCAGACTTCTTTTTTCCAGAGTAAACCAGTGTTAAAGATAGTGATGTGAACAACGTCCTATGGCCTGGGATGAAATGTTACTCCAAAATGTGGAGAATTTACAAACAGTGAGCATTTTAAAACATTTTTTGTAAGACTGGTGGGTATCCTCAGATGATGTTCCAGGATTCTATTTCACTGAAAGCTGTCGGTATTTTCAAATCGATAATTGCATTTTCTGTTGAAAATTACTTTACCATTGTCAGTAAACATGTACCATACACATCTTAAGAGATATGCTCTTTGGAAAAAAATTATTAATAATATGTTTGTAATAGGCAATTTTATTCATTTTCATCATGGTAAATTGAAGAACATTAATTTGCTTATTTGTCTCACAATCAATATGAATACTACCTCTAAGATTCTAAAGAAAATACTACCGTAAGCATGATACTATTAAAATTATCAAGTCAAGGCATAATAATTCCATAAAATTGTGGGCATGATTGATTTTTTAATGGACCATTCACTTATTCTCTGACCCCCTAAGGATTTTTGCTCCTAGCCTCTCATACATAGTAAATTCATTAAATCCAACCTATTTCCCCAAAGTATTGCATCATTATCATTATAGAGGTACATAGTATCAAATACTAAGTAAAATAGAGCAAGTGAATTGTACTGCTAAAAACATCAAGGAGGAAGAAAACCCCACAGAAAACAAAGTTAAAATAGCAGCCATTATGAATCAACAGTGATTATACATTTTACTCTGTCTCCTAGTAAGCATTTTGAGGGATTGTTCAGTTAATTTGCAAGAGTACTTTTCATTAATAGCATGAATCTAACATCATTACTTTACAGGATCAAAAGGAAACTCTGCAATCCAACTGCAAAAATATTTAGTCTCTATGGACCAAATCAACAGCTGAATTTTTCAGAAACATAAGGAAGCACCTCACACATTTGGTTGCTATTTTATTGTCTTTTATTAGTTGTACATGCCGCTACCCCAAAGAACTTGCATTCTCTTACAACACAAAGGAAAGCAAATACATGGTTAGGGAAAGAGAGTAACAGGAGGAGGAAGACCTGTGTTATGATAACATCAAGCTATTACGAAGCTCTGGCACATGCATTTTCTGCAGTTTCAGTGAACACATAAAATTGTCTTTATGACACATGAGGAGTGAGATTCCAGGAAAGATTCAAATTGGTTAGGATAACTTGATGGACAGGGATTAGGAATTTGTTCCATGCATTGAGGGCTATACAAATAATTTCATAATTCTACCTTGGTACCCAGCGTGCCTATTGCAACCTCTCTTACATCACCACACGGACAGTTTTTACTCTCACCCTTCTTACTGAGAGAGATAGAGAGACAAAGAGAGAGAATGAAGAGAGAGCAAACATTACTAACTCAAACCTCAAGTCTTTCTTCCTTGAATAAATGCATATGGCTGATTCTAAGGTTACTAAGAAACCCTCCATGCTGGGAAAGCTTGAGTTCAGCAGAGTGTATTTAAGCCAGGGATCAGCACTATGCACATATGGCTAACCTTCCCCCTGCCCTGAGCTGGCTGAAGCATCGGAGGCAGCTTTCAATGGCTCTGCCCCCTGGCATGAGTTTATCCACAAAGTGGCCAGTCCGCCCATGCGTAAAGGGAAGTTGACTGCACAAACACTCTTGTATACAAAGTCACTTATCCCCTTCAGTTCCCTTTGCCATTTAATCTGAAAGCACTTTACACTTAAAAGCAGGAAAAAATTTAATAACCCTGCTTCACTTTTGTTAAAAAAGAGAAAATCAAAAACATTCAGACAAGTTAAAAACAACCAAGCACTGTGATCCAGCCAGTCTTTACTGTCAGAATGGATGGAGAAAGATATGAATAAATGTTTACATCAATTCATGCTACTATATCTGTTAAAGGGTAAAAAAATCCATAATGTAATCCACACAGATAGTGACAAATTAAAAAATTTCTGCAGTTTAACAAGTTACTGCTGATCTTCATTAACTAATAAATGTGTACCCCCTAGCTTGTCTTAACTGTAACATAAATAACTCAACCGCAAAAGAACTGAAAGCAAAGCATTTTGAGTTCAATTGAGACCACACGAGATACTGTGGCTCTACTATTCTGGTGAGCTGTTAAGAATGATGAAGCCATCATTTATAAACTTTTTACTTGTAGAAGACCAAGGTGCATAGAGATGATGGTTAAAAGGATCATAAGGACTAACTAGTCATACTTCCTGTACAAGGACAACAAAACTTCCCTCCATAATACCTGTATCAATCCTCAATTTATGGTTGAGCTATAGCATAAATTTTAGATAAATCATTCAAATTCACAGTTCACTTTCACTGCTAAATGCGTCTGAATCTATTTACCATTCAGCATTCAAACTTTAAATATCCCTTTAAAGTTTGTTTCCTTACTGAAAGGATGTCTACTCAAAGAGGTCTTCTCTCCACACACACCCCTGAATACTAGTTAATTTATGACCTAAGCTTTCAAAGTTTTGACTAAATTGATTTGAGATATCAGAGTCTAGGCCCCAAATATCTAGGGCTATGACAGGATGAGAAGTAGTTACAAATATTGAGAAGAATATATGACATACATATTATATAGATATTTAAAGTTAAGGGAAACTGAAAAAGATAAGTAGAGGTACTCACCAGTCATTTTTACAATTAGCAGTTTAATATACATATCATTCCACAAACAGACTGTATGACACACAAATAATCTCAACTCCAGTGACAGAGACACTGGTGAGCATAATTTTTAGGATTTTTCTAAATATATCAATGAAAAAACTAGATTTGCAAGACTTTGAAGAAAAATACAAAACATATTTCATTCTATATAAATATTTGTTTTCTGAAAATGTCAATAAAATCAGTTATAGAAAATATAGAGAAAACATTTCACTTTATTACTTCAGCCTTCTCAATAAGGAAAGGAGCTCTGGGTCTATAAAAGATGCTTAACACAGCCAAAGAAACTGTGGATGTCCAAAATAAGTGCAGCTTCGTCTTGTTATTTAAAGTATATAAACATATCAACATTTGGGAATTTCATCAGTGAAAACTGAACTCCAGTTACTTAATTTAAAAAACAAACTCTCTCTATCAAGGTTTAAGCAAATACTGAAGTCTACCTCTCCTGTTCTTGCTTCATTCGTATTCTCTCCTCTTCTGAAGTAAGAGCTTCCTGCACTTTTATTTTACCAGTTTTCTCACTCTTGTCATCTTTGCGATGTTTGCCAAACCTGTTAATAACACACAAAAAAAGAATCTAACTTGTGAAATGAACAAAACTGTTTTTTCCTTTTCCTATGACAAAGACAGTCCTCCAAGAGGGCTGCTGGGAAACCAGGAAGGGAACGTGCAAAGACCTCAGAATCACAATTTTTAATATTTTCAGGCTGCTTGTGAGGGTTTTGTGCAGTTTTTTTTAAATTTTATTCCTATTTCACTCTTCTTTAAACTTTATAGAATTCCTCACTAAAGAACTGAACAAAACAAAAACATGATAGGACCACATTCCTTTTATTCTGCCAGCATTTTGATGTCACTGTTCTTTAATACACAGTCAAACAATGTCCTAGAAATTGCTCAAGACCGTCACTGCCAAAGAACGCAACTCAAGTTTACATTAAGTGAAGGCTTTCACGTATGAACTGCAAGAGGCACAGTATGTCTGAGAACTACCCAGAATGCAGTACCACCCATCCCACGAGTGCAGCTTCAACACACAGTGGATGCCATCCAAAAATATAAATTTATTCTTTTTCAGCACCAAGGGTTCTTTTTTTTCAAACTTCATTACTCATGACTGTTTTCTCCCAAGGGTGTTCCACTGCAAGAAGTCTGAGTGGAGGGATGGAGCTGGCTAAACTGTCCCAGACAAAGAGGGATGCTGACAACCCAGTGTTTGCCCTGTTCATGTCTCCTCCTCCCCTCCACTGGCTACATTTCAAGTGTTTCAGGTTTCTCTCATATCTGAACATTTCACTGTTTTCTTTTAAACCTTCAGGGAGAGCACAGTTTGGCATTTGAGATACTCAGTTATTATGAGGAAAAAATTGCATGTATTTCTAAGATATTTCAGACCTACTCGGAATTACTTTTGCAAAGAGTGAACTAAATGAACACTTACATATAGCCCTTAAATAAAATATAGGTAATAATTTTCTATTTAAGTCAGAAGGGAAAACATGTATCAATTAAACAACACCTTACTATAATACATGCCTATTAATTGTGGGATCATTTATCACCCCAAAAGTAATGAAAATTTTATTTTTTTAATCTAATGCTCAGATGAGACCAGACTGATATTTGTGACACTTCACACTCAGGTTCAAAACAAAAGTGAAATGAAAGCACTGAAACATGCTAAGACTAGCAATGGTTGGACAGGACACCTCAAATGTTCTTAAAACTTTCTTCTGACCCATAAACAAACAGTTAAAAACACTTAGAATTCACCAGACATTTATAACAGTTCTCCTTTTGTTCCTGTTTATTCTGGTACAAAGCCATGGTGTGGGTTGAATACATAACACATAGCAACCTTGCAGAAAGATTCATTTCTGACCACTCCATGAAAATACATTATTATACTGCATGAAGATTTTCAGGGCTCTTAGGGCAGCTGTTTAAAAACAGAACAATACAAAAGTACAGTGTAGGAGCATGTACACAAACAGCATGTGGCTGTTCTCCACATTTTCCAGATTGCTCATTTCCAAAGTAATTCAGGGATATAAAACCTCAAATTGTTGATAAATAATTATCTGAAAAGGGAAAGGCATAAGACGTGACAGGGTTAAGAAACACAAAATACTAAGTAAAGTCTCTCATTTCATAAGATGTTATGTGTAGAACAGACATACTTAAATTCAGTGACTAGAAACACCAGCATGCATCTTCTAAAGCATCCACCTATTTATTTGAGAGTGGTCAAAATCATTATACAAAGCATTTACATATACTACACGAGAGATTCAAATCAAGTCCTGGGTGTCGTACATCAGATAAAAGAAAACAGTTAATTTAAAATAGCCCTAAACCCTCTAGGCAAGAGAGGAGTTTTGGAAGAAAACCAGTGCAATTGAGCCATTTTATCCTGATAGACAGAGAGTGATGAGGGTGGCAGGGGTCTGACTGACAACACAGAGAGCTGCAAGGAGACACATAACATATGTGGTACTGTAGCACGGCATCTCTGGGATGCCTGCATTTGCTTCTGTATCCTGCCCTTTCTCGATCATTCAAAATGTCAAGCAAAGTGAATGAACCACATTCTGGAGTAGCAAGTTTATTTTTGAAAAGAACTAGTGGGTAAAAAGAAAAAAAAGAAAAAAGAAAAAAGAAAAAAATCACATTACTTATTACCCGTCAGGTTTTGCAGCAAAACAGAATTTCTACCACCAAAAGTCAATTCATTGCAAGTGTCACAATACTGAAATCAATACCTTATTAAAAAATATAAAGTACCCAGGAAACTTCTAATAATCCTTGTAGGCAATTTCCTTTGACTTGGGAGCAAGCTGTGGCAACAACCCTTCTTCTCTTTCAGGGTGTTCTTCTGATCATGAGAATGAACATTCCTTCTGCCTTCAGGGACAGTCCTGATAAAGCCTCCAGGAAGACATCTCTGGTCCTTTCCCAGGCATTTCAAAGCCTGGCTATAATGTCCCCACTCTGACAAGAGACTTTCCAGTGCCAGCCTCTAACAAGCTTTGTGGTCATACCAGCAGGGACAGCCTGGCAGAGTACGAACCACAGTGGTCTTGCAAAGTTGCCTTCTCTGGATTTTGTCACCCGCAGAGGGATATATCTGCCAAAATCACCACTGCCTGTAACAAGTTCAGCAACATTAATGTCACTGTCCCTACATTCAAACCTGGAACAGTCAATGCTGTCCTCCCCCAGCCCCCACTGTGGCTTCCTCTTCTTAACAAGATTACCTGCACAGAGAGCACCTCCACAGTACTAATAAGTCAAGGAGATGCTGAATAGTTTGGAAATATGCTGCTCCAAGTGAGTCTGGCTCTGAACATGTCTGCATACTTTTAGGAAGACCTCTGTGCAAAAATGTTCACAAATTCTAGACTTCTCTTTTCCACTGAGATTACAAGTCTAACAGCAACTCTGTTAAGCTTAAGCTTACAATAGTAAGCAAAGGTAACAAACAGAGGAAATACATTTTCCAGGCTACACCAAACACTTGAGAGAGGTGTTTCAAAGAACTGCAGTGGGGATACATGTGTGTGCACGCGCTCCTTTTTTCTGTATGAGAAGTCAACACTCCAAATGACATTCAAAGGTTATCATAAGATTACTTTTGCTAACAGTAAGTGTGCTTGCTTTTTATTTCTATTAAAAGTTGTTGCTCCATGAAGTATGATGTACAGGCATGAAGAAGCCCCTAGGCCAAATCACCATCCTCTCCACCCAATTTGTAAGAGACATTTATGAATTATTTAACATTCATATTCCAGCCAAGTTTAACTACAGAAGAGCAACACTCAGCATTTCTAAAGCACACTGATAAAGTAAAGTGAACTGCTAAAATTCCTTCAGCTGTACTGCGGTGTCTATGCCGGTGTCAAACTATTCAGTCACCAGTCCTTCTGATTTCCTCAGGCAGATGTTTCCTACTCTGATTCATAAATATTAGGTAAACCAGGATACTTAGAAATAAAACTAAAGAGTATTTGCACTACTGAAATTCATGCTGTCTATGCAATACCCTTTCAAACACCAAATGTACATCCTATCACCAACCTGTGCCTTCCTCACAGCCAGTGGTAAAGCCTTTCCCAGCAGCCCAGAAGTAGCTGATATAGTCAAAAGAAGGAAATCTTGGGTCAGGTCCCCAAAATTACTCCCAGTATTGGAAAGACCCCAATTTGAATGCATCAGCCAGGGAAAAGATCTGGCTTACCTTTGTAAAAGTTTCACCTTGTTAAAGTGCAAGTGGTATAGTCCCTGACTTGCCCCCCCCGCCATTAATTCATATGACACAACTGAACAGCATCTGCATCACTGTGAAGCTGAGTTCTTTGCTGCTCAGATAATCCAAAGGGAGGGAAGATGGTATTAGGATGTATGTCCCACAGGTGACTCATGGCAACACTGGAACTTTACTGCTTCACCACTTCCAATAGTATTTCTTCCATAATGCACATATTGAATGTCCTGGCACACCCACATAATAAACTTCCCCACTGAAGAGGCTGCTCACTTAATGATAAAAACCTAAGGCTGTAAACTCCCAAAGCACAATTGTTAAGATATCTTCCTTGTAAAACAGCAATCACTATCCATGTCAGAGACACTCTAGACTTGTGCAAGGACATGGCCTTGAGGATACTGTCAAGTGATTTGATCTCAGTCCTCACTGTTCATTTCCCAGATGTAGGAACTGTTCTGCACTGCACGCAGCTGCTTAGCAAATGCCTGAAGCACCTGGAGATTTCCAGGCACTTGTCTGAACCTGCGATGGTCTCATTCTCGTTGCTGTTAGGCTGGCTGCTGGGATACTAGTTGCAGTTCTTATAAATGCAAATGAAATTACAACTTGCCTTCTGAAGCAGAAATGAGAGCTCCACCACTCAAGCTCTGTGCACTATCAGTGCTCCTTGCATTAGTGAAAAGGAAAACAGTATTTAAAAAAAAGGTAAGAACTGCTATTAGAATTAAAAAACAAAATGGTGCAGAAAGGAGCATCTGTGACACTGATGTTCAGATTGTCCTGGGAATCTAATTCCAACTCCTGTTATCTGCTAAATTCAGTGCCAACAATTTGACTGTGAGCTATAACAGCCCTACCTAAATCAGTGCCTAAGATACCAATGCACAGACACAAGCTACCACATGGCGTGTAGCAAAATAGTGCACACTACTGCTTCACAAACATATTCATGATGACAAAAGTTCTGATGCTAAAGCCTGAGCTACAGCAGATACTGTGGGTCTCCTGCAGCCACAGCAGCACAACACTGTCCTGTGGCCACTGCTACCTCAGTCTGCATCCTTAGAAGCAGAGCACAGAATACGATTACCCAAGGTGGAAAACAAAGAGCAAAGGGAAGTGCACATTTTCCTCCAAATCTCAAATAACAAAAAATATTATATTTCTGTTCATAAATGTATTCTTTCATAGAGTTCAATATTTTTTTGAGAACACAAACTGTATAGGTATAGAATAATCTCTTTATAATAGTAAAAACATTTATAAATACAGGAACACTACTTCGCGCAACAGCTAGTTTATTCAGTATCTCATCTAAACCCATCAGTTACAAAAAGTACACCTAAAAAGTAGTTTAATTTTATTCTGCAACTGCATAAGCAAAAGCTTCAAGAAAAGACTCCTATGACTAATTGAAATACAGGTTGTAAATTAAAAATACACTGCCTATCCAAGACTGTGAGAAATTGATGAAGAAGAGCAGCTGAAATCTTGTTCATTCTAATTGCCAAGATACTCCAGGGTTCTACTTAATTTATAGCTTCTTAATTCTCCTTTTACATTAAGGGTTAGAGACAATTTCAGGATAAATGTAAATGCTCAAAGTCATATTCACAGATCCACAGACTTAATTCTCAAATTCAGCAAACAATTGCAATCGCAGTAAATTAAGAAATTAAAAAAAAATTTAAAAGGGTAATTTTTTAAAAGTATGATCTCTATAATATAACAGCCAAGTCACATGAGAGGAAAGGACCATCCTCAGACCCTGTAACTTTATCCTAATTATTAATAAAAAGACAAGAACACAGACCTATATGCCCAAAGCTTGACCGTCAAGTAGGAAATCCCATGAACTCTGGATAATTTAATCAAACTAAAATGCAACCCAAAGCTCTCTACCAGTCCCTAGCTGGCTTACTTGCTTGAATAACTGTCATCAGCTACGAGGTGGACTAATCCAACGCCTACAGTGCTTGACACAGAGGCTCTGCCGAGCCAGTGCCTTCGGTGGCTTTGGGCCAGTGCATCAGAAATAAACAGTGCCAGACTCAACAGAGAAGACTGTGTAGCAGAACATTTAAAGAACAAGCTGAAGCTACAACATGATGCCATATATATAAAATATGTGAAATGTATATAAAATTCATATGCAGAAATAAAGAATATGTAAATGGTTTTGCCTAAATAAATATATAGATGGAACAAATGAAGAAAGGAGGATGTGTGAGTGGTAGCAACAGAAATTACACATTTACAACCCATCTCAAAAATAGCTTCTGTTTAAAAGAATATATATCAGCATCCTGGATCTAAAAAAATAATATACATATCATCTCCTAAATGGATTTTACTCTGATGCGTTACTGATGAAATCATTGTCGTCTGCCAAATCATCCACATATTTCATTAGAATAAAGAGCTATAGAAGAAACATGCATTAGTTGATTAATGAAAAAAACACAAAAATTGATTGAGACAGAAGCTCAGAAGCATTATGTTCCTTAATAGAAAAAAGGCCATCATTAAAAATTAACAAATGGTAAGTGTCTTGAGCTATTCTGTCAGTGCTTTCTGTCTTCAAGGCATGCTCCTTTCCCTATAGTAGCAAACAACATTCAGACACACACAACCTAATACTACTCAAAGGATTTTGCAACGATTGCTGTAAGCTTTTTCACCCTGCTGTATTAGGAAAATCATAAGATTTATTTTGCAAAAGATTGTGACATGCAAAAACATCTTGTTCCTAAAATAAAATTTAATAAGCGTAAACAAGGATTCAACACAGCACAGTAACAAAAATTACCCTTGCCAGTGATGACTCGAGGGTTTACAAAACTTCCTTTCAAAGCAAAATTTATCAAGTGCTATCTTTAAAAATATGCTTGTAAGTGCAAACATTTAAAGATCTGCAACGTATTTCTAGAAATAGCCAGTTATCACATCTAATCAAATTAGTAGATCAGATTCTATTTATCAAAAGAGAATAATTGTTGGAGTGACTCAATAGCAGTACTGTTCTGACATGATACAGAAATACTCGTGTACAGGCAACAGGAGTGAAGCACTTTGATGTAGGAGATTGCAGGCATAGTTAAAATGAACATTTATAACTTTCCATTTTCCCCAGGTTTCTTTGTCTATGTTAGAACTGATAAAGCACCAATTCTTCTGGTGCAACATTCAGCTGAAGACCCCTCCCAGAAGGGTTTCCAGATAATTGTGCTGTCCCAACCCAAGAAAGAGGCATTACAAAAGATAAACAGAGAATATCTCTGGAGAGGTAACTTGTACTCTTTAGAGCAACAAGGTTTGCCTTCAAGCAATAGAGAAACTCATGGGCCCAGTCATGAACACAAAATTCAAACCAACAGAACCAAAGTGTTTATCACTCCAAATTATCAGCCTCCTCAGAAGTTGCCACCCTCTGCCTAAGTACTGTAAAGCACATGAAGGTCTTCCGTAATGTATTCATACATTTTCTCCCACCACCCTCTGCCTCATTTTCCGAACACTAAAAATGATTTTTCAGCACTATTTAGGTGGGGATTTTCGTACATCTCACCAAACTAAGGCTATTAAAAAACAACAGCAAGGACGTCACACAAATCGTGACATTTCATATACAATGTCATTGCTGATTCCCAACAACTTCCAGGAAAGAAGTGGAAACAACATATGGGATTGGTAACCGTTTCCAGCCACTTAATCTGTCTGTCTTTCTGAGTGAGTATCCTAACTTCATAGAATATGGGTATGATGCCAAAGCAAGAGACATGTCATGAGGTTTCATTCAATTATTTTCATAAACAGTTTTGATAACATTTCCTGAAAGGCATGACACAACAAGCAGAATATTATTCACACCAAGTCGCTCTCTCTTCACAACTTAAGCATTTGTAATATTTATTTCTAGCATAAAATGGTGGAACTTTTAAAAACAGATTTCTTTTACGGTGAGACCATCTGTTTGCAAATTTCTAAACATAAGATAATCTTCTGGCATTGCCTCTCATGACTGCCTAAAGCTAGCTAAGGCCATTGACAGCTCTAATAAATAAATTAATTAATTAATCACAAGAAATAAGGGAAAAAATCTAACAACTAATCCAAACAATTTCAGTTTAAAAACAGGCTGAGAAGGTCAAAGGAAGTAGGGATAATTTTACAATTATAAAATTTACTTGCTGCTGAAAGACTGAAGATTCTTCTGCTGTATGGCCGAGTCAACACAGCAAGCAATACCACAATGGACTAAGAGTCACCATAAATAACTCATTTTCATGGTGGTCAGCCATGATCTGTTAAACTGTGGATTGTGGCATCCCCGAAGGAAGCAGGAATAAAAAAAAAAAAGTGCTTCTGCTTAGATACAACTACGTTAGCAATCATCAGTGATGACAGCAACCACAGAAGCAGTACATGACATTTTAATGGAAGTTTCATAACAGTCTAAGCATTTTAAAGTTTGTTTGTGTGGCAGAAACTCTCTAATGTTGTGCATGTATTCAGAAAAGAGAGTAGTTATTGACCACAAAGTTACTTGCCCCACACTAAGTGTGCGCTATTTGTTAGTGAAGAAAGTAGCTCATACGTGTGACACAGCCAAGCTAATTCAGTCTTCTAATAGATAATGTAATCTTAATGGGCAACATATCCTTTCATTACCATCATTTAATGTACTTACAAATGCTCCTGTCCCCTCTCTCAGAGAGAATTTGTCCAGCAAGTCAGCAGTGCCCTGTTAGCTACTGGGTTACGAGATGTTAAACAGTAACTGAAAAACTGTAAATACAAATTGCACAAAAATAAAGTCTTGCTTACAAAGTAAAAGAGCAGGCTCCTGAAAAAGTCTGAGTGAAGGTCTCCAGTACATGAACTCACTTTTCACAGACTACATACATAACAGTAGACATACAACGCTCTACTTCGCAATAAATAATATTGTACATAGGGATGAAAAAAAATTCCCAAATTCTGATCATCAATAGCAGGCTACTGTTAACAGCTGCCTGACTGGTTTTGAGTCTGAAGTACAAAGTAGCTATTCTTCTATAACATAAGCATTTTTTCTTTTCTGAGTTAGGATAAAACCATCCTCCGTGCGCTGGCTGCCGAGTCCAACCGCTTCCTGCTCACACTGCACTGAACCAGTGACAAAGCCTCACCCAGCGCTCCCCACTGACAACTGCCGCCCTGCAACCATGCAGCAAGATGGGCACGTTTCTGTTGTTGCATTTGTCCCGCTCCACAGATTACTTCAAAAATTGTGGACCAATTTAGGTTATTACTAATAGTACATTGTGTGCCTCTAATTACCAGTGTCCACTAAGAGCACTTAGGGAGAGCGTTTAAACCATGGCTACTTTTCAACATGTTCTCTCCCAAACCATACTTCTAATTCCTGCTCTGTTCATTTTAATGCATTATTGTTTCAAAATACAATGCTTCAAAATTGCAAATTACATCTGGCTCAAGGGCTGATTATGAGAAATACTAGCACTTCTGCCTCTGCGTGAATAACTCTGATAATAATGAGAGATTGATTGAGCTCCAAGAAGTCCACATGATGAGAAGGGTCAATTTGAACATTTCTATTAGCTTCTTTTGTTAAATCTAACACTTTGCCAGGCCAGAGACAAATACTGCATCTGGTTACCATGATTTTTTCCAGCCGTACAGAAGTACAATTTAGAAAATGGGTACTGGTCTAAAGGCAGACCTTATGAGAAATGCTAATGAAACATAAAACCCCATCCATTTCACTGACACGCAAGAGGTGGCAGAAAAGAAAAGAGAAAAGAAAAAAGAAAAAGAGAAGTTGCAAGGGAAATTTGCCTGGCAGAAGACGAAAAAAACCCTCAGTAATACTAAGAGTCTTCATAACTCCATTTTACCGCTGAAATACTTGCTTGCATTTATATAAGCATGGCCTGCATTATGTCAACATGTGCTACAACAAGAAAATCACTGAAGATGCTCACTGAGCATGTGCAACACGCAAAGAAACAAGCACATAAATGTAATACACCAGCTAGTTAGGCCAGGAAATTGCAGTAACATTATTACAATAATTTAGTCGTGCAGCCTTGAATTTACACTGTATAAAATCAGCAAAGGTTAATACAGACACACAAAAAGTTAATCAAACTACCGGCAGTTCATCCAGAGCCTTCCAAAGATTAAAACTTCCCTACAGATCTCATTACCTAGAAATTTTACTAAGTCAGTCAGCACTTTTTTCCGTCAATTACTGAAAATACTTGTTGATACATATCTCCTAGAAAATAATCTCTCTAGGGTAAATTAAGCAATAGGTGATGTCTCTGTATCTTTAGCCTCATTCACATATTTACACTTATAGAAGGTACGGAAGGCACAGACAATTTCCAGCAGAGGACAACAGACAATGCTGAAGGATATGTGGGACAAACCTAACCAAAATATCCTTAAAGCCCAGACAAGCATGTAGCTGCCATTCGCTTCTCAGCGGATACCTACAACTCCAAACAGCAATTCCCTTTGCTGAGCTGCAGTAGCCTAGTGCTGGTGGCTGTAGGTTACAGTTCAGGGTCTCCTGTCCAATTCTGGGTTCCACAGTGCCACGTAAGTCTTCTTGGGAATAAAAAAATGAACTTTCAAAAACAAATAAATAATGCAATAGAATACTTTTACAAGTTGCTCTAGAGCACAACTCAACTAAGATACATTGAATTCCCCATAATCTATATTATCATAAAGAACAGAGGGCAAAAAATAACAGTACTTTATTTCAAAAGTTTGCTACAAAGATAGGGCTAAGGCACAGGACTTAGCCTGAGCCAAGGCTCTGATTAGTACATATTAATATGCCACTGCTGGCTTCACATACCTCTGCTTATTGTATCAGCTGAGATATTCTGCCCTCCAGCATGAAAATTTAGTTTACATACACAGTATCTTTGGGGTGGAAAATGAAGAGAGACTGTGCCACAGCAGAAGCACTGGAACAAACTATCTCTGGAGTGGATGCAAAAAGACTCAGGTGGATTGTCACTGGGAAGCCAGTTTGGCAGCAAGTCCCCACAGCAGCTGGTGCAGGGGCTTGCCCAGAGCTACCCGGAGCCCTGGAGATACCATGCATCCTGTACCTGCCAACGCTCAGAGTTTCAGCTCTCTTCATGGTAACTGAAACTGAAATAACTATATCAGTTGTGATTTACACTGCTGATTGTTTCAGGGCCAAGATGGGAGCAGAGATGTATTTCAGACTGAAAAGGTGTACAAACCAGGACTTGCACTGGACTAATTAAAGGGCAGAGACATGGAGTGGCAAGCCTTTTTGTATTCTTCCACCACATAAATAAGCTCCTAGCACAGAAGATCTCAGAACAGGACCAGCCCCAAACACCCTGACAGTTTTGTACTCATTTGTACATGCTTAGGCATTATGAAAAGTGAGTTACTGCATCTATAATTATGTAGAAAACTAGACAGATGATGCTTAAAATAAATCCTATCTTGACATCAAAGATATCTGGCTCCTGAGATGTTCTCCAAATGAGATCAGCTCTACTTATGCTGGGTGCTGCACACAGTATACAGTAATTATCAATGCCATCTCAATATTTCTACTGAATCTTTTAAGTACTGATGAAAACAGCACTGAGTCTTCGCACTTTATGTAACTTAC
Source organism: Phaenicophaeus curvirostris (assembly GCF_032191515.1). Classification (NCBI taxonomy): domain Eukaryota; kingdom Metazoa; phylum Chordata; class Aves; order Cuculiformes; family Cuculidae; genus Phaenicophaeus; species Phaenicophaeus curvirostris. Next base: position 14,956,017 of record NC_091397.1, on the reverse strand, counting down.
ACAAACAGTTTTCTTACTTTTCCAGTTATAAAAGTCAAATGGAATTAGCGAATTATTTGGAGCTCCACAGATTATATTAGGACTCCTACCAGTTACAGATGATGGTACTGTTGGTATTGTTACCTGCTCAGCAACATTAGACAAAAAAATATACTTTAACTGTAACGCTACACCTGAAACTCCTGCTTGTGGCAGCACGTCACGCTCCCCATTTCAGGATTTTAGCACTATGGGTTAAAGAAAGAGATAGCATCTATAATAACACTGTGAAATAGTTGAGATTTATTTGTGGTATGTTGCTGCTGAAATGTGTAATAGCAATTCAACTTGCATTCTAAATAATGCTGGCACACCTGGTGTTGAATATGCTAGAAGCAATTGCAATTGGTATAAAAATATATTACTTTCATTATTGTGATACTAAAAAATGCTGATACAGCTGAGATTCTAGATGTATATTTGTTATTAGATCCTCTGTTTCAGAACTGTTAGAACTAATCTATAAAATTCATTTCTGATTAGGTATTTTCTTACTAAGTACCACATATAACGGCATAGCAGAAAAAGAGGAAATCTATATGCATTTTTAGTCATCCATTCACCTTCAAATTAAACTCAACAGAAGCATCTGGAAGCCTTAGATAGTGTATGGTTTTAGCATATAAATATTACATATTTTGACAACACAGGAAACACCACAGGACATCAAAGCCCTTGGAGACATGAGCATGGACAAGATACTACCCCATTTTTAAAATGAAAAAACAGTTCCTCTTGAAAGCTTAAGCAACTTGCCAAACTCCCGGAGATGTCTGTACAACATAAGGACTAACTCTCTGTGAATTACATTGACACAGTAGGGTCTACGAAGTTAATATATCTACTGAAATAGTTATTTTTAACAGAATTTCTCTACCAAGACAGCATTACCAACATACTTTAAATGTATAGCACACACTCTTCAAAACATTTGTATCAGTAGCATGCTATTGTATCTGTTAAAAAATAATTAAGAACATCAAATAGTTCCATGAAACCATACTATGTTCTTTTTTCTTTTCAGACTAGGAGCTACACGAGTAACATCAAAAAAACCTAAAAAGAGTGCTAAGATGTGTAGAAACTATGCATTTATCTTCTGCAGAAGCAAACATTTCAAAATTTACTGTTAATCACATCATCAACTAGCCCAAACGTACACTGTAAAACTAGTTCATGAACTGAAAGCATTACAGCAGGGTCTATTTTACAAACTTCTATAGCCTTTTCTAGCACTCCTGCTTATTGTAAGTTTGCACAGAAGCAGTAAAAGTTAATATGCAGTGGAATACTACAGTAACTGCTGAAATGTTATTGCACATCAGAAAGGTTTACTGCTACTTTGCAAACATGCTTACTTGAGTACCATAAAACACTGACATAATGAGTCAGATCTACTGCAGTGCATTGCAATCACATCCTCTCACCTGTAATGTAATAGCAGCTCCTTGAGACAAAAGTAATTCTAAAAAATCTGTGAAAGACATTTTTGTATATGATATACTACAAATTGTGTTAGTATTTTGGCATTAGGTAAATATACAGCAAATCATCAGTAACTGGACAAATTCATAAGAACGGAATATACAGACATCACTATTTTGTCCTTCAACACACAGGCATCATGTGAAGACAACCTTGAGCAGCACACTATTGAAAGCCTGGAAGACAGAACTGTAAAGAATTGCTATAGTGCTACTCTGTTCTGGTACCCCACTCTTGACATCTACTAATGACCACTGCAGACACAAAATATTGGGGTACAGGGACTTAGCAGGGATCATTTAATTCTGCGTGCTGTATTCTTATGTTCTTACACTAAACTCTAGAGAGTTTACCAAACATGGAAGGAATTAACGCTTTCTCCCTGCCCAAAAGTAATATAAAGTTTCTTCTTTTATGACTGACAACTACAAATGCCTGAGATGCTACTTGACATCCATGCTTTGAAAATCAGACAACCAAGCCTAACAGATGCTGGTTCAAGACTATTTAGAACACAATGCTTGGAAGCACAGTACAAATAATCTGCTTACAGATAACTTCTTCCTTAATATTAAGCATGCAACAGGTGGCTTGCAGTCACAAATGCCTGCTTAGCTGCATTATTTCCTATATTCTTGGCGTTCAAGAAACTGTGAGGGCAGCAAGTCCCCAAGGGTATACATGTAACAATAATCCTTTAAAATTTCAACTTTTTGGGTTACAATCTCACTGCACACACACATGTTCTTGCTTCAGGAGAAGTACAAGTACAGGTTGATTGATTCAGGATTTTTGTACCAGTGATTATTCAGTGCATCTTGTTCCTATTGCCTTTTACTGAGGAGAAACACTTTTTACCAGGACAGTGGTTAAGCACTGGAACAGGCTGCCGAGAGAGGCTGCTGAGTCTCCATCACTGGAGGTATCTGAAACTCAACTGGGTGTGACACTCAGCTGATGAAACATTGAAGCTGGACTGCTGTGAATGGAAGCTGTATCAAGAAGAGTCAGTGCAGTATTTTCAATATCTCCTCAGTTCGTTCTAATTCTATCTTTTTTTCCCATCCAGAAGCCATCAACAGATTCAAAGCGGGGAAAACACTACTTGCACACCCCATTGTCATTGTTTTTCTAATATTTCCTTCTCTGTTGTCCTTTCTAAAAAAATTTTGTTCCTCTTATTTTTCCCTGAAACAGCAACTTAAAGGCCTATATAAGCCCTCTGAACGCCTTATACCCACTATTTTCTTATTGCATTCACAGAAATACAAGGGTATGCACTATCTATTATTTTCTTACCATATTCAGAGAAATGCAGGGGCTCAAAAACTATTTTGATTGTGGTATATTCTATTCCAGAAATATTACTGGTTAATAGCCATTTTGCCAATTTCAATGAAGTGTTTTATAACTCTGTCTTTAATGATAATTTCACTACACAACAGTAGAACACGTGGAAACCTTAAAAAGAAGCATCAGCCTGCCAACTTACCATGAATACAGATCACTGCTCCCAAGAAACGAAACACAGTAGTAAGTTGAAACTTTTCCTTTTAGGAAAGTTCAGCAGCCCTGCAGCTGCCAACTTAAGTACCTCAAGTAACTATGACTTAATAGCCTATGTCATCTTCAGCTATAAAAATATATTAAGTTGCATTAAATTTCATCTAAGTCATTATCCTATTCCTGTTTTTAAAAAGGATGTTCAAAAAGACTCAGCTTTAAAAACATAACCTACAGCATCTGTAGTGTATATCAATGTATAGGTGTCATTAGAAGCAAATTACATCTCTAAAGAATATTTCCAACAGACAATGAAACAATCACTAATACAGCTTTTCATCTAACAAACCCTTCATGTCTTGAGACAGTATTTATTTACCATACTTTGTTATGGACTAGCACACTGCCTAGTTAGTCTTCAATTATCACATCAGGCGGTGGAAAAAATCCTATTTCTATATGAGGTAAAACTAAATTGACTTTGAATCTCTGAACTGTCAACCAATTCTTCTGTGAAAAGGCTTGCTTTGCAGAGATTATAAAGTAGGTGTCATCCTTGACACTTGTGTTCTATATTCATCTGGCAGGCCTGGAAGAGAAGCACCACAGAACATCGGGCAGGATGGTGGAGGGCTCAGCTGTCACACCGCCTGCCTCCCTCACTTGCTTTGCAGGCAGAGACAGTGCTGTAGGTGTCAAAGGTTCTCTATTTAAACTCGCTGACAAGCAAAGGAAGAATACTGGAAGAATATGTTAGCAGCCACTATGAACTCATCTCTAGTATCAGGTCATCCTGACACTTATTTCTGGATGTTAGAAACAAAAGCCCTGATGCTATTGAAAAAGAAAGAGAAAAAAAAAAAAAGAAAGAAAGAAAACCTATACAACATACCCCCATCAGATTTACAAGTTCAAGATTAACTCTGGGAAAATCCAGCGTTAAGAGTACATAGAGCAAAGCCCTACTTTCTGTCAGAATGACAAACTAGAAAGCCACATACAATTATGTTAATCTCTCACTTCCAATCTCCCTCATACAATCACACCGTTGCTTTCCGTGTTTTATTTAAAAGTCACAGAGTGTACTAACCATTTAATGAAGCTGCATTCCTTAAATCTCTGAGAGATTATGTGAAGATGTTTGGTTTAGAAACATGGATTTGCTATTTCATTGCCCCCACTCAAATGACATCTTAGTCAAAGTGTGTTTGGAGCTGCAGGCAACGAAACACATCTCCCCAAAGCAACTGATTCCACCAAGTAGAAATAAACAGGAAAGTGAAAAAATGTAGAGAGGAAGGAGCATGGCCACAGCTTGCCTTTCCAAAACAGAAAAGCTATTTTCAATCAAGCTTATCTCTTTCAATCCCTTATTTACTTCTAATTGGAAAGAAGGAAGTGAAGAACATGAAATTGCTCTAAAAGATGCTTAGAAAAGTCCTGGGTAATCGTCTGCATCAAACATGACAATTTGCTACACAGTTGATTTCATTTGAAAGCCTTTTCTGACTCTGTGCATCCCAGAGGCTGGATGAAACTTTGCAAATGGATCTGGACAAGGTAGCACAGAAAAGAAGGTGCCATTAGCTGTATCCAGCTTGCAGCCAGGATGAGGACTGTGCTTCTCTGAAGCTTGAAAAGGCATCATGCTTAGACCCTGCATCTAGGATTGTACCAGGCTGCACACTTTCTAGCCGGTGGCAGAAGAGAGAAAACAGATGTGGACTTAATGATAGCCGTGCCAGCTGGTTCATAGTAGTAGCAGGCAAAAAACAGAGCACAAATAGCCCTAGATTCCATTTACCTGTGCAATGACCCAGCTCTGGGTTTCTGATGAAAGTCTCAGCACAACCACCGCAAGCTGTCAGCAGTGTGCTCAGGTGAGCATTAGCAAACCCAGGCACAATTCAGTGTGTGAGCAACGAGCTCTGAAGTTTGAAATGATACAACTGACAGGTGTTTAGTCAATGACCTCCTCCTCTGTGTTCTAAGGCTCAAGATTTATGGTGCTTTGTGCCATGAGTAGAGAAGTAAAGAAGAAAAAAAAAACTTTTGGACCTCATTCCCATGTTTTCTATTAAGTCGATACATCAGTAAGTGTCATTTACCAATATGAAGTCTTATTAGTCATGCTTCCAAGGAAAATCCAATTATTGCTCTACTTAAGCTATTGAATGATGAAAATCAGGCCATGGATTTTATTTTATTGAGTTTGAGGTGGTTTCCAGTCCTGTTGATTAGGGTATAATTCAACAGTATTTTACGCAACTCAGATACCTTTCTGTCATGTGCCTGCTTAAAAGTCTGAAGGTTGTTATTAAATGAAAGAGAAAGAAGGTAATTATTAGATCACTGGTAGAACCCTTGTGATTTGCTTTTCATCTCCTCACAGACATTACAAAGAGAAAACTTAAATGAAAACCAGAGTAGGCAGTACAAGGAAGTCATGTAAAAAGCAACAGAAATGCATGTAGGTTATTTGCCCAAATGCCCAGTCAGAGGCCTCAGATGGCTGATGTGGTTGAAATGTGTAATTCAAAGCTACAAATAATATGTTTATGAACCTGGACATGTCCAATGAACCTTGGAAACAGCTGTGTGAGGAGGGAAAGAATAGTATATCTGATTTCAGCTAAACAAGGTTGCAAACTAAATTATCTATTTTCTCTCACAGAACTGGAAGATAGTACGCTGCAAAGCTCCCAGTAATCATTTTAAATGTAATGAAATCTAATTAGGATTAGATTTTAATTGTAATCTGTAAATATTACATTTGCATTGGCAATCCAGAGCACTGATTCACCCACCTGTATGCTACAGTAGTTAAGAGAAGAATCAAAGTTTAGTTACCACGTGCTACAGCTTCACATTTCCACCATCATTACAGGCCAGATTTTGAAATACACAGCCTCCAGTACTAAAACACCTATTTACATGATTAATTTTAGGCATACTGTCATGTTCCATGAATTTCAATGCACAGTGCTCATGTTCTGTATTGAAAAGTTATGTTTATATGAAACTGAGGTATTAACTCCTACAGCAGAAAATTTGCTTATTTCACATAACATATTTATTCACAGATACTTCAAATTGTATTACAACCATTTCAGAAGCAACCTTCAAAACCAATGCAGATATTTTTTTGCTTAAACTGAAGTTTAAGACACAATGTGCATACCACCTACCTCTTGTTGTCGTCAGCAATTCCCCACGTAAACTCTAATACACTGTCTGTATTTGTAAATCCATTTTTATCCAATCATATTGATGTCTCCTTGTTTTACTATCAAACAGTGACTGTTCCTCCAATATTTTCAGTGAGACATGACTAGATAGCTTGGCCTCCATAATCCCTTCCACACTTTGGAAAACAAGTTGCTCTTTCCCCCTCCTTATTCTCAACATCATGGTAGTTCCGTTTCTTTTAAAGATGTTATTCCTCAGATATATTGTTTCCAGAAACTGATTACTTGCTGAACAAAATTTCTCTTTCATAAAAGTCTTCAATGAGACTTCTCTTATACAAGCTCCCCAGTAAGGGCATGGCTGTCTACTTGCAAATGAGATAAATAATTTCTGCAAAAAGCAGCATAACAACAGTGATGTCACGGCCTTACAGAATCATGGTTCAGGGAATATCATAGAGGAAAATTATATATGCCTTGATGAAGCTGGGGAAAGATGCGAGCTATGACTTCATTTTCCTATCTACCTATTAGTTCACAGTCCCAGTTACCCATCTAGAAACTATATCCAAGCTTGTATGCTAAGAATAAGCATGAATTAAGTACAGGGATCTTAAGCGATCAGCTGCACCACAGCAGTGTCATTTCATCATCACCCTCATCTCATACCTCCCTATCTTACATCCTGAGGGCACCCAGTTTCATAAATGAAAATACCCTCTACGTGGCAGGGGCAGGAGGAGGGGAAAAGAAGGTGGCATATGCTATTTTCCCACTTAGGGGAGGAATGTCAGAGAATTGCACAACGTAGAAGCCCATCAAATTACTGTATCCCTACCAGCGCTAATTACAGATGCGCTGTTTGAAACTGTGAAGCCTCTTTCTTAAGGCAGCACTATGACTTATTTATCAACTGATTAGTTTCGTCAGGTTGATTTTTAGCATGAAGCAAAATCTCTAATTAAAAATAAACAAAATCATGCTCAGAAGTAACACATTTTAGATTGCACTTGGAGACGCTTACAGATTTTTATAATGTTCTGATCTTGAAACACACCTATTAAACCTGCCTTAGTGCAACACAGAAATTAGCAGAATTTCATATCCGCTTTCCAAAAACTACTTGCTCAGCTGGTACTGGCCCTCCAGACCCCCCCCTAAATGCCACGAACGGAGGAACTGCACAGACTCTCCCTGGTATGGGGTTAAAGCCATGGGACATGGCACATGAACCTACTGAAGAGATAAGATGGACAAGAGTGATGCAATTATTCAGGTAAAATAAAAAAATTCAGGTATAACCAAAGCTCTGCAGCATCTGCACCTCCATCAATAGACCAATACTTTTGTTCGTTACTCATCTAGGTTTACTTTGCCCTATATTCATCTGAGAAAAGAAAGAAACTTCTCAGACAAATGACAAATTTAAATAAATTATTCTGTTCTGCCCTGAAATGTCAGTTTGAAAAAAGAAATACACACATGCTCAGACAGATTTATTTCACAATGAGAAGGCTGAACTTTCAGACTGTCCACAGCCCAATGTCAGCAAAGGTCCTCTGGAAATAACAAGAGTTGTGCGTGTCAGAGCCGTACAGGCTGCACCCTGCATTTTGCAGTTCTTCACTGTTACACCAATTCTTTTTAGGATGTTTGATACAAGCAGTAAAACAATGGAACTGCTTAAAAGATTTACTTATGATTTTAACATGCTACTGGAATCATCCAGGGATTTCACAGAAATGATGACGAGGTGCTGAAGGATAAATGTAACCTAGGGTTCTCTAGTGGGAGTTTCCATCGCACAATACAGTTTAATGAAGATCCCAGTAGCAAATCCTAAGATCTCAACTGAAGGCAATGCGACTTATTTTTATACATCCCATAGTCTCCACTTTATGAGCTGCCGGTTTGCATAAAGCCAATAAAAAGCCCCTTGGCCAAATACAGACATTGGAATAAAGTGTCAGTTAACAGCAATTTCACCCTGCAAGCGATCTTGCCCATACAAGCTAATAAGAAAGATTACTTTAAGATAACAGCACGAAAAAAGGAAGGAAAAAAGTGAAAAAGGAGAAAAGAAGAAGAGCAACAAAGAAATCACAATGTTGCGCAGAACCAAAACATCCAATTATGCTTTGATCATGGCTTGAATTTTAAATGTTACTGCCATCGTTCTTCTTTCAGTGGTTACTTGATGTCTGTGATACATGTCAGATGTACAGAAAACCAAAGCATGTTATAGGCAGTAGTAGCTTATCTTGCAGACATAATAAAGCTCATGGCTCAAACATCATTGAGAAGCCTGTCAACAAAGCAAATCAAGCACTGAGTAGAAATGAGGCATAATGCTTAATTCCTTCAATCAGCATTTTCCTGCTTGCCAGAAGCACCTCTTTTGGGTGGGCTGACAAGGTGCAAGCTAATTTACAGAGCCAGGACTCTTCAATTGCATCTGGATCGCACTGCTCCCACGTTAATTAAGAGGAGACTGAAAAGTGAAGTTCACTGAGAAATGGTAGTGAGGGAAAAAACTAACTCAAGGAAACGTTGACTGTTATGAAGAGCAAACAACAAAGCGATCATCAGATCTTTGTATCAGTCAAATTACTGTTGTTTCCAGCTTAAAGTTTTCAGAAGCATTATACTGAGCATACAGACAAGGTTACTTCCTACTTAGGTGGGAGCATCTGATTAAAAATTGTATTAATTTCCACTTTCACACTCATTTCCATGTAGAGCAATTGAAAATGATGCAGGAGGACCAGACATTAGGCTCGTAGGCTTGAGGGCACAAAGGAGCCAACAAGCCCCGCACCAGGATAGTTCTCCGGAACATGACAGCTCCTCTCTTTGGATTGTATCCTCTGTAATTCAGCCCTTTGCCTGCGTACCAAAGCTTGCAAAATGAAGCAGCTGTCTCACAGGTCTTCAGGGTACTAGGAATGTTACCCAGGAGGAAACAGAGGAGCATGGAGCCACCTAAGCTTTCTAGATGCTGTAAACACTTTCTGACATGAACTCACAAGATAGCACTTGTGACTGCTACCCAATAAGCTACTTTGAGACCATAGAATTTATCATGTATAAAGTGCCTCAATATGACCTGTTGTTTCTGCTGTACAAAAATGGCAAAAGTATCAGTCAGCACTTTGTATCTTTAACCTTCCCCGGTCCCCAGCAAGGGGTGCAACTCTCTGCTCCAGGCTTGAATTCAGGTAGGCAAACACCCACAAGATGAGGGCATCCTTGTGGGACTCAAAGAGGACCAAGCTGAACTGCTCTCCTCATGTCTGAAGTAGGATCATCTCCTATGACACTTCTGGTGCTCTGCAGCACATGCTGTCTAACAACCTGGTATTATTTTGTGTTATCTAAACACACATTCTAAGTAATTCCTTCCAGTTACTGCTTTTTTTCCCCCAATTAACTAGTTTTTCTATTAATTAATTCTGTACTACAATCCTCAGACATAGTAGAACTCTCAAGAACCTACACAGTTGCAACACAGGTTCCATTAACGCTTTACAGGATAAAGAAGATAATAGGATGAAAGTTAACCAAAGTTCCACTTGCATATTTCCAGAGCAGAATACCTGTTAATAAATCTTCAAAATAAGGCTGGTATTTAATTTTAAAATTAATCAATTAATAAATCACTGGACATACAAAAGAAAACAAACAATGCCTTAATGCTTTTTTCTTGGAAATACATTTATTTACTTTACCTAGCTAAAAGAAAGACTGATTTTCTTTCTCTCTCACCCCTTCCCACAAGTGATCAAAGGTGTTCGTCACATTTCAACATTTACCCAGAACAGCAGGGTGTCCCTCAACAGTCTGCCCCTTTCAGATGACTAGTCTCTGCTGAAAAGATGACTCCTTTCAAAAAACCTCAGTGCTTGCTAAAACTCAGGTCTTTCACTGACCCCTTCTCCAGACTGTGGGTTCTCAGAGCACACAGCCTTAACTTAGATCCTGTTTTCCTTGAGAGGTGCACGCTGTTTTTCAATTTCAAATTGATTCACCTCTTTCGTATCATGCCTCCATTAACAGTCTTAACAGTAAAGCAAAGAAAAACACACATTTAGTAACACACAAGCTTTGGGTACAGTATTAGGAACAGCACAGTTTAAGAAAAAAATAACACTCAAAACTGCTTGACCTGTCAAAGGATATGCGCTTTTAGACATCATCACAAAATCTTTCCAAGATCAAGCAGTCTGTTGCTTAAAACCATTTTTTTCGCAGCCCCTTTAGCCTGCCAGTTATCTTCTCTTCTATTCTGAGCTGCTTCCCTTCCATGACACCACTTAAGGGCTCAGAAACTAAAGAGATCAGCCTACATATATCATGTGTGTTTATGTATAGTAAAATACGGCCTCAGCAAACAGTCACAATTTAAATGAATATCTAAAAGATGGAACTCCATTTCAGAATTCATTCTTACATTCATTACAAATCACCTACCTGAACATGTCTCCTAAGCCCTTCAGCATTCCTTTCTTTGCTTTAATTTTATCCTTCTCTTTATCTCGATCTTTCTTCTTTTCCTTTCCAGACTTTTTCCTGTCACCTTTATCTTGGCTTCCATTCATCTGTCTCTCTAATGAGTGGGATGGCTGGTCACTGGCTGTGGACACAGACTCTCTACCAGATCTTGAGCTCTCCTCTGTGTCTTCCTCCACTGAAAGCACAAATTATGAAACATGAGTGAGGTAAGAACAAACAAAGGCAGGCTTTGGGATATTTTGTGTAATGTATTTTGAAGCAGGATATATGCACAACCACAAAATACTGCTTTTTTTTCCATAATCAGTATCAGCTCACATGGGGATTTCCTGGAATGTTCATTTTGCACTATTAAAGTGTTCAAAGCAAGGAATTCACCTTTGCAGAACACTCTGTAAAACAGGATTCATGCTTTGTGGGTACTCTAAATAATATATGGATTAACAGAGGATTAGTAAAGTAACGTTAATTGGACCATTTAGTTTCAGTATTTAAATCAGTTGAGGAGAGCTTTAGAAAAATCTTCAAGAAGAAACAACAGCAGTGCAGCACTCCTTGTCAGTAAATTCTTAGTAATACTCTCATAAAAATATGAAAATCATTAAGGATTGTTAACCTTCAACACAAGCCTTAACAAACTTTTTCTTCTGCTGCAAGTAACGTAATGGTTTTGTCACACAACTTCACTTCCTGGAGCAGTTTAAAACACAACATGCACCATGATTTTTATTCTTCGTTGAGACAGGGCATGAAGAGGACTAAATAAAATCCTTTAAGGGCAGATAACACGTTTCTTCTCCATTTCTATTCCAAGAGCAATACTCAGAGTATACTGAAGTATACCCAAGGTTAGGTTTAGCACATGCATTTCAGAAAGTTTGAAAGAAAAATTAGCAGAAGAAACTAGCCATTCAAAACCTGAAAACTCTGCCAATAGCTCATGCAACAGAATTCTATCACCATTTTGATTCAAAGCCAAAACAAAAAAATTACACTGCACGGCTAGTGAAGCTGTGACCTCCCAGGAGCTCTAATACTTTATATCATCACATTAAAAGTATGTCTACACCATCTCCAAATTTTCCAACAGACACTACAAAGCTTTAGGATCACAGATACATACTTCATGCTTTCTCCTGTAGTTCTAATAAACACAAAGACTCCAAACAACTTTTGGCAGTAAAAGTTGAATAATACAGTTTTGCGTTATAATTTTTTGTATTCAATAAGATTTGGAAATGGCCATGGCCATTTTTTAGCTTACCATATGTTTACTTGCTTCTTTTTATTATTCCTACTAATGTTGTTGTTTCTCAGTGTTCCTCAGTGACTCTTCTACAGCCAACAGTAGCATGTAATGCTTCAAAACTAGGCATATACTATAGAATATAAACTTGCTTTTCTTAATCACCATTCAAATTCACCTTACAAGTAATTTATTGAATTTGAAAAGTCTAGAAATCACTGACTAAAAAACATATGATATAGTCTGTTCTCTCCCTCAGACACCTGCCTGCAAAATACTATTTATTCATCAATATTACAATACACTGACCTGTCTGATAGATCTAGCATTTACTCACTGAGTATCCCAAGATTTCTATAAATATTATCCAATCCTGGAATACCACATAAATATATTTCAAGAAAAACAAAATATCAGATAAATCAACACTAATAACTATTTTTTAATCTTAACTCATAGTCAGAAGTACAAACCAGTAGGAAAAAAAAAAAGGAAAAATAAAAAAGGCCAAGTCTTGGCATTTCATATTAACTTGTCTTCATGACTGCTATGAGTTAAGTGGATAATACAGTTTCTCAATTGTAGGCAAAAGTTTAACTCTATTTTAGAAAATTAATAGACCTTTCTTATATGTGCGCTGTACTAGCTGTACTCATACTTTTTTGGTCACACTGTTTCTTAATCAATGTCTGGGATGATATTTAGTTATTATTAAAAGTGTAGTTGAAAACCACTTTGGAAAAGAAATGCTAATTTTTTGCATGCTAATTTATAGCTACAATCTGTTCCAGTTAAAATCAACTAGACATTTAAAAGATCGTACTTGCAAATGAATATAATTAGTAAAAAAAAGTACTAAATTTCTGACAAATTCTGAAGTCAAATGCTTACTTGGTACTTCATTGCTAGACTTTTAAAGATGAATCAATCCTGACCAATGCTTGTTCACATTTATCTAACAATTCATTAAATTAATCCTAAACAAGTATTAAATGCACTGTGCTATGCTGAGTTGTTGAACTACTTGTCGTAATGTTTCCTATTCTTATTTATTCTGCATATTCAATGGAGATAATATTGCCTCCTTTCCACATTTGTGCTTCAATAAATATTTGTCTGTCACATTCAGTTTGCTTGCAATTAACTCCATAAATTAGACTGAGCTTTGTGAACCAGGATGCTTGTTCTCCTGGAATAAACACTAGTGTCTCTACTGGAGTAACTAGAATTCCAGTTTTACTTATAAAGACAAAACATAAAGAAATTTGTTTCACTTTTATGCAGCACAGTCATTCTGCAATTAACATACACCTAATTACTAGTGTTTAGAATAAATGCAAATGCTGCTCAATTAAAATTCAAGCCCAGGCTACAAATGGAACTTCTAATTTTTGTTGAGCTGCAGTAACGACATTAGGTTACTGCAAAACGCAGGATGTATTTGTTTTGGTACTGTTATTTCCTTTCTTTCAAGCAACCTCCTGCCTCCCATTCAGGATGCTGAAGCCAAAAAAATTATATTGGAGTATACTTTAAACATCAATTAAACCTGAGAACTAGTGTCATTTCATGAACCACACTGTACTATGGAGAACTACACAAACAGGTATTATGAAGCTATTCTCCTAATTAGGCCATAAAATGGAAAAGATGCACATGAGGAATCAAAGCTACTTAATGTGAAGCTATTTTGCCACTAAGCTTCTAGGCCTCTTATTGCGATATTTAATACAGCCCTAGATTCCAGCAATTAAGATTCAGCAAAAGATTAGAAAGCTTTGTCAATTTCTCCAAACCCAAATGCCTTGTTCTCATTCAAGACGCTAAAGATAAACATTTTGCTTCCAGTCAGCTATTTCAAGTATTAAGGAAAACAAAAAAACAGGAAAAATGATCTGCAAAAGCTGCACACCCACACGTTTCCACAAATATTACTTCTTTACAGCCATTAAAACTCACAGCCATCTTCTCAAATACTTTTTAAAATGTTACCCCAGATCTGGTCACTGTTATCCGATTTTCATCCTATATTTAATAATTTAATAGCACGTTTTTCCAAGGACAGCAAGTACATTCAGAAGTTAGTCAGTCTCTTTGCCACATATGCTACCTTTATTTTTATAGGTTTTGTATATGAGGTGATGACACATTAAGAATTCTTCTATACAATATATTGCAACGCTATTATTCACTACTGTAAAAAAGGAAGAAAGAAGCACTTTTAGCACTGAAATACTTGGAGGAGAAAAAATTCAAGTATGACAAATGGATCCAATCTCAAGGGCATCAGCAAATTGACCATCAACATGTTTGCCTGAGTTTTCTAATGAGAGAAAGGCACATTTTAATTTCAAACAATTATGGAATAATTAAATACAATTAAAAAAAAACTTAGGCAATGTCATTATGGCAGCAGCAGGGCATTAGTTACATTATGACCAGATTATTAAATTAAGGGAGAGGGTCCTTAAGGGCAAGGAAGCCCATGAGGGCTGGGCGCTCTTCAAGAAGGAAATCCTGGCAGCATAGGAGCAAACTGTCCTCATGTGCCAGAAAATGAACCGGTGGGAAAAAAACCACCTTGGTTGAGCAGGGAGACCTGAGTGGACATAAAAAAGAAGAGGAATGTCTATGAGCTTTGGAAGAAGGGACAGGCATTTTTGGTGGACTACAGGAAGGAAGTGAGATCATGCAGAGGAAAAATCAGGAGGGCTAAACCCAGCTCGAACTCAGACTGGCCAATTCTATGAAAGGTAATAAAAAATCTTTCTACAACTACATCAATCGTAAAAGGAGGACCAGGGAGAATATTCAGTCTCTACTGGATGCAGAGGGAACAACTGTGACAAAGGATGAGGACAAGGCTGAGGTACTTAATGCCTTCTTTGCTTTAGTCTTTAATAGTAAGGAAAGCTCTTCCCTGTGTGTACATCCCCAGGAGTTAGAGGAGCAGAAAAAAGCTCCCGTGATCCAAGAGGAGGTGATCAGAGACTTGCTTGGCCAATTAGACACTCACAAGTCTATGGGGCCAGATGAGATCCACCCAAGAGTATTGAGAGAGCTGGCAGATGTGCTTGTCAAACCCCTTTCCATCATCTTCCAGCAGTCCTGGAAGACTGGGGAAGTTCCACTGGATTGGAGGCTGGCTGATGTTGTGCCCATCTACAAGAAGGGTCGCAGGGAGGATCCAGGGAACTACAAGCCTGTCAGTCTGACCTCAGTGCCAGGAAAAGTCATGGAGCAGGTGATCTTGAGTGCTATCATGAAGCACATGCAAGAGAACCGGGTGATCAGGCCCAGTCAACACGGGTTCACAAAAGGCAGGTCCTGCCAAACTAACCTGATCGCCTCCTATGACAAAGTGACCCGCTTAATGGATGAGGGAAAGGCTGTGGATGGATCTTCCTGGACTTCAGCAAAGCCTTTGACACAGTTTCTCACAGCATTCTGCTTGAGAAACTGTCAGCCTCTGGCCTGGACAGGCGCACACTCTCCTGGGTGGAAAACTGGTTGGCTGGCCGGGCCCAGAGAGTGGTGGGAAATGGTGTGAAATCCAGCTGGAGGCCAGTGACAAGTGGGGTTCCCCAGGGCTCAGTGCTGGGTCCAGCCCTGTTCAATGTCTTTATCAATGACCTGGATGAAGGCATCGAGTGCACCCTTAGCAAGTTTGCAAACGACACTAAGCTGGGTGGAAGTGTCGATCTGCTGGAGGGTAGAGAGGCTCTGCAAAGGGATCTGAACAGGCTGGACCACTGGGCTGAGTCCAATGGCATGAGGTTTAACAAGACCAAATGCCGGGTCCTGCACTTGGGACACAACAACCCTATGCAGTGCTACAGACTAGGAGAAGTCTGGCCAGAAAGCTGCCTGGAGGAGAGGCACCTGGGGGTGTTGGTTGACAGCCGAATGAACATGAGCCAGCAGTGTGCCCAGGTGGCCAAGAAGGCCAATGGCATCTTGGCTTGTATCAGAAATGGTGTGACCAGCAGCTCCAGGGAGGTTATTCTCCCCCTGTACTCAGCACTGGCGAGACCGCTCCTTGAACACTGTGTTCAGTTCTGGGCCCCTCACCACAAGAAGGATGTTGAGGCTCTGGAGAGAGTCCAGAGAAGAGCAACGAAGCTGGTGAAGGGGCTGGAGAACAAGTCTTATGAGGAGCGGCTGAGAGAGCTGGGGTTGTTTAGCCTGGAGAAGAGGAGGCTGATGGGAGACCTTATTGTTCTCTACAACTACCTGAAAGGAGGTTTTAGAGAGGAGGGTGCTGGCCTCTTCTCACAAGTGACAGGGGACAGGACAAGAGGGAATGGCCTCAAGCTGCACCAGCAGAGGTTCAGACTGGATATCAGGAAAAAAATTTTCACAGAATGCATCATCGGGCACTGGCACAGGCTGCCCAGGGAGGTGGTTGAGTCACCATCCCAGGAACTATTTAGAAGACAGGTGGATGAGGCGCTCAGGGACATGGTTTAGTGGCAGATAGGAATGGTTGGACTCAGTGATCCAAGAGGTCTTTTCCAACCTGGTGGTTCCATGATTCTACGATATTTGTACGTGCCCAGGCTTTGTCCTGCTGAAGGCTCTGTTTGATAAATTTTCTGGAACCTGAGGCCATGTATAATCTATATGAAGTGAAGCAGACTGCAGTGCTTACAGTTGTAACACAGATACAAACCTTTTCAGAAAGACAGGCTGAGGACCTGTCATTTTGTTCTTCTCCCAGGCAACATACAGTTGGGCCAGCTCTTAAGCTCCCACTGCCACCATGAGAAGGAACAGACTTCAAGGACTCAATTCTGTCCAACCAACTTACTATATTTGCTTTGCTACTCATCTCCCTCTATTAACCTGGCACTGCAAATTTCTGAATTACTCCTTAGATGTTTTTCCTATAATATACAAAAGCTACTAAAACACAAATCAACAGAATGAACAGTTCTATGCACATAACTTGGTCACACTTTGCTCAGCACTTCTTTATCCTGTGAGATTTGAAAACAGCCTCGCTCCTGGTCTCCCAGGGCTCTGAGATGGCTCTTAATTCACCACTGCTAGACGACTTCATCCATAGAGAGAGATGAGGGCAAAGACTCACCCATGGCATTTCAACTTCAGCCAGAAGGCTTCATCTGATTTCTGCTGCTCCCATGCAAATGATGCAAATACTTCCTTGCTACTCTATGCACATTGCATCAACAAGCTCAAAACCTCTTGTAGTAATCTCATAAAACTATACTTACCTAGAAAAATTTAATGAGAACATTTTTGCTATGTTTTTGACCATAGGAAGTTAAACTACCTGTAACTTCTGGATAAGCCTTGGCTATCTAATCCTCAAAACAGGATATTACTCTCAATGGACTCACACCAAACAAGGCCTTTTAGAAAACCACAGCCTTATGTCCCAAAAGACCACAGGCGTGTGGTCTGAGTGAATGATCAGGATCACTATGCATTTTCTCATACCTATTCTTCTACTAGTTGGACACAGAGACCAGAGACCGATAGCACCAGACGAGCACTTAGCCTCTCTGCTGCATGAAATTGCTGGGTTGCTGGAAAAGCAAAGCAGAATTAATTCTGTTCGTAACTACCTTTGAGAAGAGTGACTGGCAAAATAACGTCCCTTCTAGCCCCAGAACACTTTTAGAAACAGGCAGATTTTTTTTTTAAGAAAAGGAGAGTTTTAAAAAAACTAAACAAGCGACGACACAAGCAGCTTACAAAAGAATACCAGGGAGTGATGCTTATGAAATACATTTTCTGAAATAAAAAACTTTTTAAAAGAGCAGAGTGAAGAATCTTATTTCAGGACTTTTCTGTCAGAATTCAGGCTTAATATTTTACTACTTCAATCTTCCCACCATTATCTTCATTCATAAACTTCTAACTAGCTGTAGGTTGATTAAAAAAAATTCTGCTGGTGTGTGACAAGTTGAAAGTAGTATAACACGAAGGTTAAAAATTCAATGATTTTAATACAATCCCTGATTGAAGTAATTTACCATTCATACTATTTTCATTCAATACGAGTTGTCATTCTACTAGCCCATTCTTACATAGTTCAATAATGATAAGGTTAGCTTTGAAGTGATTCTTTTATGTTAATGACATTCTCCACGTGTTGGGTCATACTTCGGGTTAAAGAACTGAAAATGTAAATGAATACCCATTAGGGTGTGTAATAGCTGATCATTAACTTTATATTTTATTAGATCTGCCAGCCTCACTCACTCTAATTAAAGGACAGTGATTTTTCCCTCCCCCTCGTGCCAGATACTACAAATGTAGTTTCAAAGTTAGACGCACATATTTCTGTAACATAAATTCATTGAGTTTTTGTCTTTCTGCATAATTTTCTTCTAATTTACATTAGTAAATTAATTAGCTGTCTTACAGAAAATTTTCATAGTAACTGAAGTAAACACATTCCTAATAATCCTATTTCCTTATTTTAGAAAGGCAGGAAGCTGCAGAGTGTTGCAATCTGTTAATGCATATGAAAGGAAAAAGCCTGAAAAAAACTAATGAAGAGAAGTTACGACTATTCTTTTCAAATCCTAAAATTATCTTCTACTACTTTTAATCAGTTTTTAAAGGCATTAACCTACATTGCTAACATTCCTTGTGCACAGTAATGGTTTACTTACAAGTTTCCATGCCTTCATCATCATCATCTGCTACAGGTTTATCATATGATTTGTCTATGGCAGCTCTGAAGCTTTCATTGCAGCCTCGTCCTCGGATAATTCGCGGGCGCGGGCGGTGGAAGGGAATATCACCATTCAGAGTCACCTCAGCAACAGCTGTCTGCAGACTTTCTAATGAGCTGGATTTCTTCAGACCTAACGAAGGCCCCACATCTCTGGTTGGGGAACCTTAGTGATTTAGAGGGGAGGAAAAAAGTAATTAGAATTAGTATTGAGAACTGCATGCTCGATTATGCATATCTATCCTGAAAGTCTATGGGGACACACTTAACATTATTCACATCATCTCTCAATAATCTGTAGGGAATTCTCTGCAGATTTGTTGGTCTCACAAGTGGATGAGCATATCAAGTCACAGTCAACGAAACTGACAACATTAGTGATGTCTGGCTTTTCAAACCAGTGAAGAGAGACCAACATCCATTACTATTATTTTAACAATTTGAATGATAAAGTAATTACAGAGCTTTAAAAATATAGCTCATAAAACCAGCAGAGGCAGATATCTACCGGCATCAAACAAAACTATTAATTATTTTTGTTTTGAGCAGAATATTTCATCAGTACTAGCAACTGACAGAGAGCAGATTATGGGCACAAATCCGATTGTGTTCAGAGTAACAGTCTTGCAAAGTAGCCTGACTTCTGGCTTCAAGGAACATGCTGCTTGCTTTTAATTGAGTTTTAAAAACTTGCATCAAATTGCTGAGGATTTCATAATGAAATGTTTCCGAGAATATCAGTTGTCTTGCTGGGATTTTGTGAAAGTTGGTCAAAAATAACGCGTGGAAAGGACTCGATTTTAGTCAGGCAATACTAGTTCTCCAGTTGGAAAAGAAACACATTTTTGGCAGTCACCAGGTTGATGTCTGGGCAGCACTACAGCTGGAGCTGAGGGCAGCTGTTATCACTGCAACTTGTCCAGAGGTGTGCCAAGAAAGCCCCAGACAGTATTCTGCAATACCTTTTCCCTATCCAGACTTTTCTTCTCAAGTTTGTGGACTAAATGTCTACCCTCTGGTTTTAGATACATTCACAGTGCAAATCAGCTGACAATTGCACGATTTGATCTCATGTTATAGTTAAAACTTGGAGAAATCTTTCAAGGGAGAAAAAATCACTGTATTTATTGTAAGTGATTTTATTCAAAAGTGCAGTATAGTCTTGGCTAGATTTTCCATAGGATTTGGGGCTGTAGAGCAAGATGAGTTTGGACATTAGCATCACCATAGCCATATTTCCTAAAGTTACGAGACCAGAGCCCTCACCTAGAAGATGAAAACACAACTTTTTCTCCCTTTGGGTAGAACCGAGAGTGTTGTGGCACCACCACAGTCCCAGGTGGTGGGCTGTTACTCTGCTAATATCACTGCCTTCAACTGACAGAGGTGCAGAAAGATAAATTTTGAAGCTACTCAGCACCGAGAGACAGAGCCAAGAACTGAACCCATTTGTAATCAAGGTCTGGTGTGAGTAATGCAATAATGGAAAATTATCATTGTAAAGTATTTAACTCAGAATAATACAAAGCACTGGAGTCAATCCCTATTCTGGTAAATATTAGGAGGGAGAAGAGAGACAGGATCTGTCACTGTTCTTTAAAAAAAGTACATGAAGAAGTAGTTTGTGGAAAACTACTACTACACTACTAAACCCAGCTTCTTCCACTACTACTGTTGGGGAGGAAGCGGGGTTGCTGGACCTACAGAAGGTATGTGGAATAACAGCATGACAAGTCTTCTCCATGTCATTTATTAACTTGGTGGTACAAGGCAGAAAACACTTGCATTTTCTACTAATGAAACTTTTCCTACTTTTTCAATTAAAAGTCTGAGCAATTAAGTTAAACTGAAATCCCTCAGATCAAATAAAATCAAACAGCTGCTGTCAAACTATTCCCCTTCAGCTGCCTTATTGATAAGACAAACTTATAATTAGAAACAAAACCAAAATCCTCTTTCAGAGGTCTACATAATTCATGCAGGCTGGTTCCCCCAGAAGTCCAGTGTTCTGCTGCTTAGACCCTTGGTCAGAACTAAACACATCCCAATAAATGAGAAGTTTTATCTTGATGAATTCACATCTCCTAGAAGCAGCCCCTCTCACTCACAGCCTGTACTGGCTGGAGTGCCGACGGTCACGATGGAGGCTGGGGGTACAGCGCAGCTGCTGAGGTGAACAAGAGCAGCCAACGGGGACAGGGGGGTTGAGGATTTCCCAGCTGTGCAAACAAACTGCAGCCCAGGTTCACCAAACTTCTGAACATGGGCTAAAGCCTAAGGCAACTATTCAAATACAACACTCTCTTTACCAAGGAAAAGAACTCTAAGTTGGACAGTGCCCTATAAAACTATACGCTCGTGTTCTAGCATGTGACAAAATCTGCTATTCCTCCACTAGTGCCTGCAGTAAATAAATGAGATTTTGGTTTTTTACTTCTTGAGACTGCATTTTGTTAAAAAAAAACAAGCAGTCCATGAGACAAGAAAAATGAATGCAATTTGAAGGAAAAAAAGAGGAAACAGGATAATCGTCTATAAACTAGCTGTTTGACAGATTCAATTTCATTTACAAAAGGAGAGGGTATCCTCTTACATGGCAACTTACTGTAAACTTCCTTATTCCAGAATCCGCTTTGCAACCTTGAAATAAAATGCTCATATATCTTTTCCTAATTACTGAGTGGCTCTTTTTGTAAACAGTAATTATAAAGAAGGCATTTATGTGCCCATTTACGTTCATAAAGGACATTAAAAAAACATTCCATTTCCTGCCACCCAATACAGATCTCTGCGAGAACTGTATTTATGTAAGTCCTGCTTTCCCAAAGGAAATGCTAGATGGGATATGACCTAACGTTCCTTGAGAACTGTAAAACTAATAATAGACTACAGAAACGATAGGAATATTTACTGAACTGGGGTGGCCACAAATGTGGACAGGTTGTAGAATTTGAAAGAGGGAAATGTCCTTTCTCAAGTCATTTAAGCACTGTGATCACAAAGCTACGTATATTTTAATACCTTCACTATCTTCTATGGCCACTTCATAGCAAATCTACTATTTTCAAAATATATAGTTAAACCTCCCTGTAAATTTGAGTGAGTTCAGAATTTATTACTATAATTCACCAGCTAGGAAGTGAGTTGCTTACCCATAATCTGGTGAGGAACAGCAAACTTCCTTTAAAATTGATTCTGTTTAAAATTTATAAGTCACATCAAAACCTTGTTTTCTAAATACAAAAATGTCAGCATTTTCTTCCAGCCTTTGCAGCACTGGTGGTAATCATCAGAAATGTTATCTGCTCAGAACAAGTTCTACTTCTATTTTGACATCAGAATTTAAAGCAGAAAAAAAAAAGAAGAGAAAAAGATGCATCTACCTAAAGCAGCTTTATATGACTAAGGGATAAAAGGCATTCTTTTATCGTTTTTAAAATTTGAAGTTTATCAAAATTTTCCTTTCCGACAATTTTATTATGAAATATCCTTTGAGGTAGATTCATGTCTCCATATAGCAGCAGTGCTTCTACTTTGACTGCCACCATGTGCACCGCCTCCCTGCACGCTCCACTTAGGTGATCAGCCGTATGGCTTTGCTCTACATGTCCCACACCCCTACCACCTCTCAAGGGCTCTGTAACATGCTCCAACCACCCCTCCAAATACAGCCCCTGCCCACACACATGCATCCCCACTCCCTGTGTCCCCAGCTGGCCAACCCTTGAGGACAACAGCCAAGCCTTACCCTTCAGGCCATGCAACCACCTTCTACTCATGCATGACTGCTGGCAGTGTGTGCATCTGCTCTCACGCAGCACCAACAGCCCCCGCAGCACATTAGATCACACGAAGCCTGTGTGGTGCTCCCTGCTCCAAGCCCTTTGTTTCTCCCCCGTACTGTTGCTGTTTAACAACTCATCGTGCTTCGACTTCTCTCATCTTGTGTTAAGTATTTATACAGTGCCACAAAGCTGCTTGGGCCATTTGCAAAAGCAAAAAGCATGGTGTCAAAGGATATATGATGCTTACTTCAGTGTTTCCTTCAGTAATTAATTTCAAGGCCTACCAGAAAATTTTTCATCACCACCATCTTTTCAATTATTTAAAATGACAATTTTGTTTTCTTCTGAAACATTTTTATTTCATCTTAAATGCTACCACAAACTAATGCCAAAAACTTCCCTTGATTTGATTAAACCAGTTTTCCAAAGGCACAAAGTCTACTTTCTAAACTCTTTCTTAAAGGACATTAGCAGTAAGTCTATGTGCTTATTAACATCTGCTCCACTAGAAATACTATTTCTAGTTCAATTCATACACTAAAAGAGTAACTTGCAGCTGAGGAGAACAGGGGAGGAATAGAGCAAGCAACCCCATCAAAATTTTGTTCCCTTTAATAAATAGAGTTTAGTTAAAAAGCACTGGTAAAAACAAATAAATGAACAATTTAAGGAAATGTTCTTTGATTTTTTTTTTCTTTCTTTTTAATTTTCACACTATGTACATGGAAAAATAATTACCTGGACCTATAGCATGCCTGGGACTCAGTAAATGACC
Source organism: Phaenicophaeus curvirostris (assembly GCF_032191515.1). Lineage (NCBI taxonomy): Eukaryota > Metazoa > Chordata > Aves > Cuculiformes > Cuculidae > Phaenicophaeus > Phaenicophaeus curvirostris. The sequence continues at coordinate 14,932,775 of NC_091397.1, read as the reverse complement.
CATGCTCAATTGCTAATGAATATACATCTAACCTCTAGCATGAACTGTAAACACTGCAAGGACTAAGCACTTGAAATGAACTATAGAAAGAAAAATAATTAAAAATCTATTATAGTAACTAGGGATGGTGAGTTCTACACTTTCCTTTTCAGCCAACACTATTAACTTCAGCTTTGACTGTTGGACAACTGTGAGTTTGTTTTATTTTTTCTAAAGTAAATATATACTGAAGTTTTCTGGTTTCTAGAGTTCATTAAAACACAGTTCACCACACATTTGAAGCATATTTTTTTTTTTCTTAGAACCAGATGATTTTTAAGCTAAACTACAGTAAGTGGTTTGTTTAATGACAACATCCATCTTCAGTAAAGGGAGATATCCAGTGCTTATATATAAAATCTGGTTAAAAGCATGCAAGATAAATAAAACAAACATACAGTAAAAGGTGTTTTTCATTTTTTCCAGCCACTGAAATTTCTGCACACAAAATATGTAACTGCTTAGTCCATATTGTTATGGTCATGCTCTTTCATACCAGTTATCTGACTGTTTTGGAATTCAATTCAGGTGTTACACACAGAGAAAAACTACACTCAATTAATACCACCCTCTACTGAGAACACCGAAAACCCTACACATTTTTAAAACCTAGAGCATCACACTTTACTAAAACACACATGTTTTACACCATTCTAATCTCTTTCCATTCAAATAGGTAGGCTACCAAGAAAATTTAAAATAATTACAATAATTTTGAGTTTGATCTGTAACTCCCTTTTACGCGAATAATGCTCAGGAGTAAAGATGGTTCCTAAGAACTGATTCCACTAAAATCTTTAATACAATTCATCCATTCATACTCTGATGGCTTTTGTCCTTCAAAACATTCATACATTTTCATTTTGTATACTTAATCTCAATTTGTAAAGCTGCAAGTCTGTGGCCATATTCAGCAACATTTTAGGAGCTAGAAGTTTTAGCTGTTTAAATAAAAATTATAACTTTATCACTTGATTATTTACAGCTTTTCAATATTCCTACTCAGGTTGTAAAGCGTGGTTAGGTTAACAGAGATACAGTTGTCAAATATTAATTGTCAGTTCTGTATGGAATGCCCTACTCCCCAGATCCTGATAAAATAAATAATATTTTCAGGTTAAAAAGGTGAATTCTTCCTAATTAGAGCTAAGTAATGTTATAGTGCCCCCTGAATCTAGCCCAATTAAAATAGCATCCCAAAGGTTAAAAGTTAACTTATATTAATAAATCATAAAGGTTCATAATTGCAGTTGGTGCATTATTTTAATTACTAATAAAAATATGCTCTGAAAGCTATTTCTCATTATCATTATGTTAAATGTTACAATCGGTGCTATGTGGAAAAGATTCTATTTATATATTCTTTTGTTCTGTCATGACGTTCAGGTTTCAGCTCCAAAGGAAAATCAATTTGTACTAGTAATCTTCAACTCAACTCACAACAAGTATTTGATGCCCACTTAAGGCAAAGGTAGCAGTTTTCAAATTATTAAAATAATTATTTCCAAGTTGTGTGAGCACTGTAATAGCCAAACATTCCTCTCTTGCACGTCAACTCTCTGTACATTAGAGTCTGAATCTAGGAGGAGATTTTCCAAGACTGTTTTGAAAGGATGAAAATCCAAACAACTGTGAATACTTAGGAGTTCAAAGTGTAGGAAGAGGTGTCTACTGATAGTCACATGTATGACCTGGTTGAATTATCCTACCCTAGATACTTATCTCTACAGAGAATTTTCTTTTTATGTATGACTTGGTTATTCACAACAATAGAAAGCAGCCATGCAAGTACTGGAATATTCATGTTTTCATGCAATTTGACTGGCAGTTCTGTAATTGTGGTAAGCTGCTTTGACCAAGGTTTCTATAGCAACAGCCTTACTGTCAATCCTTACCTGTTTTCTGGTCATCCATTGTACTGAGCTTAGTCTCGTCAGCTACTGTTAAAAGGTAAATGTATAACGGTTAGCCCAGTTAGTGCCCATGCCCCACATGCATCCAACATTCCTTCTGTTTTGCATATTTTTTTTTCAAGTTAGGGGAACTTAGCAATGTCATACTTCATGCAAATAAACTGCAACAGTAAGCAAACATTCTGGCTAGAAATGGCAGCAAACTAGTAACCTTCATGCAATGTCAGTCATTTTCACATCACAGGCAGGTACAATATGTTATTTACACGTTAGCACATCACAACTAGTCAAGACAAGTCATGACCACCAACCTTACTGTCTCATGAGGAAGTTGGTGGATTAGGGATTGAAGTTAAGATATTCACAATTATTGTAAAAGAGTGAATCATTTTCATTATTCTGAGTAGGGAACTCTGTGTGTTTAAGCAATTAAAACTCTTGTGTTTAATGTTACCAGAGTCTGCACTTCAGAATCTAAATTCAATGGCAGAAAAATAGATGGGCTGGTTAGTGACTACTTATTCTCACTTGTTTTATCAGTTAAAATTATTATAGTCTATTGCCTGTCTCAGCCACTGATACTTTACAGGGCTTCTGATATAAACATTTAAACTTAGGTCTCAAACTTATGTCAGACTATCCCCATGTTCTAATTCTGAATGAACTCTTAAAAAAACCACTCCTGTCTTTAAGATCTTATTCAAAAACCACCTATAAAATGAAAGACTATGAAGGATCTTTAAGGCTATTTGCATTATAATCATGAACTGAGAATAATCCCATCTACCCAGAACCACAATGTGGCACAGTTTTATGCTGTTACTCTATTTGGATTGGTAAATGCACTTTTCACCTCCATTTTAATAAATACTTCTAATGTTTATGTACAACCACATAGCCAGAGGGCTACGATATTTAAATGCATGGACATTTACAAGTGGTACAAACAATACACAGGCCACTTGGCCATTCATCTTAAGAATATTTTACTTCCCACCAGTAGATATTATGTGCAGTAGTACTGCATTTAAACAGTGTGTTTGGAATTACAAAATCTATATACTTACAACATGAAAATCAGGTTCAAATAAAACAATTGAAAAAATATCACTCACTACCTAGATCCATGCTTTTGGATTTTCGTGTTTTAACGAACTCCAACTGACTGGCATCTGAAAATTGCTTTGTACGTTTTTCTGACATGCTCTGGCGTCCAAAACCCTCTCGTTGGAAGGCAAGTACTGGATCAACATCTGGACTAAGAGTGCTGTAAGAAGGGAAAAAAATCATGCAAACACTTATCAAGATCGCACAACCTTTCACTCTGCAGAGAAAAGCATTAATTTACCACGTGGCTTCTACCAACAATTAAGTGCACATTTTTAAATAAACCACTGCAAGTAGACAGTTACATACATAACGGATTTCTTTTACTGCGTTGAGCAATTCTAGTTAAAAAATATCAAGAATTTAATTTAGGAGATTTAATGAAAGATATGCATTTCTGGGGCACTATATGTATACTATCAGAATGTACAACCCCAACACAAGAATAATCTGAGGCAGAATAAGACACAAATATAATCATAGAATCATAGAATAGTTAAGGTTGGAAGGGACCTTAAAGATCATCTAGTTCCAACCCCCCTGCCATGGGCAGGGACATCCCACTAGATCAGGCAGCCCAAGGCCCCATCCAACCTGGCCTTGAACACCTCCAAGGATGGGGCAGCCACAACCTCCCTGGGCAACCTGTTCCAGTGTCTCACCACTCTCATGGTTAAGAAATTCTTCCTAATGTCTAGTCTAAATCTGCCCTTCTCCAGTTTATACCTGTTCCCCTGTATGCCCGTATTCTGTTGATAGCAAATTATTAGATTTTATCTTCATCACAAAATGTTTTTCGTAAAGCATAATGGAAATCTGTTCCTCTTAAAGCACACAGAGCTTTAAACTTCTACATTTAAAGCTTCTGCATCAAAATTTCTCTCCATATGTGTTTGTAAATTTTTCATAGCATTGCCTGGTTTTAAGCTGGGTATGACAGGCAAACATGTTTTTACTCATTACTTCTCTACATAGCAAGCATTTGTCACAATCAGAAATGGGGGTAACCGGACAGAGTTTCAGTCTTTTCTGCAGGTTTCTTGCATAACCTCAGCTGAGTGAGTCAGGTTATTATCTCTCTTATAGGAAACAGATCCCTCCACATCCATCCTTTGATTCTTGCTATACTTCTAGATAAAAAAGCTGAGATCACTAAATAAACTATATGCCATCCAAAATATTGTATACATGTATGTTACTGTTCAGCACAACAGCAAAGAGAAGCAAGGAAAAGTGTCCAAAGGCATCAAGTACTATAAAGGATGAAAATCACTATTCGCATTACCAACCAGTCTAGAACTTCAGTCTAGTAGTGGCAGATTTACAAATAATAAGATATGTGCATGTGACAAGCACATAATACTTAAGTGAGAGCAGGATCAGAGCTTATATGAATAAAGTCAGTGTCAAGTGCCTTTTGACTTTAATGTTTCTGCCTCAGGCTCATAAAGTTTTACATTTAATTACTGCAACTATTTTAGAGATGCCTGCACAATTTCATAACGTTTTGAAGCATATGCTTAAAAGCTTTGATAAACCAGAGTCTAAACGCAAAAATAACTATTCAGTCTTCACAGTCATTCCCATAAAATAGGGAAAAAAACTACCTCCATATGATAGAAAGATAAAACAGACAAGGCAAATATACACTTCTAGTATTCATAGCAGCACAACATGTAACTGAACAAGAACCACCTAAGTCTAAAAACGTCCTCCATGTGACAGATTTGAACTTACAGCATTTCAACACCTTCCATAATCAGATCATAAATGGCTTTCTCAAGGCCACACAGGAGTTTCTGGCTCACTGCTAGCCAGCTCTGTCTCTGAAGGCCAGAAAAACGTGGTTTTACCCAGTGAGAATTTTCTCTAGAAACATCTGTTAATGCAGCTCACTTAGTCAAAGATGACCAGCTCCAGCACACCAAACAAAATTTACCCAGTGCCACTTTCTTCAGAAAGGGTGAATTTCTAACTGTTTGTTTTGGCTGTATGCTCCTTTATTCATATGGGCTTGCTTTGATCCATAAATATATAGAGAGAGCTTCTAATAAAGCTGAATATCATTTTCATGTAAATACAGAATGCACATATATATATCCAACTTGAAGTCCTGAGAACTGACTAAAACTCCAAAGTTAAATAAAATTCAAAAAGGGCACCACAGGTACCCCAGAGAGAAGTGGGGTCTGGAGACGGCATCAGAAACGAGGAATTCTGCAGACTGGATCCCAGCACTTCCATTGACACCACCTGTAGGGGATTTCTCTCTCCCTCCCTTATCTGCCCTTATCACACCTACCTTCCACACACTTCCCCTCATTACATGTTTGCATAGTACCCTGCATAATAACAGTGCTGCTTAGCACCAAAAATTATCTGCTTTCTGACATCAAGAGATCTCATACCTTTTTACAACACAAATATCTGAGCCCTACGTGGAGTCATCAGTTTTCATGTCCCAGTTTCTTTCTGTTGCTTATGACACTCAAGTGAGTTTTAGTAATTAAGGAAGGAGCAGATTACAGGACTTTGAATGCGTGCGTGTTGCCTAGAAGTATTCAAAAGCCCCCATGAAGATTCACAACTGGAAAAGCCAATGAGCACATAGGAGGAACTAATGCCCTTAAAAATGCTTCATTTGAATATTTTTCAGCTACATTAATAAAAGACAGAAGGTGAGTTTTGTGAAAGTCATTAAACAATGCCAAATCCAATTTACTATATTCTAGCACATTTAACAAATAAGATTTCTGAAATGACAGCTGATCCTTAAAAGAATGTAACCGTCTTCTGACCCTCAATGTTATTAAAATTCCACTTATTAATCCTGTCTTATTGCCCCTTTGTTTTCATAACATTTTCATCAAGGATTAGGGAGATATTGTGAGGCTGGAAAAGCTTGCATTCTCTTCTGTGATTCAGAACAGCTGCCATTCTTGTTTGGATAACCCTTCATCCATATTCTTAGTTTTACCCTTTGTGCCTTCCAGCAAAATCACACAATGCACCTTCGTTTTACAAGTCTTCCTTCATCCATTAGTAGCAGGAAATTAATGCAACAATCCAATTCTACTGCTGTTTACTTTTTTTTTACTAATAGAACACATTAGATAGTAAGGCGCTGGAGCAATCTCCTCTTTTAAGTGCAATTGTATCTGACGACCCTTACAATTTCTCATACATATGTTTAAAGGTTTTAAGCATGATCAATTCCACGAAATCTAATCCCTGTTTTCTTTACTGTTATTTTCATTTTCAAAGAAGTACATGAATAGCAAGCTACATTGCAAAAGTAAATGTAAAAGCATCTACAGGTTTCAAATAGGCTCTTACTTCATGCTGCTTATGCTCATAATCAGCTAAAAAAATTCCCTCAGTAATAAGCTATTATGTGCAGCCTTGACTAGTGCTTTATTTAAATGTCTCAGATTTTCAGCTCTAAAAGCTTTTACAAAAGATAGATGGACTTTTCAAGGACCCAAATTACATGTATAACTCGTCCAAGAAAAGAGCTGCAGCCTTAAAAAAATGCAAATAAAGATAAAAAAATTACCTTTTTAAACAATCATTAAAATAGTGCCTAAAACAGAACTCTCTTCCTGGACAGGTGCATATCAGCTGGCAGGTGCTACTGCTGCTTTATTATTGCTGACACATTCATAACAGGCTCAAGAGACAAGAAAAATGAGAAAATGCGTATATTTCACACCATTTGTGGTAATTATCTACCTTCAAGAAGTGGCAGTGTGCAGAGGTGGCTTTTATTTTGTTATTACTATAGATAATTACAGGACTTGCGAATTAAATCTTAGATCTATATTAATTGTACTAAGTAAGTAATAAACAGTATTTCTTTGCCAAAAACCTAAGTAAGTGAATAATGGAGCTCAATGCATTTTTCATTAAGAGTCTTGTCTTATACTAGACTAGGATAAACATGACTAGGGAGTCAACCTAAGAGTCACAGAAATTATTTCTACTATAGATTAAATGTATAAAGTAAAGTGACTTTCTAAAGTTTTAAATGTGGAAATACTACTTTCCATATTTTTAACAGTACAGCTATTACAGTACATTGCCTTTTCATGATAGTTACAAATCATAAAATGATATGAAAGCTATTTTTTCATGCATAATAAAGAAATCTTAAACAGTTCTTTTTGCATAAGAATTAACACCAAGGCAAAACAAAGAGCTGCTCTGACCTCTAAGTAGATTTAAAATTACTATGCATTATTAGGAACATCAAGAAAGTATACAAAAGTATTGATAGGCTCCTAGACATATATTGGAATTTTAAAATATTTGTTTCATAGATTTAGAAGTATTTACAGTGAGGTTATTAACCCAAAATTTCCAATTGAAATTATTCTTTCATCTTTGATATACTCAAGTGTTTAAATTTTGCAAAATCCTTTTTTCAAAGAAGTTAGCTCAGTTGGCAACTAAATTAATATTAAAAGACCAAATTAACACAGCTTTATGCTGATTTGGTCTTAATAACAATTAGCAACATCTCCACAAATGTGCTTTGACAGAGCACAAACCTGCAAGCAGAAGTAGAAAGTCTAACGAATTATCTGTACAGACTTCCTTCCTGAAAAACAAACAACTACCAGTTTGGAAACAGTGAAATCTAAATGTGATTGGGGGGTGGAAAAGAATTAATATTATCAGTAGCAAAAAGTTAAGCTAAAGGAAAAGACACAATTGCATCCCACTTTTCCTTCCACTAAATCATGCTCTTACCAATCTGTTGACTCATTAATTGCAGCTTTAGCCCATCCACCAGCATCAACAGTGCCAAACCCAACATCATCGTGGGAACTGGATGACGACTGGTCAGAGAGATGAGGAGGGAGGACCGACAGTCTGTCATCTTCAATAATGACAGTGTCTTCTTGGGGCATGTTCACTGTTGGAGACAGCTGATATTTACCTGAACAATAAAATGGAGAAAAGACTCAAAAACTAAATAATGGCAGAGAGTGCCTTGAATACTAAATAATCGCAGCTGCTAAAATGTTACCTTAAACTGCAGTGCTATTGATAAGAGTAACACAACACAGAAAATAAAATTAACTATGTCTCACTTCATACATATCTTCCTATGCAGAGGTCTGAAAAGTAATATACACCAGCTGTATCTGCGGCCTACTGCAAGAAGATTACAGAATCATAGAAGCTTTGAGGTTGGAAAGGACATCTCATCTGGTCCAACTCCCTCCTGCTAAAGCAGGGACATCTTCACCCAGCTGCCCAGCAAACTGACCAAATGGCTTTGGAATATTTCTACTCCATCACCTCCCCAGGCAATCTCTGCCAGTGCTGGCACCCTCAGACTGACAAAGTGGTTTATGATGTTCAAAGGGAGCCTCCTGTGTTTCTACCTGTGCCCATTGTCTCAGATCCAGTCACTGGGAACCACTGGAAAGCATCAGTCCCAAAAGGCAGTATCTTCTCTTGCCCCAAATTATTTGGTAGAAACAACAGATGAGTTCAACAGGAAATAACAGAGCTCATAATTTCTCCTGATCAATGTTGCCCTCAGGAAATCTGGAACTTGTTTCACTGCTATTGGGAACATGGAACCCTTTAATAATGCTCCCACAAAGGTAAGAGTTGTGAAAGGTGATGAGAACTTGCAGCTAAAGCTAAATGATTCCGTATTTTCATTCCCTCCTTTAAAAATAAAAATCTGGTGGCACACATGCAAAATTTGGGAAAAAAAGAAATCCCTAATTCTATTACCATCAAAATCAAATCAGTTTTAACACTGTTGTTAAAATGCTTAAACTGGAGCCATCACATACATGAAGGAGACATAATAAAGACACATTACACTTCATTTACGAGCAGACTTCATTAGATTAATTTGTGAGCATGGCAGTTAAAACAAGATATTTAGAGGATTGTTACAAACTAGTAAAACAACAGTTTTAATGTGCATATAAATATCATAAACCCACTACCACTGCTGTTTTTATAGGGATAAATATATACACATAATTATATTTTCTAGAAATCATTTCTAGTATGACAATCCTCAAACTGCTTTGAAAAAAGCAAGAGCAACTTTTAAAGCTACAGAAATCTTTATGCCACCAAAACAGACTAACAAGTTGTAAAGAATGCTGGAAAGAATATTCTCATTGCAAAGCTTTGTAACATAACTATGGTTTAAACGGAATAAATCTGTTTTTCAGGATACATGCATGAGTTACAGAAATAAAAGGATGGGGTTTATAGAATAGTATTCGGACAACAGTGGAAATACAGAATTATCACCATTTAAAATTTTAACTTGGAACAAAGAGAGCTTATTTCTGTGTCTAGAAACACTAAGATCAAACTTGCTTTAAGGAAAATAAAGATTTGCAAATCTGGATGAAAATTATTCAGTTATCTGAAGAAATTACTAATTATTAAGTGTGAATCTTTCAATTAGCTGCACGCAATTTTTTATTTGATAGAATATCTTTAAAAATAGTTTTATCCTCCTGGATATTGATGCTCAATTTTAAAAGATACTGATGCTCAATTTTAAAAGATTTGTCATTTTAAAAGTTTGGTCCTAACTCAGTGCTAAGTCAGTATTATTTCTAATGAATGATCAGGGCATCACATGAAGTTTATTCCTAGAAATGTATTATCCCACTAGAATAATTAATAATACAGCCACATCTTGTTGGAAGAAAAGCACTAGCTTAATCAACCATTCATCTGTCAACAAACTAGAAATTATTCTAAAACTATAATGCACTGCAGTAATAATATAGTAATAACTTATTAAAAGTTTCCATAACATAAAATTGCTGCTGTGGACACATAAAATATTTTAACACCTTATTTTTCCTACAGATACAGAAAAATTGTGTAGAATTAGGAGTAAAAGATTTTTTTCCTCTTTTCTGGAAAGTGACCATCACTACCCTTGCATGCAATTGTTAAAAACCAAATAAACAAAATTTATGCATAAAGAGCTGGCTAAAATCATCACTGCACTAGATAATACATTTTGTACAGCTTTTCAAAGGGGGCAAAGCTAACTTCAAAAGAGATCACTGAAGAAGGCTGAAGAAGTGGTTGGAAGAAAAAGGCACGGTATGGTGAACATCTCATCACTGTCAAACGGAAATTAATGTGTTTAGTTTGCATAACAGCCGATTCTTTGATGGACAGGTTAATGTTTAGCCTGGTAATGTACTTCTTTCTAAACATAATGCCCACAAGACTGTTAACTCTGTAGTTAATAACGTCTCCAAAGAATTGATTGAGAAAAGGTATAACCTTATGGCATTCAGCAGATTGAACTTCCCGTTTGAGGGGCTACAGTAATTCAGTAACATTTTAAACTTTTCACTACCCTTCTTTATATCTGACAAGGGTGAAGACTGACATTTTAATAGCTGCTTTGAAATTAAGGAGAAAACCCATCTGACATGCCTATGCTTCTCACTGCAGATGAAGCTAAAAAACAGGTGAAAGGCTTCACCTTCCACAGACTGTAAGAAAGACTTCAGCAATGGACTCAATTAGTCTTTTGTAGAGAATTCAGCTGAAGTGGAGGGAAAATACTCTTGGCGAAAGCAACTCTGCAAATGTTGTGAGAAACATTATAAGGAAACATCAAAGAAACTTCAGACCCAGTAATCATCAGTATATTTGACTGATCTATAAATCTAACACGTTGTTCAGGCTGTCTACAAATCCCTCCAAGACAATAATTTTCCCTTGGACTAGAAGTGCTATGAAATATAGACTGAATACACTTCAAGTTCAGTTTTGCATATATTACACCTTCCAGGAGGAGTGGACAGTACGGTTGACCCAAAACTGACCAGAGTTCCATCCCATATATTTCATATTTGATATAAAGCTTGGGGACCATGAGGGCCAAGCCCTCTTCTTCAATGGCCAACGTGTGGTGAGGACCTCATCTGTCACTCTGCCTCTGATCCAGAGTGGTGCATTCTAGTTCCTGAGGCCAACTCCCATCTGCCACCAAGTCCAGTCTGGGACTAAGCCAGAAAAGATACAGACCAATAGTACACTCCAAAACTCTTCCATAAGTAGAGGGCCTTTCTTGCTCTGACATGACAAGTGACTCCTAATACACCTGACCAAGAAATCAACAACAGCTACTCTGTGATGAATAACGAAGTATTAACCAAAGTAATAAATAGAATAAGGAGGGATACAGAAAATTGTACAATGGGAAACTAGAATTTCTGCAGATTTTCATTTACTTACTTTTCACGAACAGCATATTTGTCCCCAGAAATATACTAAGCTTTGGCAAAATTTCCCATACATACTCACATCATCTAATCTTCCAAGCTAAATAGAGGTGGGATTGGGAATATGTGTGCGGTGAACGTCTAAAGACAAAAATGCCTCCACTACATCCAGGCTTTGGATCTCAAAAGAGTGCTCAGATCTGTCAAGACTATTGCAACAGACCACCACGTTCTGATGAGATTCCTGGCTAGGAAACGACATTCTGCTTGTAAAGGGTTATTTTCATTTCATTGACACACACACTCTACTTCTCTAGCTAAATTTTTCTCAGTAGTGTTTCCTTCCAAACCTATCCTTAAGATAGCAATTATTTATGTAGACAACAAAGTATTTCCTGTATGTAGTAACTATCAAATTTTACAAAGTTGCAAGGAATCCTTCAGGATGAAAAGCAGATTCATTGCAAGCTATTGTTATTCTGCATAACCCCTGATAAATAACTCTGGTTTAGTCACCATTAGCAACAAACCTCACCGTGTTCATAAAAAAAGTACCAGTAACTTGAAGAAAGAGATGAAAGAAGAGTTGTACTAAGCTGTTCGTTGAATAAGAATAATTTATAGAGAGACAGCAGATTTGTGTATTGCAAAACGCAAGAGCATAATGGATGATACACAAAAATGTATTATCAGAAGAAAAAACCTGAATTTTTAACCATAGAGCCAAGCAAACCAGCATAACACAGGTGTTATTCTGAATGTCCTAACTACATGCAATTTCAAAATATTAAAAATAAACAAACAGTACAGCCACCTCATTCTTACTATGGAAGACTCAATATGTATAAATAAAAATAAAACATCTCATCAGAACAAAAATATCATTCTCTGAATACAGAAAGTTTATCTCCTCTCCACCAGAAATTTTCAGTAAAATACTATCAAGAGCAAAATCAAAAAAATCTGTAACAGCAATAATAATCTAAAAGAGCAGATCAACATAAGAATTGTCCAGAACATTCAAAGATTCGTGTAGCCTTTTTGGAGTAAGCAAACATTATTTTGTACAATTTAAATCATGTTCTAAAACTGACATTTTATTCCCACTCTCACAGCAAGGCTCTGACAACCAGTTCTTGCTGTCAGTTATGGACTGAAAGAGTAAGGAAATTATCTTAAATACCTTTCCTGCAAATTACATGAGATATATGTAAAAGAAACAAAACTCTCTTGAAAGTTTTGTTCTGACTTTTAGCAACGCCTGGAAAGAGCAGGCATTTTCCAGACCCTGAAAAGTCTAACTTGGGAAGAGAGAAAACTCAAAATCCATCAGTTTTATCCAATAGCAAAAGAAGCGGAAAGACCTACTCCTTCACAAATGAAATCGAACTTTGACCTCCTCACCACAAGGCACTGAAAGCACTAAAGTTTACATAGTTAAATCCATTGAGGGGTAAATAAAAAGACATCGGGCAATTAAGAGAGCCCATAAGTCAGAGGGCTCCTCTATGTGGGGAGAGCACTCAAAGGAATCAGCACGGCATAGAGCACTCCTTTCAGCTTGTTTTCATGGTCAGGACCAGCACGGGGAGGTACAGACCTCCGGTGTTTCTTAACCAGGCTATTCTTAGGACTAATCCTTGCTTTTACGCCAATTTTTAAGAGGAGAGAAAGTCTGGAAGAGACATGTAACATCACATATACATTTCCAGGAGAATAAAAGTAGTTCTGAGTTTTTTCTTATTATCGATACTATTACGACAGGAAGCCCACTGCATTATAAATAACTGATTCTCACAAACTTCAGCTATTCTGACACAAGCATGTGTACCTATCTCTGCCAACAGGTAACAGTTCTGCTGTGCTGTATGACACTGCAAGAAAGCACATGTGATCATATCACAAAAGATTGTAAACACTGCAGTATTAAATTCAGGGTACTGCTGCATTCAGAAAAAAATAGCATATCAGAAAAACTTACTGCTACCTAAAACCTGTGTTTAAACATGCCAGCTCCATGAAGCTACCGTGAGTGCAGAAGGGAATAACCCAGTCTGGACAAGACCGGTTTTCAGTTACACTTGCCTAGATCACATTTACTATGAGGTTCAGGCACAATTTGATTTGCCATGTGCTTTCAACTGAAGCATCAATGGATTTAAGTCACAATCAAACAACTTTCCACATAATTCCTGGTTTCTAAGAATACAAAAAATCCCCCAATGATCCAGGTGAAAACAAAACACCAACTTTAGGTTATAAAAAATTTACAAATACAGGATGGATTTTTTTCCCCTATGTCTGCACCACAGAGGTATCCAAAAGCGATACATTTTAAGAGCTTTGGAAAGATTTTTGGTCTTTTGTTGAAAAGCAGTTATTGGCTACAGCTAAAGGGATGATACCAGACTGATTAAGCACTAGTTCAATTTGGCATGGCAAGTCCTGTGTTCCTTTGATGTGGAAGTAAACTGCAATTGCAATGCTGACACACAGGCACACAGGCTCTCTCAGGGTTTCTTTTCCCATCACTGGACAAGGTGCTTAAGCGATAACTCGTTAACGCTTATATGAGCTCTACACCTAAATCCTCTGCAACACTGATGGAAAAAGCAGAAGGTAGAGCTTTGCAAGCATTTTATCTAAAGCCTTGACACCACAACAAGTAGCCTCTTCTACAGAAGAGTAGTGTTAAAGACTTCAAATGATTTTATCAGTCCTTATATTTTTCAATAAATATACAGAGTTCTTCAAAATTGTTCTCTTTAGAGCATATGACTTTGGGTGAAAACGTTTCATGCTTTCTTGATTCTGAGATTTATAATTTTTCTTGAGTTGCATGAAATGTAATGTGATAGAACAGAATATGATTTCTTTCTAACTACTGTTGTCCAAATGCACAAAAAAAGGATAAAAGTCTTAACTGATAAAGTATCTTAAGTAGAAAATTTGTGGATTTTCACAGAGTTTAACAACAGCATTACTTAGCTACCAAAAGAAAAAAAGCAAACCTGAAAATACAAAAATTAACAAAAAGCAAAAAAAACCACTAAAACACCACAAGCCCCAAACAGATTGAAATACATATAGAAACTGTTGGCTAGGAAAAGCCTAATTTGCAGATTTTTATTTTCTAAGGTGAAGATCAATCACCAGGAATTAAAAACTAAGTACAGCCTTGCTCCATATCAACTTTATTTAAGCATCTTCTAATACAGCCTCTGTGTGTCAAGTACACTTAAAGTCCCAGGTTTAACGGCTATATCTTATGTTTAAAACTCACAAGTCAAGCAGACAACTGTCGCATCTTCTGTCAGGTATTATTTAATCAAGTTGATTTTGTGTTTAAATTTGAAAATCCTTTCAAATTAATCCCATCCCAGCCAGTAAATCCCACCACTCCTCCGGCAAGGCAAGTCTTCATTGCCTAGCTCTGTACACTGGAAGCTGAACTGATGCACTGCAACCGTTAACAACCTCATTACCCACTGCGGCTATGCAGATGGTATGGCACAGAATTTACACAAGGGATGCTTAAAATTAGTCATAAGATTTTAAAATAGGTGTCCTGCAAAGCAAAAATTCAAACAAATTAATGAATTGCCCGAAGTGTTAATGGATGCAAGTTTGCCTTATTTATTTTTGTACTTCTGAACAACTGAAACAGAGGAGAAGAAACATTGAAATTGATTATAAATTCCCATCACTCACTGACTTTCATGTGAATGAAGAATCAACATGGAGATCAGACCAACCAATAACCTATTGTCTACATCAGATATGGAAAAACCATGTTAAATGCTTCCATTATTCATTGTATTAACCTGCTATGGTATACAAAATTGACCTTATAATTCCATTTACTGACTTTCTCATATTAGCTATCCAGAAGTTGCTTAGAACAATTTTAAGTTATGTTTTAAATTGGTCAGTACAACCTCCATGCTCCTTGCTTTCCACATACTACATTAATCACCCTTCAATGAATCACAGAGAGGAATAAAAACACGCCCTGATTAGCAGAGCTGATTTGACTCACCCATTATCCTACTCAGTGCCGCGTTCCTTGTGGGCGACTCGTTGAGACCCTCAATCCCACCGTAGAGGGAGTGGGAAATCCTTCGCTCCCGGTCATCCAGCAGAGTCTCAATGGGCAGCTCGGGCCCTGAGGGGCTCCCAGGTGATTCCAACTACACAGAGAGATGAAAATTAGCACCCAGGGTCCATTTAGCAGCATGGGGGAACTGTAACAACTTGCCTAAGGCCTAGACCTGTCGGGGCACCAAATGAGCTAGAACTTCTCACCCTGGACAAATATAATTTGCAATGACAGCTCTGCTTAATGATCAACTTTCTAAGCCACTTTACACTGTACCTCCCATGGTGACCTGTCTAATTTCAAATCCTTCAGGAGAAAAGTGGTGAAAAAACCCATTGCATTTTGGTGTCTCTTTGCTGGATAATTTCTTAAACAGACAGTTTGGGCTTTTTTTAACATATAGGGCAGACAGCTGGGCCATCATTCCCACACTGACAGCCTGTCAGAACACGGCTCCTGTCAGGAGCATGGAGCACGAACTCCATTTGGAATTGGGCTGCTGGCACTTTTTTGAAGTGCTGCAATTTGCTTTCAAATATAATTATCATGAGAATCCCCAAGAAACTCCACCACACATATTAGTAACCAATACGTAAACGCTCATTTTGTAGCTAGCAGGGAAAGGAAAAAAAGAAGTCAAGCTTCATGTTAATATTTTATTTTATTTTATTTTTTCTACCTATGATGAATTCTGTGCTCTGCCTTCCTTGGTCACAGGATACAGAAACCTCACATGTTTCATTCAGTCTAGAAGCTTCCCTGATCCCTGGCACTGCTTCAGCATTCAGGCAGAGCCACAAAACCCAGGACTGGCAAGACCTGAGGTGCTCCCAGACCCCAGCCCTCATCCTCCGGAGCTGCTGGTCCCTGCCCACCACAACTCCAGGACATTCTTTCCCAGGGCATTATGAGGCAAACAAAGCAAGAGGTGGAAAAAGTGATGGAGCCAGGCTGCTTGGCCTTTCCTCTTGAGCAATGTCCCAGCTCAGCCTTCATTAGCAGAAGCTGGTCATCCCTTGTTTTCCCTCATAAGCCTCTCAGATTTTTCAAAAAGAGAGGAAAAATATCAACTTTTCCTCAGTGAGCCCCCAAGAATCAGAGCTCAGTGGAAAGTAGCGCTTATGCAAGGCAAAGAAAGAAAACAATTGGATATTATCAACCTGTGTTTAGCCACCATTAGGCATGGGCAGCTCCCCTGCCACTGCCAACACAGCTCTTGGGAACAAGGAGAATGAGTGCCCAGGCACCTGACAGCCAGCTTATGCCAAACTTGTCAGCACCCAGAGACTCACCACAGAGATTAGACTCCCCACTCTGTCACCCAGTCCTTGAACCATCCAGTCTTCCTGCCCTTAAAGTTCTCCAGCACCCTGCTGGCTACTAAAGGAGCTTCACTGAGACCATTACACCAATCCACCTCAATATCACAAACTGAATCTTTCTTTTTTAATTAGATAAACAATATTATAAAACAGATGCTTTTTGCAAGGTAGTCACGTGAACTCACACAGGAAAGCATTAGCTGTTCTCACCAAAACACCTCTTCATACTGAAGTGTATAGTTAAATCTCAAGAACAGTATCTTTACACAAATCTCGAAGCACATATTTTATATGTGTTAAAATACAGCAGGGACCAGATACTGCAAGATACTGATCACACTGCAAAGTCTTTGAAGCCACTGGGAACCAGCAATGCTTATTCCACAGTACTAGTCTCTAAATGAGCATGAGAGGAGTAGTTCATAGTTTCAGGAATTATAATAACAAGCAACATGCTTGTTCGTTGTTTTTTTTCTTTAAACAGCTGCCCATTATTAATCACTTCACCCACAATTCCCAGATGACTAAGAAATGTGGAAAGATTTTAAAAAATCTGCTTCAAGGTCTACAAAGCATTCAGCTGCAGTCTCCGCAGTGGTGGCTTTGAAGTTAGTCCAATGGACTAACAAATTCTGACATTAGGTGCTGGCATAATGCCCAGTACACTGAGGGGTGAAGGTTTGCAAAATGCCATATTACAACATCGAGGAGACCATGATTGGGAGGTCACTGAGTCTGTAGAAATTATTATTTCTGTTCAAAGCCATCATCTGTTTAATATAAATGAGATATTTAATGAAGTTTCAAATTGTAGACTTATCTCTCCCAGTTTGATAAGCACTGGGGAGATTTACTGCATCGGAGGGTCAACACAATTACAATTGGAGGCACGTCAAGCTGCAGGAGAATAATAAACTTGCAGTGCAAGTGAATTAGACTCAATAAGGTTTAAATTGTGAAATGAGGATTTGTTTTATTAGTTTTTTTAAATTGCAGATTACAACTGACAGCTTTACTAAAAAGTAAATTAAACAATATTTGTAGCCCCTGTTATAAAGGAATCTAAGGCATTAAATTCACAAAGAATAGAAAAGTTAAATTCTGAGACTCTAAGGAAAAAAAGCACAGCAACATTGAGAGCTTAAACTTGCACTATAAACTAACCTTTATTTCACTGCCTTTAAAAAAGGTGTGAAAATACCAAAGTGCTTTGGGATTTATTCTCCCAGTACTATATTGATGACTTTATGTAACAAGTGTCCAGCTTTTAGTGAGACATATCACACAGTACTCCTTCATGTGACAACCCATCAACTTTCAAACTCATTTGTAGGAAGGTCTCAAGAGATTTTCACAACGATACCAACAGGAAGAAAGCTTTGAATCGGAGAAATGGATTGAAATTCTCTCCTGGCTATGCAGTAAAGAACAGGGTAAATAAAAGAAAGAGCAGGAGTACTGTGCTTAGATGTCTGTGTTTTGTAAAGTGAATCACGTATTTTATCATTTTCATGGGGAAAACTTTTTCCATTTCTAATTAGTATCTCAGAAGATGGGTTTAAACAAAGGCATCAACAGCCAACTACACAAATATTTTACAAAAGATACAATGTGTTTATAAAATAGAAAAAACTAGACAAGAATTACACAACTGGCTTTCACAACAAAAAAGTCTAAGCTTGCATAAGAAAAAATACACTGAATTTGGAAACTGTGCTGTTGGCAAGACAAAGAAACCAACAGTCCAAGGCAAGATTGCAGTTCACATAAAGACCTGCTCTTTTTTATGCATTTCCAATAAAAAGCTTGAATTACACATTCCAATTCCTTCCCTTAGCGGTTGTCAGTGCTATCCGGTATAATTTAATGTGATTAACTGATAAAGCATAGGTAATATAAACAAAGATGTACAAATTCCTGACCTTCATTAAAGACCTAGCTAGGAAAGCAAGCTAGACAGCAACTGGTCCCTATACTTTCTATCAATTACTGCCCTTAGAGGGGGCATATCTTGGAGTGACAGTTCAGAAACATGGAGCAACTGAGGTTGGATGGCATCTCTGGAAATTATCTAGTCCAACTTCTTACTCAAAGCAGGCTCAGCAAGAGCAGGTTGCCCAGTGCCTTGTCCAGTTGGATTCTGAATATGTCCAAGAATGAAGACTCCACAACCTCTCCTGGCAACCTGTGCCAGTTGTTGACCACCATCTCAGAAGAAAACTTTTTTTTTATGTTTAGAGATTTCTTTAATTTCAGTTTGTGCCCATTGCTTTTTGTCCTGGCCATAGGCACCCCTCAGAAATGTCTGGATCTGTCTTCTTTACTCCCCTCCTCAGATATTTACAGACACTGGTATGATCCCTCAAAGCCTTCTCTTCTCCAGGATGAAAAGAGGGAGTTCCCTCTCTGGGTCCTAGCACTAATGTGTAATAAATCATCATATTCATATAAGTGCAATAAAATCTTGCATGCTGCAAATTATCTGTAGCTCCCTTTCTCTCTATTCTCTTAAAATAAAAATAGAAACAAAAATTTCCTTCCTTTTTTTTAAATAAAAAGGTCTCTACCCTGGCCCTTTGTCATTCAGATAAGAACCAGCTGTTTGCTAAAGCACTGTCTGTACTAACTAGCCCAGCTGCTGCTTATCTAGATGATAAAAGGACAATTAATGCAGTCCTTTCTACTTAAACACCACCATCCATTCTATCTGAAGTTATGCACATAAATCTGAAAAAAGTTTATGCATGAGAATATTGCCAAAATATTCAAAGCATAAACAAACTCTTTTTTTTAAAAAAAAGAAACAATACTCAGACCCCTTTTTTTCCTTCAAAAAGTAAATTATCCATAAACTGGCATGCAAGCATTATAGATTTTAAAGAAGCCAGTACACAAATTTACTACATATTACACTGCAGCCAGGGTACTGAAGCTCTTTCTGTCACACAGAATTATTCTCTAGGCTTTCTTTTTCCTTTCATATCTATCTCTGCACTGTGACCAAGATGTCCCAAATGCTTCAGCTTCCTTTTTCAAGAGAGATACTTTTATAATAGTACTACCAACATTAAACATGTTTTTCTTTGTTACCACCCAAGTTGGGATCCTGCTTTAGAGACAGACTTAGCAGGATGCAAAAATATGAGAATGAGTAAAAAGGTCAGGTTAGGCTTACATGCACGAATCACGCATCAGTAAATGTAAAATTAGTACAGCGTTTCCAAGAAATGCTGCATTCTTGTTCTGATAAATATAAAAAGCAATCAGAAGAAAAAAAATGCTTTCAGAATGGTGGGAAGGAACCCACATAGTTTTGTAAAATGTAGTTAGATGAGAAGCTGGTTGAAGTGCAGAACACAAGACGCTATGAGACCACAAAATACAAAACCATGCACAAGCTTTCAGAACAACTAACTTTTTTAAAATATTCTTGGGATGTTTACTATCTGAAGTTTGCCTAAATACAGTGGAAATCTTGCACAAAAACGACCATCAGAAGCTTAAAAGGAGACTATTCATTAGCACTGTATTAGAAACTCTGGTAGAACATGCCACAATTAAAAAGAAACCCAAATATATGGCCAAAAAATGAGGTTAGGAAGAATTCAAGCAGTACCCTTCAGAGGATGCTCAGACTGAAGGTAAAATGTTCACTACAGACACCAGACTTAAGAAGGTACACAGGGAATCAGCTGAACCACTTGATGGCAAGAGTGAAAGGGACACTGAGGGACAAGTCTGCAGTAGGGAATCTCTATTTCTTTGCCTCAGTCTTTGTTGCTGAAGGTATCAGGGAGATTTCCATACCTGACCCCATTCTTTGTAGCAAATAAGAAGACTGAGATCAGCCAGAAGAAAATATAGGGGCATTAGACCGAACAGGTAGGTGAGAAGTTTACATATCACCCAGGTTGGATGGCATTCTCCCAAAAACCACAAAGGAACTCGGCCAAGGATTGCATAACTGCTGGCCAAAACATTCTATATACTGATACCAATGTCCATGGTCCCAGAGGACTGGTGGCTTGCCTGTATATCTAGAGGGGAACTTGGGAATTACAGACCGGGTGTCTGACTTCCTGCTGGATAAAATGGTGGCATCTACAATAAAGAGTAAATCACTGAGTATGACAAACATAGGTCCATTGGGAAGACAGACATCCATGTGGGAATCCTGCCATGCTGGTGTGCTGGAGCTGCACAAAGTGCTAGTAGGCTCTCCAAGCTCTCAGGCAATGAGTTGGACATGACATATTCGCATTTTCAAAAAGCTTTTACCAAGGCTTCGTATCAAAGATATTAAAGAAGCTAACTTTTCCTGGGACTGGACTAAGTTTTCACTTTCTGGATTGCAGTCTGGCTAAAGGACTAGAAACAAAGGTCAGTCTTCAGGGTGGAGAAGACTCAGCTGTGGCTTCCCCCAGGAATTAGGGTTGGGAACAGCTTAGACTTGGAAGTAGCTTTATCAATGACTTGGCGAGGAGAGTGAACAGTGAAATCCCTTTGTTTGGAGAAGATACTAAAGCCTTTTCAACACTTAAATGAACTTCAGAACATCATCACAAAATTAATCTAGTGAGAAAAGAAAAAAACCAAACCTGTCATATCTATTTCAAAGTAAGTAACTGGGTATTGCACACAGGGAAAAATGATACTGAATCTTTTATACTTCTACACATACCGGAAAAAAAAATGAAATAGATGTTTGCTTATTTCTGTTCTTTTATAAAGAAACCACTCATTTGAAAAGTCTCTCTCGCTGATCCGCCTACCAGTCTATTTATTTAAACAGTTGATGAGGTTCTTATACAGTGTGGATCCGCGACTGTTTCTCCGCATCATGGTATGTTCCATTTTCAACTCAGCAACTGGAGCAAAGATGAAGAGGCATGCAGAAAGAAATTTGGGGATCTGTGAATCATTTGCAAACCTCTGTTTCAGGGAGGTTTGGCAAGACATTAATTCTGTCAAAAAAGGGAGACAGACAAGAAAAACCCTTGAAATGCCTCATTTTGAGGAAAATGGTGATGGTCTGTCTCTTAATGGCAGACAAGTGCTGCCTGCGTGTGACACAAACAGCGTGTAGAAGAGCAATCTGTGCCGCTAAGCTGTCCAGGTTGCAGGACTGAAAAAAGATGGATTCCAAAAGTAACAATTACCTTCATTTACTTGAATCAGCACATACTGCTGCCAGCTGCACAGATCTGCCTGACAGTCACGCTGAAACGCTGTGTGTGCATTATGGCCACGCAGCAGCTGTTTGCCCATACAGGTTAATCATAATAATAATACTAATTATCAGAACACTGTGCAAGGAACCCCATTGTTTCTCCTTAAATCTTAGGCTCTTTGGTAACTAGAAAAATGTCAAGCCTGTGCTAAAGTTCCAAAAAGCCAATGGCTACGTATTCTGAAAACTGGGGTGTTAAATACTGGCTGTATATGAATATCAAGGCACTGCTGTTGTTATTCTTTCCATTTTTGCCCCTGTCCACACAATTTTGGAAATGCACCTTAATAGTCTCTCTGCACTTATAAAGAAAAGTTGCAGAATCCATACACAATGCTGATCACAAAGGGAAAGGTAGAATGTTCAAAATACATATTTGAACAGCATATTTAACTGTTTTTAAAGAGCGGGAAGCAACCTTACATATATCCAAATCCTAAACTAAATGTTTTTGTTACATTAATCTAACAGCATCCATCAAATATTCCCCGAGTGATTTTGTTGAGAGTGGCTGAGATACTAAACAATGCTTTGCAAGGTTTGCAATAATGCAGCTTGCAGTATTAACTATATTACTGTACCTTGTGTGGATGTAATGCAAACGGGAGAAAAACTCAGACACACTGTTCTGGCCTGAAGTTCATTCATAACTAGCACTCACTGTATGTTTATATCAACATTAACTACAAGATAAATCACTTGAAAATCTGGATAGGTTATACTCTGTCTCCTGGTGAGTCAATGAAAATTCTTTCTACTCTTCAGTTCAGTAAAACCACAACAGCATAAAAATGCTTTTTACCTCCTGGGAAGTTTGAGGTGCCTTTTGAGTTCACAGTTATGAAAGAGATGATGATGTAAATGATCTCCTCACTGCCTCTCCGAAGACAAAATAGTACTCTTACATTGTTTATGTATATTTTTACTGTTACGGTAATTGCTTTGGAAGCTTAGTCCACAATCGGAGAACTGGTGAAGCTGAAAATAATGCTGGCATGAAAAAGGAGCATCAGAGGTCACTTCACAAATTTTTGAAACAGTTTCACTCTCAAGTTAAGCGGTATTTGACTTCTGAAGCCTAAGAAAGATTTCTGACAAACAAACACCTCCTCTGAGCAGACTGGAGGCAACTATCCCTGCCACTCTAACCCAGGACAACAGGATTTGAGCTATCCTCCCTTCTAGACAGCAAGCAAAATACGAAATGCACATGAAAATTCTGGGCTGAACTGAAACACAGAGAAATAGCACTCTGCAGAACCATGCAGCTAAATGATTTCTCCCTCCTCTGCAGTTCTTAGGATCGATTATGAAAGTGAATATTAAAAACAAAAGAAATGTATTCATATTAGTAATGTTCTTGAAATCCAATTCAGACTCTTCTATTACTGAAGAAAAAAGCAGTCTGCATTGCCCATCTATCTCAAAACAAGTCAGTTTGATTTTTCAAGTCTAAACAACTACTGGACTTGAAAAAAAAAAGAAACTTGTTATTTTTGTGGGGGTTTTGCTGTCGTTTTTTGAAAACCGAGACAGCAAATGTTTTTATTATCCAGACATTGAGTATAATTCTTTTTTGCATTGGTATTACCACCCTTTGTATGTATCCTCCTTCCAAGATGCTTGTGGTTGCTCTGTGGCACAGCAGGAAATCCCAAAGCACCAACTTCTGTCCTCGCACTGCAGTGCAGGACTGACCATGGCACTGGAATGGTGCAGAATGAACACTGCTGGTGGTGGTACACAAAAGGGAATATAACCAAACTCATTCCACTGAACTGTGGTTCTACAAGACTAACAACAGTGTAAGCTTTATTCTTGTCCATAAAGCGGGCTCATGCAATACTGAATCAACATAGGTAATAAATAAGTTGAATAGGATCTATTTTTGTTGCTGTTGCTAATTTATGGTGAGTCCTTTACAGAACAAAAGAAGAGAGAAAAGCATCAAAAACATAAGGAGAACACTTCCTCAAAAGTTAAACTTTTTGGTTTGTCTTTAAGAAAAAAATTAGGTAAAACCCCATTTCTGAGGAACTGGGGCTTTTAAGTCTGGAGAAAAGGAAGCTGAGGAAACCTTATCATGCTCTGCAACTACCTGAAAGGAGGTTGTAGCAAGGTGGGTGTCAGTCTCTTCTACCAAGTAACAAGGCATAGGGTAAGAGGAAATGGCTTCAAGTTGTGCTAGAGGAGGTTGAAATTGGATATTAGGAAAACTTACTTCACTGAAAGGGTTGTCAAGCATTGGAACAGGCTGCCTGGGAAAGTGGTTGAGTCACCATCCCTAGAGGTATTTAAAAGACGTGGAAATGCGGCGCTTAGGGACATGGCTTAGTGGTGAACTTGACAGTGTTAGGTTTATGGTGGGACTCAATGATCTTTAAGGTCTTCTGCAACCTATGATTCACTGCTGGTAAAAGGTGGGATTTAACAAGGTAGGGTCTGCTCTTCTGATGCTTTTACTTCTAATCGACAAGCTCCTGATTTTTCTGCCAGACAGATGTCAATTTTTTTTTGTTCTAATATTGTTTTTTTTGGTTTTGTAATATTGGTTTTTATTGGTTTTTTGTTCTAATATTAAGAATCTTTGCTGAGACTGTATACTAGGCTGGTGGCAGCTACAGGACTACTATAAGGGGACAACTTATGTACCAGAGTGTTTAATAGTTTACATTGATGCTGCTGTCCAGCTAGGTTCAGTTCACGTCAGTTCACGCATCCATTACTTAGGGGTTAAGCTGACTGAAATATATATACTATTCATTCAAGATACATAAATAATGTTATCATAGCTTATTAGTATTATATCTGATTAATCATATTTCAAGTTTAAATTTGTCCAATTCTTGAACATGGTACCAGGGTTTAATTGCAAAATGCCAAGAAAAAAAATTCTCTCTTCACGTTTCATTTGTTGAAGTCTGAGCACTGTAAGATTTTCAAAAAACCAGCTTCTTGTATACTGCCAGCTCAGCAGGTAAATAGCTTTATGCCCATGCAAGTTGTGCTTTCATCATATTAAAATATGCAAACAGGATTGACATTGTACTTCCTTTGCATAAATGTCATGAAAACAATAATTCCTGAGAAAAAATAGTTACAAAAATTATTTTGTGAAGATGATCACTACACCAATAATTGCATATCATAACTTTTCCCAGTTATAATGGCTCATCTCACTAGCTTTTTATGGAGTTGGGAAAGTGCATAAAAAAATGTAAAGTAGGCCCAGACAAGATCCAGCTCCCCATCCTGCTCCCTCTACAGGTACATTTCAGCGTATCAAAGGCTGGTTCTAACATCAATTCTTTCATCTTGGAGCATATGTACAGTAGATACCGTGGACTTGAGCTGTGCCATTTTTGCCATGTGATTTCTGCAAAATATATCATACTAAATGTGGGCACTAAACTGCTCTTAATTTGAACGAGCATAAATTCTATCAGATTTAAGGAGCAATGTCTTTGGTTCATCATGGCTGGATTTCCTCCACCATGTTTACAAACACTGTCTTGAAACATTTCATCTAGAAGACTTTCGCTGAGAGAAGAGTGACTATATTCTACATTCATTCTGAAAAAAAAATACTAAACACAGAAATAGTCTAAAATACTTCGACCCTTTTATGTAGTAACATATAAAATGCAGCTGCAATTGAGTAGGAATAATGAACAGTTTCCAAAGGACAGTCTGGGGTCCAAGTTCAGAATTAGGGCTAGAGCAGGACATCACCAAATATAACAAAGTCAGAATTTCTTCAACACCAAGGGAGAAACTGTGTGCATGCAAGCTGCCTTTCCAGCAGTGTATATATACAAACACATTGTATGCGTATTAAAGCTGTGTATAAGCAGTTAATTCAGAGGAGCTTAACATTTGCACTAGTGTCTTTTTAAAACATGACTTTTATAATACACTACAGACTGGATTTTTTTCAAAGATCAATTCTATGCATGAAAAAAGAAACTATTCCTTTTCTCTTTAGGCAAGATCAGCCGTACTAAACCAATTTGTGCATACCATTTCTGAAGCATGATGCTCAAGAAATAACATTCCCAATAAAACCTTACTGGTGTTAATGAGAATTACAGAATGACTTTTACATGTCTTAAGAACAGATGCTTCCCTGACCCGCCATTCAACTGCACCCCCTTTAACTCAGTGGATTTCTGCAATTTGTCAAAATCATTTTGAAGTCTAATTCAGTCCTACACAGCATCTGCAGTCCTCCTCAGTATCACATGCCCACACAGTCCTACAATTTAGCATTATTTATATTAATCTAAAAGATAAACTATTAGAAATCATGAATACATTTCAAAGTATCAACACGTTAACTTTGCACTGGAGGACACAAGTTGCAAATAATACCAGAAAAAGAATCACCACTTTGCCCTGAATTCTGTGCTTCATATTTCCCTGCAATGCAGGCCAAGACATGACATATTTAAAATCCAAAATAACAGAACTATTTCCTTTAAGTTTTGCAGAATCTTTACATGGAACTTTTAATTGCTTAGATGAAATATAATAATAAAATGTAAGAGGTCTACTCTTAAAACAACCAAAAGTGACAAAGAAACAAGTCAGTTAACACTGTCTATAAATAAAAGATTCAATAGACTCACACAAAAAACTCCAAAGAACAAAACTCACATAAACACTAGGATCCAATTACAAAATCAATATAGCTTTATTCAGTGTTTCCTGTTACTCATTGATGAAAATACTTAAAAGAAAAACTTTATTGATCAGTAATAAGGTTAACACGTCTACCACTGACGTTCAGATAATTTTGTAATTCTCTCTTTCTTTAGCTTCTCAAATATTATTTTCCAGGTCTCAGAGGAAATATGGCATCTCCTATAAACACAAATACCTTAGAAGTGAAAAATTCCAGTCTCGATATCAAAAGAGTATTACCTCATTGCATTTACTTATTCGCCTTGCCACAATAAGCTGAATCATTCCCCGCTTGTTTCCTTCAGTGGACATGGACCTCCTTAAGGTTTCCATAGCATCTTGATTTGTTTTGCCCAATAACGATTCTCCATTTACTGCTATTAGTTGATCATTCACTCGAAGCCTGCCATCCTGTAAAAGGGAAGATTATAGCTAGTTACATGCAACAGGCACAAAAGAATTTTCGTCTGTTGGAGAGAAGAAAAAATAAAAACAAACGAAAAATAATCAAGCAAGTACACTTAGTTCTAATAGTTTATGGCCAAATGAACACTGGTATAACAGCTTCTATTGCAGCCATTGCAGGAAATGTCTGTTCCAGTTGTAGATTTGCACTGCAAGCTACTGTCATGACTTGACTGCACAAGTAGCATACTAATCGAACTGTACCACAGAGAACTCGTATCCTTCCCCTGAATCTTTAGGGGCTGTTTAAAACCTAGGAAGCACAAACATGTGAATCTGAGTAGAAATTTAAATGTTACTTCTGATGGTATAATTAGAAAAAGCTACTTACAGAGCAATCTCATTCTTCTTGAATCTGTGGCTATTTTCAAAACTGCTTTATCATGGAAAATTAAGGAAGAGCAAAGTACACAGATGTTCCCTCTCACCTTGGATGCTGCTCCACCGTTAATAATGGACTTGACGAAGATTCCTAAATCGGCATGGTTTTCTTTTGACCGGTTACCTTTGACACTCACACCAAGTCCAGCTGATCCAGAGTCATTTAGTGGAACTTCAAACGTCAGGAATTCCCTGGTGCCATCAGGTGTGAGGACAAGCTCCTCCTCTTCTGCTTTCTGTTGGGAAGATTAGCATAGGATTATAGAAGAGCATTTCTATTTAGGAATTCACTTCCCTCTACAATTATCAGCATTAAAAAAAACCCTGCTTTTAACTACAATGCCACAATATTTTCCACAGTAATTATTTGAAGAAACATGCACAAGCGGTGTATTTTCTATCACCTCCAGCTGATGACTAGATTCAGAAATATCTTATGTTTGTGTTTAAGAGCTTCTCTGTCTAGTAAAATAATTTAATCGTGTCATTATTGAATGTGCCATTAAAACCAACTCAGAAGCAAGCTGCTATTTCATTATCCAAAAGAGAGCTGTATCAGAAATATATTTTTACTTGCAAACCTACAGAATTTTTACAATATCATCATCATCTATGGTAGCTTTGCAGTCATGGGGAGAAATTAAGTACAATAATATTAAAATTCAAAAATTACTCATTCACCTCATTTCATTTAAAACTAGCTGTGTTAGGAAAACCAGAAAATTACACCACTGAGATCTGCAACAGTACACCTCTCTGCTACTGCCAGGCTTAGCATCAAATCCAGCTCTGAGTGCCAATTATCCTGTCTTTCTCAGCTCTGCTCTTCACCACTGTCCTCTTACTCATACCTTTGGTTCCTTGCTGCTCTTGACTCGCAGTTTTAGCCTGGCTGGGACAATCCCAGGTTCTGTACAAATGGAATTATAGTCCCAGACCTGCCAGTTGACCCTGGCAAGGAGCTGCTCAGTGATACCCTCCCCTGTATCCAAAAGCCAGGCGTGTGCAGGAGAACAGCCTCTCTCTTCACCTCCTGTTGAGCACAGGGTGGTGGTGGGCTGGAAGCAGGTGTTCTAGTGGCATTCACAGGGGCAGCACACATCGGCACAGCACCCAGGAAAGAAAACAGTCAGGCCCTGAGGAGCACTGCTTACACACAGGAGGTGGCTGCTTAATCACAGAATCATAGAACAGTCTGGGTTGGAAAGGACCTTAAAGATCATCTAGATCCACCTCCCCACCATGGGCAAGGACAAGGACCAATATGTTCAGCGGCCCAATTCCTTGTGGTAGACATTGTCCATTTGTCGCTGACCATTTTTCAGTTATAACAAAGCGATTATAACCACTTTTGATTATAACTTTATCAGTTAGAGAAAAAAATCATGCCCTTAAAGACTGTTCTGCAGTGGACATTGTGTCTGGCCTCCAGAAAGATGCTCATGTATTTAACTGTGCTGGTTTTTTCTCACCCACATGAAGGAGAAAGAGTAAGAGAATGTCCACCAGAATGCACAGTAATGTCCAACAGGTGGAAGTTCTTCTCTGAAAGAATTAATCTGGCCATAATATTAGCAAACACGTCACCTCCATTACTGACACTGATTTTATAATAACTTTTCCCATATCGCTCTCATCTATCTGCAAAGCTTGCTCTCTCCATTTTTGTCCTACTCCCAGAAACCTGGAGCAGAACAAAACACAGGAGAAGTTAATGTGTGCCTGCTGAGCCATCCCTGTTTCTTAAGACCGGAGGAAATGTAAAGCTGACAAGCTCTTCTGATATCCAATCACAGACTATGTCAAAGATGGTTATGCAAGCCGTGTGGAGTACAGTAAACTGAGATGATCAATTTGGGCAGAAGCATGTTGGTTGTATCATCACTGACCTAGAAATGCAACGTGAAAACATCACATGGAAGGGCAGGCAGATTGCTGAGAGAAACAAAACAGCCAAGGAAAGAAAAGCTGGAGCTCTATCTTTTCCCACTTGGTTAAAAGCACAAACCTTAACATGTTCATCAACCCCTTCCCTTGCATTAGACACTGTTTGCTTGCCTCTAACCATCTTTTGCTTATATAACGAAGCATAATGCTTCATTAATTAAAAAAATAAGCTAACATTCCCTATCCAAGTGCCATAGCTAAGCTGGGTCACTTATGAATCCCATTATCCAAATACATTTCTCAGTCACACAAAACAACACGATCTGTGCTGTCAGGAATGGAAAGGTGTGTCTTTGAAAAAAATAATGGATCTAAAAAATATTTCCCAAATTCTGGGAAAACCAGAAGCATAATTTTCCTGTTTGGGTCACAAAAGCACTAGTTAGAGCATATATTTCAGTGCATCTTTTGTCAGTAGCTACAGAATAAAACAATCCAAGACAGATGCATGCTGACCATTTCAATATTCCTTAACAAACAGTAGGAATAAAAGCTTGTAAGACA
The DNA here is from genome assembly GCF_032191515.1 of Phaenicophaeus curvirostris. Classification (NCBI taxonomy): domain Eukaryota; kingdom Metazoa; phylum Chordata; class Aves; order Cuculiformes; family Cuculidae; genus Phaenicophaeus; species Phaenicophaeus curvirostris. The sequence continues at coordinate 14,902,842 of NC_091397.1, read as the reverse complement.
AAAAGGAGATAAGGTCAAGGCAGGATGTATGGGTAATCAAGGAAGTACATAAGCTTATTGGATTTTTCTTCACTATTGTTATCATAAATTTACCATCAATTTCCTCCTTCCCCCAGTTATTTTCTAGTGTTCTAAAAAAACGTGCCAAAACTTCAGCCACAGCCATCTCTCTTTCAGGGCAGAGAACTAAACCTCTTCCCTTCACAGCCCATCCCCATCAGGTGCACTTCTATCTGCCAAGGGGTCATTGGAGAGAGCATCTCAGCAAGCGTAAGCATCCCCAAGGACTTGGTTAATGGCCTCTAAGGCTCCTTCTCTTCAGCGAGACCAAAGAGCTGCATTATTAGCTCTCCACTGTTCTTAATGTGAGGCTTCTGCTTGCTTGTTTTCTACAGTCTTAAATAAGGAAAAGATCTAGTGCTAATATTTGCTATAGAGTGTGGAAGTGAAACTTAAAGCCTAAACCTGAAGCAAACTACTCCTTAGCAGCTGCACATGAGTGAGTAGATCATGCAAGTGAAGAAATGAGAAATAGCAGCCTCAGCACTGGAACAGAATTATTGAAGCCATCAGAAAATTTCACAAATCATTCAAAGAAAAAAAAATATCATTACTGAGCTAAAGCTAAATTGCTTTAGGAACTTGATCAGATATCCACAGCTTTTTTTAACTAAGCCAGTTTGTTGCACCATCACACCTGTGTCCACAGTTTTAGGGACACGAGAGGCTTTGTGCCCTCTAGAATCTACATGTCATCTGTCAGCACCATATGCTTGAACGTAAATTTCAAAAAGAGAAAGAAACAGAGAGAACAAACATTTCATTTTTATATCCCACATTTTGTTCTAAGAATACTTAGGAGAAAAATGTGGCTTTTGAGAATAACTGAAGCATTGAGATTCAAGGACTATGGATGAGAAAGTACCGACTATAACATTTGTGTCACACCATAGTACCAACGAAGGTCTTACTGTATATCATATATTGAATACAGCTTCATGCATACAAACCCATAGAACGGTCCTCTAAGCACGCCATATATGAGCCATTTTCAGAGAAATAAGGACTAAGAATTTAGCATGGTACTGTGAAATTTTGAACAAGAAAAACCTCAGAAAGGCTGAATCCTTTGTTCCTCAAAGCCCTTTAGAGTACAGAAACATTACATGCAATGATTCTCCTCAATCAATTAAGTAGCAGGTATTGTAAAAAGGTAAAATTTGCACTGAAATTGTGTTGAATATTAGGTATCTAAATGTAAAAAAACATGGAAATCCCCTAAGACATCCATAAACCAGCATAAAAATGCACAAAAATCTAAAATGCATTATTTAAAAATTTCAACTGAGAACACAATATCTTCATAATTGCAATAACCTCCTTTTGATCTTGCTATATTCTAAATTATCAGGTTCACTATGTCAATCAAACACCTCAACACTATTTTCATGATTAGTTGATCTGCAGGAGAAATTTACTCCTTCCTATATTTTGACAGGCCAGCAGTAAACATGGAAGCAAAATGATGTACCGTGAACCCTGAACAACAAAATTCAACTCCCTTAAGAATTTCCACACACTATGTCCAAAACAATCAACAGCAAAACAATATTCTGTTCAGAGAGAGTCTGCTAAGGAAAAGGTCATCTGAAATATCTTCAGTTGGATGAATGAATGAAGCTGCTCAAGTATGTAATCTGTAATAAAAATTCCATTGGTAATAAAACATGTAGGTGACTTTTTTTGCTGCAAATTCATATTTGGCATTGATTTATGCTAAATGACATTTGCGATAAATTTTTCACTTTTTAACCACAACAAAAATATACTGTGAATTTAAAGATAAACTTCCTGACTACAGCAAACTTATGGCCATGCGTTGATACATATGGAGATTAAAAAAAGCCACTGGATAAACCGGAGGGAAATTATTTTACTCTTCTACGTAGCATTGGTTTCTGATCTGATCATAAAACCTGATATAATTTTATAAACAACATTTAAATGGACCTTGATGCCAAAAATGCAATAAGTCTATTTCATCATGTTAGTAACAGCATCTCCCTCTTATCCTTTTATATTTTAAATACTATGAAGAAATTTCTCGCTTGAGACTTCTCTTTACGAAAACTCACTAGGGTTCAACTGGTGAGTAAGCAGCATGAGAAGGGTGAAAAAAGAAACCTAACAGCAAAGAAAAATCTCCCCCCACCTAACAGGGGAAGCAATTTTCAATCAAGCTGGGACAAGTTTCTGAAGTGGCTTGCTGCAGCTACAAATCTGGCTGCATTCTCTCCAGCAAACATTCTCTTGCAAGCTTAGACATGTCATCTTCTCAGCAGCTATTAAGTCACTGAAACCTGTCTGCAAGTTACTTTATGATCATATATAGAGAAAAGAAATAAGTTAATCATGGGACCATCAGCAAAAATCCAGCATACTCCTGTTTTCTTTCAGAAAAGCAATTAATAAAGCTCTGTATCCACACTCTTAGAGGGTACCCTTTCTAGGCTATGTATGTAACAGACACGAAAACACTTACAGGGCTCTTGTCTGCACATATGTATGCGTGTACATGTACCAACACACCCTTCCTAGATGATGATGAAAATCACATGACAAATTATGTAACTATAGCACAAGCCCTACCTAATGAACCCAATGACCCCATCTATTCACAATACCTGCCCCCAAATTCTATTGCGTCCAGCCTTCTAACATCACAGCCTTTATCTTCCCAACCTCTACTGAGTTATTATTTTGTTATCCTATCAAGTTTTTGCCTCACAAATGCATCTTTTCTATTGTGAATTTATCTGGACTGAAAACCCCAAGTTCTTGAAAGATGAGTTTGAAGTCCTACGGATGTTAAGCCCCACCAGGAAGCATAGGCTAGACTAGTAAAAGGTCTAGACTTTGCAATACTTGCTTCCAATAATGGGGAATTTTAACTGAACCTCACAGCCGCTGCAGGTTACTTTCAGTCTTTCTAAGATACTAATACAGAAATCATTATCTTTCTTACAAAGCACCTATGATACTAAGAAATCATAACTCCTGTACATTGCAAAACAGTAAAATTTGTCCCAGCATAATTATAACAAAATACAATTCCTATTTTAAAACCTGCATGATAGACACAAAAGAGAGGAACTTTCACTTAGCTATTGTACACAAAAGTTGTTGACGTCAGAGATGACTCAAATTGTTTTGTTATTCAGTTTAGGTGGGGGGCATTGCTGTCATATCAGACCACCTTCTAAAGAGAGATACACCAAAAGATGATGACTTTCACTTTTACCATATGACATCAAATACACATATGGAGAACACGTAAATCGAGCAGCTCTAAGGAAGGAAAACAGCATCTGTGGTTAACAACCGTTTTGTGGCAGGTGACATTTAGTACCTCAAAAAATATAGATAGGTTACTGCTGGAGACACTGAAAACAGAGCAATGTAGGTGGCCTGTAACACACCTCTCCTACTTCAGCTCAGGCCCCTCAGGAGGCGTCAAAACTGAGAGTTGATGCATCCTGCCATGAGTAGATATTAAAGATAAATATAACTACAGCAGCACATTCAGATTTAAAACTGGACCTCTGTCAGAGAAAAGCCTGCTTAATGACCCAACAGTGACGTGCACACTCCAACCTGTTTTCCTCCTGAAATACAAGGCCTTTTATCTACTTACTTAGTTATAAAATTATATAGGATTTAAGCCAACTAAAATTCTTATGCTTGCTTTATTTCTCTAACTCTTCCTAGGTTAAGTTTTTTAATATCTCACATATGTTAGATAAACACTACTGAATCTTATTTGTAGATATACACTGAGACTCATTATTCGTATCAGCTAAGTTAATATGTCACATCTGGCAAAGACTGCACTCTTGTTCAAATCAAACAGCAGCTGCTAAATATCAAAAAGTACATTTTAATTCTGAGATTTTATGGGAAATGTGGTCTGTTTTAATTTTAATCCCATCAAGGAAAAGTTTTTTGCATATTATATGTGGATTAACTTCGGTACGCATTTATACGCAGAAATGCTAGCTCATGAAAATACTGCAAAACAGACCCGTTACATTTCCAGTTATATCCATTTTAAGGACTTAGTTCAATATCAAAAAAACATGTTCCACATTCCAAAATGTCTTCAGTTTAATGTTTTTGAGAGATTAAAAAATGGTTTGGGAAAAAATTAAATGTTTTCCAAAGGACAAAAACTCTAGCATGTGATTTTCATTTAGTATGAAAATCAAAGCTTTGCAAAAGCCCACGTTTAAGTGCATCCACATGTTATTTACATCTATAAGAAGGCCGTTGCTTGTCTGTGCTAACATTATTCTCCCCAATACTAACACTCTGATCAGGGCTGCCACAGAAACTGGTTTAAACAGTTTAGATTTCTACATTTCAAATCAACAGATCAGACCACTAAAAATATTTTGTTGGTTATGCATCTCAGAACGTCAAATAGGGACCAATCTGTCGTCATTATCATAATGCCTGTACTTTATCCAGGCCAACACACTCTCTTCCAAAGTTGCTCCTACTCAAACTTCGTGCTCCTACTGTACATTCTGAAACGAACATGCAATTGTAATGCTAACTCCAATTCTTTACAAGATGCTTATCCTAGAGAAGTGAAAACCAAGGGGATTAGATACACAGCAGGTGTCTGCTGTGCCAAAGAAGCCTATAAAGCTACAGTTCTCTGCACTATCCCTTGTTGAAGAAAAACTTCAATGCCCAACACACTAATGACACAGCTCCCTAAAAGTCTTTATACTTTTCACACTGGCCTACTAGATAAACAAAACCTGAAAGATTAAAGAAACAGATAGAGAGTGTCTGGGAAAGCCAGCAGAAGAACAAAGTTGAAAGGGAAATAACACCCTAGTAGAAGTCTGCAGCAAGGAACATGTTCCACATGAGGCAATGCCTGTACGCGGCACTGGGACTGACCCGTGTCTTACTCCTACTTCAGCTTCAGCCTTTCAGGCACCTGTGACAAACGACTTCAACTTCCAATTTTCCCTGGATTTGAATATCAAGGAAGAATCAACACCGGGAGTCTAATGCCAACAGTGCAGTAAAACAAGCTTCGCACACAGACAATGAGTTTTCAGAGGTTTAAATAAGAATTTGAATTAACAATGTGAACTTCGCACTCCCCCAAATTGGGCCAAGTGTTTGAAGGAACTTGATGACCCTATTGCCTGTGCTAGCAGATGACCAACTAAAAGACCCGGGCTCCCCTTTCAGTCTCACATCCTGTATCAGTCTTTTGAACTGCAAATGCCTAACACAGTTGACTCCTATTAGGCAAAATAACATAAGGCTGGTATGTAGGAAATAATGCAATAAGGGTGAATAAAGATATGCGCACCAGAGTGGCTTCAGGGTGACTTCGCAGCCTGAACGATGGCACTAAGGCAACTCTATTACAGAACCCCGGTGGAGGGTAAGGTACATTGCATTTCACAAAAACAGTAACTGGCCAGCAAATGTTATCAACACAAGCTTTGGGAAAATGGCTAGAACTGTCCCATAGTGCTGTGCAGAGACAGTTTGGTTATGGCACAGCGCAGCCCAGGTGAATCACCTGCAGATGACAAAGTCAAAACTATGAGCCTGAGGGTCATTCCCAAGCATAGCTTTACACAGAAGTTCATGTGTATTACCATTGAACATTCCAGGAAATTCAGATTCCTTGAAGAGCATTCATAAACACAGTCACTCAACTGTTGTATTAATTATTCACAGGAATTAATGCCCCAGAACAGAGCACTGGAACAGGCTGCCCAGAGATGATGTGGAATCTCCTTCTCTGGAGATATTCAAAACCTAGCCAGGTACATTCCTGTGCAACCTGCTGCAGATGAACCTGCTTTTGCAGGGGGTTGGACTAGATGATCTTCTGAGGTCACTTCCAACCACTACCATTCTGGTACTGTGTGATTTCTGTAATACGCTATTCAATGCCAGAGTACCTACTGTGGCAAAAGACTCTAAACCAAATAGTATCCTGCAGAAACACTGGAACAGGTTGCCGAGCAAGGTGATAGGTGCTCCATCCCTACCTGGAAACATTCAAGATCAGTTTGGATGGGGCTGTGAGTAACCTAATCTAGTTGAAGATGTCTCTGTTCACTGCAGGGGTTTTGAACTAGGTAACCTTTAAAGGTCCCTTCCAACCCAAACTATTCCATGATTCTATGGTTTTAAAAAAGCATTGTAAAGACCCTTTACATCAGGACGCTAAAAAGGTATAAAAATAATTAGCACCAGTTATTTGCTGTATTCCAAAATACCATGGAAGAAATAACAGCACTAGCTTAATCATCAAACTTCCCCTTTTCTGATAAAATCATTCTGTATCTAATGATATCAGCACTGGTGGTTGTGTAGGCCAGTATTAGTTAACATACAATCCTGACTCAACTTAAAGACATTTTGATCACCTACTGCAGCTCTTTGAAGCTCTAAATTGTTTTCTAAAAAAGGTTTCGTGTGAAGGAAGAGTTGCATGAACTTAATGACACAAAGCTGTTATAAAAGCTCAAGTCCTGTGTAAGTGCTGAATATGAAGCAGTGGAAATTTAACTTACAGTTTTTGAAAAACAGCCATGGATATATATACAGTGGTTACATACTTTGAAGTAATATAAATAGCTTTTCACCAAAAGCAAAAAGCACACATGCACGCAGAACACCATCTTAAAGCTCAACACCAATAGTGCTTTTTTCCCCACAAGACTAAGCTCCAAGAACTTTCCATCCATTAATCAATATAAATTACATCTTTCTAGGCATTTGCTAGTATATCTCTCATATTCATAACAAGAACAGTTGCAAATAAAGAGTATACAAAGAATAAATTTGCATTAATTCATTTAAAATGTCTCTGCCTAAGTTGGTATTATCACCCCAGTCCTATAGGTGATGAATTCTTGCACTAAAAGTGTACCTAATTTGCTCAGAATCACACAGAAAAGTCTATGGCAAGAGCAGCAACTGAACCCCAAAATACTGCCAGGCTTAGCCATGACATTATCCTTGGATTCTGAAAAACACAGCGATCAAAATGAAGCTTAGACAATAACAGGAATATCAGATGATCAAGTTCAGAAGAAAATAAAAAGCAATCCCATTTGCAATTTCTATCAGGGCTGCTAAACATCCACATATTGTTCCAATGCACCAACCATTTTTGTTACATCACTGTTACAAATTCTGCACTTACTAAAATTCATAACATTCTGCTCACTTACAGCAATTTGACAGAAAAACAAATGAGAACAGAAAACTTGCACTCATGCTACTGAGTGCAAGAGTCATGAAATGAAATTCTGAATCCTAACGTACAATCTCTTTTCACCAACAGACTACACACCCTACAAAATCCTTCTTATTAATAAAAATAATTATTATTTTTCTAACACTATGCTTACGTGAAAGATAACTTGCCAGTTTGAATTCAGAAAACAAACAGAGGATGACAATCGTAAAAGCAAAATATTACTGAAACACTGTTGACTTTCAAAGAGTATGAGGAAAAAATAATTGGCAGATGTTTTACATAGCATAATTAACAGTTCATTTCAATGCTCTGCAATAAGATTAAGATAATTATGCTTAGAAACAGAAAAATAATAATGATAAATTACTAGTTTTCATATTACGGTCAATCTCCTACATTCCAAATAATCACTATGTCTAGAAATAGGTGCATCTGTTCCATGTTGTCACCAGCTAGGGAAATGGCACAAACTCGTGGCTGGGTGAAACAATCTTTCAACCAATATACTGGAGATTTCCCTGCTTCAACAGTAAATGGAGCACCTGTTCCACTCATCAGCAAAACAGAAGGTAAAAACAGCAGTACTGTTTTCACCAGGGCACAGTTACTGGATAGAAATTGAAGCTGCATTAGCAATTTGTATTTCTTATGGATAACCAGAGACAAAAGCTTAAATTCCATGTGCCTAGCAAGTTACTAAAACTCCTCATGGAAGCTCAAGAAAGAGAATATTGAGTATTCTGTGAAGGTGTCCAAAACATGAAGTCATACGCTTTCCTATCTGGGTAGTAAGAAATAACTCTCTCATGGATTTCAAGTGACAAATAAATTAAGAAAAAAATAATTTAAAAGGTTTTCTTTTATTATATCTGTGAAGACTCAAAGTAATGCATCCAAGTGCCACAGTATTAGTGCAAAACATTCCAAAGAAACAGTTGCATGAATGCAGCCATTGATGGTGATAATGTGTTGATAAATTAGGCTTTATACTTTGGGGTATACATAAAAATTTTATTTCAGGACTTTCATTCTCAAAGATTTTAATGTTTTTTAATTTCAAAGGTGCATTTTTCTCTGTCTCTGCACAAAGACATAACAACAAAAAATCCCCACAACCATTTTGCCTTTAAATTAAAACCAGACTTGTATTTCACCTCTCTCATTTCTATAGCTTCACTGCTTTCATCAACAGCTTTTTTGCTGTTGGTTTTTTTTTTGCTTTGCTTTCTACTATCAAGTCCTTGACACTTGGAAGACTAAAACTTCATGACCAACAGCACGAAGATCAGAGCAGAGACAGAAAGAGAAATTGCAAGATTAGAAATCTCAAAGACCTGAAAAGAAGACAACGAAGGAATAAGTAAGGATTGAGGTGGAACCAATGAGAATAAAGGAAAGCAATGAAAAATACTTTCAACAACAATAACAACTAATAATAATAATAATGATGATGATGATGGTGATAATAATAATGTGACTGTATTATTAATGTGCAGCCGAGGAAAATTAGTTCTGTTGAACCAGAGTATCGCATTTATCCAAAGCAAAGTAGATTGGAAGCAGGGAGGTAAATGCAGAAGCATTGTGCATTACAAATACAGACCAAAACCTTTCACATTTAGTCCATTTTTTTATTCCCAACCAGGTTTAGGCAAATTTAGAGAGACATGCTGTTCCTACTGTTGATCACTGTTGCTCTGAGCCTCCAAATAAGTACAAAAAAAACCCCATCCCATAATGAATGAAAAACCCTAGACATTATGCAAAATAAACAGCTTTGTATTGACCAGCTTTCTTGCTTCATTCTCTCACTAACCAAATACATCTCCACATGTTTCTGTATTCATTTCCTTATTTCCAAGGCTTGTTAGGATTTATTGATGTTTTTTTTCAGAAATCCCTAGCAACCCATACCCCCTCTGTCCCTTTTGCATAATCCCCTGGTTAATAAGCAATTTTGAGCTCACATCTACAGAGAATAAATGAGAGAGGCTTATCTTCCTTTGGTCTTTCCTTGGTTGAAGTTAGGGTGTTGGTCCCAAAAATGGCAGAGAAAAGCTTTCAGTGTGGAATTTGCTACAAAATATTAACTTTGCAACAGAAGAGCAATTGTCTTATACAAACACCTTGTTGGTAATCTGCCTAATCTTATAGAGGTTTTGGAGCAGAATTTCTGCTCCTAAAAACCTGGACATTTTTATAAGGCTGCACAAACAAATGACTCTCAATTGTTTTCAATTACAGGCAGAAATACTGTCCTGGGCTTTGATCTCCTTATATACCAGCTGTACATGGTAAGAAACTATGAAGATAAACATACACATGCTCTAATGAGATGCAACACAAAAATACTGCAAGACATGTCTGAAACAATGAGACACCTATGATTTTGCAGAACTCTTATGGAGATGACTTTCAGACTAGAAGGACATCAAAAGCCAGAGGGATAAAGGTCAATATTGGTACATTCAGCTCAAATGCCCATATTAGCAGTTACATTGACTGTACCTTAAATCTCTTTACCTAGCCTTGACTTTCTTTTTATCCCAGACATCATCTCTCCACTGCTGGTAAGGAATTCTGAATCACCTAGATGAACTTTTTCTGCTTTTCAGCAGCCTAACTAATTTCAAATCCCAGCATGAATCCCCCTTAATTTCTCTATAATCTAATTTAATAATTAATTTTGAAACCTAATGGAGCTTCTTGAAATACGCTTTTAACTAAGACACAATATAGTTTTAAGGTAATACGTATCTTCTGTTAATATTTCATAAAATAAACCTTGACTCTTAGAAAAAAATTTAACATATATTAACATAAAGTGCATTAAAACTGATCCTTTCTCACTGACTAAAATAAGGTATATAAATATGTAAATATAATAAGGTATACAGCCCCACTGACACATCACATACCTGTTACAGCTTTCCAATGGCTAAATTTGATACCACTTGCCTATAGTTTCTTAAAAATAACTAATAAACACAGGTTTGCTATGAGGATACAACTGAGACTTAAATACAAACTCCCTAATTTCCATGTTGGTATCTCAGGTTTCAGTCACACAATCACTATTTAAACAATTGGTTTCAACAAGTAACCCAAGCTACTAGTCTTCCCTTACCATTCCAATTAAGGCCTTTGGCTGTGTATAAACGGTGTAATTTCAAATAGCACTTGAACATATATAATAACTGAATTGTGTATTACTTTCAAACAGTATTTGAAATTACAGTAAAAATGCATGTAAAATGTAAAGCTAGAGAGAGCCATCTACAGTATACAAGGTGAAAGAAGGATCTGTGAAACTTTGATGGAGAAGTGCCATATCAATTTAAAAACATTTGGGAGTCTTCCAGTATGGAAAAGACAAAGCTCTTACCGTTTCCTTTGGAATTTGTGACTGGCTTTGTTCTGCATTCTAAAGGAAGTAAAAAAAATAAATAAGAACACAACTACATACGACATGTACTATCTATCAGCAGGGGGATAACAAAGAGCTCTAAATCTGACACGAAGCGGTAATGGAAAAATGAAGGGTGCTTGTCACACTCCCTGATTCAAATTTGTCTACACAAGTACTAAATGAGAGATGGATGAAAAGGACCTCCATCAATCTTAGGCCAGTGTCCTTGACTTCATCTGGCTATAAGGGAGGTGGCTCTCTGGCCAAGGAAGAATCACAGCTGCTTGCACCTTTTTCTGGCTGGTGGAATATTTTCATTCAGGGCTGTTCTCTCCCTTCTGATTTGAAGGCTTCAAAGAATGACCTCAGCAGTCCAGGTGAACCTTACCAAATATTTCAAACAAGTACCTGTTTTTTAAAACATCCATTCTCATTTTAACAAAGGATTCCCCTTTTGAGTGTGTTTGGATGAACCAGAAATACAGCACTGGATATCCCAAGGACAGGAGGATGCTTTCAGACCACCGCAGATGGGATCCTACTATACCTTGCATTCCTCACCTGTCACTCAGGGTGAAAAAAGGCAAACATACATCATTGGAAAACCTTTCTGCATCCCCCAGACAATTCTGGAAACACAAGAAAGGAACTATTGCTCTTCCAAGCCCACATCCACCTCTGTTAAAACCTCTTTGAGCACCCAGGAGGCACCTCACTGCTGGCCGGATGATCACTTCTGTGCTAATAAGATAATATTGTGTTCCATTCAGCTGGATCAAAACGAAATGCTAGGGTTTACTGGACATTTTTTGCTTTAGGCTGTTTTGCAGGAGATTCAAATGGTTAAGTAGAAAAATATGACGGTGAGGTAGTAACAAAATCATCCAGTTAGCTTTAACCTACAGCCAAAGAACAATAGTAAAAAAAGATGAAGGAGCCAACTACCAGGAACACATAAAGGACCTACATTTACCAATTAAGGTATTAACTTGTAGGGCACAGGATACTAATTCAGCCAGCCAGTCTCTGCTGCACTGAGACTTTAGCTCAAAAGCTAAATAACCTAAGTCAATACTTCAGTAGATTCACATAGGCAGCAGCAGGCTGTAAGAAAATCCTTCACAGAAAGGTATGTTTGGTTATGTGAGGTAACCACAGTATAACAAGAACTCTACTTAACCAGCCTAATCCTCATCCCTTTAACAAAGGGGCAAGGAGGGAAGATTTTTAGAAGACAATCTGCCTTGAACACTGATGCAGAAAAGCCATAGTATATTACCTATCTGGCATTAGGTAACTCTGGAAGCAATAAAATGCCTGATATTCTGGAGAAGTATAATCATTCTTCCAGATCTCAATAGTTAGACAACTTAAATCCTGCCAATTTGATTTTATTCCCTGCTTCAATGTTTTAGTCACTTTTACCATGATCAGCTGCACTGGATGATGGCTCTCCATCAGCTCCACCCCCGCCCCCAACCTGACCACACAAGCTACAAAGATCCCTAAATGGGCTCAGCTTAGCATTCCCGTAAGTTTTAGATACAGCTACACATTTTCATAGGTCCCTTCCAGACAATTAAGGCAACATACATCAAAGACATTAAACTCCACAACTCTCCTCAAAGTTTATTATCTTCAATTTACTTATAAAGAAACCCAAGGACAAGCAACTTTTCAAAAGTCATTCAACAAGCCATAACCCAAGCCATAAAATCTAAACACCTTTTTTATTGGGATTACTATCAGTACAAATGCTGGCAAACATAAAATGGTTTTAACACTGAGTGCTCCTCAGCAAGCAGCAGCAAGTCCTGTCCTTTATGGATAATATCAAATAACATGATTTTATGCATACGTTTTCTGAGACATATCTCATTCAGTTAATACTTAAAACATAAAGACATACAAATGCAGAAAGTATGGCAGTAACAGGGGAAGGATGCAAAGACAAATTGTTCATAAGTGGCCAAATAAAGTCTGCATATGAAAAGATGAACTGGCATGATTTCAGACCATTCCCCTCCCTCCTTCAACAAAGATTTTGTGTTTTCTTTCTGGGTAAAGTTAGTAAGTCAAGGAGGGAAGCTGGCTGAAGACACCTTTTTTTCTTTTTTTTTTTTTTAACTCAGGTTTATTTCTTACCAGAGAAGAAAGAATAGCCCTTATGATGGGTTTTAATTCAACACTTCCCCCAGCAGTTCTGCTCCTGCTCTTTGACAGCTGCCAGCAGAGAACACCTAGCAGTTCTTTGTGTCAAAATGCAAACAAATCTTTATGCAGTAGAGGATCATCACAAACATGAACTGTCAGATCCTGCTAATATCACTTGTACAACTGAAGCTACACAAAAGCACACCAGTTCAGATCTAATCTCTGATTACATAGCACAGAGCCCACCTACTACCTGACACAGCTACAATGAGATCTGGTTTCTCTGTGGTGGCATTTGCCAAAATAGCCGAGAGTAATGCCAGTGCAGCAGCAGGGAGGCTACTGAGGTTAAACTTATTTAAAGTGGCTGTTTTGCTGTTATTTTCAAAACTATATCAAGCATTACTACTAAATCTCTGCATAGCTGATGTCGTATCTTTGTTTACAGTTATTTAATATCTTGTTAAACCATTCATTATACCTTCCTCATTTTACTACAGAAATAATATACACAAAATTAAGACATTTTATTACTTCTAAATTTATTCAGAAAACTTAAAAGGCATTTTCATTCATATTTATGTAAGATAGCAATGAAATGAAAATTACATCATAGGAACTTAGATTATTTTCACAGTTCCAGCAATACGGTAGGGCATGATATGGTTTCAATTTTTTCATTTCTCCTCATTTTATGACAAATTTCACTTCACTACCTGAAGTTATGTTCCAAGAATATTAAGGTACAAGTGTGGTTTGTTTGCAACCTTCCATGCTACTTTGACTTCCAAGGTTTAATTTGAAAAGTAAAAGGCAAATGTTAAAAGTATTGAAATGGCTGAACAAAATTCATTCTCTTTGCATTCAAAGTAACACAAATCCAATAGAAAAATGAAGCAATCTACTTATCATACTGATATTTGTCACTTATATTTGTATTTCTTCTCATGCTAATGCAGCCAAATAAGTTATTTTTAGAGATATATATATTGCTATGATTATACAAATAATAAATAACTTCAGCAATTAAAATGAATACAGAATAAAGTAAGACTGCTCCATTCACAGTCTGCTTTTTCATAACAGAATTTATCTTGATCAATTATCAGAGAAATATCTGTATACACTACGCAAGTGGAGAAGGGACACTATGAAGCACCATTTTATTTCTATTTCATGTAAAGTTCTTGGAAACATTTTCTGCAATACCCTGCTAAATTAATAACTTCAAGGTTTCCATTCCACAGAAATTGCATTTATATTATTAAAAATGCTACTATTACTTAAATATTCCACTTTTGATAAAAATGTATTTACATATCCTGCTTTGGCACAATATTAAATGCTCTGAAATATTTTAGTGAGCAGGTAGTGGGACAAATGGCAGGCTTACAAACATAGATTACTTCATGTGAAAGATATAACATAATCTACTTGTCTGCACTCATCCAAATAAGGCGTATCCAATAGCTTCTTCCATAATAAACATTATGACTTAAAATAAAACTCTCAATTAAACATTATTAAAAGGTATTTAATTCCAGTAGCAGATCTCAAAGAGAATAAAAAAGCATTCATGTAAAATGTTCTAAATAAAGCAGATTAGGGTTTTTGTTCCGTACATTCAGTGCTGGCCATGCATGTTTACTAGCAGGTGACAAGATCAAATAATTTGCTCATGTTCATCTAAATCTCTTAGCTGCTCTCTATTTTACGCACCAGTTCCCTTGGATGGAATGTTTCTTCCTGTCGAAATATTAGAAGGCTGACAGTCCCTCCCATCTTGGTGCTTCGCAGCAAGGACACAACTTCTTCTTGAGTTTTGCCTGTTAAATCAACTCCATTCACCTGTGACAAAAGAAGTATTTGAAATCTGTAACATTATAACCAGGAAAAACAGTACAAATTCATACTGAAAAATCATGTGAATCATATGAGACAGTATTAAAAAAATCTCACTTCAAACAATCTGCTTATTGGCTCAGCATAGCTTCCACCCAATAGATCTAATTAAACGTGAATTCTTTACATAGAAATACAAATAAAAATCACAACAGCTGTATTTCCCTCCTTTTCAGCAGCAACAGTATACTCTAGTTTACTCTAAAGCAAACTAATACCATCTACGAGTATTTTTTTACAAGAATTTCTGCATTGAAATTCTTTGGCAAAATCAATGTATGATCCAGAACTTGGTGTTACACATATCTTCCAGATACTTCTTGCACAACAAACTGGGTCAAAAGTAGAAAACAGTTTTTTCTCCAAATAATTTTGGTGTATTTGCCTTTGTTCAGCCATCCAGTTCCTTGGCCTCCACACACCAGGACAGATAGGTATGGGATACATACAGGTACATTTCCCACTGTATGAGTTGAGTAAGGGAAAAGCCAAAGCAAAACAGGGTATTCTAAGGCTTGCCTGTTCAGAAACTTTCTGTACATGTAAGGCAAATCAACTAACAGTGTTAAGCAAGAGAGCATGGTGCTCAGAAGTCAGCAAACCATCTTTTTCCTTTCCCTTGTAAGAGATCACAGATTTTGCTGCTGAGATGCCATAAGCATCATCTTAAGTGCTTCTCAGTCCCCTTCTACCCAAGTCATCTGGGTTACCTTGAATTACATTCAGCAATGACAGTAATTACAGAAGGCTACCCTCCAGCAACAATTCAAGCTGACTTTGCCAATTTTGCAGTAAAGTGGAGTTAGGGCACTGAGAGGCAGTTAGTCTCAGCTGTACTTTCAGTGTCATTTGGCTTAGGGACAGTAATGAAGAGCTGTGGGTGGTAACATCTTCTATCACTCCAGCTAGATTTGCAGGAAGATCTCTGCTGTGCGCCTATCTAAGAGAAATTCAATTCCCTTGAGAACATCCTCCCTCCAGGAGAAAAGTGGCCTTGATTCTCTGTAGCACTATGCTCCTCTTACATTGTCCCTTTCAGTTAATTCACTGCATCTTTTTCAGGGTTTTGTCTTTCAAACTTGGCAACATCTCCAATAATTTCTGATCTGTCACTCCATGCTGATTTAATGTCACTTATTAGGTAACAATCACTTTGCTTTCCTAAACAGCAATGCAAGACCACAGCACTATATTCACATAAGCCATGTAAACACATCTTTTTGTAGTATGTTTGGGTCCAGGTCTTAAAAAAGTTATATACTGAAAACACATCAAAAATACACTCAAAGCCAAAAAAAAAAAAAAAAATTTTCCTATAACATGAACTCCTACGAGCTTTTGGAACTGAACTAGTGTATGGACCCATGCCAAAACACAAAGAAACAACATGTAACGCTTCATCACCTCAATTAATCGGTCTCCAGCTTTTAGTCTCCCATCTTGAATAGCTGCACCTCTCGGAAGGATGTTTTTCACATAAATTGGAGCAGAGCCACCAATCGGGACATCCCTTGAAGTAATGCTAAATCCCAAGCCTTCTGTACCTGCATAAAGGATGTAGAATATTACTTGTTAAAATGCGTATTTTATATCAGACTTTTTCTTATCCAGCAGAATGTATGTACACCTTTAATACAACCCATGAAAATACATATGTAAGATGTAAGAATTATTGCTTGGAAAAAAATAAATAAATAAAGGGGGGAAAGAAAAGGGCATATATAGGAGTGCTATAGCTGAAGCACTAATTCCTGGCAAAGGTCCCTCAGCAGACCCTCCTTGCAACTCACTGTTCTGATGATTTCCAAGTCATTGCCGTATTTCTAACTTTCCATTTCAGATGAGTTGAGTGACAAGGAATCAGAACAAAACATATCTGATATCCTGTCACTGCCTTCCCCCCTGTCAATCTGGATCTCATCAATGATCCTTTCATCCTCTTTTGCAACTCTTTTGGCAGTGGCAGTCGGCTGACACTGCTGGCCACAGGGCTTCATCAGCTCACTTATGGACACTGGCAGGTGACAGACAGAGCTGGAGCTCAGTGGTCTCATTTCTTCTGCTCCGAGGAACCTCCAGCTGTTTTCTGTCAACAGCTCCTCTGCCCTAGGGCCTCAGCCCAGCTCTCGCTGGTTTCCACCCCACCTTCTGCTGCGCAAGCAGGGAGCAGAGGCAGGCTGCCACTTTGGAGGCCCTGCTGTGCATCCAGGTGACTGACCACACTAGGCTAAGACTGACTGGAGCAAAACAGAGATGCTTAAGATGACCTGGAGAAATCCAGAGGAGGAGTCCAGACAATAAGGGAAATGACATTTGCTCATATTTCAGATAAATTATGTCCATAATTGGTTATTGAAGCGTACCTTAGGATCCCACAGCTCTGGGATTCACAAGCCAAGGACAAACAGAAGCCTTTCCTACTCAGCAGAAAGCTCACTTGTGATCCAATTTTTGATGCAGTCTGTCCAGTGCCATCAGCAACCTTTAAAAATCTACATTGAAACACACCCCAACACTGCACATCAAGTCTACTCAGACCACTTACTCTAGCACAGAACACGGACAGTCATTCAGCAGAGAGCATCCCTGACACAGTGTCAGCATCTACAGCTCCCATCTGAAACATCTCAGGTTGTCAAGATATGTCTACAGTTCAAGTTCACTGGCTAGGCATATGCACGTCCACCCTATGTTTACTTTCATGTACTAAAGCAACCTGCAGTTAAGACTCAGAAATATCAAGTGTGGTCCGTAAAAGCTGCACAAAATATCCCTTTGCATAAAACCACAGGGACAGACAGAAGCCAAACCTTTTTGCAACAGTCCTCAGCTTTGAGCCCTGGGGAGCTGAACACAACCCATGTGAAACACACAACTATATAACCATTTGAAGTTAAAGCCTAAATTAATTTCTGTCTTACTGCTCCCTACGCATATTTGCTGGGTCTGCTCTTTTACTGAGGAGGTTAATATTCTCACTTGTGAAAAGGAAGCAGGAGTCCAATAGAGTCAACCTTAATCTACATGCACATTTCTGAAATCTGCACAATTACATATGATTAAAATTTAGAACAATGTATTTTATTATCAAGATGCTAATCATGTTAAGAAGAAAGCTGACACAGGTGACAGGGCTGGGAGGTACATAATCTTTTAACATCTTCATCTTGAAAATATGTAAGTCCTCATGTATCCACAGGAAGTGCAAGGAACTCATTTTGTTCAGGAAATCTGGATCAATTCCTCTAGGCTAACTATTGTGATGCACCCTCCTTCCTCATATGTCTGCAGCATTCAAGATAGCTGAAGAACTGACATTTGAATTTGAAAGTCTTCATTCACTTTCAGGCTGATATAAAATTTATCAGTGCTATTGCATAGACATGAAAAAAGTATTAGATCTCATATCATCCATATTTTACTTTGGAGACCTCACAATTTTAATGACGCTTCAAAGGTTCATAGAGCTCTTTAATTCCTTGCGACATGTGAAGATGGTCTGTATAGGTGTACGGTTCTTTTAAGACACTTCTCAGCTTTTTATGGAATTTATCTTTTTCTTATTTTAAGGATCTATGTTGAATACTGCTCTTTGAGTGTAGGTTTTGTCTGCTAAAATTTCTAAAGTAATATCAGAACATGACTGCATGCCCAGGACAATATTTCATTATTAATAAGATTAATCTCCATAGCCTGATTACAGCTTCATTAAAGATGTCTGGTTCAAACACTCCACTTTAAACCTTCACGGAAAAAACAGAAGTTGAAATGTTCACATTACAAATGCTCACAGGATATAAATTTGGACTATGGCATTTTCTGCTGTCAAATCACAGGCTTTACCAAAGCCAGCAGAATGCCACAAATCCACACTGAGCCCAGATATTAGCAGAATAAAATTCTAATTACTTGTTTCTGTGGAAAGAGGAGCCTTAACAGGGCTACACTTTGCTATGCTGTTCCGTATAGCTTTGCATGTGACAGCTTTTGGGTGTCATTTTCCTCTTTTTCACTGCTTCATTTTACTATTCATGGACTAGAGCTGCCTTTAGCTGCAGGACAGAGCTTTATAGGTTCCTATGTTTATTGTATTAGAAGTTCATAGATTGGAAAATAAATGGATACATTCAAACAGGGCCAAAACCGAATATGATTTATGCGACTAGCTTGATTTTAAGGGTTTTTTTATTATTATTTTTACACACAAAATTCATTTAGTTATCTCTACTCCAGGCATTTCAGTTGTATACAGAAATGCATATAACATATCAATATCTTCCTTCTGCTAAAATGTTTTCAGCTCTTAGGGTGTAAAACTGCATTATAATAATGAGGAAACTGTGCAAACATACTGTAGGCTCCTCCAGATTCTCTGACTTATACTAATAACAGGGGAGAAACTGGACTCACATACAGGCAAATGCAAAACAAGGACAGAAAACAGAAGGAATTTCCATTTTTTGAAAGCATGAGAGTCACCCTACTCAAAGCTAGGAGCTTTACATTGCAACATCTTGATTATGTGAGCTCTGTTCAACTTAATCTCTTACAGATTTTATAAAGAGAGAGGGTAGGAAACATTTTCCTCTCTCTATAGCTGTCATCTCTGACACTGATCAAATTAAACCAAGTGATAATAACATTTAAAAATTACCCACTAATTTGTGCAATTCAAATTCTTCGGCTTCTTTGATAAATCAGCAGCTCTCTCGACAAGTTAGCGCTCCCCTTTTCTCTTGAATGTGATGCTGAACACGCCTTCTAAAGTTGCGTTACCCTCAGGAGCTCAGCAAGCTCAGAACTGAAGACAAAGTTGTTCTAGTGAATAAAAAGAACTACCTTGTACAAACAGAAAAGTAGTAGATTTGCTGCTTCAGTTGGTGTTTTAGAGGAATGTAGTTCTAGTAGCATTAAGATGGGGTGAGGTAAAGAACTTCCACTTTCATCTTCATCTTATTTGGAATCTGCCTGATCACAAAGTGATAGGATGCTAAAAAAATTAGTAAATCTTACTAGAGCTCACTAGGTTTTCTGTTATCTCCCAGTGAAGAAGTGTCTCATTTCTCAATAATGCCAGGATTATCTTCTTGATTGTGGAAAAATGTGTCTGGCATAACACTTCTGTCTTTCTAAGGCTCTTCTGCATGTGAAATTATGTGCTCCTCATCCAGCACCAACTACAAGTCTAAATTCTCAACAGCAAAACGTGCTGCTGGGTAGAACCACTGCCAGAACATGAGATGAGAAGCAAGCATCACCTCTACGCTGCTTTCAGTATTTTCATTTCACTCTTAAAAGGACATTAGTTCAGGCACCCAATAAGGAACATCTGAAGTACACTGTCTGCCTCTTACAATACTTCCCTTACAGCTATCTTCCCTTCCAGGGCTGCAAGCAGAGCTAGAAGTAAACTATGCTCTTCTTTCTCTTCTACTTCAATACACTTCTCCCCAAAATTTTATTCTGTAAAAAAAAAATCATTTCTAAAACAATGGAAAATGTTTGGTTACAAGACAATTGGCACCATATTTGTTAGTACTTATGCAAGACAAGCAAAGAACATTTCAGAGCAACCTAAATACAGAAAATCCATGTGGGGGAACAGTCCTTGGATGGAATAAAGGATGGTTAAGGGTAAGTGCAGATTCTTCATGAGGGAAAATGAACACACTCTCCCTTTCCTAAGACAGTATTGGAGGTTGATTATGCATATACACAGCTTGTGACACAAAGTCACAAAAATTACAAAATAAGGCATATTCAACTAATGAAAGTATTAGATTATAAAGCGATCCAGAATAAAGAGAGAGAGATAACATTACAACAAAACTATGCAGAGGAGTCGAATGCTCTCTGACAATAATCAGCACAGACATTCTCATTCTAAGCATTTCGAGTTCCTGCTTTTTCACAGCAGACTCTTTCTTGAGATCCATGTACAGATGGGTGACTGCTGAAATAAACATCCTACTGTTTTATGCTAGAAAGCAGTTTTTATTAAGGACTGGACACAAACAGCAAATGTGTTTTCCTTGTTGTCAGGGCCTTCACTAACCTAACCAAGACCATTACAGAGACTTCCTGAAAAATCATTT
This sequence comes from Phaenicophaeus curvirostris, assembly GCF_032191515.1. NCBI lineage: Eukaryota > Metazoa > Chordata > Aves > Cuculiformes > Cuculidae > Phaenicophaeus > Phaenicophaeus curvirostris. Next base: position 14,881,973 of record NC_091397.1, on the reverse strand, counting down.
TACTGCTCCTAGTTTAAGCCAAATATTTTCAGAATTTGTGTAGTGTAGTCAGGGTAACTGTACATGCAAACAATAGCTTAGAAGCCTGACTGCTCAGCTGCCTATAAATATAAAATTTCTGCAGCCACATGCAAAATCAAGACAAATTAATTGCATGCCCATTTTTATTGAGTGATTTGGAACAAATATTTTTTCACCAAGCAAAGTTCAGACCTCTCAAGATCTCTTTGATCCACCTGTCAGACACATTCTTCCCTTATTTGCTGCAGCCCGCTAATAAATACTAATCAGAAGTGTTTTTTAAAAAATGTAAAGACGTAATACGATGCCTTTTACTTTTCTTCAGGGGGTAATAATGTCCAAAATTATTTGCTTCGCTTTTGAACCTCATTTCTCAAGGTCACTTAAGGAATTTAGGAATCCACATGCTTCATTTCAAAAGTGACAAACAACCCTACTGCATCTGAACAAGAATTCTAAAAACTGTCTAAGAGAACGTATCACTTAAAAAGAAATCTTAAATAAAAATTTAAAAGGTCAGTTCAAAGTCTGGCTCAAGAAACTGTGTGGGAAAACAGGACAGTATGATGAAAAATGCATGTAAATTTGTTTGGATACATGATGTAGGATATCTCACAGACAACTTCACAGTCCTCTCTTCTGCACTCTGCTATTTAAACCCAAGTAAAACAAGTCGACATCCATATCGGTGCTTTACTCCACAGCAAATACGATGACATTTAAAATTATCATACTCCCAAACTACCCATGACACCTTCTCTATTTATTCAATGACTTCTTACAGAAAGGAGCTGGGGTGCAGCAAGGCTGAGTGTCAGCGTAACGCAACACTGAATGCCAAGTCACCTGGTGGAACTTGCAGCGTTTAAGCTCAGCTCTGTATGTAAGATGGAGCAGAAGGGCCAGCAAGCCAAACAGGAATCCAACAAGGAACTCTTAAGAGCAATGAGTCTCCTAATTCTCCTCATATCTACAATTTAATCATTTTCTCTATTGCACTGCACAAAGGTACCTCCTTCCTCTCCATCTTCTAGGAAATAGCTGCTACAGCCTTTCTGTAATGGACCAGGTGACTCCTACAGCTTTCCTTCTGTAGGGTATCCTGCAGTTGTGTCACTCACTCCTTTCTCTGGAAGCTATACTATTTTGCAGGAGGCAAAGTCCTGATCCACTGAATACTTCAGACAAAAAAAAGGGGGAAAAATATTTACTGGAACTAGGACTAACTTAGAAAACAAGAGCTCAGATCTGACATATTATGTAGTGAATTATATATTTAATTCTGCTAGAGAAATGTGTAGATATAGACGGAAATGATCCAATGCAATGAGTATTATACTTCTGGGTAATCAAATAAAGTGAAGCTAATTTGAAGGCTGAATACTTCAGGCCTGTCTTAGTACAATGACGTCAAAAACAGTACATATGAAATCTAAGGAATACAATATCCAACTGAAAAGCATCCTTTTGAACACGGTGAGTATTAGGATAAATGCTGCGAGTTACTCAGTGCTCAAAGACTAAGCCTTAGAATCACTTGTTGTATAATTGGTTATTTATTATTTAAGTGCCAGACTAAATTTCACTCAATTGCACTGACTCACATGCTTGCAGTCAAAGAAAAAACACTCCAGAATTGTCTTGGTGTATACGAAGTCAGAACTTGTCCTAACAGTCTGGCTATTATGTCAGTGTTATTTCCTCTATACAGCTGCTGTAAAGATCTATTTTTTTTTACTTATACTTAACTGCGTATCAGCTTACACCAAAATATATATAAATATAGGCTTGCTGTCATGTCTTGTGCTATCTCAATTTGTGTGAGCTATTAAGCTAGACTGTTACACAGCCTTAATGGCATTAGAATATCCACAATAACCCCTACATCTATATGCTAAAAGTTCAGGCCCTGACCTTTAAGGAAAGATAAATAGATATCCATTTTCATTTAGAAAAGCCAACAAACATTCTGCATTGACTGAAACATATGACTGACCTTCTCTTCTGACTTTATTAAACAGCTAAATCCTATGAAAGTTCAGGTTCTTTTAAAATGCCAAAACAGCAATAAATATTAAGAAATCATAATTACAGAAGCACATACTGTAGGGATATCTTACCATATTATTTTATAGAATAAGGCTCATGCAATATATAGAAACACAGCTGTAATAAAGAAGGTCTGCCTGTATTGAAAAAGAGTCAATTCTCATATACTACATCATTAACCAGAAAGCACGGGTTAAATCAAAAGTGAATTTCAATGTGAAGTCTTACATGCTCGTGTGGCTTAATGCAACCCACAAGGAGTTTTTAATTCAAGTATCGCAATTGGTGAAATAACTGCTGTCTTTTTAGTCACATCTGTTAAATATCTCTAAAGTCTGTATTAGTACAACATCCTTCACAAGAAATTATCAAAGACAATCAACATCCCCATTGCACTTATATTTATAATAAACTACTTGAGGCCATGCTTAAGAGTGTAGCTTCATTTCTTTCTCCACATGTATGTTCTTAGAGTGATCAAATGAAAGCCAAAATGAGAGGACATACCTCCTTCTATAATGGATATTAACAAATGAAAGACAGCAATGATAAAAAGGTGTCCTTCCTTATGCACATTTTTTAACAAATATCACCATGCATAAAATACAGTTACACTAAACAGTTTCTGTCTGTCTGACTACAATCTGAGCTAGATGCCAATTTCTTGGTAAGTATTATTCACACAATAAGTAAACTGTTCGGAACAGATATCTCCTCTGAACTTCTGAAATACATTGTAGATACGGATTTCAAAGCTTTTACTAGTGTAGGAGCCATCAAACGTCTTTGGTGTGAACTAGATGTTACATTATCTTATAGATCACCTTCCATCATCAGGTGGCACGCATCTCCTTCACTCCAAAACTGTTTAACATACTGGTGCCAGCAAGGCTAATTTACTTTAGAGAAGTGTCGAGAGTATTTATGAAACAGTATCCAGTGCAAGGGGACAAAAATGTAACTCATATCTCAGTCAAAGCATCCATAACACAAATTATATTCTCGTATCTTATGAGCAGCTATAACACCATGATTATTTTATGCAAAAATATGGTGTTCCCACATTCTATATTCATTTGTTACTGCTTTTAAACTATACGAAATGTCTATTTCCACTTCTGGCTAAGAATTCTTTTATGTAATGTCCAAGTGATATATCTACAGGCTTCCACAGAGAAAACAATAGGTAAATATCACTGGGCTGACTGAGAGCATGTTTGTAAGCACAGTGACTCCTTAATTTAGCCAATAACAATAAGTTTTTCCAAGCAGGCTGATCCGAGCTGATGGCCAAAAGAATTTCTTGAAGGAGCATCAACAACAGAAGCAAACTGTCAATTCAACCTTATGTCATCCAAGTTTGTAGAGCTTAAAATTCAGCAACCAGAAAGAAGCAATCTGGTGGTTCATATGAAGTTCACAGAAAGGAAAGTATAACGATAATGTGACAAGTAGCCTGCTACCTGTGAAACTGTGAAATCTCTACCATTCAATGCATTCTCTTCAATGCCTTTTGATAAAAAGATTAATTAATAAAAATTATTAACACTATGCAGACAATATCCTAAGGGAAAATACTCTGAGATCACAGAGAATACTGGCATGTGAGTAAACTTTTCACTGTGTAATATAAACCTTACTCTTGCTGATAGAGATCAAATTGTATCTAACCTTAAATGTGCTCGTTTTACTACTGTAAAGCTTACAACATGTAAAATCCTTAAAAAGAAAAAAAATTCCCAACTTGCATCTGAATGTCATTTTTCATATTTCAAACTACCTTAAAAGCATGCAGAAGGTTACTACACAAACATACCAAATTTTCTCACTTAATACATTTAACACTTTTTATGCCATAAAAATTCTGCACATGTACCAATGCATCTACGTGTGCACATGCAACACAGATGTTGAGATAAACACGTACTGCTTTCTCCTCTGTCCTTAAATAGTCTCTCACTCCCACTCAAATGACATTAGCATAAGGGCTAAGATAGGAAGTATCACATTACATCTCAACCATTCAAACAAAGACTTTCACATCCCAGTGGATTAAAGGAAGGCCTTAGGTTGAAATTTGAAATTCCAATTTACCAACTGGATGCAACACACTCTCAAGATCTAATGGCCAAACCACACTTACTCAGTTTGCAAAGTCATGATAACTGTAAATTACAGAATATGGGCCAGTTTAGCTTATTTATTTATACCAAACAGTTCACCTCTCCCTAGGTCTTGCCCAACAGAATTTGAAGTACTTACTGCAATTCTCTATTAGTTGAGAGACAGAAAACTATGTTAAGCACTCCTCAAAATGGCCTTTTACAAACACATTGCACATACCAAACGCACAGCTGGACTGCAAGGCCCGCTATCAGGGAAAACTCAGCCCCTTGGCTTTGAAAATGAACCCATCGCATCCCTCATGATACTGCAAGCTGTCCTGCCCAGTACTATGGCACTGGACACATGTACATGCACTACACACCCATACCTCATGCTATATGAGGAGCGCACTAGTGCCTTACCTTTTCTCAGCTGTATACTGAGCCTCTTCCCTATCTTTTTGGTGTTATACCCACTGTTTGCAGTGAGAACTTTCTGAGGTGATGGTACCAGGCCTGAAGGTGGTTTCCCTGATGAATTCAAACTATGAGGTAGCTGCGAGTAGGAGTCTGTCTGATCGGACTGGTTACCCGCTCGAGACATTCTTTGTAACGTGTGAAGTCCAGAATTGTTAATACTTTTGCCATCAGCATACTGGGAATCGGGGCTGAACCGGTTGGAGTAGTACGTGTTCTTCTCGCTTTGGGACAACTGTTCATACTGCTCTTTATTTGCCGCAGGGACTACGTGGAACCAAATGAATGGCGTACGCATGGCTTGGCGAAACATATGCTGTGCTCTAGGTTTCAGAACGAACAGAAAATTAGCAAATGAGGGCTGGCAAACTACAAGACATTATAAGCATAATTACTGATGTTAATTAAACAACACAAGCTGACAGACACATTGCACTCAAGCATAAACTATAAAACTTGAATCTGTTCACTAGCCTGCTTGGTTCGCTTTTTGTCAAGTTTTATTGCCTTAGGGTAACACAACAGTTAAATGTGCTTAACAACTAATGTACCAAATATTGGATTCAGAAAAACAAAAATTTTAACCAATCTTGAAATCCAGACAGTTCTACAGCAGGACTGCAGTGGCTTTTTGTCTTGAACCTTGATAATTGCTTCTTCAGGCTTCTTCTAACAGTCACAACAGAATTATTAGAATGAAAATTACACTTTATACAAAGATGATGTGTTTCCATAATTTGTTGAGAGTGTATGCAGTCTTGGAAAAAGCCTGGTCTACACTTTACTTTTGTAAGTCAGTAGTCTTTCAGAATACATTAAGAAATAGTAAAAAAATGCTTAATCCTGGACAGACACCAGGCTTCAGGTTGTGATCCTAAGTACACAAAGCCAAGAAGTCACTTCCAACGCTTGACAAATTGTGATTCAGAATCTCAGAAAAAACTGAGAAAAACTGCTTTCTACCACGTTATAAGGTCACATTGCAAAACAGGTTAAAGACATAAAACCCACAATTCAAACGTGTATTATGTATAGGACAATCAGCCTAAATTATAGTTCTTTGGCCCTCAACATGTTAAGAGTTTTTAGAACAATATTATCATCTTTGAAATCACTTGTTTTATGCACACCTCTTCTCTGCTTTCTCTTTCAATCAAATACATGCTAACTGCAATCTTATTTCACTTTTACAAGTCCTTCTGATTTACCGTTTCAAGATACTACCAAGTCTAGGCTTCCAGTAAACAAATATTTATGATCTCACAGACTTCTCCATGAAGTTTCTGCACATAACACTTGTAGGTCTCACACATATAAAACCACAACTATTTTTAAACTGGTAAAAATAAAGTCTCCATGCTGTCCACATATTGAACATGATGCATTGCAGGTAGTGTAGCAAAAATTATATGGGGCTTTCAAGATAAACAGTTTACCAATGCAAGAGGAAAAAAATCCATAATGTGCAAAAACAACCCAATGAGAAGTGCATATACTCTAAAGAAAATAATAATCTTGAATTTTTTGTAGTTTGGCTAACTAAAACACGAGTGACCTTTAGTGTATCTTTTCTTTATTAAAAAAGGTAAACTTAGACAATTTTTTCTTAAATACTTTACTTCCTCAAATGACTGCAAGGCACAGAGTTAAAGATTAAATAATGCAAGATAACATGTGGTAAGTATACTTACTGTTCAAATCTCCTATTCCGAAGGTCTCCATCATTAATCCTGACAATACAATCATTCTCACGAAAAAGGTTTTCTTGTTCAGCTTTTCCACCCTTCTCCAATCGCTTCACTAGGAGCCCCAGGGTTCTGGAATATTAAGATTACAGATTTTTACTGTTCTTTCAATCTGCAGCATAGAAAATCCTACCAATCTAATATTTTATCGTAATCATTACAGAAACTAAATTTTAAACCATCTTTACCCTGAAGCAGGATACTGTAGTTTCAAATAATTTGCAAATGTTACCTGAATTATTACCTCTTATCCATGAAACAAGCACAACATTTAAAAGTAAGAACAAACAGGCAGTATGATGACAGCACATCCAGTCTTGCAAAAGGCTGAGATTTCTAGGCAGTAAAAGACCCAAGAAGCACTGCGCCTGTGGCAGCCAGCATCATTTCTGCTAGTTAACTGAAGTTGAATTTCTGAATTAGCAGAGAATACCACAAGCATCACTACTGTTTTTGTGCAAGTAAACATGGGGTCACTTCACATAATAACCAGTCTATAATGAAGGGATGGATAGAGGAATCAGGAACTTCATGCAAACTAAATCGTTTTCTTTTTTAAATCTTAGCTTTTACTAAGCAGCAAGTGGAAATTGAAAACTTAAATGCCATTTTTAATTTAGCATATTATCTTAAATTTACCAGTTCAGTAATGACTGAAGGCATTAATGCTTGATAGCCTCTGTGCAATGAACTGGTCATCTCTGTCTACTGCTTACTCACAGTGTCATCTTAAGGACATATTTAGAGGTAAAAAGTAAACAAATATTCAACCTGAAATTAAGAAATGGATCCTGAAGAGTGGATTTCTGAGGTATTGTTAGGCTAGTGTGAAAATGACATTTCTGTAGCTGAACTCTAGATTTGAAGAAGGATTCAATCTTCAGGATTATTCTTGCATCAACACTGCATTTGATTTTTTTGAAGATCAGCTTTACTTTGAAATCCCTCAGGTCATATGAGTGGGTCAAATTCACATCATCCAAGTCAAGAGCACTACTTTTTCAGAACTCCTTTCAAGGCATAGTGTGGAAAACACCTGGTTGTGTGGCAGGAATTGCAAGACCACATATGTCTTTTAGCACAAAACCTCCAATGATCATAGCACTTCAGTTCACACGTACCTCAAAGTAAATGAGCAGTCGATGCTTAAAAGGACTCCTCATGTGCTCAAAAGTTATAAATGCACTTCATCAAATGGGTTAGAAAAGCAAAATTAACTTTAGCTTATTCTACTTTAAATTCTTCATTTACAAATTTATCATAAACACATGCAAATGAGACATTTATTTTACAGAACAGCCATACATTTTCTCCTGCAAGGCAGATGATGGAGTAAGAGAAACAATCCTAGCAGTTATTTCCATTTTGGAACCACCTAAAGACATTAAGATATGATGCTGAAAGGATCTATACATGTAAACAGACTGTGAGAAGAAAAACAACATAAAGTATTTTGACAACACAAATCATTAAATGAGGTTTGAGTCAGACATTAACATTTAAGTTTCCATCTGATACAGAGTATTTTGCAAATACCTAATATACTGCACCTTTGACCCGTTCAGGGCTCCCATCAGAGGTAAACCTTCCCCACCTCATTTAGTTCCCAATGGACCACTTGGGTGCAGTCACTGATGCTGTGACTGGGCTTTAGCTCAGATTAATAATCTCTTTCCAGTAACACTGGAGAGTACAAGGAACAGTAAGATTCCATAAAGCTAAGCAGTAATTTCTCCTGGACACATGCATTTCAGAAAAAAAACAAACTGAAAAACACAACCAAGACAAGTGTGTACCTAGTCCTGTCACCCTCCATCCCTTGCTGATATTCTTTGGGTTTGGAAAGTTTCACCTTTTGTAGATTCCTTCCAACAACCCAGCATCTCCTATTAAAAAGGAAAATTTAAAAAAAGCAAAACCAAATTTCCCAAATTTCCCAAAGTGAAAACACTTCTTCCATGTTTTGGGTTTTTTTTTTCTGATCACCAATATGGTGAAATATCTTGTATCACCTAGATATCTTAGGTGGTTTTCTGATTCTTTCCCACAATCTTCTAATACTTCGCATGACAAAAAAATCCTACAAGTCCACACTAGTCTCACACTGACTCGATGACCACATTGTGCTCCATTTTGTTCCAAAATTTGCTGATAATTATGCAGGCATGTTGTCACAGGAAGAAAAACAAAGCAAATATTAAAAATATCAATTCAATTTTTCCTTCTTTTCAGCAAAATACGCTCTGAACACAGCCTCAGATATTTTAAAACAGATAAATAATTATAAGAAATACCATTTTATATTGTTTGTTAGCCGTAGAAAGCATGAAAATTGATGTTATCAATGTTAATGATAAAAGCAAAAAGATTTGCAAGCCTTCACTACTTTATTTTTATCAGAATTATAGTTTTAATACATATAAAACTGATGGTTAAAAACAAGTTTGCAACTTTTTCACTTCTGAGTTGTTGAATTTCTCTGGGGAGACAATGCCTTTGGGCCTGAAAGCAAAGTTATTTAAGAGGACATCTCTAAATGGGGAAAAGATAGCAAGCACATATAAAACTGGTGATGCTACCTTTAAGAGAAAATAAGCCAAATATTTTAAGAGAAGAAGAAAGAACTGTATCTACTCTTCCTTTCTTTCACTTCATGCTTGACAGCACTTTGATGCACATGTGATGGTTTGCAACACCCAAAGACAACTCAGAATTTGGATGTGCATGCAATGCCTGCACGACAGCATACACAAGGACTGCTAAAATTGTCTTCCCTATATGGTTAGATATGAAAAATGTCACATATTTGATATGCTACATATGTCACAATTGATATGTTACACAGCAAAAAATATTCTACACAAAGTACAACACTCCAAGTTAATACTATGACAATACACTATACAAAGTAATATTAATCCCAATGTCTCCACATACTTAAACAAAGTAATTGCTCTATCAATGGTTTCTCTACAGCATTTTTGTTGAAACACTGCTTTCTAGTTTCTCATTCTAAAGTTACCTTATTGACATAAGATGCACCTTCATGCATGGTTTGTCATTCTCAGATTTAGTTCACTTAAGCTCTCAAATCTAGTAAAAATTTTACTAATCCTAACCAACAGTAAAATAATGTAAATAAACTACCAGTCAAAATTGCAAATAATCTCATTAAACAAAGGCTACAAGTTCTATTAATGCAAGATTGCTCATCTCAGACACAACATATGGTGCTCACGAGGGTCTTACTTATATACCAAGGCATATAAAGCTAAAATTACTGAAAACAGATTCAAGGGTGGATGAACAGCCTGAGTCAAACCTGAAACATGGATCCTCACAGTGCCTTTTAATTTATTTATTTTTTAACATAAACACAAGTCAAAAGATCCCTTTAGAGACGGTTCCAGAAACAATTTCCTGAATACAGTTCTGCATAGCAGAGTAAACTCCAGTAGAACTTGCAGAAAGTTATGGTCTTGAAAATGTTAGTAACAAAAGCCTATCAATTTCCTACAGTATTTCTTCTGTATATTATGGTTAGATGCAAGAATATGACTCTAAAAAAAAGACACTGTGGGAATTCATGTTTGTTGTTGCACTGACTACAGATAAACAGAATAGACCTGATATTGCAAATATGCAATAACCTAAAAACTAATTGGATTTTTTTTTCCCTGCCATATGCCACCACCATTAATCCTGATAAGCGGAGAGGTAGCTCTACTACAATTTCAATATTACATTTCTTAGATTAGGAAAACATACAAATTTTGAAAGCCCGTAAACTAACCTAGTATAAAATACAAAAGTCAGTATATATATTCATTTAAACACAACCATGTGGCATACGAATATACAGGTGCATTTGAATTTGCTTAATCTTGACGAGTTAAAGTAAGTCACCACATTTGTTAACGTAAGTTCTTCCATAATAAAGGTCTTAAATTGTAACTTCTTCAAGAACGGAATTAAATATTGTGCAAAACTCTGCAAAACACTTTGCAAATCTGTACCTCTATAGAATCAATAATTATAAACAGATATTGGGTGCCTGTTCTGTTTTAGCTGACAACATTAGTTTATGTGGTGACAGAAGGGAAACAGTATCAAAGCACAGAGCTCTATCTTTGTTGGCTTTTTTTTCAATACATAACTGTGAATGTAAACAGCTTAGAGTATATTAGCATTTGCACCACTATATTTCCACAAGGTTCACTGCTCTAATTATACAATTAAAATAAACTCAGCAACATGTGTGAACATTTCAGTTCCCAATAGAAATGACAACCAATGACAAAACTAAAAATAAGCAGTGAATGTTTTATTGACATCTAAATTGCCTGATTTGGTCTGGATAGTTCTTTGAAACTGTGAACTCCCCATATGCCACCCAGCTGTATGGAAATTATGATAATTTGTCTTAATAAAAATTGACAGTGTAAATACTATGAGAGTCATAAAAATACTACACTGAGCACACCTAGAATATGATTTGGCCACCACCACCCATTGTACAGACACACTGAAGTTATTTACCTATTACCTGCAAGCTAACTGTCATATAATCAAATCAGACAGAACAGAAAATAACTCATTTAGATGTTTACGTAAAGTTGCTAACATGAAAAGGCAAGAACTAGATTAAGGAGCAAAAATTAGGATTGATTGAAAAGCAGGAGTGTACCAGTTTCACGCAATGAAAGATTGAAAGTTCTACAGGAAAATAAACATGGTACAAATTTCCTGAGATTTTTGAGGTCAGAGAAAGAAAATCAGCTTGTTTGTTCAAGTTAAATTATCGTGGCTGATCAATGCTAAATTGGACATTGCACACTGCTAATTGCACATTAAGGGACCCTCACACCACACCAACATCACTGTGCTGCTGCGGGGGCATTAGAATAACTTTATCAGCTTTCATGCCTGAAGTCAGGAACCAATGTCCAATTTCTGGTAACTATTCCTCAGCCTTTTAGCTTGAATAATACTTCAAATTAAGTTTACATAACTTTCTAAAGGCTGATATCAGACAAAGCCTTGAATTCAGCTCACGAGGGATCAGTACATTCACACCACAGGGAATCTTTTCCTAATGCACATGTTTTTGAAAAACATGGCTACCTTTGAGACTTAAAAGGTTGGAAACAGAGAAGAATAAATGGAGATGCAGATAACACATACCTCCGACATGATCAAACAGAATACAATTGTTAGAGAGGCACCTTGAACTTGCTATTAAAGACTCTCGGTACAGACAATGGTCATTAGATATTACTTTAGTTTTCTTTGTATCCTGAGTAAAAGACAAACTTTTACAGTGAATTAGGAAGCAATTTATAAGCTCTAGAAAATGAAGGGCACTTGCACTAAAAGCAAAAAAAAAAAAGACAAGAATTACAGAACAGAAAAACATATAAATTATTTTCTCTTACAGGGATTGTGTATACTTCAAGACCTACCTTCATCTGAGGATTTTCGTATTTTTTAATAAAATTTGTTAAATTTGTAATTTAAACAAAAACAGGAATAACATTCAGCCTATTATTTTTCCCATTCTTATGATATTACCTTAATACATTTAAGACATTTAGGATACATAACATAAAAACACAGCTCAAATCTCTTCAGTTGCCAGGTTTTAGCTGTACAGTTTATCATGGATTTTATGGCACGCTTCAATAGAAAGTACAGCTGGCAGAGCCCTACATACTTACTCACTGCTCTGCATCAAAGAAATGTGTCTGATACTTATTAATGGATGTTCTTTATGGCGTTTTCATATGAATATCCAAACCTTTTTCTGTTCTGTTTTACTAAGCAGACTTCACAGTAGTCTTGGGACTACGAGACTTGAACTTCTACATGATTATTCACAGGGATTTCTGATGTTATCTCATATATTCCTTGTGTCAATTGAATCTCTTACATGGCAGGATTTTGGAAAAGCAGGAAGGGCGCAGAGCCTGAGAAGATTGCAAAGACTCTTAAAAGTAGAAGAGACCATTTGACAATAACTTATGCTATAATTACTGTTAAGCTTGCACAGGAGAACTCGATGCAACCCCATATATGCATCAACATAACATCCCCCATCAGCCAGGATTGATCAAATGCTATTCTTAGGGGACTGAGTGCTTGATCTTCTTTCGGAGCACTTAATAAGAAGGAAGAATTGGTGCTGAAGGCAATTTTGCAGAGGTTTAGAAATTTCTTTCCTTTCATGCTTTCCTGTCATTCATTTCCCCTTTGGTCTACTCTTCATCTAAACATGCTCCTGTTACTTTCTGTTCTCTACTCCTTTCTGCGTTCATTTTCATGCCTCCTATTCTGCTTAGCACTGCATCTCTGCCACTGCAAAAATGTGCAAGCAGATTTTGCAAACAAACCTTTTATCTTGAAAAAGCTGACAACCAGAAGGTGATGAATATGTACACCCCTCCATCTTTCTGATAAGGGGAAGAAACTCTTATCCAAAGCATATGATCAAAAAGGCCAATATAGGACCGATAAAATACTACAAGTAAAACCAGAAGGATAATAAGGAAACATATGCATAGAAGAAAGTTTGACCATGTCTGTACAAATCAATAGTACTTATCCCAGACAATTTCAGAGATTTTTCTTTCATTAACAAAATATCAGTTTTACAAGGAACAGAAATAATTAGTAGCATCTATATAAATGACATAGTGATCTTTACAGATTTTGTTCAAGATCAAAAGTCAATATTGAAGAAAGATTTTTATTCCAAACATAAACCCTCAAAAGGCCACAAAAAAGTCAAATATTTCCAAAACATAAATAAAGCATGTAGTTATGGCATATAACTCTTAAGAGTTTTGGGGTGTTTGCTTTGGGGGAGGAAGGATTTTTTTGGTGGGAGAAGTCCCCTGCTTACTGCATAGGGGAAAAAAGGGAAAACTACATTAGCATGTTTTTACACCTTTTCACTTTTTAAAACTATTTATTTAATAACCATGGCCTATTAAGTAACATTTGCAAAAGCAAAAGCACGGGACTGGAAGAAACATAATTGAAAACACAGCATGACTGGAATTGAACACCAAGCAAATATTAATATAAAACAACGGTGGGCCAATGGACTAATTTATACAATGCATCAGATATTCCTTTCTGGACATGCCTCAAAGACATCACTGAGTCCTGTGTTTAGCTTTGTATTATTTAGGTTTCTGCTGAGCAGATCCCCTGCTCAGACAACTTAGTTCACCATAGCTAGGAGCAGTGTGCTTTGCAACCAGAGGAGGAACAAAGAGCACCCGTGTGCTAAAGTGAGAAAAAAGCAGGCAGAAGAGGATCCCGGCCAAGCATCTGCTCTCCCTCTCTAACCTAGCCCAAGTAGAACCAAGCATCTCTTTTCTGCTCAAAGGAGCTGGGGGACCAGGAGAGAAGGAGAAAAAAAAAAAAACCAAAAACCATTAAAAACTCCCACCAAGCGCTCCAAAACTGAAAATGGGTGCATTCTTTTCCCTGCCCATGAATTCTGTTTTAATTCCACTACAACACAGCAAGAATGGGAGAAATGTTTTGGAAACATCTGAAGTCCTGTCCAAGTGACTCCTCCTCCACACTTTCAAGACATGGGTCAAGTACCTTTCCGCACCAAGAGATTATTTGGGAGAGCATTGGGGGAGGATCAAAAAAAACTCAGACAGCAATTGCATATATTATCCACTTTTCAATGAGAGGAATTCTAATATTATGAAGAAAAAGCAGATAAATTTTAATACATAAATTATTTCCCTTGTAACAGAATTTCATTTTGAGGTATGTCCTGTATCTAAACATCTCTATTGAAAATTGTGTTTCCTGTAATAAAACTTTATCATACAATCACAAACTCAGGATAAAAAAATGAGTTAAAAAGTCCTTCGTAACTGTTGACAAAGCTAGCATCCTTTTAAAAAGTGAGATATTTTATTTCTATGTTTATGGCTTTTCTGTTTTATATGCTCCCATTAAATACAAAGAGTTTAAGCTTCGCTTCAGACTTGACAACCACATTAACATCCTGGAAATGAATTTTACTTAAGTCAAAATTCTTATTCAAAATGTCAAAATATATATTTCTAACATGAGTTTTATTAAACAAGTGCTTAGTAGGCAGACAACATTCTTAAACCGGTCTTTTCCTTGGCCTTCACTCTGTCTAAATCCCAGATAACAGTGTGAACATTTCAACCATTTCCAGCTCATAGGATTTACTTCTGAGCTTATGTTTGAAGTACCGCTCACCCATGCCCTTTCCATTCCCACACTGAATTTACTATATTTCAGATTATGAGGAGTTTACCACTTTATGGAAGTTCATTCGTAAGACCTGTAGTCCTCAGAAAAAGTAGCCTTAAATTAAAATAAATTACATTTTCTCATAACACATGTCAGTATGGCTATGAAAGCATTGGGTTTAATGTAACAATTGCAAATAATGCTCTTATCTTGTGTTTAAAATCCTGTGAAGGTATTTGGTAGAGAAGGAAAAATACATATTTATCACTTCTGAAAAGACAATATTAGTATTACAGAAATACATATATATACACACATATATATATTATAGTTTGGTTTGCTTTTAATAACTAAACTGTAATTTCCCCTGGGTCAACAGTCATGAGAACGTAACACCCCTTCATATATAATCAAAGATTACTTTTTAAACATGTATTTTTTCCCCTTATCCTTAAACAGGGAAAAATACAGTATATGTTTAGAATATGCATCACCAAAATAAAATTTGCCTATATTCATGAAGAACTACTGTTTTTCAACATACTTAAATGCTTCAAATTTACTACTAATTACTACAAAAGTCAAGGTATTTTTCTGAGATTATGTTTATGATCCTTAATGCTAAAACTTTCCTTCAACAAAGCAAGCACTAGAGCTGATGCATTCTGTTCACTAACATAATCCTGCACATGGTATTTTTTTAATGTAAAGTACTTACTTTATACATTTTTTAATAAACAATCCAACTTCAGGAGTTCCAGCCTGTCACGTAATAAAACAGGCACACCTTCCTGAAAACCAGAATGCTTCAACTGGTTTTGCTACTTCGTTTTAACCCCAGCAGATGGGACAACACTAAATATCAGAAGCATGATGATTGTCTTTTCTCTCACTTTTATCAAGCGCAGGCATAGGATGCCTCTGGTTTAGACTCCTGCTGTTACTTGAGAATTTGTGGGTCTAAACAGTCAGCAATGAAACTTTGCAGAAGTATCTATCTGAATTAAAGCAGCAGATTGTAGCTTTTAAAAGTCCAAGAGGAAACATCCTTATACTTCAATTTCCCATGAGATTACAACAGAAACTCTATTAAAATGCCACAATTCTAACCCCTTTTAAATAGAGCTCTACAATCATAGTCCACTGCAAGCACAGTCAGTAAATTTGCATTTCTTCCCTTCTTAATCAGCGAAGCTGCCCTTTGAAAATCATGCAATATGCTACAGAAGGCAAAGGCACAAACCACAAAAATTAACACAACGAAGACAAACACAGCAAGTTATGATTCAATTAAAATCCTACACAATACATTACCTTCCACCTCGGGCACTGAAAGGCACTACATGGATTCCCAAAGGCCCGCCGTCGTTGGAGACTTCTACGAGCTTTACCATATCACTGTGAGACAATGATGAATGAGGGAATATGAACATGTACTGTGAAGGAACCAAAAAACCCCACACAAACATACACAGAAAAACATAACCATTCCAGAAATCAAGTCATGGTGATGAAAGCATTGTTGAACACTACGTACCTGAAGATTAATCTGATGGCATGAAATGAGAACAATCATTAAAAATAGATCAATTAATAAAAACCAAAGAAATTATTTGTAAACTTAGTTTGCTGCATTAAAGTAGGTATCAGCATCACATGCATATTGGTGTATTTCTTCCTTATTCTAAAGTTAAAGTTTCAGTTAACTGTTTGGTCCACTGAGCAGAAATATCTTAAATCACATAAAATTTTTCCTTAAAAGCCTTTCCTTATGGGCAGATCACAGAACTAGCATGCTTTACTTGTGCATCTTACAGAGAGCTCACTCTAAGCTTTATCATTAGCTTTTACATAATCACCCCTTAATCAAATGAGATTAAAATTTTAACAGTTTTAAAAAATGTTTGTTTTTATACTAGAAGCATGCTGTATCTATATCTGCTCTCTAGGCAAAGTTTCCAAACAAGATTTAACCACAACATTCAAAATCAACCTCCTGAAGCAACTATGCATATAATTTTCAAATAATTGCTTTGCTGTAGAGAGGGAAAACGTGAAAGAGGAAAGCAGAGGTTCAGAAAGTGACATGCAAAGATCCTAAAAATAGGTTGGGACCAAATCTACTGATGTGTTTAAAACATACCCACATCTGGGAAGGTAGAATACAGCCCATAAACCACAGTTATAAATACCCAACTGAGAAAATAATACATGAAGGCCAAACTTCTCAGATCTGAATGAAAGCCACAATCTAAATTTGTGGCTTATGCCTTTTCCATATTTCCTGGCACTACATATATATATATGTGTGTGTGTGTGTATATATATATATGCACATGCAGATCTTTGAAAAGTTTGTTTGTCATAAGTGCACAAATCAAATTTAATCTACAAACAGAGCAAAGAGTAAGACCAATGCAGTAAAAGCTTTTCTACTTCCTTCAATAAACTCTTGATCACATGGTAGCCTATCACAAAAGCTCACAGCACTTAATCCAGAATATGAGAATAACCAGATCACATATTGTTAGGAAGTCAACTAAATTCCAACATTACAGTTCATTTCATATTTCTTTCACATTAATTTTTAAAAATATATTTTTAAGGTAGACTTTACAATTGTATGCTTCAATTCGTGTCTGTGGGGTTTATTTTTTTAATTCATCTTTTAAACAGCACAAATGGAAGGTCTCTCTGTATTCCCATCGTTTAGCTCAAGAAAGTATTAGAACAATAGAAGAGCTGAGAGACATCATCCAGAAAATGTGTCACGCTTCAGACCTGGACCAGTGTTTTAAGACTGACAGCATTATAGCATTTGGTAATGTCCCCTGTCCCAGTTCCTAAGGCTAACTTCATTCCATTTTCACTTTATATTAAGGCTACTTTTTCATCGACTAGCATGCAAGGCAGCTCATGGGAATCAAGCAATACCTTTGACCTCTAAAAGGTACTCTAAAATGAATCTTTTGCTCTTTGCATCCTTATAGTCCCTTATGATCAACTTCTTTCTGACTTTCCTACTAGCATAAAAGAAAATTTAGGGCTCAGGAAGAGAACATGTGAAAATCAGTGTGATTCACCTGGCACTGTCATAAGTTTTCATATCCAGCCTACACTGTTTAACTTGTTCTACTGCTTGAGGCAGTAACTTTCCTTTTTTCCAAAACACACACTTAAAATCTAGGCACTCATTTTTCTTTTATTTCTACTTCAAAAAAAACCATCGCAAATTAAAATGTTAAACTCTCTAAATTGGAAAACAGAAGGAAATGATCCCTTCTAAGAGACATTATTTCAATTTTTGTGTTTTTTTCAGAAGTTTTGGCCAACTACTTCAAACATACACACATACAAAGAAGGATGACATCAAAACAGAAATGAATGAAGTAGCATATGATGAAAAGTCAATAAGTTACTTAAAGGCAACGCCAAGCTGCATTACATTTGACAGAAGTTCTACAAACTGTATTTAGCAAACAGCATTTGGAATTTACAATGTAACAGATTTTCTAAATGGAATGGAGTAAAACTCAGCATATATTGCCTAATAGATGTCACCATGATCTTTATCTAACATTTAAACCCTCTCTACCTAATTCATAATTTAATTCTAAAATAATAGGAGCAGAATATTTATTTAAAATTTAAGTTTAATCAATTTACAAGGTTTAATTTAAGGATAGAAGACATATTTTCTCATTAATTCCACAGTAAAGTATGGATCAGGTCTTTGCAACGAAATGTAACAGGTTAAGTTTGCTCTATCTCGTGATGAAATAAAATAGCCTTTACTGATTATTTTGCTTTTTTAAATTGGGAGGGGCTTCCTAGACCTAAGCAAAATCAGTTTTGATCCATTCACAAAGTATGAGTGTTTTGACCACACAACTTAAATGACACACACACACTGCAGACTGTAAATGACAGAAATTAAGATTTTCACTTTGAAATTCTTGCCTGTTGATCTATTTGTGCTAGCACTGACCCTCTTCCTTCTGTCATGTTTTCAGAGTTCCACCAAGCAAGCACCTTCTTTGAGGAAGAAAATCTACTGTAGCATCTGCACTTATAAATGTCAAGTTTCTGATGCTCACCGTTAACACAGGCTTTTTAAACTGTTTAAAATCTGCTTAAAAAAGGTCCATGAAGCAAACTGTTTAAAACCAAAATGACACACGATCTAAAAAAGACTGCCCCATTTTCTTAAGAGCAGTATCACTCATGTTATTCTATATATTTCTGATAGCCTATGTCCAGTTTCAAGACTTATCATTAACATGGGTTCTGCTAGTAACTTACTCCAGAGAAAAATTGGTTGCATTCTCCAAACCAGTGTCTGCATGTCCAACAGGCTCAACTCTGCTGTTGTCCTCCTCTGTTCGATCTTCATCCTAGATATTTGGGAAAAAGAAAAGAAGATAGAAAGAAAGAAAATTTAAAAGTAGGCTTAACAGGTTAATTCAATTTAATTTAATAATGCCATTTTACCATTTTCAGATTACGAGGGTTACCACGTGCAGTGGAAGCTAAATGCTTCCACAACTACAACAATCTTTTTTTGTTGCTGTCTGAAATTGTAAATTAGTTTTGTCACTTTAGACATTTTTAATGATATTTATAATTTAGTCAGTTTTATATCATAATTTTACTACAGCTGTAAAAGTACTGCTACAGAAGACATCACAGTCAGAGTTTTTTTAAAAGGTAGGTAGGTACTCAAGTAAAAGAATACTATTAGCCAATAGGCAGCAGTGTTTGGGCAAACTCCATACAAGCTCTCTCGTGACAAGTTACTGGGCAGCAGTCTAAATTCGTAGGGCAGCTCACTGAGGCTCATTTGCAAAGAGTTAAAAATCGTGTAAGAAAATGCAGCTTGTTTAATTCCACAAAGTACCAAGACCCCTTTAAACATTTTATCACAGGCCTTTATTAATAGCATGTCAGAAAAGGCTGACATCAAAGAGTTTTGTGAGGCTCTAATGCTAACCAATTGATTTTATTTTTAATTTGACTTTCCAAAAAGTACATACATTATTCACCAAATGTATAATTTTAATGTCAAAGTTGTGAATGCTGTACTTTCAAAATTAGATCAAGGTTATTCAAGGACTAACAGTAAGAATATCTAAAACCATCCTTACACACATATTACTCATTAGAAATTTATGCTTTTAATTACCCATGTGACCAAACAGAAAACATTATAATGTGCGAACAGTAAGTTTCAAACATGGACTTAGATTCTAGAGCCAGAGCCATCAGGTCAGTAACATAATGAGTGATAGGTTATGAGTTTAGCACACAGAGTCAGACAACATATTAAATTATTGGAGAGATATTGAGGCAGGCAGAGGCAGCTGGTAATGTCCAATTGACATTTCCACTGAGAATTTGCAAAAGCAGGAGGCTGGATGCATCAAGCTTCCATGGGCTGTAGATATGGTTTGTGCATCCTGGATAGCGCATGCTGCGTTAAGTCAAGCTACTTGAAGATTGATGATCCTGTATTTTGAGAGGCTTTAATATGCACTTCTTCGTCATCCATCTCTGTTAAGCACTAGGCAAGTAATACATTTCAAAGGTTAACCAGCATCTTGAACCTGCCTAAAACTGCATTATGAATGAAAACAAGAACTCAAAATAAAATAATTTCCATACAGTTAAAGCTGCTTATAAACCAAATATAAAGGATAATCCGCATAATTTGTACCAATGACATAAGACAGTATTTACGTTTCTATATTTAATGATTTTATCAAAAGTTCTACACGTACCACTGAATAAAGGTTAAAAATAAATGAATATTCAAATGCCCATGAGAATTCTAATATTACAAGCAAAAAGGAATATGCAGAAAAATCAGAACATTTGGAATTGTTTCATATTAAAAAGTAGCATTTCACCCTGTTTCATTTCTCCCTCTGTACTCAGCACTGGTGAGACCGCACCTCGAATACTACGTTCAGTTCTGGGCCCCTCACCACAAGAAGGATGTTGAAGTTCTGGAGCGAGTTCAGAGAAGAGCAACAAAGCTGGTGAAGGGGCTGGAGAATAGGCCTTACGAGGAGCAGTTGGGGGAACTGGGGTTGTTTAGCCTAGAGAAGGCTGAGTGGAGACCTTATTGCTCTCTATAACTACCTGAAAGGAGGTTGTGGAGAGCAGGGAGCTGGCCTCTTCTCCCACGTGACAGGGGACAGGACAAGAGGGAATGGCCTCAAGCTCCGCCAGGGGAGGTTCAGGCTTGACATCAGAAAAAAATTTTTCACAGAAAGGGTCTTTGGGCACTGGCACAGGCTGCCCAGGGAGGTGGTTGAGTCACCTTCCCTGGAGGTGTTTAAAAGACGGGTGGATGAGGTGCTCACGGGCATGGTTTAGTGGTTAATAGGAATGGTTGGATTTGATGATCCTGTGGGTCTTTTCCAATCTAGTGATTCTGTGTGATTCTGTGATATAGCATCTCACAGATGATTGTTGCCATTGCAAATGGATGTTACTTTGTTAATACAATATTTTTGGCAATTTTCCTTGTGTGGTCTTTTCAAGCAAACCTACAATAAGTATATTCACAGGTAAGAAGAGACTGAAATGACATCCCCCCTACCAACATATATGGCTCTGCTAACAAAAAGCTGTCTGGCTTTATGCTGTGTCGTTTTAGTAGACATCTGTATGTGTACAATGTACGCCTGTGTCCTATATTTTACCTTGCTTCGGACCCATAAGTTTTTCCCTTGACTAGTTTAAATTAGGTTTGTAAAAAATCTTCCATTTGCCCCACTTGCCCCACTCGCTCTTGGCAGCAGTCCTTTGCACTTGCTCTCAACAGACACACTTTTGGTGTCCTGAGAGACAGCCTACATGCACCACTCAAGCTAAATCCCTGTGGAAATCCTTCTTCCCATCATTTCCCAACCCTGAATTGTCTTTGCTCTCGTTCCCAGACCTTTCTAATATAAGCTGACACCTAAGCCTCTCACCTGAGTCTCTCCACTTTCTGCACATGCCGCTGTCTTTCTTTCAGTCCTGCCTAGTGGTCCAAGGGTTTATTCTCTCAAGGGAAGGAGCATCCTCCTGCCTGACTTTGAGTGCAGCCAGGACAAAGGCAGCGGCCAACTCACCTGTCTAAACCGTGTTTTTTAATATTATGATGTAACACACCAGAAATGGCAAACCAAAAGCTATGTAAAACAGATGCTGTCTGGCACCATCCCATCTACTTTTTGTGCTTCTTGTATCAAGAATTATAAACACAGCAAGTTTTGGAACCAGACTCACTTTCAGTTATCCAAGCAATTAAGAAACAGCAGCCCCCACACGCCTCTGTCTGGCTTTCCCGGACAGCAGACAGATCCGTATCAAAAACAAGCATGTGCCTGTAAATAGGTGCTTTGAGAAGGAATCACAACCCTAACGAAAGCACTACTGCCATAATCAACTGACGCATGATGCATCGTAATCTTTAATATCACACTAATCAGGCACTCTTTTCTTCTCAGAATAACACAGATTTTGATTTACATCAAAGTGAACAGAGAGAAAAATTGGACACCTGCAGAGGGATTGGACTTAAAATTCTGATTTACTAAGAAAAGTAACTAGCTGTGAAAATCTCTGCATCAAGTAATTATTTCTTTATTTGGAAAGCAGCCTTCTTCTGAAAGGCAAATTCCACCTGGGTGCTAACATGAGGTAAACAAAGGAAAAGGACATTTAGGCGACCAAGAAAGTTTCTAAGAAGCCTGACAGATATTACTGCAGATATTACTCAGAAATAACTGACCTAAGCTAACTCCCAAACTTGTATGATTTCTTTTCTCTCTATAAAAAGACCGATTCCTGTGCCTTTTAATGTAAAGCCATTACAGAGTGAATGATTTTTTTTTCCAAAACTGAAGTGAAACAATTAAAAGATCATTTCATTTCTACAGCACAGAGGGAAATTTAAAGCACCTGTTCCAGTGTACTCCTACAGATTCTAATGCATTCAGTGTAAAATTCCCCAATTCCCTTTGCCTGAGATGGCTCAGCTAGAGCTTCTGGCCTCACTGTGCCACCAGCCACAGATGTAACTGTCCTTAAAGCACATATGTCACCTATCATGTATTTAGGCTACCTATACAGAGATAAAACAATGCAACGGTATAAAAAGAAAGTAAAGTTCTTAAAATTTTTTTTCATTTAAGAAAATTAGGGACTTCAAAGACTTATTGATAGTTGTAAATGGATTTATAAAAAAAAATCCTGTGTCTTAAGAGTTAAGTTTGCACAGAGGTACACAGTAGCAGATTCTTGTAAATATTACAGAAAAAAAAGAGTTTATGTAGGTGCCAACGCAAGTCAAGACATTGTTATAATAAAAAAATCCACCACTAAACCTCCCAAAACAACCAACCAAAAACTCAACAACTTTCTTTTCATTATTGTTCTGTGTTCTGTAATAAAATTAACAACACGAGAACTTTTAACGGCTCAAAACAGACTAATGCCAGCAGTTCTGCATAATGAAATGTTCATTTCCCAGTTCACCTGCACAGTGTTAATAAAAAACATACAAGAAGTTGCCAATTTGTTTTGTATTTTTGAAGAAAATTTCCCTATCACCCCTTAGATTACAAAATCCTCAGACTTATGAAATGCTAGCATTACGCTTGCCAACAGAAGCTTATTCAATGTATATGAACCCAAATCGACTTTTTAATTACATTCTCTCAGAATCTTTGTGAGAACTGCCTTGTTCCATTTCCAAAGCTCAAAACCATCTATGCCTTCCCTATCTTTTTGGACATTTTATCTTCATTACCAAAATATAAGCTCCTGCATTTGGTTTGGGTTTTATTTCTGTCCAGAAGGATATAATAATAATTCCATTATTGTCCAGAAAATGATTGGGTATTTTAGTGATAAAGGTTGTATGAAAGAGCATAACACTGCTTTCAAATGGCTTGAACATTCCACAGCAAGGTCAGCAACATTGACCAACACAAGAGAAAAAAAATGACTGGCCACTATGCTATGCACTGAATACATCCAAATTAACATTAAGGAAAGGGAAGCTGTAAGTACACACTATTGCAATACATGTGTACATGGAGCTGTACTACAGTTTCACCCTCGACCTCCCTCCTGCACGTCCTCCTTGCTCACTTCTGCAACCCACAGTGCTGTATCCATTCCTCTGTGTCTCTATCTGCATCTCCAACATCCACCACTGGCACCTTCTCCCAAACCCACGTCTTCCTGGCCTGACTTAGCTGTAAATTTACACTCAGTTTAGAGAGCTTAATCCTCCACCTTCTCTTGAGTGCCAGGCAAGGGATTATGGAAAGCCAGGGTACCAGTGCT
This sequence comes from Phaenicophaeus curvirostris, assembly GCF_032191515.1. Lineage (NCBI taxonomy): Eukaryota > Metazoa > Chordata > Aves > Cuculiformes > Cuculidae > Phaenicophaeus > Phaenicophaeus curvirostris. The sequence goes on along the minus strand of NC_091397.1, from coordinate 14,857,978 downwards.
CGGCATCCCCACTGGGACCCACCCTGCAGCAGGCGCAAGCATCACAACTGGCTCAGCTTCACCACAGTGCCCTTCCCTGGGAAAGCAGGCTCAACCGTTCCAAGATTTAACATATTCAGTGAAAAAAACAAAAGTCTGGGAAATTAAGCTGTAGATTGTTGCAAATCTGTTCATAATGTACACAAATAAAATTTTTGTCTAACTTTTTAAGTTGTTAACGAAAAAGAGATCCGGATTCGGCAGAAAGATGGAATGACACAGTTACACAAGAGCTATAGAAAGGAACCATCTTTTAAAACGTAATTAAATTGTCTTGCATATTTACTAGTCTGCAGTGTAACTGCAGCAAAGTATTTTCACACAGTGTAGATGTTCTTATACAACTCTCAGCATTTTACTAGCATCAGGAACAAAAAGCAAAGTGTGGAAATGGTGAGCAACTGCAACTATCGCAGTAAACAGGTCGAGCTATCAGTGTGAGCAACATATAATAAATATATCAGACATACAACCCTCTGCAAATAAAAGCCTTTCAATAAACAGCTTCTGCATTTTGAAAGAAGAATTCATGCTTGTTTGCTTTCTAGCATTTATTTCTTTTAATTCTAGCCTACTGAGTAAAAATACTCTAAACACCAGAGAGGAACAGTATATGATGTCCAATAGATAATATAGAGAAGGACACATTATGAATACAGAAAAGCTGTTTTACTCCCCAGTCTGGACACAACACAAATAATGCTCATGTTATTAAAATACGTCCTTCCCTTCATCTTTCCCCTTTTATTCTCCTGCATTTCTCTGTAATGATTATGGTAGAAGAGACATGTATCTGCTATTACTCTCCTGGCAGCTGTGTTTTATAAATGTTTGTTTGGTCCTTGCAACACAAAGTAGGTTCTCTCTCTCTCTGTATGATCCGACTTGATAGGAAACTGCTCCTAAGGGACCTATTTCCTCTGTCTTAACTAGCACAAATATACCAGCATCAGGCTTTTGTGCTAATGTTCTCACTTCTTGATTAACTGGTCAAATCTCCAGAGAATGGCAATTTTCAATCACATCTGAAGAGCAGTTAGAAAGATCACATGGGGGAAAACCAAAAGTTATTGAATAAAAAAAAAATAGGGTTTCTCCCTCTTGAATACAAACATATATATGCACGAATAATTAATTAAGAGCCTGTTGTAATCCACATCAACCCTGCACTATGTGAACTGCCATTATCAGTAATCCAGGGGGAGAGAGGACAGAGAGAAACCTTAAATTAAATCATCATCCACTTTAACAAAAAAAGCCACAAAAAATTTATATATATATAAAAACTCATATGTGTGTGTGTGTGTGTGTGTGTGTTAATACTCTCCTACATCTCAGTCATCCCCGTGTTATTCACACTTTAGTGCAGGATGGTCACCCCACAGTCCGAAATAGCAACGTTCATGCAGTTTCTATATGCTTCACTACTCAAAAATGAAATTCACCTTGCTCAGTCAAATCAGTGAATAGACATCATATAGACACAGAGGGGCACAGAATGGAAGGGATTTCCTAGGTCTCTGATGAATATCAAATTCATCCCCTGATATCACAGGTAGTCATCTCTTATTTCCTATTTAATACACTGATCAAGCCAAGCCTTAAAACTAGTTGGTTTCATGATGGCACTATTTCTGTTGTGCAGCACCTTGAAAGGAAATGTTTTTACTGATTTGAAATGTATTTGATTTCCTATTGTCCAAAAAGCAGAACATCAGATAGCCAATGATACCACCTTCCTTTGACAAACCTACATGACACTGAATTCAGTTTTGTGTATCTACCATTTTTCATGCCTAAGGACTCTCCTTAAAACATATATTTATAGCCTTAAAACACTAATAAAAACTGGACAAGACCTGTACTATCTCAATTATTTTGTAGTCACAATTATTTGCCCATAGTCTTCAGCCCGTGATATGTCACTGAAATCACACCCTCTATTCTGTAACACTTATGTGGCACACACCCCTGTCACACAGGCAGCCAGGTTAATGGCAGGAGCACAACACAAATGCTGCCTGACCATTTAACAGAGCTTGCACTAAAAAAGCTTTTTACTAGATGATGCTGCAGGTAATTCTTTTTTACAGTAGGCACTGCAGACAGGACTAAAGACTATGAGAGCTTTTTAAGAGTTTTAGTAGGTTAGACAAAACGATTTCTTGCTAGTGAATTCAACTTGAGACATTTTGCTGGTTCTGCTTCTTTCCAGTAAAGAAAATCTGACATGACCTTACAGTGGTAGCTTGCCAACAAACAGCATGAAATGCATTAGAACTCACAGGGGTTTTTTGTTGTTGATCGAACATGCTTGTTAATTAATGTAGCCAAATGGTCTGTGCCTACCATCAGAGAAAAGATATTGAGAGGAAAAATAAAAGAGGGGAAAAAAAATTGCAAATACTTGAGCAACTCTACAAAACCATACAAGGGAAATGGCACAAAACAGAATCTGAGAAAGAAAAAGTCTAAAGCAATGCTTATTCTCAAGTATTTCACAAAGTGTACTGTAATTGTATTTCATAGACTGTATTTGCTGTTTGAGTGTAAACTACAACACTTGTTTTTCCCCAGGCTGAAGACATCCCAGTCCAGACCATTTCAATGACCTTTCTGGGACTACTAACAGTCCAAGGTGGGAGGTAGAGGGAGGAGTGTTGTAAACTGATAGCTACTGTAACAAACCCATGCAGAGAGGTTCCTCTATAGATGGCAAATATCAAAAAATATGTAAGCTGTTCCACCACATCATATTTAACGGACATTTTAAAGAAGACTCAGCTGTTATTGTAGCACAAGTATTTAACAGTCAGCTATTTAGCAACAGCTTTAGTCTGCCAATAATATGCATCATGAAAAATATTATAATGATGATAATTCGCTGCCCTAAAATTCTGTTCGTTGATAAATGCGTACATTGTTCACAAACTGAACCTGACAACATCTTGATGATCTGTTTCTCCTTGCAAAGAGAGACTTAAATTTAAGTCCCTTCTTAATTCCTACACTGATTTGCTATACAACAGTAGCAAAAATCACTTAGAAGTGTAATTCTCTATTAATATGTTGTGGATAATACTCCATGTTTGCATGATAAGACATTTGGCTATGACACTTTGAAAAGCAGTAATATTAAAATGGATCTCAATTGTCTCATCAGCACCTCAGGATGTTGAGCCACAGAACACCTCCTCCTGCTCAAAGATAGCAGATGAGCTTCCTCTCCTCCTTTTCTTACCACACTGCAGTCCCTAATCTATTTTTCAAACATTTTATTAGATGCTAAGTATCTGAAGGATTACAAAACTCGAGACATTCCAACACATACTGAATTTCTGAGGCAGGTCACTCACAGAGTGACATATAAGAAAACCAAGCACAGCTAACAGGAACAGCCAGCAAAGCTTTGGCAGGACCGAACAGGGCATCCCAGGTCTAATAGTGCAACTAAAATAAATTTTTAAAAAGCAATGCGATAACAAGATAGTCAACTAAAAGATTAGATGCAACAAGAAAGTACTAACCTGTCATGTGCCAAATATTTGAAATATACAAAACATGGGTTGCCGCACTTTCAGCATTAACCAAAGCATCTAAAGAGCTCTCTGAAGATACGATCAAAAACAAACTATAGATGGGTCCATTGTATTACAAAGAGAACTGCTTATCTCATAGACCCATGTACAACTATATCAAATTACCTCAAACTGATTGTTGCCTTAAAAATAAAATGGGTTCACTTTGTGTAACCGTGCAGTTACAGTTTTTATTCTAATTCTTGTTTTACCTCAGGATCCAAACCATATCTGTTTCACAAGCGGAAGTCTTATGTTCTTTGTTTGTATTAAAGAAGGCTTATCTGCAGACTATTTCCATGTACAAATCTCTGAAATTTTATACTCCTGTCATATGATTCTTAGACTGACATACAGACCACCAGGCTCTGCCAGTGTAAAACAAATGTTAAGAGTTCATATTAGATACAGATTCATAATCATACCTTTATGTCAGCCATGGAAAATACTTTGAACAGAAACACTTATCAGCTTTATTTGAAATAAGGCCACAATTATGGGTCAATGTCTAATAAAATTCCCTCAGAAAGTTTAGCTCGAAGGTCAGGCTTTGTTTTGTGCAGGCACTTTTATCAGTTATGTTGAATAAGGCAGGAATTATCTCAGTTACAGAGACATCCCACACACAGTGAGCCAACATGAACATGGCGCATGTCATGTAACAAACACACTTCTGATTGATGACTTCATATACCATTTATTTTCTCTTTTGTCATGCTAAGTGATAAACATGGATGAATCTACATATAACACCACCACTCCTGATTAATTAATGTAATAGCCACATACATAGAGAAAGTTGCCCCCAAATTGGCAGAACATGAATTTACTTGAATTATCACAGGAGTGATTTTAACAAAATTATATCTATTTTTTTAAGAAATTGAGGTTTTCCTACTCTCAAATTCCAGATTATACAGACCTGCGATTTCAGGACCGGCAAAGAACAAAAAATTAGCATTCATTTTACACAGAGAAGTTCAAGTTTATGGAAATAAAAAGACTACCCAAAATACACTTCTAACATGGAGCGTTAGTATGGAATCCAGGAAATACATACATATATGTGCTTCTAAATATACATATATATTCAGAAGGTCACAACAGCAAAGACATTATTTTGTTCTTAAAGTAAGAAAAAATAAATTAAATGGCAGTGGTACAACTTCAGCGTGTTTGTTTTTTTCCATTAAGTAGTCTAAAGTAGGTCAAGTAAAGCACATCCATTAGTACTCCTATAAATAGATCTATACTGCATTCACCTGCTTGGAACTAATGTTGAACAACAGAATTTTAAATACTTTATCCTTTAATCTGACAAGTTAGCTTATTATGTGTGTGTATATCTATATATTTATTTTTAAAAAAGTATTTAAGCCCTGCATGATTTTTAAAAGCAAAAATGACAATGCGTACATAAAATTGGGACACGCACTTTTTTTTTCCCTGCAGAAAATGCATATGCTTCCACCTATAAGTTTAGAGATCTGAAAGACTTTTGCAGAGTTGTATTATAGACGAGACACATAGTTTCCCCTTGATATCAAGACAAAGGAAAGGGGAAAATTCTGCATAAATCATATCACATTTTCCCCGTAACGTTCCTGAATATATTATTATTCACCTCACCTTTTCAAAGACCGTGGTTTTCATCCTTCTGAGGATTTCTTTCTTTTTTTTTAAGATACAAAAAGCATTTCTTATTTAGCAACTTGAATTTGTCATTAGGCAATTTTCAAACAGGTCTCATACCTCTTTTATCCTTTTTCATTTCTTTTTTCTTTTTTAATCTGAAATAGTCCCTTGTTGCTTGATTTGCAGATCTGTATCAGCACATGAGGATTTCACTACCTTCAGCCAAGTACAGAACAGTTCAATCCCCTTGAGTACTGAATATAAGAGTCAATTTAGAACCAAGCTAAAAGTATGCCACTCTGTTCTCTGTCACATAAAACTTCATTTTACTCACACAGGCATCTTAATAACAAAATTCAATTCCAGATATTTTTCTCAGCATGGCTCAGGACTGTTGAGAGATGACATCAGAAAGCTTATTAAAGACTTGTTTTTTAAAAAATTTAATTAAAATATCTGTTTTCCAATAACACAGAAGTGCCTGTGCTAGTGGGAGTTTAAAGTTAGCATGCATTCTTAAACTTTGAATTCCATCTCATTTAGGAAACATAACTTCCAAAAGCTTCGGGTTTTGTTACTATAAATCACCCTGTTAATTTTGCCCACGGAACTAGAAAATACATTACTATTTTACTATTCTATCTTTTACTTAAAGAAAAGTACATGGGTTTCCCCTCAGACAATGATTTATCTTTGTTTTGCATCTGCTAGGATTTGCAAACATACAGTTTTGATTTATAACTTTTTTTGTTTAAATTCCTACTACTGGAAACAAGAAATACCTATTTATCTGGTTTAAAGGTCTTTTGCGTTACACACCCCATAGATGGACAAACACATCTGAGCTAAGGGATCCTTAAGTTGCAGAGCTTAAAGTTAATTCTTCCCATTTTGGCTCTTCCTCCCCTAAAGGAGCAAAACCAGGCAAGCTCCCGGCTCCGAGTCCCATGGAAGGACTAGGAAGTCCTAGGGATCTCCTGCACTGCGACAGTAACACAGGACACTGAGCCACACTGCAGAGGCACAAGGTACTCAAGTCAGCTCTTGGCTCCTGTGCAAATTTTGAGTGATGAGAGTTTACCATTTTTCAGTTTTATCTTCTACTTTTCTTTTACTGAATCGCATGGTTGTGTGCCGCTTCCTGGGTTTCACCTCATTCTTCAAAGAGAAACTCCACTAAAATTGCTTCAATCGAGTTCCCCTGTTATTCTGTAGCACTTTCTCTTTTTTTGGTCTTTCGCACAACATGGATTTTACCTTAGGCATCAAACAAATTCACCATTTTAATAACAAAAAATACTATAGCATTTTTCATTGTTGTCTGCTCAATTTGTTTTGCTGAAGTCAACATGAACAACAATTTCAAACTTCCCAGTAAATGCTTCATTTACAAATGCTCCATTCCGAGTGCCTACAGGGTTACAATCTGGTCTATGACAATTTTATTAATTTTTTAATCAAAAGCATTAAATCAAAATAAAAATAAATAGTACTTGGTACTTCTGTAGTGCCCTCCAGCACAGTATGGCGAAAAATGTTTCATGGACAATAATGACTTAAGCTTCACTGTACCCTCAGGAAGAAGATTGAAAGTTATCCTCCAAATTCTTTCTTTCTTTGAGGAAACTGAGGCACAGAAAATTTCTTCCGATGCTTTTGAGGCTCACCTCCATTGCATTCTTTCAGTTTGGTGTGATCTCTCTGGGAGAGACAGAGCTCTACTTTCACAAAAAGATTAAAGTCTCACAGACTCCTGAACTCAACTGAAAAGGACAGAGTCTAAAATGGCATTTTAAAAATAAAATAGAACTAATCAAATTTCTGAAAACATCAAAAACCATCTAGACTCATGACTGCAGGCAGAAAGTCATTCCCTGTTAAGGGCAGCAGCTGGCACCATGGGCCCCATCACCCTGAAAGTTGGTAGCTGGGAAGAAGCTGGGGAAAGCAGCCATTCCCTCAGAGCAGTTTGGTCCCAACAAGGCCACACAAGCATGGACACCACCCCCTCTCATGCAAAACTCACACAACACATGATGAACCATGGTCAACAGCTGAACAGCATCATCACCACCACCTCATTATGCTATCCAGGGACACCAAAGAAGACCTCTAGTCTAAAATGTACTGAGGAAGAAGTGTAGGACACCACATGAGCTAGAACCACAGTTCCAGAAGCACTCTGCAAATTAACTCTTAACTTGTATAAAAAAGAAGGCATTTCAAAAAAATAACATTTGTTGCAGAGATAGAGACCTTATTTCACTTCCTGGTTCTCTCCTTTTTCACCCCAAGTCAGAGCAGTAGGGACTGAATTCAGCACATGTGATTGAGGTGCAGTATTTCCAACCAATTGCATTTCCATTGTGCTGCCCATAATAACATCTCAACCTGATATTTCATTATCCTGCAAGACAAGTGCAAACAGATGGGGTCTGCTGGAAGAAGCAGTCCCAGGTTTTCCCCTCCCCAGAGAGTCCCGTTCCTTACTGGATCCCTCTGTCCACTTTCTCCTTATTCAAGTATTTGTATCATTACATGGAAGATCTAAATTAAAATTAATGTTTAATAAGAACAACTTTAATTGATTAGGTTTCCCAGGCTGCTCCAGTTCAGTCGAATAAACAGCCTCATAAAAGTTTAGGGAGGCACAAATGAGGAAGCAAAGTATGGTCAAGACTGCTTATTTCAGCAGCAGAGATGACTTAAAATCTGTCTAGCACCATGGCCTCAGACCGCTGTTTGAAAGGATACTGTTCATCTGCAATTTTGTATACAGCTCAAGGTATTCTTTTTAATATTCAGTAACTTGCACTGCTCTATATCCAACCTCACCCCCTCCTACTGCCTCCTTCAAAATCCTACCTCTTTTTAACTAATCTGTATAATTGTGTCTTGTTCACTAAAATTGCTATCTCAGCACTCCCTCTCTTTCAAACTGAGCTCTCTTTCGAAGAATAAATCCCTCTTGCCCTTGTATATCGTTGACCTATTTTCCATAATTTGTTTTTTCTCTCTGCCAGTTTCTAATCTACAGCAGAACTTCATCTGCCACGACATAAACAGTTACCTTAGCACCTTCATACAAATGACTCAAATTCGACCACCTTCTTTAGATGAAACCAAACTAAGACAGGCACAACAATCCTTTTAAGTTCTATTTCCTGAGTTCATTAAAAGCTAAGATGCATAAATAGAAAAAAAAAAAAATCACATTTTGTCGTTGAATTCCTCTCCCTTCATCCCATACAAAAAGAAAAAAAAAGTGAAAGCATGGAAGTCGTACACACATTAGAAACTTGTGCACAAGAGCCTTTCTTCATAAAAAAGTCATAGTATTTTATACACAGATGTCTCCATAAACACTATTTTAAGGTTAACGGTAGTATTTTAAGGAACAAATTTCGGTAAGGAACTACAATAACCTGTGTCAATTAAGATTAAAAGGAGTTGGACACTATTAAACCCCACATTTAAGCATTCCATTTTTAACACGAGGTTTTCCGAGTTGTCACTTAATCAGTTATAAACTAGTTAAAGCTGAGTTGAAGGGTTCCAAATGTAGAAGAACTCATTACCAATTTCCCATAAAACACATTCAAATCTCAGATTAGTCAGTTAATGGAGCTGGTCAAGTCTTAGGCCTCCTTAAAAAAATGTTTATTTTCTGAAACTGGGGCAGGGGGGAAGGGGAAACTTCTGGGAAACCAGGGAAAGCAAGTACTATTATCATACTATTCTGAACACCTTTTTTCTTCAAACCATGAAAGAAACATGAAGAATAAGCAAATGCTGGGGTTTTAGGAAGAAGCACCTTTAGAAACCAAATTGCATTGAGCACTTCTTCCATTTCATCCTTAGGCTGGATCTTTGGGCACTTCCACTTTCCAGTTTCACCAAATACATCAACTTTCCACCTAAATAGCTGGGCTATTCCAATATCTTGTTATGGACAGCTCTGCCTATTTCAGAGGAAGGTGCAAGAGCCGTTATAACAGATAAGTAATTCACCAACAGGCTTTTTGCTTATCCTTGCGAAGCTAAGTTTAATGTCATTAGGACTGGAGTATGTTTAGTACCTCCTCAAATCTCACAAAGTTTTAGCAAGGAAAACACTGGCCTATCCATGCTCCTGCCCATATGGGAAGGAGAAGATCATCTGCTTAATTATCACAAAATCAAATCTTGAATAGACTAGAGCATGAACCTTGGAAATAAGTTAATGGTCACTATATCCTACAATAAGAACCTATTCACTATAAAGGCGAAGCCAGTTTAAAAAAAAAATCTGCGACAAAGGCTGTAGTTTCCCACTGAAATTAATAAAAGTTCATAGCACTGTCATAGAATTATGTGATTTGAAGGAAATATGGGGAGAAACAAACACATTAGTTTAAAACCTATATTTGTCATTTACTAAAATCTGCAGGTTCCCCAATCTTTTTTTTATTTGTGGTCTATCCTCAGTTAATTACAGGCTCAAAATAGTTCCTTAATAGTTAATAATCTTTTCCCAGTTTCATTTCATTAAAAAGAATAAACAACTAAACTTGAAGAACTATCTCACGCACATGTATTCTAGACTATGTAGACAAGAGGAAACCATAAAATTAATGAAATGTACTTGTATTTCTTACTTTACTTACAGCGAAGTTGAAGGCAATATAGAAAATATGAAGGCAATAGAGAAAAAGAAAGTCTATATGCACACAGAAACAAAAGAACATTAAAACAATCTTTGAAATAGAAAAGCTAATACTTTCCTAAGGAATTGACAGCAAGATAATGTTGCCTAAAGAATTAATAATCTGGAAGAGCAAGTTAAAAATGAAGTGATGAAATTTGCCAGTGAAATATAACTTAGGTTTAAAACATGATCAATGAGCTTTGTGAGACTTACCAGATAGATATATATGTATATCTCACACTGATGGACTGAGAAGCCCAGTGACTGAGGAAATTGAAACTTGAATAAATGTAAGATAATGCATTCTGAGAAATGCAATCTAGTCTAAGCCTCAAAGGGAAGAGTCTTGGAAGAAGTAGCACCACCTCTCAAAGAAAACCCAGTAAATATTACCATAAATTAAAGAATTACCATTTGATAATACTGAGGTAGATTTGATATACCTGTTTCTTGCTGCAGCGTCAAACATATTTGCAGCAAATTTAGCTACAAAAGTAATTTCAAATGGCAGTTCCCAGTGATCTGCCCTCTTAGGGTAGTATGGATGAATACTAATGTAGTATGCACTTAATTTTGCTGCAGATGAAAAAAAAAAAAATGGGCAACTCTGTGACATCAAATATTAACGAAGACGTTTACTCAAAAGGCATAGTAGCCATGAGAGTATCAGATTACTGGAAAGATGAGAGTACTCTTCTGCCTTATTTACCCAACCCAAAACAGCTCTTGAGAACAGATACAGAGTATGACAATGCTGTAATGTATCTGCAGGTAACCCATGGCCTCACTTTATAGAAAAGTACTTTATTTTACCTATTTTAAACAAATTCCTGGTCAGACCAACCTACACATAGTGCAGACTGTGCAATGCTTGAAGTAGAGCAGGACAACTGCATTTCTACTTCTCTGTCTTTTTGGACATGACTGGAACTTATTTCTCTTCATGATCAAAAAGCAACGTAGGTGGAAAGCATTTATAAAGACAGTAAATAACAGAGAGGGTAAAGTGTGCAACTTGCATTTATGCAGGACAGCAGAGATACATATGCCCATTCACATTTAGACTGGTCTTAGAAGAAGGGCAGACTGAGACATTACCTCTGCTGACTTGTGGCAAGGCTTAAGGAGCACCTTTTATGAGAAAAAACCTACATCTTCCCACTCATCACACACTACTACAGACTTCAGCCAAAGCAAGATAAAGATGCTCATATAAGAACCAGCAACCCAGTGGTGAATATGAAGTGAACATATTTAAGCACTGGAAAGCTGGAATATCTTTGTCTACACAGTTCAGGTCATCTGAATAGCACTTGAGTACTAGGCACTTCCCTGTCAAAATGAGGTAGTCAAGAAAAAGAAGAGATGATGTGTTTAGAAATCTGCTTTTCCCCGTAAGAAAATCCTGAACCACACAAACACTGAGCTGTAATATTCTGATGCAGGTAAAGAAAAAGGATTAATTGCAAATGCTGGATAGGGAAGAAGCTCAGAACAGAACTTCTATGTGGTACAAATCCATATAGCTGGGAGAAAGAAGGTGAAATGAAGCTAAATATCAGAAGAAAATCCTTAATGGGGTGATACAGCGGATTGTGAAAGCCTCCCAAGGGAAGAAGCTGAATACCCACTGCTCAACACATGCAAAAGTAGTATGGACAAAGAACTACAAGATAGGCTACAGGGAATAACTCAATACATAGCAAGAGGATGGTTCAGATGACCTAATAATATAACAGGATTTAAAATGACTAGATAATTCTATTATCATTAACCACATTCACAGCAGTACAAGCTAAAACACTGTTGCTATGGTAATCAATCCTTATGCATCGTTGCAGAAAATGACTGCGATACAAGGGATGAATTGAACCAGCCTTTCCTGTTCTCAGTGAATTCAATGTACCACTCAACTGGGAAACTATCTGACATGAAAGTTTACAAGCCTTTTAAAATATATAGTAAAGCACAACCAAGTGTCTGGCATTCAAATATAGGTTATCCTTAGACTTACACAGTCAACTCAGAGTCAAGGTAGGAGCAAGGCTTCAGTTCAGAGGGGATGCTGCTGGAAACAGATGGACTGCTCTCATCACTGCACTTCATATCCCCTTCTCTTAATGCTGTCTGAATTCTCTCAGCCCAAAGTAAACCAACACTATGGAAAGACTAACGCATGCATGCTTCTGCTCACATGCTATTACAGCTCCACCTCGTGAGAATATGAGACCAATTTGTTTTCCATGTGGAACGCAAGGAAAAAAGACAGCAGAGGCAATAATTTTCACTGATGCTTTCTAAGCAGTCACGTGCACAACAAACCGTAGTAGTGACAGCACCCTACTTTTTATTCCTAATTTATACTCCCAACTGAAAACATACGCCTTTTTAAGATTCAAATCACAATATTATCAATTCTTAATCAACTCTATTCCTGTATGAATGTTATTACAGCATTGTATCAAAGTGCACAGTAGACTGGAAAATGCATACCGCTGTGCCCACTAAGTTTTCCTCTTAACTCCCAGAAGCAGACCATTTGTCAGGAAACCAGGAAGCTAAACCTGGAAATAATGAAATACTCAGAGCAAGGGAAAATTTTGGAACTCAAATTTTGGAACTCAAATTTTGAAAAACTGAGTTTAAATTATCCTTGGTACCAGTCAAATAGGGTATGTTTGAATCTCAGTAAGTGAAACAGGAAAACCCCACGAAGTTTTTTTAATGACAACTAAGAATTTCAAACAAGACACTAACCCTCCTCTTCCTCCAAAAAAAAGTTTTCAGCAAAACACAATGGTAATAGAGAGGAAATAAAAGCTCAAATCACACCATAAAATCAGTTTTGCAACATAGTAAAAAACGATTACAGAGTTTGTTTAGGAAAAACTACAGGCATATGTAGATAGAAGAGAAAATGACTAATTCCACTCCTCAGAATTCTACAACGTTTCCTTTCAAAAAAATGCTTTTTCAAGTGAAGAAAGTATTTCTTTTGGTATTTTGATAAATCTACAGCATTAAGAAAAAGAATTCAAAATAGCCCACGCAAACAGAAAGGGTGCTATGGATAATGGAAGCCAGGTATTTCAGAAGAAACACGCTTTTACCTGCTAGTGCTGGTATTTAAATGTAACTCTTACTCATTGTTTTGTGCAGCACTATGCAAAATATTCATTAGAAACCAGAAAAAAAAAATCTAAAAGGAAGCAAGACCATAATCTGGTGGGAAAAGCAATTAAGAAGAAGCAAGTACACCAGCAGATAAAAATAAACCTTAAAATCATCAATTACAATATATTTGAAAGAGGTTAAAAATAAACCACTATGCTTTTTAAAAAAAACATTAAACGCGACCTAAAGGAATGTATTATATTTTAAGTGAGAAGCAAAAGACACATGTCAAGGAGAAGATCGGAGCAGCAGTGGAGTTGTCAATATTCACAAACACATGCTGAAGCAAAATATTTGATAGTTGTGCTATACAGTTATCATCGTACATTAAATATTTACACAAAGTAATTTTTTGTAATAAAATTCTCAGCGGTAAGCAGAGAAAATGACTCAAATACTATCAGAACATTCTTGAAATTCTAGAACATGCCTGAATTCATGAGACACTTATTCAATTGATGAAGATACATCATTTTATTGAAAATAGTCTGTAAAAGACAGTACATATATTTTGTTTCTAGTTCAATATATTTCATTGGTATTTTTCTTGGAATTCAAACAAAAACGTTCCTGCTTGTGTGAGTTTCAAGTCATTAGTGCCAAAACTTGAGCCAATGTTTCATGAAAAAATTACTGAATTATGTCTGTTTATGATTATAACACAGATTTCTCAAGAAAATTATTCCCACTTGGGCATTAAAAACTAAATGAGTATGAAAGACTAGAATGTGTTTAATGGGACCAAGCTAGCTTTTCCCGCCAAAATGCTTCAATTTAATCCAAACTAATTTTTTAAAACTTAAACAAAGTCTAATAAAAGTTAATTCACTTCCAAAAATGACGTGCATTTACTAGAAGAGACTCAATAAAAAGGTATCATTACAAAATCTAAATTATGAAGGCCAAGACTTTTACTATGCAATGGCCATAAATAATTTCTTTTTTTTTTAATGCAAGTTCATGGATGAGTCAAAAAGAGCATGTGTGAGAAAGAGAAAGAAATCCCAGTGCAACTGAGAAATTAAACTGAAAAATTAAATCAAGGAGCCAAAAAACAGACACACAGATGGTAAAAACTGGCAAAAATAAATAGTAAAAATCATGCTTTTAAGTACCAACAGATGCAGTGACTTTAAAATATTACTCCTTGAGGATACACAAAGACAATAATCCCAGACTGTGATTTCTGGGCCAGTCTATTGCTGCACTAGAACCACAAAATCCACTGTATTATACAGAGAAAAAATGATGTGTCAGAGACAGCGATATCTGCACTGCTAGTCTACTAAAATAGAAGGGAAGAAAATTAAACTATCCAACACTGTGAAATTAATGTCTTCAGAAAAAAAAATTAACTGTGTAAATGAGATAAGAGAGGTGACTTACAGAATCCATTTGCAGATTTATAATATTACAGAACTGAGCATGAACTAGTTATTTGAGCATTTCTGAAACAATTCTTCTTGAAAGGATACTCACTCAAGATGGAAGCAAGACTCTGCTTCCCAGCTTCCATTGTTAAACTTTGCCATGCTAATAGCTTTGCAGACCTCCAGTCTTTCTTAGGGTCTCCTTGATTTCCATAACTGAAATTATCTACGAGCTGTCCTGGTTCAGTCTATCGGTATTAAAATAAGAAAAGAAAAATAATCCAGGACTGGAAAACTGAGAACTGATGTCTAGAACCTATATGCTTGAAGTTCAGCCTTTCCTGAAAGATCTCCCTAAAATCAGAACTTGAAATAAATAATTATTAGTAGTACTTTTAAAACACATTACTTAAGACTAATTTTCTAGACCGTTAAATTAACTAACCTGATACTACTATGCACGATTGAACAAACCCAGCATCTTACACATCATCATAATTTCATGCTAGCTGTAGATATATAACCATGAAGACACTCCTTTCAGGGGCTAAAAATGCCAAAGTCAAATTCAAAGAAAGCAATATGCTATTTCTTTACTACCTCTTTCATGTGCAAGTTTACACTTTGGCACTTTCTCCTCTAAAACAATTACTAAATTTATCAAGATAACCATAATATCAGGAAGGAGACTGAGAATTCCACAACATGAATGTAATTAAGAACATAGGTAAAAGAACAACTTTTGTCATAAAATAAGTTTTACAAGTTATAGACAGATGCATTTAAACATACAGATACACAGAAATGTGCATGTGCCATCAAACACAGCGCTGTCAAATACAGCTCCTAAAAGTGGGCAATTAATGAAACGTTCTATATTTCTAGTATGTAAACAGGTATGGACATGCACTTTATTAAATTCTAACACAGATAAGGATGAGCTGAACTACAAAAACGAACAGTTAAGTTTGCTACATGCTAACAGGTAAATAGAAAGATGCTGTCATGAAGCAAGCAAGGTTTGTCTTCTGTAGAGGCTCCAAATTCAGATGACCCAGGAAGGTATCACTGCTCATCAAGACACCCGCCAGCTTCCAGGCACTGCAAGCCAGGAGGGCTTCAGCAGCTGCTGTTTGCCGTGTAGAAACAGCCCAGGAGGCGGTTTTGAAATGCCTCCCACCAGTGCAAAACACAGTCCCAGCTGCATGCTGCAGATGCAAGCGCTGCTCTGAATTCACCCCAGGTTTCTGAGGTTTGGCTTTCGAGTAAGACAAGTCAAAGCGTGCCTGACACAGTGTGCTCAAACCCCTGGGGGCCCAACATGGGAGAGCACAACTCCTCTTCAGCTTTGCCTCTTTTTATATTTACATGCCCACGTAGCTGTAAAAGGAAAAAGGTCATCCCGGAACTGCACTGCAATGAGATAGGAATGTCACATAAGAAACAATAATTAATTTTTTTTTTCCAACCCATTTCCCAGCCTACATCCTGGTGTTTCCTGCTGTCCCCTGACACACCACTATGGAGCTGAAGTGCCTTTTCTCCAGTCTTCAGCTTTTCAGTAAGACTGACATTTGATAATTTAGGGAAAAAATGGCAGAGTCCTTGAGTCTCACTAATTTCACCCACCCAGAATGCCATGATACACATGATCCTAATGAAGTATAACATTATAAGATGCTTCTTTTGCACAGAGACCAATTTTACTGACCTTCAAATCACCAGCAAAATCCATCACTTTTGATGAGAGAATGAGTTAAAAGAGTCTTCATGAAGAGAAAACTATTTATAGTGACAAAGTGTAACTACAAGGAAGACATACTGACCGGCTTGCTTTACAAAATGTGGGCTTTGTTGTAACAATTACTGCCAAGAAAATCAAGCTAAATACAAATGGTGTGATGGAATACTCAACGTAACTTTCAATAATTTTAAATAAAGATTCTCACAGATATGACCGCTTTCTTTTGGGGCATTTAATTTAGTCTGTGCTTTGGATAAATGATTCGAAATTATAAGCAATCATGAATTCCCACATATCAGGAAAGTAAAGATTTTTGAAGACAAATGATGGTATCCAAAAGGAAGAGGAAATTAAGTTTTGATACAAAGTGATTGTATGCTGGCTTCCTGCCCAGTATTCTGAAGAAATACTAAGAGGACCAGAGGTTTTGGCTCATACTCGATACCTCACTACTCAGACGTTTACTCCTAAAGGATATTGTTTTAATTTTTACATTTTGGAAATAGTCGAGCAGGTATGCTGCTCTTAATGATAATAGTCAACTGGTTTTGCTCAAATTCCTCAATAGTCATCTCTGGGCTGGAAAAAACAGCAGAAAAATTTTCAATCCAAATTAAGTTAAAGTAATCACACGCAGCTGACATGGAAGTGAGTGATGCCTTAACCAGCAATCCGAGCAACAACTTTTATTCTTAAAATATCACATACAAGAAATCAAAACTTAAAAGGTATATTTATTTCCAAAGTAAAATCTTTACAGCAATACATTACAGGAAGTCCTTTGTTCATTAATAGTGTCAGCGCTTCACGTGTTTTCAGTCAAGTGCTTCCTCATTGAAAAACTAGTTGTGCTGCATTTGTTTTAATTCTGTGTATCCTGAGTATGGAACCCACCTCAACCAGAGTAACTGCATCAATTACAAATCAGTTTTCCTTCTTCAGCATAGGGATTCAGTAAAAGTCTCTATCAGTAGCACAAGGACGCTAGTAATTAGTTGTTGAATCTTATGGAAACATTTTGTAATTATTTATTAAATCATATCAAATAATTTTTTTTAAAAAAAAAGAGAGAGAAGGATTGTTGTTTCTTCCAATTTGCATTTGACACATACAAGATTAAATAGTTTTTTTTACATCTTGATTTCCTAACCAAACAAATCCTTATTCTTCTTGTTCACCCTCTTCCCCAGCCCTGGAAACTACTTAAGTTGAGCATTTCATATGCAGCTCCAAGTAGTTTCAAGATAAACGTAGAATGGACTTATTTTCAAATCAGTCAGTGAATGAATTGCCAGGGCTGGTCTATTACCTCTTTTTCTCTTCCAGTTATAGTGATGAAATAAATTAAAATCTTATGGTATTTTGCATCATCTAGGTCATATTACGTAATTCCATTCACTCAGTCACTGCACTCACTAAATCTTGCTGTGTCACTTCATGAGTAAGCATGACATATCTCAAAGTATCCTATAAATTACAGTAATCACTTAATACAGCCAGAGAGTACTACATTCACTAATGAAATGCTCATGCTTAAGCAATAAAATCAAGATTAAATTTAAAACCCAAAATAAAACAAAACCTCAGACAAATTACTTCCACATAATACAGTTATTAACTCCAAGTTACACATTATCATTCCCCTTCACAGCAAAGTGCAACCATGTCATTAAAGTGACCTGTCCATGCAGGATTTTAAAGCATAAGTGCTTTTCCTATTCCCATCAATGGAAGACAAATTAACAATCGCTTCCACAATAGACAGGAAAAAATCAGCCCTTTTCTGAAAGCATCTTTTTCATAATTAATAATTCAAAGAATGAAAAAAGTATAAAAGCCATCCTGTTGTTATTCAATAAATGAGATGTGTTTCCCATTGAGATAAAATCTGACATTTTCCCTTGCCCAAAATAACCACTCTGACTTTACTCCTGGTCCGTTTGGAATTAACTGACTTGTATGATTCAGCAGTGATTTACCTAAATCTTGCCTAAAAACTACAATGAGAAGCCAAGAGCCCTCATATCCATGTTCCTGTCCAAAGAAATCGTTCTGTTTTATTGTAGGAAGGACTACAGCTTCCACTACAAATTAATAATACAAATATTTCTTTAAAATAAGTAACATTAGCCAGTTAGAAGAAAAATTGTACCATAAAGAAAATCAGACTATTAAAAAAATAAAAAGCAGGCACTTATTTTCCCATTTCATGTCAAGTAAATTCTAAAATGCAAATTATGTTAACTGGAAATTAAGTTAATGTGAAGCTTAAGGTGGGCCAGACTGACTTCTAATGTAGAATTAAAGAAGTTTGGCTTGGCAACAAAACCAAGCAAATTCTTAGTATTGGGTCTTCTTATAATTAGAAAGGAATAGAGAGAAAAATAAAAACAGTATTTGGGATAACATCCTGATTTTGAATGGTGTCTTTCCAATAGAATATAAAAACAGACATCATCAAGACTACAGAAAATAAAACAGATAAGAGATTTGGGGAACTGGGCTTTAGCAATGTCACCTCATTCCTTCCAAAGAATTTGTTGCTGACCTGTCAAAATCTGTATTGCAAAACACAAAGCAGGTACGCAGCAAGAAGAGAAAGGCAGAGCAGAGAAAATGAGCACCACAAAATAGAGGGGGGAAAAAGCACACTATCAGTACCATCTTCTGAAACAGAAATGCAGATTTTCTTTTTAAGCCTCAAAGATACGACTAATGTCTTACATATTTACACTTTGGTTAAAAGGCTAGAACACAGAGTGAGCATAATGTGAATTTTAAATTAAGAATACTTTACCAAGGACGAAGGAGAATCCTCAATAGACACAATTAACAGAATTGCTTTAATACACTTAAAAGTTTTAACCTCTGTGGTCTTTGAAGTGAATAGTGGAACTGCATCTATTTCAGTTTGTACAGAAGGGCCGTGCTGCCCTGAAAAGTTTTACAGTGCTGTAAACTAATGAAATAAATTATCTTAATTTGGTTAGATCTATTTTCATTAACTATATTACCCACCGAGGGAATGAGGACAAATTTTAATTTTACTAATGTATTTCAGTTCTGCATTACTTTGGCACGCCGTAAGAGCAGCTCCTGCTTGGCATTGCTCGCTCTCCCGTCACAGGGCCACCTTCCCTCCACGCTGCCCCTGCTCTCGGCCACGCAGGCAGGGCTGCCTCGAGCTCCTGGGACCCACACAGCCATCACCACTTCAAGCACGGCAGTGCAGTACTCACTCATACCACGTTCCCACAGGGCTTCTGAAGACACAGCATGGAAGCAGCAACAAGCAAATTGTGGAAAAAGTGAGCGTTCCTATTACAAACAACTCATCAGGATACATGATATGAGCCTGGACTAAAAAATAAACACATGAGAAGATAAACCTCTCTCACAACATGAAGAAAGAAAACAAGTTTTTGAAAGAAAGTAAGGAAGACTTGAGATATCCTTTAGACGCTACACTTTTCCAGGCCCAGTAAGGGATTTTCAGATGTCCTTATCTGACCTGCTACCATGGACAGAGAGCAGTCAGGAAAAGGCTGAGATAATACTGTTCTGCTTCTTTCAGCATCTCCATAAAAGAACAGGGTGCTAGGTAGTCTCATCTAGGCTTTCTATCCCACAAAAGTCTGGACTGGATGACCAGGTGTCTTCCAGCCTGGGCTTTTCTATGATACTTTACATTTCATCCCAGTCCATCTCTCTGCTTATGTGTATCTGTACACACATCTATGAGAGTGTTTGAGTGTGAAGAGACACAGCTGAATATGATGCATATCTTTTTCTATAATAATTAAAACCCATGAGATTTTTTTGCAAAATAGTCTTTTCTGGTTTTGGTTTGTTACTTTAAAAAAAAATTGTGGACACATATACTGCTACGTTCTGCCAGTGAATTCAGCAGTAAATAACTGCAAGTAGACTGCAGCCCCCTGAACCATCTCACCTATTCAATACACAGTATGAAATGACAGATTATTTTTCAAAGGAGAACAAGATAGATGCCAGCATGAAACATTGTTTATAAAGGCGTCACTGCTACAGCTGTCCCCAAGCAATAAAGCTGTTTATTCCAACCTCCTACCTCATATAAACTGAAACCCTCAGCACTGAAAAACAACTTCAAATCCGTTCATGACTGCAAGACAAATAAGAAGCAGAATCTCTCTCCAAAATACACAATTAAGGTCATGTCCATGAATGTCCATTTTCCATAAAAGTGAACAGACTTCTAAATTCCATATTAATATTTTCTTAAAAGTAATACATACTGTAGTTTGAAATTTGATTCTTTTCTGTATATAGTGATGCATTCAGTATACAGATCAGTCCTTCTCCTTAAGGCTTCTTCTCTGTTTATGTGGTTATACACAAACACTTCGAAAATATTTAATAAACATGTGTATTACAATATTCATATCTAAGCTTTATAGAGAAGAATACAGAGATTCTGCTGAAATCAGAAGACATGACAATCTTCTAAGGGGGTAGGAATTAAATGTCTACATAAAATTAATAAACAGATGAAGTTAGAACCTAAAAATCAGATGTCTTATAAATACGGAAATTAAGTTTAGATTTAGAAATCTAGATTTGAAGCTAGTTAGGTCCATAGTCAGACTGAAACCTGTAAGACCTGTAATTCTGATACTCACTACAGAAAAAAGTGGTAAAAAATTTTAACTTTAAAAGCAGAAATCATAAATACAGAGAGTGTACATGCCCATCATAAGAGATTCTTTTACCCTCCCATGCCCCTTTTTAAGAACTCTGACACATCATAGAAAACAAGCTCCAGCGAGACTCCCAGGTGGAGATGTGCCTGTGGGAACTGGGCACCTAACTACCACCAGAGCCTCAGCTGCTGGAGGCAGCTCAGTGGGGTCCAGCCTGGAATCAACCCAGCTGATCATATGCATGCTTCGACTCTTTGCAGATCTAGACTCCAGTACTACCTACAGGTTTTTGGACATTTTTATGTAGGTATTTGCATTACAAACACCTAGATACAATTTTCTCATTTTGGGCATCAGTGACACCCCAATACCACTACACTCTTTTGGGAAGTCAAAGGCTAATAAAAATTATTTAATAATATTGATTGTGTTATATATTAAAAGATATTCCAAAGGTGAGATTAGTCAAAAAGAAAAAAAAAAAAGAAAAGAAAAGAATAGGATTATTACATCTGTGTTCAGTACTGACTCCAAGATGTCAAGGTGCTCTTCTGGCAGCCAGACAAGGGCATTTCACTGGCTCAGAGCTAGATGAAACCACAGCCCTTGCTGACACAGAAATGCCCCTTCTTGTGCCGAGGGCATGCTCAAGTCAGCACTTCATAGCTTACATTTCATGTTAGTACCTGAGCTGAAGGAGTTAACATCTTCCCAATATAAAAAAATAGAGGGAGCAGTCAATATCTAGTTACCTGTAGCAGCAGCTCAGAGAAAATATTCTTGGGCCAAACCAAGCTTTTCACTTTCTTCATAGAAGAAGAAACAAATGCTGTAGCACTCAAGAGTTGACAACCCCATCAAATGAAGCCAATGTGATCACCTGGCCAAGAATCCCTGTTCCAAGTGGTAAAAAAAGCTGAATTTGCAAGTGGATATGTGACTGGGGAGACTGAACTCTTGCAGGGGCACCTTGTGGTCAGCTCTTTCAGTAGCATAAACCTTAAGTGAATCCTCTATCAACGCACTGGTCACTGCTTGTACCTGCCCATAGTTACAGTATTGAATTATAGGCCATAGCCATGTCAGATGCCAAACAATGCCTTTCTCAGCTGTGTCCTATTGCTCTACCTGCCAAAGCAAGCAAACCATGAGCCATGGCCTTGTTCAATTGCTGGAAACAACTTTTTCCTCCCATGGTCAGCCTCAGAGTAGTCCCACTTGGTTTCACAAACCCTGGATAGCCTCCTGGCTACACTCACAGAGCACCCACCTTTCATAGGGGACCATCCACTGAAGACCTCCTAAACAGAGACGGGACTCAGCATTGGGCTTGCAGCTTCAAACATATGCATAAATCTGTCTTTGTGATAGAAATCCTTTCTAAAGAATATGACAAGCTTTAAAATAATTTTTCTATTTTATAATTTATACACTGTCATGGTTCTATGTTCATTAAGGTTGTTATAATCAGAGGTAATTCGTAACGCGTAATTAGAGAGGAAGGAAAGCAATGATACTCCATCTTGGCATTGCACAGAGTAATGGAGAACCAGTTAAAAGTGATTCATAGAATCATAGAATCACCAGGTTGGAAGAGACCCACCAGATCATCAAGTCCAACCATTCCCACCAGTCTCTAAACCATGCCCCTCAGTACCTCATCCACCCATCGTTCTATTGCATAATGACCCTTTCAGTGAAGAATTTTTTCCTTATGTCAAGCCCAAACCTCCCCTGGCGGAGCTTGAGGCCATTCCCTCTTGTCCTGTCCCCTGTCACTTGGGAGAAAAGGCCAGCTCCCTCCAACTAATGAATCCCTTTTCCATATCTTAAAGCAGATCTCCTTATTAATGACAACATTTTTTTAAAGGCAGTTAACTCTCTACACGCAAGGAGTTGGAGACGTAAGTCCTCATTCCCCAAGCCTCCACATCTCCAGTCCAGGAAACACAGATGCTTTAGACCTTCCCACTGTATTTATAGTCATGATAAAGCCTACTAACTAAAGCCAAAATACACCTGTCAGACAGGAGAAACACAATGATAACAGAAAACTTTATATGCATTAGCTATACCACTACAAAACATTCAGAATTAAACAAAATAAATGAGCTGCATTTCTGCCTTCTATTCTTGTATTACAGCATAAAACAGAAGCAGGGGTTTTGTTGTTAAATGAAAAACTTGACAACGTGGGTAAGCAGGAGTATGAGAATCCACAGGAAATTATTGTTTGATTTCACCAACCTACCTCTGAAGCTCTACATTTTTTTTTCAACTGATAGAGTTAAACAGCACTAATTAATAGCATCCAAGTGTTCTAAGAGAGTATACTCTATCATATTAAAAGCAGGCCTTATTTTGCTGAAAATACAGGCTGAAGGCAGGTACTCTACAGCTGGAGACATAAGACCATATGCTACTTGCACATCTGATCTTGTTGAAAACGGAAGCAGAGATACTGTACCAGATTACTATGGACAGATGTCATGAACAAGAATAACTTGAGGCAAATGTTCCACACAGCACATTTTAGCTCAAGAAGACAGCAGCAGTAACCAATTTCTCCTCCTATTTCATAATATATTTCAGTTGCTTTTATCTCTGTTTTTTTGCTAGATACTAGAAAGCTACTGGGATTTTTGGAATCAGACCTGTTCTTCAGTAATAACCATGAAATTTACTCCATCTCCTATCTTGCTTTCATGCACTGACAAATACAGGTATATATCCAACAGTTATGTGTGTATTTATATTTGCATATCATTTTAATTGAACCAATCTCATTCTATTTGCACATCTGATCAACTGCTTCACAATTAAGCAGGGCAGCTGTAGAATTTCCCTCTCCTGCTGCTCCTGCACCTCTTCCCAGAGCACAGCACCACTTGGAGTCTCCTAATCCTTCTGCAAAACAAGTCCCTCCAGCAGAGTGAGGAATATTGTATTTCAGTTCAAGTTGTCTTGCCTGGTGCCAGTTCCAATATTTGACTAATGAAACTAAAATGACCACCCAAGAGAAGCTTTCTTTGTATTTTAACTTAAGGAACTGGCAAAAACTAACTCTTTCAAAGGTTCCTTTTTCATGTCTCACTGGTATGAAATAGCATAAGTCCAGATTTGAACAGGGTCTGAGCAAGTCTTGAGGTGAACTGAGGGAAAAAATATTCTCAAATAGAAGTGACAGTAACATACATTAAGTACATTTCAGATTTTTTAACTATTCCTCAAAGTCTGGTTGCTGCGGGTAAGGAATGAAAGTGCTGTGGAGAGCAATGTGAAGAACAAAAAAGTTTTTCTTTTTTTAAGATAGTTCAGAATTAAATTAAAGATTGCAAATTTTATTCCTAGTATTTGACAATCTACAGGAGAGAATCAATGAAATAATTGAGCAAAAGAATAAAAAATACAATCCTTCACTTTTTAACTGTATTCTGAAACTGTATTTGGATTTTTGGCCTCATAGTGGTAAAATGATTCTTTGGTACCAACAGTTTCACGTAAGTTATTTTGTGGACTTGAGAAATACACAGATCATTTGCCCTGTGGACAACCAGAGCGTTCTGGAACTCACTGGAAAGAATCCTTAGGTATTACAGCTAAATAGCATATACCACCTCAATACCTTAAAGGACTCAGAAAGCAGAATTAATCTTTTCCATTTCTTTGATGTATCACATTAATTTAGCAGAGTCCTAGAAAAGCACAACAGATAGGAGCAAAAGCAATTACTTCCAGGAATTTTAACGGGCTTCAGGCATTCCTCCATTTGTAGACACTAAAAGTTAGACAAGGTTATAAAACTACTTCTCTAACAAATACTTGAACATATCTAATTCTGTGTCCTTACTAGTCCCTGCTAGAGCAACTTATAATGATTTCCTAGAAACAAGGTCTCTTGCAGTTTCATCTGCAGAACAGGCTGTGATGCTGCAGAAGCAGAGTTCACTCTGCAGTTCTGCTCATGGAAAAATAAGGCGATGTCCACACAAAAATAACTGCACTTCTTTGGCACATCAGACTTTCACTCCTTAAAGTGAAATTTCATGTGTTTTAGAAGATGACAAAGCTCACGTCAGAAATGTTTTTCGTCTGATATTCAAAAAGAAAAGGTGAGGCAAGCTTTGAGGGAAGTAACTCAATCCAAGCCAGAAGAGCCTTCGTCCAATAACAAGCCTCTGGAAGTCTGCAAGATTAATCCACTGTTTACTACTATCTCCTCTAAAGAGCCATAAAGGCAGGTCAGACCAGGACTATGATCCCCCTGGTATCTGCAATGGGTTCTGCACTGTGACTGCCTTACCGTTGGTGCCAGACCTGCTGCCTGCTACATTTACCGCATGTACTGGCAGGGTGCGCAGACCGCTCCAGCCCCCACACAGCAGAATATATGACCAGGATGGGAAGTTGCTAAATTAATTGATTATGCCAGATATCAACCTCGTCATTTCAGTTTCTTCTCCACAGAAGTATAAGGCTTAACCAGTGGAAAACAAAAAGCCCAAGGAGGATACTGAAAAAGAGTTTAAAACTTAAAAAGAGTGAAATATTCTCTGTCTGCAGCTACTCCACCCACTGCCAGGCTCTTCCTTCCCTCTCTCTGAAAAGCTTTACTGCTAAACAGGTTTCAGTCTAATTAGTTATCCTGCTGATATGAAATCACAAAAGGATCCTGGTCTTCCAGGTACATGCAGATTCATTAAAACATTTAAAGAATGAACTCCCTCTTTCTTAAAAAAAAAACACCACTACAAACAAACAAAATCAAAAACCAGAAAACTTGCTCAGAAGGAACATGTTATTTACAGTTGTGGACTTCAGCCACTTAACTCAGGTAGCAAATATGCTTCCAGACTACCACTAGTGCCCAATTATTTATTTAAATTGGACTAGTTAAGCTGTTCAGAGACCAAAATCAGCATAAAACTTAATATAAAACATCATAACATAAAATATTCCTGTACTCAACGTTTTGTAAGATGATCGCTATTAAGATTCCTAATGCAACTTATTTTGCTGAGACAACAGTTTCATTAACGGCCGCAGTGAAAACCTAATGATGCACTGAAATATGCCTCAAAAATATCAAACCAGCAGAACCGTCACAGGAGATGCCTTCAATTCTGGACACCAACTTTCCATTTCAAGACAGGCAGATACAGAGACGGCAGCTAAACTAATCTGCTCAAATTCTACATTTTTTGAGAGAAAAATTGTGATGGAACTACCATTGTCATTAAATGTGCAGAGGAAAATACACCAGGACCAAAAAACAGAGGGTGCTTTTTCATACAACATATAATTTTAAATGAACCTGAAACTAAATACAAGACACAGAAATAGTTAATAGCTCATATTTGGGACTTTTTTTTTTGGTTTTTACATTCTGTGATATTACTTGAGCTCCCTTTTAACTGTGAGTGTGGTTAAATAAAGAATGCTTGGCATATTTGGCAGATTTGGCAACACTGGACTTCAAATATCAGTACGGGATTTACCGGTGAAGGAGACCAGTCCCAGGACACCAGCCCAGTCTTGGAGTCTAAACCTTCCCCTCCATTCACAAGGCACAGTGTAAGAAGCCTAGGCTGAGTCAAATGGCAAATTTTATTTGGAAGCTCCTCTGTATAAATCAAATTCTGGTTTTATGCCCTGTTGTAAGATACAAAATTTGTATATTTGTATTCAATGTAAAAACTCAATGCTTCCATGTCACACTGTATAAAGCAGAAATCCTACATATGCACTATCCTATATGTGGACTTCCCGTTGTATATCCAGACTCTATGGTAAAAATGTGTTTTCCTTATAAACTTGAAGACACTTTTTTGGAAATTTCAGATACATACAAATACAATAAGTGACTGCTAGGTAATTTTAATTTCAGATCATTAAACCTCTATGACTACCAGCTTATTAATAAAAAAACCCCAGTTGTAATTACTTAGTGTCTCAAATAAGCCCAAGATCCAAAGCAGTATAAATGTACACTAGATAAATACGGTAACATTGTCTGAAATTTTATAATTAATATAATTTACAATGTTAAGAATAACAAATATTTAGAAGCGCAACCTCAAAACTGACCCACATTTGACTATCCTGTAGTAACATTATTAGCTCTCAATGGCAAATTGTTTATCAAAATAATACTCTCTAATTAAAAAACTCCTGTTAGTATCAGCTATGAAGAACAGCAACACTCCATATACTACATAAACATGTTTATGACTCAAAAATGAAATGATTTCCAGCTATCCATTTCAGTCTTAAAATATATTTTTTTTTGGAAGCAGAAGGAATCCCATACAAATTTAGTCAGCATGCTGCTGGTGCTTGTATTACACTTAGAGTCAATATCACATAAAATACACTTCTTCATAATAGCTTGGAGTAGCATAAAGATTACATTAATAAAGTAATATATATATACACCCATATATATTACCTGTTCTTGCCTCTCCAGCCACTTGTCCACCATGGGATGACTGGCACTTAACGATGAACGAGCATTGTCTCTCTGAAACTGGTTAGACCAGCTACTAGTATCTCGTGGTAGGCTTCTGTAGTTTTCATCTTTCTAGTTCAAAAGAAACAAAAAAGTGTCTTATAAAAAACAACCAGTCCTTGCACATGACCGATGCAGCTGGTTATTAAACAAAAAATCTTCTCCTACATGAAAGATGGAGAGGGACTCTTTATCAGGGAAAGTAATGACAGGACAAGGGATAATGGTTTTAAGCTCAAAGAGGGGAGATTTAGGAAGAATTTTTTTACTATGAGGGTGGTGAGGCACTGGCACAGGTTGCCCAGAGAAGTCATGGATGCCCCATCCCTAGAGATGCTCAAAGTCAGGTTGGATGAGGCTTTGAGCAACATGATCCAGTAGATGTCCCTGCCCATGGAACTAGATGATCCAATCTTTAAAGTCCCTTCCAACTCCAAGCCATTCTATGATTCTATGAAAACAAAAGGAAGACTGACAAAGGAGAACGCAGGTCCAACTGGACCCAACGACAACACGATTGCCTAGAATTGATTTTCAAGAGCTTCCCTTCCATAATGCCACTCAATTCCAACCAAAGCTGTTGGTGTGTTTGTAGCTCCTGCAGCCCCTTATTCTTCACTACCTCTCTTTTACAGCCTCAAACATCTAGTGCACAGACATCCCAGAAAGGTTTTGAGAGCATTAGGCTCCTTAGTTTCATTTTCACCAAAAGCGAATATACCATGCAGCAGTACATCCACTGACAGCAAAGGCCACTACATAATTTTCACAAGTTTCTGTATGTAATCAATTTCACAATCAAAACTGTCTCACTGCTCCATGTACTGTGCTTTCGACCAGTATAGCATGCCAGAGAGTTCAAACCTTGAGCTACTATTCCACATAATAATGCTTTTCTTGGTTTGCCTGAAGTTATACAAATACAGTCACATTGATAAAACAGCAGCAGACAAAGATAGTGCTGATGGAGATATGTTTATCCCATTGAGACTAATAAAAAAAATTCCTTTTAATTAAGGAGTTTGTCTTCACAGCTTTCCCACAAACTGTACAAATTTTTCAGCTTCTACCGATGATTATTCCTCACCTATTCCAATCACTGCAAGTCAATCAAAGCACAGAGGCAGATCCTTAACAATGGGAGGTATGTTAGCCCAAAGTCAATGAGTTACTCGTAGCTTCCTTAGGTCACTTCTCTCCAACTGAAATAACACATGGAGCTAAAATTCTGCTTCATTTTTCAAAAGAGGATAATAAATACACTGTAAGTGCAGCTCCATCAGGAGCAAGGTATTCTTTCCAGTCAGTGTTTGTTTATCTTCATGCCAAATCAGATAATTTAAAAAATCTATTTTTCTCATAAAATAAGATTGTAGTCCTACATATTTCGCAATATTACTGCTTTTAGAAATCTTGAAAATTACTAAAAAAATAAACAAATGCCAGTGCACATTCACAGCTAAAAACTACTTATTTTTCTTTTTTTAAAAAATGTATAGCACACACCAGATGTCGCCCCTTCTTTAATCAATACTTATTCCATCAGCATAAGTGTTTCCTTTCCCTATTTACTGTATTGATATTTCTTTGGTCTGCCACAGTATTGGTCCAGTATTCTAAAACACAGACCATAGCATCAATTTCCTTACAACTGTCCTTCACAAGTTTATTTCTCATAAGTGGAGGACAGGCTTTAGTAGGAAATTCAGGTTTCTGTAACTGTGATATGTAGCACAGTTCTCAAAAGCTTCCTGTGCAAGAGCAGTCTTTTCCCAAATATCTCAAACTTAAGCATTCTTAATTGATGACTTCTTTTCTTAAAAGAGACTTTGTAGTATAAATCTTCCATTTCAAGACGTTAAAGCTTGAATTCAACCAGCGTAAAATAACCTTGTAAAAACAAGCCTGCACAAGTAACCAGTCTCACAAATCACTACTATAAATTCGTTTACCCTGCCACAAATGAGAAAGAACTTAGCGTCTTTCAGCAACTGAAAGAAAAAAAACAAACAGTTTTCCAGTGTGGTTAACCACACAGCAAACTAGAGACTTGCTCAGTGTCTGGCTTAGAAAATGACAGTGGAAGCCAGTCGTTGCTTTGTACAACTGTCCCTTAGAAGATCCATAAAAGCCAGGGAACATAGTGTACAAACCAATTTTTTTCCTGCTGCTTCTCTTATTCAATTCTCCTCCTCTGGTGACAGAGGTGGCACAGTTCCTATAAGCCAAAATAACAATTTTTCTTGTTTGAAGTGGTGGAAAGGTATAACAACAAAATCAAAGTTGCACAAAGAAATAATGAGAGATCATTTTATGCACAGAACCCCCCATACCTTTGGTACATGAGTTATTGTCATTGAACAATAACTCACTGAAAGACCATCACCCACCTGAATGAATGAACAGAAATTTCTTCCTGTGTAACAAGATGTTTTCTGTATTTCTGTACTTTGTAATTCCACGTTTTATTGATTCATGTTTACAATCTTCAATGGAAACTTTCAAAAAAGATACTTTTATCTATGCTACACAAAAATCTCTGTCCACACAGCATCAGTTACCATGCAGAGGAGTTTTATGCAAGAGCAAGAAAGAAGGAAAAGAAGTTCATAAAGGGATGTGTTGTTCTTCAGTGATTCCAATGCTAAGCCTCTAATCTGGATCATACAGGACAGTCTTAATGCCTAAGATTTTATATTGGGATTGGAACATCATGCTGTTAAAAGTCTTAAATGACACAGCACACAATGCAAAAGAGTTAAATTAAGCCTCTGTTTCATGCATCTACACTAACGTCAAGAATACTTTAAGGAGTTTGCTCCTAATGCTGTCTGTGCTGATCAGAAGAGTACATTCATCCCATCTACCAAAATACTTCTGCTGTAGCCCTTTTTTATAGAAGATTGCTTTTCTCCTACAAAGATCTATACAATTTCATTTCATACAGAAGGCATCAAAGTCACTAAGCAATTTTTCTGACAGCAAAAGTAAAAGCTGAAATGGTAGAGACGTGGTTCCTGTAACTTCTCGTGTTTCTCACTGCTGCTCAGAGACACAAAATAGTGCTGTTATCAGAGTGTAACAAATACCTTACCAGAGTTACAATTACACACAGTCATATTGGTGTTAGTCAAGCAGTGAAACATTAGAAAAACAACTAGCCATAGACAAGTCCTCCATTCCTTTCTTTGTCACTGCTTTTTGCCCAGCAGCTAACCCTGTAGCCCACAGGTGACACCATGGGACCAAGCACTGAGCTAGACCAGGAGCAAAAAGACCAGCACTTTCAACACTTCTGGACATGGCCCATCTCACAAAGAGCTACACAACAAAACCGTAAGATGTTGTTGGCTACCTGGAACCCCGTCTATGCAGGGACCTTGACTACTGCTACTGCCAGAGCTGATTCCAAGATAGCAGTGGCAATGAACTATATCACAAGCTCAACCATTCTATCACCCTATGATTCTGCAGAGGTGGAGGTGAAAAACACATTGCTGCAGCTTAGACATTGGGATTTGCTGATCCTACTGCAATCTGTTTGCTATTTAAAAAATATGCAAATGTTAGCCCAGAAAGCTTTCTTTCTATTCAACACGATCTAGCATTAGCACACATACTCCAGCTTCTAACTGGAAAAGGTGTGTGTCACTTTTATCTTCAGTACCATAAAGAAAAAGAGTTCATGTTATAGAAGCCATCAGGGTCATGCAGGGAATTCTCATTTCTTCCGGAGCTGCAGCTGTAAAGCTCTCCAGGGACTGGGGCTGACACGCATCATCAGTTACAATTAAATGCTCTGATTTTTCTAAAAAAGTTTCTTTCCCAGATATCTTTGGGGACCAGGGGCTGTGTCAGCTTTATCACATTCCAAATGGAAACTGATCAATAAAACACTAAAACTGCCAAGTCACAATATTACCACTACACTTAGCAGCATTTTGCAGTATTCTTAATGAGAACACACAACGTAACACCTTAAGATTTAGTTCAGTGTGGAGTCCCTGTGAGGCTTTGCTGGAGGATTGGGTGAAAGGGGACAAGAAAAATGAAGCAATTTTGCTATGCTTTTAATTCAAGATAATTTGCAATATATAACAAGCTCCTCATCAAAGCCTCTACAGCTTGTAGATAAAACGATACATTAGCATGACCTATGTAGTTCAATTACTAGCTGTCAGTGCATAAACTCACTCATGATTTTTACCCACAGTTGTAGCCCTACAGACCACCAGCATCACTAACCTTAAGTCTTTTTGCATCATTCTTTAATAATATTGACAGACCTTGCACTTCACGGTCCCCTGAGTCTGAGGACCACAAGTGTAGGAACAGTGACTTTCCATTTGTGGATGCCGAAATTGTAACGGACCAGCTGTATCAGCTGAATGCTCGCAAGTCCACAGGGACTGACGGAATTCATCCCAGTGTTCTGGAGGAGCTAGTAGATGGTATGGCAGGACCCCTCTAGCATTTACCAAAGGTCTTGGGAGTCTGTCTCTCCGACGACTGGAAACAAGTCAATATTATTCCAAACTACAAAAAGGGTGTGAGGGAAGATCCAGGGAACTATAAACCTGTTTGTCTACCCTCAGTTCCTGGGAAATACGGTGAAGATGATACTTAGGTACTAATGAAAGACATTTAAAAAATAATGAAACCATCAGGCATAGCTGACACGGGTTCACAAAATCAAAGTCCTATTTAACTAATTTGATATCCTTCTATGATAAGGTTACCCACCTAGAGGATGAAGGGAAGGCAGTGGATGTAGCTTTTCTGGATTTTAGTAAAGCTTTTGATACTGTCCCTCACAGCACCCTGCTGGACAAGTCATCCAGCTATGGGATGACCGGGTTTATAATGTGCTGGGTGAAAAACTGGCTGAAGAGCAGAGCTGAAAGGATAGTAGTGAATAGGGCTACATCTGGCTGGCAACCACTCACCAGAAGCTTTCTTCAGAGTCCAATTCTAGGGCCAGTTCTGTTCCAATTTATCAATAATCTAGATGCAATAGTTGTATGCACCATTAGTAAGTTTGCTTACGATACCAAACTGGGAGGTACAGTTGACTGTAGTGAAGGACAGGAGTCCTTCCAAAGGGATCTAGACTGATCGGAGTATTGGGCTATGATTAATAGGTTGAAATTTAGTAAGGTGAACTGCTGTATTCTGCACTCAGGAGACCTGTAGAAAGGGATCTGGGTGCGCTGGTTGACAGCAGGCTCAATATAAGTCAGCAGTGTGTCTTGGCATCCAAAAGGGCAACCCTTGGCCTTGGGGGTATCAGGGCATCAAACACAGTGTAGCCAGGGGGTCGAATAAGGTGATTATGCTGCTGTATTCAGTACTCATGCAGCCTCATCTTAAATATTGTATGTGGTTCTGGGCCCCACAATTTATGAAGAATGTTCAGGTCCTTGAGTGTGTCCAGAGGAGGGCAACAAAGGTGGTGAAAAGGCTGGAAGGAATGTCCTATGAAGAGTGGCTAAGGACTTTAGGTTTTCTGAGTTTGGAGTAGAAGCTATGGGGTAACCTCATTGCTCTTTACAGCTTCCTGAGGAAGGGAAGCAGAGAGAGTGGTGCTGAGCTCTTCTCCCTGGTATCCAGTGACAGGATGCATGGGAATGGTTCAAAGCTGTGCCAGGAGAGTTTTAGTTTAGACGTTCATAACAATTTCTTTATTAAGAAGTTGGCCTAACACTGGAAAAGGCTTTCTAGAGAGATGATCAATGCCCGACACTTTTCAGTGTTTAAGAGGCATTTGGAGAATGCCCTTAACAACGTGCTTTAACGTTTGGTTAGACCTGAATTGCTCTGGCAATGGGACTAGATGATCACTGTAGGTCCCTTCCAACTGAAATAGTCTATTCTATACAGAAATGTCTATAATACTGTGAATGGAATTAACATATTGTGCATTGACAATGGCTCATTAGATGCCTATAAGGAGAAAGATAATTGAAAAGCTGATGTTCTGCTAAAGTTCTATCATTTTATGTTCAGGGATTTCCAGAGTTGTCCAGTTCCAATTAATACATTCTATGTTATCCTTTGATTGACAATCAAGGCCTGACCTTAAAATAGCACAATAACTAAGAGCCATGATGAATGGACAGCTTTCTGTGCATGTGGTGCTATATGTAAATATTTACTGTCAAAGAATATAGGCTAAATTAAACTAAAAAAAACATGAGGCTGCCTGTCCAGAACATTATGTTGATCTCTCTTGTTTACAATGGAAAAATCAAAAAATGTCATCACCTCTGCATGTATACAAGCAAAGCCAGAAATTATCAGGCAGAGTATATTCTTATTTCTAAAACTGAGGGACAGGAAAGAAGCTGCTTCTTCCATTCACTTTTTACTTACTAATCTCACAATAAAAACCTCACAAAAGTTAATGCAAAACCACACAAATAACATATGGCAGCTGATATTCCATAATTGTAATTCAGGAGCTGGAATTTATTTCCATAAGCTTCTTAACAAAAAGGCATGACTTTCCATAGTTTCATTTTAAAGAAAAATAAATGAAGCAGTTAACTTAAAATGTCATGAAGGTTCCTGTACACAATATATTTAGAAACTGGTTTCTCTTTCTACTCTTTTTCACTAAAGCAAAATGTTCTCTTTTTGCCTGTGCCACTTCAAGGGCCTCTTAGAGTTTCTGTGTATATCCAGCTATACCGGAATCTACATGGCTATCCATTTAAGTACAATAATATAATTATGCACAATCCTGACATTTTCACCAGATATTTAATTATGTACCCAAATCTATACAATGTTTTCTGTCAATTTGGATTTACATGAAATAGCAATCATAAAGTTGTTTATTTTCAACATCAACATCCATTCATTTGATTCCTTGAATCAAGAAATTAAATTGCAGGGGAGGAAAAGATCTGGTAAAGAATTTATTTCAAAAGTATGCTCTAAAGATAGGATTTAACAAACAGAATGTTAATATCAAATATATTTGCAGAGCTGAGGGAAACAGGCAACAACAGGTTATAGGAAACTTCACAAGGATCTTCTATTTAGATCTTGAAATGAAGAATATATTATAAGCCGTATTTACTATCCTTTCAAGTGCTCAGTAGATGTTCTCAGGTGGCCATACCACTACAATAAAAACCTGACAGGCGCAACCAGCTGTTTCTATGCTTAGAAACTTGCATACACATTCCTGAAACAAAAAACTAGGGTGAGGGGATAACTGTACTGTCCTCTCAGACTAACTGTTTTTCCCTCTTTCTTCACTACACTGACAAGTACGTAGAAGAGTAGTGATTTAAGGTCAGAAGCATGAAGGCTACTTGGAGCACTTGCTCCATCTGCATACAAGTGGCTGTGCCATGACTTGCTGCCAGCCCACCGCTTCTCTGCTCTGCCAGCCTTTACTCACACCACCATCCTCCACTGCGTAGTTACAAGGGACTCCACAAGAGTGCCAGTAAAGCATCCATCACCTCATCTGACTTTCAAATTCCTTTCAGACCTTGGCCAGAACCCCTTCTGCAGTTTTGCGCTGAAAGGTCCAAATCGGTACCAGACAGATGGCTTGTAGCAGTGCGTTTCTCTTTTCCCTGATTTTACAGCAATGCCATTATCTTAAGCAACTTGCAGTCTCACAGGCATCCTCCCCATGAGTGCTCAGCCAGCAGCACTCTTAAGTTGGGCATCTGTATATCGGAGGTCAAAAGCTCGTTCATAAAATGACAATAAAACTGGGTGGTAGTGTAGAATGACCATCCCCTTTCTATCAGATTGTGAAACAAAACCACGCTAAGTGACATCTGTTTCAGCCCCAAATTTAGTCATAACAGAAACATACCCAGAAGGCGACTAGGCATTCCGGGTTTGAAATCCTGTATTTACTGGAGCTGGATTTCCTCACTAATTAAAGTTGACCATCTTTTCCACAGCCTTATTACTCCCTTGTATGGATTAGTTCCACATTGGGTCTGAATTTTATTCTGAGACTACTTTGCCTAGTTATCTTTCCCTCTTTTCTTGTGTGCCAAGTATTCATTGCAACATGACCTAAAAATACAACAAATAAAGCAAAAAAGGGTTGAAACGATCACTATTTGAACCACGCAGACTCATGCCAGGGCTCTGTAAGGAAGTGCGGTCTGGAACGTGGATTGTACTTTAAACTTCATTCTTGCTATCTACACATGCAGCCAAAATCCAAACTTGCTTTGCACCAATACACAACCTTGACAAGATGAAAACAAGACAGATAAATATATCAATCTGAACAAACTCCTGAACCACAAGTGGATACTGTAAATGCATAGTTGTGGTTACAACTAAATAGTTAAAAGCAGGTCAAAACCCAGATCCAACAACTGCCAGTGAAAACATGTGTGTTTCTAAACTTAAAAAAAAAAAAAAAAATCAGTAAACTTGAAACTCCAACTTCTTTTCTTTCTTTTTTTGAAACTTATTCTATCTTTTATTGAATTATTCTTTCAAGCCTAGAGTTTTTCACCCTCAAACCCAAGGAGAGCTGCAAGAACATAAAAAAAAAAAAAGAGAGATGAACATTTAAACATGGGAATTGGCAAAGTACATATTCATTTGGATGAATGGGGCAGAGGAAAAGCCAGCCAGCCATTACAATTTGAATTATCCTATACCACGTACTTGAGAGATTTCTGTTTTCAGTATAGCTTTCACCACCTCTCACAGAGAGGTGCTGTACACCCCATTTACTGAAGTGAAAAGACAAACAGCCTGTGCAAGTTCCACCACTCCTTCATCACCAGTAAGAGACCAGCTCACCCAGACCCTCCTTGGCATTCCAAGCTCATGATGCAGCACCTTGCCCTCTGATCTTTGGACCAAACTTTGTTCACTCATCAAAGAGAGACAGGACAGTACGGCACTGCCAGAAAAATACACATTCTTCCTATGCTACTGAGGAATAACAAACATTGAGCGTGATCCAACAGACTTGCTCAGCCTCAGAGCAGAAATGGAAAAAGCCTCACCAGCTCTCAGACTGCTCTAGGGTCTTGCACTAGTAATCTGTCTCTTTTGGGGGACAGAGGGAAAATTTGGTAGATTATCTTCTACAAATGGATGACTTGGAGCAAAAAGAGGTAAAATAACAAAAGAGATGGAGAAAATCGCACCTTCATTTTGGATTTGTTGGTTTTGTTCTTGATTTTTTTTCCCTGATCCTTAACACATCTGGTCATAACTGACTAGTGGATGCAAACAGCTGAACCCTGTTTGTGTACACAGTACTCAGCAAATGGAATAGCACAGTATGAAGTGATGCACACTGGCCATTACTTTTTGTTCCTTATTTCCGGTCTGATGATGATAATGATAAATATTGTATTTGTTTTCACATTTTGAAGGTCAGGAATTTTGACTTCTTTCATAAAGATTTTATTTTTCATTGCACTAAAATATCACTAGGCACTCTGTGAAAGAAGGATAGAGTCTTCTTTGTGGTACCCAGTGAAAGCACAAAAGGCAATGAGCACATAAAGAAATACAAGTTATTCTTCTGAAACATAAGAAACAACTTCCTTAGTATAACGGTGATCCAGCAGTGCAAGAGGATGTCCAGAGAGGTGATGCAGCCTCCATCCTTGGAGATGCATATACTTAAAACCTGACTGGACACAGACCTGAGTAACCTGCTCTATTTGACCCTGCTTTGACCAGAAAGGCTGGACTAGATGATGTCCAGAGGTACCTTCCGACCTCAGCTGTACTGTGATTCTGTAAAAGTCATGAATTTTGCTCACTACTCAGGATAAAAACAACACATACTATGTTTATTTTATATTGTAGTCTATTCAGGTACTATTCCTCTAAACTATTTCAGCATCACGTGACAAGCTGCCAGCAATGCGTTACTATCACAAAGAAAGAAAACTGATGCATATAACTTTTGGGTTTTGAATTTCCATTAACCTCTCTCCTATAACAACATTTTCTGCATTAAAACACCCTATTTCATCCTCTAGAGATAACTCGCTCTCATTCTTCCTTCCTCTCAGTCTACATGAATCACATCTGAAACAACAAGAATCATGACTGTCTCATTGAAAAAAAGAAAAGCCATGCAGAAATAAACCTGGATGAAGAAATATTCATGGCTATTGAATCCTTCAGAACATCTGGTTCAACCATTATTATTTTGAAAGCAGAAAGCTGCATTCATTATGAGACAGCTTAAAACCTATCATGGCAGAGATGTCAGGCTTTTTGCATTTACCCCCTACTTCTCTTTAGCTGACTCTGTTGTATTACAGTGCTTTACCAAGACTGTTCATCTGGTACATGCTACCTCTTTTCTGCAGGAGTACAAACCAGAGACGAAGCTCCCCAAGAAGCATCAGCAACACTTAAGTCTCTTGTTCCTAAAATGATGCCCAATGTTTCAGTTCACAGTCTTCCCTAGTCAATTTAATTGATTTACACCCTGCAATTCAGACTCCATAGCAATAAAATGACACTAACACACACAGTTCTAATACAGGGCTCTTCAGTCCCCTGAATTACAGTTAATATCTATGGAAATAACGTGTCCTTGGTGACAGTGATAAAGCAGACTTCACTAAGCTGTGTCTAAAAAGACTCAGAACTAAATGAAACTAGATTTCACTTTAAACCTGATTTTGACACTGACATACCATTATTGTTGAAGCTTTTCATATAATACATGCATGCTTTTCTCCAGGAGGTCAATGTCTTTCTTGTACTAAGGGGCCCAAAACTGAATACATGATTCGAGGTGCGACCTCACCAGTGCCAAGTACAGGGACAGAATCACTTCCCTGGTCCTGTTGGCTGCACTGTTTCTGATACAAGCCAAGATGCCATTGGCCTTCTTGGCCACCTGGTCACACCGCTGGCTCACGTTCCATCAGCTGTCAACCAACACCCCCACATCCTTCTCTGTCAGGCAGCCTTTGAGCCACTCTTCCCCAAGCCCGCAGGGCTGCACAGGGTTGTTGTCTCCCAAGTGCAGGACTCTGAACTTGGCCTTGTTAAACCTCATCTCGTTGGCCTCAGCCCATCAATCCAGACTGTTCAGATCCCTTTGCAGAGCCATCTACCCTCAAGCAGATCAACACTTCCTCCTAGGTTAGTGTCATCCATAAATTTATCAAGGGTACATCCAATCCCTTCATCCAGGTCATTGATAAAGACATTGAACAGAACTGGATCCAGCACTGAGCCCTAGGGGAATACAAGGCATGGCTATTTTCAACCTCAAAATACATATACAGGCAAACTTATTTAAAAACAAACAAGAAAAAAAATTGGTTGCTGACTAAATAGCAAAGGCAAAAAAAGAGAAGAAAAATTAAATTTAAAAAATTATGTGCCAAGTGCACTCAGCTATGTGTTTGCTGTTGCTGATCCACCCCATGGAGCATGTCGCATGCCATTTGCTTTGCTCCAGGTGGGTGAATCCAGGAGCGAAAGAAGCATAGAAGCTCATGCACAATAATTTCACTCTCACTGCTCTCTCTTGAGGTCTCCTTCTTACTGTAGATTTTCACTTCTTTCTGCTGTACCAATGCTGTTATCTCTGATGCAACAATAAATGAATCAAATTCAGAAAAGTCACAGTGGGAAATTTTTCATAAGCCTGTTAGCCATGGTATATCCTCGCATCAAGCAAGCCAGGTTAACTAGATAAGCTTTGAATCTTTCAGAGAAGCAGGACCAAAGCAGATAAGTAATTTGTAATTACATGCAATTCCTCACCGCAAATAGAGACATAAACTTAGAGTAACACACTGCAAATATATGGGATAATTAATTCACAGTCATTATAGGATGCAACATATCTGGCTGTTGCGTT
This sequence comes from Phaenicophaeus curvirostris, assembly GCF_032191515.1. Classification (NCBI taxonomy): domain Eukaryota; kingdom Metazoa; phylum Chordata; class Aves; order Cuculiformes; family Cuculidae; genus Phaenicophaeus; species Phaenicophaeus curvirostris. Next base: position 14,818,713 of record NC_091397.1, on the reverse strand, counting down.
TATATACTTCCAATACTGCAATAAAAACATCTGAGGGAAAAGAAATGTAACTTTTATTAATGCGGCTCACACCTATAAAAGGCAACTAGTTAAGACAATAGGCTTTGGAACTAAATTATTAAAAGTGTGATTCAAATGAACAAGTTATTCAAAAAGCAACAATATCAAAAAACTTTTTACTGCAGTGGAAAAAAGCACACATGATATGCTTCAGCTGCATACAATCTGTTCAGCAGTACAGTTCAACACAATTCAAACAAAATTCCAGCTTGCAAATCAGGTATTACTGCAGGCCTTTGCAAAGATATTTTACTAAGAGATTTCTTTTTGTTTCATTAGAACAGCTCAAGGTAGCAAGAGACAGGAATAAGTCAAGTCACGAGTCACTAGGTAAGACAGATATGTCTCACACACAAAAAAATACCTGAAAGTGACTTTAATATTCACTTTTTATAAAATCCAGAGAAGTGAATTTATATACTAAGGCTGCTGATAATCGTGAGCCAATTTTGTGAATACTTGCACTGATGAGAAGACCTAATTATTTGGTTGAGACCGCTCATAAGAAGGATGCAGAAGCAAGAGGTCAGGAATTAACTAGCTGAGTACAGCTACCAACGCTACAGTAAATTGTAAATAATCAATAATAATGATAATTCTTCAAATAAAGACTTTGGGACATAGAATATCTGGTTTCAAGTTGCTCTTACAGGTGAACACAGAAACCAGAAACTATAAAGATTCCAATTCTAAGGAAACAGAATGTATCGTGATTTGCTGACAATAAATGTTTATTTACAATGACATTATATGAAAAATAGATGTGAGAGTACGTCCACTTTGGTGCAAGGGTTTCATATCATAACATCCTACTTACTGTAGCAGAAATACATCTGAAGTTCAACACATTCAAATCTTTGCAGGACCTATTCAGGCCCCTTCAAATCAAACTCTGTCCCTCTCTGGTCATTCTCTTCTTTTCTGACAGACACAGGGCAGCCTCACATCCTGCTTCATCTACCCTAATAGCTACAGGTAGCACCACATTTTCTTCAAGAGGACCCTTCAAACATCCCACATTTTTCCTCTTCCCCAGTGCCCTCTTCCCTTTTTCTGTTCGCCCAGAACTACTGGCATATGTCCTGGCTCCTCACAGCCCTCAGTGCATGGCAACACTCCCACCCCTTCATTTCATCTCATCTTGGGCATCTGCCCATTTTCCTGCCATACCAAATTCTTCTTGCCCAAAATGAAACAAACATGAATAAGGAGCCTTCTCTCACTTGCCCCTGAGAAATAAATCCCTTCTGCCAGATACACGCAGGCTCCCTCTGCTAATTCCTCCAAAAATTGGACAGGGTTTCTACCTGTCAATTATTTCTCTTTAGAGGTGACGGGCTGAAAGTAATGTCACTTCTTAAGAGTCAGTAGGTGGATGAAGCTTTTGGCAACTCTCCCAGAAACCTTTTTCTTGTTTCTGCAAGATACTGCTGGGGCAAAGTTGCTAATCTACAACTGTGCTGCAATTCTTAGCCCAAGAACATATGTTCTTGCGCTGTCAAGAGAGAGAACTGCAGTGAAAACATTACGTAGTGCCAGCCGCCCACAAGAGCTATATGGGTGCTCAAGCCCAATGCACTGAACAGAAAATTAAGATTGTTCTCGTTGCTTTGCTTCAATTGTCTGTGTCATCTATAATAAAAAAAAAACAGTCTGAAACAAAGCACAGCCAGCTTATTTGGTTTTTTTGAGTAACAGAAGAAAACAACATAACATAAGAAAAGTAGTGAGGACCTGTTCCAGTTAAAATAACCAAAATACAATCACAAAAATTCATCATTAGCACTTTGGTGAGCGCGTCTTCAAAACGTATTCCTTTTGGAATACTACAAATGAAATTGTTGCTAATACTGGGAAAGAAGAATCCTTAATATCTATCCCTAAGAGCAATAGGATTCGCTACAAAATCTTGATTCGCACAAAATATCAATATGCTGAAAACACAAAAAAACAGTCTAGCACAAATGAACTCAGGATGAATTCAGAACATATGTTGCACAAGCAATTATTACTTAATTCCAGTTGCTTACTGTATCTTACTTATTAAAAATAGCACATTCTGTGACCTGCTGTATTCAAAGAACCAATGTAAAGTGTGCAAAAAAAGTAAAAGAAATTATTAATATCTATTGTACTAACTAACCTATGTTAGTTCTTCACAATCTTGATTTATTGTTCTCCTGTGCCTTGCTTCCCATCACTACATGAGCTCACAGGCATTCCTTTCCAGTTTGGTCACCACGCTTCAGTAGACATGAAATATTTTCATAAAAATCAAGAGTAAGTACACACTGAAAAACTAACGATGGAAGACAACTAGTGTGAAAGATTAGCTGCTGTTCAATTCTCCCCAATTTCTGCTAACTTGAGACACTCAAAGAACTGTGATTATGGCCCTCCATATCTATACTTGTGGAATAAAGAAGTGCAGTCTCATTATGATTTCAGAAAAAATAATTGAAAATGTTAACACTTTAAATGGATTAGATTATCATTTTTCTTCTCCAAATCAGAATAGTAGAATAGATACTTTTCAAAACAACATAGACTTCTGTGTCTCACCAGTACAAGTGGCAGAAAATACACCGTTACTTACCTGAAATCCGTATCGAGCAGAGACCTAACAAAACCATGTTAAACTGACACCTCTCTAAGAACATGGACATCAGTGCCTATAAGCATTGTGCTTTTACACATTTTCAAAATAATCAGAAGCCCACTCAAGATAGTTCAGTACATTAACAGCTTGAAACATTAACTTCTTTATTTGCAGTGTGGGAGTCCTGGCTGCAGAGTCTTAGTCTGCATTTATACTGTGCAGAATTCATAATAATCATTAAAAAAAAAACAGTTATGATAAGCTGCATATTTTCCAACAGGATTTTGTGCTCTGCAGTCCGAATGGTAACTGAAAGTGCAGTCTTCTTTAAAAGTTACGGATTTCTATTGAAAAACATGCATACGTTTTTCCTTTTGAATTTGTTTGCAAGTCACCATCACAATTACAGGGAATGTTGGGGGCTGTACAAAAGGGAATATTTCTTCCAAATTTTTTTCAATAATGTTCTAAGAAGAGAGCTTCCTGCTGGCTTCCCTAGCTAATAATGCAGTTCATGGAGAGATACTGAAATTACATTGAATAAATGGAGAAAAAAACACACTCTGCATTTCACTGTTTTAGTTTTAAGAATGTTATCAGGGAGAGACAGCATTAGCAATTTGTGTTTTGTATTACTTGACTAGTGCCTTAAAAAGTAAAAACTAGCAATGCTGTTTCAGAAAGACAGACCAGACCAGCTGTCAGCATGCAGATTATTCATTCACCTTGGGATTTCTATGGAGATCAGTAAAAATCATTATAGAAATGACCTATTTGCATTCAAAGAAAATGCGTGACAGCATTTAAGCCCTGCTTTGCAGAGTAATGAGTAATCAGAACTTCAATACAGTTAATGGCAAAATCAAGTTTTTTTAGGAACCCTGCTTGTGGGCATCACCAAGACTCTCCAGAAGGCAGGACATGTGTGACTCAAACAATCCTATGTTGTTGATGAGGCTTAGTTGACAAGGCCATAAAACACAAGTTTAAACCAGGAGCAGGTGAGAGAAGGACAAAACAATTCCAAGATTCATGCACATTTGCCATCTACTGGATGAAGAGAAGGAAAGAAAGATACCTTTCTTTCATGAGCACTGGGTATGCCAGGAGTGTTCTGCTTGAGAAAGCCTGCTGTTGTGGACCACCTTGTAGGGTTTTTCCTTGAAGGCTCTTCTGAAGAAAAATTTGTGTCGCTTACAGAGGTTGAGAGGCCAATCAGTGCAGGGTCACTACTACGTCGGACATGAAGAGGCATATCTGAAGAATAAAACAAGACAGTAAATAAACACTGCCTAGATTTATAATGTTTTTCGCATATGAAAAGTATTTTTTCAAGCTCTGGATGGGTGGTTTTGACCAAATGTGGTTTCACAGAGTAAGGAGTTATTGACCTCAGAACAGTTCCTCAAGGACAAGGTCTGTTTCCTCAAAACCACAGCCTTGCTGCTTGGCCACACAAGGAGAAAACAAAGACCAAACCAAGCTCTTTCTACCTAGCACAGCTCCTGGGCTTTCCAAGCACAAACACAGCATTGCCACTACCTGTTGGTCGTTGTGCAAAATTAAAAAAACAGCATAAGCTTGAATAATGAAGAGGCTAAGGTGACTTACAGATATTTTAAAGAGCAAGCAGTCAAAGGCCTAAATCAACCGTCTGGTAACAATTAACGGTTGGACTGGGACAACGTGTCCCCTACCTCGCTGCCTTGACTGCAGCATGGACACTGCCAGCACAACAGCTTCTTTGCAGCAAAAGGCAGCCTTCTCACTTTCTAAACTACACTCTCCATTCCCTTCTCAAAACTTACACAAGTGATTGTTTTCTATTATGCATTCTTCCTTTGCCTCCTCCTGACAGCTGAAACAAGATCTGTGCTGATTTACCCTGGTTCCCTTTAGCCTTCCAGCTGGCATGACTGACAAGAGAAAAGTATTTCATTACTAATAAACGATGCATCAGGCAGGTAGACTGATTGGAAAGAGAGAGATTTTTTTAATATATGTAGAGGTCAAATCCATTCTGGAAACTTTGATGGCACATTAAAGTTACTTTCTCTTGAAATACAACTTAATTTTTTGCAATTTCATTTATTATCCTACAACAAATATCCACACATCCATTGTCTCCTTGCACAAACAGAAGTTTCATAGCCTGTATTTGTGACCTCTTAGCACTCTCCTGCTCAGCATCGGAACCGTGGGGACGTGATTTATCAGTTGTATTTCTCTTTACTGCTGCACTGGGAACCTTGAACACGAAGTGGATAAGGAAAAGGTGAAAGTTATGACACACAAACAGCAGAGTCACTGGGAAAGGCACACCGGGCAACACCTGAGAATGAAAACCAGGCTATTTTTTAATGCTTTCATGAAACAGTCCCCAAGGAAGCTGAAGATGCCCATCTCAGAACACAAGCATGATAACACAATGACAGGAGTTATAAGTGGCTGCTGCTAAGTTCTATAATAACTTTATTGCAACACTATGTACAACAGTATGAAAATACAGACTCTCATTTTCCATGCCATAATAAAGACAGTGAGAAATACAGTAAGTCACGCCACACAGAGAAAGTATGTGAGGTTTTTTGGTTTGCATTTTTTTGTTTGGTTCTTTTTTGTTGTTGTATTATTTTGTCTGATTGGCTTCTAGTAATAGTTATGATCCATGCTGCTGAGGTATGTACAAGTGTTAGAGCACGAAACACTGAACAGTTGTTCTACTTCGTGTCCACCCTGTTATACAAGAATAACAGAGAATTAATTTATGGGTTTTTTTTCCCCGTAGCAGTTGTACGATTTCTCTTTCCTTTGAAAATTCTTTTTTCTATTATTATTATTGGCATCACAAAAATATCCACAACAGTTAATTTCTAACAAATAAACCATTTTCTTTTACAGATACGTACATTTTCACATATTTTTATATATGCGTATAGTAGAACTAGACATAATTAAAAGAACAGAAAAAAATTAAAAGGACATGGACCTTTTGGAGCTAGTCCAGAGGAAGGCCATTAAGATGATCAGAGACATGGAGTGCCTCCCATATGAGGACAGGCTGAGAGAGTTGGGCTTGGTCAGCCTAGAGAAGAGAAGTCACCAGGGATACCTTAAAGCAGCCTTCCAGTACTCAAAGGGGGCCTTCAAAAAAGCTGAAGAGGAACTCTTTATGAGGGAGTGCAGGGATAGGATGACGGGAAAAGGTTTTAAGCTGAAAGAGGAAGACATTTTTTACTGTAAGGGTGGTGAGGCGCTGGCACAGGCTGCCCAGAGAAGTCATGGATGTCCTGTCCCTGGAGATATTCAAAGCCAGGTCAGATGGGGCTTTGAGCAACCTGATCCAGTGGAAGGGTTCCCCACTGATGGCAGGAGGTTGGAACTAGTTGATCTTTGAGGTTCCTTCCAACCCAAACCATTCTATGAATCTATGAGTATTTCATAAATGAACACTTTAATTAGACAGAAAATATTTAAGTCCGAGCTAAGTCTGCTTTGATTTTTATTACAGAGAACATACTCATAAACTAATAACAGAGAGTTTGTCTTTGATTGCCTTGCCTTCAACTACTTCAAGTTTCATGAAGCAGCTGAAGGTAAAGCCTCTCATTTCCCCCTAGATGGTAAATGTAATAAAGTAAACTCTCAAATCTGAAGAGATCTCCGTAACACAGGGTTTACAGCTGCAGGCCCACAATACAAAATGAAGTGACCCATAAACAGCAGCAGTGCCTGTGCTGCTGGCTTAGCCCTGAACACACACTCTCAGTTATCAGATTAGCCTGGGCAAGAAATTGGCTCTGTAGTATGTACTGCCACTTAAGAAAAACACCAATATATTTGTTGCAAGCAGCAGCCCATGCATACTATCCTGTTTGCTTTAGCTACCCATCCTACAATAGAGAATTACAATTTTCATACATGAGTTCACTCGCTCCTTATGCTCCTACAGCTATATATAAGCACGGTGTTAACAAAATGTTCTTGTATGCCTACACCCTTTCTCCAAATTACTTGACAAAACTAAAGTCCAGTTGGGTGAGCTTTTGTAAGAAGAGAGGTTGAATTGCCAACAAAGAAAGAAAGGAAGAAACTGCAACTCAAGTCAGCACTTCTGGAGGCGAGCAAGTGATTATCACTGCCTTGCCTTTTGCTCTGTAGTGAAAACCTCACAGTTTGCACTATGTTAAGTAGCACAGATGCTTCACAACGCACAGCTAATTATGCCACACAATTCCAAAATATTAATATGCTCTATAGAAAACTTTAGAATTATAGAATGGGTTGGATTGGGAGGGACCTTAAACACCATCTCGTTCCAACCCCCCTGCCATAGGCAGGGACACCTTGCACTGGATCAGGTTGCTCGAAGCCTCATCCAGCCTGACCTTGAACATCTCCAGGGATGGGACATCCATGACTTCACTGGGCAACCTGTGCCAGTGCCTCACTACCCTCATAGTATAAAACTTCTTCCTAATATCTAACCTAAGTCTCCCTTCTTTCAGCCTAAAATCATTACCCCATGTCCTATCCCTGCACTCCCTGATAAAGGGCCCCTCCCCACCTTCCCTGTAGGCCCCCTTTAAATACTGGTAAGGCTGCTGTGAGATCCCCCGGAGCTTTCCCTAGGCTGAACTAACCCAACTCTCTCAGCCTGTCCTCTTATGGGGGGTGCTCTGCATGAACATAAGAAGTTTCTCTACAGAATCTCTTTGTTGATGAGTCACTTTTATTATGATTAGTTTCATTTCAGCAAGGCTCACTATTAAACACTTTTCAAAATATTAAAAAAAAAAGGCATTCTGTCAATACAAAGATACAATGTGATCCATTTTAGTCACTCCATGAAATTCTAGTCTTTCTCTAAAAATGGATCCATACACAAGGAAAAGTGGTTTGTACTACTAACCAAACTTCATAAAGACAATTATAAAAGACAAGAATTTGAATGCATTTAATCAATGTACTTCCCAGTTGAACTACAAATTTAAACATATAGTAAGTTTTTTTTCCTCTCCGCTGCTGGAAAGGGACAAGCATATGGAGCTCGCTTTAGTATATGGTGCTTGGCAATGGTCAATACCACTCCAGGTATTAATCCAATAATTAAATCTTATTCACACTCTACTAACGACAAGTTGTAAATCTCCTGCATTTCTTTCTCCAATTCTATTCTGAGAGATCATTCTAACTTGGTTTTGATGTTGTCCATTAAAGCAACAACAAAACAAGGATGCATTGAATAGATTTTTCTACCAATGTATTGTTGGCTACAATCTTCTGACTTACTTGAATTTATAGATATGAAGTGGATATACTTTGAAATATTAAAAGGAAAATCAAAGGAAAGGAATTTAATAATTAAACCACAAGATGAAGTACGCATGGGACTGATGCAATGTCACTGATTCCAGGATGATGGCTGATATCGTTTGAAGTTTGTGGTTTCTTTGAAGAGTGGATAAAAACAGCAATGAACTCTAATCACAAGGCTTCAAATTCTCCGTGGCACTAATGCACTGTAAATATTGATTTGCTTCTGCAGCTAAGGTGCCTTTTAAATAAGCACTTGAAACGGTAAATCTAATAAGGAATTAGAGGAAGTTTAAGAATTAAGGAAAATTAAATTAAAAATCATGAAAGTTACCACTAACTCAGTTCTTGAGCCACGTGCAAGGATTGAAGTATTCCGCAACGGGTCTAACACTAACTTCAGAACGAATTATGTGTGACAGAGAATCCCATTAAGTTATGTATATAGCCACGAGAAAATGGCTATCTGTAGGATAAATCCAAGCTGGATAACAAAATGCTCACATTTGTAATCATGAAATTCTGACTGGAAGTCTCATTTTATTAAAAGCAACAGCAGTTTCACTATGAATTATAAAAGCAGCCAACACACATTTTATAACCATCTTTAAATGTTAAGAACACAGAGTTGTACCTTTCCTTCCTGCCAGCAATTCCATTTTTATTTTAAAAGGGTCACCACCTTCTCCGATTTTCAAATATGCTCACAAGCAAAAGCATTTGAGGATCTGGCAAATTTCATCCATAAAGCTGCATACGTCACCCTGCATGCAGGCATTCACTGCAAAGGATGGTGGTCTCTCCAAGCAGAGCTAATATATACTTTCCCATACCAATTTCCTCTCAGATGTCAGCTTGGAGGGCACGATGAGAAAAATGCATACATATATTTATAGAGCACAGCCAAGACAATTTTACTCTGTGAAGATATCAACTGACATTTCAGCTCCTCAGTACCACTGTCAGCTTGCACAATTTGGTGTGCAGTGAACTTAAGGCAGAGAAACGAAAAGTGAACTCATGGTCATTTCTGGCCGCCTCACATACCATCACGCCCATGACTCATAAATAGATCTGAACAGGACTTTTTTTTCTTCTCCATATTCTAGAGTCCTGTAGGAAACAATTCTGTAAAACCAAAAAAACTCCTGTGGGAAAGAGTAACTTTCAACAAGGAAGCTGCTCAAGTTGGACAGAGCTACTAAAAGTGAGCCCACAGATATCACAGAATCACTAAGTAGGAGAAGACCCACAGAATCATCGAGTCCAACCATTCCTATATATGTATGTATACCAGGGCGTGTTGTATTCACAAGACACACAGATCCTACCTCAGCATCAAGAAATTGGCCTGGGGATGAGAGAGATTCAACAGTTTTACTGCCTGTGTTGCCCACAGGTTAACATGCTGGTCAAGTTCTTGCCGAGTCCAAGAGAAAGGATGAATCAGGGTCATTGTGGGGCTCAGGAAAGCCAGACCACTTCTTTCAGCTTGAAGTACTTGAAACTAGAAGTTAGACTTTGTCTATATTTCACTGAAATATCTCTTTTAAAAAATTTAGATTAGCCTTGAGTGTCAGACTCCAGCACAGCTCCCCCAGCTCTGGTTCCAGTTCCAGTAGGTTCACTTCAGCTCCTTGTTCCACTGAGCTGGACACAGCAAGAGTCAAACATCCCTTACGACCTTCAAAAGCTCAAATGCCCCAAATCAGTTCAACTCTCATTCTTGCAAACCTCTAGACACCAGATGACATTAACTTCCAAAGACTGCTGAGGCTGTTGTAAACTGGACATAGGTTTTCAAAGCTTCTTCTCTTCATACAGAAGAAAAACAGTTGGAGACAAAGAACGGCTGATTGAGAACTTACCTACAAACTGCATTAAACCCTAACAGCGACTAACATCAGCCAGCACTTCTCTACAAAACAATGCACACTGCACATAGGCATCTTGAATTAGAAAAGAAAAAATATTAAAAATACGAATACTTCCAAGAGGTGAAGCATTACTGCCCAGCCCACCACATCATCTAGTCCTGCAGAAGCAAATTCAGGCATGCTGGAGAGATGTGAAACAAGTAGCACTGCGAAGCTCCCATCAGTAGCAGATCTTTTCAGAAAGATATGTTTGCACATGCAGCAAAAAAAGAAGGTATATGTACACCAACATCACTCTCTTCAATGGCCTAGAGCAGTATTTTTCTCTCCTCTAGAATTCATTTTATGTTTAAGTAAGGGTTATTTAATAAAAGAATCTGCAGCATTTCCCAAAGCGAATATTCTTTACCTGGCCAAAATATTCAGAGTTTTTTTTCCAAAATTTGTATTATTTTCCCCAAGTTTATCCACTTATTACTTGTTATCTTCCCTTCACTTATAAAATTATCTTTTCTTTTTACATGTCACAGGCAATTACAGCATTTCTTCCCTAAACGGTGCTACCAGCACGCACATAACTTCACCTCTGCCTCTGTTAATTCTCTACTGCTGTTCATTTTTGTAAATATTACTGTGATCTTCACCTGTTCAGAAGACACCCAGAACAGTGCATTTCTCTTATGAAATACCCTCAGCACTGTCTTACAAGTCTTCTCCCTGTCTCTTTTTTAACTTTTACACTAATGCATTGTAAACAATAACCACATATATTGGCATGGTATCAATTCAGAACATCCACAGAAATCCTAAAACTTTTCCTATAGCTTCACTTCAGCACCTTTGTCCTGTTAATTAAAATGTATGTTCAGTTTAGACCAATGTTCTTATACATTAGCTTCTATTTATTCAGGCTAAATAAAATTGTGCATTTCCAGTATGTGTACTACATCTCTATCGGGCTATTCATGTTTCCTGCACTTCCCTTATTCTCCTTCCCTAGTTTATCAGCATCTGGAAATTTAACATACTATTTACAGTTCTGCTTTTCTGAGATTTAAAGACGTTAAATAAAACCAAAACTAACAGGAACTCTCATGACACCCTACGGGGCAACAATCTCTAGCCTATTGCCTCCAACTTTTAAGATTCCTGTGCTGATTTTGCCATAATCAAAGAATTGTTCAGGTTGGAAAAGACCTCTAAGTCCACTACTAAACCATGTCACCAAGCACCACATCTACACATCTTTTAAATGCTTCCAGGGATGGTGACCCAACCACTTCCCTGCACAGCCTGTTCTAATGCTTGACAACCCTCTTGGTGAAGTAATTTTTCCTAACATCCAATTTCAACCTCCCCTGGCGCAACCTGAGGTCATTTCTGCTCATACTGGCACTTGTTTCTTGGGAGAAGAGACCAACACCCACCTCTCTACAACCTCCTTTCACGTACTCTCCCCCAGCATCCTTTGCTCTAGACTAAACAGCTCAAATTCCCTTGGCTCCTCATAAGACTTATGTTTCAGCTTCTTCACCAGCTTCATTGCCCTTCTCTGGAAATGCTCCAGCCCCTCAATGTCTTTCTTTTAATGACAGGCCCAAAACTGAACACAGCATTCAAGGTGCAACTTCACCAGCAGTGAGTACGGGGGGGGGATCACTTCTCTAGTCCTGTTGGGTACACTATTTCAAACCATACTGAAGTGTTTGTGTGCTTAGTAACTTGGAATTTCTAAGACCCTTCTACTTCCATCAAATGCTTTAACATTTGCATCATTCACCTACGTGTGCCAGGCATCTAGTGTTCACAGCTCTTCCTTTCAGAAACCCAAGAAAATTCAAGATGACGCAGTATAGATACTTAGCATTTCTCTACTTGAAAATATGTTTATGCTTAAAAATGTCAGCTTCTAAAGTGAATTTCTCTACATTCAGAACTTGGTTAAATATCAAGACTGCCATTCCTCTTACAAAGAGAAAAAAAAATAATTGATAACTTCACACAATCCCAGATACTTATAACTGCTTCATATACAAACCCAACTGTTTTCAGTTATTCTTCTAGCTATTCATCTTCAAACAACAGCTTATGTACTTCCTCACAGACATATTTTCAATGTTATCAAATATTGTTCTCCACTTTGTTATTTCTTAGCTTTAAAATGTCACATTAAAATCATGACAAATCGCTACTATTCTGTTTTCCTCATACCACTGCCCTGTGCAGTTGGAGATCTGTCAGGCAGCCACATCAGGAGCAGGACAGAGGCTACACCATGGCAGTAAAAAGTGCTGGCAGATGAATGAGGCAGGTTGTGGGACTCTTCCACTCAGCCTACAGAATCTGATAGGCATGCCTATGTCCCTAGCCAGCACATAAATACAGAGAAAATACACTGGGCTATGTAAGCATACACACAAAAACCCACTGTATGCTAGCATGCCTTTACAAAAACAGAAGACACTATATCAGCATATCTATGATCAAAAAGAATTCACAGAAAAGTAGCATCATCTCTGGAAGAACAGACAGTAGTAAAAGGAACGTAACCAAGCCATCAAAAAAAGTTTTATTACAAAGGAAAAGAAAGAAGAAAAGTCCTTGCCTTCTTAGTATCATTTTCAATTTCTTTTAATAGAATCTAAGTTTTCCATTTTCTCAACCATGACTGCTCAATGACTTTGAAATTCAGAAATAAGAAAACATCAACCTGCCACAGTTATATTTTAATAATGAGGTAATGTTAAATCCTTACCTTGAAAGGCCTTTAAAATAACAATCTTCCTTCTCTTTCTCCTAATGTGCTTTCTTCTTACTTTTGATTTCTGAGATCCAGGAGGAAAAAGATGATTGCACCTTGAAACTCAATTTACTTAGACACTGACTTTTAAAGCTAATTAGAGAAAGATCTTTAAAATCAAAATTAAAATTTAATTACCTACACCCTCTCTGTCTCCTTTCTCTAGGCTTTTTTCTAAAATGCAAATATCTTTACATGCCAGAAGAAAAGACAAAAATGTCAGATCTTACAAATGTTCTACTCGTCTTTGTCAAAAAATTATGTTTCAGTATGTTTTAGTGAGCTGCAGTCTCAGGTTATTGGGTATATTCTTCATGGATTTCCTTAAAACCTGGTGGATTTCCTTAAAACCTGTTTTCACACTACTGCTACAAATGTTGGACAAATGCACTTCTGGCCACTCAGATGCGAATAATTTTTGCAAAATTTGTTCCTCATTTCTTCAAACAGTTGCGTGACAGCAGATGCATCATCAACTTTGCTGCTACTGAAGTTTTTCTGCCAACATCAAAGATCATGCCTTGCTAATAAGGCTCTGATTGATATTTAGTTACACTATAATGAAGACACTGTATTTTGCATCTTCATTGACAAGTCACTTTGCAGTGCAGGCAGGGGTCTGCAGTGACAGGAGCAAGTTCTTTGCTGCTTTGAGTTGATAACACCTCACCACTCTGAGACACAGCAAGGAAGTTGGCACACATTTTTCTTATCAGAACTTTGAAAAATCCCCTAAAACTGAAGAGTAAAATGGCTCCTGTTAGTGAACATAATGCAGTGATGTGAAAAACCTGCATTTTTTTTATGGTCTAAATGCTGTGGGGAGGCTCAGAAAGGCTCACTTAAGGAAAGAAGTCCGTAACTTCTTCATGGACAGTGAGGAAAAAACACAGATGCAACAACAGGCTTTAAATTGTAACTTGAAGAGCTCAGTTGGGAAAAAGAAGAAATGATATAATGTGTCTAATTGACAGTAGGGTTCCTTCCCAGTGAGTTTCAGCCAGAGAAAACCAGCTGTGGTTGCTAATGTTGTAACATCACTCTTGTCCCCAGGCCATCACTGTGCCTTTGTATAAGAAGGAAAAGGGGTGGGTAGAATGCCATTACTCTGCAGTAGCAGATATTATGGGTTCCGAACTGCTTGTCAGCCTACATTCATTTCTGACTTATCCTAGAATAAACTTTCTCTCACATCTGTTACCGACACAGCCTTGTAAATCACTACATCACCTCATATGTGAGGTGGGAATTCCTATGTGGATCATACGCTGATGCCAAAGAGTTAAATATGCTTAATTGCAATTCAGCAGGTATCTGTTATTAGCAAGAGATTTGTTGCTACACAAGTCTTTCCAAAGTTGGTATGGGAATCTCTCTCCTCTCCTACCCTCCGTTAGAACCTAATGCCTCATCCATTGGCTCACAAATTACAGCACTAATTGACTTTTTAAAAAGGTAACAAACGGCCTGCACTGCACAGAGGGCTGCGGACCCTCCATCCTGCCCACTGGCATTTGGCTCTTGCCCAGTGAAGGAAACCCTATCCACCAGCCATTCTCTGGGCAAACAGCAAGGAAATTAAAACCTATGACATTTCTATTGGGGTTTAAAAGGAGGGAAAAATCAATCAAACTTCTGGATTAGTGAAGATATCACAATGGGACCATCACTGTATAGTCCAGCATGTAAACAGGGTATGGTAACAGGTGGCAGCAGGGATGCTACACATTTCTTAACTACGTGAACAAACAAGTTACGTATGATGGTTGTTTACCTCATTTATATTCGAAACAGTGAGAGAAGAGGTATTTCTTTGCCAGTCATTAGATGAATGCTCCATATTTGAAAGTGTTTGGTTGATAATCTGGCTTGTCTCCATGTTTCTGTGGAGAACGTCCTCTCCATTGAGCAGGCACTGGCAACCCAGCCTCTCCCAGCTGCAGACCGGGGCAAGCATGGCCAGCTCCAGCCACACTCCACTACAGAAAAGTAGAGGAATCATTAAAAACCCAGCTGGGTTTTTTTCTGAGATATAAAAATGACCACTTACATGCAGCCCACAGGCCAGTGTTAGGCTGGAGAAGGCAACAACTTTGGGATATCAACACCTGGAAGTGGACTTGAACCTGAATGACCCCAAATCCATATAGCTTTACTGAAGAAATTACTTAGATAGATTTTTAACTATAGCCTTATAGTTACGACAACCAATAAAATTTGACTACAATCATTTAAATGTTGGAGGGTTTTGTCAGAAACTATCCATGCTATAAATGGTCACAGCTATATGCACAAAATTTGAAGTAAAAAGAACATGTAGGAAGGAATAGGCTCTATGCACGCTACTGAGTTTCTGACACAAAAAAACCAAAAATTACAACATCTACAACAAAATAGAGTGAACATAGTACTGAAGAACTATTAAAAATTACCAACAGCTTCTTCTATTTTAATGGCACTTATTCTTGTTTCCATGACAGAAACAGTTACTTTGATTATCAGAAACACATTGGTAAATTCATGAGACACCCTCTTATTTAAAGTGTTACCAAATCTCTGGAAATTAGCATTTTGCTGAGCTCATAAATGTTGCTGATGACCAAGAGGAGTAAAAGATCTCAAGTAGAACTAGGAAAAGGCCATGTCATGCCATCCCATCTGCTCAGACAGACCATTTTTAGCAGGAGCTTCTTTTGCACGCAGGGACTAATACAGCTTAAAGGCAAAGCACAGAGCATAAAGATCTCAAAAATATTACTTTCTGTCATTCAGCTACAAGTATGAAGCAGAATCCCTGAAGAAAAATCAAGTATTTGCGTGTTTAAGTAATGAGATGAAATGCCACCAACCCTCCTCATCCACAGGGGATGCACGACAGTGGAGCTGCCATGCCCATGACAAGGGAGGGCAGATAGTGTGGCTCTCTGCCAAAAGACGTGATGCTGTGCCTGACCTTTCACCAGGGGTAGGTCGGAGAACAGTCTGGGAAGCTGCAAAGTCTGGGGACTACACGAACCTAACAACCAAACAAGCTTTCTCTTTCTTACATGACCAGGAAATAAGAAGCTCCAGCTATCAGCACAACATGCTGAAACCTTCTCATTAACTCTCAAGGTTAAAGATCAGCTTCTGCAGAAAATGCCAGTGTTTCCAGTAGTCAAACAGGGAGTAAGACAATTTAGGCTACGTTGGAAGTTGTTAAATTGTTTGGATAATGTCCACAAAGGGACAATAAAACAGAACATCTGTTGCTCTCCAAGGGGTGACAGACCAACAAATATCTTTAATTCTTTTCTTTACTAGAAACAGATTATAATAATAAACTATATTCCCTTCTTTTTTAAAGTCATGCCTAATGAGCAGTAGGAGACTCGCTGCTGCTTGAACCATGTGCGAAGTTGAGCATTCCTGTCTAACCTTACCTGTACTTCACAAAGTCAACAGGGAGCCTGAATTGTTCCCTTCTGGAAATGTAGAAAAATTTCCATACCTTGGAGAAACTTTGGCAATATACCTCTTCCCCCCCCAACTTCTTCTCCCTCCCCTTGCTTTTTTTTTTTCGCCCTCTCCTCCTTTTTACAACCCTGGAAACACACAGTTACGCTGCATGCTTAATTACATACCCCTCGCTCCTGGGGTTTTTTTATTTCACATTGCCAAGGCTGAAGAGAGTCAAAAACTATTCCTAAAAGTTCAAAACCAAGAATAAGCAAATAGAAAGAGCCTCAGCTGAAGTTCAAGAAGAAATCTTACTATATGAAAGACAGTTTATAAATTTTTGGATCAATGACTTTTCATGCTTGCAGTTGCCAATTTTCATTATCATTTGTGATTGGTTCTAGCCTAGAGATTAAGAGCATCTCTCTTAGAGGAGAAACAGCTTCAGCCAGAACTAACAGAAGATATTTACTGAAATTCTATGGTATATACTTCATGCCAGAACTTGTAAGGTTCCCAGCAGCTAACTTTTCCAAGCTGTTTCCACACCACAAGCATCCCTCCTTGTCTCATCCTAGAATGTGCTACAATTTCAAATATCTGCATGCAGAAAGGGAACATGAGGCAGACAAATGTTATTTTAAACTTTTTTAATATTTTTAAAATTACGATTATTATTTTTTCATTTTGTACTATTAAGGAGTTTTCATTCTGTTTCATTTTTCAAAGGAGATGGTTAGGTATTTATTGTTCTTCAGTCCTAAATGTATCGATACACTGAAATGAGAAAAGGAGCTAGCGTATATTACTTGGTCCTCTTCCATTAGCATGAATAATTGGAAGCTGTTGCTTGAACATGAGGAATCCCAACAGACTCAAAGGAAAATCAATATTCCAGGAAAAGACATACATGAAATGCCCTGTAAGTAGTCAGCTTGAGAAAAGTAGTCTGCAAAACCCCTCAAATACACTGCATTTTCCACAGAGCAGAACAAAAACGCTGTTACAACTGATCTGGCAACTAAATGCCTTCTTCTGGCCCTGAACCCAGTTCAGTGCCTTGTGTTACTATTACACAGATCTCACTCTCTCCAAAGCCTGCCTGCAGAAAGATAACAAGATGGCAAAACCTCTACCAAGAACAGACAGAAGAGATACTGGGGAAACAATCTGCAGCAGTTCATCTATTCCACATGAGGCCATGGCCAGGACTGCCCATACGTGGGGCTGATGGACAAAATACTCATGTCCCTGAGTGCTTCAGACGCAGACACACCCTGTGCAGTGTCAAGGATAACAACCTCAGTCAATGAGAAAATATATCCAGGAGTTCATCGGGAATGTGGAAGGGTCACTACCCATCCACTTGTCAACATGAAGATGCAAAAGAGGGGCTACCCCTTCTGGACGAAAGCATCCAAGCTGCACTTTGATGCCACAGTCGGAATGTAAAAGATGACTCTAAGAGCACTATGGTGACCAATCCTCAGCATCTGCTGCTTTCCCATATCCAGGTTGTAACTGCAAATCTGTAACACGCTGCTGGTTACGGCCAAAAATAAAAACCACTGTAATAACATTTTTATAACTCAAGTCCTTCACAAAGTCTCTGTGAAATGCAATTCGGGTATTTTCTATTTCTCAAAAGCAATAAAGTTATCTTGCATAACCACTAAAAGAAAGGCACAGGAAAGGAGAGCCATCTCCTGTACTGATGAGTTATTTCTTTAACCCACCAGAAAGAAATGGATTTTAGGGAACAAGTCTTTGCATCATCATTTTCATCTCATATTAGAATTTAGAAAGCTTTCTGGTTTTAAGACCTCCCTAGCATACTCATTTTTCAATCCATGCATCCTTATGAGGTTTGCATGTGGCACCTGGACATTCACAGAATAAACATCAGGAAGACATACAAATGACTGTAAGGAGAACATCCATAGTCTTTCACTGATCATCAAATTCTCTGCAGTGTGCATCAAGCGGTCAACACGCTTCTAGCATGGACCCATCTCTGGGGTTTTTTTTAAGCGCCTAATTCAAAATCTGAAACTTACTGTAAGAAATTGTTCAGATACATTTTGCCAAACTACACTATTTCTACATTACATGTGGTGCATCTTGGTAGCAAGACCCAAACTGGAGGATAAAAGCCTTTGCATGAACAGAACAAACAAAAATTCTTGGATCAAAATTCACTTGGCAGCAGGAGGCTGAAAAGAAATTTCCTACTGATTTACTGCACGGTGGCTTGCTTGTCTAGCTCTTTGTAACGGCAATCTAGCATTAGTGTGAGGAGAGCAAGAGGGAAAATTGCTGCTTAAGTGGCAGGTCTGTCGTTGTTTGACAATTCTAAAGAGTTCACCAGAAACTTCTAAAAGGATCATCTCTAATTCCCTGAAATTACTAATAATCACCTAAGTGAATGGAAAACAATTATGAAGAAAACCGAATGCTTCCAAACGCCAATTTGCTGTATATCCTGACTTAATATTGCATAAGCATTTTTAGTCTCTTGATGTAAAAGCAAAGGGATGAAGACCTAGGCCCACAGGCATGCTTGCATAGCTTTTCTTATAGAACATTCTATTATTATTTTTTCATTTTGTCATCATACTTAGCATTTATGTGGTGGCTTACATCTATAACCTATTTTTCTTTCAAAAAAAAAACCAAAAAAACCCATCTGTAAGGTAAACTGTCTTCTGCATTGAAGGTTCAACAATAAGCAGTCACACCACAACAGTGTGAAGCCCCCTAATCCAGCCAGAAATATACACTGTTTTTTCCTACTCATTAAGTCAGACCACACTTGAAGCCACTGTTGCAAACTACAGTCTCAAGAATTTTTTATGGTACATAGCAGTAGGCCATGAAGTACAGTAAAGAAGAGAAATATTCGGGGAATAAAAATGGGCTGAAGTTGCCCAGTTTGTACCTGAGCCAAAACAGATCAGTTTCTGTTAAAGGGTCAAGAAAGTGTAAAAAGTTAATGCAGAATTTTTAACAGCCTCAGTTTCCTGGGTAGCAGCTCAGTTGCCAGCCAGTCTCACAGGAGAACACCACCAGCCCAAGCCAACCTTTATAGCAAAACCTTTTTTTCCTTTAAAAAAATAAACAAACAAACAGAAAAACACTCTCTCCATCTACAAAGAAAACATAGTATGGATTAATGAGAAACCAGGTTGCTGGAGGGTTTCCAGGAGGAAAGGGCACTACAGCAGCACAGCTAGAGTGTGACAGGCTGTGGCAGACAGGATGGGAAGACCACAGAACCAGATGGAATGGACACCGTAAAAAGGGAGAGGTGGTGCAGCTGGGAAAACTGCACCAAAAGAAAATGTTAAGAAAAGAAATACAGAAGAAAATCAAATGAGAAAAGCACAAGTCCAAGCACGCAAAGAATCATTTGCTACACAGACTGCAGCACTACAGCGAGACTCCAAACAAGCCTCCTAACTCAAATCCTGAAGACACCCTGTGATCATCCTGTCAAACACCTATATAAGCCTAGGTACACCGTACAATAATGTCTGCATTTAGTCTTTTAACTTGTGTTGGAAATACAGAAAAATATTGACTTCAATTTCAAGACTTGAGGAGACAAAGAATCCATCACAGCCCCAGGACTGTCATCTTTAAAGTCTGCAATTCAGTGAATGTCTTCTATGTCTAAGACAGCCACAGCTTGTGTTTCAGGAAAGGTAATTCGAAATGTCATCATGCACTTATACAAATCTAACGTTACACACAATACCATTTTTCATTTTGTGATTAACACTTGAGAAATAACAAAAGTGCAATCATGTGGGATTATCCTTCCTTTTCATGTCTTTAACGGTTTTGTGCAGTTTCTGGCACACACCAGGTCTGAGATTCTACAGATAGATTTCCAAAGAGACAGAACGGCAGAGAGGGAGGGCAGTAGAAAACTACTCACTTCCCTCTCATAATCATACATCATTAACATGGCTCCTAGGGTAATTATTTAAATGGCAAAGTAACATCAAGGAAACAGTTATGTATTTTTATTTGTCCCCAGGGAGGTAGGCCTTCCCGGCACTAGCTCATCTTTTTTTCTCCCTCTGTTTCTGATCACAGGTTGATATGAAGTGATTGTCTCCTTTCTAAAACTTCCACAAGGCATCAGGTTAACCCAGCTGCACCAAGTTCTCAATCTGGAAGTCAGAAAATGGAAACAGAAGGAAGAAGCATCAAGTCATCAGCTAACCTTCTCTCAGGTAAAATCATTATCCCCATCACAAATGCCGAGTATCTCACGTTCTGCAGCTTGATAACTCCAGACAGAAAGCATAAAGCACATAAAGAGCCTTAATCAGCAGCCCTACCTTTGACATGTCCCCACTTTTCATTGTTAAAAATGATCCTTCAGATGTCTTAAAGCAAATGGAAGAAAAATAGTGGGGAAAAATCAAGTAAGGAAACACAGAATTTATATTGCAGTTCAAGTGCAAAAAGGTAGGAAAATATTTATGGCTTAAATCAAATAAATGCATTTAATTTGGCTGGCCAAGGTGAAAATTAAACTCTGAATTAAGCAAATCTATGAATGAAAATTACCATCCATCTTGCTAAAACTATGACTTTAAGATCAAGAACTTCTTCTGAGGTAAGATCAAGCAAACGCCATATTTTCTTTACATGTTACATATGCCTCTTGCTTCCAATTGTTTTTAAAAAAGGATGAAAAACAGAGGAAAATGCACGTACAGCTTTTCTTATGAAAGCCATCACTTCTGATACAGCATGAGATGCATTATTGGATTTAATTACTAACTAAACTTATTAATTTCTACAAAATGTGTGGTAAATGAAATGCCTTCCTCCCACAGAGGTCTGAAATTCTGTTCCTTTCTGTGGAAATTCTAACTATGTACCAATCTTATCTGCTTTCATGCAGAAAACACTGAATATCTCTTGTCCTAGAACTCCAGGCATCTGCCAGATCTGGGAGGCATAAAGTAGAGAAAAATAAAACATCGATTCACAAGGACTTAGTGCCTGTTAAGCATGATTGCATTTGCAGAAAAATCTTGAAAGCACATGTACTCAGAAAATATTTAAAACATCTGGTGAAACCTGGATGAGGGGAGGGGGGGAATACAAGCCCATAACACGAGAACAAATTAAAATACTGAATTAAAAATATTTTTCACCTTAATAAAACATTCCTACTTTGAAAAAGAAAAATGGAAATAACTGGAGCAAAACCCTAGCCCTGGGAGAATTCAGAAACTGAAGCCAGTACGTGGCACGCACACAGCACAGAACAAATTGCGCAGTACCAGTGAAGTTGATGTACTGCCTTGAGGGTTTGAAGAGTAATTTAATATTCAATTCAGCCCATAATACAGATCCCATGCAAAGAATTCACATCCACAAATTCCTTCTGGTGAGATGCAGAATGCAGTAAGATTCCTAGAAGCTTGTTTGTGCAGCAGCAGTCACATCAGGTAAACAGTGCATAAATATCAGGATTACAATACCCCAGACTCACTCTCAGCCATTGAGAACTTTAAAGAAATTCTGACAGAGAAGCTCCAATGAGTTCAGTATGCACACGCACCGTGCTCCTCTGTGAGCTCATCCCACTGGGCGCATATGTGGGTGCCACAACAAACAGACTGCTGGGTCCGAGCTCGGCAAAGCACCCACTGCCCTGAGCATCACTCCCCTGCCTGCAGCCTGGGGGCCGTTTCCAGGCACAGCCGCCCTGCGGCCAGGCAGCAGACTCGCTGCCTGCACCCTCGCAAGTGCAACCGTTCACTCCCAGCACCACTGAGGACATGGCTCATACACTGTTTTGGTACTTTTATTTTCCATGGGCTTTCTGGATTTGCTGCCACCACAACACATTACACAGATAAACTGCCAAGAGATACAAACAATTTCAGATATACTCTTGAGCTACCACAAGAGATAGGTAGACCAAGCTGTGATAAATGGGTATAAACTGGTATAAACTGAAGATGGGCAGATTTAGACTGGACATTAGGAGGAATTTCTTCACCATAACAGTGGTGAGACACTGGAACAGGTTGTCCAGGCAAGTTGTGGCTGCCCCATCCCTGGAGGTGTTCCAGGCCAGGTTGGATGGGGCCTTGGGTAACCTGATCTAGTGGGATGTCCCTGCCCATGGCAGGGAGGCTGGAGGTAAATGATCATTAAGGTCCCTTCCAATCCTAACTATTCCATGATTCTGTGATAAGCAAACATCTATGCATATTTGCAGCTGCAGTTTCACTGAAGCTTTTCCACCCTTAACTTTTGGGGGGCTAGGTTTTGAAAAAGTCCCGTTTCCTCCTCTTTCCATCGATTACTCTTGACATGTGACTTTTCCTCCTCTTTTTCCTCCTCTGGCTCCTGCTCAGAGACAGCCAGACAGCCCTGCTCAGCCAGTGCTCTGGCAGGACCCTCTCCCCAAGCCCTCAGCTACACGTCCCGCACCTCTGGTCACTACCCAAGTACAAACTAAAAATACTATCTCAGTACCAGCAATAACTCCAAACAGATTTCTCCCTATCCTTACGGGCAGATGAAGGGAAAATGATTATTCCCTGTAATGTTATGCTTTAACCAACATAGCAAAGAGCTATGGGAAAGCAGAATTACGGGAAGACTTTGTCCACTTATGTTTTATTACTTTAAAGGTGAACTAAAACAGAGGTAGAGGTAAATCATCTACATGTACCATAATCACAGAAATATTGCCTACTACGTCAAACTAGAGCAGTAACGTTATTCACTCACTTAATGGATATTTCTCACGGATAAATGTCACACAGTTCATTTGAAAAAGCAGTTCCGTAAATTTTCCACCGTAGCACTCCTAGTGAGCCTTTCATTTTTATTTATTTTTCGATGAGTTAAGAGCCCAACCAAAATTTTAAATAAAACATGAAAAAACTTCACTGTGCAAGACCCTTCAGATGGAAATTACCATGTAAGTCAGGCAGCGCTTGACCTAAAATCCTTCTGTCTTCTAACAAAAGCCTTAAATACCAGACCTTAAAATGGTTTGGAATAGAAAAAGCTAACATCATTTTTATATTTGGTGGAGGAAGTTTTCATATGCAGGTAACATTTCTGAGATTTTGGTTCCAAAAAGTCCAAAAGCAGAGATATCAAGAGGGGACTTGCCAAAAACCATGGAAATAATAATTTGCACATCATATTTTCATATATTTCAGAACTGGTCACTTGTTTGTCTCTCATCAATAGAGATTGGCCAGTGCAGTTAATCTGAGCCATACTCCATCTCAACCTGAACTAAACTTGCCATAAAACAAGTCAGATTTACTCACCCTAAGTGTCCATTCCTCTCCAGGAATGAGAAACTGGACTGCTTCGAGTATTCAGCTCAGATGCAGAACTTGAAGTCTGTTAGTATTAATCTCATACATTGTGTCAGCCCAGCAACTGCCAAGAGTCCCAATTTTTCCTCCAGTTGTGAATCATGCTCTACAGGGAGTTAAATTAAATCCAGCTCCTCAAGATAATTTTTTTATGATTGACCAAAATTTGCTTTGAGAAGCTTAGTCCCAGCTCAGACACAGTTTTCAGAAGCTAACAGGATAGCGTGGTAAAACAGGCTTTGTACAGCCCTTTATGGTACGCATGCATGTAGGATATCTTATCTTAACCTAAGCACCACTTTGTGCTTTTCTTTGTAAAACCACATGGTCCCCAACTCCCTTCCCACACAGACAATCACTTCCACTTCCTATAAATCTAAAGATGTTGCAGAATCAATTACCTAAATCCATAATGGAGGCAAGAAACACAGACCTGGAACACAGCCCAAGTTCACATCCACCTCCAATCCCAAACAGCCAAGCTCTACCATCAGCCTGGGTGGCGAAAGCTCCCCCAGTGAGGTGGCCGCTGTCTGACAAAAGGAGACCCTTCCTGGAGACCAGCCGGGGACACTGAGCCGCACTGAGCCAAGCTGAGCCAGCAGGAGAGCAGGCAGTGGGCTTGTGCCTCAGCTCATCTCAGACCAGGATCAAGGATTCAAGCCAGGCTTATTACATCCACAATATCTACTGGGGTCAAAATCTCTGTAGAGAAGTTCTGCTAAATAGATACGCTTGATTCTCATGCTGAATGCTTAATTCACCCCTGACATAAACACACAGCATTCCTGGAGATGGAACTCATCTTTCTTACACAATTCATTTAAGATTTACAATGAGGTGGGCGGGGGAAAGATCAATTTTTCTCTTTTTAAAAGTATGAAATAAGGCAATAAATTAATGGAAGGTTATTTCTCATACTCTGCTTTATATCTGTATCATCTTCCAGTCCTTCTCAGTACACGAGAGAGTAAATAAAAAACAAACTAAAAAACAAGCCTATTCAACTAGCAGCCATCTGTCCCTGTTTCATCCCCCTCAAAAGAACATGTCGAAAGACAGAATTTAAAGCAACTTTCTCCCAGTAATCACCAAAAGAGATGGTCTCTCTCCAAAATACATGCCCGTATGAGAAGAGAGTATGTGAGTTCACGTGCTGCAAATGCAATAAAGACGGGAGCAAGAAGATCCCTTGTGAATTAAGAACAAACACAAACAACAATGCTCTCACCAAAGAACAGGTTCAGCCTAATTATGGATACACTTTAAGCATAACATCTTACAGCCTTGGACTTGTGGTCAAAACCAGCTACGTGCCTGTTGGGGCGCAGCAGCAAGCACTAAGCTGATGGATCAAACACAGCATGGCCCTGCAGACAGCACAGCATAGAGCCCCCAGCACCACCACACTCTTCACTAGCCCTACAACACCCTTTACCTAAGATCACCCCTCTTAGGATGAGTGAATGGTTAAGTATATTTGACGAACTCTCCGTCCTCTCCTGTAGGCAAATTGTCTGCGAGTAACCAATGTCAGCAGTCGACCCCCTCAGAGACCAACACTGTTGAGTCAAAGCAAAGTAAACGGAACTGGGATACCAGTTTACTCTCACAGAATGGTGGTTCTGGATATTAAGGATGCCCTGAAACATGCTGCTGATCACATTTCAAAATAAGTCCCTATAAATACTGCACAAGGCTTTTAGAAACTATTGCAACCAAAAAAAAAAAATTACACACACATGCCCTCATAAAGTAAAGAAAAATTCACAAGTTCATTGCCTGTGCTGTGAAAAAGCATTCCCTACTCACTTCAGATTCACATTTCTTTTTCTTTACTGTGCTTCCTCTTTCCCTCTTGTTTGCTTATAATAACACTGTTATATTGTAATATTCTTGAAATTATAAGAAATAGGTGAGTAATCAAGAAATACATATAGGAAGAGTTATTTATTTACACCTGTATGAGGACACACTCTTTCAATAAACAAATAGTTTTACCATAGTGGGATTAAACCCATGATGTCACAATACAATGGACTTGTGCAGCTCTGTCATGTTTAATTGGATAAAATGGCATCACATTTTTATATACATAAAAATACAGATCCCTTAAGGAAAAACGCACCTTTCATTTTATCAAGAGGTAAACAAAACCCAGCAACGCCATCACCACCACGCACACATATCGAAACATCCTCAGAATACAGCTGTGACTTCCATAATAGCTTCTTATTCAAGCGATCATTAAATCTATTTAAGATGTCAAATTTAGACTAATATCCAAACCTGACTTCTTAAACTATTCAAATTCAGTACTTCACATCTTCATAACCCTTTCTTATTATCTCTCTTGTCCTACAAGCTGTACCTATGGTAAAAATACAACCAGGTATCAGATACAATACTGTCTTTTTATTACTGCTTATTATCAGTACTCAAAAATAGAAGCTCTAATCATATTGAATGATATCTTGAAAAGCCCCATGATTACTTAGGCTTCCTCTAGAAAATCCAGTAAGTTCTAAAATTCTTTACTTTATTGGTTTCAGGGATTTTTTAATCATACTAGAAGCTACAGTATTTTGCTTGATGGTATGCTGAGAAGATTGAAGATATTAAAGGTTAATTTAGAAACTTAAGCAGTTTAAAGCCCATTTGTTTTTACAAATGTGTCATGGCCTCATCAAAAACACATGGCTTTTAAATTGCTCAGCAATCTCAAATTAACAGCAGAGCACTACACTTGGAGAAAACACCAACTGGAGATCACTCAAGTCAGAACTGTGCTGTAGAAAGCACAAATTTAGCCTCGTGCAAGAAAGCAGCACCTGGTACTGATTTTTTGATTCAATAACTCTGGCTTTAAAACAATCACATCCTTGATAGAGCTGCAGGAATAAATGTGATAAGAATTCCTGAACAGCAAGAGCACCAGAAGGTGAAGAAACAGACTTTGCTAAATCTTCTTCTCAAACCCCTATGTATAAGAAACCTTCCTTATTCAGCTGTCAACAGCTTGATGTAAGTCTCAGTTCAAGGTTGTGGTCTTATTATCCTACACAGTAAAGGAAACAGCTGAGAAACTGACAAGGAAGTAAAAGTGAGAATGATGATTAGAAAGTCTTTCAGAATTCATTCCTGGAACTGCAATGAAACAATGGGCACCTGAACACCCGCTAGTCATCAAAAACGGTTTCTGACCAGGGAGACCCACTGTAGAAAGCTGACCTGACCCAAAGCTTGGTGTTGTTAGTGGAAAAACTCCCACTGACTTCAAGCAAGCATTAATAAAACCACAACCTCTCATTAGAAGTGTGAATGACTTTCTCTACATTTTGTAAGCAGCTATTTAATCCTAGATATAACTTCATCTGATGAAGCTCCAAACATCTGGATTTTGATGAACTCATCTTTTTCTTCCTCTCTCTTCTAATCTCCTGCTTCCTTACTTCTTCAACACTTGAAAATGACTTTATTTCCATATATAAAGCTGACTTGCAGCTAAGGAGTCAAAGAGAAACAAACAAGACTGAAAAAGTTTCTAATGTCCATATGTAGGAAAGAGTGCCGAAACCATCATCATTTTTGACACCAGAACAAATATGAACTCACTTTTGTAGTTCTTTGCTAACATACTAACGTGCAGTGCTCCAATGTTTTAAACAAAGGCACTTAGAAATATTAACAAATTAATTCTCAGAATATGCATTTGGGACTCTAGATAAATACTTGTATCAAATCAGTGAAGTGCCATATTTAAAACAGCAATTTGAAAGTACTTGAAATTCACACTTATTTATGCACTCACACCTTTAACTGGTTTGCTTAGTATTGGGGGTTTTTAACACCTGAATTGTGAGATGTTAAGAAAAGGCACATGCATATTTACACTGGATGCAAGAAGTGGCTCTCCCATGGTTACAAAGCAACCTAATGCCCAGGAACAGGACAGTTCTGCCACCACCAGTCAGTTCACTTGTGTTACAGCACAGTGCAAGGACAGCACTCAGCAGCCCACAAAGCACCATTCTGAACCATTCCCACAGACTTGCTTGTTACCTTAGGTGTAAAAACATTTTTTTAGGCCTACAGGTTACAAAAAGTGGCTTTTTCCTGAGAAATGCCAACTGCCCTTCTCTTAGCAGACATGGAGAATAAGAAAAAAATAATGCATTTGACGACTTGGACCCTATCACTTCTTATCTTTTCTTAACTAAGTAAACGAATCCATCCAATGCTTGGTTATATACTCCAAAGGATCTCACTTCTTGTTGCACTCTTTCAGTTCTTTCCAACTTGTTTACAATTTCTCCAAGTTCGGCACCATAACTGGCCACTCCAGCTTAAGTCATCCTGCTCACAGCTTCTTCAGGGAGCCCACAGCAGCACTTATTTGCCTTTGATCCCTTGACGGAAGAGCATAATGTCTAGATGCAGTATAATAATGCACTATAATCCTCTCACAGTACTCTGTACTTAGTTCTTCAAAAGTATTGCCTTGCAAATTACTTTTTTCTTCCTAGATGTAGTGGCTGTGCACATCCCACTGACTTCAAAACAGCTTATAAATGTATGAAGTGAATGCTGAACTGAAACCTCGACATCCAAAGTGCTTGAAAACCCACCTTAGTTTTTTATGCAATGCTCTATATTCCAGTTCAGATTTATTAAAATACTGAACAGTCCTTAACCTAAGAGAGCCCACAGGGACTATACTTGATATGTCCTGCTAATTTGTCAGTGAACTACTAAAAACTACTCAGAAAGCACAGAGAGATCCACAAATTCAAAGGCAAGCAAGGTCATGAAAGTCTGCATGTGTGCTCTTACCCATGAGGAATAAACTTGTGCTGATGGCAGGGTAAGAATACACACGCACGCGGGGAACTTTACAGCAACAGTCATGCTACTGGGTAAACAAAGATGCGAAGCAGCAGCAAGTTCTTTGCTCCTCTGTGCTTTTAGTACATCTTCACAGCCAGCTATGTACTTGCTTCATCATATTCTTATCTAGATCAATCTTTTTTTTCATAGTCTCCTCCTGTGACCAGAATATGAAACTGATGCCGAGAGTCCTATTAAGCTATATGATACAGATCACTTGAGCAAATACCTCACTGGAGTGCACCATTTTCAGAGAGTTATTAGTAATTTCTTAGACTCCTCTGGCCAGCATTTTGGGGGGATGCTCACCCTCTAGCCTAGGAGAACCTTACAATTACCCTATATCTCATTTTTAAGGAACTGATTGACCTACCAAGGACATCCTGAGAACAAAAGCAGCTAACTTGTAAAAGGCACAGTCAGCTGCTCTGTGTTCCACTAGCAGAAACTCGCAAAATACTAAACCATGCCGGGAAGCTGTGCGGCCACAATATGCTGGCACAACTGTCTGCTAAATACGTCACTACGAACATCATTTGCTTTTACAAATAAGAGTTTCATTTATATTCATTCAAAAATAGTTGGAGTAACAGAATTACACTGTAGCTCTGAAGGCTGGATGGGATCTTTGGAGGTCCTTTGGTCCAACCCCTCCACACAAAACAGGATGAGCTAGATCAGGTGGCCCAGAGAAATACCCAGTCAAGTTCTGTCCATCTTCAAGGATGGAGTAGCCACTACTTCTCTGAGCAGCCTCTTTCGCTCTTGAGGTGAAAATTGTTTTCCTAACATCTAACTGGTATTCCCCTTGTTGAAATTTGCGTTTGTTGCCCACAGCAGTAACATGCCCATGTGAGAAGAGTCTGGCTTAATCTTCTCAATAGCCTCCCATTAGACAGCTAAATAAAGAAACATCTCCCAGCTCCCTTACTCTTTTCTGCTTTGGGTCAGAAAGCAAAATCAATCAAACAAACAGAAATAATCAGTCCTCTAAAGCTCTCTTAATATATTTTCCAAATAATTTTATATATTCAAAATTCTTTTTAACTGTAAATGATGAAACATTCAGAGAGACATGTAACATACAACCACACCAAGAACTAAGATCACCCTTGATTATATAACAGAGCTAAATAACTTAAAAGGAAAAACAGACAAAGAGATGACCCTTTTCACAATACCTCATGTAGTTGGAAAGGGATTTTATTTACAATATTTAAATGCAGTACTGTGAAACAAACAACTTGGTTCACAGGCAGTGCACCCGCTGCTGAACTGTCACCGCCTGACATCCTGTCTTATCTGCCAAACTGCTCATTAGGTTTGGCAATTTTCACCTGCGCCTCCAGTTTATATTTCAGCAGGGAATAAACATCAGTCTGCTTTAACAATCTTCTGCAGTGAGCTTCCAACCTCTTCCCAGAAAGCACGCAGGCACACAGGAAAAAAGCCTTGTGTACTGTAAGCTTAGAATAAAAAAGAAAAAATGCAGCTTAGCTGATGAAACACAACAAACGGAAGTTTAACTTAGGCAATAGAAAAGCAGGAAAAGAGAAAGAGCTAGGTTTGTATCGATGAACTGTTTTCACATTGCAAAACAACATGGGAGGTATGGGCCAGCCTCATTTTTATTTCCACATTTACATGGGAATATTCAATTGGACACACAGACACACACCATGTACAACGTACAGGCTGCATTTGTGCATGGGAAAACAGGGAATTCAGATGAATATTACTTTTCCAGCTGGACCTGATCTAGCTAACCTTTCCCTTGCTGGGAGAGGAGCGATGGCATGATCTATAAACAAACAAAAGGGGTAGCATGGCAACCAGAACAAAGAGAGGAGAATCTCAGCAGGCCCTTAAGCCCCAGCCTAATGTGCTGAGATGCTGCCTCGGATTGGAGACCACCCTGTACCCCTCGGGTGCAGGTGAGTGGTAGCAGAATGGCACAAAGCTACGTTTCTGAGAGCAAACTGCTAAGAAACAGAGCCCAGCTCGTGAGCAAAAAGCACCAGAGATGTAAAACAAAACGTCTAAAATGCTATAAACCAATTTCAGATGGAATACTGTTTTTCATTTGTTAGAAGTAAAATATTCACCGCCAACCCTGCAATTAGCTAGAAAATTACAATAATTACAGCAATTTTG
This sequence comes from Phaenicophaeus curvirostris, assembly GCF_032191515.1. Taxonomy (NCBI): domain Eukaryota; kingdom Metazoa; phylum Chordata; class Aves; order Cuculiformes; family Cuculidae; genus Phaenicophaeus; species Phaenicophaeus curvirostris. The sequence goes on along the minus strand of NC_091397.1, from coordinate 14,788,206 downwards.
TATCCCATCTCCAATCCAATTAATAGATACATGACCTTGTCAACATGTAATAATCAGGATCTGCATCTACCACAAAACTGGATAGGTCTTATTTGCTGAATAGAACTTACACAGTAAGAAGATAATTATTTGAAATACTGAGAATACCATTTGTATGCTATGCTTCACTTCACAAGTTATAAAAGAAATACAAAAGGGATATTATTTCCATTTTCAATGTATATTTAAATGAAATTCTTGAAATAGGTATGTTTAATAGAGGATAATATTACTGGACTGGGATTCTAAGCTTGTGATTTGGAACATTCAGAAACAAAATATATCCAATTGTCAACATTTTTTTAAAAAGGAATTAACTAGATAGGAGAACATCTCTGATTTGTGACAACATATTTACAACAAATTGTTTCACTCATTTTAATGTTGCATGCTTTTATAAAATGTGCCAAAAGAGCCACAAAATTCTTACCCACAGCTGCAAGCTTTCTGCATTTCTATAGACCTTTGTATAGTAGGTTCTCAAAGCATTTTTTGGTCATTTTAGCAATCAGTGAACTACCTAAGTATTCCATGTGTTTTCCAGAATGACACCAAAGATAAGCGAGCTGTCCAATACATCACTGAATTTTATCTGTCCTATGTGATTTTGATGCATTAACATCAATGTACTGTATAATACACCAGATAATCACACTAGGGAGAAAATGTGTATGTATTTGTCTGCTCTGCCTCTGCCCGCGGTGAGAACCCAGGAGGATGGCATTTTTGGTTATGCGTGGAAATCAGACTTGCATTTAGCAGTGGCATACCCTAATGACCTAAAGACAGCAGAAGAGCAGGGTCCTGAAATTCCAGAACACTTCTTTATTCTGCCATTAAACTTCTAATTCTGGGTTATATTGAAGTGTAGTTCTAGCTCGAAAAGACACATGTCCAAGTTGACATAAGCTAATTGGTAAACGATGTTCCCTTACGTTTACAGAACACACTCTGGTACAAAATCTCTCAAACTTCATAGAGCTGTAACTTTTCCATTTGCATTTTACTTGATTACTTAGGCATAGATTTTATCCATTAAAAGAACATGTACAAAAACATAACCTCTTGGGAATTACAAAAAGTTGTTTAGAACACCGTATCTACAGAATATCAGAGGACTGACTGATACTAAATTCTGCTAAGAATTTTGTGGAGTCACTCCTTCAAAAATTCAATGAGCGAAATGACAGACACTACAGGTAAGAGAACACAATGCTTTACCACATTGTCTTATTCACACAGTACTTTTAGCAACAATGGAAGTTACACAGTAAATCTTGTGTGATTTTTGTCCTTCATGAGCTGAAATATTAAATATATACAATCAAGAAATGTGATATATAATTCCTGCTTCGTGAGTTTGCCACAAATGTATCCCATGCTGGTATAAACAAAATCAAGCGGTACTCCTGGCTACGGTTTATGTTTTTTAAAGAAGTACATTTTTGTAACACAGTAAATGCACATATCAGCAGATTTATGGAAAGGTGACAAGCATAACCTAGCAACATTAACAGATTCCCTCTGTTTAGTTGCTTTTTACCCTTTTCTTTATTAAATGGAACAAACTGGCAAACTGAAAATTACACTGTGCAGCAACCGCATTTTGAAACTTTTCTGTGATTTTCCGTGTGAGGACAATTTTTAACTGGCAGCATAGAAAGAGCTTATTGTTCCTAGAAACAGTTTATAAATAATTTATTAAAATGGAATGGTTTGTTTACCTGCATGCAACAAGCATTTTCGCAGCTTCTCAATTATGATCAGCTTTCGATAAGGACAGATAATGAATGTTTATTCCAGCAGCATGAATGGGCGCACTTGGTACCTTCATAAATTAAGATGAAACATGTCAAGACAGTGAGAATATTCACTTACTTGCACGAAGAACTGAAGGGGTGACCTCAATTTCACTTGTTGCTTGGTAAGGCTGAAAGGCTGATGGTGCATTGGAGCCAAGCTCACTGCCAAAAATCTCTGGGCTTTGTGTGCCTGTTGAGCTGGCGCTGGTGCCATCACCTCCATGGTGTGGATCTTGCTCATCAAACACAGCTACGAGCTGCAAATGAGAATTTAATCTTCTGTTAAAAAAAACTTCCAGTAACATCAAAGTGCCATTGTAGATCAGCATTTCATCATTTCTCCCCACCAAAGAGCAAGAAACATCTATCAGCAGAGACTTGGATCAATGCCTAGATCACAAAATCCTCAGCCCAAGGAAAGGCAGCCATTAATTGGGCAGTACAAAGTGTCAACAGCTCTGATGGGACACAGAGCCGGTCACTGTGAACTGCAGAGTGAATGACACTGAGTCAGGAAAGGAAAGGTCGCACCTTCCCTGGCAAATCACTTCATCTTACCCGGCAAGGCAGAAAACTATCTGAGTATGGATCAATGCTTGTGCACTGGAATTTATCACCTTTGTTTTGATACCTCAAAACACATCATTACTACAAAGTCAAAACATGAGCAAAACCATATTTTTATAGAATAAAAATATATTTTATAGAACAAAAATACACAATAATAAATTATGTTAATTAATGTTGAAAGTTACAGGCAAAAATAAAAAGCCCCTGTAAACTGTTATAATCACTACAAGTTATTATATATTCATCTATTCTCTATTAATACGATTTAAGTTGTGGGCTTCCCTTGCAAAATTTCTTTTGAAAAATTTTTGGAGATATGTCTGTATTTGCAACTGAATTCTCCAAGACAAGCCTAAGACCTCAAGCCCAATTTGAAACTTAAGACAAGTCAGTAATTTAATAAGAATTTACTAAATCTATGTTTACCACTGAAAGAGAAATAGGAAAAACATCACAGCATTTTTCAGTAATGCTGAGATATTTCTCCTACCACAACTGAATGCTTTCACTTGAAACAACTAATTTATCCCAATTTATCTCCAGTGACCTACTGAAAGAGAAAAGGCCACCTCTCATAGACATTTAATTTTAGAATTAATTTTCAAGGTGGGTAAAAAAGTTCTATAGGGAACAGCATTTTGCAGCCTATAAATTAAGATATACTGTAATATTTGAAAGACATTTCCAAGCAAGCATTACATTCTTTTACCCAAATTGGTAGGGTAAATGGAAAAAAATCAACTTAAACCTATACTGATCTCTGCAAGTTGTTTATTTTGTTAGAACAACACTTAGTTTTACATAATTTAAAGGAACCACAGCGATTACTTTATCTTCTCTCTTTGTTTTGGGGGTTTTTTTAAGTGAATTTGACATCATCTCATCCTACAGATTTTAATATTACTCCTTTACTTGACCCTAACTTACACAAACATCAGTAAAAATATTGAAAACTGCATCTGTAAGCCCAAGTGGAAACCATGTGGGAATTCAGCTTTTGAAAGTACTTTCAGGCATTAACTTTTTTTTTTAACAAGTAGTTTTGAAATTGCAGAAAGCAGCAAACTTCTGCCAATAATTCCATACTTAATGCAAATTTAGGCTCTGGCATGCACGAAACAAAGAAAGAATTGGTAATAGGCAAAAAGTCTATGCTCTCTCCAGTGTTATTTGAAAGGTAGGGAGCAGAAGGAAAAACAGGCTACAGCTGCAGACAGCTAGAATGGTTTTTTAACATACAATTCACAGAATCACAGAATAACCAGGTTGGAAGAGACCCACCGGATCACCGAGTCCAACCGTAATTCCTTATTTTATGCCTGAGAAATCTACACACAAGATAGCAACAAGAGAAACATGACAACATCTAAAATGCCAGTAGCTCAAGAATATTGGAAAATTAATTTTCTAACACATTGTGAAATATCAATGCTTAGATAAATTGAAGCGTATTTCTAAAAAGCAGCACACTTTACTTGCAACACTTTTCTGATCTGTTTCATAACAAGCTAATTACCAATCTCCAGCAACTGAAAATAAATTAATCCACAAGTGAAGATGCGTAAGGTATTAGAACAAAACACAAACTACGCATTTAAAAATTCTAGGCATGAAACATCAAATCTTTTTCTCCTTTGCACAGCATGCATCAAAATAAATCCTCAAATTACATTCTGTTCCTTTGAAATGTTTTCTGTTCCAGAAAAATATTATCCAGCGCATGCTGCTGCAAGTATTTTATATATTTTATATATATGTAAAAAGGTACATGCATCTAAATCTCTATATATGTATGTTCTACTATACATTGCCTCCAGCTTTTTGCCTATTCCAGATAGTCTACAGCCTATGACTTCAGAACATCTAAAACTGAATGTTTCTCATTTTAAGCTTAGCTTTTGATCTTATGTATTTTCACAGGTATTCACCATTTTGACAGCATCAAACCTTCAAAGGCTTCAGTTCCATTAAAAAGCAAACCAAGTTGTAACATTTTTGCATACAACATGAAGAAACACAAGCCACTGTAGTCTTCTCCAAATCTAATTAGCGTTAGGAATGTAGGTTAGGAAGTTCATTGTAAAACAGCATTATAAAGGTACACTCATTCCTCATATAATGAGTTAGGAAGTCTTTGGGGCTGAAAGAGCTAAGGTGAATAAACAGTGTTGGATTTTGATTTCTAGAGGTTGGTATGCCACTCTGCGGATGACTGTGAGCTTACAGGAAGCAAGGACAGACAAAACATCTTCCACTGTATTCAGTTATCAAGCACTCATTTCTCTGATTAATTTTATTTTAATCAATGGATATTCTTTGAGGTAAGCAATTATATGCTTGTGTAACTCTGAAGGCCAAAAAATTACACATCAACTCCCATATCTGCAAGAACAAGAAGCAAACCAAAAAACACCTAAGTGACTTCTTATGGCTGCTTAGAGGGAAGCCACACCAGAAGGTCACTGGACTTAACGAAGAATCCTTTGCCTCAGGAACCCACAGCAATAAACACTGCTTTATGCCAGGAAAACCAATGGCCTGTCTGTGAGATGCCTGTCATGTTTAAACACCAAAGAGCTGTTTTTAATTTAGCAGAGCATGAAACACAGATTACTAGACCAGCTTTCATCAGCCTTAAAGTCAATGGTAAACCTGTGGTATTTTTATAGGCTTTAAATATCAGATTTACAAAGGGAGTAGAAAACAAAGATGACTGTCTTTCCTGGAAACAACAGCATTTTTACTGTAGCAAAACTGCTTCCATGTTGACTTAATAAGAAAGGAATTACTGAAGTTACCACAACCATGCAGTGTTAGTTTCAAATGCAATGAACTGCATACTCCTTTCCATAATCGTTCTGTGATTACTTTCAATACTCGACATGAACTGTGCCTCCTGCTCTCCATCCTTCAGTTTTTGATCTCATCACTTGCAATGACCTGAGGCACTCATCATACCATCCATGCTTATGTGGAAGAGATCAGCAGAACGGCCAAACAAACCATAACAATGCACGAAGAAAGAAGAAAATGCTCTAGCTGATCAGCTGTTCAATATTAGGTCTTAAAAAGATCTTCCAATGAAATTCAGTGAAAACTGGAGCCATTTGGCTTGTCTGAATGCATTTAAAAAATACCACAGAGCCAAAGATCAAATATAAACCATAAAAAACCAATAACAGCAGCATTTATAGTAATATTTTAAGTTATATCCACCTCCCATTCCTAGGGACTAGAAGTCGAATGCATCAAAGACATGAAAATATAGTTAAATAGGCTACAGCAGTTTTAATCTTGAGGTAACAGAATACGCAATTTGCATTTTTCAGTCACTGAACTAAATGTCTGGAAATGGGAAATAAAATCAAGTAGCAACAAATCGCTGTATTCCTAAAACAAACTCTAGTAAGTCATAGGCTTAATACAGACAGGCATGTTTACATTTCTAATTCTAATATGGCAAAAGCAATGGAAAGGAGGCTTCAATAGAGAGTCACATTCTTCATCAATGTAAGCTGGCACAAGAAGAACCCTCAGTTGTAGGCGTATACTAGTTTTTCAAGAAAAATGAAATTTCAAATAATCAGTAGCCCTTTCAAATATAAAGACAGCAGCTTTGTTTCAATGACACTTATGGAAAGATTCATTCCATTTCAGCAATAGAATCAGAGTAAGTTTTCAAAAGGCCAACAGGCATAAACCAAAATACTCCTCTTTTTAAACTCCAGAGCAAAAAATATAGGTAAACTTACATGAATTATCAACACAAAACAACTTTTTAAAAAAGCAACAACATCCAGTGTTTGACCCAAACAGCAATTTTTTAAAAAATAAGGAACTGCAGTAAACCTCAACAATTATCCCAGTGGTAAAAAGTGTGCTTGTGACCCTTAGTATACTGTAAGAGGTGGTTTTATTGCTACCATCATCCTTTGAAGACAAAAAAAATAACTGACTGAAGGTTTAAACCCAGCTACTAAACTTGATGCTCCTCTCTCTGGCTGATAAAGACTCTTTCTACAGAAAACAGACAAAAATGGGGAAGAACATAATTTAATTCTTTTTGCTAAATATACCTCATCAAGCAAGCAACCTACAAAGAAATTATTCTACAGTCTGAGTTATCAAAACAAAATTTGCTGAGATGCCTTTGACTTTAGGATAGAAGGAAGGTGTTCCAGCACATCACTGCATTCAGCTCTCTACAGCACATCTGACTGATTTCCCACAACACCACGTTGAACGGAATTAATTATGCTCTGACCTTTAGTTCTTTCTGAAAGAGATACCAGGATGAGCTTCTCTATTACTCTGTCCAGGAATCAACACATCATACTAACCAGCTGCTATTTACTTAAATAAATAAAAAGCCAGAAGACTGATTTATTTTTGTATTGACATATCAGCAGCAGTCTGCATTCCAACATTAATTATTACAATTTCCGTCTATTCTAAGGTAATTAAAAATTAGTAAACACATATGCAGCCTTAATTAATAGACTAGATTAAGTACTTGAATGTTAATTAACTGGATTTAAAAAACTATTTGCACCAGTAATGGTTGTTTACGTTTCCATTAAGTGCTAAGACTATATAAAACAATTCAGCACTATCAAACGGTGCCATCAGGTCATCTCTCTCCAGCACAAAACCATGAAAACAGAAATCCTTCGCTTCACAGAAACTCATAAAGCTAGAAACTTTGTTGTATTTTTTCCCACACTATTACAAGTAAGATTGTCAAAAATATCCTTGAATTTTGCATATTCCTAAGTATCTGTTCAGAATTTGTTAATTCTTTTGTAATATTTATTGATGATCTGATTGTGGCTTACGTGCAGGCACTAGTAAGGACTTCAGACTCATTTTAACACCAGTTAGCATTACAGCTGTGCTCCCATGGAGAATGACAGCAAGCAATCCTCTGGTTTTCACATCCTCTGCACTTCTTGTCCACTCTTTTTAACACCACGTGTAATGGAAATCACTTCTCTTTTTTAATGATGAGGAGCCATTTTAAACATCTGGTTTCTTCTCATCAGAAGGATACTTATCAGATAACTTTATACAAGGACATTCCCTATTTGTTCTGCTCTTCAGTGACGAGTTGATCTGTTGAGCAACAAGTGCCTCAACTCCCCTGGGTGAACCATGCACTTTTCTTCCTGGCCCGTACAACTTCCAGATGTGGTCTTCCCTTTCACACCTGCTATGCTCTTCCAGCATTCAAGCTGCCCATGTCCTGCAGGATGGCCACTCATGTATGAAACTGCCCCTCACACAAGTGATTATTTTTCTGCTTCCAGCAGAACACAACCCTTCTGAGGCAGCTCCAACAGATGGAGCAGTTCAACATCCATTACTGGTGAGGTGCCCACACTGGCAAGGATTCTGGTTCTCAGTTTACAATTAATACTGAAGTAACTAACTTTTTCACAGGAAATTTTGGTCCTTCAAGAGAAAGATATTGATGGTCCAAATGAGATTCTAAAATCTAAATTAGTCTCATTAATGTATCTCCACCTAAAACAGCCACTTCAAGCATTTTCTCTAAAACTCAACACCAGAGGGTTAAGCCCAGCCCTGCAGTCCCCTATGTACAGGTCTCTGTCTGCACACACACTCAAGACAGCTGCCTGATCTCCTGACTTGAGAGACGTCAGTCACTCTAAAAGCACTGCCATACACATTCAGACGCATGCAGCAAGTATCTGGAAAGAGAATATGGAGGAGGCTGGCAGAAAATTTAAACACAAGCATCACTGTCATACTTTTCTCAGCAAAAAAACTTTTCCAGTCTTAAGCAAGCCTGTAGAGTGAACCCACAGAGCACCACAGAACTGATAATGCCCTCCTCTGCAATGCGCACAACCAACGCAGAGTGCAAGAGTATGTAAGTGGATTTCTACGGCAACTCTTTAAGGCTAGCAATAACCATGGGTACCCAAAACAGACTGCACTTTACTCAGTCCACATTACAATGCAGAACCAAAGAGTACTTGTTTAATAAGGTCCAGGAATAAATAAAATCTCAGCTAACAGCACCTCAAACTCCAAAACACATCCTGAAACATAAGGTTCTTGTGAATGACCAGATGAGTAGAAGAGAAAAAAAATCCATAAATTTGGAAGAATAATGAAGGACTAGCCACTTATTATTTAAATATGAAAGAAACTAAATATTAAGTCAATTTGCAGGCTTTCTGATGACTAAAATGACTTTAATAGCTCCATAGCAGACCCAGATACTTACTATTCCTTGAGCTTCACTTTTCTCCATGGCTCATTAAAAACTCATTTAAATATAGCTACTGTTTCAATGAACTGGTAAGAAGAAACAGAGGAAAAAAATTCTGTTTCCACAAATAATGCACTACTGCCCAAAGGAAAAAAAATAAGATGAATTAGGAAAAACAGCAGCATCTAAGAGGCATTCTATGCTATATCTGCAACCTAGGAGTGCACACAATAGATCAGCCAAGGTTTTAAAAGGAGAAAAGAAGCAAGCACAGTTTCCATTATAGATGATCTGTAACACAAACAGTAAACCTTCATAATTTCAAGAAAACCTTTATCTGTCCTAATTAATTAATTTTAGTCATGAAGCCAGAACTAGTTTTTCATAATGATGTATCAAAGTAATGTCACACTAGAAGGGAGCCAACCAACCAACATTTTCTTAATAACTTTACTGCATTACTGCTTTTGGAAAAATAGGAAGGATATTTTACAGGTCCCATTCTACAAGCAAATTAACATTTTGTATTAGTTTTTCCGTGAATTAAACAAAAGTATAAGCTTATAAAGAATCACAGAACAACCTTAACTAGAAGGGACCTCTGGAGATCACCTGGTTCAAGCATCTGTTCAAATCAGGGTCAGGGAGAAGAGGTTCATCAGGGCCTCATCTAGTTGCATTTTGAACAACCCATAGGATGGAGGCTCCACAACCTCTTTAGACAACCTCTCCTACTGTTTGATCACTCTCGAGTTTAAGAATTCTTTTTCCCCTGTATCAAGCTGAAACTTCCCTTGTTGCAATTTGTGTCAATTTGCCCTTCACACTCCTCCTGTGCACCTTCCAGGGAATAGCCTAGTTCCACCTTTGCTGTACCTTATAAAGAGCAGCTACAGAGAGAATGCTGTGCTGAAGACCTTCCTTGCCCTTGATGGTCTGCAGCATCTAACTCAAGCTGGTGGCCTCTGGCTGGGCCATCATGATAATGTCTTGCTTATATTGGGGAGGCAAAAATACTTCAGAAGCAATGAGAAATTGTCACTTCTCTCAACCTGATGGTTTCAGGCTTGCTAATACAGCCCAGGATGGAGCTGGTAGCCTTTATCACAGGGGCATGCTGCCAACCCACGTTCATTGGACTGCCCAGTTCTATTCCTACCTAAGCAGTGGCCCCAGCCCACACTGCTGTGTGGGTTTATTCCAGCCTGGACACAGGAATCTGCATTTGCCTTTGGTGAACATAACGTACTCACTCAAAACCCTATGATATAAAATAACCACTGCTGGAAAATACATCATAGGTCTTATTTAAAGTCATTCTCACATCTCCTAACTAAGTAAACGCGCTTCACTTTCGAAGCTCAACATAACATACAAAGTCAAATCATATTTGCAAGAACAGAACTCATCTACTGATTCAAAGCACACTTTCATTTTACCGATAGTTTAGAAATCTTCTGCTTTCATGATTCTTTAAATCTCAGAAATGATTCTAAAGTAAATACACAAGCTTTTTATTAAAACATCACTTTTGATTATTCATTTCCTATGGCACTTTGATCTGAGAAATTCTAGAACCAATATTAAATTGCAATCTAATCTTCTCCCAGAAGGAATGCAGTTTTAGGTACTGTAGTATAAGTTCTCAGACTATAAAATATATTTTAAATGTATTTAAAATTTTAAAATATTTAAGACATATTAGCTTAATATTACACACATTTAAAAGACTTTTCTTCCCTTCTCCCCTCTATTGCTGAGCAATAGACTAAAAGCAAGCATGACTACTGCACCCTGGAAAGTAGTTTTTGTATATTCTCTCTGAACTGCTCTCTACTTGGCCTCCATGGGTTACGTCAGGTTAAGATTTAGAACAAGAAATAAGACAATAGCTGAGCAGTGGGCTACTAGAGGTAGCTGCCACTGACCTTCCCGTCAGGTTGGTGGATTTGCTTTTTCATGACCTCAGATCTCGATTATACCAGACATGCTGGTTCTGCATAACGCTTTGAAGGAACAGAACTCCAGCCAGCAGCCCACGTGTGTGGTCTGACAGACACAAGTGCACACAGATCACACAAACTTATTATTCCAGAGTCCTTCTGATCTGCTCACCTGGCCAAAACTACTGTATAGACATAGCAAGTCCCACACCAGAGCTGGAACTTGGACTTCATTACCAGCTAACTTCCATGGCCAAATAAAACAACCACATTTGCCATCTCCTACAGCCAGACAACCCAGCAGCCCTGTCCTACATGGCCAGAATGCATTGCTGGTGGAAAGGAATGTAGCAGTAGTCTATATTTCATAAAGGTGAGAGACATGGGAAGAAGGATCTGGAAGTCAGTAGGTTGGCCTTGTTTCAGTGGAGCAGACTCATCTGGGCCACTAACAGGTAGAAGCTTTAGTTCATTATGTTAACTGATGCACCTGAATGCTGCATTTCTGCTGTTAACTTTAACCATGCTAAGAAAGGCTTCACTAGCAATATGAATTAGCTACTGACCCCAGCTTTCTCAAGGGAGTTCATGACTGAATGCATTAACCAGCACTGGTACCTACACCTGTTAAGCTAAGCCCAGGCAAAGGAGGGAGTGGTGCCACTACTGCACTGATCACCAGGAGGATGGGTAAGCCATACAAAATCCAAAAATCAGAAACACTGCAGACGCATCTCACTGCAAAAGTGGTATGATTAAGATGATGGGGTAAGAGAATTCAGAGCTTGCAACTAAACACAAAACTACTGCTAAAATGAGAGTAAAGAGAAGAATGTCCTCATCTCTTTTAAACAATCTTTTTTTAACTTTGATGCAAAAATAAGGATATTAGACAGAAGTTTGCTTTCCTCAGTTGCTACAGTCCCTCCACACAGCACGTAACAAAATGCTTAATTCGTGCTCCTTCAGGCTATGAGAACAGCTGGGGAAAATACCTCTGTCCGAAATTAGAAACCTTTTCAATCATAGGGATTTTATCATAGGATTTTTGTAATGGGTAGCTTCTTCACCGGCTCTTCCTTTGAAAGCATATCGAGCATAATGCTACCCTGTTATTTCCTTAAATCCTCAATTTATACGGAAAAGATTTCTTCCAAAATCCTTTTGTAAAAACAGCCTCTTGTTCAAGGCTAAGAACATACTCTGCAAAATTACCACAATATATGATTTACCATAGTATCTCCTTAGCTCATTTTGAAAAGAAATGGGAAAAAAAAATATATCTACCCTGGCTTTAAAGATGTGTGTGGAGAAACCATGGTATCAGAAGAGAAAGTGCTATGATTGGCAAGTCACAGGGGCACATCTGAGCGTGTGAATTTCATCTCCTCCATTTTTGATCCCTCAGCACAAATGAATATACATGAACCACACTGAGGACAAAGTTGCTAATGTTACTTTGGAAGCAATTTTATGGTCTTAACATTCACTAGAAAAATCTGCCTCCTTTTCTAAGAGGACAAGGCTCAAATAGATATGCTGGCTGTTCTCCATGCAGCGTAGCTTGTCAGTATGGGATGACTCTGCAGGTCAGTAGATTTCCAAGTCAACAGCATGGATCATACAGGAGTTGAGTATTTTATTTCTGCCACAGGGGTCAACAGTTAAGCAGTGACGCTATGCAGTAAGTAATCCAGACACTGGGGTTATTAGAGGGGCTGGTGTCACACAGCAAGATACATTGCTGAAATAAAGATGTATTAAATCTTAACAGTTGTCTCATCTGTCATTGAGACCTGCAGCCTTTGAGTACCAAGAAAAAAATGGTTTCAGAAACCTCCGAGAAGACTGCATTTCCATTGCTCTGTTACAGGATCAAAACAGCAGCATTTAAATTCTAAGATTTTAATTTCAACTGAGGTACAAAAAGGTACCTAGTTAGTTAAAGCACAGGCCAATCTTTGCAAGCTTATTAAACTTCAAGAAAATAGATTTTGTAAAATACAACTCTTCATTTTCTACAGTGTCTGCTATTCAGTGTAATTTGCATGCAAAAGCCAGGAGAATGTGATTAAAAATACCCATCTAGAGACACAGATGAAAAACTTCAAACATTTTCTGATTCCCTTCTGTTCCACTCATTATTTCAATACCTCACTACAACAAAGGAATAGATAACACTTGTCCTTGACATTAGCCTAAATTATCTTCAGTGTGCAATACAATACCTATTAAATTAGGCTTATTTTAAATCAATGTCAAGGTCTGTTCAAAAGGTAAAACTGTGTGTACCTTTTGCCTTTTGTATAACATTCTTCCCCTTCCCCTCAAGAAACTTTACAGAGGTCTTAAAAACAACAAGATAGGGTTGTTTTTTTTAACTAACTTCATTATCTACAAATCATCAGAAAGACATTTACCTCTGGCATTCTAAAACGACAATAACAATATTCTTCATTTTGTGCATAATGACAAAAATAATCAGTACATTAAGCAATAATTCATGCCTCACCTTCTTTAAATAAGGTTCTAAAAATCTTAAATGCAAACAACTGTTCCCTCATGACTAACATTTTACATTATTTTAAAATGTAGGACTAGTGAAAACAATGCAACTTGGAGTCCATTAGGACTACCCTTACGAAACAAAGACTAAAAGGTAGCAGTCCAACTGCACCAGGCGAATGGCAAGAGACATGGAGGTTTTCCCTTCCTGTGGCAACCAGCAGGGACATGGGAGTTGACTCACTGGAATTATTACTTGAAATTATGTCAGATAAGATGCTCTGGTCTTAAAAAAAGACACCCACTAGGTAACAGCCAACAGTCTAAAAAGCAAGAGGATCCCAAAGTTTCCATACCAGAATTCTTCCTAAATACTTGTAAGTTCTCTGTGACCAACATGATTATGGTGATCTTTGTATGAAGAAAAAATAGTCTGGTGCATCCACATCCAGCTGGATATCCAACTACCATACACCATAATCTGCAAGGAGGAGATAGGGCCTGTGTTTATTTTCCACAAAACACCAAGGTAACTGATGTAGCAATTCAGCCCCAGGGACTTTCACTAAAACCTGGGCTCCCAATGCCAAAAAAAAAATTTCAAAGTTATCTAGAGCCACATTTTCAACAATAATTTGGCAGATAAGGTTGCAGAAAGGTATCTCACTCATTTTATCCCCATAAAATCACTAGATATCGGATGCCAAGATATTTCTGAATCTCTGTTTTTAAAAGCTGCCTGGTGACTTTTCAAATCTGACTTCTAAATGCTTATGAAAACAAACACCAACACGAAAAAAAAAAACCTACAGCAGGAAGAAGTGAAGAGTAAGGATCAACCTCAGAAGGAGACTAGCTGGTTTATATCATCACCTGCATTCCCAAAACACAGTCACTGGAAGTCAAGTGCTTTTATTTCTGTGAAATGCAGGAATGAACAGCAAAGATAATCTCTGATATTATTCTAACGACAGTTTGCATCAGTCCATGATTCTTGACTACTTGGTGCAGAAGCCTCTACCACCTTCCAGTGTTCTTTTTATGCAGGGATGCAGCAGTCAAGCATTATAACCAAAGAGACGGGAACATAAATAGGGACTTCTGATGGAAATTATGCTCCTGAATCATTTAGTGTGAAATGACTTTGGCCTTATTTTCTGAACTCATTTGGAAAATTAATTCCCTAAATCACTGTGGAAACTGGGACTGATGTCCCTATATCACCCAGATGGATCAGAAAAAAAAAAGATTTTTAAAAAAGAAAGACTCAAATCAGCAATTACATTTGTGCACAAAATCATTTCAAGCTACCAGACTTGGGAACACAGTATCATTCTTACATTTTACCCTGACTCAACCCCGTATCCATGAACGCATTTTGCAACACATAATATAAACGTCACCCAGCCTAGGGAAGGAGATACAAGCACTGCCAAAACACGTTGGCTTCAACCTGCAGACAAGGACTGTACTGAAAGCTTCCGAACAGGCCCCTTCCATCCTGTAGATGCCCCAATTCCTCCTCTTTCCTCTCCTAGAAAAATTAAGGGTCTGTGTAGCTGGTAGTCCATACCAGGGCAGCAGGTCTGTCTCTATTTGACGCATCTATATTATATCTCATAGTGAATTCAAATATTGTTGTAAGGTTATTAAAACCATTCATGATTTTATCTCTGCCAAATGGATCATTACACTGTCAACACTCATCTTTATTATGCAAAAATATGCAGAACTTAACATCTTTTGTTGAGCTGGCAAAACAGTATATTCAGTAGTAACTCTATTTTTCATTAAATTTTGCACAAGGTTAAAGCGTGTGCGGAATCTGATTACTAAAAGCTCCATTCAGAAACATCACATAAACTAAGCTGTTTGACTTGTGCAGCAAAGGATTATTTATTTTAAACCTACAAACAAATAAAATCTTCTCAGTAGTGCTAACTGAACCAATGCTGTCCTGATTCATTTATAGTTACTTTTAGTTTTTACTATTACAAATTAAGAAAAAAAAAAAGTCTTTCAGAACCCAGCATTCCCTTTCAAACACCCTGAAAAATACGAAAACATTGAAGTGTTTTAATGTTACGGCACAAAGAAAAGTTGCTTTTCTGTTTCAGTAGCTGGGAGAGGCAGGGCTAAGTCCTTGAAAATCTGCAGGTGTTTGGGAGGATTTTGTTACCAAGTTTCATTTTTTAGCAAATTACACAGAAAAATACAATCAAATCAAACTAAAGGAGCACTCACTCTGCTTCTATCCTTATGGCATAGTTAAATACTTTATCAAGTTAATGTCCATTTTAGTAAGATTTGGTGATTCTCTGCTGATTTGCACCGATTTTAAAAAAAAACCCTACTATTTTGCTTTAAAATATTTCCAGCTTAAGATATTTTTAAGCAAAACATAACATCAGCCACAGCTGAAGGCAGCTTGAAGCTTGCCCTGCTTTGCCTCGCAAAGGACAAGCATGGCCAGTTCTGGAGGGAAGGGGAAAACGGATAGGGGCAGAGGGTAGGAAGGTGAGAGGGTGGCAGCAGTAACACCTGGAGAGTATTAAAGCAACTGGTGCGTTATAGTGGTTTAGGTTTTTAAAAGTTGTGGGTGGAAGTGGTAATATTTCTTGTTTTCTTTTCTCTCTTTTTAAGTTCTTTTCCCCACACTTCACAATCCTCCTTGATCAAAAGTAGCCAAGGCTACCTCCAATCTCACCTCCTACCTTGCACTCCTCTCTAAATGCCTTCTAGCAGAAACATAAATGAATTTGGTCTGGTTACCTCCACTGTAAGAATCATTTCTTGGGAAGCTCCAGCCATCTTGAAATAGCTTTTCCTGACTCACTGTCTCATTAAACCTTCATTTAATTCTTCTTTCTTTATATTTCTCCCACCAGACTCAATCTTTGCAATCATATGAACTTTTGGAAACCCTTTTCAGGGTGCAGTTTATAGTCTAGTACCACACAAAGCAGATGCACTGCATAAAGCAAGCACAGGTAGCTGGGTAAATTATGCTGTCAAAAGTGATTAACATTTAAAAGGACTAAACAGAGGAAGCAGATAATACCTCCAAGATCTGCTTTTAATTAAAACATCCTAGTAATTAATATTAAAAGGCACAGACTGAAAATCAGAGAGAGCATAGCTTCTAAAGACAACAGGTTTTATGCTTTTCATTAGGGGTCACCTTCTCTGATGTGCAAGACCACTTTTAAATTACCTGCCTCACTGGAGAGCATTCACTTATTAAAACAACTCTGCCTACATAAATAAAAAAACCTACATATTTGAGCAGAAACATTTATGCATTCATTACTTTTTCAAACGTCCTTGCTTTAAGATAATCTCGCCCCTCATTGTAAGCAAACCTTATTTCACAGTCTCCCAGCCTAATTGTTGTATCCCAAATGATTTCATTACTTTCCAAAATAATTACTAAACATTATATCATCTATGCTAAAACAGCAGAAGGGCATCAAGCCGAACCCCATAAGTAGCTAAAATTAATAGCACATACCAGGAAAGTCTAACGCGTGTAGCCTTTGCTCATAAATCAAACAGCCTTATGCATTCTGACAGCTCCATCTAGCCACAGTTACACAAAAGTAACTCTATCCCAGGCAGAATGAATTAATTTGCATTCAGCGCATAACAGCAATTACAAAAACTCTTGTGGTCAAAAGTGTCATTTCCAGAACGACTTCACTATTGTTTAACAATTAGATTAACACTTTCACCATCGTATCTGTGCCCAGGGTTACTTGGGTTTCAGAGAAACACAGGATCAGAAAAGTCATGACTTTAAAGGCCCCAAAATTAAAGCATCTGGATAATGTCAGAAGCAGATGCTAGGATCAAAACTTGGCAGGAGTTCCTGAGATGGGAACCTTGAACATCCTGGGGAGAACACAGAGCAAAATGGGATATAACGTAAAAATGCAAAGTGCACAGAAGACGGAACGGGAGAGAGGCAATACGCACGATGTGCACAGGCCTGACTGAGCAGATGAACAAGAAAAATATCAAAATGGTCAGCTGCCAGAAGCAGGGATAAGGGAAGCCTCCTCATCATGAAACTCCAGCACTACCAGTTTACAACTCTGCAGGTTATGGACTAGCCTCTTCCCAAGCCCTGGCAGGGCTAATCTGCTGCTGGATGACTTTTCCAGCTACCCTGTTACAGACTGTACCATCAGTGAGGAGGGCAGATAGAAAAACATAGGTCATTTTTCTGCATTTTTTCCTCTTCCATTCATCACTAACAGCTCTAATAATCTGAAATTCACCTTTCTGTATATACTGGGGCACTGTGTGCTCTAGTAATATACCACACATCTTTCTCTGGGAAACAGCGGTGCTAACTAGCTCCAGACACACAGCTCTGTTATATATAACAAAATACTAAAATAATTTGAGGAAATAAACTCCCATTTCAATAGACATTCTTCTCACTATTTACAATACCAAACACTGGAGACTTGGCTGGTGTAAAGATCAGGCCTGTTAAAAGTGACCCAAGTTTCAGACACACAGAATAGCTGTGATATCTCCCACTACAACAGAAGACTCCACAGGGCACTGAAACACACTTTGCTTGGACTTAACTGTGGGCACAGATGTGTGAAAGTGCTAGCCTGCAATGGGCCTCTTTATCATAATGTGAAATTCCCTAGGAAAAGCGTAAAGGCTGAAAAGGAAGATTTTTAGTGTTTGTAGTTGTAGCTAATGCAATTTACAGATCACTGATGAAGCGTTTTGCCTTAAGTTAATCTAAATCAAAATTTTAAATGCTGATAGTTTACTTGGAGTATTTGAGGTTCAAATCCTATGCTAAGTCCCTTAAATCTCCAAATGATAAATCCCCAAATATGTAATAGTTCAATTTCATACATAATTCCAGAATAACTAATGCACAAGAAAAGGAGATTACTCCTCAAAAGTAGACCTGCATAACTGCCTAAAAATGCAAACAAGAAATGTAAATCTGCCACACTGCTGCGCTCATACTGCGACACGCGCAGGTGGCTGCCCCACCTAACCGTACCACATGGCCACAGGCATCACAGCACAGCCCAAACTGGAATTTTACTAAATTTCCCTCAGCCTGGAAGAGGCATGCCAATTTTTCCACAAACTTCTATCTAATATTAAGGACACGGAAGCAGAAATGGTACTAGAACTTGAGAAGCGATCATAACCAACCAGAGCACTGTTTTATTCCCACTAATTACTTTGGATGCTTTGGTACAAATACCTCTGAGGTGGGGAAGGGTAGCACTTGGTGGTTTTGAGGATAGTTTTGGTCCCTGGAACAGATAAATAATTTCATTAGAAAGGCAAATGCCACCTAAACTGTCTCAGCCATCTCTTCATGTTCACACATAGTAGAGAGAGAGAGGAGGAAAAGAGAAAAAAAAACAACCCACAAACTAGACAGAAAAGAGACATTACACAGAGTTACACGGTACCAGAACATGATTAAAAAAAGATTTATCACACATGTCATTTCTAATTTGGCACCGATAGCTTAGCATCATTCAATACAGATATTTTATGATCTCAGATACCAGTTCAGAGACTGCTTCCTCAACGCTGCTAGAGATGAATGGAAAATAAGCACACACGTGTATTTACATAAGAGAAAAAGAGCATGAGCATTCATATAAAACACAGATGTATCCTGACTCCATACACCAGTCAGTGAACAGGTAATAAACTTTCTTCTCTGGAAGCTTGTGTATTGATGCCATTAAAAGGTAACAAGGGGCTCCAGGGTGGAGGCAGGAGGTGGCAGCACAGGGAGCAATGCCAAGGCAAAGGGAAGACTTCACAGTCATGGAACACAGTAGTGCAGGGTTTCAGATCAGCTCAGAAGGACTGTACAGCATCTGCAGCACAGGAAATAAGGCATTTAGACTTGCATTTACATGCGCAACTAGCATGGAGAAGGTAACAGTGGTATTTCTCAGAGTCAACAAACACAAAGCAGGCCTCCCCCTTCACAGAGGGATTACCTAGTCATCAATTAATAGATGAAATCTGGGGAGTGACATGCTGAGGAGCAGGCGTGGCAGTTGTTTCTTCTGAGGCCACTTAATTCTTCCCCTGAAAGAGCTACTATGGCTACTCCCGGCCACTGCCACATAGCTGCAATCTTTATATACGTTTATGTCCACCCTCCATCCACAAGGGAAGTTTAGTTTAAGAGCTTACTTTGGGCCTTTCATCAGCTATATTCCTTCAGTTCTAGTTTAGCAAGTTGCACACTAAGGATGCACAGGCAGATTCCATCAAGGTTTTGGTATGTGAAGTATCTTCTGAGAAAACAACCGAGTACCATCACTTTGGTGTTCCAAAACTCCCTCCCACAGCGAACTTTGGCTCCACTTAGAGCTGTTTATGTGCTTGTCCCACTCCACTCCCATCCTTAAAACTCAAGGCTCAGTAAAGGCACTTTCTTGAGTATCCAAGTGTCTACAGTCGCGAGTAGCATGTGAAGTTACTCATAACTTGGAGAAGAAACTGTGGCCCTGGTGCAGAGCTGAAGCACCAGGTGTTCAAGAGTTCAAGCATTTTTAAGAACTCTGTTCAGTGTTTTGCATTGCTTTTCTGAGCAAGAACACAGGACACATCCTGGCATAATGCACCTTAATGCAAGACAGGCTTAATACTTACCCAAACATGCCCTGGGACCATGGTACATGCCCAGGTCAGAAGGATACACACAGTTTGTGCAAGGAGGAGGTTGACCCCTTCAGCTGATTGCATATCAGTGGAAAATCACAGAGAACAGTGGGTGAAGAAATGCAAAATGGGCTCATCTTTCAAAAGTGTGGAACAGCTTGGATCAGTTGCCAAGCCCCCCCAAAAAAAAGTAAAAATAACTTTTGAGACTTGTGAGCAAAAGCAATAAGTAGTTTAATACAGGCTGCTCTAAATATTGCATTTGGAGTACAATGGAATCTAATTTGCACTTGCTGATCCTTATAAATTCCACTTAAAAGCAAAGTACTTTTCCATTCACCTTCCAGCAAACATTTCCTAGGAGAAAGCCCTGAATTTGAACTTTAATGTTCAGATACAATTCCAATGCAATTTTAGAGCATACCCTAAATTCTGTGAAATAAAACTATATTGAGAAAGGCACAATAATTAAGGGTATTTAATAGCATGCTTGCCTTTTCATTGTGTTCACTTTGATCCCAGAAAACCAGTAATACAGAAAAATTTAAAAAACCGCAACGTGCACTTGCAGCTCAGAAAGCCAACTGTATCCTAGATTGCATAAGAATAAGTGTAGCCAGCAGGTCAAAGAAGTGATTCTGCACCTCTGCTCTCCTCTCATGATACCTCACTTGGAGTGCTGCATTCACTTCTGGAGTCCTCAGCACAGGAAAGACCAGAGGAGGACCACGGATGATCGGAGGGCTGGAGCACCTCCCATACAAGGACAGGCTGAGAGAGCTGGGCTTGTTCAGCCTAGAGAAGGCTCTAGGGAGATCTTATAGCAGCCTTCCAGTACTTACAGGAGACCGATAGGAAAACTGGGGAGGGGTTCTTTATCAGGGAGTGCAGGGATAGGAGGAGGGGTAATGGTTTTAAACTCAAAGAGAGGAGATTTAGATTAGGTATTAGGAAGAAATTCTTTACTGTGAGGGTAGTGAGGCACTGGCACAGGTTGCCCAGAGAAGTCATGGATGCCCCATCCCTGGAGGTGTTCAAGGCCAGGCTGGATGAGGCTTTGAGCAACCTGATCCAGTGGAAGGTGCCCCTGCCCATGGCAGGAGGGTTGGAACTAGACAATCTTTAAGGTCCCTTCCAACCCAAAGCATTATTTGATTCTATCCTATGTTTCTATGAAAATCCACACAAAAACAGTGCCTATAGGCCTACTGGAATGAATTTTAAAAGTTAATTTAACCAGACCTGCACAGACTGATTAATTTTTTTTACAGGTTTCAGAGTTGGAAAATGGCACACAACTGCTTTGTTTAGAACTGAAGCAAGGAGAGATGGCCAACACCAGCACAAGCAAGGGCACAGCAGGAGGAAAAAGAGAGGAGGTCTACCTGTAGGACACCTGATCAAAGCAACTGCTGATGAACGGAGTTCCGGAGTTCCTTTCTAAGCTCCTGCTCGTATCTCTTTGTCAAGGTCTGATTCATCAAATAAGAAAATAAAGACTATGCATGAAAAGTTCTGTGTTAAGTCATTTACCTCCAATAGCCATGGACTATTGGTGGTTACAAACTAAAAGGTTTCATATGCTTGAAAGATATAAGTTATGACTATATTCGGGCCACACTGCTTCTCTGAGACACATCAGTCAATCCTGCCAGAACCCAGTTATCAATGTCAGCTAAACCTAAAGTAGATGTTTTTCTGATACCCCAAAGTCTGGGATTTTGCAAGACTGTTAGCAGAACAGCTAGCCAACAAGGAGCACCAAGTACTAAATTGCTTGGCTGCTGTTCAGGAGCCAGACATACTTTCTAAAACCTGTGCATCAAAGAGAGTCTTCTACACACTCAGTTCGTTCCACTCAGATCCTGTCATGCAGCAGACTTCACTTTGCAAATTGACCTTAAGATTAAACCATAAAAGAATTGACTGAACTTCATCTCTTCAGTAATATTTTTTCCTGGAGAAGCACTTCTTAATTTCAGACATCAATCTTTGATTCTTGTTTTGAGAAGCCAGTCTCTGCATACTGACAGGGGAATTCAGCATGCCTGAAGCAGAACAGTTCTCTGGAGGGTGTAGCTGTATTCCACAAGCTGTACAGACATCAGGATATCAGCTTAACTGTAGCAGAAATCAGATGCCTAAAATTAGGTAACATAAATGCCCATTTATGCTGCTCAACTGCAAAGGTATTTGAGAGATAGAGGAGCATATTAAAAAAAAAAAAAAAAAAAACCACTGTAAATTCCACTAAAGAGCTGAACTTCCAATTATTAAATTATTAAATGTTAACAAGTATGAGAACTGCCACCAAGTATCATTTACAACATAGAAGAAACATTAAATCAATAGAACATATGTTCAAAGAGGAACAACCATAGTAACTTTATACGCCGTGTGTCATCTTAACCACATGGCCTAAATCAAGGACCAACTGACTAAAAGGCTACAAAAATGCAATCTATGAGATAGATGCAGCTGCTGATAAGGTGTCCACCAGCTTCTTTCCAGATCAAGGCTAATGATTTAAAGCTAATCTGAAAGCAAGAAACAAAGGTTATGAAGCGTTCGTAACACCATGCATTCTATGATTCAATTTTTATTTTGAAGCAGTAGCTTAGACTGCATCAAAATGACATGATAGGTCACTTTCACATCTTTGATTCGACAACCTAATGAGAGTTGACTGTGCTCAAATAAAAAGTGAATAGGCTACAGACAAAAATTTGGATGGCCAGACGTCTTTACTCTTGCATAGTGGAAAGATCTTAGATTATCTTGACAAACGTCTGGCTGCATTAGTCACACAGGCAATCATTCAGTTTATTGGTGTCACACAAAAGACTATGTGAAAGCTACAGGATCATTTTAATTAAAACATTGGAAGTGAGTTAGGAAAAAACCCTGTTAAAAGTACTCATAGTCACCAAAACCACACGCGTGACATATGTAACCATAATCACTGACTGCCTGCAGGTCTAAGAGTGACCTGCAGAGATACTAACCCTCAGGAACGACACACAGTCTAGACAAAAGCTGAAAATAATAAGGAGCTGCCTGCCCCAGTTTCCCTGAAATTGTCCCCAAGCACAGAATAAATTGATGATTTGATTTTTAGCCATTGACTCCCTTGCTACTCAGCTAAAACAGCTGCTCGCGGGCATTTACAAGGAACACAGCCCAGTTTTCGTTTGCAGGTCATTTTAGACACAACCTAGTAATGCAGCCAAGTATAACTCTACCTTCCTCAGTGAATAACTCCACTCAGTATCCCTGTCACATTCTCACAATCAACAAGGAAATAACTTCTTATCTTAACTAGGGCAGAGCTGCCACCACAGGCCTTTGGGAGCCGTAAGGGATTACAAAAGTGGTTTGCTGTTTAGATTTAGGATTCCAGATCTGTCCGTTCATTATTAATGATCCATCTACTGTGTTCTTGTGAGATACGAACCTTTTCAGGCACATGGAAATCCCAGGCACAGGCTATTTTCCATTAAAGATATAGTCAAAATATTAGACTAATTAGGTGACCCAGCTGGAGAAGGGATTTGGGCAACTGAGAGTGACAAGAAGCAAAGCAATACTTATGGTCAGCAAATCCTTTCCCTGTGCCATTGCCACCAGGCAAGAAATCAGGCACATATTCTGACACTCCACAACTCAACAACAAGAAAACTAAAGAAAAATTAGAGGAAACAAACACAGACTGTACTCCCCACATCCCACAACCCAGCAAACGCTGAGAAGGACATGTCTGTCTTAGTGCTAATCTGCCCATGATGGAGATGTAGCCACATCCCTTGAAACTTAACTGCTCAAGCATGCCTCCACACATATGCCAGATACTCCTGGAATCTTAGGATGAATTATTCCTCATCCCCACATCAGGCTCCTCAGAGTTTGCAGCACACTAAACAGGCTTAGAATGCCTAGGCAGTTACCACTTGTTACACGCAATGCTGGGCTTGAAACAGCCAGTTTTTCTACACCAGATATCCCAGAAAGTGTATTTCCCTGCTAAAGGCTGCACTTCACTGCAGACTTTCCATTAGAGTTTAAATCTTCCATAACATGGATGGAGAAACTTTCAGACCTCTCCAAGTACAGGGAACAGGAAAGCCTCTCAAGTGAAAGCAGTGGATGTCTGTGTTCACAGAAAGAAATGCTTGGGTTTGGTTTGGTTAATACAATCCACAGGGAATTACCAGTATCCATCTAACCAACAACTTGCAACATACCACCACAAATAAATATATTGGATTTGTTTTCCCTAAAATCAACATAACAAGCTCTCATTCTTTTTGTTTCATTTTAGAGGGTTAATGTATTCTCTTCCCATTGGACAGAGAATGAACACACTATCTGTCCATCTTACAGGCCCTCTGATAGCCAAATAAAACACGGTTATCACTGTCAGAACTCAAATTAAATAGTCTGAACATGGCAAGAAGTGATTAGCCTGACATTCAGAAGACATGCTAAAAATGGGAAAAGGGAAGAAGGGAAAGTATTTCCCCCACTTGTCTGGGCTTTCGTGGGGAAATTAGGCTATTCTCTTTTGTTTGTTGCGTTAGGTTTGGGTCATTGGGTTGGTTTTTTTTCCTGTGTTGAAATATCTCAAATGTTCCATCAAAGAGACATGGAATACGATTTTTTAGTCAAAATAGTGATAAATGAGTGAGAAATTATTTTTCTTTAGAAAAAAACTTTATAATATTACCTTCAATTTTATATTGTAAATGATATACTAAATCAACCACGTAATGACATTTCAGTGCACAGTAAATCCACAGCAAGTAAGATTTGTGATATGACAGACAAGCCCAGAAGCACTAAACAAAAGCAGTCACCTTCCAATTCTCTTTCCTGCTGCAGTTAAAAAAAAAAAGCCAACAGTAACAAAAAATACCATAGCTGGCATTTTCATATATTAAGCTTGCCTACTTTAACTAGGTTCACCTATAAATAGATAGAATAATCTACTCCTAATAATAATAATAGGAAAACATAAAATCACAGCACAGCAGTGAAGAAGAGGAAAGGGATATATTTTTCCTGCACACTCAAGTCGTAGTAAAAGTTGCAAAGCAAAGATCAGCAAGACTTCATCTCTCCCAGAACACCAGTGAGAGAACTGTGCTGAAAATCGTACTTATTGTGCCACCAGAGGAGCAGAGCATCCAGTACAGCACGGGGCCACCTCACTGTAACCGGCTGCCAGAGACTGGTGCCAGGCAGCCCCCATCACCCACGGCGCAGTGAGAAGCAGCCAAAATTACACTTTTCTCCAAAGGGTTTCTCTGAGCATCCTTACTTTCTAAAGTCATCCAGAGGGACCAATACTGTGATGATGAAATCACATCCCTAGGTAGCATGCACATAAAACTGGCATTAAAGCAAATTAACTATGTAATAGCATTCAGCAGCAGGCCGTTTTGACATTTGAGCAGACCAGTCCACTGATACCTTCTATATACATTAAAGACACGTTTAGGTCCATGTGGAAAAGTAATTCCACAATATTTCTAGAAAACCAAGCACTTACTAAAGGAAGAAATAAAGAAAGAAAAAAAAAGAAAACGAAAAAAACACATCCTGCAAAAAACAGACACTAGACTCATCCATCCCAGTATCCTGCCTCTAACAACCTTCAACAGCAGATACCGAAAGAACAGAGCAAAAATACTTCCTCCCTCCATTCTCTAGAGACTTGCAGCTCAGGGATATCCTAAGCCATGCACGCTATCTTTGTGTTTAGACTCTCTAAGCCAAAATTAAACATACATTTATAGTACAAATATTTTATACAAATATTTTTTAAATTACCTAAATCCAGACTCTTGAAGTTATCTGTTCTTTCCAAGCACTGCATTTCAAAGCAAAACTTTCAAATTAAAAACCTTATGAATTTTTCTCTATTTTTCTACAACAATTTATACCAAGCTGATCCATACAAACCTCAAAATATGTTCCAAATAAGCCCAGGCATCCAGCATGTCTGATAACCTCAGCAATAACCTCAAGAGCCCTATTTAGTTCTAAAGACTTCACTGTATTTATTTTCAAATTTAAAGAGTATTATTTACACCCATAAAGTGATTTTTAAAACTGCACTGCTGCCCTTTCTGGGTTACAGAAGCTCTGAAACAATCCTAGATAAGAGCTTCTGACAGCGTGAGGACCAGTATTGTCAGTCAGGTGCCAACAGTCATTCAAAGGAACTTATTCACCTTTAAATATAGTTAGTTGTGGTTCTGTAACAATCCAAGAGAATTCATATCCAACCTCATCTTCTCACATTGCAGAAAAATTACACAGGTTTGCTTCAGAGGTCTGGTTACCTCCAAAACAGGTTACTTGCAATGCATTAATTTTCCTCCTTCTCCAAGAAGGCCTTTCTAGAAAGTCTTAGTGCAGAATGGAAACACTAGCAAAAATAATACAGAGCTTCTATGAACTTTGATGGGTTTCTTGGCACTTAAAAGGCACATTTGGACAAAAGGAGGCACCTCCTCCTGTGAAAATATAAGTTTTGCAGTCATGCAATTGTAGGACTATTAAGATTTTTCTCCTGATCTGCAAAGTGATAAATAGTTTTTCGCTTTTAACTTTTTAAAGTAAAAATAAAACAGCAGGAGCACCACACTATTATGTTCTGTTTTCTAAATGATTCTGGTTTTCATTATGTTAAATCATATTATGTTGTATTTATACGCCTTTCTGAAAAAAAAGGAACTAAATAAGATTTTAAAACCTTTTAAATATATCAAAGTACTTTGCAAATAAGGTTTACAGGTTCACTTTCTCTGACACAATTAGGAGTCTTTCTATAAAGCGCAGAAGTCCTGGTATTGTAATTGCATCATGCCTTTCAAACCAGGTACTTAATCATATATAGTACAATTGCCATTTTTATAGGTCTACACTGCTGCAAAAACAAGGGGGAGAGGAGGGAAGAGAGGGATGAAATGAGAATCCAAAACCTCAAATTTATGTTTCTTCAGTGATTTTAAGGCAAAAATGTATGAGAAATGTACTCTAAAAGTAACCAAATGTGTTGAAAAAACAACCACAGAAATTGTATATTTTCCCACCAAAACAGAACAGTCTGGGAAACAGACAGCTATATTAGTTCTGATAGATACACATTTTCATATTGACTGGAAAAGTAGAACTTGAATTAGCCTTTCTGAGCACTTCTTTCACAGTGCAGTGAAATATCACTATTTGATCCATTAATTTTCACGTTTTTTCTTTTCATAAAAACTAACAATTTCCACAGAACGTTCCACCAGGGGAGATTTAGGCTGGACATTAGGAAAAAATTCTTCACAGGAAGGGTCATTGGGCACTGGAACAGGCTGCCCAGGGAGGTGGTTGAGTCACCTTCCCTGGAGGTGTTTAAGGCACGGGTGGACGAGGTGCTAAGGGGCATGGTTTAGTGTTTGATAGGAATGGTTGGACTCGATGATCTGGTGGGTCTCTTCCAACCTGGTTATTCTATGATTCTATCTAAACAGCTCCTTACAACCTATTCAAGACTGAGTTCTCCAAATTCCTTAAGCAATTCAACCATTGATATAATTAATTTTGAGGGAAATCTCTCTCAGGGACTTTAATGAGCCAAGTCAGGAAAATTCAAATTAAATTAAAGAAACGCAAACTAGATCTCAGAAGCTCATACATAATAATGTTAACAATATTTCCCCAATACTACCTAGAAATACACATTTATAATCATTTTTAAAATGCAGTTAGTTTCTTAAGAAACATAGATGTTACTCAAGGATTCCTATAAATCCTTTTGAAAGATTCAGCTAATTTGACAATAAGACACAATGGTTTTCTTCTACGTTATGCACCTACCTCTCCTATGGATCAGAAATCAGAACATGACACGGTGTTCGGCCCTAAAGTTCTAGGGGAGGGGAAATCAGGGCATTTATTTCCAGACCTCCTCATATCCCCAGGCGAAGCCATACGCTTCTCGCACAAGACTGGCATGCTCACAGTTACAGTAGCCTCCTCCACTGCAGGCTTCTTAGAAGAAAAGAGAAGGACAGCTTAACCTGGAGAATCAACATCCAGCTCCAAAAAAGTGGCAGTTACAAACAGTGCCTCTGTGTGAATGCATGCACTGCAGGAAAACAGATTAAAAGGTAGAACTGAGTGCAAAGACAGTAACATCTGTTTTCACAACCACTTAAAATTCATATTTTTTTCCTCAAACCTTACACGTGAAAAGCAAAAAAGCAAGATAAGTAAGGCATTACTCACCCAGACTATAATCGGGATGACATCATATATGCCAACACTATTAATAAATTGACTTGTTTCAAACCTATTTTATATTCAGATTCCTCATTCAACCTAGAAGGAGCATGTTACCAAGAATTGGGTCTTTAAAACTATACAGTGTTTCAGACCACAGGCCAGACAGAAGTATATTAAAAAAATTATAAGTCTATCTTGGCAGAGCAGTATGATAAATGGCACTTTTATGCTGTAATCTAATAAAATACTCTATTTTGTCCCTCTCACCAGAAGAATATTATACTTAAAAGTAGATCTAATTAAAAGTATCAAGGGATGAGAGCAGTCACCGTTTGCATCAAAGAGAAGTCTCTGTGCAGATGGCGGATCCACACAACACCAAGCTGCACCTACACGTGAGCCAAGGTCCCCTACTGGGATGTTACGTAGCTTTCTGCTCACACTATCAGGACAGGGAAGTGATCAATGCGCTCAGTCTAATGGGAAAGTAAACAGATCAGCACCAGCGAGTACCTCACCTGAAAATGAGAGAGTTTGGTTTCGAAAAAAGACTTCAGGCTTCAGAAAGCCGTGCAAGGAGTGATGCCATCAGCATTGCTCACGTGCCATCAGCCCTTTGGCAGACTAGCAGGAAGACCACCCTGCATCACTCTCCTTACAGGCTAGCTCTGTTTGCAAGAGCAATTAGCTAGAAGTGGGTTTGAGTGCTAACCTGCATCTCTGGAGCACATGCCATGCCAGCCTACACAGCTTCCACAGGAGCATGGAGGCTGCAGGAGCCACAAGAGTGTGTGGTCACCCAGCAGCATACACCACAAGAGACTTCTAGCTATTTCAGAGCAAGGACAGCAGACAGCGAGAAACACAGTTCACAAGGAAGGAACACTCCTTGCCACAACTCCTTTCTGCAGCTTCCAGGATGAGAAGATTCCAAAAGGAGGTGTCAGAGAAGTTCCCACGGAACAGGGCTCTCCTACACTGGAGACATGTATGAGTCCCCTGGGTATGTACTTATCCTTTCAAGAAAGGCCTAAACCTGTATCAAGGGTTAGATACAAAACAAAACAAGTGTACATATTAAGCAGTTTTGAAAAGTTGAACTGAAAAATAAGTCTGTTAGCTTTGCTGGAAGTATGGAGTAGCCTCCTTAAAAAAAAACCCAGTCCACTGAAAGCCAATCAGTGTTGTTTAAGACAAACACCGCTGCAGGGATGCACAGGAAGGCCTGAATAATTTTCTTACATTTACAGGAAGATATTTTCAGTACAAGTGGAACAACATGAGCATGATCTCTCAACAATAACATACTTCTGCCGTGGAATTCCCCCAAGTCATTCCCAACCCATTAAGGTACCATCCTGGGAAAAATAACAGGGTATTCCATTTCTTTTCTCTCATTCTGAACAAATAGAAGAGACATAGATGTGGCAGAAAGTGAATTTTAAGGATTTCAATACTTTGTCACTCGCTGCTCATCTTCTGGCTATGGCAAATGAGCACAGGTCTTCAGCTACACCAACCCCCAACACATCCTTGGCATTTTTCCTCCATGTTGATATCTCAGCCTCCACAATCTACTTCTTTCCAATCCAAGTGGCAACATGTTCCATACTGCAGGTTTTGTCAATGCCAGTAGAAGCCATGACACTGGGCAGGAGTGACAGCCAAAGCGAGAATATCCATTCTGATTTTTTTTCAGTTGTCTGTGACCACTGAAGAAACACCTGTTGCACACACCCTAACAGCGAAAGTTAAGTAATTTCCACCACTTGCATAAGCCAGGATGTATTTGCTTCTGTTATATAGGAACCACATTGAAACGAGAGAGAAGGGATGAAGGGCAAAATAAAAAGTTGCTTGTACCTTACAACAAAGGCTGTTCAATTTGTAGCAAAAAATTGTTCAGATAAGCAAAAAAATCCTGAAAACAGACTCACTGTGTATCATATCCCAGAGTCTCTCAATTTTGAGCATGTAATTTCTGTCCCCACCCTCATAAAACAGAACAATTTGGTATTTCAGTCCTCAAGTAATAAAACATACAAACAGCTTCATTTACTCAGAGAAACTGATTAACCTTCATCTGCAGCGGAGCTCTTCAGTGCTCAGATTTGACACAGGAGCCCACTTAAAGCTCAACAGGAGTTTCTGAATAGCTCTGTGTGTGACACACTTGTTCTAGAAAATTCATTTGCTTTTGTTTTCATTTTACTGTTTCCACTTTACAGCTGAAGTTAAAGAGAATCTAAGCAAAGCAGCCATCCTACTCCAGAATAAACATCTTTAACTGTTAAGACATAATCAACAGTACCTATATGTGCAGAGGAGGCTCTTGTGCACATTTTTAAGAGGAAATTTCAAAAGAAATTGAGCTATTTTAAGTGTCTGTATAAATGAAAAACCAATCTACTTTGGCTAAAGAAAATCAACTTCGATGAAAATGTTCAGCTAACACCAAAGAACACAGGTTTTCTCCCGTTGTTTCACCATCTTACATTGAATTGGGAATTTTATCACGTCTTTTTTTTTCCCCTCAGCTAAGTTTTTTTGCCTTTTAAAAGCATAAGATTACCTAAAAAGGAAAAAAAAAACCACTAAATTCCCTAATTTTCCTACGCTTGTTATGCTTAGCTACTGAAGTTGCCTTCTACAGATCTGCAAGAAAGCAACCAAAGCTGTCTTATACTTCAAGAAAAATATTTTTAAAGTTTTCAGTATTCCACTGCAAGCAAGCCTTTTGCATATATCCATCCTTCCTGGATGAAAGATTTGAATTGACAGATACACACAGGACAAAATGGCAAGAATAAGTCTGAAAATAGTAATCTGTTGTACCAATTGTTACACACAATAAAAGACAGTAACATTTCTAGGAATTTTCCTAGGTTACTAATACATCTGTACTCTGCTTTTTATTGCTCCCTCTTCCTGCAAATATTACGTCCAGTCATTTTGTTAAATAGAAAATGTTTCATTTCACAATACTCTTGTATCTGATGAAATGTTATTTGCCAATTACTAACACTACCACACATCACAGACTCTGGTACTATTAGATCTTTTTTAATAACATGGTAAAAAGCAAGTATTCTTTCATCTTAAAATATGGGCTGCATTAAAATAAAAAAACAAGTATCATGGATAGAAATTTCTTTCAGTTAAAGAATTTATTTTAATCTCAATATTGTGATTTAATAATAAAAAATTGCCAAGCAATCCAGGGTGAAAGCAGCATATTACACAAAATGCAAAAGAAAAGTGGACAAATACAAGATAACCCTGAAATGTTTGAAAGCCCAAAAGAAAAGAATACATTTTCTTCAAGGAGCGTTACCTTAAATGTAGATGTAATTTCACACATTAAACTCTGTGTCTCCCTCAAAAGAACAGGAAACTGAACCACATCCCACTTCATACACTTGAATGAGACTTATTAAGTTGAGTGATGTTTGCTTGAGGCCATAAACAGCAATACAATACTCAAAGCTCACAAAATAAATTTCTTCTCCCACTTGCTCACCCCTGTCTCAATCGAGATGTAAATTTAAAGAAACATGGTTTAGAGAGCAAGACCAATTCAAACATCCTGAGAAAAGACGGGCTTCTAGATACATCATTCCTTCCCTAACATAAAACCTTATTTTATCTTTAATAAGTTGTGTTAAAATCAGATCTTGGGAAGCGATGCATTAGCACAGGGTAAGTCCTGTTCATCTTCCTCAACAAATCAGCATTTCTTACAAATACAAGATTACCGGGTGCTCACTCACCTCACGTTCCTACTGTGCAAATACCTGTAGCAGCAAACAGGCTGCAAACTTAAAAACTGTCAGAACCATCAAGTCCCTGTGCTGCAAAGTACAATGGGGAAAGACATGTAGGAGAAGCCTAGTTGTTTTCAAACCCACTCCTTAACAGCAGGGATAGACTGCAATAAATGGGCAGATAACTCAAACACACTGTGATGGTGGGGTTAATGATCCAGATACCTTCCAAAGTTGGTCCCAAACAGGCATGACTTCCAGAAGTCAATAATGTCTGGAGGCCTTACATAAGCAATAGCTTCGGTCACCCACACAAAAGGTTTTTCTCTCAAGTCTGTAAGTCTGTTGTTCTACATTTATGGAAAACATAACCACAGCAATTCCAAAGCAAGATTAGAAACATCCAAATCTTTGGCAGAAGTCAACAGTCTTGGCATGTGCTGGTGCCTGATTAATCCTCGACTCCTTCTAATGGACCAAGATCTAAAATAAATAATGCAGCAATAAAAACTGCACACCAGTCAGGTTCATGTTGTATTTTGGTTTAGCATAACAAGAAGTACAGGACTGCTGCTCCTTGTATGGCATCACCCTAGAAGAGCTCTGAAAGAAAACAGCTCAACAAAGGAACGAGCACAGCCTCTTCACATACCTAGCAGGTGCCTTTTGCAAGAAGAATATGCTTCCTATGGTACCTAACAGAAGAACTGCACTCTTTCCTTTAAACTGTTATTCTATACTTTAAAACAGTTACTTACTCATCCACTAAAAAATGCAGATAAACACATAAAAAAAAGGACTCCCAGAACAGCAATATATCTTGACCTTGTTCACGTACTGAAACTATAAGTGCACATATGAACGACAAAAAAGCACTTCAGAAGTAAATGTCACTAGCAGAGAAACACAACAGATGTGGATACCATTTAGAAATGTTCACAGATGATCTACATTGTAATTTTATATATTGGATTTAAGTAGGGGTTTATACTAATTCTGCAGAGAAGTATGATTTGTAATAGCAGTCTTTTTTTTCAGTTTGCTCATATTTCAAAATGTTCTGCTAAAAATCACAGTGCTTCAGTTTATCTTTACGGTTAACTGGGACTGACAAATTCAATACTGGTTACGTATCATTAATATTACAATAAAAGGAAATGCATAAGTGTGTATAATTATTGAGAAAAAAATTTATTAAACCAATGGTTCTTTGGTATCTCTACAAAGAAAAAAATCATCGTGAGAGCTGTAAAACAAAGGGTGAAAACCACAATTGGTGAATACCAAATATACCATAGGGTGCAAGGGAGATGGACAGCATCCAGAAACCTTCTACATCTGTAGTAAAGTAGCATGTAATTATCCTCGCCTATGCTAGATGACAATATGTAATTCACATTATGTGTCCCAAGAGACAGCTTGTAGCGATGTGCTGTTCAAGAGACCTTCACAGATCTTCAGAGCATAGGTTAAGAAGTTAAAACTGAAGCCAACAAGAAGAGCCAAGCATGATGTGATCCACAGCCTGTTAACCACTCAGAGATTTTGTTTACTAGCTGGTTAAGGTTGGTAAGTATTGACTTCAGGGACATTCAAGAAAAAAACAGTTTAGAATATGCGACTTGTAAAGACCTAAACTCAATACCTCTACTCACTCCTCCATTATACTTCTCCCTACTTGCTACTTATCACACTCTGTTCATTTCCTTGGATTAAAAATTGAAATGAAAAGCCTTAAAGAACTCCATTTCTGATAATGCTTGAATGTAAATCATATGTAATAATTTTATATTTTAAGATGCCAAAAAGGAGAAAATTGGACTTGGATTACATATTTCCAACTTTTTTTCTATAGAAATAATCAATCCTAATGCCAGATTTACTTTTTTTAGCCAAAAATTGAGGCAAATCAAATTATGCACATGTCAAACATTGTCACATTCATGAAAAGTGCTTTAGTGAATTTATGAGGGAATTTTTTTAATTTTTCCATCAATAAACTCTATTCTTTGCTTTCTGTCAATAACGCACAAAAAACAGTCCAAAGAAGATAACATCTTCCAGAACAGGATTTTAAACTTCGTGTGTGTTGCAGAAGACTACCTTCATCCTGTACTTCTGAAAGTTCTCGGGTACTTGGCCTCCTCCCGTAAGGCATCTTGCAGAGTTCATTCTAAGTCCACCTTCTCTAACAATAAATCCAGTACTTGGAAATATGCAGCAATACATTTTGGCATAAGCACATGATTTGCTATATGTTTGGACACTGCTATATTATGACCTTTTCAATACTGTAATGATCAAACACTTTTTAAAATGCTTGAACTTGACATACATGTGTACGCTTATAACAACGTACTAAGATACCACCCTATTTTCACCTCTCACATACCCAATTCTCTCCATAACAAAATTTCAGAAACCCTCAAGTACTTGAGAAAAACCATCTAAGACAATGAGGTTTCACTTCCAGCCCTGGGCAACTTGATGGTCTATGAAGCACTCCTAAACGTACCCCCATAAAGGAACTATGAAAATTAAGCAGCGTTAACAGGCATAAATTCACTGCCAAGAGGTCTGCATTTTCACCAGGACACTCCAAAGATCTCTGCAAATTAAGGAAAGGGGAAAAATGGTCTAAAAGTACAAGTCAAAAAATAAATGCTTGTACAGAAAGGCCCTGCAGCTCAAAAAAAACAAACAAAAAAAAAACCACTCAAAAACGCAAAACCAAAAACCATAAGCATTTATCTCATCTTCTTCTGATTTTCAGTGCATCACTAAGTGGCAAATCCTGGCAGAACCCATTGCAACTCAAGTTACAAATGAAAAAATCTCAAATACAGTTATTTTTGCTCCCCCATAATCGTAACTGCTATAACACTAGAATAACTCCGCGACTTCACCTCAGAACTGATAGGACACAGATGTGAATTGCTATTGACAGAAAGCCAGGCACAGACTGAGAAGCCACTAAGTTATCTGTTCCATCTACCCACTCTCTTGGACAGATAAGCTTTAATATTAAATTATTTGATAGCATGCTTGCATCTCCACACTAATGTCCAAATTATATCATTTAGCATTCCAAGGCAACCCAATGTTTCGTGATGGAAGATAGCATCTGTAATGGCCTTCAAAGACCAGAAGCCCAGGCAAGTGACTCTGGAAATCTGTAAAAGCTAGCACAGGAACCTGGATTCAATTCTGGTCCTGCATTTTATTCGGCGGGGACATCATCTTTTGCATTCCTAAAACAATAATTTGAAAAACACAGTTCCAACACCAGCACCTCAAGCATGTCAGAAATTTGGTCCCCACATTTCTTATTCTGTGCAAACATTTCAAGCTTCAAGTTGCTTGTAATGCCTGGAGAATTCAAATTTCATAGGATACCTACAAAGTGCGTTAAAAAAAAAGTTGAGAATTTGAGCCATTATCTCCAAGCCGATATATTTTATTCACTGCTAAATTCAAGCAGAGAACCATTCGAGAAGGTTAACAGAGAGCTATTTCACAAATAACTTTAGGCCTTTTTTAAGATCTGTGAGGAAAAAATAAAGTTTCTCAGGTCATATTAACCCGAAGAAAGCACAACGTGTCTCCAAAATAATTCCTCAGAGTTCCCATCCAGCAGCAGTTTGTAAATAGACTTTAAAAGTGCCTGACATCATACAATATAAACATAAGAACTGGGGAAACAAAAAAAAAAAAATCAGAAGCTGCATTAATACAGTTTGAGAAGGTACTTGCTCTCAGGGATGATATGCATATAAAATGAAATCATGCAATTTAACAGATGTGAAACTTTTCTTAGAAGAGAACACTGAAAATTAATGCAAAATGTTTTTTACTTGAAATGGTATAATTAGCCATGCAAAAATAATTCTTAGCAAGAAGCTGTTTTATACTTGGCATTACAGTAAAGCCTACAGTCTGCATAAATGACGTCACAGGCACAAACAAGCCTAAAGAAACTCTATTTTGGGCCTGGAAAAGTTTTCCTATATCAGACTCAGCAAATACCAGTCCCGGCTAAGCTGTTTTTCAGAAACAAAGTGTTCTGTTGGCCATATATATGCAAAGATGGTTTTGTATGTAAAATACAGTTAACAGGCATTAACAGGTAACGAAGAGCCGGCAGCATAGCGCCAGTGTGTGCACTTCACACTCCTGGGACACTTGTTACGTGAGCCTGATTAGCACATTGCAAACAGACTGATTCAGCCCAGCGGTACTTTTTGTGGAGTAAAAGGTTTCATCCAGGTTTCATAAAACAGAGAAATAAGACAGGTGAGTCGGTCATCTGAACAAGAACAAGTATCGCAGAGATGAAGACCAACTGTGTGTGACATTTAGCCCAAATTCTAGCACTCTGCTTGAGAAGCAAACCCCACCATTTCCAGTAATGCACACTCACATAACTACAAAATCAATACTAAACAAAAAGCAAGAATACAATTACCCAAACAGTGGCATCTCCTGAAGCCTATACACTGATTTGGAAATAATCTCTACATAATTTTTCGACAAGACCACCAGTGAATGGCAGCTGAAACGACTGCCTTCCTGATACTGTCAGACATGAGGCTTGGCACATTTCTAGTTTGCCCTAGCAAACGTTCTGTGATTTACTCAAACTGGCTCATTTCCACACTTGAGTGCTGACTAAACAATGACCAAACATCTCCCAGTTAAACTCTGCGCACAGTCAAGACAAGAATATTTATAGACAGGAGCCAATGCTAACATTAGGGCATACTGCCCTCATCTCACAGACTGAGACCAATTTTCACTTGGCACCCTCAACAGGGCTGAGTACCGTTTCCACCTTAAGTCTCAATTTCCTTGAATAGCCAAGCCTAAACCACATCCCTCAAACTCTTCATAAGAAATTATGGTTTTACAATTTTCCAGACAGGATGTTAATCCTCCTATATCAACAGAGATGTGAGTTTGTGCTTTACTAGTTCTTTACTCTCAGTATCCAAAATCTCCCCGGAGAGAAAATTTCATTAATACTAAAAGTAAACTACTATAATTTAAAGGCCCAACAAACATTGTAATATTTTCAGAACTACAAATCCAGTATGCTCAGTAACGCTCACAAGAAATAAAAATTACAGATTAGAAGGAATACATCCAAAAAAATACATCAAGCAACTCTGTTCCTTCCAACTCATTATAGCTCTCCACATGCAGCCCAACACCTCTCTACTCCCACACTGACATGAACTTGTATCCGCCCATCCCCTTTCCATCCTCCCCCTGCCTTGCTTCTCACAACCTTCCAGGCTACGCGTCCCTTCTCCCCCAGAGCCAGTGACTGCTGGAGTCCTCAAGACATCAACTCAGCAGTATTTGAGCAAGAAGGGTATAGCCAAGATTGACAACTACAATAAAACAAAACCTTTCTGGGAAATTAACCAAGTAATATGGTAATAATATTCCTTGCTTTCACTTATCAAGGCATAAGTGTTAGAGGAGCTTCTAGACAACAAAGATCACAACTGCTGCCAGTGGAATCGAGCTACAGCAGTCTTTCAGACTTCAACTTTAGTAGGAATATTAGCTTATCAGAACCCAGTCCAAAATCTGAAAACGAGTCCCTCTTAAGAAGAGGACTTGGCTGTACAAAGTATGACTCACACAAGTAAGCAAAATCTTCCAACGTATGTGGGTATTGAGAATGCTACATGCGCAGAAAATTCACCCAAGTTCAACAGGGCAATGGGTAGCTCCTGCCATACAAAAAAGGCAACAGAGTTGGCGTCTGTGCTTCATATGGATCAGTAACATGCCAATCCACAGACTTCCATTACTGTTCATAAACACCTTTCATGTAACCTGTTTGTTTAGAAATATTCCCTCTACAGAGCTGCATTTTCAGTGCAAAGTGCACGTGGAGTAGCAAAGCATTGGTAGGAATCTCACTTAAGAGGGGATGCTGGAAAGTTAACTGGAAGACAACAAAACAGATTACAAATCACTAAGTTCCATCCACAGCGACTCACAGAGCTATAAGGGAAGCTCTTATAATGTCAATGTTGATGAAAAAAATCTTGGTTGTAAATTAAATTCGCTTATATTGTCTCTGTTTTGTGAATATTGAAACTGCATGTGTTTAAGATATTCAGTTACATTTACTAAGTAAGAGAAAAATATTTAAAATAGATCTTAATCACATTTTTAAGATAGAAAGGACAAATCTTCAAATCCTAGGTCAAACATGGGGCAAAAATTTGAATGCATTTTATTAGGAGAACAATCATAAAACTGCAACAATCTTGTAGAACTACACTAATTTTTTACCTTCACTTTACTTAAGTTAGAAAAAGAAGAAAAAAAAATAGAAAGGAACTCAAGAAAGTTGATGAAAATGTAAAAAATCCAGCGCATTAATTAGTCTTTCCGAAGCAGAAAAAAATTCCAGGGCGTTAATAAACCTTTCTGAGGTAGCACATTCCTGCTGGTGTCTCCTTTTAACCTGCCTGAAAACACTGTTTTGTAGAACAGAACTTCTTGAAAGACCTCAGATAGGTAATGAAGTACTGTAGGTGGCTCTTGTTTGTTTTCTTAAGCTTTTCTCCAAAACAGAAAGATCACACTCAGACTACCTGATCATTCCACAAGCTTCTCCCAAATGACAGTTTTCACCAATTCAAATGAGTAGGCGATCAATCAAGTATTGCTAAAGTGAAGGTAAATGCCATCAAACTTTACAAGGTGAAGCTTTTGGGTTTTGTTCTTTTCTCTAGTCTCTATGCATTACTTTAAGAAAGAATCATGGCTACAGATACCCTTATCGTGTGCTCGCAAAAGAGAAAGGTCACATCCTGCAAAACAAAACAGACACTCTTGAGATAACAGGACGGCAGCTTACTTATCCCTCAAAGAAAGCATGTCATATTTTTATCTTGATTGCTCAACTACAGGGAAATTGCTTTCTTCTGCTAACTTCAAAGAGATTTAAATTATCATAGACTAGATTTAAAACTATTCAAATAGCGTAGGCTAGGGTGGGAAAAGACAACTGGACTATAAAATTGTGCTGCTGTGTAAGACACGCACTATTTCTGTCTCACTCTTGCACTGTACTGGTATAGAACACCGTACAAGTATTATTTTACTAAATTTGAAAACACTTCCAAAAAAAGCTACAAACCATCCCTATGGTACCTCTAGCATAAAGGGTTGCCCCAACCAGTTTTTAAGACTCAGAAGCCTCCTCATTATTTAACAGAAACAGAAACATGTAAAATACAAAACAAACTGGAAAGAACATTCTTCCCAAACCACTCAAGTATTTCCAGCTATACAGAGACATACTGATACAACATGTGGAATATTTTTAAACTTCACAAAGTGGAATATCTGAAAGTGGAATATTTTCATTCAAGCTAAAGTACAGTTAGGTTTCATCTAAGCAGTTGCAGGTTTTTTAAAGTTAGACAGAATGTCCCTCTAATAGGATATTTTCTTTAAAACTGTGTTTTTCAGACATTATTTGTTCTTTGAAGATGATAACGCCTTGTCTGAAGTATAACATATGCTGAACAGATGACTCTTCTTCTCTAATCACCTCTGTTTGGAGTTTCCTATCTCAAAGGCAAGGTCAAGCAGAGAGCTTGAGCCAGCTCCAAATTAGTGAGCGTTTTGACTGTTGCAAGTGCCATAGCATTAAAATTAGACCTTGGAAAGTGGCAGAATATGCGTAAGATTTCTGGGAAGGTTTATACATATGCATGTAAGCAGGAAATATATTCTCTAACTAGCCTTTGTCTCATTGTACATGATTGATGGAGATCACTTCCACGTGTTGCCCATGCCTCATAAAAGATGCTTGCTTTCTGTAACTCCAAAATGAGTCTTAAGACAGTTCCATTTGCTGGCATTTCCTGTATCAATATCTGCATGGCACAGCGACAGCTGGCAGCAGTGAATGTTCCGCACTGTATGTACATTTGCTTTGTAATATCTGGCACTGATAGGTTACTTGGGAGTTGAGGAAAGGAAAGAAAGAGCTTGAAAAAATGACCCAAGATGCATTTTAGCACTTGTAACGTGGATAAATCAACACGGAAACACAAGGTTAATGAGACCCTATTAGTACTAACTTTGATTTCCTTTTTATTTGCTATGGTTTTAGATCAATACAGAAACTGCAGCCCACCTAACTCAATCCATATAGTGCCTCCCAGACAGGCTATGAACGTATCATTACTCAGTAAATGAGTGAATCTCTGATTGTCTCCACACATGCACATATGCACACAGTGCAAGGTCAGGATACCTCAGAATATAAAAATGAGTATATACAGAGCATTACCTCTACATAAAATCAAACAATGACTGAATTGCACACTGCCAGCTTCTCACCTGCTTTTAAAAAGTACTTTTAATTCTTTTAAGCGACTGAGCTGTCTTTGACATTCCTAAGACACTTCTCTCTTAGCCCTTTTCTTAACATTAAGTGGAATTTTCTGACACTACTTACGTGTGAGGCCTGCAGGCCTCCTCCAACTCACTAATTAAAAATTTAAATACCATGTTCATACACTCACTTCCAGCTTACTCCAATTTGCACTTTCCAGTAGTTATCAAGTGGGCAACATCATGATCTAATTACACAGCAACAGAAGAAAAAGAAAAGGCTGAACAATTGTTATTACTCCCAGCAGCCTGTAACCTCACAGTATTTAACAGATAAGCCTTGCTACAATACACTTGACATTTACATTTTCACACATATATTCTATCTAACGGCCCTCACAATATTGGTTTAATTAAGATACAGGACATTACCGGCCAGAATCACTTCACTAAAAAGGCATATGTTAAATAGTCCTATAACAAATATAATATAATTGAGCTCTGTCACTTGGAAAACCACTGCTTAAGTAGAAGAAAAATCAATATTCCCTCTTTTCACAATGTTTTCCATCTCACTCTGTGCAATCAAAGCAGTATGAACAGCCCCAGAAATACAGAGCAAATGCAGTCAATGATACCAGAGGAACATAAAAAATAGACTGATATTTAAGCATGATTTTAGAGCAGTGGGCTTATTAATAATAACTCAACATCTGACATGGCATTTAATCAAGGCTTAAAGCATTTAACTCTCTCAGTGAACAAAGAAGTTACTGAAAAAAACATTATCAATAGGAAGAAAAAAACAACACTCATACCTATTAAGCACAAAGGCGAACATTACAAAAATGAAGAGAAACTAAAGGTCAGCATTATAGGATGGAAATCAAAATGCAGAACACGCATTCCAATCATTCCTACTGCTTTAAGGTGCTGAAATCATGCAGCAAGTGGCTCAACACACAGGGTTGTATTACCAATCATAAATCTTCCCTATAATGAAAAATAAATACAAGGGAAAATTTACAAGTTACTATTCCTTTTTCCATGTCATGAGGAACTTCTCAGCAAACTTGATAGGTTTACCACTCTGCTAGACAAGCGAGATGAGAAAGAAAACATACACACCATAACAATGGACGGGGGGAAGCACACAAAAAAACCCCACCATCAACAATGTATTGTTTCAGAAATAAAGACCGTTCAGAAACAAAGCTTTGTTCAAAAAACAAAACTTTGTTCAGAAACAAAGACTGGTTTTCCTCAAAAACAATGTGTAAAAATGCCACAAAACACAAACTGAATGAAATAACTCTCTTTGGCAGTAAAAGATGTATGTGTTTTACATAGAGGCATAGATCACTGCCTTCATTAGAGCAAAGCTCCCAAGTATCAGCAGTACACAAGCCACTTCAGACTGGTGTATTGACCAATAATGACATCAAATTAGCGCTCTTGAAACAAGCTCCATTTGTGAACCAACACGTGCATTAGAGAAAAAGA
The DNA here is from genome assembly GCF_032191515.1 of Phaenicophaeus curvirostris. NCBI lineage: Eukaryota > Metazoa > Chordata > Aves > Cuculiformes > Cuculidae > Phaenicophaeus > Phaenicophaeus curvirostris. The sequence continues at coordinate 14,746,514 of NC_091397.1, read as the reverse complement.
AAAAAAGATGGTACTTCTGTGCAAATGCTAATGGGAGGTTCTCTAGCACAAATAGAAGGTTTAGGGGCTCAAGACAGTGAACATCTCTGCCCAACAATATAAATCCCTCTAGATTTAAACATTATAACACTTTCTTCCAGTTATATAACCTCTGCACAGGAAACATTCATTGAAATCTGTTAAACCTTTCCAAAACTTTTTGAAGACCTTAAAATCCTTCCACCTTAAATACTGATTGTTTTGATTTCTGATCTTCAGCAAGAAAGAGAAACAGTCTCTACAGATAAATTTCCTACTCTAACGTGTTCCTTGAGCTCTCATTAATGGACCCTTCTCATTCCTAAAACCCTGACACAGATCTCAATGTACCACCCACCTTCCAGAGGAATTCCCAAAAATCACGACTCTGAATCTTCCTACCTTCTAATTTTAGTACTACGAAAAGCCCCCAAATTTTTCTTTACTCAAACCACTCCAGAGGTCAACACTAGAATTAAATTATGCCTTTACTATATGTGAGCATTCCAGTTTTAAGAAACTACACACATATACTCACAACAAAGTACTAACTGTTAGACATTGAGACCAAGAAAAATCAAATGCATATCAAAATCTCATTCAAGTATACTAAAAATGCTCCTGAAACTCGGTTATCACTCACAGTGATACCAAAATTCTGTATCTAGTGTGGAGATTTTTTTGACGGGTAGCAGTAAGGGAGTCAACAAGAGGTGAGAAAGATACCTACTTCCTAGAATCATGAAACATAAGCATAATCCTAATATTGGGTGGTTGAAGCTCCAAAGAGATATCAAGGTAAGTAACAGGAATTAAGAACAGCAGCTATGATTCACAGGCCATCCAAACTTTCCCTCTGCAGCTTTAGTTGCACCTTAGCAAACAGGTAAACAAGAGAAGCCTGTAATCTGTTAACAGCCAGCTCTGCTTACATCAATACAACATGCCAATTCCATCCTTCCCCCTACCACCCCATCAACCTGCAATGCACGATCTCAAGATCCAGTGTCAAATGCTGTAAAATGGTGTCAACAGATTGAGGCAAACACTGCAAAAAGACATGCTCCACTCTGCAGCCCGAAGGAAGCAGGCAGAGGTTGGGGCACAACACTCCACTCTTACTAAATGCTGTTGGGAAATCACATTTACATAAAGAATCATTTAGGTTGGAAAAGACCAACCATAACACTGCTAAGTCAGCTACTAAACCATGTCACTAAGCACCACATATACAAGCCTTTTAAATACCTTCATGGATGGTGACTCAACTGCTTTCCTGGGCAGTCTGTTCCAGCCCCTCTGCTGGGACTCACCTCAGAACCAGAATATAGAAATGGAGAAAAACAAAGGCCAATGGCATCTTGGCTTGGATCAGAAACGGCGTGACCAGCAGGTCCAGGGAGGTTATTCTCCCTCTGTACTCGGCACTGGTGAGACCGCTCCTCGAGTACTGTGTTCAGTTCTGGGCCCCTCACCACAAGAAGGATGTTGAGGCTCTGGAGCAAGTCCAGAGAAGAGCAACAAAGCCGGTGAGGGGGCTGGAGAACAAGTCTTACGAGGAGCGGCTGAGAGAGCTGGGGTTGTTTAGCCTGGAGAAGAGGAGGCTGAGGGGAGACCTCATTGCTCTCTATAACTACCTGAAAGGAGGTTGTAGAGAGGAGGGTGCTGGCCTCTTCTCCCAAGTGACGGGGGACAGGACAAGGGGGAATGGCCTCAAGCTCTGCCAGGGGAGATTTAGGCTGGACATTAGGAAAAAATTCTTCACAGAAAGAGTCACTGGGCACTGGAACAGGCTGCCCAGGGAGGTGGTTGAGTCACCTTCCCTGGAGGTGTTTAAGGCATGGGTGGATGAGGTGCTGAGGGGCATGGTTTAGTGTTTGATAGGAATGGTTGGACTCGATGATCTGGTGGGTCTCTTCCAACCTGGTTATTCTATGATTCTATAAAGTCAGAAGAAAATGAGAGAGTTTTCAAATTGCTTCCCTCTTGGCTTTACTCTTGAGAATATTTTCAGTTCTACTCTGTGTCTTACCTGATACAGATACTCTCCCTCAAGAATTTATCTTACTAACATTTGCAGGTTTTTCTATTTTCTGCTAGGAACTCATTCATAACACAACTTTTAAGTGATTTTTTATTAGCAGTTCGTGACATGGATGGTTTTAATCCTGGATTGTTTTCTTATATAACCTGAACAACCTAAAATAGCTCTCTACTGAAAAAAAGAGAGAGAAATTTATCTCAAGATACTTCGCAGATAAAATACACTTCCTTTTAACAGTCAAAGGGTTAGGTTGAGGTCTGCTTTCTGCAGAGAACGTTAGTAATTTGCAATTTAGCTCCATTTTAATTTGGAAAAAAACCCCTCAATATGAAGGAATTCTATGAAGAATTAATCACTATTATTTGCAATACTTATTTCCTTTCTAAAAGGAAAGTGCCCTCCTGCACTTGGAGGATCAAAGCACTACAAACACTGGAAAACTTAGCATCTCTGAATCCAAAGTAGCCCAACAAGTAGCAAGGAGTCAGCTGCACTTATAAACAAGGAACTAACGAAAATTCAGTTGAAAAGGAGTGCTTGCTGCTTAAGCACAAAGATAATTTGTATATTTGCAGAACTAAAGAATGAAAAGAAGAAATCTCACATTTTACCTCAAACATTTCTTATCAGCCACAGAAAGGGTAATGTTAGACATGGGCACAATTAGACTGCTGTAGCAAGTGAGTTAGAGTTCAACAGATGAGCATTTTCACTGACCAAGTATATACCCCTTGCCAGCTACAAATACCTTAATTTCACCATAACAGTGTATCTAAGAGTGCATGTTTCACTCTGCCATTTTAATACTCTCATCTATTCTCACAATACATCCTACCTACATTTTCTAAATATTATTTCCTAATAAGAAATCAAAGGATTGAGAACTGCAGACACAAATGCTGGCATATTTTAGCCATGAAGAGGGCTATGAAGACCAAGCACAATCTGGTCCATAGCTGTGCTCAAAATACATAGGCACCAACCACCAGCCAGTAGCAAGAGAAGGGAAAGGAAGCCAACTGTACAGACTAGGAAATCAGTGTACTAAAAAGATTGTAACAAAGCCTGTTTCACAATGCAAAGCAGTGTTCAACACAAAAATATAAAAGGGATTGTGATTATGTAATGTGGAGAAAAAGAAGAGAAACGCAAAAAAAGACCAAGAACACAGTTCTGGTATCTTCAGTTCTCCACATGACCCACACCTAATCTAAAAAGAAACTACAGGAGACACAATAGTGACACTATAAAGTTAAAGCACCAGAGACACCGCTTCCTCTTTAGTTCTGGGCAATCATCACAGTACATAAAAACGAAGGCTTACCAAACATTTTCCAGCAGCAATTCCAAAGAACGTATTGCAACATTAAATTATTGGAGTGTTTGGGAATGTTTATTTTTCCCCCAAATATCTCTCTTCTATGTGAAAATACAGACTCAATTACTTTAAGTATGCAACTAATTCAGACAAGGATACAGTTTAAAGATATCCAAGTCTACAGGGACCAGAATAATTCACACATTAGCACACATAATGTGTTTTAATAAATTGTATTACTGGACTGTAATTTTTATTAAAATCAGAGTGAAAATTAAAGTGAGAATTAAATTATTTTCTGCTTATTCACAATTACCATTTTATCAGTCTGCTACTTGACTGACACCATAGGAACTATTGTCTATTGTTTTATTGTTTAAACTAGCTGTAAGCCTTTTATGGCTTTACAGAACACTTTTTGTGCAGCTTTTACTTTTAACCCTATTTCTTGTTCTTTGGGATGTAAAAGGATGAGTTCAGCATAAAGTAAGGAAGATAAAAGCAGGGTCACACATCAATGACCCACCATACAACAGTGGTAGGACCTCAATGTTATGAAATATTTAAGTCCCTTGAAAAGATCCTAAATTCTATTCCAGATTCACAGAAGGAAACATATGCATTTCCAGCATATTTAATGAGTATAATAATTGGAGCGCTTAGAAGCTAGGGTGATAAAAAGCTATATTTATCTTCTCTAGTGCATTACTGTACACTTACAGCTGGCCATAAAGTAGGCCAAGTCACACATAGTTGAAAAGATCAGAAATTGCATAACTTGAGTAACTTGGTTTATTTTTAGGCAGGTCTTAAAAAGATCAAGAATTCCACTGGATATGGGAAGACATAATTGCTGCTGGTAGTCAAAAAGTCATATTCTCTGGAACTGAACACTGAAGCTGGGAAACTATAAAAAAATTATTTTAAATAGATCGAGAAATAATCTCCAATTTATGTAACTTGTCGATAAAACACAATTCCTTCATTAACTCAATCAACAATAGTAAAACTTTCTTTTTGAGGGCACACAAACAAATTAGGCCTCTCATGCTTTGAAATCATCATTTTAAAACAAGCTGATATTTTACTCTACATTTTCTCGCTGTATGCAGTGAAGGAAAAGGCATGTTTATGTCTGCTTAAGCACGCTACTGCTAAAACAGACTTGCAATGTATTAACATAATCAGCACAGAAACTCAATTTTTTCCCCTGCATATGCAGGTGAATACCCAGAACAGACTGATAACTCCCATTGTGAATGTGGCTAAGTGTTTCTAAGCAACCTTGCTCCATCATCTTCTGTGACAAAAACAAGCAAAGAGTTTGAACTGCAGTCTGATAGAGCTTTGAATACTAGTGACTGACCAAAATAAAAGGCATCTCATCACTGATTTCTGAATGGAACATAAAGAAACCACAATAACAAAAACAGTTAAACTTGTATCACATTAAACTGAAAATTTAAACAATTAAATTTAAGTATCTTCAGTAACTATGTAAGAAACAAAAATGCAGATTTTAAACAACCAAAACAAGTAATTTTTCTTTCCATATGCATCTTTTCTGCAGCACAAACTTATCCATTCCCAAAATTTGAAAGCAGACAACTTCAAATGGCAACATTTCCTGGCCAGAGAACTTACTTTAATCCTGTTCTCCTTTCTGAATAGCCAATCCACAACCTATATCAGCAGAAAACTAGTTGCTTTGACCTCATCAGCCAGATGCATCATCACACAATAGTACGGGAAATACAAAAAATACAAAAAAAAAAAAAAAATAGTTTGAAGTTATAGAATGGCTACTTATTTTCGGAAATTTCTTTTTGACAGACTGGTAGGGATTACAAGGTACAGAAATATGGGCAGAATATACGGGGCAGAAATATGCCTGCTGTTCCTTGTTCATCCACTTGGAAATTTATGTAATAGATAAAAAACCACACACACACACACACACGTGTCTTTTACAATCCTGTGTTGTGTGGTTAAGGGGAGGATTTCACATACCAATTCTCAGTACAACTCCTCCATCAACAACAATTCAACAAAACCAAGACTCATTCTTTAGAAGAGCATTAATTATAATTGCTTAATTGGCACTAAATATGTCTCCCAAAAAAGATATTATTCCAGAAAATTAAGCAAGCTTTGACAGTTTCCTGCTTACTATAAATTAGAAGAAATTGTGATTACTGTCATAGCCTCTTGGCCTAAATAACTGTACCTAAATTACAGCTTCCTCTCTACTACTGCAAATTGTCCAAGACAAAATGAAAACAAATTCCAAACTATCAGTAGCTAGGGCACTTTCTAGAAGAAATCTGAAATCTTCTCCCAGGTATAGAAAGCAAGAAGTACAAGATAAGAATATGAAAACTAAGGAGATGTAGACCCATTTTTCATTCCTATCCCAGAACACCAGGGTGTACACAGAGTCAGTCAGAGACAATGAGGTGCAAGCATCACTCAAAGAAACTCAGGTAAGATGTCAGCACTCCCATTGCTGTTTGAGAATTGCTTGCCACCACCAAACACATGGCTAAGAGCAAGATCTTCACCATGTGAAAAGACAGAGATGTTAACCTCCGCATATTTAGCTTTTACCATCTTTGTTCACAAATGTAATACAGAAAATTATGACATTAAAGTATCTGCAAAAGCAAGCAAACATCTTGCATGCAGTGTTCCTGTTACCTTTGTTCAGTTACATTTGCCATATTTTAGGAAAGGACAAAAGTTAATGAATCCTCTTGTATCTGTTGCCATAACCCACTCTCCAGCCAAAAAGAAAAAGAAAACCTGCTGCAAATCCTTGTTAAAAACTATTTTGCATTGGTGTTTTAACTTGTGAAGTGTTGACGATCATTCAGTATGTGATGACTTTAGTGAATGCTAATGTAAACTTAGTAATATAAGTAGTTACCACAATTGTATGTGGAAAAAATGCTGACGTTCCTAAAGTTTTTATGGAGCTCTAGTATATCATACGTTTATCTATACACTGACTTATCTCAAGAAGAGGGGGGGAAAGTTAAGTTATTTAGTTTTAAAATGTTCAAAGTAATTATTAAAAAATTAAATAGTGATTTTATTTTAATATTATAATAAAAGAGTTTCTGACATTTTTCCAACCCAAGAACACTTCTTTTTTATTCATAACCTCCCTTCGGTGCTCTCTGTTTAATGCAACCTTGATGATGTGAATGTTCCTATGCTAACCTTACAGATCTAGAGTCTTTGCATTTGGCTACATCCCAGACACTCTTAGGCAACACAGCAAATACACGAAGAACAAGATACATTGAAATCACAGATGTCATGCTACAGCTTTTTTAAGAGGCTTTGCTTTTGCCCAATTGACATCTTAAGAGAAAAGATTTAAGGACTGCCACCAAACAGCTAAAAAATGCATTTTGCATACACAAGATTTGTCAATGGCCTAAAAAATTCCGACTACTGTATTATACAAACACAAAAGATATCGTCCTAATCCCATCAAGCTGCTTTTTTGGAAGAGGTAATAGATTTTTTACCAGGTAGCTGAGATTTTAGTGTCCTTTCAGCAATATGTGGGACAATAAAGCATTCTGCTGATGTAAGAACACAAAAATACCATTTCAAATGTATGGTGAATCGAAAATGAGAAAGCTCTGGAAGAAGCTTGTGTGTGTATTTTCACTTTTAAAAAAATGCATACAAAACACATTCACATTAAAAAAAAATATTCCTTCCACCAAGATGTCAATAAAGAGTAAATCAAAACACTGTACAAAATACTCTATAAGAAGACAGGGCATAAATATCAGTAATTTATGAAAAAGTTCCTTAGCAGTTGTCATGCAACGTTACCTGGAGATTGATATCTAACTTATCATACTGATCTGCTGTCCAAAATTGAAAGTAATACAGACTGGACAGAGAGAGGATGCATAATGAAACAATAAACCGTGAAATCACAATCTCATTACCATGTGCCATTCTTTTCCCACACTGCAAAGGATTGCTCTGACTGTAATGGCGACTCCAGCCAAGGAGTCAAGAACCAGACACTAAGGGTGCAGTGAGGCTTCCTGGTGTATAAGGGTGAAAGAACAAACTAGCAGCTAGGCTTCTAAAACATTTACTTTCCCATAAGACATCCAATGAAGCCATCTCTAGAAAACATAGCTAATAAAATTCTAAATAATCTAAATCATCCTCTTGGCTCCAACAGAGGTCACCTGAAATGTTCTCAGCATCTCTCAGAAGACCCTTACTTCCACAAAAACTTTTGACAAAGTGATGCTAAAACACATGAATAAAACAATCAAGTTTGAATTTAAAGTGAGAGATAACTTCTATTAGACTAAACCATTAAAAAAATAATAATGTAATGAAAGTTTTTGGTGTATATCAACCCTTCCCCAAGTGTGAAGCAAAACCTAGGCTTTTAACAGAATGTATAACATTGCATAAGCATAAACAATCCTCACATCTCATTTTAAATTTCTATATAGAATAACGTGTGGATTCTTTCCATTAGGCAAATTTTATCTCTTAACACTTCATTAGTCCAAGTAACGAACACATTATGCAAGAGCACACAATAAAGCTCATAAAACAATAAAAACTTTTCCACACTAAAAGGACACAACTGCCTCCGGTAAAACTGAGGCATTGGGTGGTAGTCTCACATTCATATCAACTAAATGGCACCTGGGGTGAGTCAGAGGCCTCACAGCCTGGTGTTACTTTAGATAAAAACAGAGACACCCCCAAAACCACGTACTGCGCTGCTGGCCACCCCATTTGGGCCACAAACTGCATGTATTAATCCTGTGAGTACCAGTTTCTAAGGAGACCCTCACAGCCAACCAGATTCTGACTTGAAGCAAAAACACGTATAACCACACACACATAACCCTTAGCCATAAACCATCAACGAAGTCTGGGACTAGAAATGGACTCAGCTGCACCTAGATGTCCTCTCTGAGGGACATTTAGAAAGAAAGGGGATCCATTTTGAACCTTGTGACTCACCTGGTTAGCGTGACACATGTCACAGGAACACACATCCACACCAAGGTAGGGAGTCATTCTCCACCCCAACCATCTCTCTTTGATGAGGTCCAATTGCCATTCTCACCACAATTTGCAGAGCTCTTGGACATAATTACAGCTCACAGGAAAAATGACCTTAGAAATCACATTTCAAGTTCTCTGTTCCTTGCTTTGCTCTGACTCACTCAGCTAGCAAGCAAGACAGGATTAAATAAAGAGGCTCGACTATATCTTGCAGTTAGGAGATAATCACCAATTATTGCTTCAGACAAATCTGATTTAGCCTTACTGCAAAAGGAGAATTGTATGATGGGGAGAAAAAGGGGGAAAGAAACCTTAAGATTTTGATAAAGCAAACTGGTTTTTCACTAACAAAATCAGATTTTATACTTGAAGCATTCTCTCCCAATTAATACCACTATATTTGCTAAAGAAATTCTCAACTTAATTGAGTTACTGATCAATTGGGAGGGGTCATTCAATTCACTGCTAGCACCCATTTCTCTTTATCTAAGTAATTACATAATAAAAATAATAATAAATGGTCACCATCATGAAAGCCAACTGCCTTACAAATTCTAAAAGGAACGTAATAAATTACTTTCTTCTTTCATTTAAAGCCTTGTCTGAAGTGAGTTTATCAATAATTAGATGTATACACCATAAATAAGAAATACAAACATATTTGCACTGTTTGGTAAGATATATGTTCTTTCTCAGTATAATTAATTTCTATCAAAAATCACTATATCATTAATTGTACTTAAATTTGACATTTACTTTTATTGCATATCTTCACATTATGAAGAAGAAAAAAAAAATAACAAGCACTATTTGGGGTATTTTGATGTCTGTTCTTCCTAAGATTTATATTTAAAAAAACGAATGAAGGTTTATAGGAAGAATTTACAAATCATTATTACAAGCCACTTGTTCCAGCTAACTCCTCAAAGCAATCACGCTTACTTTCAGAGAAGTTATGGATACACCGTCCCAGGGGAAAAACAGAAGTTGTGGACGCCCCATCATTGGAAGTATTCGAAGTCAAGTCTGATGGAGCTTTGAGCAATCTCATCTAGTGAAAGATAACCCTGTCCAGAGCAGGGGGGTTGGAACTGTATGATCTTTAAAGTCCTTTTGAACCCAAACCATTCTATGACTCAATTATTTTCTTTTATTGCAACAAATTTAAAATTTCTATGACAGCAAGAGCCTTTCGAAACCACTGTTTGCTAGGAGTGATGAAGAAAGCTACCAATCCAGCGATGACAGAAAGAGCAGCCCAATAATGTCCATTGACACTCCAGGACAGAAATTTGGGTTAGGAGAGAAAAATAACAGCACATGTTAAAATTTCTATTAAAGTATATAAAACTTCTACTGTCCACAAAGATGTTCGCTTTATCTTCTCCATGTTTACAAAGGTGTCTTCCAATAGTGGACTTCGCTATGCAAAAATAATCCTACATATATTTATCACCAATCAATGACTGGACTAAAATTCCCTCAGAATCAAAAACAGTATCATAGCCTGAATTGCTTCCTCAAACACAAGGAATAAATAAGCAGCATGTTGTAAAGGAGAACGTACTAGAGATAATGAGATTCCACAGGTATACCTTTAATTTTACACTGTTCTGATGCAATATATATTTATCAAATTAGAAGAAATCCAGTAAATAGCAGATTCACTGACTGAATGAGCTGAGAAGATCCATATGCGGGCAAAATTATCTTCCAGTTCTAAAATAGGCTTTAATATACTACTGAATGTACTAATATACATAAAAGGTATAAAAACCCATTATCGTTTTCACCAGACACATAATTCCTGTTTATGATACACAATGTTGTGTATCATCTGTAATCACCAATTTAGATTATAAAAACCCTGAAGCAGTGGAACCAATAAATCACAAAATAGCTTAGAGCTATTATAAAACATTAATTCTATTCTCAAAGCTAAATTACATCTCGCAATTTCTATCAATGGGTTTGAATGGAACCTTGAAATGATTAATGTTTTATCAGAGATAGCACAGACAGCGAACGCAGAGGGTGCCATTTTGAACTTAATGCTGGTACTATGTTAGTGACCAAGTAAAAGCTAATAGACTTATCACCAGTCCCAGCAGTGTTGAGCACAACAGCCTGCAAAAGTAAACCATGGATTTGTAATTAGGTCTGCAAGCTAACAGGCTTAATAGTTGGTGGTCAACTCAAGGTATTGCCAGCCACAACCTTGTAAGAGTCCAAATATACTTGTGCCAGGAAAACAAAAAAATCACTTGTAATTGGTATCAGCATAATAGAAACGTATCGCCTTAATTCGGGTGTCTGAACCAAGGCTCCCTCTGCTGTCAGATTAACTTTCGGAAAAGGTGACTCAAGAACTCTCTCCTACGTAGTGTTCTCCATTTACTGGGTACTCAGACACCCAATGTAAGAATAAAAACAATTAAGTCAAATATTGTGACGATTACTGTTAATGTGTTCCCCATTCAAGATTAAGGTTTCACAGAACAGACCATCAGACCCTTCTATTCAGGCATCTGCTACAAGGTGAAAGAGTAAATCTTAATACAGAAGAAGTGAGGCATCAGTACCCCAGGCCCGGGGACAAATTCAGTCATAGTGACTGAAAAGGCAGTAAAGCAAAATCAGAACAATATCTGCATCTTCTGATTTCTAGTATCTTCATCGGACCTTTCCTAAAAGTTGTATTTAAATACAGTGAATGAGTTGTGCAGCAAATGGTAACATGACCAGCATAAACGGAGTACAATGAAGATACAAGGGACACAAACAGAGTTAACTTAGAGGAAAGAGGCAAAATTCAAACATGCAAAAATAGGAGATAAGTGATCCTATATCACACAATTTAAAAAAAACCAAAAATTTGTATAAACTCTGAAGTAAGCTACCTAAAAAGGAACAAAACATCTCCAATGAGCTAACCATCATTTGCTATAAGCCTTAGTAAAGCATCTAATGATGACAGAAGTAGTGGCTGTTTCCCAACCCTTAGAATACACTGTGGAGGTAGGATCCATTTTTATAACTAAACAGACTACCAATAACTTCATTTAAGGCTAATAATGCATACGCATGGTGGATTTAAAGAGAAAAGAACATGACATTGTGGTAAAGCTGACAGATAAGACTATTGCTAAGAATGAAAAAGGGTATTTTGTTAAAATTAAAAATGCTTTCTTACTTTTCTGCTTGCAAAATAAAGCTGAACTTTCTGCAGCAATAAGTTATGTATCATGCCAAAATCACCAGTTAATATTTCTTATGAAGAACAAGAAACAAAAATAAAGCAATGTCTAGATTTTTATCATTACTTTCTCACACTCAAGCAACTTATATCTACAATACTTGTGTAGAAATAACTCTTCAAAATCAGTAGTAGATGTTCTCTCCGTGTAGATGATTTCTTTACATGAAAGTACAGAACTGGCTTTGTTTAGTTTTGCATTCAAAACCTATAATCATTTTGAGTTGTGCTGTGTTTCTAGTAAAATTTCTATTAGTTTTTTCTCCCCTCAGTGGAATCGGAGATTAAATCTTGTCACTTCTCTAAAATAAAAAGTGAATTGTTCTCAATTCATTTACAGTGCAAAAGACCTTGATAGGGAAAAACATCAATTAGGAGAGAGAATAATCATTGAAATCCTCTTTGCCTTTTAAAACAATACTATAGTTGAGTTGATCTACCTAATTCTATTACTTGTCCAAAGTACTACTTAACAAAGCTTGTGGGAGAACTGGGTGAGGAAATAGTACCAATAAAGTTAGGTTTGACTGTGTTAATTAACAGAAAGCTTGACTCACAAGTTGGTAAGAAAAGTAGGATTTTCATTTCTTTGCATTTTCTAATCTGAGACAGATCTTGTTTAAATGCTTTAATCAACTGTGAATTATACTTTAATAAATAAAATATATGTTTATGTTTTGCTACGGGACAATTTTTTGAAAAGTTAAACATGCAAGGAACAATCTCTTTTGCCCTTGTGAAGTGTCAGCATTACAGGTCACACCTCAAAAAAAAAAAAAAAAAAAAACACGGAGGAAGTACACTACTAGATTCCTTCTAAACACCAAGCCCTTCCCAGATCGAGAGTGTGTATCCAAAATGCTCTGGATGCAACCAGATATTACTGTTCAATCAGACTATTATCAAAAATGTATTGTAAAAAGATTACTAGTAAAATGAAATTCGCTGCTTTGTTTGCCGGTTCCTTGGCTAGCAGCCATCCCCTCATAAATGATTTAGATAAGAAAAAAGTCTACCATTTCTGTAGTAGTAGAGGGCTTAAAAGACCCACAGTAGCAGGAATCTGAGAGTTTGCCTGTTTTCCATTACAGGAAAATTAATAGGTAAGCCAAAGATTCATTAATGACAGTTTTCATCCAGATTTATTAGTTTTAATAAGGCTATCACTCTAAATAGAGATATGGGAGAAGAATAAAATAACACCTTTGATAAATGGAAGGGTTTTGTGAAATTGCTCTATAACTGTGCTTTCTCACGGTTCTGCAAGAAAGCCAAGATTCACTTCTTTTAACTTTTTATTATTGTTAACTTCCTCTGCTCCCTTCCTTCATGTCTTTTTTCTTCTTTCATTACTCAGTTTCCTTCCCTAATCAAACATACATCCAGACGGCCAGCACACTTTCCTTCCTACCCTTGTTCCAGCACATTTGTTGTTTCAGAGCCGCTCAGTAGGATTAAGTGGTGTGAGTCAGGGTATTTCAGCCCCAAACCAGCTGCTCCAGTGCCCACTGTCCACAACTATGTCCTGTACTGCTAAAACCGTCCTGTTGTCTCCAGCCTAAATAAATACCTAGACAAGAAAGCTGTTGTTAACACCTAACCTCCCCCAGTCCCCTTTTGTCACCTGTTAGCTAGAAACTCAAACTCCAATTTTTTAGGCTAATTTACTGGGAACAATTCGCACAAAACAATTTTACTATTAATAAAATATTTTTTCTCCCAATACATAATTTTGTGTATTTGGCTTCTTTCTTTTGGTCCACTGACATTAGACTGAAGCGCTTATTGCAGCTTCCCTCTTAGCACTGCCAACGCTTCTCCACTTACTTCCTTAGTCTATTTTCTATACCAGAAGGACTGATAGCAAGTTGCAAAGCATCTCTGAAGGGGACAGTAAAAATCAGTTCATGACTGAAACAGAGACCCCCTGTCAGATCACATACGAGTTTCCAAAATAAGCAGTAACCATCTTTGAAGACCAAAACTTCTCTTCTGGTCGTAAAAATCAAAGCCTAATGAAGAGATAAAACAGATTTTGATTTCAGCATTACACCAACTTCTGTAAAATGCCTTTTTGCATTTGTCCCAGTACATCTCTTTTAGGTATTAAATAGCTACAGTGCGTTTGGCATACTAAGTATTTCTGATTTACACTAGTCACATTAATCTTAAAGTAATAAACTGAAGTAGAGAAAGTCACATCTCTTTTGTTCAGGAAATAAAACTGCCCTCAGTAATAGTCAATCCATATAGATTACTTAGTGGAAATCTAACTGTAATCTCATTTTACTGCATCTCCTAGGAAGACTTCAGCTTTAAAAGAAAATCAGCTTCCAGGGAACAATAAGGAACTGATAGTTCATGTAAGAATTTGAGTGACAATACCATTAAGCTAGAATACGCATATCTATGTCTCTGTATTTATATATACACAAAATATATATGTACTTGTCATATAGGCACTATAATCATCTGTTTAAAGATGAAGGGGAAACTATGTAACACGTGTAGGAACAGAATTCTATAAAAGGGGTTTCATTGTACACACATTTGTATCACTTAATTAAGGCTGTTCTTGCAATAACAAGTATTTCCTTAGAGTTTCAAAAGCCCCAAAGGAAACAGACAGTACGAGTTCAAATATAAAGCAAAAAGTAACAATTAAAAAAAATCATTAAATATATTTAAAGACAAGGAGTAAGGAAATGGTAAGTTCTTTTCCATCCACTTTTGTAAAAAGGAAGTGGAATAAAGACACTTGTAATGCCAAAAAGTTGAACAGACGTATTGCAAACATCAGTAAGTCAATGGTCCTAACAGGATGCTGGAAAACAATTGATTTTTTTTTTCTTTCCCCTTAGAACTAGAATTCAGCAATAATATGTAATGAGTCCTTGGTCAAATTATTATTTTGACTAGTGATACTATAACTTTCTGACAACCTAAAATTTACATAAGGTAGCGCTAAGAAGTGTTTGATCCACATCCCTCAACTACCTGGTCTTTTTCAGTAAGGAGAAATGGGAGGAAAAAAAGTGTTTTATCTTCCAATAAGATGAATTTACTCCCTTCCTTTTCAAAATCCTCAACTAACTGCACACAACATTAACAACAATTCTACAAGCCTGAAAGCCTGGTAAAGAGCCAAGAAGGATCCATTTCCTATTGCAGTCACCTCATCCCACTCAAACTCAGACTTAGCAAAGCATTTAATACTCCAGGTTAAATTTCAGTTTAAATAGACAATCAATCTAACTGTTCCCTGTCCAGGTTCCTTACTGAACTGTGTTTACAGGGATGAAAACACCTATTCTATGGATACAGAAAAGCACAGAAACCTTCTTTTAAAAAAAAAGAAGACAGGCATATGGTGAGTACAGGAACAGCCCATCTTTGGGGGGTATCCTCCAAAAGCACCCACCATTACTGAAGAAACAAGCGACAGAAGGACCCAAGTGTCAGATAATAATATTAAACTACGGTTATAAAGTTCACAGTTTCATTAATTTGGGCAAAACTAAAGCTGCTAAGACTTAATAACATGTTTGAACCATATTTAGTTGGGAAGGTAACAGTACCTCACTTATTACAGTCAGATAAATAATATTCAGAGAGCTGGGGTTGTTTAGCCTGGAGAAGAGGAGGCTGAGGGGAGACCTCATTGCCCTCTACAACTACCTGAAAGGAGGTTGTGGAGAGGAGGGTGCCAGCCTCTTCTCCCAAGTGACAGGGGACAGGACAAGAGGGAATGGCCTCAAGCTCCACCAGGGGAGGTTTAGGCTGGACATTAGGAAAAAATTCTTCACAGAAAGGATCATTGGGCACTGGAACAGGCTGCCCAGGGAGGTGGTTGAGTCACCTTCTCTGGAGGTGTTTAAGGCACGGGTGGACGAGGTGCTAAGGGGCATGGTTTAGTGTTTGATAGGAATGGTTGGACTCGATGATCTGGTGGGTCTCTTCCAACCTGGTTATTCTATGATTCTATGATTCTATGAATATTCTTTGCATATTTGCTTAGAAAAGGCAATTTCTGATACTGTGTTGTTGTAGGTTGAACCTATCATGGTTTTAAAGCACTGGGGTTTTTCTTTCCATCCTGTACTGCACTCTCCATCAGTTGTGCAATCCACACCTCTGACCCATTCAGTGACTTAGGAATAAGAACGGAAAAAAACTGTGCCCCTATTTAAAGCTTTGCTACTGACACTGCAGCGTTTGAGGCACACCCCATTTAGAGCAACTCTTCCTCAAAGTCAGCCACAAAATATGACTGTTTTGACCAGTCTTAGAGGTCACGTGAAGCTGCTCGCTCCCAAGGAGAAGAGCTAGAATGCTTGGCAGGTACAGTACTGTCTGACACACAGCGTAATATTTACATTTGTATATGGACATGAAAGAAATTAAAATTATCCATTTTAGAAGTGCTTCTGTTATCTGTTTCCAGTCCTAAGAAATGCAAAAATATATGGTCATTCTTATTATGATTGTTTAAAAAACAAATCCACATTTTGTATTTTTTAAATTATAATGATGTAAAAAAAAAAACCTTGTGTTTTGTGATAATGTACATTTCATTGCCCAGCCACCAGTGACGGTCAGAGGGCTCTAACACCACCTGTCTGAGGCTGCAAGCAGAGGTGTTCAGAGAGGCCGGGAGCTCCCCTGCATCCACATCCAAGCCTGGCCTCCCAGGCTGGCAGCACTGCAAGGAGCTGCTCAGAATCTGACTCAAAAATGCCTCTTCCAAGCAGAAAAACACGACTCCTAACCAATTTTTTGCTCATAGGTCACTCAAATTAAGATTGTGTGGCAAGTGACGGCCATCTAGAGCCCACAGAGCAGGACCTGACCCACAGGCAATCCCTTGGGCACCACACCTGTGGCAGCCAGGCCAGCCTGGTTTGGGTGGAGAAAGACCCCGGACACTACCAGTCAGAGCATCATTGCTTTTATGCATTTATTTGCTTGACTCAGTATTATCTGAAAGCACGTTTGAATTTAATTTCCTTGAGTTCTAACAAGCACATCTTCTAAAAGAAAATCACATTTAGAAAAAGCCCGCTGTATATGGTGCTCACAGATAAGATCTCAGCCAAGCACACAAGACGGCTCTATTCATGACACCGCGGCTTTTTTCCCCCCAGCATCAATACAATCTCCCTGCAAGTGTTTGATACACTCCCAACCCCAACACGACTCCCACCAAATGCGCGCAAGGTCAATAAAACACCTTCTCTAAGCAATATCCTGCCCAGGCAGGAAGACATGGATGGGGCAGCCAAGCTCTTGCGAGCAGAGCACCCACCCGGCCAGCATATTTAAAAGATCTTCTCAAGTATATTCCATTATCCCAGGGGTGGGGTATGAGCATGGAAACACAGACACACAGCAAAGCAGTATCTAATAAAAGCAACGGTCAAGAGTCAGAAACAGTACCAGCAGAGAGAAAAGTCACCCAAAAAAACATCCTGCACATATGCAGAAATCTCACGTGCTTAAGTATTTTATGCTTTTGTATGGTTGCCAAGGATGTATTCCTTTTTATTTATGGAAAGAAGAAATATTTAAGCTTATTGCATATCTAGTTGTCAGAATACACAACCGAACATTCTGGAACACAGATTGAGGGCCCTAAACAAAACAACCAAAATATACATACCCCAAAACATTTTGGTTCATTAAGCCTCAATAAAAGCATTTGTACAATCCCTTCTAGATAAAAATTCAAAAGATACCATGTGAAAGAAGTCAAGTTAAGACCTGTCAACTCACGCTGAGAAAGCTGAAACAGAGGAGAGTCTCTTATTACACATTGTATTAAATATTTTTTTTCTCCGAGTTGTAAAGACCTGTCAAAGCAATTTTTTTTGTTAGCAATACTCCAGTATAAATTACCTACCACATATTTAAAGCATATACAAACACACAGGTTAGGTTTTCCATAAATCTCTACTGTTCCAGATTTTTTTAGCATTAATGTCTCACACAATAGACAGATGCACAAACCATTTTTTATCGCTGTACAACCTCAAATATAATAAGTCTTTATGGCCTGAAATATGAGCTTTTAACAACATCTGTGCAGTTAGAAAATATAACTCAGCTTCCTAATCACTGTAGGGAATAAGGGTCTTTTCAAAAGTACTACCTATTGTAAATACATATTAGTGGCACAATGTTAAAATGATTACACTTTTATTTAATTACAATGCACTCTACATGGCAGTTCACATAGCCTAGATCACAATTAATCTTGATTAGCAAAACCTGCAGCATAGTACTGCTCAGAGTAATCAGGATGATTACAAAACATACAATCTTTATGTTTCTGTTTTGTCTCCACAGCAGTTATCAGATACTTATCAATTTTCTAGCCCGGAAGAAAGTTTAGACAGGATGGCAACACGGGAACCAGCTGACCTGAATTCATTTGACTCTATCTGCAGAAAAGCCTTGAAGACCAAACAGGTTTATCTTGCAGGATTTTTATGTTTTCTGAAAAATCAAGTTTTAAACAGTTAAATATTTCAGAACAAATCCTCTGTTAAAATGAACACAAACAAAAAGACGATGATCAGCTAGCTGCCATAAACTACCTGCACCGGGAACCTACGGAAACTGATTCTTTATATTGAACAGCAAATTTTAGTATCCTGTTTAATTTAAACTATAAACTCTCCCCTAAGGATCATCAGTTTGTTAGTGGTATGTTCATTTTATTTGGCTCTTATGCCAAGCACGGCAGACACTTCTGCTAATAATGGCTCAAACTGATGCTCACAACAGCAGGGCAGAAAAGACAGAAATCTTTTCAAAGCAGAGGAAAGGAAGGCAAAGACAAGGACTGGGTAATAAAAGGTCTGGGCAAGAAGAATGAGGAACTGGAACTATAAAGGTAAAAGAAGAGAGACAAAAGCAAGGCAAGATGGAAGAGGCTGGAACAGAACAAGTGAAATAAACGCAATTCAGTAGAAAGGGGCAGAAAAGTCTTCACCAGCCAACACTCACACTCTGTCACAGTCAGTAACTGCAAATATTCCTTTTATGTACAGCACTGGTTAAATATGTGGATTATCGCCTGCTTAGCTGCATGGAAAGTGAGATTGAGGGCAATACCCTCCTTCTACAGGTTACAGCATAAGCAGAGGTTCAGGCAGCAGAACTAAACTCTCAACTAGCCCAAGTGAAAAGTGGTTTGCAGTTTGCATTTCACACCTACGAGAAACTACATCCAAGGAGGAAACATGAGCAATTATGGATTATCTACACATGCAGGTAGAGAGTTTTGAGACTGTGTGAAGGACAGAAACAAACAATAAAATCAACAGCCAAAGACTAATTTTGCCCAACTCTTAAGTTTTCAGGTGTATATACACATCTATATACACAATGCCCAGAGAAGTCATGAACACCCCATCTCCAAAGGTGCTCAAGGCCAGGTTGGATGAGGCTTTGAGCAACCTGATCCAGTGGAAGGCGTCCGTGCCCATGGCAGGGGGGGTGGAACTAGATGATCTTTAAAGTCCATTCCAACCCAAACCACTCTATGATTCTATTCTATGATCTACATATATACATCAGGTATTAGGAAAGAGAAGTGGAAATAGCTGTTCCTGAAATCAGAGAATTAATAATGAATTATCTAAATTCCTTTATGCCTACATTTTAAATTACCTTTGTGAGCAGTATTTCCCCCAAAACCAAATTATATCCTAGATATGAAATGCATCAATAAAATTCAGTATTATTTTTTAGTATGGTCTGAAAATAAAACAGTACCAAAAACATCTTCTTTTCTGCCCTTAGCTGAACCTCGGAACCTCCAGCAGGACATTTCTGCATTTATGATCTAAACAGAGGGGTCAACAAGAGCCACTGACCATGAAATGGAAAGACACATTCCAACAGTTATATAATGACACCTTAACACACACCTCATTAATCAATTACTGCCATTAGCAAGTCTCTGAAAAAGGAAGAGTTGCAATGACTCTAAAATTAGGGACCTAACTGCAACTATCACTATGAAAACAAAACAACACAAAAAGAAATAGGGAAAATTAAAAATCACAGAAAAACAATTACTCCACAGATGTTCAATAAAGCCAGAATTAAGTCCCAAGCAGCCTGGTAACTTAAAGCTGTATAACTGTGTAAGCAATTTCAAGTTCCTCAAGAAACTACTGTAGTGGTGTCACTGCCAGTAATATAAAACAGATGTTAAATGTTTTACCAATATATGCATTATACATTATGTACGTTCCCTAAAATTTCATTTGTATAAATTTATCCAGTCACAGTATGTTATTTAGCTTTGCTTCATTTTTAGAGCTTTCTTGACTTGCATCCTACAATAAAGAACAGTTTTATTCTCACAGGAAAATCAGTGTGTAAATATGAATTCTTGCAGTGAAACAACTGTTCAATTAGATGATGTAGTCCAGGCTGGTGCACAGCAAAAAAGAAAACATAATATAGAAGAATTTAATAGTTTTTTTCGCTAATTATCATTTTGCTAATCTACATTCATCTGCAAGTTAATAAATTAATTCATGTTAATCGCATAATTAGAATGAAAACTCCTCTGACCAGGAACTTCATTTCTATGAAGTGCTGATCTTATTGACTGCACCCTATAAATTATAATGCCAGAGCATGACTGTGCACAGTGATATTAAAACATCAGAATATTGCACTTTTCTGGGGATATTAATATCACAGCCAGTATAATACACCTTAAATATTAAAAAAACAACACCTCCAGAAAGCAGCCACTTCATAGATTTTTACAAACTCCAGTGACCTCTGTAGTAATACAGAAGGGTCTCTTTCCTAGCAGTCAAGCTACCATTTCTCAGCCTCCGCTGCACTTCAGCCTGCACTTACTGGGATTTCCCACTAGTGCAGCCTGCACTTACTGGGATTTCCCACTAGTGCAGCCTGCACTTACTGGGATTTCCCACTAGTGCAGCCTGCACTTACTGGGATTTCCCACTAGTGCAGCCTGCACTTACTGGGATTTCCCACTAGTGCAGCCTGCACTTACTGGGATTTCCCACTAGTGCAGCCTGCACTTACTGGGATTTCCCACTAGTGCAGCCTGCACTTACTGGGATTTCCCACTAGTGCAGCTTGCACTTACTGGGATTTCCCACTAGTGCAGCTTGCACTTACTGGGATTTCCCACTAGTGCAGCTTGCACTTACTGGGATTTCCCACTAGTGCAGCTTGCACTTACTGGGATTTCCCACTAGTGCAGCTTGCACTTACTGGGATTTCCCACTAGTGCAGCTTGCACTTACTGGGATTTCCCACTAGTGCAGCTTGCACTTACTGGGATTTCCCACTAGTGCAGCTTGCACTTACTGGGATTTCCCACTAGTGCAGCTTGCACTTACTGGGATTTCCCACTAGTGCAGCTTGCACTTACTGGGATTTCCCACTAGTGCAGCTTGCACTTACTGGGATTTCCCACTAGTGCAGCTTGCACTTACTGGGATTTCCCACTAGTGCAGCTTGCACTATCTCCAATCAATAAACTAGAAACTGATGTAAAAACTGCTGCTGAAGTATGTGATATTGTCAGAGACAGCATGACAACTGTTAAGTAGCTATACAGCAAGCACACAGACTCAGGCACTTAGGACTAATACAACCGCTATTACCACAGCTCCCAGTTTAGCAAACTAAGAAATTTCATAATAGGATATTTTGAAAGAAAAAGTTTTCTTCACATCTAACTTTGATGCAAGATCTGCAAACACCCACGGAAGACTTCCTTGCCTTCCACATTTTGTAAAGAAGTGCAGCCCAACAGAAACTTTGCAACAGAAGCACTAACTTTAATATTATTTGATCCACACAGCTAAAAAGCCACATTGGTCCAGAACGCAGCACGTAAGACTGCCGCTCATATTCCTCCTCTGCTGCTCTCCATGTTACTTTCCTGCTGCTGTTTATCTCATCACGCACTATATTTCAGCTCCTACTGAGTTGCAGCATATTATCCCATGGGATTCTCCAGCTGCCACAGCAGATCTGTGGCAAGTTCAAGTCACGTATCTGGTGCCGACTACCATCAAGAACTGCTTAATGGCATAAACCATTGTACACCCTGACCAAGACTAACACTTCTCTGATACTTCATAACTGGATCACCTACCCTCTTCTGTTTACTCTTGAAATATGAAAATAAGAAGCTATTCCAATACATGTTGTTTACACACCTCCTCAGATATATACAGTACTGATCAATAATTTTTCAATCTAAACCATACCAGACTGAAATGATTTTTCTTAGCAATGTCAGTGCTTCTGAAAAAAGGTAGTAAAGATGAAATGTGACTTTTAGAAAACCAGAAACACCATCCAGTACCATCTATAAAACTCCAGCTGAACATACATAAGGAATATCCAAAACGCCCCAAATCCCTAGTAAAGAAAAGCTGCTACTCTCTTCAAGTAGTAGTACTTTTCTGTAAAACTTCCCATGTGTTCTCTGTGTTCTTCCATGTGCTAATGAAAGATCCCGTGGAAAGATATCAGTTTTCACCCTGGTACCTTAAGGCAAAACCTAGCGCTTTTCTCACATTCTTAAAAGAATATCTAACCTTTTCCCAAGGGTGGAATTTTGCTGCTCCATTATTTTTGCCAACTTCTGAACTGAAAGATGTTCCCTCTTGTTCTTGTGGCTGGGTGGGAAAGGCACACAGCCAAGTGAAATGAAAATAGATCCACACCCGGTTCAAAATAAATAAGCCATGCCAGGGGGGAAAGAAAAAAAAAGGGGCGGGGGGGGGAGAAAAGAGGGGAGAACACATACAGAAAACTAATGACTTCTCTGTTGAATTAAGATTCTGTTAAAAATCAATTTAACATTTTCTAGAAATTGAAGCTATAAAGTAGAGAGTTATTAATAAATCCTACTGTTGAAAAAAAAAGGACGACCCAACATCCAAGCTAAACTGGCATTAAAAAGGTTCGTTAAAAAAGGTCATGAGGTTCGTTGGCATCCAGGTAAGCTGAAACACCCATAAGCAGCACTAAGGCTGGCTGGCTTCGCATTGAAGCAGGTACATCCTTCTATGATTCCTTCTGCCAGCCAGAGAATTAACAGCAGTAGTAATAGCCTAAAGAGCACAAATAACACAAATTAAAGGAGTTTCTAAAACCTTTCATTAGCTCTCCAGCTGTAAACCTTTAACAAAAATATTTTATTACCAGATGGCACCAAATAAGGGTGCTAGAGGAATGAAAAAATTACAGATTCCTAAGAATAGGAAGAAATATGTGTGTATTTAATGTTTAGCATCTCAGGTGACTCATAAATCTTAGTATTAAGCCATCTGCTCAGCTCTCATCTCCACTAATTCAGTCCTTATGTTGAATTATGCTCCTCAGTTATTTTTGTAAACACCTCCAAAATGTTGTATCACTCCTGCTGTATGTGTTTCCCCGCCTGGAGGACATGCCACAGGACATGTGGCTACTGCTGTGCCTCAGCAGAATCAAAGAAGGAACATGAATCTCCACTTTCTGCTGAAGGTTCACAGCTGTGGGTCCCACCAAGGCAAGGGTAGATGGTCTATTACGTTAATGTCACTAACTGCTTCAAGACCCCAGGGGCCAGAGGAAGTGCAGTAGTCAACTCATTACTGTCAAGAAGTTTATGATGCTATACAGTCACAGTTATGATGTTTGATTACAGGTGCGAGCAGGAGGAAAAATAAATCTGGCTGCAAATATGCTAGTTCATTTAAAACTAATCCATTTAGCACTACCAAACACACCCAGAGTGTACACGTTTTGCAGTGTGACAAAAAATTTTATAAATTGCCTAACCTTCTCAAGGTTTCTTTGCCATAGAAAATTTTGTTGCTTTTTTTAAGAAAACAATGCCACAGTACACACCACTATGGCTCAAGCCAGCCTAGATGCTGAGCAATTACTATTTTAATTTTCATTCCACATTAATCACTCAGTAACATTCACCAGTCTTCCTCGTTGAGTATGAGGTTTGCACGAGAACCTCCACTTTTCTGTTATGATTGTTTTGAAAGCTTCAAGACACATTAAGTAAGGTAAGAAACCTCAGAAGAGAAAGTGAAAGAGGAAAAATAAAGAAATAAAACCACTGACTTCTCCACTAAGAAAATTAGTTACAGCAGATAGACTGTGCTTTGCTCAGTCCTTTGCTTTCCTCCTTTGCTCAGCTTAGCTGATTCCAAATTTTCACAGTGACCTTGCCTAGATTAAATTTACAGTTAAGCAATCTTATCTTTTAAATCAAGAAATTGCATTAGTGACACTCTGAGCTAGGAAGCAGAGTTTTCACACACTTACCCAATTTGTACCAAAAAGATTCCCCTATTCTGCCCAAAACTTCTTTCAGAAGACTATTTCAGAAAAGATCGTATTTGGCTACAAGCTGAGACATTGCTTGCAAACTGCTATAAAATCTTTATATATACATATAAATACACAAAGGCATACTTTCAAAAGAGCAGCAACCAAAGCAATAATTGGTTGTCTAAGGAGTATATGTAATTGCTTGGAGCTTAACTGGCTCCCATGTTCAGTGTCTACATTTGAAAGGGCGTAGAATGCTTTCAGTGGTGCGATCAGTGTGGAGCTTAACCTACAAAGAACTAAAACCAACCTGACCTAAGGCACAGGAGCAGGTCTCCAGAGGAGCTGCCCCTTTAATTGTCCTAAGAACTGGTCAATACTTCTCCCTAAGCAAGGTTATTGCTGGGAAGAAACCTGAAGGTCTGCACAGATCTCTCATATCCTGTCCTTTTGCATATTAAATATTAATATGTGGAGGGTCGCAAAGAGCCAAAATGTCAATAACTAATCAAAGCAGAAAGAAAATGAAAGATTTAACTCACTGTTCATCACCATGTCAATACTCTGAATACCACAGACCACTAAATGAATTACTTTGAAAGGAACATTCTGTTTGTTAGACAGGGGGACTTAAGGAAGGAAGCATGCGGATCAGGTCTCCCCTCATTTGAAAGCTGCTTCACCATTTTGTCTAATTGTACTTCAGCTGAATCCTGGGCAGCACCTGGATACCAAATACCTGGAGTGGTGGCAGTCTTAATTTTACCCTTCATAATCTGTTTTCAAGCAAAGTGAGACAAAACATATAACAATAATTAATTACTTTCTGAAAGAAGATAAAGAGGAGAAGAAGGGGATTAGCAACAACTTTTCATGTACCAGTGCAAAGAGCAGCAGCTGGAAGCCACTGGACATTTTCCTGTGTTTTGAAGAACGTAACTATACCAGAATTTCAAAGTTTTTCTTTATTGTTACTTACATATTTATCCTCAAACTATGCTATGCGTGAAAAGGCTCCAGAAGTATACCAGAGCATTAATAGCTTGAAGAAATACATTTTAATAAGATAGTAACAAGCTGTTTTTCTATAAAACACATTCATATCTTGTATGTATCTAGTACACACACAATAGGTATCAGTTCCAGAGCAAGCAGAATGCTATTTACCACTAGCATTGTAGATTAAACATTTTCCATGTATTTTTGCAACAGTAGGTGTTAAAATTATATTCCTGCCACAATGTTCTCATACATACCTTTGCATGAAAAGGTTAAACTAATATGATCTCTTATCAACCTTATACAGAAAAACCCAACACCAGGGCAAATTTCCATAAATACAGCACAAGTGGGGAGTTCTCTTTTGTTTACCAAATTTAGGAATCAGACCAGAGAACTGATACAAGAAGTTACACCACAAAGTTGGGGATGAGTTTTACTGTTTGAAAATGTTCTTGTTACTGACAAAGACTGAAAGATAATGACTGAAAGGAGCATCTCTTCTGCGTGAGCCTGTCATGCCATGCAGGTGAGCACTGCTCAGGCTGTATGATGAGCTGTTGCCTGTTTCCAGTCCTTTTGCCCTTTAAGTTTTTAAGAGAAAACTACAGCTCTTTAATGAAAAAGCACTTGCCTTTTTACATTCAAGATCTGCAAGTCAGCCTATCATATATGCACAGTCTTCACCACACACAAAGGCATCTTGGAGGCAATACTGACATTTGCCTTGGGCTGGGGTTGGGCAGCAGGAGGAGATTTTTTTTAAAAAAAAAAGACAGCCAGACCAAAATCCTTCCATTCTGAAGACACAAAGATCATCCAATAGGCACTAAATTCAGAAAGAAGCAGCATCACAGAGAAGAAAAGCTACAATCTGCTTCGTATTTTTCAAATTTTAACTACAAAGTTTATACACATCTTTCACCCAGAACTTCTATTGCACTTTGGCTTACTTGACTTTGCCTCATTATCCTGCAGAGAAAGGAAACATTAACTTCACATCGACAACGCTATTTTCAAAACCCATATTTTGAAGTGTCAGTACTTCTGCTCTCATCATAGTGTACACACCTGCCTTATGATACCTGTTTCCTTCAACAAGGGAGAGACTTGCATCTCCAACTTTGCCGGTTACAGCCTACCATCCTGTCATCAGGATCCCACCCAAGCAGGTTCCTTCTAAGTGCAGGTTGTGCCTGGATTCCCGAGTCCTTGCCAAAGCCTGAGCCACAGTTCTTTGTCCAGTGCGGCAAAGACTAACCCCTTCACCATCCACCTTTGCCCCACTTTTGCTTCTTTGGGAGTAATTCATACTCAAAAGACTTCACACCACAGCATGGAGGAGGAGCACACAAATGCCACTAACCACTAAGAGTCCTTCCAGCCCCAGCCCCCAACCCTGAGGGGTTTTTTTGGCTTTCAAAATATGGTACTGTAAACCACGACCAAACTGGATTAACAATTGAAAAGATGCAGGACCATACTGAGGCCCACAACTAACAATACAGTTCCCATTACTGGCAACTGCCAAAATCGGTTGTTTCCAAAGTCATAAATACATGCAGGATTTATTACAAGGTTCACAGTGCTGGGTGCTTCCCATTCACTTTACCTCAGTCTCACCTCATTGCAGCCACAAAAGCCATTTGCAAACTGACAAAGGGACAGCAGAAAATGAGAATATATTTTTGGAGAAGGCTCTATTTGTTGCTTCAGCAAGACAATCCTCCTAGTGCAAACTTCACAAACATCACTTCCAGCATACAATGCCCTTGCTTAAATGAACTCCTCCTTCCTCTATTTTCCTGAATGAAATTTGAGCTCCTTCCATCCAAACACCTAGAAACAATCTAACTCCACCTGCTTTTCTCTGCTAATCAACTTCCAGAGTCTCCCATGTCTATGCAGTGACAGATCTGCAGCAGATGCAAAATTACAAACATCTGTTGGCACTATTTCCATAATAAGATTACACAAGCCCTTGAAGAAGTGAGATCAAGTAAAAAAATCCAAAAGATTCAAAAACCTCATTAACTTCCTGGTTAATTGAAATCGGAAGTTCTCTTTAGAAGAAGGGTGACTTTTAGGATTTCTCCCAAGGACTACTTTTCAGGGCTATAACTGATAATTGGTAGCAGGAAAACAAAAACCTTTAATCCAACATTTCTCAGAAGCTCCGTGGCTGCTTTAGTTTGTTTGAAAATGGACAAACATTCTCAAACAGCAGATGAGGAGGACTGCTACTGATCCCCCCGACACAGCAGCAGGATAAGAGGTATGAAGTCCTGGGGGAAACAGTAGCAAAGGTTATTTTGCTGCCATACAGCTGGGAGGGAAAAAAAAAAAAAAACAAAACCCAAAACACCAAAACTTACTGTGATGACAAATGGAACCAGATAAAATGTACAGCATTTGGAATATAGATGGAGCTCACAGCTGCCTTCTTTGCTAGAAGATACATGCTTTGTAGCACATATAAGCAGCAAGGCAAGGAATCCAAGTGGGACAAGACAGTAATATCAGAGAACTGAAGCTGTTACATCTGATTCAGTGATAAGAATGGCAGATTGAGAGAAAGGTGTCCTGGTCATTTGCAGCCGGTCCCTTTATCAGAGAGATCACAGGTTTGCACATCCAGGAGCATGCAGTACATCTCTGCAAGAGGACTTCTACAACAGTCGTCCAGAACACGGGTTCTTACTTGTCTCTGGAAGAATAAACTTCTGTTTCACCCAAAAAGCAGTTGCAGGAGATCAATGTTGCTTTCAGAAAAGCAAATGCAATGCAGTTAGAAACTAATCCAGTCACTGAATTATGAAAGAGAAAAATTTCAGGGCTGTCTCTAGCAAGGTACAAAACAAACAGGACTTAATTTTGTGGCCTTTAAGTGCAGGACAAGAAGACTTCAAGAAAGGTGTAAGCAATTGCTCTAGTGATGAGCACTGACATACCTGGCTTTTAGGGGAAGGGAGAAGCAACATATTTTGGAGGAGGAGGTATTTTTACAGAAGTCATCATTTGGAAAAATCTTAATAAGTAATACCAAACATGATGAATTTCTGGGTACACGCCACATTTCTTAAGGCCATTCAGGTTTCCCTGAACTCTTATAATCACTTCCACATTCTACTTCCACCTAAAAGACCTTTCTCAAAATTCATACTGCTTCTTTTCAAAGCTAAAGCAGGCACAAGAATTTCCTAGTCATAATATTAGTATTTTCAGTACTGCATTTAGTAAGTAGCATTAAAATGCCTCAACCACAAACTTACAGTGACCTCTGCTGAACAGTTAGTGCATCATCCACACAGACTGAAACAGAGCTACACTGCCAAACCCGGTGCTTGCAGATTGGACGCACAAGCAGTTATTTTGAAAAGAATGTCACAGTTTCAGCTCCAAAACCCAGAGCTCTATTTTATATTAAACAGACACAATTTTATGCAGAGTACCAAGAGGAATCTTCTAACGACCCAAAATAAACAGAAAAGCTGTGGACCAAAGCTTTATATGTCACTGTGAGCTATCTAGTGTTATTGGTTGCACCTAGTAATTTCAACAATTCACTAAAGAATTACATTTATTCCAGTAAATTAAACAACAACAGGCTGCTTCTGCTCCCAGGGTCTAAATAGTGACTGTGCTGAGAGCAGCACTGGATGCAGTACAACTAAGAACACGTGGATTTTATAAACAAAGAAGTTCAGAAATCTCTGTCTTGCATACTTTGAGACTATATGAAATATTTCTATTTCTCAAAATCCTTTCTCAAAGCTAGGTATAGTTGTCCAGACAAGCCTCACCAACACCACGCTGCTGCTCCTCTCCAGCTGTGACCTCCAGCAGAGCAGGGTGAGCCGAAAGCTGCCCTGGGTGTCCCTGGCACCAGCCAGGGCACCATGCAGCACACAGTGACCATGGGAAGGGGATTACATCTCCCACCTTCCGCCTGCACTGTCTCCCACGCTGCCTGTTTGGTGGGGGAAGCCCAAGAACAACTCCAGGCCACACCTATGTCTGTCCATGGGCAAGGGATAAAAAGAACAGTTCAAAAAAGGAAGAACTCTTCAAATTGCATCTGGTGTCCATTTCTGAGGTAGGGCAGGAGTAATATCACTTCAGACCCTTCTTCCCCTGTAACTCTCACTTCCTTCCAGTCCCTAGGCAAAGCAGCCATCTTCTCCTTATTTCTACACAGACTTAAAACCATCATCTTCCTTCTCTTTTTAGAAAGTAAACAGCTGATACTCTCTCACCAAATCTGCAGTATCCTAGAGCATTTTCTCCAGGACCCAGAAAGAAGAGAGGAGGGGTCTCTATGCACTCAGCCCATATAGGAGTATGTGAAGACACTGGGGCTCCCTCCTAATAAGAGGGATTATCATAAAAACACATAGAAAGGTCTAGACTTGACCGCCTTCATCCCTCTGTCATAGAGTCCAGCTATGGTCCAACTCTTGGTCTGAATATAGAGAGGCTTTGTTACTACTCTTCTTTTATTTGAAATACGGAGAAGAACAGGTACACAGAAATTTGATGCATTTTATTCAAAGCAAGCCAAACTAAATGCATTAAAAATATTCTTCCAGCTTAAATAATGTTTAATAGTTTTAATTATTTACACACCTATAAAATTAAAATTTAAAAGTGATTTTCAAATTGACAATATTATCATGTAGATATATTCACCTGAATCGCTGATGGATCTAGATCCTTGGAAAGTGCAAGAGTTTGAAGATGCAATAGAACAAAAGTTCAAGTAAGGCTAGAACGCACACAGGCACAGAGATCTGTCCTAGTGAATACATTACAAATGTCTACATAAACATGGATATATGCACACATATATACACATATCACAGAATTAGAGAATAACGAGGTGGGAAAAGACCTCCAGGATCATTAAGTCCAACCATTCCTATCAACCGCTAAATCATGCCCCTGAGCACCTCATCCCCCCATCTTTTAAATACCTCCAAGGATGGTGACTCAACCACCTCCCTGGGCAGCCTGTGCCAGTGCCCAATGACCCTTTCTGTGAAAGACTTCTTTCTGATGTCCAGCCTGAACCTCCTCTGGCAGAGCTTGAGGCCATTCCCTCTTGTCCTGTCCCCTGTCACGTGGGAGAAGAGGCCAGCTCTCTCCTCTCTACAACCTCCTTTCAGGTAGCCGTAGAGAGCAATAAGGTCTCCCTTCAGCCTCCTCTTCTCAAGGCTTATCTCTCAAAGATAGATAGATAGACAGACAGAGAGAGAGACACAGAGAGAGAGAGAGATTTGCCTGTGAATTCACAGAGCAATCTTAAATGATAATTGAGGCTCTTATTGGACAAACCATTACAAAATTACAAATAAAATTTGATACTATTTCTGTGAGCCATTTATGAACACATTGATGACTTTGCCATCAACGGCCCGTTTACAAAAGAAACGAACTTCACACTTGCGTCAGCTCAGCTCAGAACTTCCTTTGTACCATTAGAGGATATAAACTAGGATGCTTTCACCAGGGAGTGTTCCTAGATGAACATGACCCATCAGCTGGTAAGGATAAGATGGCCCACACCTCCTCCCTGTGCCTGGCATGGCAAGTGACTGCACTTCTCAATGCAGAATGGGAAGGAAGAGTTTCTGCCACCAGAGAAACAAACATTTTATTTATCACTGTTTACCAATACCAAATTTTTATCAGTGTTTACAAGAGTCATTCAATCCAAATGTGCTCCACCATGTGTCCCCTTTATTTTACTTAAACAATAGCCAGTCAAAATCACCATATTAAAGCACAAGACCAACATAAGTAGCTTAATATTTAAGTCTCTATATTGCTTTTAAGTTTATACGCATAAAACTGGTTAAAACTCCATCTCAAATTGCATTATACGCCATGTTACCAGACAAGGAATTTGCATTTTGTGCCACCAAACCCTAATCCTTTCCCTGAGAGACTTTCAAATCAATCCACTCATTCGATACAACAGCTCCCAAGGGCATGCTACAATATTAAAGCTACCACACATCACCTCTTCTGTGCTCTGCCATTTTAAGCCCTGAAGCTTAATGGAACTCCGGCTTTTACGACCAGACATAGTCTAAAAAAGTTTCTTTATGACTAGAATGAAACTTTTTATCTTAACCTTAAATACTAGAATAATTTTGAGGTAAGTAATAGAGCAATGGCTGGAGTAGTCCCAAATTGGAAGAGCAACAGACAGTTTTCAAAAGAGTATGGCAAAAAAGGATGCACGTCAAATTCATCAAATTGGAGCTGACTTGGGGCTCGTTCAAATCTTAACTAAAATTCAAGGTTTTCCGGTCTCTAAAATTTCACCCAACTCTTGTGGTTTTAATTCAGTTTCACACCACTGGTTTTTGCTTAATCCCTATATGCCTCAATTTTTGAAGACACGTTTTCATACAGTATCAAGAGAATGATGCTCTCAAAACCAAAGTTCACCTTAAACAATCCCAAGGATTTTTAAAAGGTATCATATTGAATTTTCAGCACTTGCATCATGGTTTTTGAACATTAAAGGAGAGCAGAACTGAGGCTCTCATTATGTAGAACAGAATTAAAGGATAGGTTTAACTTTTGTATGTTTAAGGAAAGGAGAACTAAGGCTTTGAAACAACAGACAGCAAGTTCCTCCCATTATTTCTGTAAAGATCCTTGGAAAGCTTTGCAACTCTTGGCACTTCCACATATAAATACAAGGTCATGGCTGCAAACCAATCCTTAATGTATCCTATCACACTCATTTAACAACACTTGCATAGTATAAAATGATATCATACACAATTAGCATATGCAATTCTGCAATTGTTGACTCAGCCGCAAGATGGTAACTTACAAATATCTTATGGTATTTTAAGAGTGACTATAAAACCACAACATGATTCCCATATTTTTACAGCTTTAAGTAAAATTCAGATTTGAGTGAAAGTGATGCTCCCACAGGAAAACACATCTTTAGTTTTTTTACAACATTCCATAACATACAATATGTACAGAGCAATTATTTAGCTTCAGAAGCATATTTTGACATCATAAATTTTTCTGTCTTTGGCAGTTCTGAGAGACTGGAATTCACTTATTTACTTGGAATTAACATAGTAACTTAACCAGATGGTATGAGAGTTACAGTTGATTAGATCAATGACAATAATGCCACCAAGTCTGAGCATCTGACCTTGGCAAAAAATACTGCAATATTTACAGAAAAAGAGGCAGACAAATCTGTAAAAATGGCTGTTGGTAAATTGTATGAATGCAGAGCTCCTCATTAAAAGAATATGTTACCAGAGAAACTGAATGTTATCTTGTCACCTATTCTATAAAGATGCCTGCATTCTGAAAAATACTGTTAATATGCATTCCAGCCAGCATTCATTTGCATACATGTACTAATTTTCTCTTTTATAGGTTCATTTCTAGATTCAACAGACACTTACATAATTGAAATTTCATATAGCATACTAAGCAGAATGTGCATCATGCACGGACTTTAACATTTTTATAAACCAAAATTACAACCAGGTAATATAAATGCATCTTTTTATTTATTGCAAATAGTTAAAAAACATCCTTCATTAATATATTTTTGCCCTAAAGCTTCCAAATTATTTCCCAATTGCACTTCAAAATTAAACTCTTTAGTTTTCTTCCCAGTACCTCAGGGCTTTACTGCACAACACAACATATTTTAATATGGTTAAATGCTACTGATGTTGCAAAATGTTATTCCTTATTGAAAATGGTCATTAATATCACTTCATACCTCAGAGAGTAGGGTAGTAACTTGGTAATAAAACACACTATTATCATCGTCTTCTAATAACTTGAATGTGTTGTAATCCTAGGGCCCTAAATGTGTTAAGGAATATTATTAGAATAAGCACATCCTGGTCATTATTTAGATGGAAACATTTCCCAAGTCTCCCATACCTCACTCAGTAATTGCACGCTCCTGCTATAATTAAATTTGCCCATTTTAAATTGTCCATAATATCGTAAGGTTCATTCTCTGGTCCCTTGGGATACATCATCGACTCCATTTTCGGCACAACATACTTTTTAATGATGTATTTTAAATTGTTTATTTTTATTTAAGTGACTGTCCAGAATAATAGCTTGAAACATCTTGAATTAGATAAAACAACTTAAAGTGGGAAAAGCAAAAAAAGCAGCAGTAGCTTTGTAAATAAATAAAACAAGACCGAAATGCCTTGCCCTCCATTTGATATGACTTCACCTACTCACCTAACAGTAAAAGCACCATCTTCCAGGGAAAGCTATTGCTTTGAGATGAGCAGCATTTACTGGAGACAGCCAGATTTATAGGAGCATAAATGCTGTCTCTGAGGCTTGGCCAGGAGCCTGCCTTCCAGAGCTACATGCACAAAGCCATCACCCACCTCACTTCCTTAAATTCAGACCAATACACTTAATAAAGCAAAATGAAACCTGAGTGAATGTCTTCAATTAAGAAAAACACGAAGGTTGCAATGCAGTGTACTTAAACAAATATCTAACCATGTCCGAGTGTAAACTGTTCAGAGTGAATAAAAACTCGAAAACTATATATTTGCAAAACTGGTGTCATTTAACAGCATTAATGTCAGCAGTTGTATGATCTGATTGGTTTATGAGGCATTTCTGTCCTGTCCTGCCAGAGCTCAGAGAACAGCACCAGAGGGAAGATCACTGCTTCTACTTCCTAGCTGAAAATAGCTATTAAGCCATTTTCCTCTCGTCTAAATAAATGCACATATGCAATTTGTCTAAGGGATCTGCACTGGATTTTGTGCACAAATAAACTGCAAAACTTGCACACATCAGACAAATCACGGGAAACCCATAAGCAAACTATATCCAGTCAAACTTAACAAGCAAGACAGCTCAACCACTTGGCACCTACACCCAAACCACACAATATCCAGCCAAGGATACAAACTACCAGAAAATCAAAACTCCCTAAGAGTAGCATCTGGGTACACTAGCTTTTGGGATAACATAAGAGAAGTACATTTCTATTTAGAAAAATAATAATGCTTAAAGCATATTCCAAGGCAATGTGAAATATATACAAGGCTGCATGACATTATAAATCTGTGAAACACATAAAATACCATAAGGAATAAATCTCTCTAGAAGGGAGACACCTCAAAAGTAAATGCTGTGCTTAATGGAACACAACTTACTGAAATGGGAATCAAACTGTTCCTTAAGTCTCTCTACAAACACCTCTCATGTTTTAAAATGCACAGAAAGAGAATATGCAGCAGAAATACTTGTATTTTGCTCTACATTTCTGCTACATGATAGGTAACAAAAACATTTCAGGGCTCAACTAAACTACTAAGCAAATGAAAAATTTTCTCCAGCTGCTTGTCAACAGGAAAGTAAAAGCATTCAAAAGCAAAAAGAAATTCCACGATGAAGGTAGAACAAAATTATTAACAAGGACAGCTTTTATCATCCAAGAAGTCCATCTTTTAGACAAACAAGAACCACCATGTTCAAGAAATTTAAACTGTTATGGAGAAGATTGCAGTCAAGCACTCAGAAGTCCCTGTACTTGTGGCATTTCCTGCACATTGTCAATATTTTGCATTCCCGCTTACAGCTGGCACTCCACACTCACTGAAAACAAAACCCTGAGTTACTGAGAGCTTGTCTTCATGTTTACACACATGTGGATGAACAAAAGTTGAATCCCCAACACAGCAGTTATGCAAACATCTGAACATTTCCCTTTTTCTGTGACATGTTGCTGTACACATTCAGCAGTAAGTACTTTGTCACATCTGCATACAATGAAGCAATTCAAAAATTAATAAAGGATATCAAGCCTGTACTAGGAAATGCCCAGGAGTCGACAGATCAAGAGTGTAGAAGAGCCCTATCCTGTAACAGCATCTTCCTAAAGAGAAAAAAAAACCCTGAATTTTCAAGTAATTATCTGACTTCAATAGCTTAGACCATACTACAATATGTTGTAAAAGCTTGTAGCATTATAATATGTATTCCTTCTACAGAAGTTAATGATATTTGAATCCTTTAAGACAAAACAGATACAGAGGTATTAGAAATTTGCAGGCCAGATTCTCCCGAAACATACTTTAAAAATAACAGAAAGCTTTCCTCAAATGCTGAGGAGGATCCAAAAGTCACCATCATTTGTTTGCATTTGCAAAACACTCTTCACTATTTATTGAACAAATATTAAAAAATGCATGTCATAAAACTTCACCTAGAGTTACTCTTTATCCAACTTCATTTATAGTGATCTAAATATCTCTCAGTAAATTACAGATTTTGCAACATTTTAATAGAAATCAAAAAAAAAAAAGGATTAGGGAATTCAGGTCTTTTATTTCCTTAACATTCATTAATTTTCATCAATGCATACTAAAGACCAGCTGTTCACTGATTCGGTCTTCATGAGTGTAATTAAAGAGATTGAACACAAGAGGTAGCTCGTGTCTCCACGATCTTACACAGCACTCTGAAACAGGAAAGAGAACAAATAAGCCACTGCAAGGAAAGACGTCTTTTTAAGAAGGAGATGAGAAAATGGAAGTTCTCTGGGCTCAAAGCATTCAGAGAACAATGAGCGGGTTACTCTGTGGAAAGCACCTTGTTCGCTCGAGTCATCTAATAACAAAGCCCAAAGTCCACACAGAAATGTTTATTTTCACCCAGGTTGTCTCTTTTATGCTCCCCAAAAAGGAAAGCCATCTGCTTCATATGTAACCCCAGTATTTTCTTGAACATGATTATAAGTGACCCTAATTCCAGGCCCTTTTTGTGTGATAAATATCTTTGTGAAAGCATCATGGCATTGTTACTGCAGATATAATTATAAGTGCACAAGTTTTCATACTTGTTTTCAAGTATGAAATTAAAATCTGGCACAGTTACAGAAAAAAATAAACTAAAAGGGGTACAATGTATATAACACATCAAGTAAACCATAATTATTATCTCTTCTTGATAAAGATGTTGAGAAAATTAATTCTTCAACACAGCACATGTAAGTATTTTAATTTTCCTTTAATACAATGGAAAAATCCATCAAAATCCAAAGTGATTCAGTTACTGCTATGTTTCTAAAAATGCACACCACGAACTTCCAAATGCTTTCTAATGACAATAATTAAACACCTGGCTATGA
The DNA here is from genome assembly GCF_032191515.1 of Phaenicophaeus curvirostris. Lineage (NCBI taxonomy): Eukaryota > Metazoa > Chordata > Aves > Cuculiformes > Cuculidae > Phaenicophaeus > Phaenicophaeus curvirostris. Next base: position 14,710,288 of record NC_091397.1, on the reverse strand, counting down.
TGACCTGTACCTGCCTGTAGCTCATTCTCAAATACTTTCTCCCATTAACTACACACATGCTGAAAACAGAAAGCGAATATTCATTATGAATGACAAGTTCAGGCTGCAGGAGTCTGAAATGGCTGGAGCGGCTCCCTGCCACACGAACTGCTGGCTCCTGGCAGCCTGACCACGCTCAGGCTTCAAAACAGATGCTGCACAACAGTTCTGAGCACGCTGAGCTTACACTCACCTGCCTGGAGTAAATATGCTGCAAAAAAGGGGCTTTTATAAAGGACTTTTAGGCTTGTCTAAAAATACAAACCACCCCAATTTTACACAAAATGTTATTTAAAACCCAAAGCATGAGAAAATAATGTCCGAGATCTTGCAAAAATGACAATTTGTACTAGCAAAAAAAATTTGGTATGTTAAAGTCATGGGTACAGTTCCCAATTCAACCATATTCAGCTGCAGATTGATTTTGGACAAGGAACCTCTCACAAACACTAACGGAAATGGAAGTATTCTCTACTCAAATTAGATGCAACATTCCCCTGTATGCGTATTCAGACACACAGAAGCATACACACATAAAACTTGGATCAAGATCTGGTCTTCAGGGTTGCATCCTTAAAGCAGGCATGCTCCTGTAATCGCAAGACCCTAGTTTTAGGTAGCATTCCTCAAATGATTGAGTGCACTGAACATAAAAACATCTGTTTGTATGGTTGGACTTGATGATCACTGATGGATTTCAGGGTCTTTTCCAGCCTAGAGATTCTATGAAATTATGAATTACCAGTTAATATTTACAAAAAAAAGAACAGTGGTAAGAACTGTGTAAAACTGTAATTTGAATAAAAGTATAAATTAAATAATTTAAATTAATTTAAATTTAAATTAATAAATTAATTTAAATAAATAAATTAAAGAGATTTCTTTCAGAATAAAGGGGATTGAGGGAGATTTTGCTAGGTGCTGCTGTAACGTATAATATGCAGTGTCACAACAAATCAAACCTTACTGTCGTATCAGTACCCAGCTCCTTCACAGAATCCTTCAGTAACAGATCTCAAAGCACTTCGTTTTATGCTCAAAGGCAAACTATTATCTATACAAAAGCATTTAAAGCATGGTATGCAGTGAACTCACAATCAGATTTCTACAGTATAAAATGTACCAAAGCAAAAGAAACCATAGCTCTATATAAAGGGCAAATATTGAAATGTAAAAGGGAAAAAAATACATGACGAGTGCATATTTTGGGATAAAAACTCCACGCCATTTAACTCTGCACCATGTTCTTGAGAAACACATACACACAACTAAAAACTATACCAGTTTCAATGTTTGTTGAAAAGCAAAATAGAAGTAAGAATGACAATAAGTTTCAACTCTGCTCTCCTTTCAGGACTCATTAACACTACATTAAAATATGCCATTACTAAAATTTTGAAGGGTAAAAAATAAGAATAAGATAAACTGGCATCCCTTTCAGAATTCGTAAATTTTATTTTATTTTTTATTTATTTACATTTATTTTTTATTATTTACATTTTTTTTTCATGTATCCATTTCAGTTGCTGCTAAGCACATCTGAAGCAATGGTTCGTTCCAACAATTTTACTTGAATAACTTCAGTAGATTTAGTGAAATATTTAACCTAAGCAGCTCAACACACTCAAGTTTAAACTGAGCTGTATCCACTTAGTGGAAAACATCATTTTCCAAGTTTAAGTGATATTTGTGACAGCCTCGGCAAAACCCGTGCGAACTGCTGTATTGTTAACACGGAGAAGCAGGTAATTCAGCTAATACTCTTACCTAGCTAACCTCATTAAATTCAGACGTTCATTTGACAAGACAAATCAGAGGAATCCAATCCTGGAACAGGTACACACTGAAGCACCAAAGGAGATTAAATATGAACTAGGGCAGCTGGATATCATTTTATTTTGGCTGGAACTCAAGTACAACACAACACAGGGAACCTGACTGGAGAGCCAACAGAAAAGGCCCAGAGCGACAGGAGCCTTAATCCAAGGCCTGCATCACCCCCCTCTTAATTGCATGCGGTTAATGAAAGCAGTTTTATTCCAGCCCCCAGCTTTGCATGGGCTCCTCAGGCTCCTTTGCCAGCGGGGACAAAGGCAAGGGAAAGGAACAGACGAGACAGCACCCAGAGGCCAGGCTCAGTACCAGGAAGGGGTGTGAGAGGGAATCAGCCACACAGACAACAAGCACGCTGCTACAATTTAATCTTTTCCGAGAAACACCTTCCTGGCACTGGATAAGGTGTCTGGACGCTGTCAGAATCAAGGGATTTAGGTATTTAAGAACCCAAGACACTTCTTTAAATTGAACCTTCAACAGCATTTGGAAACAAGGCTGCAGAGGCTTTTGCAGAAGCTAATTTTATCTCCACAGGCCAACCTGCTCACATTCCCTGGGTAGTAGATAGCTGGAGAATGGTTCTACCGAAGCACAACTCAGGGAGGCCAAAATACAGCTGCTCCTCCAGGAGGACTGAGAGCCGAAAGCTGTCACCGGAGAGCGGGCAGAGGAGCCTCACACCACCTAAAGTCAGCCTGCAAGAAGGGACACCTCAGACTGACGTGTTACCATGCCATTTGTGAGTGCCTGAGCAAGGCAAAACCAATTATCTGAAAAGATTTTAACAGAATTTAACAATGAATATTAAGAATTGTTCTGACCATTACAGACAACGCATATTTCAAATCCTGGGTTCAAAATGCACAGCAAGAAAAGGGAGGTACTTCTCACTGAGTTGCCAGTGAAATTATTCAATATGTGCCCTAGCCTCTTTCAGATCTTTCTACGTTTCCAGAAATTATTCATTTAATCCACCTTATAAACATCCTAGACAGAGAAGCACTCCATCTGTCAGGTTACAGACAGAATACAAACAAATGCTTATATTTACACTCAGTGAATACATTTCTACACTGCTACATCACTGAACAGTAGGAATATCTCTATATCATATTGAAAACAATTATGATTGCAATATAAGCAGAAAAAATAATTTAAAATTGCTATGAAAAAATTCACACCAATGTAAATAGGTATAAATTTTAAAGTATTATATAAACTAGCCACTTTTAATAGAAGTATGATGAATATTGTCCTATCCTGTAAAACCACAAGCAAGTAACATCTTTAGTGCTTAAAATCCCTAGTTATAGTTGGTTCAGAAGTACAATCTTAAAAAAGTAGAAAGTAAAATTTACATTTTTAAAGACAGAGACATAATTTACATATTCATCCATTGATGCTGATACAGGAAGTTAAACGTATCTGATGTATCATTAGCAAATGAAATATTGTTTTCTACAGAAAACATACACAAAGAAATCAGCATTACCGAGCACTAATCTGTTATATAAAAAAACTACATCATCCTGAGCTGCTGAGCACAGACTTTTTTTTTTTAAGCTACCAACTGTAAGCGGAAGATCTCAGTCCTTAGTTGTAACGGCTACTCTGAAAGCTCATTACTTCATATATAAAATTGGAAAGGAGAGAGAAAACCCTACAAACCCTCAACATTTAACCGAACTTAGTTCTACCTACCATTGTGATGTCCCTGACTCAATCTTCCGGGGATGAGACATGAAAGAACATGGCAGAGCCAGTGTCTATCACTCCAAACATCATAGGATCATACCTCAGTTTTCCACCTCCTTCTTCCCTGTATAGCTTATTTACAGTTCTGTTCAAGAGCACAAGTCTCAAGCAGTTATCTCTGAAAAAAAAAAACTGCTGCTGACCTTCTACCGTTGACAATAAAGCTTTTGTATTTACCCTTCCCCTCTATTTCCTACTTTTAATTTTTTGTTCTTTATCTATAGACAAACTTTCTCCCATATACCATGGTCGTTAAGTGTTCTTTAGAGCTTTTGGAGACAGACCTTGTCAAATACCTTTCAGAAATCCAAGGAAAAAAATATCAAATGGATCATCATAATCACACCAGAGAAACCCTCACAGATCGATACATTAACACGCCTTATCTTATAAGATAGACAACATGTCAACCGCTCCTCACAAGATCAGATTCATAAAAACATCAACATGTAAGGAGAGCAATCAACTGGAATGTCTTCCTTTGTGTTTGTTCCTTGCCCACTCCGACCCCGCTCCTGCTTACACACAGTTGGATTGTATAACAAAACCAGAGCTGGCTGTACCACATTCCTTCTCCTCGTTACCGATATGTGTCATACCAACAATTTCTCCAAAACAGACTTGCCCACAGTCACACAGGATGCTTGTGACAGAGCCAAAACATAGCCAGACACAGGAAGGGCAAAACATCACTTCTCCCCAGAGGTCCTCCAGCTGTTCGTCTCACCTTCAGGAGAGAAATTTATCTACCTTCTCTCCTTCAGAAATTCCTGACTCACGCTTCACTCTTAAAGCTGCTTTTTATTGAACAAGCCAAGATACTATACGTTCAACAAACCAAGCTATCACACACGGTCTCACTGAACAGTGCTGCTCTTTGAAGGGACAGGCTGAACTGCAACTTAGGAAAACTAAAGATTCATTTACTCATTTTCTCCCACATAATGTCTATTTATGTTAACCAGAACATCATAATTAAGTACAACTGCTTTAACAAACATGAGATCTACTTTCCAAAGCTGAATAAAAATTATGTTTGGACTTGCAATGCATCTACAGCTTACCACAGGTAGATCACTGGGATTTCTGTAAATTATGCTTATTACCTATACCAGATTTTTTTTTAAATAATCTAGAAGTTATTTCTTAATTTCTTTGATTATCTAACATCTTAAAAGGTTTTATTGAAAATTTGTTTAAGTTACTGCCTTAAGTCTGTCTACACTAAATCTTGTTGCCATGTCACTTGTTTACTGCTCCCAAATTTCTTCCATTAAATTAATTCACTCTGTTACAGATGTTGCTATTGATTTACCTACTGAACTAAACACACAATGAAGAAGAAGGTAAAACAAACAAAAACCCCCACATTGCCTTCTTTTCCCCCCTCCCTTACTAATTTTATCATTGCTCCAAGAATAATTCCTGCAACAGCAATTCCTCTTCAGTCTCTCTATAAAACCAGCTCTTCTAGCAGTAGAATTAAGAAAATAAGTATTGATGGAAAAATAAACTTGAAAGAAATTGAAAGAAAAAATTAGTTAAAAATTCAGGCTCCACTTCAGAAATTAATAAAGCCAGTATTTTTCAAAGGGGCATTTTTTTTCCTTCATATTATGATTCCTATGGTGCAATTTTAGGGTTATAACAGACAAATCTGAACAAAATCTATAAATCTGAAAATTTTACTTTTTTTTTAATCAAGGTATAAGAAACAGCTTTTATGAGTCCACCCCAAACACTGATCTAATCAGCATGAGTGCTAAGTCAAGCTAAGTCCAAATCTGCAACAGCTTTTCAGTTTCAGGGTATGACGATAAGTGTTTACTGAAATGCAGCCAAGTATTAATATGTTAATCTCTGCAAAGTTACCAACGTGTAAGTTTACTGAATACATCGACAGGTACCTTTCAACTTCAGGAGTGACTTAAAAGTAGCCCTCTATCTGGGCTGCCTATCGCCAGGCTGTTACACTTGGAAACAATTAAGAAGAGGTAAAAGCAGTTCCAAATATTTGTTTAACCTGGATTCAACATCCACATGGTATCTAAAAGGTCCTACAGAAATCTGAAGCAAATACTGACCATTCTATAAGATAAAAGCTATACCTTCAGAAAAGCTAGTCAAGTACTTTTCCTCTCAATAAAAGTAAAATGAGCACACAGAGAACAGCCTACTTTTTGTTTTGACAGATAAAAATGTAGTTGCTTTTTGGCAGCCATAAAAAGTAAAGGGGTGGGGAAAGGAATGAACAGGTACTTCAAGGGGTCATCAGGATCTTTGCACCACTAAGCATCACACACCATCCGTAATGTCTTTATAGGCTAATTCTTTACAATATAAGCAAATTGCCTTTTTGCATTCAATGGCCATTCAAAAGACAGTATCTGAATGGAGATGAGAGAGGCAGGAAGCAAAGTGAGAAAGAAATGGCCTGCTCTGGTTGGATCTTGCTACCTACAGTCACAAACGTTTCACTTGCAAGTTATTTAAATAAGGATGGCTACATATCAAAAGAATGAAATAGTATAGTGTAGAGTTTGTTTACTAAATGACTACCAAATCATCTAGAAGGACTAAAATCTTGGATTTTTACTAATAAGTAGATGTTAGCTATTATTCTTTTAAGATGTGTAACAGGAAAGAAAAAAAAAAGTTTAATTCCCTGTTCTGTAATCCAAATGCAGCTGCTCAGGTATCTAAATACTAAAAAGTCATCTGACTCCAAGATACAAAGCCAAAGGCAATGCTCACGGTTAAATAACTCATCTGCATCAGAGTAAGTGTCTATCTTCAGCCCACCTAAACTCTGACAGAGCATGGAAGGAGGAAGAAAAAGGAATTCATTATATTTCCATAAGTAAACGTATTTTTACATGCACAGTACTCAATAGCTCAGTGAATTGCTTTGTAACAGCGAGCATTAACATTTTTAATGATTCAGGAAATCATTGTCATTCTAAGAAGGCAAGAAACTACTACAGCATCATTCTGCAACTGTTTCCCTCAATGCAAATCTACCCTTGTCCGCAAGCAACTGCCGATGTCAGTGCTCCATCACCTGCTCGCCAAGCAAACAGGTGCAGCAGGCTGATAGGGAAAAGACGGATGTCTCAGTCCTGCATCTGCAATGCTGGTATTGTACTCAACTGATGCCACAATGTGAAACACAGCTGCCCACTGTCATTCATCAATGCAGCATGACGGTGTCAAGAAAAGAAGTATGTTCTCAGTTGACAACTAGTTTTAATGAAAATGTATTGCAATATTTTAAAAGTTTTCAAAGCTGACTGCTGTTGCTGACAGCTGACAGATTTATGACAGCTTTTTGATGAAAAATGTGCCACAATAATGAGTTAATATTCAAAAGAAAGAAATGAATGTAATCTGCCTTAACATGCAAAAGTACTACTAGAGGAAGAGAAGATTATTCAGTAAAGCAAGGATTGAAGAAGAGAATCTAAGAAAGCTTAACAGAAACGTTTCAAGTTTAAATATTTTAAAAATTGGAACAGTCCTTAATGAACGTGTGATTTCCAAAGTGACAGACTGTGGGACACTGCAGTTCTCACAAGCACGAAATTACGACACTTCAAGTTTGATCTTGCTCTCAATAAAACCAGAATGAAAGCAATGAAACACAAATAAATGGTAGAGTCATTGCTACCTCTCTGTCCTTGGGCTTTTTTTCAGCAAACAAGAAACAATTCTGCGTGGTTTCTTTGGTTTTGTGAGGGCTTTGTTTTAAAGTATTTAAAGGGTTTTTTAAAGTATTAACAGATTAATTTGAAAAATGTGTTATGAAAACTCCGTAACTCATCTTAAAGATGATCAGCACGGAAAAAAAAGTAAAGAGTTTAAGTTTGCAGTAAGCTTTCTAACGAGCTATTTTAATAGATATGGCAGATACAAGTTCAAACCCTTGTGCAAATTTTTCTCTGGTCATTGGGAAGAATCGTAACCACCATCCTGTTCTGCACCTTCAACTTCTTTCCAACTTTTGGTCATAAATTCTATCTTGTGCTTCAGAAACTGCTCAAGGAAAGATTTGAAACCACTGAATTCCTACAATAAGTTCTGGCTCAGCTTGAATATAAATCTGTAATATAGGATTTTTGGTATTTTCTTACCTTTATTAATAATTTCTTGATTATATGCAACTCACTTGAAAAGTAATTGTCCTAAGATTGACAACGAAATTAAGATTTTTATTTTTCAGGTTTAAACTTAAACCACATGAGACAGCTCATTATTTCTGACCACACTGAAAAGCAAAGTAATGAAGGCTGTGAGAGAGAAAGGAAAAAAGAAAGAAAATATTGAATTTTCCCAAAGAAATCACCGTAGAAGAAAAGCTGCCAGTCGCGACAGTTGATTTCATCACCACAGATAACAAGAAGCTAGTTACTGCAGAAGCATGAAATGTGATCATCACTCTCTCACTACTTTCTATTTATTTAAAATAACAGATGAACAGTCATTAATATTTACTGTACTTCAAATCATTCAGATAATGCAATCAGCAATCTGAAGTCAGATTAGGCAGGCACTGGTTAGATGAATGTCATCTGTCAGGGTCTGTTCTTCCAAACGCCGCTAATACTGTCAGCAAAAGTTACAGTCCACAAACCAAAAGAACCTACGTACTTGAACTGAAACACATATGAAATAAGACAGCTCTCACTGGATTTTCCCCATGTGCTATTACCTCCATGATCAAGTCACGCTTCAAGTGACAGAAATTGCTGAGAAAGCAAAACACTGCTTGCTTTCTATCTGAGAACTGTTCTTTGAGCCAGGGGACATATTTCAAGATAATTAAAATTAATTCTCCTTCCTTTTTGTCAAGAAACATTAAAATCAACCTGCTGCAAAACAAAATGCTCACTCACCCTCGCGTAGAAAAACGAGGCAAAACTCTGATGCTATTACAAAAGTAACAAACTTGTCAGTTGGAAATGAGATAATACAGTTTTCATTCAGCAAATTCCATAATATTAAACCATAACTTTTTCTAATTGTATTAAAATGACGGTCAGAACTTCAGTAACTGTTCAAAATACACGTCAAAATATTGCTTATATAGTACAAATTAATGCAAGTTTTAAGTCACGTAAGTGTCATTGTTCCACAAAAACAGTGGCAGAGCACTTGAAAAGTACTTTCAAGTTCTGAAGGGTACTAAACCACTACTTTTCTGTTTCTGCTGAAGTGCTGGGAATATGACCATTCTGACATGGAGCACTACCAGTAGGTATATCCAGAAAGCATTCTTTTTTCTTTCTCTTCCACCCCCCCGCCCCCCAATCTAGTTTTTACTTATGAGTCACCCGTCACACCCCCCCTCACTTGCAATAGAATGGCTAAACCTAGAAAGGCATTATTGTAGCTGACAACAGCATATTTTGAAATGCATCCTCCTCATTTTGAGGATATAATCCTGCACAAACAACAAGTAAACAGCAACGAAAATACATACACAAGACAGCAGGAGTCAGGCAGGGATTTTATTTAAAAAGGGTTGTTGCTTCCTTGCTAATCATGCCACCAAGGATTTTAAGTGAGTAACCCATGGGCAGCAGTACTGGCTGGGTGGCAGCTGGGTGCTGAGCAGATCTGCAGAAAAGGACAGGCAGACGCCTCCTGAGTGGCACTCGGAAGGCGAGTCCGGAGTGTGCTGGGGTGGTGACAGCAGCTGCCTACAGACTGGGCTGTGACAGCAGGAGTGTAGCTGGCATTTTCAGCACAGCCACCAGCACAGTGGGGACTGGACCACAGGAGATGTCAAGAGAGCTGGGATTGTTCAGTTTTAAGAGAAGGCTAAGAGGGAAGCTTGTTGTTGTCTTCTATGGCCTAGTGGGAGGGCAGAGACAAAACAGACCTGGGATTTTCTGGGAGGTGACTGGTAGTGGGAGGAGAAGCAACATTGACACTAGTTGCAACACTGGAATTGAGATTTGGCTTTGGAAACTTTTTCACCCTGTCAGCAAACACTGAAGCAGGTGCCCCGTCAGGCTGTGCAATCTCCATCCTTGGAAATGCTCAGATCCAGACTGTACAGGCCCTGGGCAAACTGGCCCCGTTCGGAGCAAGAGGTTGGACTAGGTGACTCCAGAGGTCCCTTCCAGACTCAATTATTCTGCAATTCTGTGACTGTTTCACTTCTTACTTTCCTTGTGGCATGCCCACATTCCAACAGCAGGACCAAAACCCTCAACCAAGGCAGAGTGGGTATTTCCAGCTGTGAGAAGTCTGGTGAATACGTGCAGAACCTATCGGCTCAGCACATATTTGGCCAAACTCAACCAAGTCTTCTGTGGGTCACCACCAGCCCTTTGTGGGCACAAGCAAAACTGAGGACCTGCCTTCTTTTGCACATCCTTCCCCCTCTGCATTGGGTGCCGTTGTGCACTACCAAATCAATCACCCGACCTGCCATTTCTCTCCCTCAGCTTGGCAGGGTTGGAGCCCTGACAGCCATTCCCACCTAGACTTATTGAGGGAGACTCATACTCTGACTTAACATCCACAGCTCTGGTGACAGCGAAGCCGCTCCTGGCTTCCAGGCTGCTCCTCAGAGCAGAGACCTTTGTCTCTGCCCCTCTTCCCTTACCAGTGTTCTTTTTCTCTAGCAGGGTTAGTTTTCCGGCTGATTGGCACACTGACCCTGCTCAGCACAATTAACAACTCCTCATGCCAGTGCCAGGGAGAGGTAGAAAGCACAGCCATGGCCTGTGGCATGAGGCCACCCTTCTTCACAGTACCACGGCCTCAGATCAGCTAAAATCCATCATGAAGCCACACCTTTCAGAATCCAGAAGTGTGGTTAATCATGTCAACTCTTACATGAGCTATAACAAAAATTACAAGGCAGAATTAAAAATAATAGCTCCATTTGGATCAAATAAACTTGTAAAATTGTCAAAATAAAGCCTAATATTTTGATGGCGTTAAACAAATCACAAATTAAATTTGAAAAGCTCCTGGCAACATGCTGTAATTTCAACACCACAACAAAATAATTCCTGAAATGGTATGAGCACTGGAGATCAGCAGAGGGGAGGGCATTAACCAACACCACCAGAGCAACCACCACTGAGGCACGATGGTTTATACTCCTGTAGGAAGCACTCTAATGTAGCCATCTATCACAATCTCCACAAACAAACCTCGTAAGAAACAGAAAGCAGGAACTCGAGGCTCCAGAGGGACGAGTCTCTCACTACCACACCACTGTGCTCTGATTCTACTGTGTTTAACATAAGGTGGGCCTACTTCACTGGCTACAAACTACCTCATCCTGTTACAACCACAGTTTTAACAAAAGTAGCTAACCACCAGAGTTAGCAGCTGGCCATGTTCCAGACTGAAGGAGTTTTGATAGCCAAGTTTCTTCTAACAATCCAACTGCCAGAGGAACCTACACGCTCTTATCTCCGAGTGCTCTGATACACATGCTTTTTCTCTTTACATGCTTGTCTCGTTATGTTTGAAAAGAAACGGGATCAGATTTCCACAACGAATCCTGAGGGCTTGCACTTAAAGCTAATTTCCTTCTCCCCAGAGAAGACATTCAAGATTCCCAAGAGACTTCAAAACAAGCTCTTGCAAAAGATAGGAAGAAAGTCAACGGAAGGAAAGCCATCACAGATCATGTTTTTAAAAGATAATGTCCAAAAATTAATCACTTGAGATTCTTCTCATCCTTAATTTTTCTTTACTGCTTAGGTGTCTTAACAGATTACAATTAATTTGCTTTGCTGGCATCTGTGCCGTGGTTTTGCTCACGACGCCTGGCACGTCTGCTATCCATGTTCCTTAGCAGAGTTTAATGTGACAAATCACTGCTGTCTTTGACCAGCCCTTTCCCTCACATCTCCAAGCTTTTCAGAGACATTTTCACACCCAGTGTTTCCTTCTAATAAGAAAGCAGAAAGTGTAACTTACAGGCTCTCCAATGCTCATAAAGAATCTGGAGCACTCCTATTAACTGAGTCATATTTAAACACCGGGATTTGAAAGTTTTCTAACAACACGCTCTTTGTATGTATCGTTATGCATTCGGGATAGCAGACAGTGCATCTCACATGGTTCTGGAATTACAGAGTTGAAAAGAAAAAAAAAAAAGGAAAGGAAAAAAAAAGTTATAGAGTTCAATTCTGTAGCACTCCATGGAAAAAAAAATAGGAATATACAGGAACAAAACACAAATCTGCAGTCTATGCAAGCTCTTTATACTCTTGAGCCTGAAACTCTGCCAAGTTCCAAAAAATTGTATCCAAAACATTTGTAGTTTTCAGGAAAGGAATTTCAGATCTTAATTAACCTACTGAGGCCCCAGCCCATGTCACCTCCATCAGTCGTCTGGCAACGACAGAGAAACAGGATTCAAGAGGCTCTCACGCAACAGCTAAAAGTAGCACTGGATGCCTTCATGTAAGGTTCTTGATCTCAAGTAGTCTTAAAACGTAGTTATAGGTTTTAATTCATGTAACTGAATTTGTTCTTCATTCAGCATATAAAAAGAGGCAAATTCTCCTAAAACTACCAAACATTTCATAGATTATGTTGCATAACACTCATACACCTGAGAAGTTATAGCCTGTATAGTTCTGGAATGTGGTTTTCCATCCAGATCAACTAATAGGACAATATCAGCAGCCAGCAACACTAATTACCATCAGATTTTCTACCTCAGAACAGAGAGATCTAGGGAAATAAACAGAACATAAAACGTGATCCATAGTAACAACTAACTTGAAGCTTACCTTGGAAGAGGTTCATTTTTACATTAGATGAGATATTTGAAACTGTTGGATTTGAACACTTCAAGATTTTCGATTTCTAATAAGTCAGCTAAGCTAACAAAAAGAAAACAGAAAAGCAAGAGAAGTGCAGCCATTTGCCTTAAACCCAGCCATAATACTATAATCCAGAGGCTGGGACAAACGCCTTTTTAAAACATTCTCAGATTCTCATTAATATTTTACTAGTTATTTTACAACTCTTAATGTTTCATGGAAAAAAAAAATATATGAATTTGGAAATTCTACCACAAAGAGGAAAAAGAAATCAAACTCTGCAGAAGAGGGAGAGCAGTGATAAAAAGGACAAGGAAGCAGAAAAGGATTTTGTACAGCATTATTATTTTAATAGAATTTGATTGATACCAATCTACCAAAGCATTTAGAAAACTAATTTTGGCTTGCCTGCCTGCATAAGCAGCAGCAGAGTCTTGTTCCTCCGGGGAACTACCCAAGTAAAACCACATATATTGTGAGCAGCAAAGCCTAAAACAGCAAAGAGCAAAGCTCAGTTTTAAATATTTTCAGATGTCAAGGATCCATTAGAAAAAAATGCTTAAAAATAAAAAGAGAGAAATAAAGAAAGAAAAAAGGAGAAAGAGACTTAACCAACAAAAAAGGCATTTGTCAGTAGAATTTCTCCCGCTGCAGTAACCGTGTGGCTGTTCACACAATAACTCAGGCCTTGAACAAGACTGCGTTATCACTGAAGCTGCACTGTACTAGCAGAAGTAGGTCTGGCTGTTTAAAAACAGATCAGATTCTGCTATCTTGAAAGTCATTAATTTTCTTCAGTATTTTACAAGTTTGACAGTAACAAAAGCAGACAGTGTTTTGTGTTCAACAGCACTTCCAACGCAGCAAAAGTTGCCATTCCAGGGGTTAAGGGGGGAAGCAGGGAGGAGGTAAGGATGGTTTTGCCTCAATTGTAATGATCTACAGACTGAAACACGACCAAGCTTATATGAAAAATTAACATATTTTTACAGTTAACTGGAGCATTTAGAGGGGAAAAAAATACATTCCTGAGGCAGAAAAGCCCTTCTTCAGATCTATCCAATACACCAGCTGATCAAAACAGGTCTTCGTTCACAGTGTTTCATTTCAGCTATTTCACCCACTACCATATTTTAACCAAGCCAAAGCCGGAAAAGTTTCTTAAAACTACTCCTATAATTCTACATCTGTAAGTACTGAAATTCAGACACATCCATGTGAACACCGATTTTAGCAAAAAACTTTTTCTGGAAGTGACACCATAAAAGATAAAGTTGAAGCACATGGATTCTTTTTTCTTTTCAATAACAAATAGAATTTACAGGATTAAATAATTAATCCAGCAAGAATACACATTCAGAACTTGTTTAAGCGTTAGCTTGAATTTAACAATTGAGCATATTTTTTATTAACCACTAGAGGTCACACAGTAACCATGGCACCTATCCAAAAGATGAGATGCTGCAAAAATCTGAAGTCTAAAAAAAACTGAAATACAGGGATATACAGTGAGTTGCACCTAAAAATGAAATCATTAAACTTGAGTAGTCTTTCCATTTCCAAAAAAGATTCCATGAACACGAATGCTTACAGATGTCATTTGGCATTTTACATCTCTGTAAAATTTAGATTTATAATTTCTATTTCTCAGATTACACCTCATAATAAGGGGTAAAAATAGTCAGAGCTTGTAGCCCTGTTGACAATGTTCCTGATTTGTTCAAATACTCCCTCATTTAAAACAAAGGGGTTTCAGTTATGACTATAATTAACACTACAGAAGCACACTAAAGCCAGGACACCCTAGCACCCTATTAGTTAATATTTTGCTATTTAAAAAGATAATTTAAGCTTTCATTAACAACAGAAATAGTAATGAAAACATACACATCAAAATCGCAGTGTTCTTACCAAAGCTTATGCTGGACACAATAACTTAAACTCTCTTAAATCTGAATGGTTATATTGCCCTCAAAATTTAGGAGCAGATGTGGTGGTCAGGGCTTGAAAATGACTTGCACATGAGAAATCCGCTTATTCTAGTTTATTTTAAAGCATTTGTCGAAACACTACTTGCAAAGTGTTAAAATACTTTATGTTCTACATAGCTTACTAACAATTCCCTGCAAACTTCCTTTAAAACCTTCAGAAAGGCTCACAGTGCCCACAAATGCAGAGAGATGGCTGATAGTCAGCCATCCTGTGCTCCTTTCATATTATATTAGATTGGAGATCAGTATACAAAGACCTTTCATCAACTGACTCACTTGGTTTTATTCCATTCACTCCAGTGCACACTACATATTTGGAGAAACTTCATTTAATTAGATTTCAACTACAAAAGATAAAGACTTGCATATGAAAGTCTTTAAATACAGAAGTGCAGCACCGCCAAGGTATTAAGCTGCCCTCTAACCCTAAGAACTGGTCCCACCAGAACAGGTGCTGCTGCTGACTTGCGTTACCTGTTCTGGAATAAATAAAATATTTCACTCCCTAAAGCTCTCAGTCTGGTACCTTTCAACATTAAAAAAAAACATGAAGAGCAGCAAAACAGTTGTAATCTGAATAATAAATTCAAAAGTTTCAGTACTCATCATGTTTTTCAGCACAGCAACACACTACCAAAAGCTTGCTGGGCACGTACTACTCTGTAGGAGCAACTCCTTGAGACAAAATAGAAATGATAAAATGTGTCTTAAAAGCAGAGAAGATGCAGACTTTTCCTCCAATAAAATTAACAGCACAAGTTTAGCTGGCTCTTAAGAAATATATAGCAAAAATATCCAGCTTTACCCGCACACAAGCTTGTACATATAATCATATTGCAAATCAGCAGAGATACTTTTCCGCTTTGTATTACCACATCAAGTTTTACAATCTTTTTATGAATTTAAGAAATAAGCATATTTTTTTGAGAAATATCCAAATACAAACCTGCTTCTTCTGTGTCTGCCTTTTCTGAGCACCCAGTGTAGCTGACTTAAAGCTGAGAGACTTGGACTGTCTCCTAACTTTCACTGAATCTCTCCGGCGATCATAAGAAAAAGACGACGACTTCTTTGTAATTTTCCTCTTAGGTGTGTCCGCCATTTCATCCACCAAAGTATGGTTACCTTCAAGCAAATAGTGTCCCAGGGAAAAAAAATACTCAGTACCATCAAGCTTCCACCAAGCTTACAGCGAACAATCTTCAATCCTATAGGAAGTGGAGCAATCTACAAGGAACGGAGCCCATCTAAGAATAATTTCAGTTCTTCCAACAGGCTGTACAAATGAAAAAAGCCGACAGCACTGCGATGCTGTATGTCACTGAAGAGCAGGAAGAACTCCTTCTTGCTGTATGAACTCAAACAGGCTTCAGCAGTGATGCTAATCTGAAAAACATAGTGACTATCCTGCTGAGCACGCTAAAGGTGAACGGAAGGTAGTTCTCTCCACACCAACAGGGTGTGGAAGTACACCAACAGGGTGTGGGGATGAAGCAGAAGACTTTGGGTTCAAAGCATCTTCTTAACTCCTTCCTTTCTGGGCTACTGCTAGAAAGGCATCTGAGAAGTCAAACTGGTAAAAGCTCCTGAAAAATAACAGCATCATTTTCTTCTCTTTGGATCCAAGGCACTTGCTGAAGGAACCTTTAGCATAAGGTAGCTGCCCCATTCAGTAGGGGCCCTGTTTCAACCTAATTCAAATATTCTTAGTTCTCTCTTTGTCAGAAAGACTACTAATACTACAAACTTAGGAGTTATGAGTTACTTTGTCTACTAAACCAACTGGAAAATAAAGTCCAAGTCTACGTGTAAGCCTTATCATCCTTCCTCAGAAATAACCATAAACTTAGAGCACTCTTAAGACCTGTTGGCATCAAGAGGTAAGAGGGTAACACTAAAGTCTTATCCTAGTGACGGTGTGGGAATCAGACGACTGAGATAGCAACTTTTGCACCAGGACTGTGTTTAGGTAGGAATGTTTCCCTTGCATAACATATTAGTCAAGGAACACTACAAGGGTGTAGAGCCCTAAGACTTGTTATTGATTTCCATTAAGCAAAACAGATCCTCAATGCAAAGCTGTGCATACAGGAACGCACCTGGAAACTCAACACTTTTGGGTTAAAAGACAAGGAGGAAAATTATCTTTTCACAAACTTAATCCATTGTCAAGGGTCTTTTCCAGAAACTTTTCCTTAATTTATTCACGATGCTACTCTCACATACAAAACAACTATGAATAATTTATACTTGCAGGATTATCCATTACTATAATTAAGCTTTAATATGGGTCAGTCCTCTAGCGTATGAGTCTTAACATCTCTGTTAGGAAATATCTGTAAAGTTGGAACAGCATTTATTTTAAGACGTGCAAATATCAAGGAGTAAGAGGGTCGTGTTAATGAATTCCCATAACCAACCTTTTCTGCGATGTCTTCCTTTGTTGTAGGATGAGTAATATACCTCTAGGACAAAGTGATACTGCTAAAATTAATGAAAAGCTATCAGAATATCATGCATTTTTCAGCCATAATGGCCTAATTCCAGATTCAATGCAAATTTCTGTGGTGATTTACACTGTGAAGAATTAGAAAGCACTGCTTTATATTATGTACAGTTGCACTTAAGCAGTAAATCTGTAATTATTCCAGGACTTAGAAAAAATCCATTATTAAATATTTTTAGTACGAAGTAGCTCTTAATTGTGATGAGTTTGTAATGCTGCAGCAATCATCACCCATAGCCACATATCAACCTTAAGTGTTACGAATATTAGATACTGTGAGACCATCATCATTTCAACACACTCTGTGGTTTTTGCCAAAGAATCTCTTTAATCTAAACTTTCTCACAAATCGAGACCTTACTTAAAATTACCAGTTCCCACAATTTACAAACATCATCTTTTTGAAGGGTGAAAATAAGCAGATAATTCAGCATTATGCATGCTTTTAAACCATGACAAGTATTCTGATCAATCATAGAAATTCAGGTAAAGAAAAAGTGTGAAAGCCTTCTGCAGATGACGTACTCCAATCATGCTTACTTGCACAAGAATAAATATTAGCAATCAAGACTGACAGAGGCACAAAAGCTCATAAAATTTATTACAAAGCATCTGACCTTGTATCAAGTACCAGGTACAAAACCAAACATTTCACTTAAACAGAAAACACAATAGACCTAAAACAGCTGCAAAAAATGTAAAAAGAATGAGCAGAGATAATGAAAAGATTTCCAAGTGTCAAAAAGTAAATTATGAAGGAAAATGAAAAGGACAGAGATCTTCAAAATTTTTAAAGAACAGAAAAAGGTTTGGAATCTATTTATTATCATTTCACCTCAACAGAAGAATCTGCAGCACTCAAAAAAATCTAATTTGAAAATGAAAGTTATTACTTGTTTTGCTAATAAAAACTTTTGTTTCATTTGATGCCCAGAGATCTTGCACTGAAATACACAAAAGAATGATTTCTCAGTGTCATCTCTGATTTTACACTATTACGTAGCTTGTTTCTTCTGTCATCTTGTAAAGGCTGTGTCCCAGTCCATTTAGAGACTGCTGGTAGAGAAGCCTTTAATCTATACCTGGAATCAATGTTGGCATTTGCTCCATGCTTTTGTTGTTTCAACATCTTTTCTAGCTGCTTGGCTTGCAGCTGGAGGAAACAGAGGGCTCACTACCAGCACTTACAGCAACAAGATCCCACCACCCGTTCCACCCCCTGCCCCGTTCTTCACCAACGGGACCACTCAGCTCCATAGCCACGGGTAGCCTTGCTGAACTGAAAGGGAAGGTCTCAGCCTGCAGACGTTCCCACCCTCCCTCTTCTTACTTCTTCCTTCACACTTCAGCCACTTCCAGCAGTCAAATCCTCTGCCTTTTCTCCTCAGCTTGCCAGATCCTTCAGTGGACTGATGATGCTCATGAAATAGCAGAAAAATATTCAGTTATTTTGGCAAGGAATCATCTGCCATGTTGTGAATAAATCTGCTAAGAGCTGGGGTACAAAAAGTCCTACAGCCTGCAAGACTGTAAGTGGCAGGATGGGGAGGACAGCACGTGGGAGAGACACACACAAGCGTAAGTTGCTGTGAGCCTTCTTAGATCTTATTATGTCTCACAGTGCTGTACCTCGGGGTGTAAGTCGATGTTTCTGGAGGTCTACTATGAAATAAAAAACATTTTCCCAAAGGTAATAGGCAGCTCAGAACTCATTAGTTTCTGGATTCAGCTAAAGGAATCTCTCTATAAAGCACATCACATTTGCCAAAATTATGTTTCATTCATCACATCTATTCCCTCGGTACCACAGAATGCTTCTACAACCCTTCAAACGAGAATTTACCATCTGCATTCGGTTTCACACACAATAATGGAATGTCACTCCCTTATTCAAATCCCTCCTCCCTTTTTTTTCAGAACAATTGCAAATACATTGAACAATACATGCTCTATTTTCCATCTTTTATTCAGTTACATATTAGAAACACCCTTCCTCTTATCCCATGACAAGTTTGTGGGGTTTCTGACTGTCCCAATCCAGTTGCTGTTGATCAGGTCTGTCTTTCTGCTGAGAATTCAGGAGGGTTTGCGAGGCATGACTGTCTTCACAGCACTGTTGTGGTCTTCCCCACTATATCATATTCATGCATGGGCCTGCTATTCCTCACAGAACAGTTTTTATCACATTATTTAATTTTCACAAATCAGATTTACCTGCAGCTCTTCAGAACTCCACAGAAATCAATTTACTAATGCCACTCCTCTCCTCCCCAGGAATTCTTAGTGCACTCATAGAATCACCTCAGTAATACAGGAAAGGAATTGGGATATGGAATTTATCATGAAAAAGACCAACAAATAATGCTATCTTCACAGAGCAAGTAAAGTACATTATGATGAGATTAATAATTTGGAGAACAGTGCTGAAAGAGATGAAAAACTAAGAGTTATAGATGGGAGGCAACATTTAGTTGCATCTAACATCTATTAGTAACTGGAAAATGCACATTTCCATAATATATAATGCCCAGTACTTCCTCATTTCCATGGGTTTTGGTCTCATCCATAAACACGGTGAAGTTAAAACTCAGCTTATCAGAAATACTATAAGCATTTTAATTCCATTCTTTGACCAACGATAATATTTATACTTGCATATGTCATTTCCAAATATTTTTTCATTAAATAGCAGCTACATAAAAGACTACATAAAAACTTTGATTTTCTACTTTAAATCCATCAGCAAGACAAACCTAAAAATCATGTGGTCGTCCCATTAATAATGAGTCAATATTGTTAATATGAAAGAAAATCTGGTTAAAACAGACATTCTGCTCTTACCATTTTGACAGATCTTCGGTGAATGTCAAACTGTCAATCTCTAAAAACATAACTAAAATAAAAAATACTGGAGAATACTAGATGACATCAAGAGCTCCTTGTTAAACTGAAGTGTTTGAATTTTTTAATAGAAAATAATTGTGGAATTGTTATCCAAAGGGTTTCTTTCCCTGTATCAATACTTTCCCAAGCTCAGAGGCTTAAGTAGTTATTTTAAGCTGTTACAAGAAAAGAAAGCCTTATGCTCAAAACGTGTTTTGCCAAGTCACTTATGAGTAACCGCAAATTGTTTCAAGGTCATCCTGTTTTTCTGGGATACAGGGAAGAGTGACAGAACAAGAAAAGAGAAGCTGGACGCTGTGGCAGAGATAATCATGGCAGTAGTCGCAGTAGTTGAAATTAAATATGATGGGAAAGTTTTGAGGAAAAAGGAAGAAGGGCATGCCAATCATGGTACCGTAAATACAGCTTTTGCTGTTGGATTTGCAGCACTGGACCTAGACGTTCTTTCATTCACACAGGGTTTTAATCCACCAATGGCAAAAACAATGTTTAGAAGTACAGCAAAAAGTTGTTCTTATCTGTTCATGGTTTTAGACTTAAATTCCTAAATTGCAGAGTCAAAGAGAATTTAAATGTAAATTCAGCTGTAAGATTGCTTGAATGAGGCTGAGAGACACCCAAATTTAGAACACTACTACTTTGAGTATTCTGATTATGTGCTGATAGAAATCTAAAGACAAACACAAGTTTATTTGTGCAACTTTCATCAAGTTCAAAAGCTCTTTTACACTTCAGAGAGAAGGAACAGACGCAGGGTTACCAGAACCTCACTCTTTTCACCAGCATCATGTTGTCACTGGTCTACCCAGAATTTACTCTAGAACTGGAATCTTGCAGAACTGTCACTAAAAATAAGGGTGATGGAACAAAAATCAATAGTAGCAACATATTGTAATCACAGCTGTCCAGTTCCTAGCTAGCCTTTAACCTTAAGAAAGTCATGCATTTGCTCAAAATAGATTTATTTTTGTGTTGGTTTCAAGTTAACATTTGTTACAAACTAAACACAGTCATCCTTTCCAAAGCCACATTTTGTGCATCACATGCCTCTCTAACTCAGTGCTTTCCAAGAGGAAGTAAACAAAACAGCAGTTATTATTTAGAACTGACCATATGTTTAACACAAAAAACAAAAGTTCATTTCCTTTCCACTAGCTGGGAAAAGCTCCTAATGTGCCTTCACATTGTGAGAAGCTGCTGCTCAAAGCCTTTCTTGCATCATGCTAGAAACAAGTGGGCACTAAATTCATAACTTACTAGATTCTCTAGGTCTCTAAAAGCAGATGCAAATGAAGTACAACTGATCACAGTGAATTTCAGCTACAATTTGATACTTAACACAGCCAACTCTAGATCGTGAATGTTTACAAACTACATTTCAGCACAGATCTATGAAATTAATTTCCAGCCCATTCTCACCAAAAGTATTGCACTCAAAAAGCAACTTTTTGTGTGTTTTCCTAGGAGGTTCAAAATCTAGTAGCAGGAAGCATCCACATCAGCTTGATCTTACAGGGACCTTGGCCAGACACTGACACCACGCGCACCCACACTGTGGCAAGCTGGAGACTTCACTCCAGACAATACTGAACCATGTTCCTACGTTTTTTTATCTCTGCACTCAGTGGGTGGAAGTATGAATTACGCAGGGCAAACTGCTGACAGAGTAGTTGAAAACAGTATGTCAAGTGAAGAAAGCCATTCCTTAGTTTAGGGAACAAAACCTAGGCTGTAACTCTAAGCATCTATCAAAATACCTCTTTATTTTTTAAAACTAGAGTGCTGCATTTACTACATACTGATGAAAGAAATCAGAAGATGCTGATGCTTTTACATTTTCAGGCTGCTAATTCCCAAGTTATCAAAACTAATACATTTTGGGGGAAAAATGTGAATAATTGCCGAGAGATTCATACTCTACATTGTTTCCAACCAGACCTATTTGCCCAGGGGCTCACCCAAAACAGTGGCTGTTAATAGCAGATCCTTATTTTAGTCTTGGGCAGGAAAGCCTCTAATTTTTCAGAAATGTAACTACATCAAACAAACATTTTTATCTCCAAAGCTTTTCAGTGAGCCACAGAGCATTACTAGTCATGAAAAAATTAAATATAATTGCACATGAAACATTTTTTGTAAAATACTGCAAAATACAAGAGCCTGTTTCACTGAGAATTCAACTGGAAGCAGCTTATATTCATACTTTTAAAATGGGAGATTACACAGCAATTTTCTGAGATTTCTTTTTTTGCCATGGATAAACAAGGGCCTGCAAGTTCCCTGAGTAAGTACTTTGATATTACACCCAAACTATAAGGATCTCTGAAGGGTCTATGTGCCTCAGCCTGCCAGGAGAAACGGTTAAGGTTTCTTTTTTGTTCAGTTGATTGGGTTTGGGTTTTTTTTTGCTGTTGAGTACATCTGCCTACCAAGAACTGAACTGAGATCATCAAGCATGTGATCATCAAGCTGGAAACCTGTCAAATTGACATATGTTTTCTGAGAGCCTTCAAATGAAGGGCTACTTTTACAAGTAACAGAAATCTAAGCAAATCAGTTTGTTAACCTACCTTTGAAATATTGTTCTAATCACTAAATGCACAAGAAACCTATATGTTTAAAATAATCTAAATAGATGATGCAGTTGAATAAAAGCAAGTTGAAGGGAGTTATTTTTACTTTATTTCTTGGAAAGAGGTATTAGCCATTCATCTGACCCAAGCTTTTCAAGTAGTTTCCTCAAGCAGTACTAAACACACTCATAATTAAGACTGGAATTGATGCCACTAGTTAAAAATGGATACATGTTTCTTTTAGCCAAATATTTTTCAAAAACAACAAAGACAAGACAAGCTATTTGTATTCATCTAAAGAGAGAGAGGGAGAGAGAGATGATGAATATAAAAAAACCTTATATATTTCTGGTGAAAACTATCCTTCCATAAGAAAATCAAAATTTGCACTTCAATCTATCAATCACAAAAAAGTTTTCCAAGGAAAAAATTATTCAAATGAGCATTTATTAATTTTTGGGTTAATACTTTTACGACAATTAACTGCACTAACTGTGTTTTCATCAGCAACTCCATGGGTAGCAATATCATGTAAATGTGAATGTCAAAGCTGCATGCCAGCTAAGTTAGAATGCATTATGAACTTTAGAATCATAGAATCATATGATTTCTCAATGAACTATGTTAAAAGGCTTAATAAAAGCTGTTTCCAAAAAAGAAAAAAAAAATCAGCAACATCAATTATTCCTCATAGTTTGTTCCATGTTCTTCTCTCTCTCTTTTTTTTTTTTTTAGCGGGGAACAACATTGAACATCACAAATTGTTCCAGAGTGCAATTGGTTAACCCTTACTCATCCATTTAGGCTTAGTAAGTGACAAGAGAATACCAAACTATAGGGACTGAAGAAGCTAAATAAAGTCACCCTTCTGTGATGCATTTTAATGTGAAGGACACATTCACAAAGATACTTCTCTTATTCCGTTCAGAACAGCTGCTGCCTTTAAGGGTCTTTGGATGTGTTATAGAACATTTTCTCCATGGAGACAGTGAAATGGGAGTAAACATATTCTTCACATTACTTAAAGTTTCATTTTACTAATATAGCTGACTATAATAAGCAAGCAGTGAAGTGAACAAGCTGGTCCTTAGATGTATCGCATTCTGTATTCTGCTTATATGACATTGTAAAAATAATTATGACATAAAAGCAACATAAAAAAAGACACAAATCAAATTTATTGCTATGGGAATGATCCTTATACCTGAAAAAACATGATAAGAGTAAACTGATTTTGAAAAGTAGAGACGATAGGTAGTTAATGGCATAATGAATTTGTCTTCAGGAACTTTATAGACTTCCTTATGAAAATGAACACAAAGATATTAAGTGTTCAGTTTTGCAATATCCTATGTATTTTTGTCCCAATTGAAAAATAAAGGATGTAGACTAGTGTTTAATTTTGCACCTAACTAATACTCCAGACATCAGTAATATATTTAATTAAACATTTCAACATCATCCATTTAAGTTTAACAACATATGCTTAAGAGTGTGTATACATATAAAAAATATCACTAACTGGAGACGTATTCAGAACCTTGCATTAATAAGACCTACATGAGGTTCAGCTAAAGTAGAAATAGTTGAGAAGCTTGCTATGGAGGAAGTATCAAATGCAAAGTTAAGAATCCAAAACTGAAGATAATCAGGAAGGTCTGCTATAAAATATAATACAGGAAAATGAAAAACAGTGAGTAAATTGTTTGAAAAAGATCAAGCATGAAGGTCAAGTGAGAATGATTAATTCAAGGATATAAAGCAATATATCACAGTACATGTTTATACTGCACCTTCCTCATCAATGCTACAAGGCCCTTTAAAAAAAAAGGAAATTTAACTGCTAAGTGCTATCAGCAGAGACAACCCAGATTCACAAAATCAGAGGATACGAGCTTGGCAAATGCAGAAATGAGTACTACTAATTACTAGGTATCTTGTCCATCTATATACAAAAACAATACTGTAATAATGACTTTGCATGTTTCAGTTGCAGTCAGAGTTTTTCATCTATTAGTCACACACATAAAAACACCCACAGAGTTTCACTGTGAGGAATTACTGCACTTGAAGGCAGCAAGGCAGGGTAACAGGCAAAGAATGAGGTCTTGAAGTCATCAGAACTCAAACTTCTCCTTCAGAATGGAAAGGCATGTGAGGAGCTAAGTGCATGATTCAAACGAGTTTAAAAAAAACCCCTTATATAGATACACGCATACACACAAATATACAGTGACAACTTGCACCAGCCTCCTTAAGGCCTATAAGCAAAAGCTAAACTAATCATGCAGCTGAGCACTTCAATATGAGATAACTAAATAGAGGTTTTAATTAGCTTTCTGTGAAATCTTAGCTGGGCTCTATTTTTATGGAAGAAATTCCTGAAAACTCAGCACTGTTACTCTATACAGCTTGAGTAATCCCAGCATTTCAGACAGTGAGGAGTCTCCATGTCCCAAGACTCTTCACATAATATTTCTTTATAAAGCCCTAGTTGAAATAGCCATGCCAATTAAATTTTGTCACAAGAAATAACTGCAAGCAAAGTGTAGCTTTTGTACATTTTTGTACTTACACGGTCTTTATCATCTGCTACATCACAAAGAATATCATCAAGATCTAAGATCCCACCATCCCCATGTTCCAGTCGATGTACTTGTATCCAGTAGTTAGGATCCTGCATAAAAGGAGAAGAAAATAATATGAGATATCACATACAAACAGAAAGAGGTTATTCCACCATACAGTTAACATTGCAGTCCTAGAAATGCCCCGCATTTAGGTCATATTCCCATAAATAAATGTAAAATGAGACAAAGCCAAAGTTCTTTTTTTAAATCGCCCCAGATCAGACACATACTCTTCCCACTTTTATCAGCTCTGCGTAAGTCACAGTCCCATCACTGACATGTAGGGGACAGCATTCCAAGCGTTACTGAAAATATAGCATAGAAAAGGAAAATACATCATTCTCAAAATAAATAATCATAGAATGGTTTGGGTTGTAAGCGACCTTAAAGAACATGCAGTCCCAACCCCCTTCCCATGTGCAGGGACACCTCCCACTAGATGAGGCTGCTCAATGCCGCATCCAACCTGGCCTTGAATGCTTCCAGGAAGGGGGCATCCACAACTTCCCTGGGCAACCTGTACCAGTGCCTCATCACTCTCACGGTGAAGAAATTCTTCCTAAAGTCTAGCCTAAGCCTTCCCATTTCCAACTTAAAGTCATTTTCCCGTTTCCTATCACTCCACACCTTTGTACAGAGTCCATCCCCTGTTTCTTGTAGGCCCCTTCAGGTACTGGAAAGTCACTATAGGTCTCCCCAGAACCTTCTCTTCTCCAGGCTGAACAAACCCAACTCTCTCAGCCTGCCCTCATAGCAGAGGTGCCCCTGCCCTCTGATCATCTTTGTAGCCCTCCTCTGGACCCATTCTAACAGTTCCATATCCTTCTTATGTTGAGGATTCCTGAACTGGACACAATACTCCAAGTGGGGTCTCACAAGAGCAGAATAGAGGCAGAATCACCCCCCTTGCCCTGCTGGCCACACTTCTTTTGATGCAGCCCAGGATACGGTTGGCCGTCTGGGCTACAAGCACACATTGCCAATCATGTTGAGCTTCTCACCAATAGGCACCCCCAAGTCCTTCTCCACAGGGCTACTCTTAATCACATCATCCACCATCCTGTTGGACTTGATGATCTCAAAGATATTTTCCAACCTAGGGATTCTATGATTCTGTGAAGAAACCATGGATGGCCCCCAACCCAGGTGTAGGACCTTGCACTTGGCCCTGTTGAACCTCACGAGGTTCACACATGCCCACTTCTCCAGCTTGTATCTCAGACAGCAGTCAACAGGCACAAATCATTACAGGACAGCTGTAAAGAGTACAAATCAATATTTAAATGATAAGGCTTTCTATCTGTGCTTTGGTAGAGTTAGTAGATGGGATATCTAAATCTTACATGAATAACACTTGCCACATGTTAATTAAAAGAAGATACACATACACACATATACATATGGACAAATATATATGCATATATGTGTGTGTGTGGTTTTGTGTGTATATTTGTGTATACCAGTAATTGGGAAGACTGGCTTTATAGTCTTTATTACTACTTCTGATACGAAAGGAAACCATAACCAACAGAATAAGGTTGCATCCACAAAGTGTCCTCCATGCATTGCTGCATGACCTGACGGCTGTTTAGTACCCAAGGTCCTATTCTTAAAAGGATTCTTTGTTTTCTAACAGGGGAAAGTTATACTATAAACGCACAACTTGAACATGATACAGTCTTCTCTTGCTCCTCAAATACACCCCCATAGCAGTGCCAATGCCCCGGGCTGTTGTTAAGTGCCTAGCAGCAGAGAGCTTCCTTGTTTTTTACAGGACAGACACGACTACAGAAAGTGATTAATTTGAGGTCCTTCAAACTTGCATCATCTTGGAAAGTTCCTGACTTCCTAAAAATAGCAACTAGTACCTAAGGCTTTTCAGGTATCAGTGTCTAGAAATTAAGACAAAACAAAAGACAAACACAAACAATAAAAACCCCACCCACCCAAACTTGAAAAGAAACCTTCCACCCTTAAAGAACTTGAAATTAATTTTATTTCTAAAAGGACAGAACAAATCAAGAAATGGGAGGAACAGAATTCCTCTAAATCCATATGTGGTTTTACATCTTGAGAGGACATGCTGCGTGAAATCTTGGACACGATGCTGCATGAAATAACATCAAGTCACATTCATTTTGGTTTTAATGTCCTAGAACTCTGTTTATTTGTATGGGATAAATACACATAGGTCAAATATTTCAGAGAAATGTGATAATCATGAAACTTTCTTCATTGTTTATATAATTAGATCCACTTTAAATACTGCTATAAATCAACATCACCAGATGACCAGATTTCAGAACTACATTTTAGAGTCATTAGACTACGTCATGTCAGAAATTAAATTACAGATTTTTTTCTCTAACTTTTGAAAGTATTATATGTCATTACCTTAAATACTTACTCAGAATAAATGTATTATATAAATATATAATGGATGGTTTCCTTAGAGGATAGCTTTTCCTCAAACTACACTTACAGTTGTAGCACATTAGAGAAGAGAATTCAGCATCCTTTTTTCTAAAGTTAAAATTCAGGACTAATTACAAAATAGCACTATGCTATTCACATTGTCATACATATAAAGGTGCACACACAGCTACACAGTACAAAAATTTAATCTTTAAAAACATACGTAATACAAATACCAGGTTAAACTTCTATTAAATTTGAATACTCCACTAACAGTTACAGACAGGGCTGGAAAAAGCCTCCTGTGTAAACCAGAAATCCTTCAAAATTCCTTAACAAACAAGTTCTAGAAGGAAGCCTACTGAAGATGTGCCTTCGTAAACTCTGCTCTCAAAATAAAAGGACTTGCCTTCTTCATCCTCCAGTCCCTTACAAAAATCTCCTCTGCCCCTTGTATCTACACCAGAGACTGAAACACAGTCGAGAAGACCCAGGCTTTGAATACACAACTAAACTGACCAGCTAGTAAACTTCTTGCACTTCTAAAGGTCTTGATACAGGTTTCCCCTGGCAATTACTCCAACTCAAATCCATAAGCCAGGCTTCATTGCAAAATCAGAAATGGAATAACTAGTTCAGGCTTTAAGAGAATCTCATCCCTCATAGATGACACACTTCACTGATTTTGTTTGCATCACGTAATCTTCTTACTGAAGAACGGAAACACTAGAAATAGATAATTGCAATATCAGCACCTGAACTGAAACAACTTCTATATTCCCGTATCCTCATTTTTTTCCTTTTCACCATCAGCATGTCCCACCTTCAAGGCAAATGCAAGAAAACACACATGATTACAGAATCAATAGTGGAAACACCCACTTCTAAATCTCTATTGTGCTGTTTCAGTATGTACAGTCTACATTAAAAATAGCTTTGATATATAAGCTGTATGACTTTTGTTAATTAGTTTCCTATAAATGTTCCTCAATATTGCGTAAGAAGTTTCAGATCGACTTCATTTTTCTGGCATCACCTATTCATTGTGCCATAGGCTGAACTGTTCTGGTCGCTTTTCCTGTCAGACAAGGTCCTGATACAAAACAATACGTTAGCAAGACCAGACAAGAAATATATAAAACTAGTTTGGCAAGAATTTACTCTGGCAGGATTTGGTAAGTAAATACGAAATAACAATGAAACTTTTCATTACAGCTCTCTCCAAACTTCACAAAGCAGTCCTCCTTTTGGGGTCCTTTTACTCTATTAAAGGTTTCACATAAGTCAAGAATTTGGTAGGGAAGACTTGGGACTTAAGCAAGCTCTAGGAGGGAGGGGAGTACTCACATTTTTTAGAGATATTACACCACACTAAAAAAAAAAATACCACAATAACAAAAACCCTAAACAAAAAACACCCACATTGATGATAGTGATTTTACCAAGTTAAGAAAATCCACAGCCATTTATGGTTCCAGATTTTAACAACTGGTATTAACTAACCAAACAACACGGAAACACCCAAACTGCATAAATGTTCACATTGAAATTCCTGCCCTCTGTTCTGTCTAAAATGAACACAGGTTGTCAGTTCATGTGCAGTCTTTGCTAAATACAAAAGAAACTGGACCAAACTTAACACTGATTTGAATTCAATTACTACTACGTTGATGTTACAAGGGTATCTGTATGCACAGCTTGGTCAAGTTGTTGCGACATGGATGCTGGTCTCCCTGCCCAAGAAAAAAAGTGATAGGACAAGAGGAAATGACCTGAAGCTGTACCAGGGAAGTTTTAGATTAGATATCAGAAAAGATTTCTTTATGGCCAAGCATTGGAATAGGCTGTCCAGGGAAGTGGTGGAGTCTCCATCCCTGGAGGTGTTCAGAAAGAGTGCAGCTATGGTCACTTCGGGGCACGGTTTAGTAGGCATGGTGGTGTTGGGCTGATGGTTGGACTATGATCTTAGAGGTCTCTTCCAATCACAATGATTCTGTGATTCTTTTTCTCCATCACAGCCAGTGAGCAGATATCCATAATTCCCTATGTAATAGCAGCAACACAGTCTTTAGGCATTTTCTGAAGCAGACAAAAATACTGTTTTGATTTAGACCTGCTACTGAGTCATAGAGTGGAAATTGGCAACTACCAGAGTTTACTTGGAGCTTACCCAACAGCTCAAGCGAGATCTCACAAACAAGGGACTGGCTCCAACACTAACACAGACAGTGATGGTCTACTCAGGGCATAGCCAACAGAGCACTCACATGGGTGAAAAAGAAATTGTCTTCTAGTTGTAAAACAACAGAAGTGCAAAATGTATCAAGTCTACAAAAGTCAGTTTCTGTAAAGATGAAAAAAATACTAAGAAAAATTACTCAAACTTTTCAAAAAATCTGCTTCAGAGGTTTTTTTGGTTTAAGAAAACATCCCAGACTCAGATGCTTTGCTGTTGTTTCAAAATTTGAATTTGTACATTAAAATTAGATTTTCGTATTTTGTCAACAAAGCCACATGTACATTCTCTCCCTGTTATTACTGTGTACAAGGGTACTGCACTCTCCAAATCTGCAAAGCATTTAGAGATATGAAAACATGCTTTGATAGAAAACTCATTAGCTAATGCTGCTCCACCAACGTGTAAACTAGCAATGTGCAATTATTTTGTAAAAGCTGTATAGATGCCTTTGTCACTAGTTCATGCAGAAGAACAAGCAAGTTCACTTCATTGAATGCAAGGCTAGAAGTAATGCTAAACCTGATTTATAATATCTTCATTTAAATGTTGCATCACTCAGCTCAAGTCTAAGCAAGTCAGATCTCCTGTTTCCTGTGTACACCCATTTAACTATTCTACTTGACTATGATTATATAGGTATTTATAATTTAAACTCATGAGCACTACATTTTCTGCTCCAAAGCCCTCTATGATGGAAAATAAATATTTGCTAGGTGAACACCAGCACTGTGAGTGGAAACAAGAGCACATTACAAAGGCAGTAAGAATGCAGCCATTCATATTCTGTTTATTCCATACTTCATGACTTCTAAAAAGCACCAAGGAACAACCAAGAACATTCACTATAAGTAACAGTATTGAATATACCGTAGCTGAAAATTTTATGTCCCCACATAATGGAAACAACGACATGTGTGGAAAACAGTATCTTAAATTAGGAATGGAAACTGTAATGGGTTCTTAATAAATAGCATAGAAAGATTTCTTATCTTTTAGTTCCAAATAAATGTCTTGCTTTTTGTAAATGCATCCTTTCAAAAAATGTATAGACATAACACGAAAGGTCACAAAAAATAATATTATTTCCTCAAAATATTTTGCCTATATTGCACAAGAGGAGCGTACCACAAACTCTTAGTCAGAAAAAGCTACCTATTTAAGACAAAGCAGAAAATCAGGCTCCTAAAAAGCCTACCTTACCTAGCCTAGTGTTTATAAATTATGCCCACTGTTGTGATTCAGTCTCACCTGCCCACCAGGAGGATGTCCCGAAGCATCAAAAAGACTTCGTCTGCATGTCTACAATTACATACCTCTGGGTGGGATGAGGTGATTTCATGTGTTTGGTTTGAAGCCCATCCAAGAGAGCACCACCAGAGGACAGCTAGCTCTCTCCAAGGTGTCTGTACTCCTTACTTTTGACTGTAACAACTCAGGATTCCCAGCTACAGTTGGGTATAGACCAACTGTAGTTGCCTCTACAATTTGTTACACACTTTGTTACTTTAAATCAAGTATACCAGATTTTCTTCCCACTCTCACCTCTATTTTCTAATCTGTTCAGACATAAATAGAGAGAGTATTTCCTACCATGGAGCAGTATCTGGAGAAACAGACTGGCTTTGCCAAGCTGAGCTCACCAAGGCTCTCTGTGCCTATCAGAGATCAAGTTTCTAAAAATGAAATTATTTAAATCTAGTTATCATTTATAGCTTTTCGCTTTAAGATCTTTTTTGGGACACAGATCCTTAAATGATTTTTTTAAAAAAACACTGTCAACTCGACAGTCGTGCACAGGGATTGCAGTGCAACTCTCAAAGGAAAACACCACCAGGACAGGTGAAAGGGCAGAAGCAGATCCAAGTGTCAAGATAACTCCTCATTTATAAATGAGGAGTCAAAATGCAAAGTAAGTATACCCCTGAAATTTAACATTACATGGCTATGCATGTAGTTATCTTCACTAGTTCAAATATTTTGAGAACAGATAAAGCCTTTGTGGCAAAAGAGCACACAGATCAAAACGAACTGAATCATCAGGCTGGGGTGCGTACCAGACTTGTCCGTTCAGCAGCATACAGCACTTGGGTGTGTGAACAAAAGCTGAAAGGAAAATAATGGTTAATAAAAAACTAATATATCTGAAATTTTGCCAGTGAATTCATTCATTTCCCTGTCTAGCTCTGTGCTGCAGGAGGAACAGTCAAAACAAGCAGTCAGGTGCCAAAGGGAAGCCACAAACACTCGCAGTGTCAGCTGGATTCCAGTTATGTTCCACAGCCCAACGAGCTGGCAAGAATAAGTCCCTGGGTTTGAATTGCATCTCCTTCCCATCGCCTCTCTCCTTGAATTGCAAGCACAAAGACCTGCCGTGTAACCCATGATAGCAGCAAGGGGTTGGGGGAAGGACAACAGCTTCAAAGACCATTACGCTCTTACAAACATTGATATTGCACCATGCAGAGCTGGTAGTAATGATACAACAGAAGTACATTCACCATCTCTGCACGGGCACAAGTCAGCAAAATATTTAACATTAATGAAAGGAGCCCAGTAGACCTCAGAAAGCAACTGATACCTGTAACAACTCTTAAGTTACCAAGTGATGAGTTGAAGGGACAGTTACTTTTTCCACTCCTGAACATACCTGATCTGCAAACACTCCCCTCATATTAATTTTAGAGCACACTTAACTCTGCCTTGTCCTGGGCCCCATGAAGGCAAGAAAAAAAGCGCTACGGAAGACTATAGGAAATAGCTGCACGCTCTACAGTAAACAATAAGCCTCACCCCATTCATCTTTTCATTTCTTAACCTGTAAAACTGATTTTTGGACTGGGGATGTACCATACTAAAAATAATTTCTTGGTATCTTGTATTATCAAGAAATAGGGATACACACCCAGGAAGGTAACCTTGCCTTCAGAAGAAGGTTCGGTCAGGGATTCGATTTTTTCATCAAATATACAATGTCTTCAACTAAGAGATATGTATTGATGGCAAATATGAACCAATTAAGAAAGAGAAAAACATACAAGTCTGATCATTGAAGCATTTTGTTCAATTTTTACACTCACCAATACTTTTCCAGGCTTGCTAAAAGGGCTTTAACTTCACAGAAATCCACACAAGACAAAATCTGAACATCTGGCCAGCATCACTCTTCCTGAGACACTGAAATTTTGGAAAGGGTGTTTCCAAACTGGGAAGCAATGTTAGTTTTTGCACACAACCTGCATGTCCACTTTCAGTAATAACCGTGATTTACTTAAAAACTATCACATCACACAGTCTGTTTCAGTCCTCGCCATAGAAGTCTGATAGCCAAAAAAAGAAACTGAATGTCTCCTAAACTGAAATACTACAGTCAGTAAACCACTGGACCACTAATACATATTGAGTTGTGCTGCCATTACTACTTGCGCACAAAAAATCATCAAGGAACTACCGGATCTTGCTTTAAGCAGCAAAAGGCTGTTATTAAAAAACAATAAATTTACTTTGGCTGTTAACCACAACACAGTTTGCATAAACATTCAAAAAAAAAAAATATAAATCTCTCGCTCTTCTGAAAAGACATGATTATTTCCTAGATCTGTAAGGAAAGTAGTCCAAGATACACTCTAGAGATACCCAAACACTCTTCGTGTTTTCCTACCCTAAAATTTTGCAGACAATATAATGTGTCTTAGGAGATGTAAATTCTTCCTTTGAATGCGTTACCCCTGTGCACCATGGAAATCTGGATTTTCTTTCTTTTGTGTTTTTAAACTCATCCACTTTACCCAGATGCAATCTGTAGCAATCCATGAGAAAGCATACCACTAAATAATATAAATCAACTTTCCTTCGTGCTGCGTATTTCCAACATCTATTTAAGAGCACATCGTTTCGCTACATCATGGAATAATTGAGGTTGGAAGGGACCCGAGGACATCCCAGACCTGAGTGTGTATTGAGGCATGCTGAGCAGAGTGGGGTGATCCCATCCTCCATCTCCTGGCTGTGACCTGTTGACCCAGCGCAGGATGCTGCCTGCTGCACTGAAAGCATTTCTCAATGTCAAACTGATGACTTCAGTGACATGTCACCCCAGCACTCAGCCCTCTAACCACCAGGAGGTGCCACCACCAAAGGGCAGCTCCAGGCTCCCAAGCAACCTGCCAAGCTGCACCCTGCTACTAGGATCAAGTCAGGCACCTGAAAAATAGAAGTTATCTAGTGCTGCCACTAGAATGTATGTGGCAACCGAATTCAAGAATAAATAAATTAGGGAGAAAGTTTTATATTTGACTGTGAAAGATCAACACATTTTTTGCCATGACTACTCTTCATGCTGCGCACAATTAAGTTTGGTTTGGTAGGGGGAAAAAATTAAAATATTTGAGAAAAATATATTGAGCGGAGAGATATTATATCTCTAAAATCCCTCATTCATGCCCATTCTGTGAGCACTGAATAACACTGTCCTACCAAAACTGCAAAATAAAACTTTCACATGGGATTTATCCCTGCTAGACCGCTACCCAAGCTTTGACACAAACTCCAAGTGTGCTAAATCTGCAAGTAAGTTGAAAAAAAAAAAATGTGTCCTTGTCAGAGTATTTTGCTGCAACACAGAGATTACTCCATAAATCTGCATTTAAATACAACAAAAAATGCAACAAAATAATTTATCACTTACAATTTATAATTATTAGTATTAACTGCAGATGACAGAGATGAATTACATTAATCAAGTCAAGAGCTCATGAATACATAAGTGAAATGCGCTGTGTATAATGATGCACAATCTTCTATGCAGGGACATAAAAATTTGGGCAACGATGCTGAAGAAATAAAGAGCATTTTTAGATTTCAGCTCAACAATTGAACCATGAATGAATTTGATGAGAGAAGTGCTTTCTGTTCCTTCCAAGAACATCTCTCTGACCTCCACCCACCACTACAGTATTGCTTAGATTTAACCATTCATTGTTGTCTTCAGCCACTACAATAGCTCTTAAAATTCAGTACTAGATTTAAACTTGAGTAATGGATTTTAGTGCAATAACCACCCACATGTGCATGTCTATATACATACAGACATAAATGTTGTAGACTGACATGTATTATTCACAGAATCACTAGGTTGGAAAAGACCCACAGGATCATTGAGTCCAACCATTCCTATCAACCCCTAAACCATGCCCCTCAGCACCTCAACCACCTCCCTGGGCAGCCTATACCAGTGCCCAATGACCCTTTCCATGAAAAGTTCTTTTTCTGATGTCCAGCCTGAACCTCCCCTGGCAGAGCTTGAGGCCAATATTGTTCTATGTTGATTGAACACAAAAAATTCTGAGTCCAGCAAAACGTTTCAAGGGAAGTTTCAGGAGAGTAAAAACACAACAGCCTACCCTAGTGACATCCAACATGAGATGAAGAGCCAAATCTATTTCACAAATATACTGGAAATAACATTTCCATTGGGGACCCATTAATATCAAGTACCATGAAAGATGGAAACAACCAGTTTTGAAATATGCACCCAAGTGGGCATTGTCAACTCATCCCATAGTATGTGAATTCTAAACAATGATTAATATACAGAGGGAGTTGCAAAAACATAATTATATAGAGTGCCTCACATTTCTGACAACCTGTAAACTATGAAGTTAATAAAAAATAGGAAATGTCACTCTTTGTTTTGATGACTGTATTATTCCTTTGAGATCTTGAAAGTCAAGGCTTGGCGAATAGGACTCTGCAATATAAAAAGCTTTGCTGAACCATGTGGAATGAATGCACAAGTTATGTGAACCACAGGAAAGTTTATCTCAATTTAGGTCGAATATGATACCTTACATTTTTGGTTTAGAGTCCTAGCATCCCAGACACCTCACTCTTGCTGCCAACCAGTCAGCCATGCACAGGGACACCCACAAGCTCACGCTGCCTCCTGTGCAGTTGCTGGAAGGGGAGTGCACGTGGAAGAGATCCCCCAACACTCCCTGCACAACAGCAGGCAAGAAGAGCAGGTTGCTTGGGCACTGCCTGCTGCCTGCACAGTAATTCCCAGCCTAATTTACAGGAGAAGCAATGTGTCATCTATGTCTGTTGGATCAAGCTGGCATATGGCACAAATACAAGTGAAAAACTAGCATATGCTGAAAAACACCTACAGATCAACATCAAATCCTAGGACTCAGAATAGACATGCAGAGCATTTCTACTCATTTATGTTGGAGGGAAATCCTGCTGATAAGAGTGGGGGACTGAAAGATTCAGGAGTTTCCACTGTGCCCTATAAAAAAACTCTCAGGACTATAACTATACTCCCTTCCTCTGTTCTCCATATGTACACGTACATTATAGTTCATAGAAAAGGCTTTTTGCATTGACTAAGTCTATCACCATGAGGCCAGAGGACCCCTGCACACCACCATTCCACCATTTCACACAGATCAGTATCTGTTTAACACACACTCAAGTGCCTCCAGGACTAACACACTAAAGAAAAATGGTTTCCATTTATTATCTGCAAAAGCAATGTGGAAATAATCATAGTAGCGTGTTAATTGATCTGTTAAATACTTTCCAAGATACTTTAACCAAAATAGGCCTTATCTTTATCTCTGGGGAACAATTTTTAACAACAATATTTAGCTACTACCCTAATACTGCCCTATTTTTTTTGAAGCAGTGTAATTTCAATACTTTTTTGCAGCGCTGATTGAAGTGCGTAGTCACTCACATCTAAACATGCATAATGTTTATATGAAATTCTGAGAACAACCACAATATAAATTCAACTATTATAACCGTGATTATTTTATAAGGTTAAATAAAACAGATCTCTTCAAATTCAGGGTTCCAATCACTGCTAATCCAGAGCAGGAACTGTAACACAGTTAAGGGGAGGAGGGAAAATCAAACTCTTAAAAACAGTAAACCCAAGGATTATTTGTTTCGTTTTCACATGTATTCTTAACTTCTAGAGATAAAGACCTTTCTTAGAAAATTTATCCTAAGGTAACCTTAGGTTTACCATGGCTGCCCTCCTGTTGTCTGACTGTGTTGCAGTGTATTGCCATGTTTAAAACGAAATGCAATTAAAACCACAGCAGACCGGAGATCTTGCCATGAAAATAAAGACAGAACTAACACTGAGCACTACCAACTCCACATTTCACTTCTGCTATTTCAATTTGCTCCAATATTTTTTTCAGAGGTCATCAATCACTGTTTCTCCTCACAAATCCACAATAATCACCTTTTTCAAATCAATAAAGGAGTTCAGGTCTGGTCTAAGTATGAGGCTAGCCCCAGTTTAACCAGAGGAAACCAGAATCCCACTCCTACACTCCTGAGTAGTGAACAGAGCCCATAACAGGAAAACCTTAACTCCTCTCTTTACCCTGAACCCTTCTCAACTTACCATGACTCTCCTTGTTTTCAGACTCCTCCTTTAAGCTCATTTCCAGTTTCAGAATTTGGTATAAATACCAAAAAAACACTGTCCTCCTCTCAGTTGTCAAGTGCACCACAATCTTCCCTCTTCCTCCAGCTTCTCCAATCCCATTCTTATCATTGTCCACATTTACGCACAGCTCACCATCACCTCCACACAAGGCCAGCAGTAGAAACAGAGAGCACTTCCAAGACATTAAAGCAAACATAGATGACAGCTATTGGAAGAAGCTGGTTTAAGAGCATATCCCTTCCATTTACTATACCAGTATTCCTTCTATCTTGATGTTGCAAAACCCTCATAGACCTAACTGCATTAGTGCCCATCAACAGTGCAATACATGCCAAGTCAAGTCTGGAAAATGAATCCACTAACACAGACAGATGGGGGGTAGTATTAAAATCTCCTTTTACTTCCTTAGTTGTCTCCTTCCTTGTCACCTCCAGCAACAGAGAGCAGCCAGCAGCAACACACTGAACTCTAACCCATTACACATCTGTAAAAATTGCTTAAATCTCTACTAGCATGTCTGCACTCGTCAAAATTTAAGCAGAAGACTTGATTAAGAGAGAAGCAAAACCAGCTAGTCTTCTTGACCAGAAAAGAAAGCAACAAAAAATAACCATTAAAACCAGTGAAGCAATGCCAAGCCCTATTTTAAACAAAAGGTAAACCTTTAAGTCTTCTCAGCCAACCTGAGACTATATCACATAGAATACTGTAAAAACTTCTTAGATTTTCCAGCTCAGGGCACCACTATTTGTATCTCTAGAAGTTTTGATTAATATAAGAATGATATGACACTTGAGTGTTCTCAGTCATAACTTACAATGTGGTCTAAATGAGAAATTCCCATCTTTGAAACAAAGTCAGCTGTGGTAGAACATGCAATGTTAGGAATACGCTCAAATGCACCATAATATTCCACGCAGAATTATACCTTCAAGCCCTGCAAAGCCAACGTAATTATCCCTCTTCTCTTCTACTACACAAATTAGAGAGTACCTCCTCCTCAGTCAAACCTAAGTTTGAAACCTCCAGTTTCTAGTTCTTTACTGCTTTCAGAAACCGGCTTTACTGAAAATGTTTTCAATGCAACAACATAATTATATTATACACACTGACACACACTCGTATAGAATCTGAGAATTCTTCACAACTAATGGCCAAAATACATTTTGCATAGGATTGATTAAAACTAAAAACAATTAGAATAAGCCTTTTATTATTAATTTATGTGCAGCTCATACATTCACAGAAAAGTAGTGTTTTTCTCAAGTATTGCAATTTTTAAACGAGTTAGTCACAGAAAATGCAATATATTTGAGACTAAGGAGATCTAGAAGCAAGCCCTGTCTAACAAGCTGGAAGAAAAAAACAGGTTCTTAAAAGCTATACAAACTTTTTTTCAGAAAAACTGGTTTTTATTTTTTAGCTGGGATTTCTCCAGTTGGTGAACCACCAAAATGCAGAGAGACTAAGGTGCAGTTCTTGCTAGCACTGAACAATTCATGGACAACCAATGCTGCTGTTATGTACATAAAGATAGTGTCTTCCACTGAAGATAAAAATAAAACTTGCTTGTTTTTCTGCAACAGACAGCAGAGCAAAAATATAAGAGCTCGTTGAAGGTTAAAAGACAGTATCTTTTTGACTGTTTCAACACATCCTTTAGACAGCACACACTAACAGCTACCCAGCCAGTACTGCATCAATCTAACTAACAAAAGTTTTAAACCATTTCATCTAACCACAGCCTTCATCTATGTATTTTTGCATAAGACTTCGGGCTAATTAATTAAAGTTCACAAGCTTTCCTCTAGCAAATCAACAAGCCTTTGCTATGTCTCTTCTACGTTAATAGCAATCACATTGTTAAAAATACAATGGCGATTTCAATAACTGGGATAAAAATGTATTTTTAAAAAAATCTCTCACACTTTCTTAAATAGCAAGACGTCTGGACCGACAGAAGCTTGCAAGCATCAAAATAACAACCTTGTATATATAAAACCCACTCTCCAATCCTTAA
This sequence comes from Phaenicophaeus curvirostris, assembly GCF_032191515.1. NCBI lineage: Eukaryota > Metazoa > Chordata > Aves > Cuculiformes > Cuculidae > Phaenicophaeus > Phaenicophaeus curvirostris. Next base: position 14,671,114 of record NC_091397.1, on the reverse strand, counting down.
AGCCAAGAACATTGTACTTAAAGAGGAAATCTGCCACAAGGAATGTGAATTCTCAGATTTCTGTCACACTGTATTTTAACTCATTAAAGGAAAGTAAGTACTACACATGCTTACACAATTGAAAATATTGAGTGAAAGAAAATAATTTTTCAGAACTTGAACATGCATTTTCATTTACCAGGTACGGAGGCTTTGGTTTCTTCTGGAGAAGTCTTCAAATCGCCACAAAACCTTACAGCTGCCTTTACATGCTTTTTACTATGAGCTTGTAACTCTCAGCTGCATCCAGATGAACGCCCCAGTGCACGTGGGACAAGACAGCTACAGGCACAAGTCAGTTATAGGTGACACCTAAATTATCACCTGGGGACTGAGCTGCTCCACAGCTGTACAAGGCAGTCTGCTATGAGAATTCCCAGGGAATCCTAATCTATATATAGTGAGCAGTTCAGATACAGAGAGGTCATGAACTTCCCTGCTTCAGTAAGACACAGAGAAAGATCTACCACCTGCAAGCTGCAGATAAAGCTGGCCAGGGGCCTCAGCTATCTTCCAAGTAGGCAGCATTTCCAATTTACAGTCCATGCTCCTTCAAAATTAAAGAGAGAGGGAGAGGAAATCAAAATGTTGTGGATTTTTATGCATCAGTCCTGAACAGAAAGGAGAGGAAAGAAAATTTTTTGTTTAGTTTTCAATTTAAAACCTAAATTGTGTATACCCAAGATGTAACAGATCTCATGGCCATAAAGCAGGATGGAGCCAGAAACACAGCATATACACAGTAATGCAGGAGGAGGGATCAGACACTGACTTAGAGCAACATCCTCAGTTAGGCCCAGCTTCTGTTCCAAGTTCACACGCATGGATTTCGTCATGAGGTTTGCACCGAACAGCAAAATTTAGTCCTAATAGCATTCTGTTTTGCTGGATGACTTGTACCTCTACTACTCTTCCTATTTTCTACAAGGCTCATTTAATTTTACCTTTCATAGCTTGCAGCTTGTTAAACTAGGAATGCAGTTCCCTTCCAATCTCTAGAAAGACAACGTATAACACAAAGTACAACACAAAAATTAGTAATGAAGTAAAATTTTACCATTTGTAAGAAGAAAAATATTTTAGGCAGCATAGAGCTACAAGGAATCCTCACCATTAGGAGAAAGCCTTCTTAAATAAGTTTTGTGAAGACCAAACTTGAAGTAAAAATGCCAGTTTTGGCAAAGCTTTCCTTTGACACAAAGATTTGCTAGAACAGACACCAGTGTCAGTGATTAAGACATTCCACATCTGGGTTGAAAGAGATGCAACTTGTGGAGGGCCCTGCAGAGTGCTGCCATGCTGTGAGACCTCCCACCTCCCGGCTGTGCATCCTGCCCCACAGAGACACCTCTCTCAAACAGAACGCTCTCATGCACTTTAGAAAATAGTTGTTTCAAAAGCTGCCCCTTTCATGGGAATGCTGCAAGAAAAAAAAAAATAAAAAGCTAAAACCTTATTTATTTTCACACAACTAAAAAGTTGTTCCCTAGTTAGTTATATTACTGAAACCTACAGTTGTTTCAAAATTTACTTAGCTTCAGGAAAAAAAAGAAAATGTATTTTAAACTGCTTTCAAGTCAAAACTTTCAGACCTCTCAAGCTCATACAAAACATTCTTTCAGACTGAGTATCTACATCAGATGAGATCAAATGTAATACTGTAATAGGTAAACATTCCCCTAAACATTGCCCTAAAAAGAAAAAAAAATGTTGTCATTACTAACAGATCTCCATCCTTTAAAAGAAAACTCATCCATATTTCAGCCGAACACTGAAAAACATAGCCTGTCTTTGGACTACAGCTGACATCTCAAATTTTCACAGTGCAGCTCAAACACAGGAGAGAAGCATAGCACAGGGGTTTGCACAATTAACTTGTACTTAGCTTTACAATATTTCTGTCTACATAAGTTTCTCTGGTTTCAAATCTTAAAGGTGAAAGGGAGTCAGGGAAAGGTTACTTGAAACTTCCCCTTTTTACATTCTCTTTTGATTGCAGACTAAATCCAAAAGAGACTACCCTAAGAGGCCAAGATAAATGTGCAGCCACTCAACTGGTTTGGCTCAAATCGCACTCAAGTCAGGATAAAGTGCCCCCAACTCCAGGGAGATTCAGCCTGTGCTTGTCTGCCACACTAAACTCAGCTTACCATTTGCCTGAAAAGCCATATACATATGCTACAGGAATGTTTTGCTAGGCTGAGGCAGTGATGGTAGACAAAGTATAAAGAGCCCTTGCCTTCTGCCAGGACACGTGTATAGCATTTCTGCATTGTTTTTCTTGCTCACACTCATTTTAATTAGACATAGAGGACCATGTTTTATTCTAGTGAAATTCCTGCATGTTGTGTCTTTACAATGGGTCAATGTTAACAAACATTTGCAAAATTTTAACCTCCAAATACACAAGAAGCACTCTGGAAGCAAAGTAAATGAACAAAGTCCAGAAATACATTGGATTCCTAACCCAGGGGATAAGTAGAGAGAAAAACTGTCATTTTGCTATAAAGCAGGTTCCATGCTGAGATGCAGAGCAGCTGGCACATAATTAAAGCGTGTCATTATACACAACACATCTATATAACAGCCAGCATATTAGCTTCTATAACTCCTCCCTTCACCAGATGAGAGCAGATTCAGTTTACATCAGAGGACAACTAAATGGAAACTCTGACATATCACACATGACTTTTGGGGCAACAGGGACAAATCAAAGATTTTGAGAAGTTTTGGTCAGCTACAACATGCAGGACAGAAAGAAGAAACTGGAGATGACATGATGTTCCCCAGCACAACAGCACTGCCTGCCCCAAGAAAAACTGTCACAAAGGTCTGAGCCACCCACCCATTCAGGCTTTTTTACATACATTTTTGTTGGTTCTGTTCCTGTTTACGCCAACAAAATTACTTTGATTACTCTGCTTGAATTAATACTGGAAAAATTTTGTTTAAAAAAAAAAAAAAGACTACACTAAAGTAATTTTCCAGTTCACAATACAGATTTCTTCCAGCTGCTTTTGTAAAGCAGAAGGGAGAATGAAGCACACTTAAGAACACAGCACTCACCTATTTAGCCTTCAAAACAAAATGTTAATTCTGATATATTGAGGATAATTTATGTCCCAACACCTGCAGAAGTCAGCTTCCTGGAGCGGGTGGCACAGATGACCACAAACACAGGGAAAAGAAGCAGCAACTGGGCTGCCCCAGCATAGTGGGGATGAAGGGGAGGTGGAGGCACCTGACAGGCTAGACCTAGAAACACATTCCTCTCAGGACAGCATGGACTCCTTGGCAAAGCTCAAATCACAACACAGAAATCCCACTGGATGGAACACAGCTCTCCACACACCTAATGCTGACCCACAACCAGTGTGACTTATCCCTTAGGGTGCTCTGGCAGGTGGCCCCAGCAGTACCAACACATTCAGCAAGATCACTTCTCCAGGCCCTGTTCCTGCAGCCCTCGGTACAACCCGGGTCTTTCCTTCTGCTACTTAGAATCAATCATAGAATAACCAGGTTGGAAGGGACTCACCGGATCATCGAGTCCAACTATTCCTATCAAACACTAAACCATGCCCCTCAGCACCTCGTCCACCCGTGCCTTAAACACCTCCAGGGAAGGTGACTCAACCACCTCCCTGGGCAGCCTGTGCCAGTGCCCAATGACCCCTTCAGTGAAAAATTTTTTCCTAATGTCCAGCCTAAACCTCCCCTGGAGGAGCTTGAGGCCATTCTCTCTTGTCCTGTCCCCTGTCACTTGGGAGAAGAGGCCAGCACCCTCCTCTCCACAACCTCCTTTCAGGTAGTTATAGAGAGCAATGAGGTCACCCCTCAGCCTCCTCTTCTCCAGGCTAAACAACCCCAGCTCTCTCAGCCGCTCCTCATAAGGCCTGTTCTCCAACGCCCTCACCAGCTTTCTTGCTCTTCTCTGGACTCTCTCCAGAGCCTCAACATACTTCTTGTGGTGAGGGGCCCAGAACTGAACACAAGATTCGAGCAGCGGTCTCACCAGTGCCGAGTACAGAGGGAGAATAACCTCCCTGGACCTGCTGGTCACACCGTTTCTGATACAAGCCAAGATGCCATTGGCCTTCTTGGCCACCTGGGCACACTGCTGGCTCATATTCAGTCGGCTGTCAACCAACACCCCCAGGTCCCTCTCCTCCAGGCAGCTTTCTAGACAGACTTCTCCTAGTCTGTAGCACTGCTTAGGGTTGTTGTGCCCCAAGTGCAGGACCCGGCATTTGGCCTTGTTAAACCTCATCCCATTGGACTCTGCCCAGCGGTCCAGCCTGTCCAGATCCCTTTGCAGAGCCTCCCTACCCTCCAGCAGATCAACACTTCCACCCAGCTTAGTGTCGTCCGCAAACTTGCTAAGGGTGCACTCGATGCCTTCATCCAGGTCATTGATAAAGACATTGAACAGGGCTGGACCCAGCACTGAGCCCTGGGGAACCCCACTTGTCACTGGCCTCCAGCTGGATTTCACACCATTTCCCACCACTCTCTGGGCCCGGCCAGCCAACCAGTTTTCCACCCAGGAGAGTGTGCGCCTGTCCAGGCCAGAGGCTGACAGTTTCCCAAGCAGAATGCTGTGAGAAACTGTGTCAAAGGCTTTACTGAAGCCCAGGAAGACCACATCCATAGCCTTTCCACTTCTTGTCTCCTGGCTTGGCTTTCACACGTTCTGCAGGTAAGCAATTCCCAAGTGCTGCCTTTGTGGCAAATCAAAGCACAGGAGGGCAAATGGATGGAAAAAGCAATGTCAGTGGTAGCAGCAGCTCAGCTTGGCTTCAATAGCTATAAAGTAGCCTGAAATTCAACCAAAGGCCATTTTGGCCAACAGTGCAAACAGCCCTCAGTCTTCTGGACAGTAACTGCTACTCCTCTCACCACAGCCAGCACCCTGGGACCTCAGGTAAACTAAACGAATGAGGCATGGAGGTCTACTCCTTTGTGCCATGGACTATCACAGAACTTACAAGAAGAGAGGATGGGAGGCTCATTGGACAGATTCACTGTAAGCTGGCAAAGGGTAACAAGATTCTTCCCAACTTCCTCCCTCTCCTATTAAAAAAAAAAAAAAAAAGGCTAGTTTATGTAGGGTTTTCCAAGCCCTCTGCCAAGCAAAGAGTACAACCACGCAGAACAAGGAAAAGAAAGGAAAAGATACCATAGCAGAAATCATGGATGCATACTCTCTGTCTCTGGGGGAGGAAAAAACTCATATGCCACAGCCACCATAAACCAAGTGACCATAGAAAATCCGGCCACAAATGGTCTTCAATACACTCAGAAATGTACTGCCCAAATACAGCACTGCTGCCAAGCAGCTGGTTTTACACACAGCAATCCCCACTGCTTACTACAGAACAGTTCAATAAAAAGCAATTCCCAGCAAAATGTACTGTTGAGGCTTGTAGCACGAATCCATGTCCACAACCAGTTCCTTACATATAATTACTGGAAGGTTGGAAAGTATGAAATACAGAGGAGGAGGGCAGTCCTGCATGTTAAGGAAGTTCACCCGGCAATCACTCACACAGTTATTTTGCAGCCAGTTATTCCAATGATCCTTAAGACAAAGCGTTCCCCAACCACTCGAGCTCCAAAATTCCCTCCCTGCCAACGCCACATTTCCAAGCTGGTCACACATGCAGCAGTTTTTTGGCACTCATCACGCACATAGCAAAGGAGCTCCACCACCTGTGCCACTTTACAGAGACCTCTGAAAGCTGCCTGGCTCTGACAAAGCCTTGATCACCTGGCAAACCAGCCTTATACATACACACACACAAAAAAAAAAAAAAGCTGACATATTTTGCAAAATATTTGCAGAACACTAAGCTACTCTGCTAACTTGGTTTCCTGATATTGCAACATTATAAATATTGAAATAAATTCAAACATAACAAAAATCAGAAAAGCAGCCACATCTGAAAAAATGATGCATTTGTTCCCAAAAAAAAGAAGGGTTTGTAGCACACCTCACTGCAGGGAAAAAAAATTTTTAAAGGTGTCAAAGCAGTGATATCAACATTCAAATGACAGGCTCCATCAAATTGAGCTTTCAGAGGAAATTACGCAACACTCTATAATGATGGGAAGTGAATCTGTGGACAAAGCAAATAAAACACTTTACTTTTCTCCAACTTTAGAGTATTATTAATGTGGTTTTTGCTGTGTACGCAAGTATTAAAGCTAATTACATTCCAAAGATGCTTACAAAAAAAAAAAATCTGATTTATTGGAGTCTTTAAAATAACAAAAGTTGCCTGCAGAAATGTAGCTATGACTGGATCAACACACAGCTACTGCTGCACAGGATAGAAAGCTCTTCCATACCCAAGAATTTAGCTGCTACATCATGTAACACAGAAACCATGACAAAAATTACAAAATCCAAAACTATCATAAGCTGGATTCTTCCTTTAGCTGACTGTTTAAGACAAAGAAAATAATATTCTATAGCAAATTTGGTCTCATCTTCAGCAGTATTTCACAGATTTCATCCCAGTTCAGTCACTCAAAGCAAAGAAACCCAGTGGGGCCAGGGTGCTGCTACCATCCGCATGAAGCTCATCAGAAGCACCCTGCCTGCACTTTAGCTGCTGGCACTATGAAACTCTTAAAAACTCCTGCAAACTCTTTTTCTCCACACATTTTTTAAATAACCAGCCTGGGTATCTTGTTTTGTTTCTTATTTCTAGAACTTTCAAATCAGAAGTAAGCAGCAGTTACTACAGAAGTAAATAAGACCCCAATAAATATCCATACCCAAAGTCACAGGACTGTGAACATCAACAGCAGACCACAAATGCACCTTGAAGTATGGCAGCAAGGACGAATAAACCAAACAAAGATAGGTGACAATAAAGCTCTACTTCTGTTCTTCCAATTTCCTTCTGTTCCTCACAGGTGCTTTCTTTAGGATAAAATTATTCTTTTGATTAGAAGTCTGGTGCATCCATATACCACAGTTATATTTACGGGCCTTATACTGCATCCTGGCTCAGTTTTGGGCTTACTAGCTTGTATTTTAAACAAGCTCAGCTTTTTTTTTTTTTAAGATGCTTATGATTAATCAATTCTGCTTGCAGGAATCAATGATGTGCATTCCATTTAACTGGGCTCAGGCTTCCCTTCCCCATATCCCTCAGTGCACATTTGTACTCGCCAGTCCATCACTCACCTCCAGCACAGAGCTTTAAGAAAGGAAGCTCACTCTGAAACACAGACCGTGTTCAGTACTGGTGCCAAAAATCCTCCACAACAGACTGCAAAAAGGACTCTGCAATAGCCACATATATGCTGCAGTCTCTTCCATTTTCTGCAAATTCCTGCCTCCATTAAAATCACACTATTTACTTGCTAGCAAATTTTTAAGTACATGCAAACAATTTGCTTTCTCACTATTACTTTTTTTTAAATTGATTTAGACTGAAAGAAGTTAATTTTTAACCTGTTTTTCACTATTATTATTTTAACTTCACAGCTACGCCCAAGTGTCCGAAGATTTAGGAGAAAAACATAATTTCACTGCAAGAACAATACTTGAGCAGCAGACTTGGGAATACCTGCTTTTCATTTCAAAGTACATTTAACACAATGCTATATAAATATAGTAAGAATTGCCTCTCAGGAACTCTAAAGAACTCTGTTCCAACAAAATGGGCAGGATGCTTAGCAACTTCTGTTGTTTCATCTTCTGATGGGAATAATGCTACTGGAAGATCTAGAGTAATACTCTCAACTTTTATAGTCTCAAATGAGAAAAAATTTGCAATGTAAGTAAAACACCACTGAAAAAGTAATTTTTTGTTAAATTCTGTGCCTTCCACAAGCTTACAAAAGCCTTGGCATTCTTGGAAACACTGTGTATCTTCTCTGTTAGCTAAATGGTTATGTTTACTATATAGATATGGTACCAGTGAATAAGCACAAGTGATGCTCACAACACATGACAAATTTTAAATGGGCACCCATACCACTTGCCATAAATATATGCCAATATTCTTAAGTGCTGCACGTGACTTATGGCAGCTGAGTCATGCAAGGAGCTGCTCCTGGCACCACAAACATCAAACACCTGAAAACACATGCAGGGTGGCAACATGCTGAAGCCTTCCAACAACCAGTATGCCCAGCTCAGGATGCTGGGAAGCCAAAGGGGTCATTGCCAAAGCATGAATTTACTATAGGTGCAGAGGACCCCCGAGAAGATGATGCACCACTTACTGAGCTTCCTCAGTAAATCTGAGCCTTTACAAGCTCCTGCTTTGAAATATAGTTCTTCATCAGTCACTAGAGCTTCCTTCATAACCTCTTTCAAGACGAGGAGGAGTCCAGAGGTTAACAGAAACCAGCACTACTACAGCACGAAACATAAGACTGCAGGCACAGTGCTCTAACAATGAAACACATGCACAGGTAACCTTAACACTAGTCACCTGCCTTGTGAGGATAAAAATAGGCTTCTGAAATCAACTGCAAATCTTTATATACAATAAAACCTCTGTTAAAACAAAACTTATTACTCTGTTGAAAGGAATTACCAGTCTTCGTTTATTTTCAGAAGTGCCTCCTGAAGTTCTTCAGAGGTTGAAATAGCAACCTCCTCCCAGCCTGAGGTTACTACAGAATTCAGTTTCATTGGAAAAAGAGAAAACACTGTGAGTAGCAGAGTCTTTGTCCCTTTTACAGCAATAATTGATTTTATACTGAAATATTTTTTAAATATTTAATATATTTTGTACTAAAATATTTAATTAGCAAGATCTTGAACTTGGAATTTTTCATCAACAGCAGAAGACCCTGCAAGTGACCAAATTGTGAGACTGTCTCCAAAAAACAGTAACAGTGAAACAATGGAATTTTTCACAGTTAAATATCTCTGCTAATAAATAAATAAATGAATAAATAAAGTTAATAAACACCTGAGCAATCAATTGAGAGGAAAGCAAAGCATAACAGTACCAGGACAGGATGGGGAGAGCCCCCACATTCCAGATGCTGTGTATATATTTCAATGGGGCAACTCAATGAAACCCTACCTCTTCCCTTTGAGAGGGGCAGTCACATTACTAAGCATGGCTACACAGGTGGGTACCAACTCGCCAGAAAAAAAGCAGAATTTGCATCACAGCAGACCTCTTTGCAAATCAAGTAATGACAGGCTTTCCTGTGTTTGTTGAGGTTAGCAGGCAGCAGTATAAACAGACCCCAGTATCTTAGTCAGGGACAGAGTTCATCTCACACAGACAGAGCTCAGAAATCTCAGTTAAAGATAAAAAATACCAATATGTGTGTAGCCCACCACCTACCACTCTTGAGACTGTGTGGCAGTTTGGTCACACTATTAAGAAAAAGTCTCAAACTCATATGAAGCGGAACTTCCACATTCTAATGCAACATAAAGGCACAATTCAAGATGAGCTGATTCACTTAGCTCAGGTCTTTCTGTTCCTCCTTTACCTCACTATCCCCATCTTGCTTAACACTGACACTCCAGCCCATCTTTCCCTACTACAGCAGCTCAACAGGAAAACCAAGGGTGCACGCTGACTAAACTTCAGGAAAATCACCATCACTACACAAAATCAAGGCTTGTAGTCAGTTTGCTATTATCATAGTAAGGACATGCCCTCCTCAAAGCAGACACACCCATCTTTCACCTCACTTGGATTATATCCATCCTATTTATTATCCTTTAAACTGGTCTTATTTTTAACCCTTCTGCTTCTTCCTTAAAAGTGGACACATCCAGTCCTCCTCCTGCTCTCAACTTTATCATATAGATAACAATCCCTGTAACAGAACAAAACCTCTGGTCTCTCTCCTTCATGATCTTCTTTTTAAAATCGATTTACAAAGTAAAAAGCAGGGATCACTGAAGCCAAGACAATGCAGCAATGCAAATGTAATAAGATATTGAGCCCAGGGAATCTGATGTCCACTGAAACCAGACACAAGCTTCTTTTTGTTGTCAAAGAATTAACTAGAGAACATGCTAATAATTCATAAAAGAATAGACATGAGTGTAAGTTATGGGGGAGAGGCAAGACCTACTAGTTTCTGTGCTGCAGAGACAGATAACACTGATGGCCCAAGAGCAGGAATTTTTACTCCAGGTCAAATGTTTCTTAAAATTACAGATCAACAACTCACAGGTCAGACCTGGGAAAATCTCTACATATTCCTCCTGTTTTCACTGGGATGTGTAGTTGCACAGTATTTGAAATAGAGTCCCAGTATCCTGCTGCCCTGATTTTCCCTTTGTGTAGAAAGAGGAATGTGAACATCAAGCATTCCTGATAAATAGGGGAGGGGAAAAATAGCGTGAAAGTATTTAAAGACAAAGATGTTGCCTGCATGCATTTGGTGTTATTAATGGCCTAACAACTAGAACATGACCTAAATGAAACAAGAAGCTGGCTGCAGGGGAAAATAGACTTTCTTCATGGGAGTTGGCTTTCTGAGTTGGGTAGTGGTTTTGAGTCATCCACAGTGATAGCAGCATCAGCATCGAAAGCTGAAGGAGGAAAATAAATTGACTGCATGTTAACTTTAACACCAAGTCACCCTGGTGTACACTTTCACTTTCCTTCAGCTCTCCCATGATTACTCACAAACTAGCAATTTTCAAACATTTCCCTTCCTGGTTGCTGTCCTTTTTTTTTTTCACACACAGCACTAATCCCTCCTTGGCCCTGCTCCTTTCCAGCAGACTGCTCTCTCTTCCCCTCTCCCAGCCCTGCCCAATGCACTTTTAAGTAAAATAAAAACCTTTCACAGCTATTTCTTTCTCATAAATTTTGTCCAAAGGCTACAGGAGTTTCTGGTCCCCGTCAAAGTGTTGCTGGCAGGGCCACATCCAAACCTTCTTCCCTGTTCAGCACAGGTGCTAGTTCCCATTACCAGAGGGATGATTATCCTTCTTGGCCTTAATAGTCCCTGCCTCTGGCTACAACATCCTACCCTTCTCCATTTGGGAGCTACCCTACTTGCTCGTCAGGTTCTTCCCCATTCCTGCCACTGCTGACATTTTCCAAAGCTTCTTCTAGAGCGACCACTTGCTTACCTCACGTCAAAAAAACCCCAGCTTTCTTTGTTTTGGCTCAAACCCCTTCTCAGTAGAAGGCTGTCCCCTGCTCAAGCAATACCCCTGCAGTCCCACAGGGAGACCAGTGCAGAGCCTCTCTCCGTATTTCCCTTGTACCGAGGAGGCAAGCGCTGCTATTTCTACAGAAGCTTGCATCCTAACCTGCAATAAGCTCCCAGTGTAAGTGAGAATCAACACAATTCATGTTTCAAGACCAAAAAAGACCATTAGGATGACAAATGCATAGAAACTGGACCTGCTGTTGATTTCACTGCCAGTGATGGTATCAAAAAAAAAAAAAAACAAAACAAAAACGAAAAAGACCTAGAAGTTGGAGGATCCCCCAACCCCAGCTACCTACCGGTTCTGAAAATACACTCCACTCTACAAAGTAATAGCAGTCTTTATAGGTGTTCTTGAAATCCAGCTCAAAATCCAGGCTAGAGGGCTGAGAGGGCAGAGGACCACTCTGAATTGAGAGGAAATGGTGGAAATGAAAAAGCTGAAGCATACAATCACAGAAGGCAACTGTCATTGACCTCTCTCACAAGTATGTAATTCCTCCTAATGTTTTCTGGAGAGTTAACCCACATCATTTTTCTCCCCATAATCTTTCAATTTACAGTAAAATAAGCAACATTGAGAATGCAATGTAATTGAAAGAGATACACCTAATAAGTCTTCCCTGGAAGGAAGAATTTCTTCTTCTGGTCAGCACCAATACTGATATATTTTTAAAACGCTAGATAGTAGTAATCCTTTGACCCGCATACCAGCACCTAATGACCTATGTTGAATAACCACCATGCAGAACATGGAAGATTTTAGAGCTGTCCATTTTAAGGCTGGGAGTTGCTTATTTGAATACTTCTTTCAAGCCACTATTAACTTCAAGACATTCAAAGCCCACTTATATCAACTTGGCACAGCTGGCACAGCAAGAGTTCTAAGAATCTCAAATTTGTGCAAATATCTGAAGTGAATAATCTGAGAAATCAAAAACTTCAAGGATTTACCTGGTGTGATCTTTCACGCTAGCAAGGCCTGATCAAGCAAGTTCTGTGCACCAGCAAGTCACTTGTTTTTTACCCTGAATATCCAACACGCCATCCAGACTGCTTCACAGGTCATTGCAGAGGGCAAAACATCTTTCACCCTTCAACAGCATTTAGCTGTACCGATGGTTTCTCTGGCACTTAATCACTAACTCCCCACTCCCGGATTTCCTGTTTCACAGTAATTGCCATTCATGGTACTTTGCATTCATTCACCATACCCAGAGGAAAAATGCTGTAAATTCAGATTTGTCACCTTTACTTCAGCATTTTTGACGGATCCACAGAAACAAGATCTCACAGCTACAAAACATCTTTTTTAAGGACACAAACAGCTCCAAGTTCGAAAACCCATGCTGTCAGCATCATGTAAGCAGCTTCTCTGACTTCATAGTAACAATACCATACATGAATTCCAGTAATTCATGTATATATTCACTGACTACAGTAACAATACTATAAATTAATTTCACAAGATGGCACTATGAACACCAGTGATCACTGAGACAGAGAAGAATTAGAGACAAATGGATACCAATGAAATGCAAAGATCACAGGGACTGTCTGCACTAAGGAGCAGAACTGCTTTAAAATATCAGCTGTCTTTCCATGTGCTCCGTGCCCACCAATTCAAACACTTCATCCATGAACTCAACACACAAACATACACTTAAATTCTGTGGGTAATAATAATAGTTGTAACAATAATAATAAACAGCCAGTGATACGCAGGGAGGGATTATGAAGGATTACAATGAGAAGCAGTGCAAAACCAAAGAGAAAGGTCCTTGATAGACATACCAGTACCCAGAAAGAACGTGGGGTTTATGGGAGGTTCTTAATTTAAAAAAAGACAGAAGAGACTTTCTAACAGGATTTAGGCTAACAAGCAACCGGTTGCAGTAGGGTTTTTCATTGCTTACATAAATGAAGACATAACTCGCAAAGCAACCTGCAGAAATCTGTTTTCATCTTCCAGGCTTTGTAACTTCAACATAATACAGCTCTGGCAGTAAAAACTTTGTTTCGGTGGTGAACTATAGGCTCGGAAAAGGACAGGTTCACAGCCCTGAAATAATTCTTAGTATTTTGCTGAGCAATGGCAAGCAATAAATATTGTAACAACATGTATTACAAAGATGTCCATTGAAAAATAACAATAGCAGTGGTACCAAACTGCCAGTGCCTGTCCATCCCGAGCTGGAAACATTTCACCTCACTGTACTTTTGAATTCAACACACGCTGACAACTTGACTGTATGATACCATTTATGCCAATACATTACAGACATAATGAAAGATTTGGTTCTTAAACTCTTATAAAGAACTGTAAAAAGTTTTACTACCAAATTTACCAATACTGCTAAGCCATTAGCTCCAACTTTACCCCAAAACACTGCAAGTAATATCCTGTAATTTTACAGACCTGCTTTTCTTTGTAACAGTTTGTCTATATATTAGGGTTACCTGACACTGACTACATCCATAAGGGCATTCCACTAAGAACAACTTTATATTTTAAATTACATTATATGAATTGCAAAACAATACAGTTTGTTTCCCCCAACACATAATAGAACAACTCTGTACTTGCACGAACAACTGTTTTCTTCTTATACCTTTTAATTAGAGTTACAAAATGTTTACATTAAAAGGAACAATTGCCCTGATTTCTTTTCAAACAGCTTCTAGATCTGCTGCAACATGCCTACATATCTGATTAACACTACTTTTCACTACACAAAATGGTTATACAAGCCTGGTACTTCTCTTGCACATTTTTCTAGGGCTTCCAATATTTATTCATCACATCTCACATGTATGATTAAGGCATATGTAAAACCCATTTACCTCTATCCCATCACCACTCAGCTATCTGGTTTCAAAGTTACGGAAAGAGCACGGATGCAGATCTTGATACACACTTCACTTCAATATATTATTTAGTTGAAAAAAGCAGTTTAAAATTATTTCTTCTACCATTTTTAACAAAGTCATTGGGAATTTTTATCCAACTAGGAAGGAACAAATGGAAAAAATAAATAGATGGCAAACATGAATGGGTTCTTACGTTACTTTTTTAAACCTGAACTAACAACTGTTTAGTTTGGAAAGCTTTTCTGAGCTTATTTAGAAAAATTTATGGGGAGTCCCCATCCTTCCTCCCAAGAACAAACAGAAAGAATAATTTCTCAACATGGTTCAGCTCCATGGAGTTGAGCATGCCTCAGAGTACAGAGAAGTCCGTACTTCAGCAATGAGTTAAGAAGCACAGTGTCATACAGACATTGTCCAGCCCTCACAACATCCTGCAAGGTGCGAACATTGTTATCCAAAGTGAAGAAAAAGTGCAACCTATCTATGGCCACACAATGAGCTAGTAGCAGAGATGTTCGGGGAGATAGCCTGTTTTTTTTCCAAGCCCATGCTTACTTTTACACACAGCAAGCAGCCACTCAGCAAGATCAGACACTAGCGTAAAAGGGGACCTCTGCCAAGAGTACATACGTAATGGATGGCATCCACTGGAGCAACCTGGACAGTCTGCACTGGAAGAACGTGTGTTTAAGTAATTGCAGGCATGCTGCAGCCAGCTCCCACACTCTAAAAACTGAGCTATTTCATATGGCTGCTTTGGGAAAAGGTGAATCACATCTTAAAATGATGTATTTCTCTGCACTGCCTCTAAAGGATCCTGTGGTGCCCAGACCAGCCACAGACATGAACCTGGTAGATTAACAGTTAGGCTACATGAACTCTGCTCTACACACCAAACTTAGCTAGGATGAAGGAGGGGAGAATAACCTATCTTAGCATGAGGATATCAATTTCTAACATCAATAAGAAAAAGAGCTGCAATCAGAGCTTTGTGCAGAGTCCCTGTGTACAGCAACAGCATTTAAAGTAAGAAACTGTGCTACAAAGGTATCATAAACTATCCAAGAGAAGCCAACAGTTACACAGACCAAACTGGGTAACTCTCCCAAACTCTTCCAACTGAGTTTTAATTCTCAACATGGAATGTGAAACAAAAATAAGGACTTTGGTAATGGTAGCATGTACATCTAGTGACGTGAAACAATTCTCACACATTCTGACATTAGATCTCATAATGGCAAACACTCGCTATGGCTAAATCTGACAAGTAAGAGCCTTTTCAATGAAAAAATCAAATCAACATCTTTGCCACCAACAGGGTGAATAATGTGAGCTTTTTGTTCCTCCTCATAAGCACCTTGGCACATACTCTCACATCAGTGTATGTGTAAATTCAACATATTCTCTCAACACACACCTGCAGTTTCCACACAGCCCCACTGCGCTCCCTAACCCAAACAGGGCTCACTGTCTGACTCATGTGTTGCGCTAGCTGATTCGCCGTTTCAGTTAGTGTTGGCTTGCAGCTGCAAAAGTACACCTTTAACCTGCAGTGCATTTACCCTCAGCAATGATACTGGGTTTGATTTCTTTCACAATGATTCACATTCTGCATTACGTAAATTCAAAGCACTCACTGGGTGTCTGGCATAATTTCACTAAAAAAAAAAAAAGATACTACACATCACAACATAGTAATAATAATAATAATACCCCCAAAACTTTACTAGTAAAAACACTGACTTTTGGGGAGATAAATGTTAATTTTATGGAAGAACAATAGCAGGAGGAGTTTGGATGTTCTCTAACAAGACTCAGCCCAAGAGACGTAAGATGTCCCAAGTTAAAATCAACACTTTCCTTGGTCTTCACAACCACATTTACTGCCGCAAATGAAAAACTCTTCGCCTAAATCATATACTGGTGGGGAGAGGGAGAAGATATAAAGAACATGAGCTACATCAGTACTTGATTTCAAGCAAATAGCTCAAAGCTTGTTCTATTACAATTACTACAGCACTTCTTGGCAGCAAATGAGTAAGGGCAGCTTCTTGTGCATCTGAGGTGGCTTCCACACAATGAGAAGCAGCGTGTGTTTCTAGAGACTGTACTGGAGGGCAGCTGACAATACACAAGGCTACACAAATGCAAATCTTAAGAACCTGCTCCTCGAGATCCTAAATCTAAAATATAAAATTAATAAACGTGCTAAAGCAACCACTGCATTGATTTTTGAGTGTGTGGAGTTACGACACTTAGATTTCCCGTCCCAAATCCAGGGCCAGTTGCCTCCATTCCCCATCCCACTTGCTTAAGAGGCATGTATTGCTACGGCAGCAAGTGTCGCACATTTGTGAGAGCCGAGACATCAATGTTTGTGAATGGTAAGAAAGATTCATTTCTTGTGTGAAAGCTGATTACCACTGTTTTTTCTTTTGCCCTTGCAAACAAAGAGCTATCTGAATCACTGGTTCCAGTTACCAGTGAAAGGGCTTCTCTCAAACAGGAAGAATTTTAACATGTGTAGGCACAAACCTGCAGAGGCAGAGATGATGCAGAAAGCATATGCATTGCTCATGAGCATGAACAGCAATTCAGCAGAACTGCAGAAAACAAAATTTTGAAGAACTAATGGTTTATATCATTGTGGATTCCTTTCTCTATAAAGGAGGAAGTCATCTTGCAGATCCTTACATTCAGCAGCAGCTGAAGAGCAGCCCTCTCACAGGGACCGTGACACACTGATCAGCAGGAAGGCTGAAATCTCAGTCCTCACTCACAAGAGGAAGCAGGCTACCTGCAGCAGCTGATGTCAGTACCACCAAACACCCCAAAACCAAACTGCACGTTCAACCCAACCATTTACAGTGCAGCAGTCAGACTCCTGACTAACTAAGCGTTTCCATGCACCACTAGTCCTCCACCCTAAAGAGAAATGCCACTCATGGAGGCTCTCCATCACGGGAAAGCATCCATACACATTTCAGTGGGCCACTCCAAACACATTCTAGAAACTTTGGGGATTTTTAAGAACAAAACCCAAACTGTTCCTGGATAAGACAGCAACAAAGCTCTACTTCAGCAGGGCCTTTGCATATATGTGTAAGTGTGAGAATGACAACTGATAAAAAAAAAAAATTAATAATGAAAGCCTTGAACAAGAATCAAGCAGTCACTTAAGTAATTCCTCAAAACATCAGTAACCTGACCCTCAGGACCACTTACTTTACTCCTTAATTATGGACTCTGTTCCCGTAACTGAAATCCAATGAAATTCTATCCTGTGATTATCCAGAGCCCAAATAAAGATAGTGAGGCTGTGTCTGAAGAGAAGTCATTGCAAGACCAAATGTAGTCTCCTATTGCATTACCCCTTCCCTTTTCAGTGTCCCATATTGACCATACTTTGTTTAAACTATCCAGAAGAGAAAGGATGAATCCACCACAGAGCTTGCAAGTATCTACAGGCACGGAAGAATTTTATTCACAGGGACCTCCAGTGCCACCAGAAAAGTTCAAACAGCATGCTATCCTGAAAAGCAACGACCCACCACACTGGCTTCAACACAAGACCCAACGTAAGGTTGAAAACAGAGTGGGATTACACTACACATACACAGTAGCACGGAAAAAAACCCAAAATCACTCATCAGGGCATTTACCTATAAATGTGTTTGCTTCAACTTCAGCAGAGGTCGTTCAAACCACAGCAGAACCATCTTCAAGGAACCTCTCTGACAGGTGATCAGGAAGGGCTCTCACTCACTCAGGCACGTCACCCCACATGGACTCCACGAAAAGGAATGACACAGTCAGGCTAAAAAAGCATAAGGTTACCTCTGGCCTTGGATGCCACAATCACCCATGTAGTGTCTCCCTCCACAGGTGTCACTGCAGAGTGACACAAGCAAGTAACATCAGTGACATTCACCACCTTCAAAGAGCAGGTTTACAGACAGTCCTTGTAATGGCTTAGTACAAATAGATCCTTCTGCCTCTCCTGTCGCCCCCATTACCCGCTGCTTCTGCACACCAGTAATCCTCAGGGATCCAGCCACATCCAAAGCATCAGCCGTGTTCGTAACTGGGAACTGCACAGCATCACCTTTGGGTTAAAGGCCACCTCTGCTCATGGTGGGGAGTTGCACTGCACAGATTTCACAACATGACATATATCCAACTGCAGGGCTGTTACCTGAAGAGACTGCAAGTCATATAATGCTAAAAGTATACTGTTAAAAGATTAGCTGCACAATTTAACAAGTAGCTGTACTGGCAGATCCCTCTGCCTGGACACAATTCTGCTGATTTCAGGGTGTTTCTACAGTTTCTACCCAAGTGTGACCCTGACCGCACAACACACCACAACAGAGCATATATGCTCATACCAAGATTCAAAAGTGGTTTTATATTTAGTAAGTGTGGCATTCTCACTAAGTACAGCAGAAGCTCAGTGTACTTTTTCAGGTGCTTTACCTTTCAGGTTCAATATGTAAATACCAAATCCCAGATACACAGCAGACTATTTTCTCCATTCATACAGCACAAATTATAAGACATTCACAAAGTTTTTACACTCTGCAGGCGAGATATGGGGGAAAAATGCAAACAGGATTTTTAAAACAGAAAAGCAGATAAGGTATTTCAATAGCCAATAGTCCTGGGACAACTCCTATTTATTTTTTTTTTGTACACAGCCAGCTGACTGTTAACAACCAAGCCAATACTCAGTGCAAGTAATAAAAATGAGGTGCTGTAAAAAGATAGATTGAACAGTTTGCCCTGAACTGATAAAGCAGCAAGCAAATAACACTATTATACAGAAGCACGCTTGGCTTATAAAAGCAGACAGTCTCCTCTTGTTAGCTACAATCAATTCCAGGAAAAAAAAAAAAGAAGAGGGAGAAAAATGAGAACATTTCCCCTTCTATCTAGAAATATAAAATCAAAAAAAAGGACTGTCCTTCAGTGTTTCTGATCCTCAGGATATGCTGCTTTCTCTTATGAAAAAAGTTCAGTTGACTTAGTTCATAGTCATGTTTGAGCAGCCTGTAAAGCAGTGAACATACCTGATTTCATAGGCTTTGTACTTCAGTGAAAAGCACATAGTTGTAACATACAGTCAACTATCTACTGACTTTTTTAACTGAATTATTCCCCCTCCTTCACATTGCTCATTTTGGTGGAGTTTTTTCCTAATATTGATATTTATATCCAGCTTGCTTAGCAATAAGCTCATCCAATGCATCTTCTGTCTGTTACTGCTGAAATGCTGACTGTATATCCTCTTAACATTAGTAAAAACATTTACATGAAAAAGTTTCATTAGCTGCTAAAAAACACACACAGGAGTTTAAAGGTATTTAACGGTGTACAAATTCAATATAAATGCATACTGGGATATAACAGACACAAATTTCTGTTTTAAATTGTTATCAGAACAAACTTCATTTGAAAACACATCCCACTTAAAAACTACAGGGTAAACAGAAAAGAATATCTGAACTGGCAGAGTCTTACCAACACATATTCATTCATCACCATGGACTGCAGTTCAATTGCTTGCAATAAAACTCAACTTTTTGTTAAAACTCCTGACTCAGTAGCATTTGCAGGACTCCCGTGACAGCATTGCTGGTAGCTGAAAAGTCTGTCGATCTGCATCCTCCTCACACAGCAAGTTCAGGCATATGAGAACAGTGTGGCACATAAGAGTATGACAGAGTCTGGACAGAAAGCATGTTGATGTAATCATTCCTGCACAGCAGTCACCTCTTTTGTTTTATTATCACACGTCTTAAGGAACAGCTCAAGTAATCAGGATGCAAGATTAATAAGGCAGTACAGAATTCCTTGATTAGTGTTGTGGTATAGGGAATAACCTGAGTTTAAGACAGCAAAAAAGTTGCCCAAAGACAGCCTAAAAAAAAACATTATATATATAAATAAAAATATTTGACTGGGGAGAGTAAGAGAAGTTGGTGAGAAGCTTGTACACCATTTATAAGCACTTGCAGACCATCTTCTCCTTTCCTCCACAGCAGGACACAGTAGATGAAGCAACGACCACAACTGAGACACTACTTCCTCAGTGATGTCATGGAAAGAAATAATAGTGTAACTCTGTAAGGCATGAGGACCAGGAGACCTTCTAAACCAGAGCCTCTGATGTGCACACAGTGCATACAAGGGAAAGCAACATCAAGCAACCATCTACTGCATAAACCAGAAACAGCTCCAAAAAAACAGTAGAGGCTAGAAGCCAGCAGAACACAATTAATTTTGATGAAAAAGCCAGGAACAAGCAATGCCACTGAACAGGTCAGAAACAGCTTTTTTCCGAAGGCAGCAAAGGAAACAAAGCATCACCACTGTTAACTTCAGTATGATTAAATCTAAATACAAGCAGTTTTATTTTTCTCAGGGGCTCTCTAATGAAGATGTCTAAAATAAGAGCGTTATGCCACAGAGACACAAAATAATGCATGTAAATCATTAGAGATATTTGTTACTAGGTTTCGTCAAAATCTCTCAGGCTATCCAGTTTCAAGAAACTATTTTGCATTGTATGTCCTCATGCCTAATAACGGCCTGTTTGTCAAAGGCGTAGAGTCACTTGAAAATACAAAGTCGAGCAACAAAAAATGAACAATGGTTATAATGTCATCTAAAATTATTTAGTAAACGCTTCCATTTGCATAGTGCACCAGCTGCATTTTTTGCAAAATGCTGTATATAACACAACAACGATGACAGCTGCCAACAGAACCCAAAGGCTTCAACAAAAGCAGTAATGATAAACCGCAGTTGTCCTACCGCATGTTTTTTTAAAACAGAAAACAATAAATCACCACATACTGAACTCTAACTAGTCATTTTAAAAAGCTGGGTTAGGGTGGAATTATAATTTGCAATATCCCATTTTTCAGGGCTTAGTATTATTATTTAATATGTACCATAGCAAGCATTCAGTTCACTCTCTCCAGCCCTTCTGCAGCTCTGCAGGTTTCCTTATCCCCAATATAGACATCCTGAATATGACATTATAATCATGAAAGCTTACCTCTACAAAGGGAAACATGCTTTCTTCAGCACTGCATGCAGAAAGGATTAAAAAGTTTTGGTAGACTGAGTTCCTTTTACATCAGCATCAGTAGCACAGTAGTCTACAACCAAAGTTGAGACCGAGGCAATTAACCCCATCAATCTAAAATGAACATGTACACATGCAGAGAATTCTTTCTTACCAGCATCAGCTGAAAACTATTGAAGCACTTACTGACTATCTCAGATTTTTTTGCCCACGACCACTTTTCTTACAACACTTCTGTATTGGAAGAAAATTACAGCACTTTAATGAGAAAGAATAAAATAAAATAAAAAAAAAATAAAAAACCCACAACCAAACACACTAGATTTAAATTCCACCAGCATGGACCAATTTTCTTACTTCTCTAAATTTCTCATACTTCAGCTAAACATATCGCTGATAGGTCTCCTTCTGTCTTAGTGTGTCACTTAGCTTTAAATAAAAATTTTTAAAAGTCATTATTCATAAATTGCTTTAGATAGTTACATAAGAGTAAATCATAAGATTTTGTTTAGCTTTCATTCTAAACTATAAACATTTAAACAAGTATGCAATATTGGAAGCAACATCCTTACTGCAAGTACAGATTACATTATAAAAATTTCAACCACAGTATGAGTAAATTGAAATAAATTAAATAAGAAACAGAAATTATTAAGCAATTCAACATGATAAAGCACACACTTTTTCCAGAAGGAAGAGACTTTCTTTTCAACGGCCTATTACCACAAGATATCCCCTTTTCAGCTGGCTGAAGCATGGCATCTTTTCACACAGAGGCAGAGCTACAGGAAAGCAAAAGCAATATTTTACCCCATCCTTACTAGAGGGCAAAGACAGGCTTGCAGCCAAGGAGTCAGCACACTGGCATTTTATTTCCAGCTTGATGCCGAACTGCTAGTGTGGTCCTGGACCAGCCAGCATCCCATTGTGCCTCCCTTCTCCATGCGGTTAAGTATGTACTTGTCAAACTCGCCCGATGGTATTTGTGTGCAGATTTGGTTTTTGAAGGGAGAAGGTGGTGAAGCACAGAAGAAAACTACCAAATTAAGAGGCGAAGGCACTGGAGAGCCATCTCCATGCTCCTGGTATGGGTATTGCTGTCATAACTGGCAGGTGTATCACAGCTTTGCTGTACCACAGATGACTGGTACAGCTAAGTAGTTTTCTCTTTCCTAACGCAACACAAAGATGCAGAGAAAAAAAATGCAGAAGGACTTTATGTAAGTACCCGCTTGCTCCAATTAACACCATGCTGTTGCGAAATGCAGTTAATGAGGTCCCCGCTGAAAATGAGCCATGTGAATACACAACACTGCTCTCAGGTGAGCTCTCCCATTCTTCATTTGGAATAAACCTACAGGGCTTCCCAGTTAATGGAGGGCTGTGTTGGGAGAACAGTAATTCAAAAAGAGCCCGTGCCTACTCTGTGCCCCTATTTCATATCTGAAAAAGCAGGACATTGACAGATATATTTCCCTTCTCAAATCACAGCCCCAGTGAAGCAAAACTAACTAGATATTTCCTGTATCTTCACCACAGATTTAAGTCAATGCTTCCAAAAGGAACTGAAAGACACCGCAACTGTTTTCTTAAATCCTAACCACAGCATTTATAGTCTCCTTTATTCACTTCTACATACACCTCTTCACATTTCTCAGGTTTCTGTGCACTTGTAAATTTGCTGAAAAGGAATAAGGGATAGTTGTCACAAACAAGTACCCTTCATTATTTTTTTATAATATATTACTGAAGTCACATTAAGGACACAATGATTTCCAAATTATAGCCAAGTTAGCAACTCTTTTTAACTGTCTACAGACACAAAACATATGGTCTTTACTAATTATTTGTACAATCTGTAAGCACAATCTTACCTCCATGTTAAAAATAAAGGCACTTTGAAGTAGTTCATTCTATAATGAAAGCAAGCTATAATACCCATTAATCTGCTAGAGATGAATACGCCAGGGCAGCCTAACCATGCTCCAAATCAGAGCCTCTGCTCACCCTGCAGTAACAGAGCTAGTGCCTATACAGCACACGGCATGGACAGCTCATCAGAGGAAAGTCTGGATACAGCTCTGGAGATTCAAGTCCACAGCAACGACCAGAGTAGTGGTGTAAGTAAAGATACAAAGAGGAAAAGTCTACATGCTTTTAAACATTTGAATTTAAAGGGGATTTTTATTAGCTGAGTAACTCCACTTACATTTACAGTCATATTTATTTCAAAATTACTCTGATATTTTGTTTTTCCATTCTTCAACTAACAACATTCCCAAACCAGCAGAGCCAATCGAAGCTAAAAGCCTTGTGCTGTTGCTGGCATATCACCAACAGATGCTAGGAGCCCTTAATTGCAAGGCTGCAATCTGCTCTCTGAAGGAGGCTGGTAGCAGGTGTGCAGAACAAACTATTTATAAAGATGCAGGAGCTGGGGTGAGGGGAGGACTCCACAACTTCACTTTTACACATCATGTTGGATAGGTAGACCTTCTTACTCAGAGATCTACAAAGTTACAATACATAAATCTCAGCATCTTTGAGCTCCTTATTTGATTTTTACAGCTCCTCACACAATACAAAGCAGGTGGGTGAGCAGCACCAGGCTGACTCCCGTTTGGTGTTGATGCTGAGAAAAGCACAATTTGCAATTGCAAAGAACAGACCCTCGTATTTATTGCATCTAGGCACACTTTACAAACCTGAAGCCATGTGGTCTTCACCGAAGGCCAGCTCTGAGTAGTGCATCCCATGAAAGGCAGGCTGCAAAGGGCTCTCTATTATAAACTGGTTTCAGACCACTGCTCCCTATAGCTGCTTGTAGCTTACAGTGCAGAATAACACAAAACAAAGTGAACTGTTACAGTCCTTACTTGAGTTCAGAAAGGAACAACATGCCTTTCTGTAAAAGGAACAGGAAAACTGTGGACGAAAAACACCATCCTTCTAAAACAGTATTTAATTACAGAAAACGTTTGCTTTTGGGTTTTTTTCATAGGATGGTTTAGGTTGGAGGGGATCTTAAAGATGATCCAGTTCCAACACCCCTGCCACGGGCAGGGACACCTCCCACTGGAACAGGTTGCTCAAAGCCACATCCAACTTGGCCTTGAACATCTCCAGGGATGGGGCATCCACAGCCTGCCTGGGCAACCTGTGCCTCACCACCCTCACAGTAAAAACTTTCTTCCTAATATATAATCTAAATCTCCCTTCTTTCAGCTTAAAACCATTACCCTTTGGCCTATCAGTACATGCTCCTGTACAAAGTCCCTTCCCATCCTTCCTCCTGTAGGCCCCTTTGTGGAGTCCTCTGGACAGGTCCATGCCCTTCTTATGCTGAGGACTCCAGACTGAATGTAATACTCCAGATGAGGTCTCGTGAGGGCAGAGTCAAGGATCCTTCCGGATGGAAACCCTTTCCCCCAGCATGTCGACTGCACCACACAGCTTAGTACTGTCATCAGACTTGCTTATTTCAGCATCACACAGAACTTTAATCTCCAGAAGAGGTCAAGAAAAAATGTGTACTCATTGTGTCTTAAAATGGATCTCTGTTCACAATGCCTTTGGCATCCACCAGTCTTTGGAAGCAGGCAACAGAAGGCAACAAAACATTGGCACACTGAATGAGAAGCAATTTGTGAAGGCAGCTAGAGCTAGAGCAGTCTTCACACACTGGCTAATCATACATAATACAGTCTAATAAAGGGAAACACAGACCACCCATAACACAGGACCTACATTTCAAAAAATTATAATAGCTATTATGATTTACAGATTCAAAGTAGTTTAGTAACTTTCACACGAAACAAAGAAGAAAAAAAAATCCCCTTTTTTATTTTGTTCCACTCTGAGACCAAGCAAGTACTGAATTATGAAATGGAAGTAATTTAGAACAAAACAGACCATTTCCTAAAAATTGGCTCAAGTACAGTAGATGACTATGGTAAATACTGAACTACATTAAAAAAAAAATTAAAGAAAAAAAAAAAGCCAGAAGCACGAACAATTACACAGCCACCTTGAGAACATTTTTAGAAAGGCAATTCTCACGTGGGTCTGCCCAATCACCCAGCACCATTCGCAAGAAGACAGCAAACCACTGCCCAAACCTTTCCTTCATCGTGTTGCTCAGCACTTCTCCCAGCAACCAGTGGCCATCAGGAAAATAATACCACAAAAAGCAGAGTTAGTCTCAGACTGAAATACATGATCCTCAAGAAATATTTCAGAAGTAGATTTATGATGCAGTTGCCTTCAGCAGCTTGTTTAGACATCTCCAAATCCTGAAAGGTAAACAGCAGTACATCCAAACTAATTATTTCATATTCAAATATCAAAAGAATACTTAACTAGGCACAAATTAGCTTTTCGTTCAAGCTCGCTCCCATTCCCCAGCTAGGGAATTCTACCAGCAAAGGAAACTTCTGAACTCCATAGAGACAGCGTGAGAACTAGGAAACTTTTCAGCTAAATATTTTATAATCCTCAAAATATACAACACTGGATACTCATTATCTGTGGCTTTCAATTTAGCAGGGGGGGCTTCATGCTAACAATAGCTATTTTGTGGCAACACCACAGCAATAAAAGGATCAGGATTTTACTTCAAACAACTACAATAATAAAGGAGAGATTTATAAGACACTGATTACACCAACATTTCACGCATATTAACATCTGTTTTGGTTTACCAAAGCATTATAGTCTAGAGTGGTTGCTGGGCACAGGGTGACACTATTCCATTGCCTAATAGAACCACAAGTTAAATACTCTGCTTTACATATAGAGCATAACATTTTCTATTTAGACAAGATTAGTTAGGTCTAGAAAATGTAGAAGATTTTCCTCTTTAAACAAATGGCAGCACTAACCATACATTTTGCATACACACAGTTATAGACATTTAAAACCATATTCAGTGGCTGTTCTACAACACAGAGCCTACGCTAACAGAAAACTCCAAATTTAAAAGCTCTTATTTCACCCAGCCCACTTTTGCTTGCAATTTCTTTGTTCAGACTTCAAATTTTCCATAACTATTACAGACAACATTTACATGAGCCATTTCTCACATGAGGAAAAAGTCAGAAAAGTAATAGAGGCTGCCATTTAGGAAACTCAGCAAGGGAAGAAAATATCAAACTATATTCTCAAATTAGTATTCTTAGTGCCACAACTGAGGACAACGGCAGAGGCTCTCATACCAAGGCCTTTCCTTTCTCCTGTCCCCAATGGTTTCAGACTCACAGTGCGGAAACAGAAGCAGCATCTTCATCAGCAATAAACAATTAACTCTGACACATCCTCACCTTGATCCAAACCTGAGCTACCATCTGAGCACCAAGCCCCTCACACGTACCCTGCAGGAGCCCAGCAGCCCACCCAGGAAACTATGTCCATGGCTGGGCCAGGCTCCCCTCATCTCCTCAAGAAAGCAGCAGCATTCCTCCTCTTACCCAGCATTCATCTGTCTGTAACAAAAGGCAGAAACACCTAGCAGAACAAGTGAGATATATGGAGACCACTACTCTCCAACTGGCTAAATTATTGCAACTGCACAATACATTTTAAAAGCCTCACACTTCAGGCTAGCAGTCTTCCAGCAGCCTGGTAACTTCCAAAATTTGGTGCCACATTCAAGGAGGTTAAAATAATTTCCCTCTTCATCTTCACAGGCTGCACCGGGTGCCGAAGCCAGAGGCTCATTCACCAGGAATGGTTGAGCATCACAGACCAGCCACCACAGCCCAGCTGCCTAAATCCTTCTTCTTTTGGTACTCCGTAGCTGGCCGCTTTCCCAGCACTCACAGCTGCAGGCAAGCAGCCTTCACAGGAAGGCACAGGGGGGAAAAACTGACAGCACAAACAAATGCACACTTAAAAAAATGCAAATAACCTTTGGTACAACAGGTTCTTGGAGAGACCAAATTAAATCAAGCCTTGTTGTTCCACTTAGCGGTTTATTAAAGAAGCTAAAGGTTCTGAAGCTTCCAATAGATTTTTTTAAAACTATTTAAGTTGTTACGGCAACAAAACTTTCAGGCAACTTAGTCTCAGAGACACTCCTGTGATCCCTAGAAGTAATTTTTGTTATTTCATGAAATTCTGCACCTGCTCCTTCTTTTTCTGAAGGGCTCCAAGAACATGGAATAAAGTCATTCTTCTCATTATATGCACAAAGAGGTGTATTCTCTGCAGGTTTCTCACAAGTAGGATATTACTTCTGACATCTAACAGAGAAGAAAAAAAAACATTATGTGGCCTTTGCCTAAGGGGAAGATAGAGTAACTCAACAACTTTGAAAGCACATGCAAAAAAGGTGGAGTAAGGTGAAACTACTGTTCCATTTAGTAAGTGTGGCTACATTTCTTCAGACAAATGAAAACACCTGAGTGGGTGCACACACAAACATACAGGCACTCCCAAAAGTCCTATCTCTATTTAAAACATTTTATACCCACGTAACTTTTTTTTTTCTCCTACAACACGAACACCAGAAACATTTTAAATTGCCATTCCGAGTCTGTAAAGACACGCATACCCAGAACAAAAACCCTATAAACATGGCCACTTAAAAAGGAAACTGCTAACAGCACCACTGAAAAAGGAAACTGCTAACAGCATACCAGCTCACTCCTCCTGCAAAGGATTAAAAAAATCTCGCTGCATCAGCAGCGGGCTGAGTGTGAGAGATTGTGGAAAGTATGTCCAAAAATGTGACATCACTTTTCCAAAATAATGCCTCTCTCCCTAGCAAATCAGAGAATCACTACTTTCACTAAGCTTAGTGCCCAAAAAGGGAAGCTTCCTGCAATAAATTCCACAGGTTTCTTTCTAAATAGAAAGCCTTTTGGGTGACATCTGTTGTGCCACTGAGGTCAATTTTTCATCCTCTTCCTAAATTCACCACTTAATTTCAGGGTACCAAGTTAACCAGTTTCTCCCCATCTTCAGCTCTTTATATTTGTCAGCACTTAATTTACTCCATTACTGTCTTGATTCCGTGCTAACTTCTGTTTCCCTCTCATGTGAAAGAGAAGGCAGCAGAGTTATATCCATTCAGCATTACCCCCAAGTGTTTCCTTCCACCAGTCTCCAAGGACATTCCATCCTCTTTTCCTCTGCTACAGATCACCCTTCTCCCCACTGTCACTTGACTTCTGCCAGCCCTTTCTCTGTTACCAAAAGGTCCTGACAAGCTGGAGACACAACGATCCAGGAGGCCAAATGAGCCAAATGCTCCAGCACCAGCATTCCAACCCCAGTGCACAGCACCTCACAGGAACACAGCAACATCTCAGGGCCCAGCTCCATCGGATGCTCACATCTGCTCCTGGACAATGAGAGTTGCACCCCATCACACAGAAACACACATGGCCTTTATTACTCTTCCCCTTCACTGCAGATCCCAGCCCTGAGATGTAGCACATGGGATCAAGCCCAAGAGTTTTTTAGTAGGGATACATTTCTCTTTTATTTCAGAACTAAATAGGTTATTGCAATTGTATTGCTTTACAATAAGAAACTTAAGTAGACAGTTACTCTCACATACCTGCTACCTGATTAAAAAAGAACTACAGCAAATACTGCAACAAAATAATTATTAAAATTATTTCTGATTTAACACATACCTGGAAGCAGTTTGAGAAAATAATTAAGGCTACCAGTAGGGAAAAAAAAATCTGACACTGCTTAATTTTACTTCTTATACTACATCATGTGATTACCTCAAAAACAAAATGGCCCAGTTCACAGTCATCTTTAATTTTTTTTCCTGAATTTAGAGTTTGTATCATTTCTCTTTCACTACTAATACTAGTCCTTTTGACAAGTACTATGTATATCTGTGCTGTTGCATTCTTTTTTTTCTTTCTCATTTTTTTGAAGAGCATCACCAGATTACATAACTTAGCTCAAAGGCAGTTTAGTTTTCTGCTGTTTTTTATGTGTCTTCCAGTACCAGACTTGCTGAGCATTACAGTAAAGTGACCTCAAAGAAATGAGGAAACTATATAACCTATATTAAAAAGGAGAAAAAAAACAAAGTACAGATGCCCTAAAGTATCTTGCAGAATTTTAATACCTTTTGCTCCACTTTTTATTTTCTTACTGCTCACAAAATATTTCTGAGTGAGAACATCTGTGCTATACTCTGGATTGACGTTAGAAGAATTCCACTTTATTTTCAATATACATAAGCATTGGTTCAGCATTGTTGCATGTTTTATCCATTCAATTTATGCTTGGATGAAAAGGTTTGTTTTCCTTTGAAGAATCAGGAAATTGTTTTAAAGCTACATGAACCGTATTCTCTACAACTAACATCACTAGCAATTCTCCTCCATTTACTCCACCTTATTTTACCAGATTAAATGTGCCATGACCAAAAGATGTCATAGTCTGGTACAAGTGAGAAAGTGTTACTTCCAGGGGTGTTTTTATAACAGAACTAAAACATCTGTGACCATTATAACCCAAGTTAAAATGTAAAAAGCTATGAGAATCAGATGGGTTTCTCACTGGAGGAAGGCTATTGCCCAGAAGAAGAAGGGATGGCGGCTCCCTAAACCCTAAAGTGCCTCCAGGACCTGTTCTCCTGACACACTGTCCACTTTCACAGGCTACTCCACAGCCATCCCAGGAACTGCTCACAGCAGCTGAGCACTACGCTTGCTCCAAGGGAAATCACTCTCAAGCCACTCTTGCAAAAATGCAAACTTCACTTTGATCACCATTAAGTAACACTAAAATATCAAGAAACCACATAACACCAACTGAAAGCAATGATGTATCCCAGCCAGCTAAAGATAGGTACTGCTCACATCACTCAACCACAGCAGTACCACATATACCCTTTACTGAAAACACCATCAAAGTTGAAGGACTTGCACGCTGCCCACTTTTTATGCCCCTCTTACTAAGTATTACAGAACTCGGTCTTTCTCCATATTAGCCCTAGATAATTCAAAAACCATTTACCCTGCTTTCTTAGACAACAGAGGTATAGCCCTAAGCACGGCTCTAGGGCCTCCCAAAGACTATCCTCCTTTGCACCACAGATGGTTGAACACAGGTGAAACCTGGTGGACAGGGGCTGCAAAAAAGCCCTCCCCAGGGCAACTGACAAGCCACGTGTCCCCTCAGGCACAGTACAGTTAAACAGCAAAGTCCTCTTGCAAGGGACCTCAGTGGCCACTGCCATACTCAATCTGAAAGTTTGTTCCTACCTTCACTCTGCAACTTTTTGTGCAATGCAAGTCACTTGTACTGACAGATGAGGACAACACCGGGAAAACAATCAGCTGAAAATACAGAAGGAGTTGGAGAGAAGTGGTTAAAAGGAAGTTTTCTACAATGAATGGAGAGAATTAAGTCACCATGTGCAAGACCTAGCCTTGTATTTCCACCATCAACTTTCAAACCTGCAGGATCATACAAGAGCTTTCTAAACTCAAAGCAATTGTGACCCATTTCAATACTTTTCTTCCTTCAACTAGTAGATCTCCACTGCTATTCCTGGCTTTTGCCGAAGTGCAGCAGAATGATACTGCCAGTCAGTTGGCTGCTGTCAGAAGCTCAGTATCAGCAAAGAGGTCAAGGGCCAGCTTGAGAAAAGTACCAGCAACCCTACAGAAACTAGGTTCTCCCATCTAATTTCAGGTAAATCATTGAAATACTGCCCAACCAATACCAAACATGAAGCAGAGACTTCATCTTGGTAATGTCAGCTGGAAGTAAACCAACAGTGAACTGAGCAGCAAGGTTGAGGAATTTTGGGGGTTTATGGTTCCTTAGGGGGCCTTTTTAGGGGTAATGAAAGTTCCGACACATTCTGAAAACAATCTGTAAGACTTCCTTCTACTTCAAAAAGGCTAAAGATTTTTACAGATAACAAAAGGAAATCTAATTCTAAAAAAAAAAAAAGAAAAAAAAACACCCTAAAACTTTTTAACATTAAATTTAGCCCTTGCTGCCCAGGACTGTTTTCATTACAATTCTGAATAGCCTTTGCATGGGCACTGTAGAGGAACCAGCTAAGCCTGTGCTCAAAACCCAGCAGCCAGGCTCAAGCGTGTAACACGCCACGACCAACAAAAAACACAAGTAAAGTCAGCAGATTTTCAAACTGACCCACCTCTGTGTATTCGAATGATGCCCCAGTGACACAATTCACAAGCAACTGAGAACCTGTTTTCTCTGCAGAACATAAGAAGTATCAAAATCACTTTTGTGTTAGCTGGAAGACAACTAGGTACTGATCAGGGAGCTGATTTTTAGACAAATAATCTGAGAAATTCCAGTTAGTTGGCACTAGGGAAAAAATCAAAAGCAGAAGAAAAAGCTTCATGCATCAGCTAAAACTACAGTTTTCCCCTCTCACACTTCCCCACTGATGAACGTCAGACCTACCAAAGTGTTGGAGCTTTAAGCTCTGGGTGGCCTGAGCTTCCTATGCACAAATTAAATGAGAATACGGTCATTTGACACCTGTTACATTTGCTTACACAGTCAGTTTGCCTTGAGTTCTGGTCTCTTATCAGCAACTGCCTTTAAACACTCTCACAGAGCAGATTACAATTTCTTTTTACAAATATTAACACATCACAGTTGTTAAATTAACAATCCAGGCATTGTTCCATGCAACATCACAACACCCCCACTCCTCCAACACTTCCACCTCTCACAGCATTTGGTGAGGGGGAGGGGAAAGACCTCTTTTTAAGATTCATCTTGGAATCTGTTTGGTTCAGCAGGAAAACTGCTAATTTACTCATTTTTAACTAGAAAGTCAGGCTTACATACAAGGTCTAGAAACATCACTACAGGCTTACGACACAGGACATCAGACTGAACTAACATAAAGAGATGAAGGATTCCTGTGGGGACTGAACATGAGGCTGAACGACTACTGTAAACGTACCAATTCCTATTTCATATTCTTGTTTACATCACACAAAGACAACATGATAATGCTAAAACATAAAAAACAAAAATTATCTCTACCCATCACCTATGCATGTTTAGTTATATTCGCAAGAAAAAGAAGATAAAAGGCAAAATGCTTACAACATCCAAAAACTCAAAGCACAGAATAATTACAGTGACAGCTGCAAGCCACCAAAAAAAAAAAGTCAGAAATGTCTCTGACTACAACTAGATCAAACCAAAGCTATGGGATGAGCAATTATTTCTTTTTTTGATAAAAAAAAAACTTGATACATCATTTTTATAATAATTTTCCACATTTTAACACTAAGTTATAGTCAATCATTTGATAACCATGTTTCATCGCAACTGCCTGTCTGTCTTCTCCCTTTTGGGGGCTGCCCACCATCTCCTACTGTTAACATTAAACCATTTAGGTGTGGCTGACTTCCCCTCCTCAAAATCCTTCTTACCTTCTCACCAGTGTTACTTTTATCATTAAATCGACTGCTTGGAAGCCATGAGCAACACAAAACCTGCAAAAACCTTGACAAGCAGGGTTTGGAAACCACACCTACCATTTCTCAAGCCAGTTGCCCCCTGCCCAAACTACTCTTTTATTACTCAGCAACCATGCCAGAGGCCGCATCAGTCCAGCCACACAAACAGAGCATCACTAGCATGTCATCACACAAATAAGGTTTCAATAAGCATGATCAATTTTTGCTGACTCCAATTGCTCTGGACAAGGCAGGCTTCTCAAAAGTCTCTTAACATCCACTTGTTCACTCACCACAAACACAACTTGCAGAAAAATGGATCACACTTCAGACCCCAAGCTTCTTTTACAACAAAAGCAAAGGAAAAGAAAGATTTCCTATACATGCTACACAAACCAAACTTCAACCAAAGCTTGTCATATTAATAACTTATTCTACTGACAGCAGTGTTAATCCATAATGAATCTGAGATTTATGAATCCTAATATATAGGAATGGTTGGACTCGATGATTCGGTGGGTCTCTTCCAACCTGGTTATTCTATGATTCTATGATAATCAAAGACAAATGGATCCAGAACTAACTGCCTGAACTAGATGGCTTACCCATACGCTTTGTAAGTCTTAAAATTTTGCAGAGAGAAGGAACCTTACTATTACCTGGATTATTTTCTGTGAGTATTTTTTTTTTCGTTCTCATCATGTCTATTTAATCTAAATAACATCAAGCCAGAAAAATTCACGCTGAGGTCTAATTTTGAAGTTATTCGCTCCTGGCACTCCACAAGCATGATGCCAGGCTGCCGCACCACAACTGCACAGGTAGGTCACGAGTGCTCACCATGCTCACTTATTGCTAATCACAACCTAGAAACCATGACGAAGCAGGAGGTAATCGGAGAAGGGCTGACAACTCAGTTCTAGGAGGCTTCAAGCAGTTCTCCTGAAGGAGCTGCTGCATGGCAGCAGACACATTTTTGCGGGATGAGAAATGCTGGTTTTCCTGCACGTACGAAAACCATAACCTTAATTCAAATATTTTGAATAATCTCCCAACAGATACATTTTCCTTTCATAACAGGACAGTGGTGAAGTAGGTTTCAGTATCAGCTTGATACCAGCTGCCAGATCGTACCTTCATATGTGCACACATACTTTGATCCTCCTAGTCTAAGAATTACTTTGTCCTGTCTTGTCTCTTTCGGAGTTGAATATTTGCTTGTTTGCTACAGTAGCAAAGAAAGAAATGACTTTAATGCTATAAAAAGACAGTGATCTATGAAATTCTGCCATTGAAACCATAAAATTACTATGTTACTCCACGCAGAACACAGCAAACAGCACTATTCATTTACTTACCAGACACTAAGGATCCACCTCCTTCCTACCTAAACATCACCACAGAAAATCTTCAGTTGGACAGCAGTGACTGCACAGAACACTCGGAGGAAGCCCATGGACTCTGCTACCATGTTTTCAACCACAGTATTTCCATGTAATAGAAACAATTTCACTAATTACAGTTACCTCAAGTCCATACCAGCTGCACACAGCATCACCACCAAAAAAATACTAATAAATAAGCACATTGTGTCATTTCAAAACCAGGATCCGGGCAACCAGAAACCAAAGTCTGGCTGCACCTCCACAAACTATCTCTTTAGTAAATACATTGGCATACTCAAAGAAGAGCAAGATTTTTTTTCCATGTTTCCACAGGTGGGCCACTTCTTTCCTGAACAAACCCACACCACTTCCAATCACATAACCTTTCCCAGTGATTCAGGTATGTTTCCCCTGTGCCCACTGCTGCAATCGCTTGCAGCCTCAACATTATGCTGCAGAAGGTAATTACCATCCCTTAAAACAATTTAACAGTCAGAGACCAGGACTCAGTCCAGTGCCACATGAGTTATATGTGCCACAGTTACAGAACACAATGCATCAAAATAACTAATTTTATTAATGTTGTAACACCGATGAACAAACTCTGCAAACATTTCTCATCCGAATGGCCCAATGGGGCATTCGATGCTCCCTCAAGGGAAACGCTTTACTGTCTACTGGTTTACCTTAACCAGAAAAGCGTTTTCAGCCACTGTCTCCTACCCCCAGGTAGATTGCCATGTACCGTATATAAGTAACAGCTGGTACGAAGCCACTGCCATATCCTAGCGAATCGTTCTACTCTTTTTTTACAGGCAGA
The DNA here is from genome assembly GCF_032191515.1 of Phaenicophaeus curvirostris. NCBI lineage: Eukaryota > Metazoa > Chordata > Aves > Cuculiformes > Cuculidae > Phaenicophaeus > Phaenicophaeus curvirostris. The sequence goes on along the minus strand of NC_091397.1, from coordinate 14,636,302 downwards.
AACGCTGTTGTGACAAGAATGATAAAAATACAGAGAGAACGCGCTCGTCCTCTCCAAAACCACGTTCTTCGGGCATCAAGCGGAGAGGCGATGGGAACGCCGGTTACTTTTCTCCTTCCAGCAACCATATTTCTCCCCGAGAACACGGACACGAAAAATTTTCCGGGACTTGACTCAATCCACCGTTCGCGGGTTCCAGAGAGCCCAGGAGGCAGCGCTCGCCAAGGCAAAACTTCCAGGCTCGGAAACCCAAAGCGCGTCAGGAGGAAGAAGGGGGGGGGGGGGGGCTGGGGGGACGCGGAGCCGAGGGGAAGGCGCTACGCGAGCTCCCGTCCCGACAAACCGGCCGACTACGAAGTTGTTCGGAGCAACGAGGGAGAAATAAATAAATAAATAACCAGAGAAGAGGAAAGCGGCGAAGCCCAGGGAGGCGCTGAGCGGGGCCGCTCCCCGCGCCGAACAAAGGGCCGCGGCCCCCCCGCTCCCTCCGCGCCATGTTGGCGGCGGCCCCTCACCTTGGCGATCGCCTTCTTGTACCGGGTCACCGCCTGCTGGATCAGGCTGAAAACTTTCATGTTCCCGTCCCCGCAGGGCACGACCACCCGCGTCCTCCCGAAGCACACCGTGACTTTCATCCTGCCCGGCCGCGGAGCGAGGGGGCCCCGCGTCCCTCTGGTCCCTCCTCCTCCTCCTCCTCTTCCTCCTCCTCTCCGCCCTCCGCCGCGGCGGGACAGGGGCCGGCGCTGCCTTCCCGGGCCGCTCGCCGCTCACATGCCCGCGGCCACCTGCCCGGCCCCGGCGGAGGCGGCGGCGCTGCTGGCGGCCGCGGGGCGGGGCGGGGCCGGGAACCGGGGGGAGCGGCGCCTCCGTCCGCCCGCGGCCGCGGGGAGGGGCGGGGGGAGGCAGCGGGAGGGCCGAGGGCTGCCGAGCCGGGTCCTGCTCCCAGCCAGCCCCGAACGGGCTCGAAGGGATCGCCCGCCTCTTTTCAGGGCTTGCGGCGCGGACAGTGGAGCGACACAGCTCGCCGGTTGTTCGCTGTGGCCTGACCACGTAGAATCGGAGAATCGCCAGGTTGGAAAAGACCCACAGGATCGTCGAGGCCAACCATTCCGATCAATCACTAAACCGTGTCCCCGAGCACCTCGTCTACCCGTCTTTTAAACACCTCCAGGGATGGGGACTCAACCACTTCCTCCTTGGGCAGCCTGTGCCAGTGCCCAATGACCCCTTCTGTGAAAAACTTTTCCTGATATCTAGTCTGAACCTCCCCTGGCGGAGCTTGAGGCCATTCCCTCTTGTCCCCTGTCCCTTGGGAGAAGAGGCCAGCACCCTCCTCTCTACAACCTCCTTTCAGGTAGTTGTAAAGAGCAATAAGGTCTCCCCTCAGCCTCCTCCAGGCTAAACAACCCCAGCTCTCTCAGCCGCTCCTCGTAAGACCTGCTCTCCAGCCCCCTCACCAGCTTTGTTGCTCTTCTCTGGACTCGCTCCAGAGCCTCAACGTCCTTCTTGTGGTGAGGGGCCCAGAACTGAACACAGGATTCGAGGTGTGGTCTCACCAGTGCCGAGTACAGGGGCAGACTCCTTTTGGATGGAAACGGTGAAACAATTCAAATCAACTGCAGACTGAAGGCACAGTTCGGAGGAAAGGAAGGCTGGAAGGAGGAGGTTTTTTACCTTTTTTGTTTTCCCCTGAGCTTATACACAGTTCTGGAGACATGAAGTTCTGCTAAGCTTGGTAGCACACAACATTAACATCCTTGTATTGCTACCCAGGGCAGCTCAGCCCATCTCCTCTGGTGCTCCCTGCCTCTCTCAGCTGGCAGTCCATTCTTGTTCCCATAGAGATGGCATTAGTAACTTTAAGAACTTCAAACATGGTACAAACAGAAAAGCTATCTGCAGTTTAGAAGGTACACAGTCAAGGAGCAAAGTTAAAGATATTCTTAAAACATCAAAGGTGAAATTATTGTGTAGACAAGTCAAAGGCAAGGTGACAATGGCATTCCTAACCCTGTGCATTCTAGTTAGCAGTTTCCAGTGCAGAAAACAAGAGTCAGATTATATTAGTTTGGCCCCATGAATATCTCATCCAATTTCATGGAAATCCACAGAATTTTTTTCCACTAATTGCAGTTTTGGAAAGCTTTGGGAACTCACAAGATAAGAGATGAAAAGGTCCACCCATTGACCTACAGACAATTCTAAGCTTAGAAGTTAATCTTATTACTGCTACCTGCCTGAGTTATCTGAACTAATAATATAGACAAGGATCTGAATTTTTATATGAGGAACAGTACCACAGTCTTAAAGCAGGAAACAAGCACACCTCCATGATATAATATTTTATCATATCCCCAGTACTCACTTGTGCAGAATACAAAGGCAGCATAGAATCATAGAATAGTTTGAGTTGGAAGGGACCTTAAAGATCATCTAGTTCTAACCCACCTGCCATGGACAGGGACACTTCCCACTAGATCAGGCTGCCCAATGCCAATCCAACCTGGCCTTGAACACCTTGTGGGACAGAGCATCCACAACTTCCCTGGGCAACCCATTCCAGTGCCTCACCAGTCTCACGATGAAGAAAATCTTCCTTATGTCTAGTCTAAATTTGCCTCTCTCCTGTTTATATCCATTGCCCCAAGTCCTATCACTACAAGCCCTTGCAAAAAATCCCTCCCCAGCTTTCTTGTAGCTCTTGTATAAGACCTCCTCATAGCCTTTTCTTCTCCAGGCTGAAGAAGCCGAACTCTCTCAGCCGATCCTTTTATGGGAGGTGCTCCAGCCCTCTGATCGTCTTTGTAGCCCTCCTCTGGACCTGTTCCAACGGTTCCATATCCTTCTTATGTTGAGGATTCCAGAACTGGACATAATACTCCAGGTGGGGTCTCACAAGAGAGGAATAGAGGAGCAGAATCACCTCCCTCATCCTGCTGGCCACGCTTCTTTTGATGCAGCCCAGAATACGGTTGGCCTTTGGGGTTGCAAGCATACATCGCCGGCTCACGTCAAGCTTCTTATCAATTAGCACCCCCAAGTCCTTCTCTGCAGGACAGCTCTCAATCACATCACCCCCCCATCCTGTATTGAAATCAGGGATTGCCCTGACCCAGGTGTAGGACCTTGCACTTGACATTGGTGAACTTCTTGAGGTTTTCACAGGCCCACAACTCCAGCCTGTTCCTCTGGATGACATCCCATCCTTCCAGTGCGGCAACTGCACCACTCAATTTGGTGTCATCTGCAGACTTGCTGAGGGTGACTCAATCTCGCTGTCAGTATCATTGATGAGGGTATTAAATGGCACTGGTCCCAGTTACAGACCCCTGAGGGACACCACTTGTCACAGATCTCCATCTGGACTTTGAGCCAAAAGTTAAGTACTTCTCCTCATCTGTTGATACGAGGTCACCATTTTCAACCATCAGTGGAGGTACATTCTCTTTAACCTTCCTCTTCTGATTGACGTACCTGTAGAAGCCCTACTTGTTAGTCTTTACTTTCCTCACCAAGTTCAGCTCCAGCTGTGCCTTGGCCTTCCTGACCTCATTCCTACACAACCAGGCAGTGTCCCTATACACTTCCCAGGTTCCCTGTCCCTGCTTGCACTGCCTGCGCAGTCCCCTCTTCTTCTTGAGTTTGATCAGCAGGTCTTAACTCAGCCACACCGGTCTCCTCCCTTTCCTGCCTGATTTTCTATGTACAGGGACCGAGCGCTCTCGCGCTTTATGGAAAGCATCCTTAAGTATTTCCCAGCTCTGTTCCACTCCCTTGTTCCTGAAGACCACGTCCCAGGGGGTTCTACTGAGTAACTCCTTGAAGAGCTGGAAGTCTGCTTTCCCATCCCATATCCCTCTGGACCTTGAACCCCACCAGTGCATTATCACTGCAGCCCAGGCTGCCTCTGATCCTAATGTCACTGATGAATTTGCTTGTATTAGTGACCACAAGGTCCAGTATTGCATCCCCTCAGGAGTGGGTCTCTATCAGCTGGACTAAGAAAATATTTTCAACGCACTCCAGAAGTTTCCTGGATTGCCCACAGCTTGTCGTGCTACTTTTCCAGCATATGCTGGGGTGGTTGAAATCTCTGAGTAAGATGAGAGCTTTCGAGTGTAAAGCCTCCTGTAGCTGGAGGAAGAGGACTTCATCGCTTGGCTCTCCTTGATCCGGTGGCCTGTAGTATACACCAACCACCAGGTTCCCATTGGTTTCTCTGTCTTTAATTTTGACCCACAAGCTTTCAACCTATTTGTGGCTACTCTTCAATGACAGCTCTTCACATTTTATTCCTTTCCTGAGATAGAGGGCATCGCCTCCACCCCTCCTACCCGGTCTGTCCCTTCTGAATAACCTGTAGCCATTGATAGCCACGTACGAGAGTTCGGAAAGGTAGAAATAAAATAAAACTGGAGTAAACAGCTTACAGCTCATAACTGAGACAACTGAGCACACTACATGTTTTTATGGCCATAACTCATCAACTTTATTGTTGGAAAATGTTGAGAATTTCCATTAACCTGCTGTTTCTGTGCTTTCTAGGTGATCATAAGAGTAGCTGGGAACATACTGGGAAGATGAAAGGGGTATAAATCCTTGGTTTAATAGACATCATCTGAGAAACTTGCAGAAGCAGCTGTTAAAATGTGAAGTCAATAAAGGGTCTTCCAAGACTGCCTTTAACAAGCAATTTTACAGTGGCATAGTCTTTGTAATGCTTAGCATTATACTTCAGTTGTCGTTTGCATTTCTCTGCTGAAACATAATGTTGCATATCAGGATCTTTACCACAGTGCTATAAAACTTATTATTAGATACAGTTGCTGGTCGACAGTAATTATTTCACTGTTTAGACACTGCTACAGGTTTTTCATGTTTTGCTGTGATTTAATTCCTGCCCTTTCTGTCTTGAGCAAGTTTCTTGGCAGTTTTCCCAGCTGTTTTAACAGTTTCCTGGGGGAAAAAAACCCAAACCAAAACAAAAAAACATAAAACGGTTTAGGAAGAAATATTGACAGTCTTTCTATTAAATGTGTAAAACACAGAACTTCAATAGTGAAGTACAAAAAAAACCCCAAGTTTATCCCGGGATCTGATTTAAGGACATAACTTAAAAACTCATGCATGAATAGTGATAATACTAACAGGAATGAGGACCTTAGAGAGTTTAATTTCTTTTCCACTAGATACACGCGCACAAGTTGTACATACATCATTCTGAAAATATTTTATGTACAATTTACCAAGTATCATGTTTGTTGATGTCTTAGAATGAGGAATGAGCTTTAACGAACAAAAGTAAAGAGGCTATGAGATTGTCCAATATCTAATTATGTAAGACAAATGAAGTCTAAAACATTATTATAAGAGATTATGAGAAAAGGATTATACTAATCAGGAGAAAAATTGGCAAGAGTTGCTAGTTTACAAAAATTGCAACTACTTCCCACGTACTTAATGAGAGGACACCATGTTGCAATATGGGTGGCATAAATATAGCTCTGAATGCTGAGATTTTCTGGGCTAATATCCTGTAGAACCTGACAATTTATTTATTAACCAGTACATTCTTGGAAGATTTCCATGAAGAGGCAATTATCTGTCTGGCAGGAAGAAGCAGGAGATGGAGCATCGACGGAGAGAGTCAGCACCTGCAGTTCCTAATGATTAATATTCAAGTTCTGTTCAAAACCGCCACCAAGTTGAAATCCTAGTTGACACTTTAAACATGCAAGGAGTGAAAATCTTGCAACCTAAGGCAGATTACCAAAAGTCTGTTTTATCTGAATGTTAAAACTACTCAGGCAGACGTCCACTGCTGATTTCCAGATTTATTCCACAGTTGATCCTACTTATATACTCTAGATGCAAAAATTGTTTTGGAACAATTCTGTGTGTATTCAGGATGTTCACGGCATGCAGATATTCCCTGGTCTGACAAGATTCAGTGTACAGTATGTTTGAAGTTCATGCCGTTTTAAATACAAATGTGTCCTTAAGACAAGTGAAGTAAATTCAGAACTGTGGAAAGCCCAATGTCAAACTGAACAGCATTATTCCTCAAAAAAGTAAAGTCTAAAAAAAGTTATCAAAATTATATAGAAGCCAAAGTTAAAACAAGATTGGGTAGCTAAGTTATATGAAGCAGGCAAAAAAAAAAAAAAAAAGAAAATACCAAAGTCCCATTTGCGAAAGTTACTTAAAGAATATACCAAACACTACTAGGCTTTGATGATTTAAGATACCAACCTGCTGTAACTCTCCTCCTGCTCGATTGTTATGCAAAAGCCTTACCTTGTTCTTTATACCTTCAAAAATCTGAGTTCTAAAGTTCTAAATCATTTATATTTTACTCTGAGACTCTAATCTTATCAAACCATACGTGCCTTGAGCTATTTGAGCTCCACTTCTATGTACAGTATTTTAACTACTGGAGTGAGTCAACTTCTCTGTGATTATATTTTCATGATATTTTCCTGCATACTTACAGTACTTCCACAAAGAAGCAAGGCAGTGGTTCCTAGCATCTTGTTTTATGAGTGAGGCAATCATTAAAGCTTATTAAGTAATTGTGGCTAGCTCTGGCCTGGAAAAAAAAATGAGGCTGGATGAAAAACTATTTTGTATGACTTCTCATAGAGCCTGGGATTTGGGGAATGGCAAGTCCTCAAATCATTAAAAAGTAATTATAGAATCACACAGGTGTTAGTGTCAGAATTAAGAGATGCAGACGCACAAAATTTGGGAAGACAAGAGCTTCCTTTTTGGTATAACAGAAGGAAGAAATTGCAGCAAAGAAGAATGCACGATTTTGAGGAAAAGCCACAATACCATTGACCTTTCCAGGGCCTCCAACCTGTGCCTCAAGCAACTCCAGGTAACGAAAAGGCACTTGGGATTAAAGAATGAGTATAGATGAATTTACTACTTTTTTTGTCTGTGTCTGTACTGGTCTTGTGCTATTTTGATAAAAACTATGTTCAAGGGGTTTTAATAGTTTTCTTAATAGTACTCTGGTGGTTTTCCACCATCACCAAACTGTTTAATTGGGGAGTGCTTTCCCTAAGATACATCAAGTAATGGCTTCATTATGCTGAGAACTGAGAAGACCTGAGCCAGAATAGCGAGTCACTTCTTGGTATGGGGACTTGAAGATAATCTACAGAACAGGAAGCAAAATCATTAGAGGCCTAATGCAAAAAACATGACCGATACAGAAGGAATGAAGATAATGGGGGTGTCTGGAGCACAGAAGGGGGCACTGCTGCGAGATACCCAAACAGTGTTTGAGTCTTCTGAGGGTGCTACAGACCTATACCCAGGGCTATGAATTGTCATAAGGAAAACATTCACACAATCAGTTTTACCCAGCCCCAGCTCTTGTACCACATAGTGTATTTATGCTATGGGTTAAATAGATCTATATGCCCTTAACAGCAGAGGTAAAGTTGTGAATGTCCCCATATTGCAAACATGCATATAAGTCAGATGTTGGAGCTGGTTTATTTGCACCTAGGGCAATGAAGGGTCTGCAGCTCTATGCCCACAGTGGCCGAGAGCCACCACAGAGACTGATTGCACTGGGAGGAGAATGATCTGCTACCTTCTCTCGTGCCCTTCCACTGAAGCTGTTCTGCAGACTCTAGTGTGACCGATGTATTTGCTTTGGATATGTGATCCCAGTTTTGCCCAAAGTCCACTATCAGTTATGGTTTCCGTAGGCCTTCTAGAGAAAAGGAAAAAGAAAAATCATAGAATGTACTTAGTTGGAAGAGACCCACAAGGATTATTGAGTCCAACTCCTGTCCCTGCATAGGACAACCACAACATTCACACCATGCATCCGCAGGCATTGTTCAAATGCTTCTTGGGTGTTGTCAGGGTTGGCATCACTGCCGCTTTCCTGGGGAGCCTGTTCCAGTGAAGATTCTTTTCCTAATACCCAACCTACAACTCCCCTGGCATATCTTCCTACCATTCTTCCTGAAGAAGGGGAACAATGAATGTCAGCAACCAAAACAGAAAATCCCAGCAGAATTTCTAGGACAAAGAAAAAGCACTTTTACAGATTTGGAATTTTATCCCTGACCAATTTCAAAGGGCAGCTTCAGATCTTCAGTCATCGGTAAAATTAAGTTTTTAGCAACTTTTCAATTACTGGCAATTATCATTAGAAACTGTAAAAATAAAGCTGTTAAAAATAGTAGAACTTGAGGGATTTATGACCACCACAAGAAGTCAAAGCGTATGTGATTAATTTACAGACAACCGAACTACAGAGTGCTTGTGAAATTAATTATTTTAAGACCCTAGGATGTTCATTTTAATTTTGTCTTAAGGCTTTTAGGAACTTGGTGCTTTCCTAAAAATATCAGAGGTTACTTATCTTTACAGTATTCATCTACAAAATCTACTTGGAGACATTTTATCTCTGCTAAAAATTTATTGGATGTTTTCCTTCTCCTTTCCTTTTTTCTGCCTGTCCCGAAGTTTGCTCTTTGCTTTTCTTCCAGTCTTTCAGTTATTGATGAAGTTCCTGGCACAGATTTCCAAACATGGAAACACAAAATACAGGATTCCAGCAATTAAAAAGGCTTGTGGAGTCTTTTCACTGACTTCCATGAGCTTTGGATCAGACCCTAGGGCCTTATCTACCCTTCTCAAATAATGAATAAACAATATCATCACAGAGCTACAGTATTGGGCTCTGTTTGTCAAGTACTTGCCAGAGCTGGAATTGATTCAGATACTGTCAGAGGAACTGATTTGCTGAAGAGAAGCTATGCCAGATTATTTGCCACAATCAGGTTTTATCTATTGATGAGCGTTCTTGAAAAAATATCTTCCTGTGACATGAAGAGGAACACCCACAGGATATGTTAGTCAAAAGGCCTATTAAAACATGATAGAACATATATTCTACCATACAAATGATTCATGTGGTTTATAAACATATTAAGGATATATTTCTCAGCTGGTGTTCCTCTTCAGGGATCCCTGTTTAATTTCTTGCCCTGTTCTCCTCCTTGTTGGGCTGAAAGGGAATGGGATAGTGTCACAACTTTCAATAATAAGTTATGTTCCTGATTGCAGAAAAGTATTGATAAAGCATGAAGGGAAATATATCCTTTGCTCAGCTTCTCCCTATGTTGATTGCAACAGGGAGGACTCCATGGGATAATATTGCAGCAGAGAGTTTGCAGTTTGGCCAGGAATTTAGAGAGATATAAATACAGACATGCACTTGGAACATATTCATCCCTGTTACACATGGAGTTAAATGCACTCCTGCTGCTCATGCTGAAAACACACGCTATCTATCACTCATGCATAAATATTTGCTCCTGAGCAAAGTCCCGTAGAACCTACAGAACACCTTTTCTATTGCACATGCCAGTAGTCAAGTTTCGAAGCACAAAGGACTGGCAGGGAATAAATTACACAGACCCTCGTAATATTGTAGGAAGCATGACCAGGATACACACAGTTACCTTCACTGCTGCTCCAAATTTACTTTGACGACTTCCAATAAATTCCAGATACACACTATGACCAGACTCGAGTACCTCTGAGCATCTGTAGCTCCCATTAAAGAGGAAGGGGGCAAAAGCAGATAGCTGACATTTGGATAATGCTTTTAATACAATTCTTTGCTTACTTAGTGAAGATACAGTAAGACAAATCAGAATCAGAGACAAGTGACACATGATCTGTTTCACTCTTTGCTTTCTTGCATGTTCATTTATGAATCTCAAAATCTTCTTTCTTCTCCTGTTTCTCTACTTTATTCTCTTTTCCTACCCAATCCCACTTCTCCTTTCATCTCACATCCTTTTATTGCCTTCCCTAACTCTTGTCTTCCTTAAAATTATTTGTGGCTGCTGAAATCAGTACAAAAAAAGACTCAAATTAAATAGGAGAATCCCTAAGAACTAAAATACGTGACACATTGTCATATACTGCCAGTAATCGATTTTATTCAAGATAGAAAAGATGATGACAGTAAATGGGTAAGTTTTCCAAAACTCAGAGCAGTGTTTTTCAGCATAAGGATGTTTTCATTCTTCACAGAAGAAGCCAAACAGCTTAAGTTGTTCTTCAAAGATCTAAAATCTGTAATTGAAACCAAGTTTTCTTCTCCAACACAAAAACAACAAACTAGTCTTGGCACAGGTAAGACATCAAGTCCATCAAGGTGCAATAGGCAAGAAGACCTGAAATCAGTGGCAACAAGTCACTTGATAAAATCATCTTTTGTTTTTTCAGTTTGTTGTTGATTACGCTAATACATGGACTACAGCACACCACAGGAGCATCTCTGTGGAGAGCAGCAGTAGAGCAGCTCTAGAACCACTGCTCAGTGCCAAAAGTGTCTATACTCAGGTCTCATCTTGTTTCACTGAGCAAAAAGACGTCCCCTACACAGGCCCTTCAGCAACTGACATTCCAGGACTCAAGAAAATGCTTGGCAGCATATTTTAAAAGCAGGGTTTCTTACACATTAAAATTGCAGAGCGGTCATCTTCAGACCATACCTGAGCACAGGTCCTGCTCCCTTCTGCAGGAGTGTTTAGACCTGAGAGCAGAATTTAAAGCAGATTAACTCAACACACCTAAACCAAAACAGATAGATTAGAGACAAGATTAGCTCTATCAATCTTCCTGCTGCCAGGGAACTCAGGAGCCTTCTAATTTGACAGAAGTTTGCACTGTGGCTCCACACTAATCCACTGACACTGTAGTTACATCCATCATGACATGTGTTCTAGGATTTCAGCTTTTCCCAGGTTTAATAGCTATTCCTTCATATGAAGGTAAATGTGTATTATATATGCCTCCATAATATTTTCTACAGTTTATTTCTCTTTTGGAAAAAAAACCAACCAAACTACAAAAGACCGTCACTTCTTACTTCAGAATTAAACTCATCAACTTGCAACATAATTTAAGTGCAGTGAATCGCTAGTACAGGGTATTTTTTGATAGTGAAAGACAATGGAAATAAAACATGGAATATTGGTATGCATATGTGTTACAACCAAAGAAGCTATAACCACTTTCAAGCGATGAAAAATTGGCTGCCTTTCTAACACCACAGCATTTACAAATGCACAACCTCACCTGAAATCTAGGGAAGTCAACCAAGACTTTAATTACAGTTAGGCTGTTGTAAGAGTTCAATAACTAAAATCTTCCAGGGTCAAATGACTATTTTCTGTAAAGGAAAACAACTTCTTGCTGACCCGTTAAACTGATAAACATAGTAGATAGAGGTGATTCATGGTTTTGCTCAAGGTTTTGCAAATGCATTTTCTTCCTTGCAAGATTTATCAATACACTGATGAAGTTTTCAGGTGTTTTTTTTTTACAGAATCCAATACCAACTCCAGTTCACAGCTTGAAGTGAGAGTGCACCAAGTGCTGCTCTCTCTTTAATTTTTCCACCTGAAATAGATTTTAAAGTCTAAAACTATGGAGCAGAGATGTGGACAGAGTGCATGTTTTCCAGCTCTTACTGTTGCAAAGTGTAACTGTGATGGACACCAGGACATTAAAGCTGGAGAGAAATAGTTTCAGAGCCCTGCTTGAGTGTTTTCTCCACCTTGTTTCTGGAGGTTGCTGATCTCATGTCGCAAATAGCCAGATGACACACTTTGAATCACTTCAGTTTAGATCATGGTGTCGAAAGGCAACATGAAATGGCCAACATACCTCAAAGTACTGGCCAAAAAAACATAGTAGTTCCAGAACAGCTTTTCACATTGCTGAGTTCTTCTTGTCCATGGCAGGACAGAGAGCGGTTCTAGGTTACAGCTTTGGGCTACCTGCTTTGTGAGTCACCCTCCTATCTGTGAGGGCTGTCTGTTTTGTCTTCCGAGATTAATAGCTTTGATATTTAGCCCGGCTCATTTCAGCGGTACGGGGAGTCGTTATGCAGACTCTGTTCAGACTGGAACTTTAAGCACAACTTTCAGCTACATGGTTCAGGCTAAACAGAAGGTGTTAAAAATACTTAATAGCCATCTCTCCAAATCTATCTTTCCAAATTTTCTGAAACACTAAATTCTCAACACCTGCAATCTGTAAATCTCAGCCTGGTTTAGACACAGTAGGAACTGTTAGCATATTTTGTTAGTGTATTCTTTATCTCTGCCTTTGCTTATTCTCTGAGGCTTGTTCTATTTTTTTGCTGGGTGAATAATTGTAAGCAAAGAATTTAAGCAATTTCATAATCATCATAAAATTTATGATATAGGTACCCATAACTTGATTTATTTAAGTGAAATGAATTTGCTTAGCTCAGTCGTATAATTTTAGAATTTCATAGCAAACTGGTTAATTTGAATGACTATATATGTGCACAGGCAAAATCATAAGATACACAATGTGACTGCTCATACATTATGTATGAGTTGCATTATGTACAAACCTCAAGCTGTGCCAGGGGAGGTTTAGACTAGATATTAGGAAAAATTACTTCACCAAAAGGGTTATCAAGTATTGAAACAGGCTGCTCAGAGAAGTGGTTGAGTCACCATTCCTGGAGGTATTTAAAAGACGTGTAGATGTGGTGCTTAGGGACATGGTTTAGTGATGGACTTGGCAGTCTTAGGTTTACAGTTGGACTCAATGATCTTATGGGCCTTTTCCAACCTAAACAATTCAATGATTCTATGTGATCTATGTTGGTACTTAACCTACTAATATCTGCTTTGAATTATATGCCTGCCACAAATCCTGCTGCTTGGCCAGTATAATTTTGGCAGCCTAGTAAATAAACAGCCTCAGCAGAAAGCTGTGTGTAGGGGGTGATTTTTTCTGAGACATTTCAGTTTGATCTCATCCTCTCCATCTTAGTTCAGACTTTTCTACTAATCCACCTAGGTAAGATTTTCTTCAGACAAGATACAGGCACCCTATGTGGATCTTGCCCTTCTTCTGTACTTCCAGGCACTCTTTTGCACAGAGCAATTATCTGAGCTTGTTCTTCTGCTGTGGAAACTGCAACTTTGGATTCCTGCACATCATCAAAAAAATGTTTCATATATACTGCCCATCTTTACGGGACAGCTTTGTATTGCAGTCTTAATTCTTACACAATGAATATATTTCCTTGATTTTTTTAGTGTCTCAATCTTTTCGGATACAATGGCCATTTCTGACTTTTCTAGTTGCACGTTTCTCTGTTTGTTCTGATCTTAATTTCATCCATTCCCTTTGGCTTTTTTTCAGATTTTCTGAATTGCTTATGTAATATTGGTATTCCTTTCTCCTTCTATTTTTGTGCTTCCTCTTTGCATAGACTGATTCTTAATATCTTCAATAATTCACAGCTGCTTGCTAAAAAAATCTTTTCATCTCTAATGCAAAGATAAACGCATGCCCAGCCAAGAGATGTGAGAGTTGTGTACATTAAGCCCCTGAAGGAGCTTCTTTTTGCTGTCTTTGCCTCTCTGTCTTTCCATCATGATTTCTCTCTCTGTTCATCTTCTTTAGCACAGCCTTTTTCTCCTCTGGCAGTTTTCTCCTCCAGAATGTTTCTTGCAACTAATCACCAGAGCTGAGAAATAGCCATTGCCGCAGAAAGCTACGGTCCCCCTTGGTCTCAGATTTCTTCAGCCACTAAAGAAAAGGTACAGCTCTCCTTTAATCATGGTGCCCACAGAAGGGACACAAAACTGAATATCCAAACACATGGGCTGAGAGAGGGCTTTCCCTGAGGCTGCACAGGAATAAGCAGGCAGGATTTGCCCCTTCTCTCCTAACTACTGAAGGATAAATTTGTCTGCAGTTGTCAGCATCATCAGGACACTTTTCCTCACTGGCACTGGTGAAGCTAATTGTAAAGCACAGTCTTAGCACATGGGAGGCTGGAGGTAATTTTAGTGATAGTGAAAGGTGCCAGACTTACCAGACATGGAAGACATTGTTCTAGGTATCACTTGTGTGGTGCTTTATACCTGTGTAACTCAATGTAAAATACCATTGCAGGTTTGACTGAGGAGTTTTGATTTAATAATCATTAGTACGCTGGTTTTACTGTGCTAATGACTAGGCAAAGTTTTCTCCTCCCAGAACAGGTACTGTATAGGCAGAAGGACCAACAGCATCATTTTGCTGGTGTCTGCCTATTCTGCTGTGGAGTCAGCACCTCCATGTATACAAAGTTATTCAATATATCTTTGGTATTGCAACTATGCAAATTAACAACTTCTCTTATGCATTAAACCAGGGAAGCCATTAATTTGTTACTAGAGAGCACTGCACAAACACGCTCAGCTCTCAACAGTCCTGTGCTGTACTTCCTCGAAGATAAATACACATTTGTTAGTTTTTATGGACTTTGGAAATGCTTAGGAAAAAAACCACATCGTGTTATCTAACTAACCAGATGCTTGCCAGTTACTTAAAACCCTATTTATTTCTTGGCTTGCCCCACAGTATTTTAAAAATTATGGTGAAATCCTAAAATAAATACATGAAATCCAGTATATTTTTATTTCATTGAACTTTGTCGGCTTTATTTAAGTGCAGAAGGAGAATAAATTGTTATTATGCTCTGTATCTTCCACTGGTCAAACAACATCACCCAGCCTTTGGCTCTATTTGGAATTGTCAGTCAAAGCTTTACCTATGCGTAATATAAGACATTTTGGAGCTAATGATTTAATCAGTAATAGCAGAAAACGTAAGTAGTAATTTTCAGTAAAGGTATGCCCAGGACAAAGCCTTCGGTCTAACACTCTTGGCTTACAAGATCTTGAACAGTAATACAACATTTGTAGATGAGCTTTAGTGTCCCAGTGGAATGGAATGGATCCATTGTGAGCCTGATGTTCCTTCACACTACAGGAAAATTTGCCTCACTGTCACCATATTACTGGGCTAAGGCCCATATTCGTTGTTGAATAGCTGCTCTGAGGATTACACTGTCTACCAAGGAGTAACTAACTCCAGGCAGTCCTGCCCTCCCTGGGGGCAAATGTTTCTTTGGAGCCCAGCACTTTGTTCCCTGAGCTGCCTAATCGTGTTTGCACTTCCAACTTCCACCAGCACAGACTTCTTCAGCAGCCATTTTGTAGAAGCTTTTCCCCTTATTCTCACCTGATGATGAAAGAGACCTGGTAAAGCACAGCTCTCCTTGAGAAAATACCGTAGAACACCTCCCTGCCCCAAATCCCAATCTATTATCTCAAGTATCTCCTTTTTCTACTACAACCCCCGAGAACAACACTGATCCCTGAAGCTGATAAGACCAGTTCTCTTCTTCCTCTTGATTCCTCAGTCTCTCTAGCCAAAACTCGTCTGTCAAAAGCAATGTTAACACAGATTTTGGTCTCCCATTGTCTCCCCTATCTGCCTGCTCCCCCTTCTCCCTGGCACTGCAATGATTTCCCATCTGACCATGTTATCAGCTGTAATCAAGTGGGTTGAATACGAAGAAGAGCTGCAACGCCACTTCGTGATCAGCAGCTTCCATTACTTACGTCACCACCCAACACAGAGACTGGTATAAAACGATTAGTTTCCTTAGTATTATTTTGCAATGTCTGATGTGTCTAACAGAGGGACGGAAAGTTCATGAAGCTGAGAGAATAAGAAATAGAAGAACATAAAAATGTATGACCCTGAGAAAAAAAAAACCACATATAGGCCTGACTGAGCCTGAAATAGGATTTAGATCTGAGAAATTGCTACTGCTTAAGATCTACCCTATACTAATGCAAAACAAGTCTTTGATTATAAATAAACAGGACTGTACCACAGACACACCTGATTTCATCATCAGTTTCTCATCAGACAGTGGAATAACCCACAGCACTGAACTTGACTGTTCATGTCAACCAGAAGAGTCCAGCAAGTTTATAATACAGATAACTGCAATAGTAAATATCCTAAGCAGCAACCTGAATTCAGGCAGCTTTAAGGTTAGTTTAAAAGATGAGTAACTACTTCAACTCAGCCCATTTTTGGATCCAAGTGGAGCTGGCAGAAGAGAAAAAAAAAAAAACGACACCTCAGCTTTGGAGGCCAAGGGCAAAGAAACAATGTGGGGAACAAAATGAAAGTTACCTTGCAAATGGCAAGTTTCAGCTTGCACCTAACTGCAGTAATAAGAAAGCAAAGTGATTCACTCTGCCAAAGTTTTCCAGCTTGAGGAGCTTGAATTAATACAACCACCCACCACAACTACTGCGTATGAGCAAGCTGGGGGTGGAGGGTGGCGGGGGGGCAGGGGCAGCCAGAAAGTATCAAGGCAATACAGGGAAGGTGGAAATGGAAAGTTAATTTTCAGCAAGGCAGGGATAAAAGGTGGCCTGCTGGGGAGGAGAGAAGAGAGGTAGTAGCAACGGTTCTGCAGTCTTGTAAAAATAAAATTGAGTTATGGTGATCTGCTGTGTGAAAGAAAAAAACATCATTCACTTTCACAGCAGCTGGAAGATGGACGTTTGTGCATGCCACATTACATTGAGCCTCGGAGGAATTGTCAGGTCACTAGATAAAGCTTCATTTTGTGAACTGTTGAGAGAAGTTATATTTTAGAGATGGGTAAGAAGGGTTGAGTGACCTACCTGTGGCAGGCTAGTCACAGAGTGAAAAAACCCCCAAAACAAAACAATATTGTTTTACTGCCTGAGTGTGGTTAATATTTATCTGGATGTTCAAACTGGATATCAGATTGCACCTTACAAAAAGTTGGCCAATAGTAGCAAGATTTTTCAACTAAACTGTTAACATTTTTCAAGTACAGACATGCTGATACAACTTAAAAAGAAAGCTATAAAATAGCAGATCTCATTATTATCACTTAAATAAAACCTCCAAGACAGCTAGATATGCGTATGTACTTTTAACTTTTTCACAATGTATGTAATAGGCAATAAATTATATTTTCTCAACCTATATTTAGGGGGGCACGCTAACCTTTTTTTTGTTGTTGTTATTAGTCCTAAATCTCTTATCAACAAAATTATACTTTGTCCCCAGGCATTTTCCTCATTTCTTTCTATTCTGTAATTCAATGACCACAAAATTACATGAGCCTAACTAGAGAAAGATTAATTTTAGGTTCCAACTGTTTCATCTTCTTGGGGCATTTCTCTTTATGGACCATCTGTGCTTGATAGTGTGATACTCACAGTTCATTTACCTTTCTTAAGGACAACTTATGTTTAGTGGTTTCAATCCTGTTCAGTATGTAGATCACTAAAATGTATCAATGGTCTTTTGACCTTTCCATAAAAATGTGAAGCCTATGGATAATAAAAGGCTTTTTTTTACTTTCTTCTTCTTAGTGCTAGCCCCTCAGAGGTCGTGGACTGCAAACTTCAAGCTACTGAAAGGCTCTGTGACTTGTACAAATTTACTCCACCTGTTCTGCCAATGAGCCTGACTTTAACCTTATACTCATGAACAACACTAAAGTTATGTGAAATGTGAGCTAATAAAAATAGCATTTAGGCTCTTGTATAATGGAGGTATGAAGAAATGCAAAGGTCTACAGCTGCATCAAAACCTCAGATTTCTATCTCCTTCCTTCCTATAAATCTATAGGAAGAACTGACCATGTTTAGGCCTAAGAGTTCAGCGAGATTCATTTTACAGCCTTGTTGTACCAAACTTGACTGCAGCACAGTAGGACAAGCTCAGGGAAGGGAGTCGTCCTCCTTCCGCAGCCTGCCTAACCCTCCAGCCCTGAGCAAGGGTTTTCCCCAAGGGTTGCTCATACCCAAGGAAGAAGGAGCTCAGGACAAGTCACACCCACGGATATTTGGTGAGCAGCCTCATTTCAAGAAAAAAAGGTTTGAAAAACTCATACTTCGAAAGATCCTGGTTAGTGTCATGAAAGATTTTCTCCTCTGATGACATTTCTTTCTGATTTGTTTTTATAAGTTTGGGCAGCTCTCTGCTGGTACAGCTGCTGCTGAAGTCCTGCCAGAGGAGCCATAATTTCTTAATAGCCTCCACCAATGAGCTGTTATGCTAACAAAACAGAAGATGAGAAAACGTAGTTGTAGAGCAGGCAGATGTAACCTGAGGCTAAAGAGGCAGCCGCTCTAACGTGGCTATAGCACCTTCTCTAACGTGGCCCCAGAGGAAGCATGGAACTGATGTGCCCAGGAGCAGGTGGGATGTGACCCTCCGTTACAAAACCACCAAGTTTCTGTCCACCTACTCAGACATCTAAAGCCTCAACCAAGCTTCAATTGTGTGCCAAGGCAGAAAAACAAACCCAGGGGATTTTACGTGTCCCATTCACTTATGAAGAGGGAGCCAAACAGTAATACATTGACAAGACAAGGCATCAACTATTCAAGATGATCAAGAGCAGTGACATTTCCACATTTTCAGATCTCTCAACAAACATAGCTAATTAATTCTTGCATCAGCACTGCAGTTAAACACAAGTACGTATTCATCTCCCCTTTTCACAGAGGAGGAAGCTGCAATCTGGGGGTATTTAGGGCCACAAAGCGAGTCACTAGCAGAGCCAGAGCTTTATTTTAAGCGCTGTAAGCTCTGAGATCATTGCCTTTTCATTTAAGTTATTACACTGAAAAATGTCTTCTCAGCATGAATTAAATGGAAGATAGAGAATATCCTTCCATTGTGGGTAGGAACAGGATAATCTTCTCCACAGTGTGACACCAACCATCAAAGTATTGTAACTAGTTTGCAGTATGGGGAAGAACTTTCATTTGAGGTGACTGTTGAGGGAGGAGAAATGAGAAGAGGTGATAAGGAGGCCCTGGGTCTCATGGCACACAAGACAGGGAGAGTTCAGAAAGTGCCCTGCTTTCCTCCCAGACCTTATCTTGGCTGCCTTCCACTCTGCAGCCATTAGAGCCTATGGGCTCCAATTGAGATTAGCAGCCGTACTGCACTGGGAGCTTTCCAGACTCCAGGGAAATAGCTCCTGTCTTTTAAGTGTTACAAGACACAGCAGGTGGATGAAAGGCTGAAATGAAGCGATAAGCTATAAGTGAAATCAGCCCCTATAAGGTTGGTTTTAAAACTTTTAAAAAATTAATCCAATTTCCAAATATGATATCCACACACAATTTCATTCGAATTTACCAAATTTATGTTATAATTAGGACTCAGAATGACTTAATGTACATGTAATTATGTATGGACAAAGAAGTAGGCGTGTGCATGGGCGTCTGAAGGCAATGACTTTTTAAAGTGAGTGTTGCCTAAACTAACCTGCCTCAGCTTGTAATAATGCTTTTTCCAAAGCATAACAGTAGGACAGTTTGCTGGGCGTAGCAAAAGTGCAGAATGTAAGTCAGAGATTGGAAAGGTGGTGTGAGTAGCATTTGTATCACTCTAATCTCAAGGTTATTTTCTAAATCACATTTCCCTTTGTGATCTGGAAGTGTCTCGCAGTGCTATAAACCCAAAAAGTGCTCATGACTAGCGTCCTGACTGGGCACCTGCCCAGAGCGGCTCTGAGTAGCTCTGCTCCCTCTCCCACACTGGGTTGGTAGCAGAAGGTAGCAAAACATCAATGGTACCCAAGAGCCAAATTCCTACAGGACACTATTCCCAGAGAGGAGCATCCCAAAACCAAATGAATTGGCTTTGTGGGAAAATAAATCAACTATATTGTATTAGAGGTGGTGCATTAATGTATGTGTTGAGTGATATCACGGCAGATAAATTCTGACCTCTTTATCCTTTTTTGCAGTACACAAGAAATTCTTAAAAAAAAAAAGTGGTCATCAGGATAATTAACAAGCCATAACATAAATTTGCATTTTTAGCTTCAATGAAGTAATAAAAATGTTTGAAATTATCATAAATAGATAGCACAGATTAATGTACATTCTGGCAATTATTCGTGTTTCTGTATTCAAAGCTCAAAGCTAAACTGAGCAACTTTCTCATCAGCTGAATATCATCAATGACTGTGATCTAGTATGTTTTCTTCACCCAAACCCTCCAAATGTTATTAGTTCTAAATTGGTTACTTAAAAACTAACTCAAGGTGAAATTCTGTTCCCAGCATCAACATCTCAAAATCTATATTGCAATCAGAATACTTGTGTACCAGATTAATACCAGGAACTTGAAAGCAGAATGTGGCCCAAACCACAAGGTAACAACATATATAAGCAATCAGGTGCAAATGCAATAAAGCATAAAATAATATTTCATCATCAAAAAGCACCTTTGACTACCCAGTTTTATTCATCCTTTCTGTTAACATTTACATAGAGCTTTTATGCTGGATGCTCATTTTCTTCCAGTCCACACATTTTGCTCATTCCTCATTTTTCCCCTTATAAGCAATTTGGAAATATACTGCTGTAACAAGCAAGCTTAGGCCAATACATGTGTATAAGAACATAAAACCAGCCACATTGTGTCAAAAACCAAGATCTATCTAGCTCATTACTGTAACTCCAGAAGGAGCAGCAGATGTTTTGGGGAAAGAATACAGAAGAGAGCATATTTTTAGTGTGAACCTCTACAAGGTATTTCTTCACAGCTTCCAGCACCGCATTAAATATTTATCTGACTGGTATGATATTACATATTTCCAAGTTTCTAGATCTCCCAATGCTAGAAGATAAAAAGGACCTTCTAGTGCAGAGTAAAACCTTCAGGCTGCTGAGGTTTAGCCCATCTGCTCCCATCACAAAACTGCGTTATTGGACTATTTTTATTTTGACCACCAAAGCGACCCAATGAAAAGTCTGGATTAGTGTTCATAAAAAGCTGAGAATACCGTAGAAAACAAAGATCCTTGGGACACAGTCCCAGTTACTGTATTACATATACATGCAAACCTCACAGCTAACACTGGATATAGACATCTCATACCAAGTATCAGCCCAGGGACCTTCTGTTCCAGGGCCTGGGAGGTGAAATCTGTGGCTGTTTTTTAATTCAGGCCTCTGACAAAGTTTTTGTTTATGTCTCAGAGCAATAAAGTTTAGCCTGTGGAGATAAGGCTGTCTCTCATTCAAGAAAATACTGTCAATCTCATCGAGGAAAGCAAACAACAGGAATTAGGCCTGTTCATAACTGTGTGTTTCCGATGGCATATTTCTAGGAATGCAGTGACTTACCACAGTGATTAAAAGAGCTACATTAAAGTGGGATTGCAAGTCGAACTTTCCAAGTCCCTTGGTTTTCTGTTTAGGAGGAGCACTGCCAGCTGACTCTCAGCAGCAAGGCCAGAGCACGTGGAGCGGTGACAGCCTGGCTGCCGCCAGATGCAGTGACAAATGCTCGGTGTTACCAGAACAGCTGCCTCAGAGCAAGGGTCAGCTCCTGGGGCAAGGGGGACTCTCCATGCCTCCTCCTTTGCCTCCAAGGCTCCAGCTGGCACCTGGCTGCTCAACTCCTCTCCCTCCCTGCAGCTGTTATCTCCTCACGGAGCCTGAGTCTCTCTCACTCTGGGTGTTGCTCTCCCCTCCCCTGATTTTCTCCAAAAGCCTTCACAGCAGGCAACGCTGTAGCCTGCCCACACACAGACACTCATACCCTTCGTGTCACCTCCCCTGGAGAGGTTTTCCCCAGGACCCCACGTTGCTCCCACAGTGTCGCCTCTGCATGGTGGCGTTAAGGGACATCTCTGGCTCCAAATGGAGGGGCCAGAGCCTTGCTGGAGCTGATCCCAGCTTCTGCCTGTTTTCCCAAGCCATTGCAGATAAAGCAGAAGGGCCTAAACTCTAGTGAACCTAACATAAATAAATTTCAAGCATTCTATCTTCTGCTAAGTCTCCTTGTCAAATTTGGTATTCTTGTAAATTTCTTTTTTTATTATTTTTATTATGTTATTCCTTCCTATTAGTCTGTGAAAAGTCTGACATCAACAAGATCTTTAAACCTTAGAGACTTACTACAAACTTACAACAAACGTTTACTTTTTCAACATAATTTGGCCGTTTTGGAACATAAAATATGAATTTTACTGTGACGGGATATGATTGTGAGGAAGCGCCTTCCTGTTCCACGAAAGGAGATACAGAAACTATCTCACTAATTAGAGAAATGAAAGCATGAAATTAAGCAGCTCCTGTCTCCCAAGCTGACTCTGTCTAAAATTCTACAACATTACATACACATTATAAAGCCTCTGTTAGACCCTCACCGAACATAAGTGACATATACTTAAGTTTTAAAACCAGACTGAAACTAAATATCTTCTGAATCTAATGACAAATTCTCCCTCTGTGGGAATTTCTTTCCAAAGGAGGATGCTGTGCATACAGCTTTCTGGTCACAGCTGGTCGGGTTGTTTCTTTAGCCAGCTGGGTTTTCTTTCTTACCACTTCTCATGTATCACTGGCTTCTCTACTGCCTTTCATCCATGATATCAAACAGTTTTTCTTAAAAGGGGTTTCTCCTTTGCAAGTTTTTGATACCAGGGAAAGATTTACATCATGCTTTTAATACTCATCTCACCTTGAGTCTTTCTAAAAGATTATTTTTCCCTCTCCATCTTACACAGTAAGATTTAATTTCTTCTCTGACACTATCATTTGTCAGTTTCACTGCACTGTTTGCTGTAAATCATACTCTGATAAAATAAGTTGAACAGTGCAAGAAAAGCAAAAATATTCCTCCCTCCCTCACTAGGCTTTCTGTGTCTTTCTTTATTATTACTTTCCTTGATTTTCCTGTAATATTGCATTTTTTGCCTCCTTTTTTTGCTATGCAGCTGCACACTTCCAAAGTGGATCTAGATACATTGCATCTGTTTCACAGCACACAACAGAGAACTTCTGCTAGCAGATGATCAAATACACAACAGAGTCCTTAGGGGGTGAAGCCAGGCAATGTTTTGCTGTTTTGCCACTGGAAGCCTCCTCTGAACTGAGCAGGATTGTGTCCTTATGATATTCCCTTTTACGTAAGACCAGTAACAACAGTAAGGAATTTGAAGTGGGCTAAGGAACCCCAGCACTACTTGTAGAAAAGCAACAAAAATAGTTTTGGTGGATGCTGCATCAACCCAAGGACTGAGGGTGGGACCAAGCGCCCAGCTGCTGATGGGGTAGCTGCAAAAGCTCTGCCACAGAGCTCCCCTCTGCTCTCCAACACCATAAGGAATGGAGACTGAATGGCAGGGGAAGGTATTGCCCAAGGAACTCAGGTAGGGAAGGCTTGGGAATGCAGATATTCTCAGCTGTACTTTTCTGCTAAACACAGACTAGCTGATGATAATCGGCAAAAAAGAATTCATTGCAACCCCTTAAAAAAATCCAACTTTCTGCTAATACTGTGAAGGTCTAGAGAAAGCTGACTGAAGCAGAGTATGGGCAGCATAGCAGCCTTCATTCAGGATAAAAGTAAGAAGATGCTAAGTTTCTAATAGGAACAAACTAGCCAATTATCTTGGGCAGGTGTTGCGCTGGGCAGAAATTTGATGATACTGGTGGTGATAGGGAAGGCTGTGGGAGGGAGATGGGAATTCTGGCTTTGTGGAGATGTTTCTCAGAAAAGGAGGAAAAGCAGCAGAAAAGTCAGGATGCAACAAGATAAATGCTGTTAACTCAGCACAGAAAGAAGGCAACAAAATACTGTATTGAACATATGTACTGGAAGGAGTATGGTGGCTGTTAAAAGGAACTGCCTCTTGTCATCTAGAGAACATTCCTTCTTTCTTCTAGAAAACATTATTTTAAGTATGACTTCCATAAATCAAAAATAGTATCTCAAATATATGTAGCTTGTATTACTTTCATTTCTAATCAAAGGAAAACCTAAGAACCTGAATTTGAATTGACTATGCAGCTAATGGACTGCTAAATGAATTAGGCAAACCTCCACCAGGAAATAAAAGCCAATATTCCATATAGGAGTATAAAGCATCACTTATAACTACAATCTGCAACAAAATTCTTGATTAATTCACATAAACTTAGAACGCTGTGCAGCCAGACTGCAAGCACAGCAATACCATTGTAAATTTGGAGAACTCCACAAGAGCTGACAGATTTTGCATGTATGACTTAGTGGTCACAGATTGTTGGGTAGGGTTCTTTCCCTACAAAGCAGCAGCACAGAGAAATTCGTCTCACAGGCCCTTCTTCCAGATGAGCAGCCCTTGGGTAAAAGCCACCCTTCAAAACATTAGTGTTATTTTGGAATGCTGTGCTACTCCTCTTGTGTGCCCAGCTAACGGCAGCTGCCTGGCCCTGCTCCTGTCCATCCTCATCTGCTGGTGAAATAGTCTCCCCTCACATCCCATCCCCTTACACATCACCTCCAGATGACATATTTACATTTACCATGTAAATAATAATGACATAGGCAAACATTTCCGCTCCTAAGATTTGATTCTTTCACTTAGCTCAATTGAGCAATAATTTATAGTCTCATAGTTTAAGGTTTTATCTTTTTCCATTAACTTGAACTCATTTCAACTCCAGTCTAAAGTGTCTACATTTCCTCCCCTAATATCTCTTTTTTTCTGATGTTTGTTTACCATGAACAATCATTAAGTCATTTGTACAGTACCTATATTACACTGGATATAACTGGTAAACTATATAGCAATACATTAGTAAGCAGCAAGTCAAATAACTCCTAACTCTGTCAGTCTGACCTCAGTGCCAGGGAAAGTCATGGAGCAGGTGATCTTGAGTGTTATCATGAAGCACATGCAAGAGAACCGGGTGATCAGGCCCAGTCAACAGGGGTTCACAAAAGGCAGGTCTTGCCAAACTAACCTGATCGCCTTCTATGACAAAGTGACTCAGCTGCTGGATGAGGGAAAGGCTGTAGATGTGGTCTTCCTGGACTTCAGTAAAGCCTTTGACACAGTTTCTCACAGCATTCTGCTTGGGAAACTGTCAGCCTCTGGGCTGGACAGGCGCACACTCTCCTGGGTGGAAAACTGGTTGGCTGGCCGGGCCCAGAGAGTGGTGGGAAATGGTGTGAAATCCAGCTGGAGGCCAGTGACAAGTGGGGTTCCCCAGGGCTCAGTGCTGGGTCCAGCCCTGTTCAATGTCTTTATCAATGACCTGGATGAAGGCATCGAGTGCACCCTTAGCAAGTTTGCGGACGACCCTAAGCTGGGTGGAAGTGTTGATCTGCTGGAGGGTAGAGAAGCTCTGCAAAGGGATCTGAACAGGCTGGACTGCTGGGCAGAGTGCAATGGGATGAGGTTTAACAAGGCCAAGTGCCGTGTCCTGCACTTGGGGCACAACAACCCTATGCAGTGCTACAGACTAGGAGAAGTCTGTCTAGAAAGCTGCCTGGAGGAGAGGGACCTGGGGGTGTTGGTTGACAGCCGACTGAACATGAGCCAGCAGTGTGCTCAGGTGGCCAAGAAGGCCAATGGCATCTTGGCTTGTATCAGAAACGGCGTGACCAGCAGGTCCAGGGAGGTTATTCTCCCTCTGTACTTGGCACTGGTGAGACCGCTGCTCGAACACTGTGTTCAGTTCTGGGCCCCTCACCACAAGAAGGACGTTGAGGCTCTGGAGCGAGTCGAGAGAAGAGCAACAAAGTTGGTGAGGGGGCTGGAGAGCAGGTCTTACGAGGAGCGGCTGAGAGAGCTGGGGTTGTTTAGCCTGGAGAAGAGGAGGCTGAGGGGAGACCTCATTGCTCTCTATAACTACCTGAAAGGAGGTTGTAGAGAGGAGGGTGCTGGCCTCTTCTCCCAAGTGACAGGGGACAGGACAAGAGGGAATGGCCTCAAGCTCCGCCAGGGGAGGTTTAGGCTGGACATTAGGAAAAAATTCTTCACAGAAAGGGTCATTGGGCACTAGCACAGGCTGCCCAGGGAGGTGGTTGATTCACCTTCCCTGGAGGTGTTTAAGGCACAGGTGGATGAGGTGCTATGGGGCATGGTTTAGTGTTTGATAGGAATGGTTGGACTCGATGATCCGGTGGGTCTCTTCCAACCTGGTTATTCTATGATTCTATAAAACAGGCAATGTATTTTGTCTGTTCAAATTATTTTTGAATTAATCTGCTTGAAAAATTCCAAAAAGATCCCTTTAGAGTTCAGCATAATCCTTTTTTATTAATCCTGGAGAAGAATGCACTCTTTCGGTTAAAATAGCTGTACAAAACCAACAGCAATTCAACATTACGACAATTTTCTGTGGGTGCAGGTGGATGCAAATATTTTCTTAAATGAAGTGTTGGAGACACATATGGACTCTATGAAGCAAATCTTCAACATGAAACTTGTTTTTCACTGCCACTCCCTCACCAATAAATTTTACAAGAACCTAGGCAAGCACCAGCTGCTCCCTTCATCCATGTTACGAAAATACTCTCCAGCGGTGAATAAGCACCATCGTCTTCTCAAATTCCAGAAACAGATCCCGTGGAACGACATTGGTGAATACACCAGCAGCAGGAAAATTGCTTGCAAGGCCTTGCCAGCCTGAGTTTGTTGGCTGTCTGCTGCTTTGACAGGCTGGCTACGTCTCAGAGAGCAGCAGGGGACCTCCCTCGAAGTTTAAACGGCCACAGAGATCTAGGTGAGAGGCTAAAGCAAACTTGCTGACTGGCCTGATACTTGCTTCTTGAGGGTTAAATAGGAAGTTGTTCAGGCTTGCCATTAAAACAACAACAAAAAAGTAGACATTTGTTGATCTGTCAAAAGAGCTTTCCTGTCTTTAGTGACTGCAATCCTTTAAGCTGTGTCAAAAAGATCCTGCCTAGCAAGGGTATTGTACGTCCATCCCGCGGCAGGTGCTGCCACTGCCTCCTCTGGGCTCCCCGAGCTCTGCTTGCTAACTCCAGCCATCATTTCACAGAGAATTCAATCAGCCACATACAGGTGAAGCAGAGCATGACAGTCCACCAAGACAGATGAACAGATCAATTATTTACTGTTTCTACCCTGGAAGCCTTTGCACTGGCAGAGAACCCCTCTCAAATCTCTGTAAGATTTGACTAGGTGAGCACTCAATGTCCACATCTTTAATACTCAACAACTCCAATAAAAGAAAATGTCAGTAATGTGGTACAATATTAAAGTGGTGATTTTAAATATATATGCATATTATTAAATATCAGATTTTTAAAAGTACAGTACTCAAATTGCTAGTCAAATATTGGAAAACTGAATTAATAAATAATTTTAAGCATTAGCATCTTTTGCTACTATTTATGAGACTATTAACTGTCAATGTCATTATTGTTAACATCTCAGACAAGTCTGAATCCTGAGATACTTACAGTGTGCATCTGAATTCTCTAGGGTTTACATTTTATTTTGCTTAACAACTAGAAAAGTTTCAATTGTGAATATGGTGCACTCTTATAAAGCCAGTGTCATGATCTGACTTCAGCAGCAGAAATAGCAGTAGTCTCTGAACTGCAATTTTCAACTTAAAAATATTTTTGCTAAAACTTCACAAGAAAATGTTGAGGAAGCATTCTTCCTATGCAGTCAGTGAAATTCCCCAGTACAAACCCATCAGCATTATTAACAAAATATATGGAAGGAAATACAGATTATCGTGCCTAATTTACAAGAATCAAACCAAGAAAATAGTATCACACTCAGCAATGCAGAATCAGACTTGCTCCCTTTCAACTCTGTCATTCCCTACCTCATATATACTTAATATTCCTTCCTTCTAGCTTGCTATATCCTGGAAGTCAAAAACTAGAGTGTTTCATTGCTACCCTTGCGATATGCATAAGGATTGAATCTAGGAGGGTAATTTGCTTTAATATGTTTTTCATAACAGTACACACATTTTTCACTGCTCTGTAATGGTTTAACCATTTACTTGAGCTGCTATGGCTTTCTTTTTTGATGCAAGATATACTATTACTAGCATTATGTATCCTGTATTAATACATTTTATTTAATGACAGTTAAGAATTCCTTTGAAAGGATACACACCTTATATTTAACACACTGACTTTTTGTGCATTGCATTTATTCTTGCAAATAGTTTCTCTGTCTTGCTCTTCCTCAGGTATTCATGGTGCAGAGATGTGGCAGCACAGGATCGGAGAGGTCACTCAGGGATGGGTTATGATTTTTAACAGAGCTCTGAATATGGACAGAGTTAGAGCTTTGTAAGTAACTACCATGAGATAGCATTTTAAAAAAGCAGGATTATCTCCATGACAGTGAGCAAACCACAGAGGCAGAAAATTCTGTAGATAGAGTGAGAGCTGGGGATGGCATAAAGCTCAAGGGAGGATATGAAGGAATTAGACAGAGATCCCACCATTAGACACAATGGCTTAAAAGCACTACAGCAACTTTCCTTTCTGCAGGGAACGACTCGTTCTAATCCTTCAGGCTCCTACTCATATGTGGTGACAGCTGCTCATGCTATGATGCAGGGTCAAAAGAATTTTAAATATGACTTTTTTTAAACCTGAAAAAAAAGCCTCCGTTCTTTGAGCAGCTTTCCTTTCTGGCCACCTGAAATGGTTGGTTGCTGCACAGTTTTCACAGCTGTGAAGGTCTCAATTTTAGACAGGACTTAGACAGGTACTGGCTCTGGGTGGGTAGAAATAGAGGAAACAACGAATCATCAAGCAAACAAATGATAATAAACTTCAATTTCTACTCTTAGTGTATTCTGACACTGGCATCTTGGCTTAAAAATCACTAAAACTGATAAGCATAAATGCTACCTTCATGTCAAAGCACAAGAAATGTAAGAAATGTTAGGCTCATCCTCTAGCAAACATCATATACAATAAGAAATCTTCCATTAACAAGCCACTTTTGCCTCAAACTGCCATCCAAATGGAAAATAATTACAGTCTGTTAGGGAAGAAAGTAATCCTTGAGATATCTTTCTCCAGAAGTCAATCTCATGAGGTGCTGAGGGGCATGGTTTAGTGTTTGATAGGAACAGTTGGACTCAATGATCCGGTGAGTCTTTTCCAACCTGGTGATTCTATGATTCATAGCTTTCAAGCAACTTCTAAGTCTTTTAAACTTGCCAGACAGGAGGAACAAAAAAAAACCACTGTGGAGCACTGAATACAGTCGGATCTTGCCAGGAGAAATACAAAAAGTGTTCTTAATTCCTCAGTCATCACAATTTGTATCCAGACTATGAGAGGTCCTTGTAGAGTGTGGGTGAAACCTGCCAACTGCTTCAATACTAGAATGAAATAACAAGAATTATAAATAAAAGAATCAAAGTTATACTTTACCACTGCAGAAAAATAATTCCCTCTCACATCTCAATCCCAATCATAGAATCAAAGAATGATTTGGGTTAGAAGGGATCTAAATGATTATCCAGTTCCAACGCCCCTGCCATGGGCAGGGACACCTCCCACTGGATCTGGTTGCTCAAAGCCATATCCAACCTGCCTTTGAACACCTCCAGGGATGGGCCTTCCATGACTTCTCTGGGCAACCTGTTCCTGTGCCTCACCACCCTCATAGCAAAAAGTTTCTTCCTAACATCTAACCTAAAACTCCCTTCTTTCAGCTTAAAACCACTACACTCTGATAAAGGGCCCCTCCCAGTCCTTAAGAAAGATTTTCAAAGCATTTTTTAATTATTATTATACTATTTAGGATTAGATAGAGACATTGAATTTATGTTCATCACAATTCTCTCAACATCTCATCTGCTGATTTGACCCTGTTCTGCGAACGGTTTCTCTGTCTCAATCTGTCACCTCTGGTCTTACTGAAATTTCTCTGCTAACATCCCATCTCCCACAAATGGGCTAATTAACTAACATAATTACAGATTACCTTTTCCTTTGCTTGTTTACTTCAAAGCAACCTGCAGAATTTCACTTTTTTTACAGTGTAGTCGCATTCTAGGGGAATAAATGGGGTGGGGAATGAAGAGCTCTGGAAGGGTGAAACACTCCTAGTAATGTTTTGCTGCTGGGAAAAATCTGTCAGTGGCCTGGGATTAATGGTTTCCAGTAACAACAGCATCAGACTTGCTGAAATGCTTGCATAATGCAAAGCCTGACAATGTTTTACATCAGCTGGTCTTATATTACTTGTTCTTACAAAACTTCCTTCTTCTACAAACTTAACTACCAGAGCTACAGCAGAATTGCTGTTAAAAGTGAAAGAGCGAAGTGGTACATTGCACAGACACCAGAAATAGACACTGTGAAGGGAGGGCATCAGGGAGAAGGGTGCAGGAGCCCCAGCTGCACAGCTGCCTACTGATACTCTACTCTTACCTTGTTCAGGGAAACAAGCCAATGTTTTGAAATATTTGACCGCACACACACACACTCCTGGTATGTGTGACCTGGTGGGAGTCACACAAAAGACCCCAGCTGTTAGGTAGCGTGTGTTATATTATGCTTAGCTGTACAAAAGAGCCATGAAACTCAGCCAATCTATTAAGACGAAATAGTCCCTTCCCAGAAATACCGCCAGCCTTGGAGATGAGGTTTACTAATGGACACTTTTCATACTTCATCTTCTGCCTGTATTTCTGCTGCTGTGCCATGTCACAAAGACCAAACCGAAACTGAATTTACCTGAATACTGCCCATCTTCCCTTCCGTACCTGTAGTGTTTTCTCTCAAAGTCTTTGTGGGCGTCTTAAGTTTCCCAAAACCACCTATGGCTTCAACCTGCGATACGCACTGATAGTATGTATTGTGTGTAACAAACAATTGAAAAAGACATTAGTTAGGGGTTTCTTTGACAACCATCACCTCTCTTGAAATGGAAAGCTAAAGACACTTTCCAGAGCACTGCGAGCAAAAGCCACATCGTGAGCAGGGTGACAGCTGGAATTCCTGCAGCAGTTCTGTTTTGAAAATGTGTCTGAAGGGAATGGCTTCCCTGCTGCCAGCACAGGCTGCTGCTGCCTGTTACACATAAAACACATAAAATACAAAACAATATTTCAGAAAGGCAGAACTTCAGAAAACACTTTCTTTTGATGATTTTATGCTCCTAAGCACCAAGCACCAAAGACAGATGCTATTTTATTACACTTGTTTCACTTACATTTGTTGTTACGAAATATTTCTCTTAGGGTACAATCATCAGAATTAGGTCCCTACTGTGTAATGGACCCTACAAATACACATGACACTTAGTCCCTGTTGCACAAAGCTGACTGTTTAAAATAAGAGATTTGAGGACAGTGACTGAGTATTTAATCAAAATAATTTTTACTCTCTTTCCTCATATAAATCATAAGTAGCAACTTCTTTCATTTATCCCACATTGTTGTTATTCATTGTTTCACTACAAAGACACATATTTCGGGTAGAGGGTTCTCATCTTGCTGATGAGCTGAGGGAGGGATCTTTGCATATAGAGGCAAATATGAAATAAAACTGCATATACATACACACATCACTATACCTGAATAAAATAAAATAACAAGTGAGTGGAAAAAGAAGGTAAGGTGATGGTTATAGGTTAAGACAGAAGAAGGTAGTAGAAAGGAGCAGAACTCTGAAGAGCCCTCAAGGTGTGGACAAGAAACTTAAACATCATATAGTGAAATTAATGAGACACATCACGAAGGAATGTGCCTGAAGTGACAGGCAAGGAAACACCGCACTGCAAGGACTGCACAAGGACTCCATTAAGTTGATGGAGCTTGAAGGTAGAGTTCAATGGCTCTAGCTAGGCTCATAACCCTCAGTGCTGAAAACATTCATCTAGTTTCCCACATCCCTATTCCTTGCTGCTGCCTTTTGCTTTGCATTGGCTCTGGTGCTTATTAGACTCCACCACCAAAACAGTCAGCTTGCTAAAGAGGCAGAAAACTAATCCAGCAATAAGAAGTGGAGAACTTTCTGCCAGGCTGAAGCTGGGGTCTGACAGGTGGCAGCATGGGGCAAGGGAGGAGAAGGAAATAGGATGGGAGCAGGCAGAAAACCAATGTTCCCTTTTTGGTGTTGAAGAGAGAAGACTAGCTTAGCGGCCATACCTAACTCCATCTTGTGGGAAGGAAGGTTACAAGAATTAATACAGCAAGCACAGATTAGGATTTGGGTATTCTGGGTACAAAGAAGAGGAGGAAACTTGGAAATATTCATAAAATCATTTAATGCAGGTATGATAGGTATACAACTTCTAGAGGGACAGAAGATTTAAAGATCAAGCCTAGCTTTTAGACTCCCTTTAAAAAGTTGGCAGCAGTGGTATCAACAACAGCAGCTCAGTTTTGACTCTCAGATTTCAGTAGTAAGAAGGCATTAAGAAGAGAAGCCAGAGGGAGAATTTAGGTTAACTGATAAAAAGATTAGTGAAAGCCATGATTAACAGAGGGAAAAGAACGATGATCACAAGGCAGTCAGGACTGGTCCTTCTCAGTGCTTTTACATTGGCTGTTACTTCAGCACCTCAATTGGAAACAAGAGGAGGACTGGGTCATGAAACCACCACAATGGACAAGATTCCAACAACATGCCCACAGGTTGCAGTGTACAAACACCATTGGGGATGGTTGTCTTCTTTTAAATAGAACCTTGTATATATTAAACAAAGATATTCCTACATCTGTAGATAATCTGGAGCAAGAGAGGGATGCACCTGCATATTCTTTTAATATTTATCCTGAAATCTAAGAACACTACTGTATATCAAAATTATTAACTATTCCATGGCTGATTGCAGACTGGGAAAAGCCTGAAGCCCATAAACCAGCCACAGCCCGCAACATCACCTCTCCAGGAGTTTGTCTGTTATTGCCGGATAACACTAAGTATTTAACAGTGCATGGCTCTTGCATTTAAACTGAAGCCGCCAGCTACAAAGCACAGCTTGAAGCTGTTGACTATCCCCTGCAGGAGTCCAGATTCCAAAAATGACAGCTTAAGCTATACCCTGCAGTACAGCAACTACTGTACCGCAGCGGTTCTGGCCGTAAGCTGCATCAGGGGAAGTTTAGATTGGACATTAGGAAAAATTTTATCACTGAAGGGGTTTTCAAGCACTGGAACAAGCTGCCTGGGGAGGTGGTTGGGTCACCATCCCTGAGCTGTTCAAAAGGCAGGTAGATGAGGTACATGGGGACATGATTTAGGAGTGAACAGGTACAGTTGGAGTTGATGATCTCTTTTCCAGCCTAATGATGTCTATATTACCCATACACAGCAGTGCAGCAGACTTGGAAAAAAATACAATCTAGATACAACACAAATTATGTGAAAATAAATTATTCAGCCTAAAACCGTACTTGCCTTCAACTTAACCACAAATATTTATATTTGAATATTTTAAATAATCCTTTGTAGGGTATCAAGATCTTTAGATCAGTTCAATTGGAAGCTTCAGATTCTCTGCTGAGGAATTCCAACTTATCTCACACAGCACAACTGCAGCAAGAAGCATGTGAATTATAGCACCCTCTGCTTTCCATTTGTATTTGATGTAAGATCACTTTATGACTTCTGAGGCTTCACAGGGATACATAAGCAGAATTATATTGGCAGAGAGAATTCAAATACTAAATATTTTTGAGAAATCACTAAACCTATACTCCCTACCTGCAGACGGTTTCTGCGGTTTGGTTTTTTTATTATATCAAAAAGGTCTGATCTCCCACAGGTAGGTTGCCCTACCATGTCTTATCTGCTTTAAGATTTTCAAGTTTGTTTACCGCAGTGCTTTTGGGGGTTGTTTTGTTTTTTTAAACACAGAGAACATCTTGGGTTGCCTTTGAATTCAGCTCACCACCTTTACCAAACAATGAAATATCACTCTGCTAAGCAAAACAGGCTCTGAAGTGTTGGTCCCAGATGCTTCTCAGTGCCAAACTTGCGTTGGTGATGAACGTGGGTTTCACCAGTCAGTAAGCAGGATGCGCTTCAGATAGAAAGGCACTCAACCACAAAACGTGGGTCAGAAAAGCCCAATGTTCCTGGTCCAGACTGCATCACTTCAGCCTAGAGAAATACCTGATACCTCAATGACAATCCTGATGAGATTTTAGGAGCCTATCTAAGCAGATTTGAGATTTTTCTAAGGAATGCTCACAGGGTTTGGTGGGGTTTTTTTGTTTATATTTGAGCTTGAACCTCAGCCTGTTGGCCTTGTGTAGCAAAATGAGAAGACAAGGCACAAAAGTAGTGGGTGGCTGGCAAGGAGGAATTAAAATGAGGGTTCAGTGGACTGAGCAATCTCATTTCTTGGATTTGGATCCCTTTTTGTTATGTCAACTTGTCTAATACAATTGGATAAAGAATAACAAACCTCTGAGAAAGTAAGAGCTCTGCAGAATACAGCAGGTCTCACAAGGTGATCACAGCATCTGTTCAGTCTCTGGGCATCAGGTCCATGCTCCTTCCCATGTACCTCAAAGAGGACAAGAGTGTATGAAGCGTGATCTGCAGTACACATGGCATTGACAACAGGACTTAACTCTGGTCAGGAATCTAAAAATTAGTATACTCTTCAAAACAGGCTTCAAAATCAGGAAAAATATTAGTCCAAAAGCTATGAAGATGAATAGAAACATTCTAGTGCATTGATTCAAATTGCTGTTGCTGGAGCATCAGTTTGGGAAAAAAGGGTAATTTCTCCCTTCTTCAAAAATTTGGATTAATTCAAACAAAATCCTTTCACTAATATACTCAGCTGACTTAAAAAACTATGCCTCTTGTCTATTTTTGGCAGAAAATGCCAGTCAGATCTCAAAATCTAATTTCAGCAATTTATCTATAGATACTTGGCTCAGTACTTACAAAGTAAGTACTGTGCAAGAGCAGATAAGACAAATGGGAGCTTTGCACATGCTGATTTGGAGTTACAACCAGCATAAACTTTTCACGTCTCATCACCTGGGGGCTTTATGTCTCTGCTGAGGGGACTGGAGAAACAGCAGCACTAGAAGCAGCTCTTGTTTCTCAACAGCAGGGTCCTGTGGGCACTCCCAAGACACATGCCAGCACAGCATCACACGGGCTAGCCTCAAATTCCTCCTTGGCTTTCTGCTGCCACACCGAAGGCATTTTACTCAGAAGATTAATCGGCTCACACTGCACATTCACTGCTAATTTTGGCATCCACCTCTAACTAGGCAGAAATTGTTCTCCAAGAGGAAGGAGAGAAATAAACATTTGCTTTCCAGGACAGCAGTTTGGTTTTGCAGATGTCTTTGCTTCTCCTTCCTGACTTCCAGACAGGGTACTATAACATTACCTGTGGGAGTAAGCACAGAGAAGCACTAGCAGGTTATTACATAATGGTTTAGCACATGTACTCTTCTAAACCCTTCCTTCCGTAGGGAGTAATTTCTCAAGATATCAGTTATCACTGACGTGTTATTACCTGCTGCCACCAAGGACACAGGCTCATTGCACTCATTGAGAATAACCTTTAACTCATAACAAGTATATGCTTGAGCCGGCTTTTTCGTGGTTTATTTCTTTCTGATTTGGATGATACTTGTGCTGCCTAAGCATTTTTATTGAGCTCCCCTTGCTGCTAAAAGCAATGCATTACCATTGCAATGGTAGGAGCACCATTATTCACCTTAAAGAAGTATTTCAAATCCCTAAAGGCTTCACTGAGCAAAGCCCTCTGCAAATACACGCCATGGGAAAGATGGTGCCTTTTTCAAGGTGCCATTTTCGAACGCCCATAAAATCTTCATTCTGTGAATGTGACAGAGTAAAGACACACTCACCCATTACCATCATGGGCAAAACAGACTGGATTTAAGGAACTTCCCTTTGGATAGAGAATAGAAAAGTAAGAGATACTCCTAGGTAACAACTTTCCTAATTGGATCCTGTACCTATGGCAGATTTGCATCAGCCTCTCTATCTAGAGCTGCTGGTCATAAAAGAACCTCTGTTTATTTCCAGTTGTTTAGCTCTCTGTGGTTCTTCATGATTAATGGCAACTATCATATCACCCAGGAATTAGGAAAAAAATACTCTCAGAAAACTGAGGAACATTAAAAGTGTACTTTCAAGTATTTTCCTATTGTCTTAAATGAGCAACTAAAAATAAAGTATTTCTTGAATTTATTATACCCATTGTTCTTCTCTTCACTTTCCACAATGGAAGTCTTGCATGTTTTGTGGCATCAATTCAAGGCATAATAAGCAATGTCAGTGCATTCTTGGAGTTGAAGCTCATCAGGTTTTAGGACAAACTCACAATTATTAAATACTAACAGTCTTCCAAGATCATTTTAAATAATTTAAAATGAAACAGAAAGAGCTCTTCATAGCTTATTCTGGAAAGCAGGATGAAAGTCTAATCTCGGCAAGTTAAACTTACTTTTGCATCTTTAAAGTACAAAACCAGATCTCTCAGAACTCTTTTGGTATTACTAAGTTTTATTTCATGAGTTTTATTCCCCTAAGATGAATATCTCCTTTTCAAAATAAGTATGAGTAAAGCCTACAAAACAACACAATATTCTAACATGACATGGTTCTGTGCTGTGAGGAATAAGCAAGGTTGCTCTGGAAAAAAGCTACTGAGTTGATGAAGATTAAATAATTTACTTGAGGTGAAAGAACACTTAAAAGTGGTTGCAAAAGTCAGTACTGAGGTGTATCTTGTCTCCTCAAGTATCATCCTAGAGTATAAGAAAGTGCAAGACCATGTTGTACTTCCACCAATATTGTCCCTGTCTCCAGCCATTTTCAGGGTCTTCTTGGGCTGGATGTGATCTCTTTGGTAATAGTAGCCCTGAACAGATTTCTATAAACTTGTCCAGTTTCCTTCTGAGCCACGGGAATTCTTAGCAGTCACAACATCTCTTAGGCAAAGTCTAATTTTCCATTCTAAGAAAATCCATTTCATTTTGTTATTTATAGGTTTTAGCCTGGTTCCTGCTGCCTTCATTTGATATTCTACAGGTTTTATGAAAAGGGAGAGTGAACATATTC
The DNA here is from genome assembly GCF_032191515.1 of Phaenicophaeus curvirostris. Classification (NCBI taxonomy): domain Eukaryota; kingdom Metazoa; phylum Chordata; class Aves; order Cuculiformes; family Cuculidae; genus Phaenicophaeus; species Phaenicophaeus curvirostris. Next base: position 14,599,534 of record NC_091397.1, on the reverse strand, counting down.
TCTACTTATTATTTCCACATGACTTACAGGTATGGCCTTTATCATGTTCTCCCCTGATCACAACTCTTCCCCAATTTCTGCCTGCTAAGCTGTTTTTCCCACTCCAGAGCCAGGGGCAGGTACAATAGAGTGGCCCTGCTCCACAGCAAATCCTAGTTGGGCAGGCTCTCAAAGCGCGGCTACACTGCGTCTGGCATGGTGGGTGTCACTCTTCTTTAACAACTAATCCTTTAAAAGGTAAGGGCTTACCAGTACTGCCTCATCCTAATTGCATTATTCAATTAGCACAAATAACAGAGCTTTATCTTGCAGTAACGGAGGCACCAGCAGCCTGAGCTTCATGAAGGATTACAGACTTTAGCCCTGTGAGGAAGAGGTTATGTCTGCCAGCCCAGCATCCTCTTCCCAGATGTCCAACCTCCATGACCAAAGTCTATCAAAATAAGCTCTCTCTTCTCACAGCATCCTGAGTAACTGTTTTCCCACAGCTGATCCTTGTTCTTGTTCAAACCCTAAACATTCCCAAATTCAGGACAGAGAAATTGCAGGGTCTTTCCTTAACAAGTTTCAGGCCCAGTCTTAACTCCGCACTGTAGCATTCCTCACAGCCCTGCTCTGACACAGCATCCATCTACATAAATGTAGGTATCTGTGTAACCTAGTCATTCAAAACTCCTCTCACGTTGATAGAGAATCAGTTAAGAGAGTCAATAGCATCTCTGGAGCATTTCTTTTCTGAAAAGAGCTGGGATAGCTCAGAGGAAACCACAAAATACCTGCTTCTTGCTGTGGACTCGACAAGAACAGATGATGAGTAGCTAGATGCAAACATTTATGCTGCAGACTTCTAAAGGCAGACGAGTTGTAACATCAAAAGAGGATTATATATGTTGTTCAAATAATGGAAAATGTATCCAGATAAAATGATATATTAATTCAACAAATAATAACCTTAAAAATTGCTACACAAGTATCAAAGTTTGTTATTAAATGCAAAAATGCTTATAAACTACCTACTCAGTAAAACAAAACCGAGATCATTAAACCAGAAAGCCTTTGCTTTCAGAAGAGATCTGGAAAATAATTGAGTGCTATAAAACAACTGCAACTATTCTGCAGCTTATTTAGAGAGACACAAACAAGTGTAATTTCATTCAAGACAAATGATCTAATTTCTTTCTGATCTTGTTGCATTTAATAACGGTAAAGGACTAAGAACAAAGCTCCTCAGAGCTCTGTGGATGCACTCCCCCAGAGCCTCAGTCAAAAGAAATTAGAAATGGCAGTGGTCTTCTTATTTCTCTGAACTCTGCACTTACCAAAGGCCTCTCTGATCTGTATTTCTTACTGATTGTTACATTCTAGTTTTAAGCATCCCAAAACACTGGGATGCTGTTGCGTAGTTTGTTACAAATCATGGTAAGGAAGGTTGCCCTCTAAGTCAGCTTGAAGTTTCTCTAGGCCCACCCTGCTATCTCTTATTGTAACTTTTTTATGCTCCCAGATTGTCTCCCCAAGTGCTTATACCCACAGTTTCAATACAGGAGGGGGGATGATGTGATTGAGAGCAGCCCTGCAGAGAAGGACTTGGGGGTGCTGGTCGATGAGAAGCTCAATATGAGCTGGCAATGTGCCCTCGCAGCCCAGTACGCCAAACGTATCCGGGGCTGCATCAAAAGGAGTGTGGCCAGCAGGTCAAGGGAGGTGATTCTGCCCCTCTATTCCTCTCTTGTGAGACCCCACCTGGAGTGCTGTGTCCAGTTCTGGAATCCTCAACATAAGAAGGATATGGAGCTGTTGGAACAGGTCCAGAGGAGGGCCACAAGGATGATCTGAGGGCTGCAGGACCTCCCATAAGAGGACAGGCTGAGAGAGCTGCGGTTGTTCAGCCTGGAGAAGAGAAGGTTCTGGGGAGACTTTATAGCGACCTTCTAGTACTTGAAAGAGACTACAAGAAGACTGAAGAGGGACTGATTACAATGGCACGGAGTGATAGGATGAGAGGGAATGGCTATAAACAGGAGAGGGGAAGATTTAGACTAGACATAGGAAAGAATTTCTTCACCATAAGAGTGGTGAAGCAGTGAAACAGGTTGCCGAGGGAAGTTGTGGATGCCCCATCCCTGGAGGTGTTCAAGGCCAGGTTGGATGGGCCTTGTGCAGCCTGATCTAGTGGGAAGTGTCCCTGCCCATGGCAGGGGGGTTGGAACTGGATGACTTTTAGGGTCCCTTTCAACCCAAACCATTCTATTATTCTAAGATTCTATATTCAGCCTTCAAATACATTTAAATCTTGAAACCAGCACACACTCAAAGAGTTCACCTGCAGTCCTACAGCTCTTCTATCAAGTTGCTTTGGGCTCTTACATTATTGCAGCTGACAGTCACCACAGCAGAGCCAGGTTGTACCTCGGGAGAGGAGCAATTGCCAAACATGCCACACAACTGGGAGGAAATCCTACCACAGCTAAGCCAGGGAAAGAGCTCTGGCTCGCATTAGTGTTATGTTACCAGTAATTCCAAAAACAGGATGGGTTCAGCTACCACCATAGATTCTTCATCTGCAGCAAGAACTAACATACTTGTTTCCTGGGCTTTTTTTGCATGCTGGCAAGTGATACTTAGAGGCCAAGTCTGACTCACTGTCACCATCACAGCTTTTTTTCTGCAAATGGAAACACCTTGAGGAGTAAAGACACTCGGGAACTGCTCCAAGCCACCAGCAGGTACCCAGCAGAACAAGGTCATTCCTATTGCAGGATCTGGTAGATTTTCCTTATTAAATCTTTGTGATTTGCCTAATAAGTATTTGCATTGAAGCCTGTAGGCTAAATTCTCTCATCTACTTATGTGCTTCCTTTTGTGAAAGAGAATGCATATGGGCCTGGCCTGGAAAGTCTGATGGAATTCATTCTGCTATTCAGCTTCATTCTCTCTATTTTCCCTTTAGCTCCTCTCACATAAGTTTTCATTTTCTCATGCAATTTTATGTATGTTTATTTCATTATGTCTTCTGAGAATAATCACTGGCCTCAGCTCCATGAACTAGATGCAATTTACTCATAATTAAAGTAATTTCTTACCTGCAAGGGTCCTTACACAGCAGTGGAAAGGAGATGAGCATTCATTGGATCAGCCCGAAACGTAAGTTATGCTGCCCCACCACATGTTCTCAGACAGCTTCCTATCACTTCAACGATCTAGTCTCTTACTGGGGAACCTACTGTTATTGATGTTATCATTAATAATTATGATGGGCATTCTTCAAGAAGGAAGCGTTAAAGCACAGGAGGAAGCCGTCCCCATGTGCTGAAAGAGAAGCTGGCAGGGGAGAAGTCCAGCCTGGCTGAACAGGGAGCTTTGTCTGGAACTGAGGAAAAAAAGAATTTATGACTTTTGGAAGAAGGGACAGGCAACTCGGGAGGACTACAAAGATGTTGTGAGGTTATGCAGGGAGAAAGTTAGAAGGCCTAAAGCCCAGCTAGAACTTAATGCGGCTCCTGGAGTAAAGGACAACTAAAAAAATGTTTCTATAAATTATATATACAGCAAAAGGAGGGCTGGGGAGAATCTCTAGCCTTTACTGGATGTGAGGGAAATTGTAGTGGCAAAGGGTGAGGAAAAATGCTGAGGAACTTAATGCCTGCTTCACCTTAGTCCTTAATAGTAAGTCTAGTTTTACTCTGGGTACCCAGCCCCCTGAGCTGGAAGACAGGGAGCAGAACGGAGCCCCCATAACCCAAGAGAAAATGGTTAGCAACCTGTTACTCCACCTAGAGACACCCACATTTATGGGGCTGGATGAGATCCACCCAAAACCAATGAAGGAACTGGTGGAAGTGCTCACTGAGCCACTTTCCATCATTTATTAGCAGTCCTGGCTAACCGAGGAGCTTCCAGTTGCCTGGAGATTAGAAAATGCGATGCCCATGTACAAGAAGGGCTTGAAGGAGGATCTGGGAACTACAGGCCTGTCAGCCTGACCTAGGTGCCAGGGAAGGTTATGGAGCAGATCACCTTGAGCTCCATCACCCAGCACTTACAGGACAACCAGGTGATCAGGCCCAGCCAGCACAGACTTATGAAAGGCAGGTCCTGCTTAACTAACCTGATCTACTTTATGACAAGGTGACCTGCTTAGTGGATGAGGGAAAAGCTGTGGATATTGTCTACCTAGACTTTAGTAAAACCTTTGACACAGTTTCCTACAGCATTCTCCTGGAAAAACTGTCTGCTGGGACAGGCATACACTTCACTGAGTAAAAAACTGCCTGGATGGTTAGGCCTAAAGAGCTGTAGTGAAAAGACTTAAATCCAGTTGGTGGTCAGTCACAAGCAATGTTACCCAGGGCTCAGTGTTGGGGGTGGTTCTGTTTAATATCTTTATCAATGATCTGGACGAGGGGATTGAGCGCTCCCTCATAGAGTTTGGAAAAACATCATGTATGAGGGCAGGGGAGAGTGTTGATCTGCTCAAGGGTAGGAAGGCTTTGCACAGAGATCTGGACAGGCTGGATCAACGGGCAGAGGCCAATTGTAGTGTCCAAAGGCAGGTGTCAGGTCCTGTGCTTGGGCCACAACAACCCCAGGCAGTGCTAAAGGCTTCTAGAAGCGTGGCTGGAAACCCAGCTGGTAGAGAGGGATCTAGGGGTGCTGGTTGACAGCCATCTGAATACGAGCCAGCAGTGTGCCCAGGTAGCCAAGAAGGCCAGTGCACTTTGGCCTTTATCAGGAACACAGTGGCCAGCAGGACCAGGGAAGTCACCCTTCCCCCATCCTCAGCACCAGTGAGGCTGCACCTCGAACATTGTTTTTAGTTTTGGGCCCCTTGCTACAAGAAAGCCATTGAGCTGCTGGAGCGTGTCCTGAGAAGGGCAACGAAGCTGATGAAGGGGCTGGAGCACAATTCTCATGAGAAGCAGCTGAGTGAACTAGGGCTGTTTAGTCTGGAGAAAAGTAGTCTGAGCGGAGACCTTGTCACTGTCTACAACTGCTTGAAAGGGTGTTATAGCGAGGTGTGTGGGGGGGTCTCTTCCAAGTTACAGGACAAGAGGAAATGGCCTGAAGTGACACCAGGGGCAGTTAAAATTGGATATTAGGAAAAACTATTTCACAAAGAGGTTGCCAAGCACTGGAACAGGCTGTCCAGGGAAGTGGTTGAGTCACCATCCCTGGAGATATTTAGAAGACATGTAGACGTGGTGCCTCAGGACAGGGTTTAGTGGTGGACTTGGCAGTTTTACATTAAGGCTTGAACTCAATGATCTTGAAGGTCTTTTCCAAACAAAATGGTTCTATTCTTGCTGGAAAGGGATGCAGGTACCACTGAATAACTACCGAAGACAAGTCAGAAAGTCAGGTTACACTCCTTAATTTTCTTTTTTTTGTATTTCTATTAATAAAGTTTGTGTTAATGCTAGCACAGACTAGACTGCAGTGAAGATGAACATACAATTGCCTCTTGGTAATGCTAAGTGCATGCACACACAGGCCAGTGCAAGCAAACAAGATGCATGAGAATAAGCTAATGCAAGGAAACGTGTAGCACAGACATTTGTGCAATTGCAGATGAAAAGGTGCATTTGGGTGAAAAAACCTGAGAAGTACAGGGGAAGAGGGTTGGGAAGAAGAGACAAGCATGAAGTTTAAGAACCTGAAGAGAGGAAAGTGAGAATATGTGACTAGAGAGGGGCAGTGCAAGGAGTTGCCAAGTAGCTGGGATCAGTGGGGCTATGGGAAGGAGGAAGCAGTCAAAGCACCCGTGGTCAGCTCACACACACAGACCAACAAAGACTCTTGAAATATTTGCTTTGTTACAGCTTCCAACTAATATCAAAGCATCCAGCTAGAACAGGCTGTTCTCTTGCTAGTTCCCTGTGCCACACCAGTCTAAGACACTGCTGGTTTCAAATGTGTGTGTTTTTGTTTCAATAATCATATAAGAGGATTTCAGATATTTTTCCACTGGTGCTTTCCATCTATTTAGCACTGTCAAAATCTCCTCCGCTTTGTAGTTTAGCTCTGCCTAGAGTTGGTATTTTGCACACTCTGATTGAATGAGGGCACTAATCCAACCGTGGTGTTGCCTAAGAAAATTTGTTCAACGCTTTTGCTGCATGTTATGAAGAAAAAAAATCCAAACAACCCAACTCTGCTTCACGCAGAGATAGGGATTGACTTTATTAAAGTTTATTCAAAATTAAAATACTGTGCCAAATCATCAAGCTATATTCAACAGTGACAAAAATTGTGATCCTGAATGTTCACACACAGCGGCACCTCACTGTTTTTTTATTTTCAGGTGTTCCAGCCAGGTGCTGTCTCACCTCTGTGCGTGCCCAGAACTGCCTCGGTCTCAACAGGGCTGAACAGCTCAGTGCTGCAGCCTGAGCAAACTCCAGAATCTGCTCAAGTCCCCTAAGGGGCTCAATCTGAAGGGCGTTTTTGGAGCACACAACAAAATCAGGCACCCTACGATGTGCACTAATGGCAGATACTTCCTTTTAAAACAGAGCCAAAGGAAGCCAGCAACCTTCTCACCTACCCCCTTTACTTACTAGCCTGGTGGTTAGAACATACACCCAGAGAGGAGAAGACCCAGGCTCAGCTCTCTACACTGACCCAAGGCAATTCAGACCAGCATCATAGAGGCACACTCCAATCACCTAAAGGTTAATCTGGGAATGAGTCCTCTCATGCTACTGGAGCCGTGCTTCCAAGCACAGAGGGATTCAGGACCCCAAAAGGCCAAACAGAAACCACACTTCCATTTCTTGCTGACCATTTCTTCTTCCATTTCTGCATGACCAGCAGGTCCAGGGAGGTTATTCTCCCTCTGTACTCGGCACTGGTGAGACCGCTCCTCGAATACTGTGTTCAGTTCTGGGCCCCTCACCACAACAAGGATGTTGAGGCTCTGGAACGACTCCAGAGAAGAGCAACAAAGCTGGTGAGGGGGCTGGAGAACAGGTCTTATGAGGAGCGGTTGAGAGAGCTGGGGTTGTTTAGCCTGGAGAAGAGGAGGCTGAGGGGAGACCTCATTGCTCTCTACAACTACCTGAAAGGAGGTTGTAGAGAGGAGGGTGCTGGCCTCTTCTCCCAAGTGACAGGGGACAGGACAAGAGGGAATGGCCTCAAGCTCCTCCAGGGGAGATTTAGGCTGGACATTAGGAAAAAATTCTTCACAGAAAGGGTCATTGGGCACTGGCACAGGCTGCCCAGGGAGGTGGTTGATTCACCTTCCCTGGAGGTGTTTAAGGCATGGGTGGATGAGGTGCTGAGGGGCATGGTTTAGTGTTTGATAGGAATGGTTGGACTCGATGATCCGGTGGGTCTCTTCCAACCTGGTTATTCTATGATTCTATGATTCTTGACAACCACATTTCTCCAGACCCACAGCACTACCCACTATGGGGTGTACCCAGAACTGCTTTGTTCCACAACACATTCCTGGATTTCTTCAAGAATTGTTTCAAGTGGACGAAAAGACAACACCTTGGAGGCAAAGCTCGCATACACGCCTCTGCACTTCTAAATGACCAACCAGCCCACCACACCATTGTCCGTTCTTCGTTCTCCTCTACTCACGTATCTTAAATTCTCATCAGCACAGTACACTAGCTCCCACAGGATGGATATAAAGTATTTCCTATTAAGTTTACCACATCATGCTGACAGCACTTTACTGGGAAGTACTGAGCACCCATATAAATATTCTTTTCAAAAACTACTTTTCAGGAAAAACAAATTAACATCTGTGGTTTTGACCTCACTCAATCAGAACACGGACCCCAGACTTTACATCTCATTCATGCACAATAATGGTAAATACAGCACAAAATCCATATACAAGTAAGTAAAGTTTAAATAGAAGGGCAATCCCAGTCAAAAACTATAACTAATAATTGTTCTGACACATTAATCATTGCTACAAAAGAAAAAAAAAAGGATAATTAACTGGCCACAGGCAACTCCAGAGCTTCTCAGCAATATCTGAACTTTACTGTAGCTGGACTACGCTCTTCAATGTTTTGAAGAAACAGAGATAGGGATTTTTATTAAGTTTGAAAAACAAGCATCTTGACTAAATGGATTTTATATTTAATTAATTTCAAAAGTTGTAACTTTTATTTTCTACTTCAGATCTCAAAGATTAATGTTCTATGAAGTCAGATAATATTAGACAGAATTAAAGTCCTATTTCCTCTCCTTAGGAAAAGCAAAACAAAAGAGATTTGCAAAATATATAGCTGATATTCTACCTGCATGTTGAATTATTTGCCCTTGAGTTTACAAACAAAAGGCTCACGATGCCACTGAAGAGGTGCATTGCCTAAGCAGTCTCCTTCACACAAGCAGAAACCTTGTAGCTAAGTTGATTTTGTGTAGATATTGGCAAAAACGCACTACCAGATGAAAGCTGTGTCAGAGTGTGCTGAAAATGCACATGAACCTAGGAAAGCAAGTATTCTGTAACATAAATGGTTAAAATCTTTATCTTCTCTCACCACAAATTCATCCTGTGTATTCCAACCAGATCACAAGATCCAGGCATCTAAAAATTATTTATTAATATTTGCTTCTGCTGCAAAAATGGGGGAAAAAAGAAAGAAACAAGCCCATAAGGAAACAAAAGAAAAAGCAAATAAATTTCAGACAGAAAACCTCAAAGCAAAAAGGAGGCATTAAGCAGTGCAGCACTAGCCTTCTAACGACAGGATTAATTGTATCTATTTTCTACTGTCACATCTTCCTCCTCCCATGACAATTCATTATAGCCTGTTTCCAATGGTAAGACAGGTACAGATTCCCTGGCTCCATTCCTGGTCTGTTCCTCCGCTTCAGGGCTTCTCCTGTTCTCTCCTGCACTGCTAACCCATTTCAAGAAGCTTGGAAAGGAAGTTTGGTATTTGCACCTGGAGCTCTTGTTTCTTTCACTATTCCTAGCTTCATCTCCAAATCTGGTTTAGAGCCCACATTTCACTCGCTCACACCATCCTCAACCGAGAAGTCTGTTACTTTCAACAAGGCTTTAAAATCTCATACCATCTCCACTCAGTATTCAAAAGGAGGTTTGGGAGGAAGTTATGGGGGCATCAAACATGAAGTTCCTCATCCCTTGCTTGTACTGGTGTGTGCAAACTGCCTGACTGAAGAACGGGAGGTTAGGGTTTTCTCCAACCCTTGGAAAGGTGGATGCACCACACATCAAAACACAGCAATTATTTCTGTACTGCCAGCTCCACATCTGTCTATGTTTCTATTTTATATACCCTTAAATCCCTAAACTGTACCTTTTCCCACCTCTCTAGAGCTCTTCTCCTGTAACAGTGATTTGGTTTCAGTGAACAGCTTCACATCCACCTTGTTTCCCAGCACTTCTCTCTCTCCTCGTCTTCAAGAGGGCAATCAACACATTTTAGAAGCTGCAGTGCTCCTCAAGCCTCCTGTTCCCCAGAGAAGAAAGGCTGCCTTCAACCAGAAGAATTCTAGTAGAGAAACAGGGTACATTTTTCTGCAATCTGTGCTACCCTTGCTTAGAGAAGGCATTTGATTGGGATGCAAAGCACCTTCCCCTTCTTACCTTCCACCCAAAATTGCTGAAAGGCTGCAGCTGTCTCAGCAGACAAACGTATGCCAGCAGGGTCCTAACTTTCAATCCCACCCCCAAAATCATAACAGCATGGCACCAATTGGAAGCTCTCTTCCCAGCTCCCAGGTGTGTGTTCACAAGTTTCATTCTATTTTTTATGATTCCTGCCTTCTAGGCTCTCTTGTTCTCCTTGCCAGATCCCATAGGCAGCCCACCTCGATAACGCATCTCCTAAATCTGACTCCACAGTGGAGAGTATTTTCTCCTTTAGAACATATTGTTAAGAAGAAGAGATCGCTGCTGCTGTAGAAAACTGGCTTTGGGACCAGCTCAACCCCAGCAGCCAGGAGCAAGGAACAGAGGAGCTGGTGAGGGCAGGAGGAAGGCTCCCTGCCCACACCAGCTGCGGCAGCTACCTCTGCTGTTAAGAGCAGGCTCCTGCACCCTAAATACCTTCATACTAACCAAGGAGAAACTATGCATTTTAATTTGTCTTCACACTATTTGACTTCTCCAATGGAATGTATTGTCACAATGCTCTCGCCACAGACAGTTGGGATGGAAAGTCTCGAGTAAAAACAGATTTAACAATACATTTTAAGGAAAGTGCCCATGTTTCCACACAGCTGCAATTAAATCAGAGAGCAAAGCTGCTGCAAACCTAGCAGGGGAATCACACTACATCAGTGGCTTCAGAAAGCATAAGAACAGGTGGCCAACAGTCCAGAGCAGGTTTGACAGCTTTCTGCCACCTTCACGCATTTTCCCAATCAACCAACAATTCCAGTGAGTGAAAAAATTAATAATCCCATTATCTGAAACCAACATCATGGAAGGACCTCTCCTAGAAATGGTGATTTCAGACCAGTTGTTATTGAACATTAATACTGTAATTCTTTGTAGCCTCAGCAGAGGATATAGAATTACAGAATCACTAGGTTGGACAAGACCCACAGGATCATCGAGTCCAACCATTTCTATCAAGCACTAAACCATGCCCCTCAGCACCTCATCCACCCGTCTTTTAAACACCTCCAGGGAAGGTGACTCAACCACCTCCCTGGGCAGCCTGTGCCAGTGCCCAATGACCCTTTCTGTGAAGAATTTTTTCCTAATGTCCAGCCTAAACCTCCCCTGGCGGAGCTTGAGGCCATTCCCTCTTGTCCTGTCCCCTGTCACTTGGGAGAAGAGGCCAGCACCCTCCTCTCTACAACCTCCTTTCCGGTAGTTATAGAGAGCAATAAGGTCTCCCCTCAGTATCAAGACATGCCGTCAGGGCTGCTTCTTCCATCTCCAGAGGTGATGGTTTGATAAGGAGTTTAATGCAAGCTACATTGTCCACACTTTAGCTAGTATGCAGCTAAGTGCCAGCTTTCACACGCATTTTAATGGATCACATTTTACAGACACAAAAATGAACAAAATCACCCCCAAAGGATTTCCACGAGCAACAAAAAGTTTCAAAATATTACCCTAGCATGTGAAGCACTACTTGGTGGTTAGCAGCGCTCTGTAGGAGTCGTACTAGAAACTCTGGTTTGCATAGGCAGGATTTGATGTTATTGTTTTCAGTTTTATAATTGACATTCAAAACAGCCACTGATCACAAATGGCAAATGCCTGAAGAAAACCTCGTTTCAGTATCCCAGAACTCTTGTGAGCATGCTAATAATGAAAACACGTTGTAAGGAAGGCTAGGCCTAACTGCTTGTTACAGAGGCAGACACAGGAGTAGAAACTTGAGAAACATCTTCATAAGCAGGGATTTAACAAAACAAAGCAAAAGAAAAAAAAAAAAAGGTGGAGGTGAGTTAAGGCACAAGGTGTAATTGCTACATACAAACTGAGAACTAAACAAAGCCTAAAAGGGTATGGCAAGAAAGAAGAGCTGCATGCCGTGAGAAGGGCAAGAACAGCCCCAGCAAAGAGAAACAACAAGAGTCTGGAGCTCAGCCACCCAACCACTGCTACAGATGTGGAAAAGCACCACAGCCATGTTAGACATCATGGAAGAAAACTCTGGAAGATGCAAAGCCCAGAGTCTGTGTCAGCAGGATGTGTGAATTAAACATCCCACAACAACAACTTTCAAACTAAACTTCTTGAAGATATAGTTTTCCAAAGTCTGTATTCTATTTTATAACAGGACTTATAAATCAACCAAAAAGGGAAAAGCATACCTGTGAGTAAAGCCCCAATTCTACCTGCCATATTTTCACCTTTGTCATTGCTCATGACCCACACAACCTACAGCTTTCCAAGCCACCTCAGGTCATACGCTGGGAGGAGCTGAAACCCGTGCTTCTTGGCATTTTGATACATAGTTTATCATCTTTGTCCCTATATTAGAACGAAGTAAACACAGACCATGTCCTCCTTTGTCCCCCATGAACCCCAGTCACCCTGGATGCTGCCTCTAGCAGGGTGCCTGCCGCCCATCTCTCTCCCAGCACTTCCTCCCCTGTGAGCAGGGCGACAGCGCTACCTTTCCCTAGGAACCAGGTGGCAAAGCAAAGCTTGTCCGGACACGTAGCCCTTAACACTCACAGAAGCTGCACCAGGAAGGGAAGGAGCAGATATTCAAGCTCTGCCTGTCAGGTCTGCATTTCAAAGGTTGTGCCTGGGTGTGGGAAAGCATAAGGAGGGTCTGTCAGTTCACATGCAAAACCCCACACTCTTTTGCCCCAACCGCCAGACTGTCGATGAGGACCAGAACACGCGTCCCCACTCTCTCCTTACCATTAGGTTAATACCAGTCTTAGTCGGTGACACAAGACAAATTAACTACCCAGTGCTCTGGAAGAGGGAGGGCATCCCAAACAGGTAACGCTACTGCCTTGAGGAAAGAGGACTGATGAGCAGCTCCTCTACTTTCTCCGTTACTTTACTCAAAAATGGATGGCAGGTATTAATTTTTAGGGTCTTCTCAGCGGATAGGGAGCCTACTTGCACAGATAGGTTTCCTTGGCTCAAGGAAGAGCAACCAAGCTGGTGAGGGGGCTGGAGAGCAGGCCTTATGAGGAACAGCTGAGAGAGCTGGGGTTGTTTAGCCTGGAGAAGAGGAGGCTGAGGGGAGACCTCATTGCTCTCTACAACTACCTGAGGTTGTAGAGAGGAGGGTGCTGGCCTCTTCTCCCAAGTGACAGGGGACAGGACAAGAGGGAATGGCCTCAAGCTCCGCCAGGGGAGGTTTAGGCTGGACATTAGGAAAAAATTCTTCACAGAAAGGGTCATTGGGCACTGGCACAGGGAGGTGGTTGATTCACCTTCCCTGGAGGTGTTTAAGGCACGGGTGGATGAGGTGCTAAGGGGCATGGTTTAGTGTTTGATAGGAACGGTTGGACTCGATGATCGGGTGAGTCTCTTCCAACCTGGTTATTCTATGATTCTATGAAAACCAGACCACTGCTGTTCTCAATAGGAATGTTACATCTCTCCCAAATCTCTTTCACCAGCTGCAACAGGCACATCTCTGATTCACAGCCATGACTCAGATTTAAGCAGTGCATGTTTTGTGGGTGTACCTCTATTCCCTTCCATTTGTGGCTACAGCAAGGCTCAGATATCCTATTACCAGTACACTAAAACATGTGGCAGCAGACACTCGGGAGAAGGGAGAGAATTTTACCTGGAATCACTGCAAAGAGGGTACAGGTGAGATTCACGACTCATTTTCACAGCTTCGGATGAGTTAGGCAGAACAAACATGCAAATCCAAACAAAGTAGTTCTGAAAGCCTAATTTCCAAGTCTTTGAGTCCTCAGATGAGACGGCCCCTGAACTTCTACGTTCACATACTCATTCATTACTGGTAACTAGATTACTAGCTATAACTAGTAATCAGTAGAGGATGAAGTTTGCACACAGAATTCCGACCATTGCCGCTTCTCTTCTGTGCTGAGAAGCAGATGGCTCATCTTCAGTGTACCAACTCACTGACTGCAACCCATACCCACAGCCAAACCTTCACGACTAAGTTTACCAATCTCCTGTCCCAATTACTGGGTTTTAGTTCCTTGAATAGCGCAATGAAAAATACACAAAAATACTTGGGAATCAGGTAAAGGTTCATCCCTTTTGGCTGACCTACTGTCAAGCCAATTTTAAGTTTGTACACGTCCAAGAGAGATAACAGACCTTGCTTAACTTACTGGTTCAGAGTAGGGCATTCTCCTGGTAAAGCAAAGAATGAAAAAAGGCTCAAGAAGGCCAGGCAGTGCTTATGCCCTCTCTTTAAAACAGAACAAATCCTGAGGAAAACAGGTGATGTACTAGGTCCTGTGTACAGAGACATACTGGATCAGCTTCTGAAACCTAAGAATCAGTAACTGTTCATAGCCTTCCACTGACTGTTTCCTCTTGATTAGCTCTAGGCAGCACCTCACTCCATGTGGGTCTCCATTCTGAAAGAGCCAAATGCCTGGCTTTGCTCAAAACCAATTTCATAAAAAATTCTGAACTGGCTTTGTAGCCATACAGATAACTCAAATAATGAGTTTCAGATGTATTTTATTTTATTCTCTCAAACTCAAGTTTTGACAACGTTGAATTCTATGAGGCTGGTGGCTGGAAAGAAGAAAGGAAAAAGGACCCATGCACAGAGTTCATAAGAAAACAGTCTGCAAGTACAGCTTATGAAAATTAACCAAAACTGTTCCACATAGTGTGAAAAACCATCCAACTAGTATTACACTTTTTATCATATACACCTAGTAACTTACAGATCATATAATAGTTTGGGTTGGAAGAGACCTTAAAGATCATCCAGTTCCAGTCCCCCTACCATGGGCAGGGACACCACCCACTAGATCAGGCTGCTCAAAGTCCCATCCAACCTGGCCTTGAACACCTCCAGGGATGGAGCATCCACAACTCCCCTGGGCAACCTGTGCCGGTGCCTCACCTCTCATGGTGAAGAAATTCTTCCTAACGTCTAGTCTAAATCTACCCCTCTCCAGTCTATACCCGTTCCCACTCGCTCTATCACCACAAGACTTTGTGAACAGTCCCTCCCCAGCTTTCATGTGGGACCCTTTCAGGTACTGGAAGGTCGCTATAAGGTCTTCTCGAAGCCTTCTCTTCTCCAGGCTGAACCCCTCTCAGCCGGTCCTTTTATGGGAAGTGTTCCAGTCCTCTGATCATCTCTGATCATCCTCTCATCCCATTCCAACAGTTTCATATGCTTCTTATGCTGAGGATTCCAGAACTGGACACAATACTCCAGGTGGGGTCTCACAAGAGAAGAATAGAGGGGCAGAATCACCTCCCTTGTCCTGCTGGCCACACTCCCTTTGATGCAGCCCAGGATCCAGTTGGCTTTCTGAGCTGCCGGTGCACACTGCCTGCTCATGCTGAGCTTCTCAATGATAGATGATATAACTAACACTAAAACACAGGCAACAACAACCCACCAAGCTTCAAAACTATCCTCAAACCATCCCTCTTTAATAACTCTTGGCAGCTACACTGCTACTGTTGACAGCTTCTAGAAAAAAAAAAAAGTAGTCTGGCATATATCAGAACCAGCAGCTTCCACCAAGAAGATGACAATTTGTGTTTACCATACAATGATTATGCTAAGAACAAGGCCTCTTCAGATGAAAACACACCAAACAGTCTTATTGATCCATTATCCCTGTAAACATGAATAAATTAAACATTTGGTTGGGTAAGTAAGAATTGATGCCTTGGCTACACAGACATTGGGAAATGCTACATCCCACTTTACATTCTGTAGTCCCAGAATACGTGACTTTCTGTTCCTAGTACATAACACTAAATTAGAGAAGATTAGGGGAGCAATATTTATAGAAGCATCAGTGTATGATTTTATTTATCAGTGGAAGGAAGGACAAATAAAGTTAGTATAGCCCTCACTGTGAAATACCAAAGACTTCTGGCTAGTCCAAAATCTCTAGAAAGGATTCATACACAGCAAGTTTACCAGTGATTTAAGTGTGAAGTTTTTACTTGATAATGTCATAGGCTGGTAATGCACACACTCATTACTTTTCCCAGCTCTGCAGGAAGAATTTATTATGGTGTTAATGCAAGCTGTTTGTTACTCCAATTGAAGCAATCAAACAGGTAAGGATTTCAGTTTTGCTTAAATCACCATCGATAGCTTTTAGTCACAAGGGTCATAAAGAGGGTGTAAAAATGAACAGTGGCAAAATTCCCTAAACTACTAACACTGTTTTAGAAGAGACATACAGTACCTTTTGACTTGCTTCATACTGCTTCTCAGGCTTAAAGCAGTCCTTTCCTTCTCTGATGCACATGCAAGGCTGGACTTACTGGGGAGACTACTTAAGCTTTCAAGCCTTGTGCTGCATGCTCCTGGGCCAGTTGATGGCACCAGCATCAACACACAGCTATGCCAAATGCATTGCTTCTTTGACTACTCTAGCACACTCTTTCCTCAAACATGTGACAAGTAATCATCAATACAGAACTAAACAGAAATCTTGTTAATTAACACATGCACGGTTAAACTATTCAAAGATAAAGAACACAAAACAAACTCCAGTACTTCTAAAAGGGAGGTCAACTAGTCTGCCTCCACATCTACCTCCTTCCTTCTGTTGGCTGTTATTTTATTCCCTTATTTATGCAATTGTAAATTCCACAGAATGGAGGCAATAAGAAATGCACACCCAAGCTACAGGTATTTGGTTACTTTTACTATCATTATTTGTCCACCCTCCTTCTTTAAAACTACACACACATATACTTGAGTTTAGCAAAGTCTTGCATTCTTTTTAAATTATTATACCCAGATGATGTTTTGATCCTTTCTCTCCTCTTGCCTGACATCTTGCAAAACACTGTTTTATTATCAGCTAGAAAGTACTGTACAACTTACCATAAGCAAAAAAATTCACATTTGTAATAAAAGAAAATACTCAGTGCAAGAACAATTGCTTCTGGAGAACATGTTTTCATAAATCATAACACCTTAATTAATTCTAGGTACTTACTTTATCTGTAAAGCATGGATGGTCCTAACATTCTGTCCTAGGGTACAAAGAATTTATTCTGCTCAAGAACCAAGACTATGTTCTAAGACTTGCTTTTAAAATTATCTTTTTTAAGGATAAGAAACAACGTTATAAGCATGGCTAAAAGATATCAGCTTACAAAATGCATTTCTACTTCAACCAATTTCCATACTCTGCTCCTTACTTAGAACGTACTTACTAAAAGGTTTCTTAAAAAGTAATTATACTCTCATTTTGAAAACTGTTTCTCATGTTATGGTGACTTAAGAACCCTTCATAGCTCCAACTTTAGTGTATGTCTGAACACACTGAAGGACAGACATGCATTTTTCTTTCCTGGAATAAGATAATCAATCTGAAGACAAATTAAAGCACCACAGAAATACATTTTCAGTCAGCAACAGAATTACCAACAACACTCAATAGTAGAGTTAAAATGCATTTTGATGTTAGAAATGTATGAGATGTATGAAATCATTATGGTTCCAAATAAACCAGCAGGCCATACACGTTACCAGGCTTAAGACAAAAAAAACCCAAATCTGTACAATCATATCAATTTCTTCTAGTGAAAAATGCATGGCATTTTTGTATGTCCTGTCTTCTCTTCTCATGATTTGCCTCTCCTGTTAACAGCCATTAGCACTTTGTATTTTGAAATGACACTTGCCAGCTGTGTTGAGTTGCCAGGTTATAGCACTACACTATAAGCAGCATCACTGTGTGCCAGCAATGACTTCAGTGCGCTCAGCCAGCTACAGAGGGCTGAATCCTTGCTGTATTTTTTTCCTTAGTTGAGTTAAAGTAGAACTCAAAAATGTTTCCCAGCTATAGCCATGTTTCCCAAGAGGCACTGAAAAGATTAAGTTTATGTATAATTATGAAAGACATTGTCTGGGGATGCCAACTGTGCTGAAATATATGTATGTTTTTAACACACTAAACATGTCTCAACTCAGCATCATGCTTATCTAAAAAACAAAATGTTACTTTTGATGTTATGGGTATGCAAAAATTCAGAGATAAGGTAATGCTAAAACCGTACACGTTTGGGCTAGAGGAGTAAAGGTTTTGTTTTGACTATGAAGTGATTCTGAAAATAAATTTGTTAAAAGTTTTTTCAAACTCAGTCTTAAAATTTTGCTACTCCAATCTATATTTAAATAAAGCTTTTATTAACCCTTTTATGAAGAAACAAGCTCAAAATCTGTTGATTCATACACAATTTACAAGATAAAACACATTTGTTACCAGAAGCTTTGGTGTCACTGTTAGTTTGTTTTCTGGAGAAAGGATCTGATCATTCAGTCAGGCAATCTTTTTTCTGTTGTATCACAGAATATTCCCTCTATTCTATTTTTTATTGTAAGAAGAAATTACTTACTTTTTATAAAGCACAGAAACGCTTCATATTGAAATAGATTAAAAGTTACTCCACACTAATGTATCTCCTATTTACTACACTTAGGGACTCCACGAGCATGCGTGCTGTCTCCCAACATACATATACAGCTTTGAACTACCACTTGAGACAAAGACTTACTGCACCGTATTACAATCAGTTAAAAAACCCACTTCTTTAAGACATAAATCCATTTTTAAAAATCTAGATCTTAGTGCAGTGGGATAAAATACCATAAATATATAAGTGTTTAGTGCCCTTCATTGTTTATTGCCCTTTATTCACCCTTAGTAAAATCCACATAAGGAAAACATATTACAGCTTCTTGATGCATTTCCTAGCTAGCTATACAATGTTTACTACACCCTCCAGATGACATCTGAATGCAATGTCACTTAAGAAAGAAGAAACAACAAAAATAAGTGTCAGAGAGAAGCCTTCCATACAGTGGAGAACTAGAAAAAGAAAAAAGGAAAAAGCTCTCCTCAAAAAGGTTTCTTTCCTTTAAAATCAATTCTCCATCTGCAGACTTTCAGTAGGTGATGAAACATCACACAACCTAAAAAAATACTGCAAATAATATATATCTACATAGATATTTTTATATGCACACAAATAAACTTTGGCAAAATAGAACTTTTAAAGTTAATTAATATTTAGCCTGTTGATAACTGCAGATGTAGCCGTGACAAAGCTCTTTTCTGCAGCAGGCATTCAGTGTGCTCATACGCTTAATGCTCTTAAAACTGCAAATTTCCAGTGGTGAAGTTAGTAGCTTTTAAAACTAGGCTTACGTGAGAGTGAATAGTCACCATGCCATCCCTGACGAACAAGGCAGGACATGAAATAGCCCATGGATTTCTTGTCCTGCCCAAATAGCTAGAAATCTAATTGTGGCAGAGGAAAACAAAATACTATAAATACAACCATATGAGTTAGGAGGGGAAACAAGAAAAATACCCACTCTAGATTTATGCAGAAACAAACATAGGCACACATCCAAGTAGTGCTTCTACCTAATGCATGAGAGAAAACATTTTTCAATTACCAGTCTGCTATATTCTTTCCCATTAATAGGGTGGTTTCACAAGTCACTCAATTATATCTTTGATGTTCATAATAATCATTACTAAGTATGAACTACACTGGTTAAATCCCCTCAAGTATCTGTTTATTTTCTCTTGTAAGATATTCCTACAGCGTGAGATGAAGAGAGACAGAGTAGGCCTTGAGGCACTAAGAATGTAAGTTAGCCTAATCTCAAAAAAACAAAATGCGCACCTCACCATAAATATTTTTTTGTAATCACATCAAACATAACATACCTGCTATTCAGCTTTATATAAATTAGTTCTTACGTCAGATCTGTTCCTGAGGTTATCCAAAACCCAAACACACAACATAATTTTTACTCTTCCAGGTCTGAATAATATTTGCAAACGTTAATGCTATATCCATTTGTACAATCATTCAAGACACATTATATAACTTTATTTTTTTATTTGACAAGCAGCAGTATCATGATCATTATTTTTTTTTTTACATTTCAATGTAGATACAATTATTAGGTTATCTGTCATATTACAATATTTAGGCTTTTTTTTTTACTTTGTCTTAAGATACATTAAAAAACATCAACTGCAAACGTGAAAGGGGAGGGAAAAATAAAAGCATGGTACCCAACCAATTTTCCACATTTCAGCAATACTTCACTCATTCTTTTAGTAAAGTTTTAAGAAATGTCATAATGACATGAGCTTGAAATATCTATAGGCATTTTCATTAACGCTCATGACATGGCACTGGTGATGTTGTAAACAGCAGAAAAACAGGGGCTGCCAAGTGACCAATTATGGAGGCACAGGCCTGCCTCTTCCCACAGGAACACACCAAACAGTGACAGCAATGATCTCCTTACAATCATACCTGCAGGATAGCAACATCATGCTACGTAACTGTATTCGTCTGCAGAGGCTTGGCTTCGCTCTATGTACTGTTTGTCTATCAGGACTTCAATACACTTCTTAATCATGCTGATACTTGGGTTAAACCTAGCTCTTGATTGGCTAATTACCTGCAAAAGACCAAAATGTTTTTTGTGTTATTTTTATTTACAACATTTATAAATGCTATAGAAACATTCACTAAAGCCTTTAAGACAAATTCAGTATATTTTTCTTTCCAAGACAGGACTAAATAAACCTGGAATGTATATAACTACCAACAGAGCATCTACACATTAGTGTCAGGACACTTAAACTGACTGCTCAGCTCATTGTTTAGTCTCCCTGCATACAAACCAGATGTCTCAGTCTTTTTGCTTGCTTTATTTGTCATAGTATAGATGAAGATTAATATTCAGGTTAAAAATTAATTTAATATTAACACATTTCTTCACTTGATTATCACCACAATTTAAGCAAACTGAAAATTTTGTAAAATTGCCTTTCTATGTGCCATGTGTAAAATGTGCCTTTCCATGCTGGCTCTGCCAATTGACTTCTCTTCCTGGACGAGGTTCCTTTTACTTCTGTTTATGTACTTTCATTGTTCTGGAATATTTATTTTATGGACTCCCAAAATTTGGTTGAGTTACTTCAGTCTTACTTGATAATTAAACACCTGAAAAATGTGTTAATCTTAATTTTCATAATAGTTTATACAATTATGAATGTTTAAATTTCACTTGACAGTATTTTTCAAAAGTACCTCTAAAGCTGAACGCAATTTCTTCTCACCCATCACCACTTTTGTTATCATAAAAAGACAGAGAAGACATTTTCATTGACAAGGGGATTAAGTGCATCCTCAGTAAATTTGCAGATTACACCAAGCTGCGTGGGAGTGGTGATCTGCTTGTAGAAAGTAAGGCTCTACAGAGGGATCTGGACAGACTGGACTGACAAGCCCAGGCCAACTGTATGAGCTTCAACAAGGCCAAGTGCTGGGTCCAGTGCTTGGGTCACAACATACCCAAGCAAAGCTATAGGCTTGAGGATGAATGGTTGCAAAGCCGCCTAGAAGAAAAGGCTGTTGATCGACAGCTGGGTGAACATGAGCCAGCAGCGTGCCCAAGCAGCCAAGAAGGCCAGCAGCATCCTGGTTTGCATCAAAAACAGTGTGGCTAGCACAGCTTAGAGAAGTGATCATCCCCTTCTACTCAGCACCGGTGAGGCCACACCTTGAATACTGTGTTGTTTTGGGCCCTTCACTACAAGAAAGACATTGAGCTGCTGGAGCCTGTTTAGACAAGGGCAACGACACTGTTCAAGGCTCTGGAGCACAAGTCTTATGAGGAGAAGCCTAGGGAAATGGGGCTGTTCTGCTGGGGACGAGGAGAAGGGGAGACTTTATCACCCTCTACAACTACCCCAAAGAAGGTTGTAGCAAAGTGGGTTTTGGTCTCTTTTCCCAGGCAACGTGCAATAGGAAAAGAGAAAATGGCCTCAGGAAGTGCCAGGGGAGCCTTAGACCGGATATTAGGAAAAATAACTTCACTGAAAGGGTTATCAAGCATTGGAACAGGCTGCCCAGGAAGTGGCTGAGTCCCTGGAGGTATGTAAAATACATGCAGATGTGATGCTTAGGGGCATGGTTTAGTGGTGGACTTGGCAGTGTTAAGTTAGGTTGGACTTTATAATCTTAAATGTCTTTTCCAAGCTAAACAATTCCGTGATTCTATGATTTAATAAAGATTTGTGTTTTCTTTATGACATTAAAAGGACATGTTTAGAAGACACGTGAACAGGCACATAGCAAATAAAAAAAAAACTAACTATAAAGACGACCTTATTAATTCTTTAATAGCCATTTAAATACATAAAAAACACAACCTATCCTTAGAGATGCTACTGCAATAAACACTCACATTCTCAACACCACTTTTTCAGGAAAATTGCTGAAAAGCCCTTGATGACACTTTTCATCACTAAAGACACAGCCCAATTAGTAATTCTTTAGTATAATTACGCTACTTGATTGCTGTTGCAGCCGCCAAGATATGAAATGTGAGCTGGATTTGTTTTGTTTTGTCTAAGTTCCAGCCCATGTAGTGCTATTTACCTGGTCCTGGCAGAAGCTCCAACTACTCAGCTGCCTGGAAGGTGTAAATGAGTCCACCTACAACTCACCACCTTTCCTATACAACTTGAGACAATCAGGACGAACCTCTCTTCAGTCACTGAAGACAGCCCTACGACACGGCAAGTTCCATCTGGCTATGCTTGAACTTTTTAATACACACAGTAAAAATTGTTTGTTGCAAAGACAAATCTATATATGCATTGTTGAAGAAGCTGCAGCTGCAGGCAAGACTTCAGAAGTCTCTTAATAGCTCTCAGTTTTGCCCATTCTCTTGTAAAGAGGAAATGGTACGTAGTAACAGAACATGCATATCTATTAACCTGGAAAATTTTTTCTATTTTACTCATGGCCAACCTGTAGCAAAGAAAATTACTATTACTTTCTCCTGTCTACTTTCTAGCAATGGTAAGTGAGGTCAACAATTTTTCCCATAGCTTCTCATTTGTTCTGTACAGAAACTGGTTTTTATTTCAGCTGGATTCCCATTTTCTTTACAGCTTTTCATGGCTGGCTTTGTCCCAGCTCTAGAGCTTGCTGGAGCCCTCTGTGAGCCAACAGAACTCACACCAGGTAGAACTCACTCAGCAAAGCAAACAAAAAGCTTCAAAGAGTGAGTTTTGTTAGGCTAGCAGCCAAGGGTCTGCTACATTGCACAACAGTACAAAAGAGAAGAAACTTGCTGCTAACAAGCTAACAAATCTGCTCAGATTTCAACTAAACTTCAGCCCTAGGCTCCAACTGATAGTCATCATCCTACTTCAAGTATTGGTAGGGTTTTTTGTTTTGTTTTACCAAAGGTAATACAAATAAGAGACATACCAGATGGTCAGAATAAAGCCTTTTCTAGGAAAAACTGCACTGACTTTTTCCCCTTGACTGCTCCCACTGACCTTATTCAGTTTAAGCATAAAGCTAACTCGTCCTGCAAGTGACTGCAACATGCAGCTAAAAGTAAAACTATCAGGGCACGTCTAACACAATTAACAATTGAGCAAAGACCACTTGCAGAAATACATGGGCCTTGAGTATTTTCTTGGACGCCTCTCCCTAAATGAAACATACAGTGCTGCAGTTAACCATTAGAATCAGAGCTAACTATATTAAGGCTAGGAGTCTTTCAATCATACGTATAATCCCTGCTCTTATAGCTCAGAAAAAAATATTAAAGAGGTGAGAAAATATTAACCATTCACAGTAAACAAATTTCCTTTCAAAAGATTCATTCTTACTCCTCAAGAAGTTAGGCTAGAAATATTATGAATAAGAACTAAGCATATATATCACCATAATTAGCAACAATATCACAAATTAATGTTTTGAGAAATAAAAAAAGCTCTTGACAGTATAATAAGTCTTAGTACAAGGTTAGCAGGGGAAAAAAGGAAGCTGGACAGTTAAGAATTTAGTTATGCATACCCCACAGGCCTAAAAGAAGGAATGGTTATTAATTTTTTAATACAGGTCAGTCTAGAGAGAAAGCTGTTCAACTTGGAACCCCTGGGCAGTTTGGTCTTAATCATAAAATGTGAAGGAAAACAAGTTACTGAGCTCAATGCAGACATAACTAGGTACAATTTCTACTTAACATCAGTTTTTCATCTTTACGTTTAAGCATTAAGTATACAATAATCTGTCTCCTCACAATTTGCTCTAAAACCTGGCAATAATTTCTGAAATGCTGAAAAGCACATCTATATCATAGATTGTAGAGAAGACACCTAAGATTATCAATCATCTGGCTCAGGTCCCAGCAAGAGTTTGGCTGAGACAGCATGGAGATCAGCACAAATTAATTCAGAGTGCAAAGAAGAAGAGAAAATTAACCCTAATGGATTTTTGTACTGCTTCACCTTATTGCTTAAGAAGGTCCCCACAATGTAAGGCAGCATAGATATTCACTATTTAGAAGCCTAACTTTCAGTTGTAATTGCTCTAATCCACCCAGGTCATAAGTAGTATTCAAAATGGACACCTACAGAATAAATGATAAAGGATATGATTTTCAAAAATGTCATAAATTTAGATAAAAACTAAGGTAAAAAAAAACATTACTGTGGCTGGTGATAGATAAATGGAGCACCAACTTTACTCTCTACTTAGTAGAGTAACAATCAAAATAGCCACCATACTTGCAAAATGTGAAAATGCCACTGATGTTAACACACTGTACTATAAGAGCAAAGCACAGCAGAGGCATGTCAGATGCCTCCTGAGTTAAACAAAGGAAGACATAACCAGAAAGGAAATTTGTTTCCAAAACATAAAAATTTTTCATCTATTCCATCCTTATAAACTAGTCTCAAGAAAAGTACATTTCAAAAATTTTTTTCTAAGAATTTGAGAGTAGGGAGCAAAAAGTATTTTCAGAGATGAAGTGGGGCTCACCTACCATTTTCTAGTTTCAAGTGTAAATTCTTACAGTATTTCATCATAATTGCATCGATGACTTAACAGGAAATAAAACAGCCAAAGATTTTGAGAACAATCACAACCTACACTACCTCATCTTTTAGACATTCAAAGCCAAATTTCTTAAATTAAGCTTGCTTTTAGAGTATTTGTGTACAAGCACTACTTCAGTATCCGAAACCTCTAAGACATCTCACATTGCAAGTTCTCGGTTTACACACTCTCTGTAGCTGCTTATTTTTTTAAGGATAAAAAAATTAAGTGGTTGAGTGTGGTAAACTGTATACTCCCATACACGGCACCAGGCACACAGCAGATCTCAAAATGACTGAATGGATCTCCACCCCCATGCTCAAAATGGTCAAATAAAGCAGGAATCTTTATTTCCTCTCCCACTAGTCTGCTGTGAGGCTATCCAGCAAGTCTCAGATAACAGACGAATGAATTAGCCTAATGAATGAATGCCTTGGAAGACTGAGAGAACTAAAACTGGGAACCGGTTGGTAGGAGAAAAGGTTAGGTCGGAGTAAGAAATACAGTTATAGGAAGGCAGCTAGTACAGATGTGAAAGTGGGAGAAAGAAATCGCACTTCCACCCAACCAGTCTTTGACAGTTCACAGATGATTAATCTAGAGACTAAAAAGCCTATACAGCTGTACTGCTTAATGGGGCAGGGAGCTTAAGAACTGCACGTCTGCATACTTGAACAACTTTTAAAATTCAAGCCATGAATTAGAATAAAATCATGCTTAGAGCTCAAAATTGGGTAGGTGCTTCTGTGGAAATTCCATACCTAGGAAATCCACACTCAGCTTTACAACTGAACCTATAGCTCTGACAATGAATCTTACAGGATACAACATCCGTCAGCCTAGAACCAGACAACAGGAAGGAGCAAGCACAAAGGCACTTAATGAATCATAGAATCATAGAATCACCAGGTTGGAAGAGACCCACCAGATCATCGAGTCCAACCATTCCTATCAAACACTAAACCATGCCCCTCGGCACCTCATCCACCCATGCCTTAAACACCTCCAGGGAAGGTGAATCAACCACCTCCCTGGGCAGCCTGTGCCAGTGCCCAATGACCCCTTCTGTGAAAAATTTTTTCCTAATGTCCAGCCTAAACCTCCCCTGGCGGAGCTTGAGGCCATTCCCTCTTGTCCTGTCCCCTGTCACTTGGGAGAAGAGGCCAGCACCCTCCTCTCTACAACCTCCTTTCGGGTAGTTACAGAGAGCAATGAGGTCTCCCCTCAGCCTCCTCTTCTCCAGGCTAAACAATCCCAGCTCTCTCAACCGCTCCTCATAAGACCTGTTCTCCAGCCCCTTCACCAGCTTTGTTGCTCTTCTCTGGACTCGCTCCAGAGCCTCAACATACTTCTTGTGGTGAGGGGCCCAGAACTGAACACAGGATTCGAGGAGCGGTCTCACCAGTGCCGAGTACAGAGGGAGAATAACCTCCCTGGACCTGCTGGTCACGCCGTTTCTGATACAAGCCAAGATGCCATTGGCCTTCTTGGCCACCTGGGCACACTGCTGGCTCATATTCAGTCGGCTGTCAACCAACACCCCCAGGTCCTTCTCCTCCAGGCAGCTTTCTAGACAGACTTCTCCTAGTCTGTAGCACTGCACAGGGTTGTTGTGCCCCAAGTGCAGGACCTGGCATTTGGCCTTGTTAAACCTCATGCCATTGGACTCAGCCCAGCGGTCCAGCCTGTTCAGATCCCTTTGCAGAGCCTCCCTACCCTCCAGCAGATCAACACTTCCACCCAGCTTAGGGTCGTCCGCAAACCTGCTAAGGGTGCACTCGATGCCTTCATCCAAGTCATTGATGAAGGCATTGAACCAGGCTGGACCCAGCACTGAGCCCTGGGGAACCCCACTTGTCACTGGCCTCCAGCTGGATTTCACACCATTTCCCACCACTCTCTGGGCCCGGCCAGCCAACCAGTTTTCCACCCAGGAGAGTGTGCGCCTGTCCAGGCCAGAGGCTGACAGTTTCTCAAGCAGAATGCTGTGAGAAACTGTGTCAAAGGCTTTACTGAAGTCCAGGAAGACCACATCCACAGCCTTTCCCTCATCCAGCAGCCGAGTCACTTTGTCATAGAAGGCAATCAGGTTAGTTTGGCAAGACCTGCCTTTTGTGAACCCCTGTTGACTGGGCCTGATCACCCAGTTCTCTTGCATGTGCTTCACGATAGCACTCAAGATCACCTGCTCCATGACTTTCCCTGGCACTGAGGTCAGACTGACAGGCTTGTAGTTCCCTGGATCCTCCCTGTGACCCTTCTTGTAGATGGGCACAACATCAGCCAGCCTCCAGTCCAGTGGGACTTCCCCAGTCTTCCAGGACTGTTGGAAGATGATGGAAAGGGGTTTGGCCAGCACATCCGCCAGCTGCTTTAATGCTTAGACACATGAACATGACTGAGGAACCAAGTGCTCCAAAACCACAGTTCAAAGTAGATTCCAATGAAATTGTCCCTAATTTCACTGAGGTATTAGTTTTGATACGGCAGAGTTTCACAGTAGGATGTTTTACCCAACTACGCTTAAGATCTTCATCAAATCATGCTTCAGGAGACAATTTTAACTTACCTCCTGAATAAGAGCATTATGTCGCAACACTTTACGTGCTTTCATGATACGGACTATAGCAGCTTGAAGATACATTTTTCTGTCTTCATCTACAGCACTTCTGGTCTGTTCCATCTCCTGCGGAAGAACAGTAATGCTTAAAATACTGTAAGATCAATAATCACTTCATAAAAGTACCTTGAATCTGTACTTATATTTTATTAAATGTTATCAATTAATAACATAAATCTAGGTGAAGTTCAATTCCAGGCAAAGTACTTCCATAAATGAAGAATACCAGGTTTCAGGAAAGTCAGCAAGAAGGTAGAAGAGACACATCCAAACTCAGCACTTTTGCTAAAGAGACAGGCAGGCAGAATTTACTATACTGTATTGAGTTTGGCAGCACATGCGTACAGAACCCTGTGTCTTACGAGGTACAGAAGGAACACGGATTATCAATATTGGAGTTAATTTTAGTTGCCAAAAGACACAAAACTATAGGAAAACAGTTAATTGGTTTTGCTGTTCCTGGAATAAGTTGCTTTCATAAACACCACCAACAGAAGTCTCATTAGGTAAGAAAAGCTAAATGTCAATCCTATTTGGTACAAAAGGAATAGTTCTTCTTTTAGCTTTTTCTTCTACTTTCTTATTCCCTATTCGACTTTCTCCTGCCTATATGTTAAGAAACATACAGTTCTCAAGCTTTAAACTTAGACAATCCCTTTACAGTGATGTAAATCTTAAACAGGAACTCTAATATCCGCTTACACCAAAACACAATAAATTTGATATAGAAAAATAACCTTCTTAACCTGATAAATTTAGAAACATCAAAGAGTACTTGCCTGTGGTGTGTCTTTCTGCATTGATGTAGTAATTTTAAATTTTGTTCGTTTACTGCTGAAGCTCATATTTAATGAAAAAGTAGACTCTGCCTCTATATCTTCCTGCAATAAATAATTTTTAAAAAAAATCAGAAATGGAACCAAAAAATGATAGCAATTGATTTTGAAAAATCACAGTTAGGGGCTTGCATACATAGAAACATTTCAGATTTGTAGTTGGAAATTCTAAAATGTCACATGAACCGGGTCAATTTTTCAAGCCACAGTTAAACTAACCTAGAAATCGAGTCCCTTATAGAAAACACTATAAAGAACTCTGACAGGCATGAATTTTGTTAACTAGTCAATGCAATTAAAGCAATTTCTGTTTCAATAGTTCCAAAGTTTATTTTTGTTTTAAACACTCTCCATTTATATTTATTTTCACCCTGCAAAGAAAGTAGTATTTGCATTTATTTATGGCAGAATCTCAAGAGAGCGAGCCACTGCTTCCACAACCATTACTAACATTGCCTTCCAGAACCTAAAAGCAGGCATCTAATAATTTTCATGTTATAGCAGAAACAGCTGACAAATTGCAGCATCTACAGTTCCATGGCTCTCTGCACGTTTCTAATTTTTTCCTCTCAGCAGCTCAATTCTCTCCCACGTGTAAAAGATCGTTT
The DNA here is from genome assembly GCF_032191515.1 of Phaenicophaeus curvirostris. Lineage (NCBI taxonomy): Eukaryota > Metazoa > Chordata > Aves > Cuculiformes > Cuculidae > Phaenicophaeus > Phaenicophaeus curvirostris. The sequence continues at coordinate 14,570,950 of NC_091397.1, read as the reverse complement.
CCTTCAATAAACGGTAACTACTCCCTGCAGTCCAAACACCTTTACGTTCAACTAATACGATAACCTGACTGATCTTTGCAGTTTCCAAGCAAGAGCCTGTAAAAGTATTATCAATTTCCAGCAGAATAAAGTTACTGGGCTTCTTAGACTTCGGAATCGTGCCAAACCATGGATGCCTCCAGCGCAAATAGTTCAGTAAACACAACCAATACTTACCTAAATATTTACTCAAAACAATATTAATTCTAGTTTTATATTCAGCAACAAATATTCTTTATTAGGATATATTTATTAGAATATGTATAAGGATATATTTTATAACATCCAGACATAGTATACAAAATTTAACGTGAAACGGCAAAGATCAACAGCTTTAGAAATATAAGCTGATGTTAAATGTTAGTATTATTCTGTTTACATGGTTGAGTATAAACCACAACAGTGAACTGAACTGAACCAATTAAAATTTTGCCAAGTTTCTTCATTATTTTTTTTCTCCTCTTTCAAAAAAGAACAAACACACAAGAGCAATCTACAACCTTGTGATCTCACTTTCATTTTCTAATATTTTCCTGGTTAAAAAAAACAGTTATCAAAGCAGCTTTCCAGTTCTTCTCATAAGTGAAATGAACAGCTTATCTCAGTTTCTTCTACCTGATACTGTCTGAATAACAGGCTCCCTCAGCTGGCTGGAAGTACATGCTGAAGTTGGTAGGATATGCACAGGTACTTCTGCACTGTTTCTGACATAGCAGACTTCTGCGTCCTTCACAGTATGGGATAAAAAACCAACTGGTTTCATATAGGTGATATAGACACATGACGAAGATTTGGAAGCAGAACCTATGCCAGCCATTGCTTTAACCAGAGAGAGAGCTCAGATATTACTGGAATTCCATAAAACTCATGGGACAATAAGAGTTTTGCAAATTGTAACAAAAATCCTCTAATACAAGTCCTGCTTGCTCCCTTTCCTCCTCTTGCAATCCATCAGCAAGGAAGAACATGATTGCTGTTACTTTCAGTCTCATAATCCCACAAATGTTTTGGGGAGATCTCTGTAAGAGAGTTTACCAGTCAGGCTCCTTTCCACGATTCAGTACATCTTTGAAAGTGGTGTTTTTATTTAAAGAATATTCCCCTCCAGCAGCATTGAGTCTAAAGCAGAAACAATAAAGAGTCTTAGCATTATTACCCATTCAGCATACCATGCTGTTACAAGCACAGGGAGTCTGACAGAGATAGCCTACTTCTTCCTGCCTCTTTCCTTATAAATCATAGAATCATATTATACTTTGGATTGGAAGACACCTTAAAGATCATCCAGTTCCAGCCCCCTGCCATGGGAAGGGACACGTCCCACTAGATCAGGCTGCTCAAGGTTCCATCCAACCTGGCCTTGAACACTTCCAAGGATGGAGCATCCACAACTTCCCTGGGCAACCTGTGCCAGTGCCTCACCACTTTCAGTACAAAGAAAGTCCTCCTTATGTCTAGTCTAAATCTGCCCCTCTCCAGTTTATACCCATTGCCCCTAATCCTATCAACACAAGCCTTTGTGAACAGTCCTTCCCCAGCTTTCTTGCAGGACCCTTTCAGGTACTGGAAGGTCGCTATAAGGTTTCCTCAGAGCCTTCTCTTCTCCAGGCTGAACAAACCCAACTCTCTCAACCGGTCCTTGTATGGGAAGTGTTCCAGTCCTCTGACCATCTTTGTAGCCCTCCTCTCGTCCCATTCCAACAGCTCCATATCCTTCTTATGCTGAGGATTCCAGAACTTGACACAATACTCCAGGTGGGGTCTCACAAGAGAGGAATAGAGGGGCAGAATCACCTCCCTTGACCTGCTGGCCACGCTTCTTTTGATGCAGCCCAGGATACGGTTGGCCTGCTGGGCTGTGAGCACAGTGGATTCCTTTATATTAAAAAAGCCATCAACTATTAGATTCACAAGGCTGAAGACGTGAAACATTGATATCGCGACAGCATACCTTGTCTGAGTCATGGTTGATCATTTTGACATCAAGTAAGGATTTGATGGTTTTGGTCAGTTCCTTCTCATTCATTTGTGTACTATCCTGAAGCTCCTTGTAACTGACAGTTTCACTGTTGTTGAAGGCAAGCAGCACTGCCATTTGGTACGTTGTGACCATGGCTACATAAGGTTTGCACAAATAATTCATTTTTACTTCACCTGTAATGACAGAAGTAGTATTTTATGAACTGATGGAATGTGCTGAAAAGTCATCTGATGCCTGACAACTAGGGCTCTTTGTACCTTTTCAGACATTCAAGTCACATCTAAGTATGCATTTAACACTAGAAATGGATAAGTGGAAGATGATAGCTCATGTTGTGAACTTAACGCATTCAGAATGTAGCTTGCAACAAAAATAACTCTGATAAAGTATGAACACTAAAACAGTAGTGTTTTAAAGAAAAAAGGAAACATGCAGTGCAGAATTTAAATAATACAATATAATTTACAGTAAAAAAAAAAGGAAATTCCAAATCTCCCCAAAACATAGCAATGCATAAACTTCAATTAACACGGAATCACAGAAGAGTGATTACAGAAAAGTTATTCCAAGGGAAGATTTTAAACCAAAATACTTCTCCTATAAAGTTTTTCTAAATATTCTTATATTCTTTAAATTCCCTGAAATTAAAAAAAAAAGGGGGGGGGGTGCAAAAAGAGGAAAAGCAGGGGCAAAAAAAAAGCACTGAAGAAATCTGCCTGAAAGCAGATTTGGATTTTCTGTGTGAAAGTGACTGTGAGTAAACAGCAGACTTCTACTACCAGAACTAAATTCTCGTTAAATTATATTTCATGCTACTCTGGTTTTCACTTCCATGTAATACGTTGTGATGCTCAGCTGTTAAAACCTGGTACTGAAAGCACTTGAAATAAAATACAATTGACTGATACCTACTAAACTAAGCAACAATTTTATATATTTCTTCTAAGACATATTTTAACAAATACTTCTATATATACAAACATAAGTGTGTGTGCATGTATATATATATGTATGGATGTATTTACTTAGATACCTACATACCTGACTAAAACAGTATAATATTTATTCTTAATATTTAATATTCAGCTAAGGAACATCTGATACTAGAGAAATAATTCCAGAGCAACTGTTAATAACTCATCAGTTCTACAGTGCCATTTTGTTGTTAAGAACATACAACTCTATTTTAATAAACCACAGGTAACATATGCAAGTTTACAAAACAAATTTTGGAGATACTAAACAGCAAATATTAAATTAATTTATAATGCAAAATAAGTTACTTGACTTCATATGCATCATAATGTTCCAATTCCAAAATCTGTTGTCATTTAAAAAGGACTTATAACAAGTAATTGCCAATAGTATAGAATGAAAGTTTAGCAAGGCATTTAGTTTTACCTGTACAAAGATAATGCAACCAAGTAAGCTTCCTCCCACTAAAATGCTGACTGTAAAATAATTCAAACTGCAAAACAAAATGAACTTCTATTAGCCACACATGTAACTACTTAAAATAGTTTATTATCACAATATCACCCCAGCAAAGAAATACTGGTTTTATGTTCACCATGTTGGATGCAAATATCACAGATCGATTCACGACAGCATTTTCCCTTGCAATATGGGTGACGGAGTGAACACCAGTCATTTACTAAACTACTTGAACATATTAACTTACCACTCAATGACTAAACCAAAAAGATTGTTGACACATTTATACTCTCAAAGCATAAAATACTGAAGTTAAACAGTGTTCCAAAGAAGTATCAACTCTACTGAATTTAAAAGAATTCCTAGGAGGTTTTAGCAATCAATCTTATTAGGTTTCATTTTTCTGGGGAATTCAAGAAGAGCAAGCCTGAAAGTGGGCACAGTTTTTGCCACCTTTCAACATGGGTTTCAGGTCAGACACAACTACACAGTTTGCAAACATCTCAGAATGAAGAAGGGACCACAGATCCTTGGATTTCTAGTGAGACCTTCTGAAACCGATTTTCACAAAGCAGCACACATTTATGAAGCAGTAATTAACACTTCAGTGTTGTGCTGACACCCAAAAATTTAAGCATCGTCTCAAAATTGGTGTTCAAAAATAATCAAAATTAGCATTAGTAGTAATACTAATTTCTTTCTTCTTTTTTTTTAAATTTTTAAACTGATTTCTTGTCACATGAAGTGCTACATCAGTTATTTTGGAAAATGTTTTTTCCTGATATTTAAATTACACATACACCAATATAAAGCAGAACAGGAATATGGGAAAAAAACCCAAAAAGGCCTTAAAAACAACTTTAAAATTCCTCTCTCCAAGAAATTAATTAATGTTGTGCAAGTGAAAATTAGCTATGCAGTTTGAAATCAGGCACTAACAGGCACAAATCCGGCTACTGAGAGACCATGTTCCATTAGACATTAGGAATGCAATTCCTAGAAGGTTCTTTCAAAGCTATGCTTATGAACATTTAAATGTCATTTTCATGAGAGAATAAGAGATGGAAGGGCACACAAGACCGGCAGACTGTGATAAGAAAAAAGACATTTACAGAGAAGCACCAAAATCATCTTTTTCTCATATTACATGCAATCCATCAATCCTGCCATTCCTGGAAACTACCAAGCAGTGGGGAGAGAATAAGAAAAGCCCTTGGCAATACAATGAAGCATTGGGTTTTGAAAAACAACTAAAGATACTCCAGAATGTTCTTAAAAAGAAAAATCTTTTGAGGACATCGTTTTCATCTTATTTATTCTCCAGGCTAAATTGATGGAGAAAAGTTACTCTGACATGAAGGAAAAGAAGAATTTCTTCAAAGACTAAAGTGGAAGTTCATAGCAAGACTTATAAAAATCAGATTTTATTTTACATTTTAACGTAATGGAAGAGTCTGATCACTTTGCTTCTAAGGAGAAATATAAAAAAGGGGCTTTTTTAGTGGCATTTTTAGTAGTTATGGCATTATCTTTTATGCCCTCTGAAAATTACTTATATTTGGCTGAAAATGCAACAGAAAAATTAAAATACTAATTTGACCATAATCCTACATATTATCCCTATAGCCACGAGGAAAAAAAATCAGACTGCATATATTGGCAAGCGCCTGATAAACCTCAGTTTTAAGACAACTTTTTTTTTTTTTTAAGAAAAAAAATCAGAAATTTTGCTCTCATACTTGCCATCTGAAAGAAACAAGAAAGTTTGGCTTGCAGACTAATCCTAATTTAAGGTCTGCCTAGGTATGGGCAATGAGAAAAACTTAAAAAAAAGAACCTTTCCTTAAAACTGGATCAAACCTCCCTGTGCCCCACATAGCCAGCACTGCGTACACATCAACTTAGGTTACTCTGATTTGATCTGGCAACTCTGACTGATGTCAAAGGAAAATACAAAAAGGGGAACTTTTGACCTCTCTAAGAACCAAGTGGTTTTCCACCCACCAGCTTACATAGGATGAAAACAGTATTTGTAAAACATTCAAATGCATACATATTTATAGGAAGCTCCAGCAGTCTCTGAGCCTGGAAAAGCTGCTAAACAGTTTGCCTAGTTACAGTTCCCATACTTTAGAGGGCAACTGCAAAATGTTTTTTTCTTTCTAAATCCCAACCAGAATCCTATCTTCATGGGTCAAATGATCAAATTTGACAGTGAAGACAGAAACCATCAATTTTTCAAAGACTCTCTGAGGTTATGTTCTGTTTCCTCAGAAAATTATCAATGTAATTCTGAGCATTCCTAGCTAGATGGCACATGAATAAGTTAGCCAGTAAACTGGCAAAACAGTGAAGTTAGGCAAGCAACCAAGGCTCTGAGCTGCTTCCGATACCCAAGTCAGTAACAACTTTCCAACTAAAAAACTCTTATTTTAAACCCACAAAATAAACAGCAAATTGTCATCAGTCACCTTCTCTGGAGACCACAGAATGGGTTTAAAACTATTACATTGCTAAATCAAAGCATGACTTGGCAGAAGTAAAAGCAGAATAAATAGTTCTAGTATGTAGCAGTAAAGCATTAAAAAGTTTCGTCACCAAAGAAATAGATATTTGCCATTATAATTTAGATCAGATAACAATTCAAGTTATACAAACTGCTTAAAAGATCTGTTATGTCCAATAATACAAAATTTGTATTGTCTAAAATGTACTTCACTATTAAACACATTTTAACAAAATCTATTTAGGCATATTTATTGCCTAGAAAATACTTAACCACTAAATACACTGCAGCAAAGATCAACACACATATTCTGCATTTTAACAGAACCATTGGACAGATAACAGTTAGAACACAATAATGTAATCAAAAGTAATAAAATATTCCACCTCTATGAAGCAGAAATAATCACATAAAAAGAGAATATTTACCAAATATTCTTTGAAAACTCACAAAATTAGCTTTAAAGAAGTTTCCATGAAGATTGATTTTGAATTGCTTCTACAAAATATGGAACAAGAAACCTGTACCTGCATTTTAATCTGCTATGAAATCTGTCCAGAATAATTCAGAAACAATAAATATCAGAAATAGGCTTTAAAGCTAAGAATCAATCCAGTTCTTCTGATTGTATTTATTAGTACCTCCCTCATCCACCAGGAAGTGTAGAAGAGAGATGTGAAAAATAAACAAAAGCTATGCATATATTCATATGTTAAACTAAACACACACAAATTCAGTATGCCATTTGGGCAACCTTCCAAATTTCCTATCAATTTGAAACAGGATAGCCATAATAAACAAACAAAATGAAGCAGCTCAGGTTTTTCTCTGTTAGAGTAATCATCTTTTATTTGGAGTTACTGTACGTTTTCCATATGTTTATAAGGAGCCTCCTACTAACCTACCATCTGTACACTTTTTTCCAGTTCCTGAGGAATTGCAAATGTAGAAGAAGGAGCCTGAGTCAGAGGCCATGCACCAGCCTAAAAGTATCAGGAAAAACATAAGCTTTATCATTTTCATACACATAAAAAAAAATAACAGTATTAAACAGATATATAGTGTATAGTATGCCATAAGACATTCAATTTAGATCAGGAGTTTTACCGCTCATTTTTCACTACTTATTATGCATGCCCCACTGAAGTATTAATTCAAGACAAGAGCACAAGGCATTTTATATCACCATTGTTTATGTGCTGGCAGGTTAATTTTAAAAATAAAAGCTATAAAAAGAAATTATTCCACAATCACAGAATCCTAGAATAGTTTGGGTTGGGAGGGACCTTAGAGATCATCTAGTTCCAATTAATCACCTCCCCAACCTCCATGCATATGACTTCTGGGAGGATCTGTTCCATGATCTTCCCAGGCACAGAGGTGAGGCTGACCAGGGTAGTTCCCAGGGTCGTCTTTTCTACCTTTTTGTAAAATGGGCACAACGTTAACCTTCTTCCAGTCACCAGAGACTTCTGATGGCCATGACTTTTCAGATAACATGGAGAGTGGCTTGGCAACCACATTGACCAACTCCCTTAGGACTCTGGGATGCATCCCATCAGGTCCCACAGACTTATAAATGTTCAGGTTTCCCAGGTGGTCATGAAACTGATCCTCCTCTATTGTGGGAGGGGGGTTACACCCCTGGTCACCATCTTGCTGTCCCATGACCCAGGAGAGGTTGTCAGTGAAGACTGAGGCAAAAAAAGTTAAGTACCTCAGCCTTCTCCTCATCTGTTAATACGAGGTCACCATTTTCAACCATCAGTGGAGGTACATTCTCTTTAACCTTCCTCTTCTGATTGATGTACCTGTAGAAGCCCTTCTTGTTTACTTCCCTTGCCAAGTTCAGTTCCAGCTGCACCTTGGCCTTCTTGACCTCATTCCTACACAACCAGGCAGTGTCCCTATACACTTCCCAGGTTCCCTGTCCCTGCTTGCACTGCCTGTGCAGTTCTCTCTTCTTCTTGAGTTTGACCAGCAGGTCTCAACTCAGTCACACCAGTCTCCTCCCTTTCCTGCCTGATTTCCTACACACGGGGACCGAGTGCTCTTGTGCTTTACGGAAAGCAACCTTAAGTATTTCCCAGCTCTGTTCTGCTCCCTTGTCCTCGAGGACCATGTCCCAGGGGGTTCTACCAAGTAACTCCTTGAAGAGCTCTAAGTCTGCTTTCCTAAATTTAGGGTCCTGACTATACGCCTCACCTGTCCCATATCCCTCTGGACCTTGAACCCCACCAGTGCGTTATCACTGCAGCCCAGGCTGCCTCCGATCCTAATGTCACTGATGAGTTTGCTTGTATTAGTGACTACTAGGTCCAGTATTGCATACCCTCAGGTGGGGATCTCTTATCAGCTGGACTAAGAAATTATCTTGAATGCACTCCAGGAGCCTCCTGGACTGCCTACAGCTTGCCGTGCTATTTTTCCAGCATATGTTGGGGTGGTTGAAGTCCCCAAGTAAGATGAGAGCTTGCAAGTGTGAGGCCTCCTGTAGCTGGAGGAAGAAGACTTCATTACTTGGCTCTCCGTGATCGGGTGGCCTGTAGTATACACCAACCACAGGGTTCCCATTGGTTCCTGTCTTTTATTATGACCCACAAACTTTCAACTGATTCGTGGCTACTCTTCAACAACAGCTCTTCACATTCTATCCCTTTCCTGACATAGGCAGCAACGCCTCCACCTCTTCTTCACAGTCTGTCCCTTCTGAACAGCTTGTAGCCATCAATAGCCAAACTCCAGTCATGAGATTCATCCCACCAAACTTCCGTGACAGCAACTATAACCCAGCTTCCAGCTCCTCTTGCTTGTTACCCAAGCTTCGTGCGTTTGTATAGAGGCACTTCAGCTGAGCTGCTGGTTGCATCGCCTTCTTAGTGGACCCTTTATTACCTATAAGGTGTTTTGGAGAAGTTCCCTCCCTGACATCTACTACCTCATGAACCTCCCACTCATCTCCACAGGACTTCAGCCACATTGCGACATCCCCAGCATGCCCCTGAAGAGTAGGTAGAGGGCCCATACCAGCACCGCATCCCTCCAGCCATTGTCTGTCCTCCCATTGTCATAGGCAAGCCTTATCCACCTCCCACTTGACATTTAGTTTAAAGCCCTATCTATGAGCCCTGCAAGCTCCTGGGCAAAGACCCTCCTCCTCCTTTGAGAAAGGTGGTTCCCATCTGATACTTGTAGTCCTAGTGCCATGCAGGCCGTCTCATGTCAAAAAACCCAAAGTTGTTGCACTGACACCAGCCATGGAGCCATGTATGGCTGACTGGACCCACCTGAGCCTTACAATATCACCACCCGTAACTGTAATGCGGAAAGAAAAAAATCACTTGGGCCCCAGATTCCCTCACTAGTCATCCCAAGGCCCTAAAATCTCTTTTAATCCCCCCTTGGACTACATACTGCGGCTTCATTCCTTCCCACATGGAGCAGTAGCAATGGGTAGTAGTCTGTAGGCCTCACCAGGTTGGGAAGTTTCCTGGCAATATCCCTTTACCTGGGCACCTGGGAGGCAGCAGACTTCCCTGTGAGTGGGGTCTGCTCAATATAGCGGACCCTCTGTCCCCCTCAGTAGAGGGCCTCCGACAACTATGACTCTTCTTTCCATTCTCATGGTAGTTGTGATAATACAGCGTGTGTGCCGTTGCAGTCACAGCCCTTGTTCTTATGTAAGTGCATCATCCTCCACTTTTTCCTCCAGTCCATCCTCCATATTAAGAGCTTCAATGCTCACAAAGTGTCAGTTTCCATATGTGAAGTATTTGTAGTTAGAAAAAAATTGTTCACTTGTTATCAAAACATAAAAATCAAGTACAAATAACTCAATAGTAAGAAATATGTATTAGTACCTGTAGAACATATATCTGAAAACTAATTCCCAAATCTATAATAGTGTCTTGGTTTTTGATGAAGTTGTTGAATTTATTGTTGAGATCAGCACTAACACTCATGTCTGTATACATTCGATGGAGCTTGCTGGTAAATTCATATCCACAGGCTTGCTGTGAAGAAATATTGTAACAGGTTTCACAGTGAAAACATTTCTACTTAAATAAATTATGCATATTCACTACTAAAATATGAAAATCTAGCCAGCAGAAGTGCTGTTACATTTACAGAGAACACTAACTACAACAGAAAACAAACATTATAGACAAAAATAATGATTTATCTTAGTTTCATTTTCTATACATTGATTTATATGAACAGTTTTATTTTATAAAATTGAAAGATAGAGGTAGTTTATCAAAGTCCTTGGTTCTTTTATAATGTTTTGAACACACTGAACAAAACTACCCAAAATCTCACAAAAATCTCAAATGCCTAAGTGATATTTGCCCATATATCTTTCAAAGACTACAAAAAAACAGTTTTTCCTTTCAGCTACCGGAAACAGGTTCTACTGATTGCCAAGTTATCTCTGGCACCCTCTGCTGCTCCCTCTTAACACTACATACTGCTACATTCAATTATTCTGCATTAGAAGAATATCACATTACCTTTAGTTTATTAATCATGGCTTCTTCAGAATCCATAGACATAGACAAACCATGAATTAATCTCTTTGCCAACATTCTGGCATAGAACTGTGTTAAAAAAAACAGATATGGGTATTTTTAAAAGCGTAACCACATTCTTCAAATATACTTTTAATGTAACATTTTAACATTTATTGAATATCAAAAGTTACCTTTTGGAATACATCTTTGTCATCAATGTATTTGAAAACAGTAATAAAACTTGTAAGTTTGTCTTCTACTTCATTCTCTGTCATTCCTTTTGCTGATTTCTTCAGTAAGTTGTCACAGTACTTGGCCAGCTCAAGTTAAAAAAAGAAAAAACAAACCCAAACCTACTTGTCAAGCTTGAGAACAAGTGTACATCAAGGTAGTCAAAACTTCTACACAAAAGTTAAAGCATAAAATATGTCACAACCCGTAGTCTCATCTTTTGTTACAAGGGCTGTATTCATAGGTAAAGAATACATACTACATCCACAGAAAATACAAATTCCATTTCAAAAGTTGCAACTACACTAATTTTGCACGACAACAAAATGTGTGTGCAGGTTAAGTTATTTACTACTACTGAAATATACACGTGATGCTGACTCAGTATGAGAAACGGATATTCATGTGATGGACCCTATGACAATTGATTTGATAGTTATCAAAACAAAAAAAAAAAGATATTTTTACTTTCTACAATAAGATCTATATATCACTTACCAACTCAGGTGCTTTGCAGATCGACTTGGGCTCCCTATAGTTTACTACTGATGTTAAAGCCTACATCAGAATATAGAGCAAAGAAAAAACATAAATTACTTAAAACTGTTTCTTTCATGAAATTGGAAGTAATCAACAAAACGTTCAGGGCAAAGATCATCTGAGAACCTACAAAACTGAACTACACAAAAGAGGATCAAAAAAAGAAACAGTGAATGAAACTGTTCAAATTACTGCTGTGTGAGAATCTGTGTTGAACATTTTTAAGTTGGGATTTAAGTAAAAGTGGAAAGAGTAGAAGAACAGAAGTTAATTGGAGAAAGAAGGAGAACAAGTGAATTTCTGACTACAAACTTAAAGAATTTGGTATACAGCCATACGTATGATCCAAAAGTATGGATGGAAAGAAATCGAGGAATAATTGCAGATAAAAGAGATTTGAGCAGTAGCCCATTAACAGCAGCTTACATCAACAGCATGTATCTTGAGCTGAAAGACATACAGGGTATGCTCACAACAGTAAGAAAGGACAGATCTTTTGGTTGTTGTATTTTTCTGATACACTGAAGAGGAAAAAAAAATATTGTTCAAAGTGGAAATCCAAAGCAGAACAGTACAAAGAATATGGTAGCTGAAGAAAATCTGAGTATGAGGCAAAAGAAAAGGAAGGACATAATGACAGCTTAGAATTGGAAGTAGTAAACAAAGATACCGGAACTATCAAGACAAGACATATCACATTTAAACTAACTTTTTTAACTAATAAGGAATCAAAAATATTGTATGACCAAAGTCCCTAGGAATTACAGTTCCTTCTACAGAAGGAAAATATATTATTGTCATTAGTACAAAGAACTGACAAGTAATTCCTGTACAATGCCTCGACATTCCGATACTTGCTAACAGCTCCCTAGAATCTCTGTGAGAAAGGAATGCACAACTTGACGAGGAATATGAAACTCTTTGAAGCTTAAAGCAGTCTCTTTTAATAATACTGGAACCAACAACAGTAGTTTTGATCTCCATCAAGAAAAAATGACGGCACATCAAGCTTTTAGAATTTTATTGCAATAGAGCTCACTGAAGTTAAGAATTGATGTATTTAAGAAAAAAGTACATTTCCTATGTGCCAGCAATTGTAGTTGCCAAACTCTTATTACTCCACCATCTGGTACATGACATTAATGGCAATGGAGACAGAAACATATTAAGGTTCTGAAGTGCTTGTTTTAAAATACTAAATGATTACTTTCTCAATATCACAAATACAGATGTATAGCTGCTATGACATTATCACTGCTATTTTCATCACTGTGCCATTTCCAGACTAACCTTGGCTGAAAACTATCAAAGCTTTGACTATGACCCTTACTACAAAGTGCAACTACTGTAAACACTACAAAAAAGCAATGAAATGTATCTGTGCATCCTGTGACAGGAAGTTACAGTAGGAAAGCAGAAAGTGCATTCTCTAGGAAAAAGATAAAAGGATATATGGGAAATTAACAAAAAGATTAGATAAAACGTACTTTGAGGAGGAACCACTCAGTCCCTCAAAAGCCCATGCTTGTTTTTCAGAAATTAGTGATAATAATAGTATTAATTATTACAGATAGAACTGTTATCTTACATACCTTCATGGTTATACTTTTCAAACACAAAGAGTAGCAAGCCTCTTTCCCTAAACAGGCTTATTTAACTTCAAGTGCACAACTTCCCTGGAAAGAGTTAGCTATTGTGACAGTGATTGAACTAGTGTAACTTTCCAGATACATTTTGTCGTTAACTTGGAAAAATTCTAAACAAAGCTTCTATGTAAGCAATGCTATCAACACTCAGAATTCAAACATTATGGCAGCAAACAAATGCAAGTTCAAATGCATGAAACAGTTACCAAACTTCTGCAAATCACAACCTGTCTATGTATTATCTTACTTAAATTTACGTTAAATGGGTCAGCTCCATTGTTCTGTTTTGAATTATGATGACAAGAAAGTTCTTTCTTTCCATGGGAAAAAAAAAAATATTAGAGTGGTTTCCTTTGTCCACATCTTTTCCCCTAATACTGGACTGTCTTTGGTCTGTTACATTTCTAAACTAGGAAAACTGTCTAAGAACTCTATCTTTAAAAATGTGTTGATGTGGTGAGTCTGAAACAGGGTCCCATATTTTGTTTTCTAGTGCTTTTTTTCATTATGTAAGTAAGAATTACCTTGTCAAGAGCACTCATAAAGTGTTGATCGCCATTCAAAACAGTGTTGATGAGTTGAACAAATTTACTATGTACTTCCAAAACTGATTCCACAAACTGAGTTGGCATCTAAAAAAGGAAGATAAAACAGAAAGCAAGTTATTGCGTAAAGTACTATTATCTACACACAAACATATTTACGTGAGTTGTACATTTTTTCCTAATTATCCTTTTTGATGGAAGTCAAAATCATAGTGATTAAGTCTTTGAGAGGACTTATTCTGAACTGTTGTACTCTAATGCTACAATTCTTGAGCATGTTTTGCAAATAAAGTCTATTTACAGTCCCACAATCAAATAGATTTGAATCTATAACTGCTCTTGTGCTGTCTAATCTTTTCTATCATACCCTAAAATCCTTTATTAGTGCTTTCAAAAATCATTAATGTTAACACATAAATACAGCAATCAAGTCAAAGCTACTGAAATAAGTAAATTGCTGCTTCCTGTACACCCAGACTTGAGAGACAGCAAATCCAGATGAACCTTTTGCATTTTCCTATGTAGGACAGTTACCAACCAAATTTAGTGTGTTACATTGCAGCACAACACTTTGTATGGAAATAACTCATATCAATTAGAGGAGTCCCTATGCAGACATGCTGGCAGGCAGCAGAGCAAGAGTATGCAATGCACTAGCAGCATCACACAACTCCCCTAGTACATTCTCAGGCCACACATTAAAAACGCTTCCATGACAAAGTACTTAAACCACACAGTGGGGCAAGTATTCCATGTTTTGAGTTTATCTACATAAGGCTGTGAATTTTCATCATCCTCTGCATTCACTTCCCTGCGTAGACACTATTAGTTCAACAGAAAAAGGTCAATAAACTTACAAATAATTTGAAAGCAAACTATACTACTAAAGACTTTGGCCCATTTTCAGTATGCACATAGGAGTCACAGAAGAGTAAGCACTCCTGTGCAGGCAATAAAAAAATGAATTTACAACAGTTCGTATTAATGTATTATTATAGCCAGAAAACTGGATGGCTAAAGTCTACAGTAAGCACAGCTCTGGACATCAAGATGCGTACATGTATGAATATAAAGCCAAATGAAAGCCTGTTTGCTTGTTTCTAAACAGAAATGCAAGAGGAACAAGAATGGAATCGAATAATTTAAACACATATGAACTGAAAAAAATTTAACGCAATTTAGTAAAATAATTAAGCTAAGGAATTTTCAGAAATTACATAAAAATATGAGATTGCGAAGCTATCAGTGAAAAACACCACACTGAAATCAGGATAGAACGTCAGGTCTTTACAAATAACATGTAAGTAAATTAAATGGAATCATCCGTTCCTAACGTACCAGAACAGCAAAAGCCACTGACTTAAGAGAAATTCAGGAAAAAAATACATACATGGAACAAAGAACCTACTTGCCATGACAGCATTAAACGAGCAACAATGAGAAATAACTAGCTGTAGTTGTTTGTGGTTAGATCACAACAATCAACTCTCAGGATAGATATGTGTCGCACAACTAAGGGTGCTGATCAGAAGTTACAATTTATTCATTATGTTCCAAACCAATTTCATATAGACAAAATTAAACAGAATAGACTAAAAAGAAAAGGGTACACATTTCATCAGGAATGTTAATCAAATAGGTAATTTCAGCTGCCTGAGGGAACTCACATTTTCCTGAGAAAGATTGCTGGTTGCTCTAAGGCCCTCATCATGGATATGGTTTTGTAGTTCCTGAATCATATGAGGTAAACCACTTGACACAGCACGAAGTAGAGTATACATATTTGCCATGTCTGTAACAGAGATACATTTTTATAGAATATGCTTAGAAACACTAGAAATCAACACTTATTATAGTACTAAAATTTCACACAGAACTTAAAGACTGTAACAAGACCAACTGTATTGAAAAAAAAATTAACACACACTGGATCACTGACAAAAGAAAAAAAAGGAAACAGAGTAAGGCTAATATCTCTATTTACTGAGCAGTGCCATTGTGACTACCTCACTCTTCCGACACTGCTTATTTAGAAGAGACATCAAGAGGAGAGGTGGGCTAGTATGGAAAAGTATTGTGTCACTTCATTTTAGTACTTGGCCTCTCTAAATCTCCCTTAGCAGCAGCTGACTAAAATCAGTTTAGATATCTTCTTAATCTGACTTTTTGTTTTTCTCCAGTGGTGCCTTGAAATTTTTCTCTGGTTAGGAAAGCTGGAAATAAGCTGCAACTTCTTTTATTTTGCTCAGAAAAGGGGCCCAATCTCTGTTCAAATGTGCAAAACTCCCTAGAAATGGAGCTTGACTGTGAAAAATAATTTGTTTCACATTATTCTTGCATCTTCCATGCAAGAATGAGCATTCTTTCAAGAATAAGATGTTTCTAGTCATCAGGAAGCAACCTTTTTTTTTTTTACTCAGGCAGGGAACATACTATGAGAGCATCTGCTTCTGTAAAAAAGGATTTGGGAAAAGAGGTCACAAAAGATTCAGGACAATAAAAAGTGGCTATGAAAGGAAGCCTAAACATTTTATAATCCTGACCTGTCAAATGATGATGAAGAAATGTGTAAAGACATAGCCATTGGTTTACAAATGAAATCACAGGCATAAAATATGATCAATTCTACAGGACACAGGACTTCAGTGTGTTTTTAAGCCAACTAAGACAAGGAAAGAGAAAGAGTATTGGCTGAAAGAAGGGTTGTTAAAAGTAAAAGGAAGGTCTTGACTATACATTTGGAAGAATGAAAATTAATTACATAGTAAAAGAAAAACGCTGTTCAGGGTTTAATTGGGCTTTCTAGATAAGGAACACATCAGTTGAAAATGCCTAAAGAAATAAAAGTCATTGAATAAATACAGTAAATTGCAATGCTAAATGAATAAAACAAAAAGCACTTCATGCTTTTTGTGACCATTGAGACTTACCATTTCTTTTCTCTTGTCTGATAATATTGTGACATTCTGCATGTAGAAACTGCAAGTGATCAGCTACCATTCTCTGTTGGCATTCATGAATCACTTTTACATATGAGCTGGGATGTAAGTATTTCCGACACCGCATTTCTTCATCTTTTAATCTACCTAAAACCTACAGACAAGTTTTTAAACTGAGAGCTGATGAAATACTGACAACCATAAATACACAAGAGTACACATATGTATACATATGTAGAATGAGACACACAAATAAGTAACAAAGAACTTGCCTAGGATGCTGAAAAATCAAATTTGCTTTTTTGAATCAGGCTGTTGCTGAATTAATGTAACCTTCTGCTCTGAATACTGACTAGCCTCAGTCCTTGCCACATACCTAAAAGCACCCATCGATTCTCCAAATTTCTTCTTCCCTTCAACTTTGTGCTAGTCTTCCCCAGTATCTCCTACCAACTTCATATTCCTTCTGAGAGTTTTACCACAACACGTGATTTTATAATTATAAGAATCACTTTAATGTTCCAAATCCATCTGCTTGTAGGTAAACATCTGCTCAAAAGGTATAGGAGTACATCTGAGCTATTAGTAAAAACTCTCCTTATAACTTCAATGAAGGAAATAGGGATTATCATAAAATAAATCCTACAAATACTGACATAAAAGTACATACATCCAGTAAATACGAGGGAAGCCTAGGGACAGTAGCGCAGCTGCAGACTGCTAATGATAGGCAAAATGAATCTTCATCTCTTTTGGTTTAATTGAAGTCTCAGCCTGACCCTGAATTTCACCTCAGCTGTGCAACAATTAACATATGCTCCTTTTGGTTAAAAACAATCTCATAGCCTTCTCCTTAACTCTTCTATCTTGTTAGTGTGGACAGTATAGCACTGAGGAGTGATTCTCTTGGTCTTGTATTAAACATTGCTTTCTGAACCAAGACATAAGTATTACAAGTAATTTGACCACAACGTGACTTCATACACCTCAAAGCAAAACAAAATAAAATCTACCCCAGAGCATGTAATTTAACAATGTCCTGTTACTCTACCATATAGTCTCCTCTAACCACTGTATTGCTGAAACTCTCATCTTAGGCTACTACAAACAGAAGGAAAGTAAGAAAGTGAGGAAGCAGTACTGATCAACCCAATTCGTGGTTTTAGTTTTTCTCTTTTTTTTTTTTTATTACAACATATTTTGGAGCTGAAAGTCCATCCATAGGCAAGTTTTGTAGTTTATATTGAGATTAATCATGCCACCAAAAAGCCTAGTTTAAACTACATGAAACCATACAACAAAGAACAACTATAGGAATGGTACAGGGAAATACGGATCATCACTAAACTGATATCAGATTTACGTTATTGCATGTGTACAGAAGAATCTCTTACCTTCTCCATGTATTGTGAGCAATTTGACTCTTGCAATAAATTTGAAGCTTCTTGTTTATAATACTCCCCTGTTTCATTCAGAAAAGGACACTCAAAAATTTCCTGATAAAACTAAAAGGGAGAGGTTTTTTTAAAAGACAAATAATACACTAGATGAACATTCCAAATTAAAAACATAAATCAGAAATACATATCTACCTTTAGGGGGAATTTTTTCTTATACTGTTCAACATGAACAAAGGAGTTAATGACCCCATGGATTACTTTCTGGTTTGGGTCTTCTCCACAGCGATCACTGAAATAGGCAAAGCAAACATTCATGAGAACATGGATATCTAGCGTAACTCATCTGACAGCCAAATGAAATAAAATTGGATGAAAACTTTTTCCAGTAAATTCTTGTGCTTAAATTGGCAAAATCGAAGATTAATCTTAAAATAAAAAATGTACTCTTTTCTCTCCTATTTATTTAAATTGTTGAGATAGTAGTTTGTAAACTATCCAAAAGCATTTGCAGGTCATGATATTTCCAAGTATTTGCTAAGGATAAGTATTTCAAATTACATACTTTAAGCAAGTACTTTAAAAGTTACAGTAAGTTCCGTCACGCATTTGTAGCCTTTATTCAACAGGCTACCTTCACACTCCTGCCCCTGCCAACAAAAATAATTTTTGCCAGCATCACACCGAGCAGCATGCTATTTCCTTTTCTGAATATCTACTATTCAACATGCAGATGTCAAGGGGAACAAATAATATACTTGGTGCATTATCACAATTTTTAATCATGCTCTGGAAAAGGAAAACCTCATGTTTCCCAGTCAATTTCTTAGCTTCAAATGATTAAGTTCATGTGAAGAAAATATTATCTTTGGTCTCATTCAGCTGAAAACAGAAGTAGTTGAAACAAGCGTTGTGCATGCCTTTGCAAAGACTGGAAATAACAGACCAAACTCAGAGCAGCAGAGACTTTTTTAAAACATTAACTGTTCTAAAAAAGACTGCCTTTCACATATACTTTACAAAGAAGTAAAAAATATTCCTTAACTCCTAAGGTGTAAAATAGGACTAAAATATGATTTACAGAAGTATCTTTACACTTAAGCATCAGTAGTTGTAATTTCAAAAGTTTTCCTTCTTTTAAATATGTATGTATACACATATACACTTATACAGAACTTTTACTTTATCCAGACTGCACTGAAAAGACAAAATGAGTTCTGTTAGAAACTCATGTTGGCATAGGACAATCATTTACACAAGTGATTTTTTAAAATTTAAAAGGAAAACAAAAGAGCTAGAAAAAAATGCTTCAAACCCAAACATTACCACATACACATCTAGGCTGGGATAGAATAGGGGAGAAATAATTTTGCTAATTTCATTCATTGGTTTGGAATGGATAAAAACTCCAGAGGATATCCATGAGCTTGGGAGGTTTATCAGGACAGGCACACTATCAATCATCGTATCACACACACCAGACCATACTTATATGTTCAGAGCACTGTTAGTTGTATGTATTGCTTTTGAATTCTACTGTGTCCTAAGATCTGAAAACTTAAGCACATGATGGGTGGAAAGGACTAGCTCTCTAACAGACCATGAGCAGTCACTGTACAGCTCACCTAGCTAAGCCCCTTGTTACAAATAGACTGACTAATGCCTAACTGCTCCAGTAGGGATGGTCTCTCTTTTTTTTAACCTCAGGGAACAGGAAGGTTTCCTTCAGTTCTGGTAGCTGAATCAATGGTCAATGGAATAAACCTGGGTTTGTGTACATGTAATCACCCCCTGCATTCTTGCCAAGGGCCCTCTGCTGGGTCTGGTTATATGTTGGCAGAGGCAGCAGCATGTCACTGAAGGGAAGAAGCGTAGCACCAGAGCAGGACCTGAACCCAGCTCCACGCTGGAACACCTCAAGAGCATTTTAAGTTGCAGGATACACACAGCCCTGTGTACACAGCACCCTATCACAGAGTGCAGGAAGCTACATAACTAGAAGTTAAGCATATTACAAAGCAGGGGTCTGTCAAGATACAGTCCAGTCTGCCTCTAGCCTGTGGGGTTCTGGACCTGGAAAGATACCGACGACACAAACAGAAGGAGCATTACTCCAATTACAGATGGAGGCCCAGCTTCCCTCTGCTTGGTTAACAGGCCACTTCACAAACCTTAAGTCCACACAGATGGGGAAGGAGAAGGGACAGAAGCAAAGGTCAGGCCTAGGGCATTTGAAAGTCAAGAAAATCTGTAAGAGCACAGGAGGCAAGTGCTCCATGGAAAAGCTGCAAAGGAGGAGACAGGCTTTCAAAGAAGAGGGCAGATGGTGTGAAGACAGTGGGCAAAAAGGAACACAGCACAGATATGGTCTTGTCTGCTCTGGCAACATCTTCAGGCTTTTATTTACACTAACAGCTCCCAAGAATTTGCAATGCAAATGGCTAGTTTCAACAACATTTGACCGAAGTTTCAAGGATGGTTTTTACAAAAGCTGTAGTAGTGAGAGCATCCGCCAAACTGATGAGAGAAACTGGTGACCCCACTAGGGTGGAAGTCTATTAAGTGCGTATTTTCCTTCTTGGCAGTCATCAGCAAGTAATACGCATGTATACAGCTACAGAGCAGCTACCACACAGGTCGAAGAAGGACTGTCACAGGACATCTTGGGAGAGTAGAAGGGAATTGGTGGGGAATCTGGACAGAAAGATCAAGTGCTATAAACACAGTTTCCACTAATTTGGATGACAAGGAGTTTCTTTTTTCAAAAGAAATGGAGAAAGCTACAAAATACAAGCTCAAGGGAACTGCGCTGGCTTATATTAACTCTATCTTGTACCCAACCTTGGACCAAAGCCAACAGTGGACTTTTAGCATGTATTGTACAGTGTACTACTGTAGCCTCATACAATGTATTTAAAGTTTAAGGTACAATAATAAATGCTGTATTATTTAAAAGAAGATTCCATCATTCAAAGTAAGTGCTCTGCTGTGTCAGACCAATGGCCTATCCAGACCAAACAACTACAGAACTCACTGTGAACTAGAAGAGCCCAAACACTTTCGAAGAAGTTAACAACTTTCAATAGCCTTCCCTTCAAACAAATGGTATAAATAATTTATCAGTTTATCTAGGAACAGGTACAGTTAGAAAGTGTTAGTTATCTTTAGCAGAGAAGCCTCTCCTGGTTAGTCTGTACTAATCACACTGTCATTTGAGATAGCACCTGAATAAATTCCAAATAACTTCTGTTTAAGAATTTCATAGATTAATTTTCTCACAATTTGAGATCTTGTCGGCATCCTGTTGTGTTGAAACAAAAATGCGTAAGTTGAGATTCAGCTTGCCTTGTAGGAGGAGTGCTTGGGCTAGAGGGAGGGGGAAGAAAGTGTGTTATATTCAGAACTCTATATTGAGAGGAGTGCAGTCAGACAAAACAGGCTTAAGAGATTTAATAATTCTCTGCAGTTCAAGGGGGCTAATCCTGCTCCCTTCTGCTCAGTCACAGGTCTCTGTATCGCTCTTGCATTGCTTTGGCACTCATCCAATTCTTTTCTGAACCAACTCATCAAGACTATCTGGAAAAATATTAGCCAAGATGGTTTTCTGTCATGTTAGCAATTGAACTGGTTCACTAAGGGACTAGATGAGCATCAAATTCAGCACAAGAAAGGTAGTAGAGCACAGCCTGCTTCTTTTTGGCATCAGCAAACTTAGATCAGTTTAGCCATCTTGTTCAGCTGAACCACAAGTCACTACTTGTATTTTTTTTATTTTCATGTATCAAAAATGTTTATTGTTAGGTTTAACGTATAGTGTAGCGCACATATTTATAACTTCCAACAAGTCAATGTGCTCAAGATATTAGTCAGAAGTCTTAAAATTCCAGTTAAATATATTGATAAAATAAAATCTGAAAGTAAAATTTATAACTCTGCTCCCCCTACCTTTTCCAGTACAGTAATAAACATACTTCTAAACACAACTAGATGACTATAATGTTGGTTATCAATTCCACATATCATTGTATACTATGCAAAATCTTCTGGTTATAACAGTTTCAACTGTCCCATCTATTTAATTTTTTTGTAAAACATTTCAAGAAATTGAACTGTGCACACACATAAGTACTACATTTAAGAAGGCATCTAATCAAGACATTTCTAATTATATACATGTATTAGTAGTTTGATTAGAATTTTTAGGCAACGATCTTCCCATGCATATTTTTGCATCTCTGATAGATGTAACTTAATGATATCTATTTCTTCAAAGACCTGAATTGCTGAACCTGATGCTAAAAGACAGTTAACAGCTGTTTGCAAAGTCTTTAAAATTGCCTCTTACAAACTATGCTGATCACTGGAATCGTACCAAAGAACGGCAACAAGCCCGCAGTCATGTGCAAAGGCCATACTCGAAATACCCACAGCAAGCCCTACATTTCATGATACCATCAAGAATACCTATAACAACTTCTCCATTCTACAGTTCATTACATGATATGCAGATCGCAAAGTGGCTAGAACAAAAAGTAATACAAATTGTTAGATGTATATTTTGAGAAACAGTTGAATGTTCTTCTTTGAGATCACACCGAAGAAACCTTAATAATGTTGGGGAAAAAAAATCCAGACCCAACCATTACATGACCCAAGTTCTATTTAAAAATTTACATATAGTTTAATAACAAGAAACATCAACTTATTACAGCCTCAAGATCTAACAACCCGCTGAGGCCGTGACAGTCTTGATCTAAATGCCCTCGTGAAGTCTGCAGTCACCCTCAACGTAAATACATACCATTACTTTTAAGAGGCATCAGATGTCTGCTGAAAGAAGTTTTAACACAGATCACCACTCCCACCAGCCAATGAAATACACAGATTGTCTAAAATGAGTCTTCAATGTCACTGCACTTGATGTAACAGAGCAGAATTTTCTTCACCATGAATTATTTACTTAGTAAAAGTAAGTTGTTATAGTAAACTTATGGATAAAGCACTATTAGCACTGGTTACAAAAGGAAGCATAGTTCAACAACTAAAAGCAAACAAACGCTTCCTGGTTCCCAAAATATCATCTGAGAGGGACATCATGTCAGTTACTCAGCTGTCAAAAATCTAATTCAGGAAGGAAAAGTGAAATTATAATATTAAAATCAGGTTTTTAATGCCTTATAAATAAAGCTTTTTTCTGAACCTCAATCAGCCAAATCACCTCACACTCTCAGTTTACCTACAGTAGCCTAGTCACCTGAGTTAGGCACGTAATCACTTAAAAAAAAAAAAAAAGCCCAGTCATCAGGCAGCTCCAGAGCTAACCTAAACAGCAGTAAAAGCATAGAAAGTAAAGGAACTGAGATCTACACAATAGGTCTGTAGTATATTTCAAAATTTCTGTTTATTCATAAATAAATAAAAAGATCCTTTATGAGTTAATAGTGTAAACCTTTTAAATCAAAACTTTAAAAAGCCCCAAGCCCTGTCACTACAAGGGTCTCTGTTTAAAAGAAAATAGGTATTCAGAAATAAAACAGTAAATCCCCTTAAAGTGAAAAAAAAAAATTATTTCCATTTCATTCAAGTACATTAGCAAAGTCAGTCATCTGAACAACAGAAACCCAGAAGCTTGGTCTTCCTGGAAGATAAGCAAGAATCATTTTGGGTCCCATGCAAAGCAACATAGCTTTTCTGGCTTCGGCAAATCTCTGCATAAGACCTGGTCCTTAAGTTTACTGACAGCACAGAAGCCATAAGCAGTCGGCATCCAGTGAAGAAAAAGGCAAAAGGCAACCTATGGGACCTGAAGATTACTTTAGCTACTCCCCAATCCCATTGACAATAAGGGTTGCCTAAAAGCTGACTGTAGTCTGAGAGTAGTGATTTAACTATTTTCTCTTCAAAGGCTTTTTACTCATACAAGCCACAAATATATAGCTACAATGGAAAAAAAACCCGATAGAACATCATCAGGTAAGAAGCTACCTTCAAAATATCCAGAAGAGAATCTGGTCAAAGTCCCCAGACTTTTGAAAGTAAAAAAGTGCAATATCCCCACATTGTGTAAAAGCAACAAATAATCAAGCACTCACTTTTTTATTTCTCGGAGGAGCATCCGAATAAGGATGGCCTGCAGTGGCTCAATCATTAATTTTCTCCACATATCAAGAGCTAGCTGTCAGGAAACAACACAAGTTTTCATCAATAAAAAAATACAAAAAACCCTCAACCTCTAAAACAATACCAAAGTCTATGCTATTCCCCATGCAGGATTTTGAAAAGTAAATTGTTAGATACCTTCTTCCTCCTTTTTCAATTCCTTCATTTGCATGTGCCCCCTCCCCCTCAATTTGTCAATATATTAATACTTTAGTGTTTTTCTTGTAGGACATCTGACTACATTTGAATGAAGATCACACTGATCTGTATGCTAGCAGTGTCAGATACAGAATTTCTAGTCAGGTAGAGGCTGAGCACATGCTTCCCAGTCTGCATTCTTCCTACATATCTAATAGGATCGTTTTATTCCTCGGTTCCACTCTATCAAGGATTCTCAAATGCATGTAAAGACCCTAAGCAAGTTGGTAATAACCGCACATTTTGAGTGCACATTTAAACAAAACACCTGCACAATAATAGGCAAGTAACATACCTTTCTACCCAAAGTGTTTGAACATGTGCAGACATCAGTATTACTAAAAATAGCCACCAAAATAGCCTCAGCTGGCAAAAGGGCACCTCTCTAGATCAGTTTGTCAGAGGTCACAGTAAAAAATACAAAACTCTCATTTCCAGCACACAGAGATTCTGCAAGGTATGCTGCACACTGCTTAAACCAAGTCACTAGCCAGCTAATGTTTCACTTAAACAGCATTCAAATAATGTTCATATTAGGGATAGGTCAACCTATTCCTCTTTTATCACTAGAGGGATCAGTCAAACACACTCAAATATCTCACACTCTTGCAGGTGAAGTAATTGCTCCCAACACGTATTGTTTTTAAAAACACAACTGCAATTGTTCAAAGGAGTTTTCAAATACAAGTCAAAATCAGATTTAAAGCTCAAAGGGAATGTCATCCCTGATATGTGGGGAATACCATTCCCACATCTGAGACCTCTAGAAACATCTATCAGCGAGTAGTAGACTGGGAAAAATTAAACTACCAAAATCAGTGAGAAGAGAGGAAATATTGCCGCTAAGAAAGCTGTAACAGCTAACAAGTAACAGGTCCTTAGTTGTAAAAATTAAAATACTGATTAGGTATGTCTTAAGTGAAAGCCGCCATCTAGCTCTCAACTAGATCTCCAATCTGTTCCATTTTGTGAAATAAATCATCTTGCGCTGTCGCAGCTATCCATCGTCCATGCTGTAACATAGGATACAGAAGTCTGCGAAGCAAAGCTGACCCAGCTGCAACAAAAGCAGGCTCAAAGAAGAGGTAAAGGTTTGCTTTGATTTTCACTGCCTTGCCTTGTAGAGCAGTAGAACAGGTAGAGGAAAACAGTTTCCCTAAGACATCAATAAAAAAAAAAAGGGACTGACATTTTTTGTAACTATGAGGCAAAGGGGAGGACCTCAAGCAACTCTATCCTGCAAAATGATCTCTGAAACACTGTCTCCAGCATGGCCCCACTCACATACCAATCTGAAACAGCCTCAAGTTGCTGCTGAAATTTTTTTGTCAAGTGAACTACAGACAGGTCAACCCAGCAACTTGATGCATTCATTCAAGAGACTCTCTTCTCCTTCGAGAGAGGGACTGATCTTCTCCACTTAAATTTACAAAATATAACATGGCAGTTTCTCCCATTTTCCAGAATCCGTTGCTCCATGATGGGGAAAAAACAGAAAGCACACCTTAACTATCTAGCTCAGGGGTTCCACAGAGTCACTGAAAACTCAGACAAGTCTGAAACTGGAGATAGGAACTCAACCCAGAAAAGCAGCATCCTTTACCATGGATTCATAACCCATGGACAGAAAAAAAATAATCTCTTGCAAGCACTGACAGACTACTTTCATCAACTGATCTCATCCTGTATTTTTCCTAGTACAATTACTCAATGTCTGGCATGCTTATTGGGATGATAAACTGTTTGAAGCCATGCCTATACACATCACATATGCATCTCTGGTCTCATACGTACCTATTGTTTCACACCCCAGAAGAACTAAGCAAGCACATACTCATTTAACATTACTGAAAAGCTCCCAAAGTTTCATTAGCACACAGGAGTGACACTGAGACAGACACTTCGGTATATATAGTTCTGCTTCTACAAATACTGGGCATTGTTTCAGTAACTTCACGCTGAGACTAAAGAGAACTATACGTAAAATAACCATGTTTGCTCAAGTGTGGATAAAGGACAGATCATCTCAGTCATCTAAAAAGGGATAAATTATAATTCCTTACATTCTAGATCAATGAACAACTGAAATAAAGACTTCTGTCAAAGCCCCTAGTACAATCCAATGAATAAAAGATAGAATCCTAAACAGGAACCATAACCAATGTAAAAATGCCTTAAAAAGAAGGACTTTATAAACTTGGTGAGTGTCTTGTAGGTCAAGAAATGTGAACTACTTTTGTTACTGGGGCAATGAATTCACCTAAAATGCTGCAATTTTAATACATTAAACTCCTTAAGAGTAGGACTCAAGCCCCCATTCCTTTTCAGGGCAAAGTATTAACTGCCATAAATCTAATCCTACACCAGTAATGAACAGAGAATAACTCTACTGTCTTCAAGATTCAAAATTTACCTCCCACTACTACAGATTACAAAGACAACATTCAGTAAAGAGAAACGGAAGGAATCTTGGGGAGTGAGATAATAAAAGCCTCATTAGTAAAAATCCAGATATAATCATCTGAACATCTTCAACAAAACCAAAAGGCTGTCAGCTACAGTTTAAGAATCTCGACCCACCCCATAACCTGCCCAAATGATGAGCTAGGAACATATCATCCTAGGAACAAGTTCCGAGAAGCATGACGAAATACGTAGTCATTGTCTTTCCACCCCACTTATGATTCAATAAGCACAAGGAAAAGAGAATACTCAAAAAGAGAATTTTCAGATCTTCTGTTTGTTCTTCTTCGGTAAACATCCTAAGGCAGAAAGCTATGGACAAAAGTTGCTACTACCATCCTCCAGGTGATACCCCTGAATGGAGGAGCACGTCGAAATGGGGAGACTTCATTAACACATCTGCATCACTCAGACCCAAGAACAAGCCCAGACCTATTTCCAGCCCCCAAAGCAGCTGAACTAACAGTCGTTCTCACAGAGTTAAAGACTGCCTCCAACAGTTGTGGGAACAGTCTCTGCTAAATCTCAGTCTGAGGAAATAAGGAATAACATTTAAGCCATTTTGAAGATACCACAAACAGTGCAGCAATATACACTTCCAAGCTCTGACATGCCTTTACAGATGCCACAGATTAGCAAGCCTTGGAGACAGCAAGTAGAGAAGAATTTCCTTTTCTGAATTGCCTTGACTCTAAGTATACCATATTTCTGGTTTCTTTTCAGCCCACTCCCAACCTGTCACAGGATTAGCAACTTCAACTGGCAGTGCAGTCTTCATCAGCTGGGTCAGAAGCACAGAAGATGCTTCTTCATGCATCACAAATTTTCCGTACTCTTAAAGCAGCAGAAACCTACTTAAAACAATGAAATCCAAGAGCTCAAACAGTAACCACTGACAGGCCAGGTTCTGACATTAAGGAAAAAAAAAAGGTTTTTGTCTAGTTTTCCAAACCAAGAGACGCGTTTACCTCCCTTGTATAGAAACAGATAAAGTAGAAAGGAAAAGAACCAATACACCACTGCAGATAATGAGAGAATAAAATTAATTATCCATTTAGCAATGTGTACACATACTGACAAAACAAACATACACAGACAAGTATTCAAAAGAAAAGTTCTTCCCAACTGTATTCAGGATTGTGCGTTTGCTGTGATCCAACCGAAAAGGTGTTTTCAAAGTTTTCTTAGAGACATACTGAAACACTTTGTTTTGAAAAATCTGAAAGAATTTAACTGTGAAATTGTCTTTTCATTTTACTTTCTTGTATTTCATGGTAACAACAGCCATGTTGATAACTTTACTTCAGCATAACTGAAGTACACAAGGCATATCTCAATGTCCTAAACCTGACTTTTCTTTTTTTCATTTTATAGGTATTTAAAAATTGCTCTCAGCCTCTCCAACTTACATTAGTAATTGTGTCAACACCCTCATGCTTGCCTCAACTTTTTTTTAAATACAAGCCCTCCCTACATGATAATTTTATCCACAGAATGTCTTTTCTTCATTCAAAAACTCTATCCAAGTTGCCACAATATAAGTGCAAAAGAGTCCATACTAGAAAATACGATGTAAAGTATCACAGAAGACTATTCTCAAACTGTTACACTTGGTGACATATAGAAATAGAAGCCTAAAAGTAACATTTCAAATGTTTCCAAAACCAGAAGTACTGCTTCTTCAAATTTTTTTCTAGACAGCAGTGATCGCTTTTCAAAGGTATTTTGCTAAGTGTCGCATCCTAAACTGAGGTTCTTCAAAAGTTTTCACATTTGCTCCCTTCGTCACTGTATTTTTCTACATCAAAACTATCTCATTTTACAAACAGTTCAGAGCTTACATCATCTACTATATTTAACTATTCATATTCTGTGACACAGAAGAGTCAAAAAAAGGACAGAGCTGAACTTGTAGCACTCCTAAATACACTTTATATCCACTCCCACAGTCAGAAATACCTACCTCTCCTATTTCCATCAATGGTTCATTCATATCCACCCCTCCATACCCATACTGAAGATCAGCTTCAGTCAATTTGTTCTTCTTAATAAACTGTGTGTTGAGGTACCTATAGAAATAAAGATATTCTGATCAAAAACAGGCAAAAGTTAAACTACTTCTTTAAATAGACTTGAAAGTTGGTAATTGAGATATCAAACAGTAGCCTGACACATCACTGTCAGCATTTTCTTGGTGCACACTATACTTGTGTAAGAATCCAACCTTTAAACATACTCTGCTGTATTACTCATACATGTACATATAAAATAACCACTAAATTCTAAGCGGTTGACCAGTATGAGAGTGATGGTAAATTTTTTATTTTTAACAATACAAAAATGTTTCCAAGTATTAGGTACTTTTAAAGAAAAGGTATTTTCTTCTGCCTATACTGTTTATAATTTTACATTTCTCTGACTAAACCACAACGTCAGTTTTTACAGGGCAAATTCTTGTCAGTTATGATCTGTTACTCAGGTCATGATAACCAGCAAACTTCTTTATTACAAATTTTAAAGATTAGAAGAATTTGCACTTATAAAGAAAAAATGTCTAAATGCTTTGGGCAAAAGGCAAATGACAAGGAAAGAAGAAAAGGAGAAACACACTATAGAAATGTGTGAACTTCAAAGAATTTAGGATACCACAGAATCCAAAGAAGGAAGACTAGTGATAGCGCAGTGGTGACAAACTGCAGTACAGTGGCCTAACCTACTTTCAGACCCCAGAGTCTTACAGAGTGCTGTGAACTGCTCTGCCACCATCAATAACCACCATAAATTGCAAATGCAAGTCTATGTAGAATGCTACAGACCTGCCATTTCACATGAAACTTGTTCCAGCCATTCTGGATGTTCACAAACAAGCCGTAAGCAGACACGCTTCTTGATATTTCCCACCCTTCCACGGGAACAAAGCCAGCTGCTCTCATGCTGCTTTTTCCTGTTAAGCCTGCTAAAAAGGAAAGCCCTGAGTTCTCCTCATTCATACTGTCTCTTCCATCAGAGTACATGCCTTCTCAACAAATACAGATCAGGCAACTCATCCATCTGAAAACTGAAGTAGCCACAAGTAAATTAGACAAGTTCAACCTAAATCAAGTACTCCTGCAAAGAGCTATCCTATTCAAGCAAAAACAAGGTGACAAGAAGTGGGAAGGCAGAACCACTTGTGGCAAAAGCTTCACCCCACTCTGCCTCAAATCCAAGACCAAATTCGCCTGCATTTTCTCTCCCCTTCCCGTGCTTTTACCATTAACCAGAACCGAGTGACAGCACAAGCAAATAACTGTAATGGATGTGCAAACAGTATAACCTCAAATCCAATTCTCCACTGAAGTACAACCATTTTTCACCTTGAATAACTACTTCAAACACTTCATCTGTATTTCATACTTTTAGAAGACAATCCATAAGGCCCATCTCTAACTTACAGTAGAGACAAGGATTGGGCGTGAATCGATAATAACAGAAATTACCCACAGACTCCTGCTTCACTTGGAAGTTTTATCTCAAGAGTAAGTTTTAAATACCTAATCACACAGCTCTGGCCCAATTACTTGAGAATGCCCCTGTTCAGGATTACAGTTTACTGCCTGACGAGGAAAATGGCAAATAAGATGAGAAAATTGAGGTTTCCTTCCTTTCATGGTATTAGCAAAGCAATACGCCTTTTGGCACCCAAACCTCAACACACACACCAAGCTTCTACTCCAGAAGGAGATTAAAAAGTTCGCAACTGATCGGAGTGCTACAAGATAGACTCAAAACCAATACCTACTTTCCAGCGGAATACTGAAAGACTGTTTCATCTATAATAAATTAACAATATCGGGAAGGTGTAGAGTACATGAATATTTTTGTGGGCATTTTTTTCAGATATAAAGGATTTGGTAATTCAGCAAAGGATAAGTTATGTTACAAGGAATTTAGGGAAAAATAACCTGCAAGAACTAATTTAAAATTCAAAGGGTAGCTAATTATTGGGACTGGTTACCTGATAACTTTCATGTATTTGTTAGATCAACCAAGAACAATACTCTAGTCACAGATTACTATTCTAAACACCATATTCCCAAAGCAATATTTCCACATCTCAGGAAATCCACATCATCATCATGTCCTTACAGGGGCAGACGGTTGGGTGAAAAAAAACAAAACCAAAGCCAGCAACAAGGTAAAAAAAAAAAAAAGCTTTGACTGTAGTGTCAGTCCAACAATTGGTCTTACATTTTGTACATTTTGCTCAGATATAGTGTCTCACATTTTAGTAGTATTTTAAATATTACCTATCAGGATAGAAGGATTAAGAAGCAGAGATGTGAGCCTATTTAAATTGTAAAGAAACCTGTTTTAAAAAAACAAAGATTACTAGCTGTAGATTAATCAATTTTCACTGCTGGAAGAATTATACAAGTTAGATCCTGGGATTCAACAGATTCAACTAATTATGGTGCATGTTTGAAAGCAGGCGTGCAAGTAAAAGAACTTCAACTCCTTTATAAAAAGCAGAATAACTTCTTATGGTCTTCAAAAGTACATGCACCAGAAAACACTCACTGAAAAACAAAAAGTGTAACCTAACACGTAACAAAGTGTTTCCAACGCATCAAAATAATTATGACTCTACTAAACAAGCACTGAATTACTTCATTGCCTCCATGTGAGAGGGTCTTTTAGTTCCCACTACAATGTATGTTTTATTATTGAACTCAAGCCCTTTAGAGACAACTTTCATGGGACAGTACATGACAAAACTCAGAATTCCAACAGGAAGACAGACAACATAACTTTGAAGCAAAATGATTTTCAACAGAACACTTCAAAACTACTTTTTCTGTAACAAAACACCATATTCAAAGCAGGAGGAAAAGTTACAATGGGCAGAGCTAGCATGAAGTAAATAACTTCAGATTTTAAGAACTCTGCTTCAATAATACATTAATACCATTCTACTGAGCTTATTTAGATGTACATGTTGATTCCTGTGCATAATAACCCATAATGCCCTAGCTTGTTTAAAAATAAAACAAAAAATCAAGTTCACATTGCTGGAGAAATTTCTTGGTTTATGACCAGAAGCACTCAAGCACTCAGAAAAACTGTTACATGAAGCAGAATCTGTGAGATTCATACATTAATAGGATGTTTTTTTCCCCTATATCAATTCTCCAGTCAAATCAGTGACATGTTATGGAACTGAAGTTTGCAAGCTCAAGATGGACTCCATCACATTTGTTCCAAATCTACTAGCAATAATTTAATAGATCCTACAAGATTTAACAAACATCTCCTAATATAAATGTCTTGAAATCCTTTGTAAATCCTCACATCATACCATCAAATAAGTACAACATTAATGACTGTCTCGTAAGTTATATTTACCTGCTCAGTATCACATGCATAATGGAGAGTAGAATGTTCCAAAGTCAGAGTAGAATTAAAATCCAAATCCTAGTAAATCCAAAGCTATCTCACTATAGTTATAACTCTAGCAACTCATGAATGAGCTGTCACTAGTACCAATGAAACACACTCATAATTCAGAGAACAGTAGAAGTTACAGGGTTTAATTGTTTTTATTTATAGACTTGGCTGTAATCTACTGAAAAAAAGTTCTGTAAAATTGATTGCCTGTATACAGTCCATTAGTTTCTGAAGAGAACTTCAGGAAAGCAGCAAGAATTTTCACTCTCTCTCCAATCCCTGCAGTTCAAACTTTCCCCTGAAAAGAAGGAACCCAAAGAGCACACAGCCTTGTCTGAAAGGCTTTTCTAGAAGGGAGAGCTGTGTTTTTGCCAAGGTACATGGCTAAGCTTCGAAACAAACCATGCTGGTTCACCCGGATGCTTCATTACAATGCCATCCTTGAAGAAAAACACCTAGGATTATGAGCTGCTTCACTGCAGGATTGATTAGCACCAACAAATTTGGCACTGCAACACCAGAAACAACACAGGCAGAATATATTAGCAAAGAAAGAATAGCAGGAATCATCTAAGATAATTACTTTAGTGGTAAGGATCAGTGCACAGAAAAAAAATGTTGAAGCATTACTCCTTTCCTCTCATGTTCTGCTACCGTAACTATTTTCTCCAAAACTGATCTGGGGCATATTCAGCTACTGCTGTCCTTCAGCAACTTTATTTGACTTAAGCTGCAGATCACTGTAATAATTTCACAAGTTTAACAACTCATTTGCAAAGCTTACCTGTATAAACAGTCCATATAGTCTGCCCCTTTGCTATACTCTTCCCAGTATCTGTGATACATAACCAGGACTTGTTCTTCAGCTTCCAGAACTCTCTGTGAAGGAAGACACACACGCACCCCGCTAAAATTAGTATGAAAATAGCATACATACATAGAAAGCTGTAACAGCATTATCATTTTGGAATAATAATCACAGATTCAAAATTACAACCACATCTAAGTTCTCTATAACATATTATTTTCTATTTGTCTTTACAGAAGTACTTGCTTAATTCATATTCTCACATCCTGCTGGCAGGATAACTTGCACAACTATTCCCTCGTTGACACAGTTCAATTTTAAATTCATGCAGCCATATGAACACTAGAGGAGTTGCCTAGCTAGACAACACTTAAAATCAGTATGCCTTACTTGTCAGACAAGCCCTTACACTTACCAAGAATCCTAGAACAAAACAAAGTATAGACATGTGCAAGCTTAAACACATCTTGAGTTCTGTAAATCTAGGCCCAAATCTTTTGGAACTTAAGCAAATTATCATGTAAGAAGTTGCTGATGTACTGAACTTCTCAAAATGTATGCATGCTTCAAAGGATTAAGTTTGACAATTTAAACAAACTAGTATGATTTGTGAAAGAGGATGAGATCCTAGGAATTCAACTATAAAATCACAAACTTTAAAGATGATTAAACTCTGGCTCAAGCAGCAAAGAAGCCTGTGCAAAAATAACAAAACAGGAAAGCCAGTAGACAAAACAGAATCAAGGGTGCTTTCCTCTGCAGGATGAATTTTGCGAAGGTTTTCCAACATTATTACAAAGACAAACAGTGGACAGCTGATTTTAAAAAATGGATGTATGCTTTCCGCTATTTCACACAGCTTCTACTGTGCTGGCAGCTGCCTGATTATCCTAAGCACGCTCACTCAGCTCACTAAATAAATGAGGAAAAACTGTTTTGGCTAAGTTGTTTGCCAGTTCAGTGAACTGATTTAGTCTACCAAAGCGCTACCAGCATCCTCTCTGCAACCAGTGGAACCACACACTAAGATGCCCAGCCCATCTTGCCCAATACATGGGTAACTAAGCCCAAACCCCAGCATTAAGCCATTTAGTAGTATTACCCAGAATATGCAATTCTTCATTTCCTATACAGACACCAAAGACAAATGGACACCTTATTTATATCTACTTCTCTTTTCTCCTCTACTTCAACAAGGAGACAGTGTCCATCCATCCTATATATTCAACACGATAAATCATGACTGTGTTGAAAACAGCTGTCTTAGCTGATGAGACAGAAATTAATTCACAGCTACATAGGTACAAAAGTATTGTTATTTTGTCAGAGTAAATAATTTGTCATTATTATCCCCCTCCCAAGCATTTCTGCTATTTCATTCCCACGTATTTCACAAGTTTTCTTTAGCAGAGTTTATACAGTCAGTTTCTAGGACACTAGAGGAGATACTTCTATGTTGTAACAGAATACTAATGAAAAACTACAACACTTGGAAAATAAAGACATTTCTGTAACTTGTTTGATTACAAGCATTAAACAGCTAAGAAAGAACTTAGTTTTCACACTAATGACCATTTAATATAAAACACAGGCTTATAAATTAACTTTTCTTTTGTGTTGCATATAGACATACATACCTGTCTATTCATACCTGTCTGGTGTTGCATATACCAGATACATACATACATACATTCTGCCTCGAACTCTGTCATCTGTGATTTACTCTCATAAAATCTGCGCACCTTCATACACAGGAAACAAACAAGCCCTCTCCCACCAGTCAAAAAAAGGACAAACAATACCAACAGGAACTGTATAGGTTACCTTGTGCAAATGGCGTACATGATTTTCCAGAAAAATTTTAGTCTCCGTATAAAGTCTCTCTCCAAGAGGTTCAGGATAGGCCACACACAAAGCATAAATGTCTCTGGGCCCAAAGTCAAGGTTTGTGTCCACTTAAGTTTTCACACTCTAACAACAACTCTAAAGATTTACAGAACCATTTTTTTCTCTCCCCCTCCCCCAAATTACGTTTTTGTCCATAGTGAAGCACAAAAGATAAGATGGCTCATTTTTTGAAATTAGTTTAAGTCCGGATTTGTGAAGAATTCAGGTTTTCATTATCAATAATAAATTTTAAGCAGTGGAAGGTGAGGGACTGTAAGAGCTAAGATCCTGGAACTTCCGGTGGCCCCACGATGACACAGCTTCTACTGCTTACTTACCATCTCTGTATAATATACAATTACCTCAACGTGAAACAGCAGCTTTCATCCAAAGTTGAAATTGAGTCTCTTCTCAGATAACAGAAAGAAGCACTGATGAGGTTAAGAATGTGATTAACTACTCACAAGCACAGGGGATGCAACTTTTTTTCTCTCCACATCCACAACTACACTACCAGAGCCTGAATAACCTAAACTGACAGATCTCTGTTACAAGAACAACTGACTTGAAGTTAGAAAAAACAGGCAGTCTTCACCACAACAGCACAATAATAATGGCAGCTTATCTGATGAAAGCAGCAAACAAGTATCTCTGAATTTCTCTAACCTCTGTGCCCTAGGAGTCCAGATGACTCAACTGTTATAAACAAGTTGCTTAGTTGTAATAAGCTTATTTAAAAATGAAAATAGTATCTGTAATCATTCATGAAAATGTACATCTTTCCTTATTCTAGAAAATAGTCAAATTTTCTTACAAGTGAAGAAAGCTGAATCTAGTATACTTCCTTGACATATGACACTCAATTTGCATACGTACTGAAACTAAACTAACAGCTTAGTCACAGAAGCACTTCCACAGGCAACCTCACACACTTTCTATATGAATCATCACTGATATTTTACTTCATAAACTTAAAGCACATTTTTACAGTGCTGCTGTCCCTTAGAAGATCAGGAAGAAGGCTTCACTGTTCAATAATTTATCTCTAATGGTGAAA
Source organism: Phaenicophaeus curvirostris (assembly GCF_032191515.1). Lineage (NCBI taxonomy): Eukaryota > Metazoa > Chordata > Aves > Cuculiformes > Cuculidae > Phaenicophaeus > Phaenicophaeus curvirostris. Next base: position 14,535,182 of record NC_091397.1, on the reverse strand, counting down.
GCCATCTGTCCTTCTGCACATGGTTTTGCAGGGTGAAAAAGGTCAAAAGCAGCTGAAGCCAAACTGCTGCTTAGAGGCCTTCACTCTATTGATAACAAGAATGCCAAAAGCCTTGTACGATTAATGTTCTCCAGAAACTGCTATTTGAGGGGCATTACCCAGCAAAGGGAACCCGAAGCAATTACAAACTAACAAGAGAAAGAAAAAAATTACCATGAACAAGAAAATATTGCATCCAAGGCCATAAAAGCTCACAAATATTGACACTTTTTTAACCTTTAGAACAAGTTAAGACCACATATTAAAAGAAGGTTTTGAGTATATCTTCTCTGTAAGACCAAAGTAGAGCTTTGGGAAAATGTCTGTGATTGTCAGTCTCCCTCTGTAACAGAATCAAAATTCATAGAGCATTTGAGGACTTGCAGTCAAAACCAATCATGATCACACGAACTTTATTTACTCTTCCTTCTCTTTGGGCTGGTTCTTGTGTTAAAGATACATGCTTATAAATTTTGGTTCATAGTAGGATCCTTGTAAAATGGGGGATTAGAGGAGGGAGAACAAACATGCAGAAAAATGGAAAAAAGTAGGTGGCCACGTTGCATACTTTTAAAATAATTCTGTTTGCAGTATGGCTGCCTTTCTCCCCAGGTACCATTCAACCTATTTGGTTGGTGGGAAATCCAGGAGAACAACAGAAAGATCCTGATGTTCTACCCATTCAAAAAAGTTCTGCTGCTAAAGGGCAGTTATCAAGGTACATGTGAACTACCACTCTCTAATCAAGCCTGATCAGTCTCTTAAAGCGTACTCCCAAGCCTACTGCACAGTTAGAAGTAAAGTCATGGAAGTTATACAGAGCAATCATAATAACCAAATTATTGTAAATAATATCTCAGACAGGGAGACATAACTGTCACTCATTTACCAGACAATGGAACAACTCCAGAAACATTTCTTTCTGCAGAGAACCTTAAAGGAAATCTGAAGGTCAAAGGTGGTTCAAGATGACTCACAGATTAAATAAAGTGACATATGGTCTTTCAAGTGATCTTTTCCAGAAGATTTTAACTCTTACAGAGTTGTGGTTTGCAACTCATTGTCATTCTAGCATTTCAAGTTCGAGATATAAGCTATATTTAAAGACACGCTACGTTTAACAATAAAATTACCATCAGAGTTACAAAGAATACACTGTATTCAAGGTAAATAAGTTCTGAGGAAGTAGCAACACAAAAATTAGTTCTAGAAGTGGAATATGCACAGTACAATCCTTTCAACCCTAGATTATTGCTAGTCTGCAAGCACCACTTAATCTGAGCTATCTCAAGCAACAAAAGAGAAAACAAACACTTCTTAGAATACACTGCTGTAGACTGAAATCTTGATTCTTTGCTATGCTTTTATCCTGTTCCCACATCACTGTTTTGACTACAGAGACACTACAAAGATCAAGTGATACTATAATCAATTAAATAATCTGTAAGAATTTCAAATCATGTCACTTTTCTATTGTGATTATTAAGCAGCAAGAAAGAGTTAATATCACATTTCTTTTAAAATTCCTGCAGATGTTTAGAAACAGATTACTCCCAACTAGATCAAATTTAACAGAGAATAAAATGCTTACAAAGAACAAGATGTACTTTAAAATGCTACATCTTCCTAAAATGCATCACTAAGACATAAGTTTTCTTTATATATTTAAAATCTGGAAAAAGCTTTCAAACCAGCTGTATAGAACTACCAGTTACACCAAGCTGTTGAATACTCAGTGTTAAAACACAGAACTGGTTAAAGGTAGCAGAAGCACTAAACAGTCAACATTTAAGCTGGAAGTTACAAGTCACACAAGCTCCTCAGGCCATTCAGCCATAAAAGATAAGCCAAGAGGCTATTGCCTATGTAAAACTAGGCACTAATAGTGCCACTTTCCAAGGAACATAGTTTAGAGATGATAGTAAGTAAGGTCTTCAGAATTACATGCCAAATGATTCTTCAAATACTGCTTCCCAAGACTGCTATTCATAAGCATTCCCTTTCTGATGTTCAATCAAATGGAGTAAATCCCAAAAGAGGATCAACAGCAGACTTGTGTACAAGGCCTCCACATAAGAAGTTCTAAGCAAAACAGCGTGACAAGAGGAATCAATTAAACATATCATTCAATTATTATTTCAGATTTAAGTCTATTTTAGGTGCCTTTGTTTAAATGTTTAAGCTACAGAAGTTAACCACCAGCTAAAGACTGAAATACGCAATTCTCAAAAAATTGCTTAGAAATACTACAGCACAACTTGTCAGTAAATACATGCACAGTAATTAATTCAAAAAGTCTGTAAATTTTGGAGTCATTGGACCTTGTCTTGGTGAAGTTCAAGAGTCATGCCCTCAAAAATTAATTACAAAGTTTTAAAATTAAAGAGATCCTTAAAGATTATTGCACCATAGGACAAAGACTACAAGCAACTAATTTTTTCTTACATGCATTTATACACATGCACACACTCAAGACACAGGCGAGTGGGAAAGCAATTCTGAGAAGTGGTAACATGTTCAGAAAGAGACGAGACTCTAGAGTCTAGCTCCTGCACACAGAATAAACTAATGCTGTAAAAATCTACATGTAAGAATCATCTCAGGAGCTTCTTTTTTCACCCAGAAGAATTAATAAATCAATAAGTATAAACCATCCATACTCCCCCCAGAACTAAACCAAACTCAGTCAAATTGCTGTGGAACAGCTGCAAAGCCTCCTAAAATTCTCTACTCGTTCACCACACTGCAATAGCTAACGAATGCAGAGACACAGGGCACAGCATAACTGGCTAGAACAGTTACACTTCTTTTAGAAAAAGGTTCACTGAAACTTAACTCTTGTAAAAAATTTACAAGTCCATTTTACATGTAAAATGGCACACCTTTCACTACGATATACATGCAGCTGTGACTTGAACAGCACGATTGTATGATCATAGCTAGAAAGAGTATTTTTAAACATAGCTTAACTGTGAGGAGTAAAGAGGCAATAACAGTAGAGGGAAAGGAAGAAGGCTTTTCTATAAACCCTCATTTTAGAAATGTTTAACACTGCAGCCATCAGTATACTTAGAAGCACAAAGAGACCTTTAAACAGAACAACCTCACCACCCCCTATACTCACAAATTTCAAGACGAGCATTCTCTGTCTTAGTGGCTTCTCCTGCTACACAAACACACTTAAGCATACAAGAAAAACTCATCACCAAAACAGGGGAAATTCTATGCACTTAGTTTGGGGTCAGGTGTAGCATAAGCCAAGTATTAGATATATTAAACATGAGTAAAATGGAGACCAGTTTACTTTCTATTCCTGTGGTGATTTTCACATAGGATACTTCCCAAACATGCAGAATTTCCCATCCCCTTCAACCTATGCACTGACCCACAGGCTTAATAACAAATACAACCTTACAACAAGCTTCTGATCAGGACCACTGTAACTCTCATATAACATGGGCCTACTTTGTACTAGACATATCATACAAACTTATTCAGTCTGACTTTCACTTAAAGGATACGAGAAGCGATCATTCCACGTTGCTCTTTCAACATAATCCAACATAACAACAGCTTTAATTGTTGTTAGAAGTTTGTTCCATGTTTCATCAAAGTCAACTACTCGTGGTTTCAAGGACATTGTGGGGCTTTAGTGTTAATCTGTAGTATAATTAAATATGTCAGACAACATTGCACAATCATTTAAAAAAATACATTTCCTTTGAGTTTTTCAATTTAAACTTTGTATGTTATAATACAGCAATACTAAGAACACCCACCTTCTCTTCCCCACCCCCTAAAATGAAACTCACAAGTACTTATTTTTAAGTCTTATGGAAAGGAGATTTAATGTTGCATGAACAGCCTATAACATAACACCAATCTATATCACAACACAGATTCATGAGGTTCACCATCATACCAAGCTGCCCATTTAACAGAACCATATAAAAAAAAAAACCAAAACCACCAACTTTCCTGTAAATTTTTGTTTGTTCACTGTAATACAAAGACTGTTTCAGCTGTCTCTGAAACAATTCTAAGCAGGAACACACCAAGCATATTATCAAGGTATCTGAAATTATTACTGTCAGCATGTAGCCTATGTTGACCTCAAGCTTTCATGAGACATTTTTGGTGTTATATTTAAAAAGCCACAAAACCCAAAGGCTTTGATCAGGATGACAAAAAAGAAAACCCATATAAACACAGTGCATTATGCAGAGCTTGTGCAGTGGGACAAATACTGAATTCCTTCAAATAAGACATGGCCTGAAAATACAGAAGCTGTGTTAATAATTTCGTATCAAAAATACTAGAACATACTTATTGGAAGGAAAACATTAGATTACTGAACTAAAACTAGGAAAAAGTGGTACATTAAATAAAAAGAGGTCCCGAGAGAGTCACAACTGTGAAGGCCTCTTCTTTGTTTCTGTTTCTGTCTGTCCTACGCACCTAATCTAGAAAGGACCTGATGTGTGACATGCCATGCACAAAGCAAGTCTAGTTCCTGCTCAGAAACAAACATCATCATACTAAAACAAAAAGTGGAAAGAATACCTCTATTTATATTTTAAATAGATGGACAAGTGACTCTTTTCTTCCCTAATTTTCAAGGTCAGAAGAGAAAAGAAAGCTGGTAACAAACACTTATAGCACGAGCACTACACTTGCATAAAGGGAAAGAATCAAATATCATGCTAAAACACTATTTAGCAACCAGATTACCACCTTAACTGCTAATGCTTTTAATTTTTCTCAGGCAGATTAGTTCTCTCAAATTGCAGGATATTTTCTTGTCAGTTTCAGAAAAAAAAATAAAAAAAATATGCAACTTCTACATAATATGCATACAAAATGCCACCCTGGCTAACTAACCAAGCTCCTTAACTGCTGTGAAATCAGGAACCGCATAGGATGTCTTCCTCTACCTGCAACACAACAGTTTCCGTTTAAAATTTAATCAATGTATTACCCAACCCACATTTGCTTTGATTTCATAAAAAAACTTGAGTAGCAACTAAGTAGTATCAAGGAAGTGGTACTATCCTAAGTTTTATGAACAGGAAACATTTTTAAGAAGAACTAAAGCTCTGTAAGTGGTGCATACATGTTTTCAGTTCAGCAGAAACATTTAAGTTGTTCTATTTGCAACATGGTTATTACCACTTCTGGAAATTAAAAAAAAAAAAATCTTCAATCTATGTATGTCAGTAGCAGTTTACTACACAGGAAATCAGTGAGAACTAAGAAAACAGATATCCATTACAGAAAATAAGCTGAAAAACACAAACTCATGCAAATTTCAAAGAAAGGTGAACCTCGGTAGAAGTAAAGAACAGCAGAGCTCACTTCCAGGATTAAAAAAACCCCGAACAAACAAGCACAAAAAAAGTAGTCTTCTAAAAGCTCTGATGTTATTCTTCTTCTGGAAAACACAAGAGTATTTTCAGCAGACCCCAAGAAAAAATAATCATGGTGTGCAAAACTTTTAAGAATCCCAAGAAATTTTTGTGGCAACGAAGTTATACTTTGTTGAGTGTTATGTTATGTTATAGACTGTCCTCTCTGAAAGACACCTGGTACTTCCACGGTAAATGAATCTTGCCTTCACAGATAAGCAAAGCTAAGGGGAAGAAGGAAAAGTGAAGAAAAAGTGCTCTGCACAACACATCACACAGAACCTGTAACCCTGTGTTTAGCATCATCAAAGCTTAAGAATATGAAAAGCTCTACGCATTCACATACCCGTAAAAGTATTCTGGAGTTAAATAGTCTAAGTCAGAGCTCACTATTAATTGGCATTCTCTTAGAGCTCCCACATCAATCTGAATTTAGACTTTGTGTCTAGACACATTAACAAATAGAGTGTAACTTTTCCTGTAAAACACTAGGATTTGGGGTGTCTGCTGTGCTCCAGTGTCTGCAGTGTGCAAGCTCATCAGCTCAGAGTATTAAGTGCCTTGAACTGGTGCAAGGAACCTCCATAGTGAAAACTACAGCAAAGCAGAATATCTGCCCTAGGGTTTGTGCAGTTCTGGGGGTGGGAAACCATTACCGTTTGACAAACCCTGAGGTACGCAGATAGGGGTGAAATACATTTACATATGAAGATAAAGGATGTCGCTTCTATCGCCTCGTTCTTTAGAACAAGCTACTGTCACAGAACGGTTTGGGTTGGACGAGAGCTTAAAGCCCATCCAGTTCCAACCCCCGGCCACAGGCAGGGACACCTCCCACTGGCTCAGGCTGCCCAAGGCCCATCCAGCGTGGCCCTCAACATCTCCAGGGACGGGGCAGCGCCAGCCTCCCCGAGCAGCCCATGCCAGCGTCTCACCACCCTCAGCGTGAAGAATTTCCTCCTACAGCCTAATCCGAACCTCACGCCGAACGTACTCGCTTGCACAGATAAACGCCCGGGTTGGGCCGGCGTCCAGACATTCCCCAAATTTCCCTCGTATTTAGCCGCCTCGAGCAAGGGCCCCTCAGCCGCCCCCGGCCAGACCCCCCGCCCCTGCCCGCTGCCCCCGCGGCGCGGCCCGAGCGCCGCCCGCCGCTCCCGGGGCGCCCCCGGCCGGGCCGGCTCCGCGGGGCGGGGGTCTCGGCGCCTGCGGGCGGGGTTTACCTGGCGGCAAGGGGCCCGAGTCCGCGCCGCCCGCCTGCCCGCCCGCCGGCCTCCCGCGCTGCCCGCCCCGCTCCGTGCTCACGGCGCGGCCATTACCCGAGCCGCTCGCCCCCGGCGCCCCGCCCCTCCGCCGGCGCCGCCACCGCGAGCCCGGGGCGCGCCGGGACCCCGCGCCCCCACCCCCCGCGGCCGCCGCGGCCGCCGTCGCCTCACCCGCCGCTCCCGGGCTCGCCCCGCCGCGCGCGGGACCGGCAAGGGCCCCGCGGGTCCCGGCGCGCCGTCGCCGCGCGGCCCTCGCCTCCCCCCGCCGCACGGAGCCGCTTGGTACGGCCCGTGCTACGGCAAGCGCGGGCGGCCGCGATTCCTCGGGGCGCGCCGTCCCGCGGCCTCCCGGCGCATGTTCCGGCGGGCCCCTCGCACGCGGTGCTCCGCCATTGGGCGCCCGGCGGGTCCCGGCCCCGGGCCGGGGCGTTCCCGCTTCCCCGAGGGCCGGGAGCGCTGGCGCCCCGCTGCCGAGACGCGGGGGCTGCTCAGCCTGGAGGACGTTCGAGGAGGCCTCAGAGCGGCCCCCGGAGCCTGAAGGGGCTGCACCAGCTCAGAGTGCTTTTGTCTGTGAAGCAGTTTTTAACCTCAGTTTCTCTACACAGGTCAAGGAATACAGTGTTTTAGCAGCAAACAAATGAGGATGGATGGCCCTGGAAGTTCTTAACAGCACTCACAGTGAGGATTTCTGTTATTTCCAGCGAGCAGTTCTCTTTTATAGAGAATTTCTATAGAGAACTAAAAGAAGTTGAGCAAAACAGTCTTGTCAGTATTGTCTTAGCAATTCCCCAGGATAGGTTTGATAGTGCTGTTAACCAGTTAGAGAATAACCATTAGCTATTTTTTTCAACCATGCAATTTCAATTTGTTAGGCAGATAGAAGAATGAGTAAGAACTTTTAATACTTGACTCCTGTTCTTTGTGATTCTCCAGGCTATCATGACTAATTAGGAGTCGTTCTCAATTATCACATGCACAATTCAGTAGTTATTCCAAGTTTTCACTATTAAGCAATAAGTAGAAACACATATTTTTCAGTTTCCACAGATATTTTCACATTTTTATAAAAATAATCAGCCATCTATAAAAATACATTTTTTAAAAAAAGAAATTATCCTTGAAAAAAGCAACATGGTATTTCTGTCTCCTGTTTTACCCACAATACAGTAATTACACAGAGAAAGTGAAAGACGTTAGGATTTACTATGTATATACTTTTCTTCATGAAAAATTCTAATACTGAGGAAAGTCAGGGTCAATTTTACTGGCCCAGGCCACGAGTCCCCCTTGAATATCTTTAGCTAACACAGAACTAACACAGTTTTTAGCTAATAGCAACATTGCTGTGCTTGAGCACCCACTCTGTTCACCAGGCCTGGCTCCCTGCAATTTCTATCTCTTTCCAAAGATCAAACCAGTCCTCAAAGGAGCTCATTTCTTATTGGTAGAATATGTGAAAGCAAAAACTACAGAGATCCTCAACAGCCTTTCAGAAAATGATCTGCAGGACTGCTTTGAACACTGGCAGTATGCAGCTCTGAGTCAACTCGGAAGGGAACTATTTTGAAGGCGATCGTAGTTGATTTTCTTAATTTGTTAAAAGTTACAGCCACAGGCTAGGTTGGATTTTGGTTTTGGTTTTGTTTTTTTCTTGTCAGACCTCATATTTTCTAAAGCTGTCACCAGTTTTCATGGAAGACTGACAGACAAGAGAAGTTCTAATGTGAACTATGTCAGAAAACATATAAAGAAATAAGAAGTTAGGTGCAAAAGTGTAACTTTTTAATCAATTTATCATGGCTCTGCGAGCTCTTTGTAATTTCTAAGAGCAGGAGAAAGTACTCTTGTTCCTGAGCCCCGTTTGTCCTCCCTCTCTTTAAGTGAGCTGTGGGTTAGTTTAACATGCAACCCTACAGAAACTCATGCTTGAATTTTCTAGTGGCAGTTTCTTGCATCTTCCCTCTGGAGAACTGTTTTTCACCTTATAGTGCTCCTGATCCATGCTTACATATTCAAACAACTTAAAGTATTTTCCTTTTAGTACTTGTATCCCCTCTGTGGGTAAAGATTGGTCTTAAGAGATCTTTCAACAGGCAATGACTAGATTACAACAGAATAAGTAGTATCTCCTTGGGCTCTTACATACCAAGTGGATATCAAGTCCTTAGCACCAACTGTTCTTTTCTATGGACGGGTCGTATCACTTTTGTGAATGTAGATACAGCCAAAGAGCATCAAAAAGCCCCAAATTTGTTTATACTGTGATAACCACTGGGAATGGTGTCTGGAAATCTCCTTTCCATCTATTCATTGCAGAAGCTTTTCAGGACACTTGTCTTCAAGTAATGAGCAATATTACAGTGGCTTTTTTAAAAAAAGATTCTACAATAGGCTAATTCTGCAGCTACAAAGTAGGTTTCTGGAGCTGAGCTAGTCATCTGAGATTCCCCTTTTATACTGAGAGAAGTGGTCAAGCTATTTTCCTGATTTTAGATTTCTACATTAGGATGGGATTAATAGCATCCACAGCTCCAGTATAAAGGAAATCTCGTGAGACTGGTTCAGAAAAACTGCAAGCGTATTGTTTTAAAACATGTGTAATATCAACCTTGAATATGACAACAGATTGCTGCTGTGAATGTATTTCTTAATACTGGCCAGGCATGAGTCCTCCCTAGTACCTGCTGCTAAATATAGCTATTCCACCTTTGTTCCTGTCAAAGTGGAATAGTATCTTATGTTTCAACTCCAAAAATGTAAATTCCAAATGTAAAAAGTATTTGGGGCAGGTTTTCTAGAAATGCCTAAGTGACATGGGAAAACTAACCAGGGCAAATGGAATTTCAAGGATACAGATGCTTCTACAGAATTTTACTAGAAAATGAAAAGCATGTTAATATGAAAGGTGTTACATAAAACCTGTGCACGTTAAGGATGTTCTCCAGAAATGTCTCTGCATCAATACTTACGTTTTATTAAAACTAGAAAACTGATATATTTGGAGTATACAACATCAGTATCTACAGAGACATCATTTTCTGGAAAAAAAGACAGAAAAGTCTCCACTGTTCTAATCACTCAAAACTCATATTAAAAAATGTTTTTCCTTTTTTCAAATCAAGCCTTTGCCCATTTCATTTCCTGTGCTTACATTTTTTTTCCCTTAAGCCTTAATAGTTTTCTCTGGGTTTTTTAGTTTGTTTTATTAACTCTTTCTAGACATTTTAAACACCACTTCAACTTCTATTTTCTATCTAAACCCCCTTCTTCTTCTGTTTTTCTGGTTTAACTCTCTGTTTGCTGGGGTAGAGGGGTTGTAACTTGTAGCTTTTGAGTGCTTGCTTCTTTCTGCAAGTGTTACATTGTAACTGGAGCTTTCTTTTTTTGTAGGAGTGAAGGCTCTTTTTTGAGTGGTAACATTAGGAGCAACTTTGTAAAATTAAACGCTTAGAAGTTAACATATATGCTGGCACAATTAAATTATGCTATTTAATCATGCTGTGTGAATGTATTAGTTGCACAAGATCATATGAGAAATCACAAGTTAGACGGCATTAGTGAATAGCATCCTTATCTCAACAGTACCCAAACTTTACACAGCACATATTTTCTTAATTTCTGCTCTATGAGGAAGCATTGTCCTGAGTTAACTGCTGCAAACTGAAACGTAGATACAGGAAGGAAGGTATTTTTAAATCATTCTGGCACGGGAGAATCATGTGCTGATTTTCTGAGGGGATAAATACTTCAAATTTCCACAGACTGTAAGTTAGGTATCAAATTCTTAACTCTTCTGCAAATTCTTTTCTGGAAGACTGCAGCTGTGGAACCACAATTAGGGAAACACTGTTAGGAGGAAGAACAGTCCTTAATGGCAAGGGAGCCCATGAGGGCTGGATGCTCTTCAGAAAGGAAATCCTAGCAGCACAGGAGCAAGCCATCCCCATGTTCTGGAAAAGGAGCTGTCAGGGAAAAAAGAAAAATGGCTTGGTTGAGCAGGGAGATCTTGAGGGACATCAAAAAAAAAAGGAATGTCTATGAACATTGGAAGAAGGGACAGGAGTCTTGGCTGGACTACAAGGAGGAAGAGAGATTGTGCAGAGAGAAAAAAAACAGGAGGGCTAAAGCCCAACTAGAAATCGAATTGGCCAAGTCTGTGAAAGATAACAAAAAATCTTTCTATACATACATTAACAATAAAAGGAGGACCAGGGAGAATATTCAGTCCTTATTGGATGCAACGGGAACAACTGTGACAAAGGACAAGGACGAGGCTGAGGTACTTAATGCCTTCTTTGCCTCAGTCTTTAGTAGTAAGAAAAGTTGTTCCCTGTGTGTGCATCCCTAGGAGTCAGAGGAGCAGAACAAAGTTCCTATGATTCAAGAGGAGATTGTTAGAGACTTGCTTGCCCAGCTAGACACACACAAGTCTATGGGGCCGGATGGGATTCATCCAAGGGTATTGAGAAATCTGGCAGATGTGCTGGCCAAACCCCTTTCCATCATCTTCCAACAGTCCTGGAAGACTGGGGAAGTCCCACTGGACTGGAGGCTGGCTGATGTTGTGCCCATCTACAAGAAGGGCTGGAGGGAGGATCCAGGGAACTACAGGCCTGTCAGACTGACTCAGTGCCAGGGAAAGTCATGGAGCAGGTGATCTTGAGTGCTATCATGAAGCACATGCTAGAGAACTGGGTGATCAGGCCCAGTCAACATGGGTTCACAAAAGGCAGGTCCTGCCAAACTAATGTGATCGCCTTCTATGACAAAGTGACTCTATGACAAGGTGACTCATAGCATTGTGCTTTGAAAACTGTCAGCCTCTGGCCTGGACAGGCAAACACTCTCCTGGGTGGAAAACTGGTTGGATGGCCGGGCCCAGAGAGCGGTGGGAAATGGAGTTAAATCCAGCTGGAGGCCAGTGACAAGTGGGGTTCCCCAGGCCTTCAGCAAGTTTGCAGACGATACTAAGCTGGGTGGAAATGTCGATCTGCTGGAGGGTAGGGAGGCTCTGCAAAGGGATCTGAACAGGCTGGACCACTGGGCTGAGACCAGTGGGATGAGGTTTAATAAGGCCAAATGCCAGGTTCTGCACTTGGAGCACAACAACCCTATGCAGTGCTACAGACTAGGAGAAGTCTGTCCAGAAAGCTGCCTGGAAGAGAGGGACCTGGGGGTGTTGGTTGACAGCCGACTGAACATGAGCCAGCAGTGTGCCCAGGTGGCCAAGAAGGCCAATGGCATCTTGGCTTGTATCAGAAACGGCGTGGCCAGCAGGTCCGGGGAGGTTATTCTCCCTCTGTACTTGGCACTGGTGAGACCGCTCCTTGAATCCTGTGTTCAGTTCTGGGCCCCTCACCATAAGAAGGATGTTGAGGCTCTGGAGTGTGTCCAGAGAATAGCAATGAAGCTGATAAAGGGACTGGAGAACAAGTCTTACAAGGGGTGGCTGAGAGAACTGGGATTGTTTAGCGTAGAGAAGAGAAGACTGAGGGGAGACCTCATTGCTCTTTACAACTACCTGAAAGGAGGTTGTGGAGAGGAGGGAGCTGGCCAGGGGAGGTTCAGGCTGGACATCAGAAAAAAATTTTTCACAGAAAGGGTCATTGGGCACTGGCACAGGCTGCCAAGGGAGGTGGTTGAACCACCTTCCCTGGAGGTGTTTAAAAGATGGGTAGATGAGGTGCTGAGGGGCATGGTTTAGTGATTGACAGGAATGGTTGGACTCCATGATCCTGTGGGTCTTTTCCAACCTAGTGTTTCTGTGATTCTGTGAATATGAACATTATTGCTTTTTATGTAAGGTATTTAAAAATTGTCCTCAGATTTAAACATGCTTAGGAAATAACAATGCCTTAGTCCCAAAGCTTTGTCAAATCTGGATGCTGTTTTCATCAAGTCTCTTTGTTGAGACTGGTTGGAGAATTACCACCTGAAAATACACAGTGGGGTATTGCAGGTGTCTGAGATGAGCAGTTGTGAGCTGTACTGCGTGTGCTTCTAAAGTCACCCCGTCACTCCCATAGCACTGCCTCCATATCTAAAAGAGGCTTGAAAAGGGAGGTACTCCCATAGTCCATTAAGAGATAATTTTAATGTATCCCCTCAGAACAAGATAAAAATATGTGTACACACCAGTGCGTTACATGATTGGATACATTATTTATGCATCAGAGATTAATTCAGTGTTAGCTCTGCAGTGGGGCTGCTCTTACTTGCTGAAGCCCAGTTGTTGATCAGGTGAATAAAGCCTGCTGGGCAGACCTGACCAAGAATATCAGCTAAGAAAGTGGCTGTTTGGCAAAGCTTAATCAATTAATGGAGCGTTCAGCAACCTCAGCCATGTCTTGCCACATTTCTTGATGGCATCAAATGTCCAGATCTACTTTGAATCCTGCTTAACCCAAGATGAGTGTTACCTTTTGGCAGCTGTAGCTGGTGGGGCCATAGATGAAAACTCTCTAAATGTTCATGGAATGATCCTGTGGAGAAGTCAACTTTTCAATGAACACCTACTAATTCCTTATCAATTCTTGGTTACAGTAGCGAGCTACACAGGTTAATTTGTAGTATGTGCATATGCCACCTTAAAACTTTGCCATACCATGTGTACAAATTTAGTGTCTCTATGAATACATCTGCTATCAAGCCTCTTCATCGTTCTAACATGTATTGCAGTATTTCCTGAAATTCCCCTGTTATTTATATGCATTTGTTTTCTCCTGTCTGATGCTTCCGTTTCTCTGTCTGTTCATATTAACTTGTTTTCTCTTGTATAATAAACTCTTTTGGCAGGAGCTGTCTATTTTATTTGTGTTTACGCTACGTCTAGTACTGTGTTATTCCAGTTCAAAACTAGGAATCCCACAGGCCTATGGGAACACAAACACTATATGAAATATGCCACTATGCGACCTACTGCTTTATTTAAGAACTGTTTTATAGACTGCAATCTGAACTGACAGTAAACAGTCCACATCCCTAACCACCACCACTGCATCTGTAGATGCCTTCTGTGTTACTATCTGCTCTTTTTGCCTTTGATTTCAAATCCCGTTCTTACAGTAACAGATTCCTTAGCCTTTCCCACGTAGAAAAAGAGAATATTTGCTAAATTCTGAGCAAGTTACCTGCTTCTTCTTCCCTTTCAACCACATTCTTTAGTTTGTGCACAAGTTTTACGCTGGATTACTCATGTTATATTAAATTTTCACTAAATGAGTTATTCTGCATTATTGAGGCATATAATATCCAAATAATTTTAAAATAATGTTTAAAAGAGATAAATGAAAGCCGGAATAAACCTTTATTTCATTACATCTATTTTTAATGTAGGCATTTATTATAGCTATTTGTCCTTCATGTGATGGTATACAAAATATGAACATAGATAGAGCGTACCTTTTGTGATTATAAAAATCCAAAATAATAAAACATTATTCTTGTAGCTTTGATTTGTTTAAGTTTATGAAGAATTTAAAATATGTGTTTATTTTTTCTGCTTATATCCCTTATTCATGATAAATGAACGGTCACTGCAGTAATGTCCACTAGAGGGCAGTGCTGAATACATACGAAATAACAGTTTAACACTAAACTTGCACAACCTACACTAGGACTGAATCTACACCTTTTTTATTCACGGAATAGGAAAACAAATAGAGGCTGAGCCCTCCCAAACAACATTTACTAGTTAGCCATCAACTGCTGGGTGATTACCTGGCTGCATTGGAATTAATATTCAGGATTATGCTCTCAAGGCTCTAGTTTGAGTATAAAACTACCCTTGGAGCTTACTATAGTAAATAAGCTATTGTTGGTAGTTTTTATACTTTAATTTATATGCGTCAAATCTCAAAGACATTATGTGTTACAGAAGTTCAGTAACAAAGTTGAGTGCACAGCACTGTTAAAACATTATTTATCATCTTTGTCGGCAGCATTAGGAAAGGAACTAGCCACAGGAGGGCACTGTATACAATTGAAGGAAAATCAGCAAGTTCCAGAGTAATTTAACTCTAACCATTCGTGATTAAGAAATACATTTGTTTACGCTATCAGCAGTGAACCAAACAAAACACTACAACCAGACCAATAGTACTCTAAACTCCTCTCCTTCCCCTTTAGTTCAGAAACTGTGTAATTGCCTTCAGATACCTATTCAACCCCCTTTTCTAGCAGTACAACTGGTTTTTATAAAAGACGCATAGATCATGTGCACCATAGTAAATTCATATTAAAAATCATATTAAAATTAACATCACAAGGAGATGTTTGTAACACAATGAAAAAGTACTGCTCAACAGATGCTGTGAGAGGAAGAAGTCTGCTTCTTTTTGTTTGCTAGGCACAATGTTTTGGATGAAATATTTATGTAAATCTTGAGTGGTTCTACCACTGTATAAAAATGTAACCCCAAGCATACCGCTCTTAGACATCTGTGTGGGGGTATGTATAAAAACACACAGATGGGAGAAGAGCATTTGAACTCAGTGATTGTGCAACCCTTAGTGACAATGAATCTTAGACAATACAACTTAGCTTTGAGACAAGGTTGAATTTGCAGAGCTGCTCTTTCCAGAAATGAAAAAAAAAGGAAAAAAGAGCAAGTAATATCCATTTCATGAAAATATGGTAAATAGGAAACATCTGGTGCCCATTTCTAATGCATCGTTTTCCAAATTAAACTAGACATCATTCCACTGGCAATTTCCTCAGATTTTTTTTGAAATTATTTTATAAATATCTGCATTTGTCTTCTTTACTTTAGTAAAACATATTTTTCATACTTAATGGTGACTGAAAACTCCTGAAATGTGCAAAAGTGGTGGATAAATAGAATGATAAAAACCAGTTTATAAATAAGCCAGCTGGCAAAATAGCATCATCAAGGATATAGATAAGTTGAGCTAGCACTAAATGAAATAGATTTCCTTTTCAGGAAAAATATGTTGCCTTAGCCACTTATACATGTTACTGGTAGATCAAAAAATTAGAACACTTGACATGAAAGAAATACAAAAGCTCTGTCACATAAACTGCACAGTGAATAGCCTGGTAATCTCCTGTAATGCCAAATACTATTCCACTCAGTTATTTTTCACTGGTACCTCTTCCTTCTCTATACAGCTCCCGATATCTCTACTTTGCAGTTAGTGAGCTCCACTTATACTGTTGCTTTTACTTTAAGTTTTTTTATTCATCATTCTTGCTCTTCACCGTCATTTGCAACCATCTACCAACAACAATAAAATAATCTTCTCTCCTGTCGAAAACAACCTACAGTGTACTCTGGTATACTTTGCCGTGTGTTGGTGCATCAGTAAGTGCTCCTCATTTCAAACTACAGGACATAGCAGAGAATAGTGTAATGCGTGTGATTCCTGATTAGTATTTCTAAAATTAGATTTCTAGCTACTGTATCTAAAAAAGTAAAAAAAAAATCCCAAACCACAGAAACCCCACATTGAAATATTGTATTTCATACTATATATCTCTGCTTTGGAGTGTAAAATATTGTAGCATTGCTGTAAGTTATTAGCCAAAATCAAATTGTTACAAAACCAAGAAAATCAAATCAATGACATTTTTAAAAATGGAATTAGATTTGTACTTGAGACTCCCTCCAACCATAATAACTTCCAAGCTTTCCAAATAAAGATGTCCCGTTATTCATGGCACAGGGCAGTGTTGAGGCAGCTGAGGTACTGCAAAGCCTCACAGCTGTTAGGCTGGACTTGTCACTAAGCCATACCTGAGACCTTTCAAGGCTGTTCCTTCCTGTACTTCTGGCTTCTGTAACCTGCAAAAGTCAAGGTGGTCCCTTAGCACAGCTCTAATGCATGTAGGATTGACTTTCAGAGGTTCTAGTGATGGGCAGCAGCAAAAAATAAGAATAGAAGGATCAGTAACTTGTTCTTACAGCAATCATAGTCACTCAGTCTTACTTCCACCTTAAAGCAGTTTTAGGAAAGCAAACATAATTAAGTACTTATAATTCTATAGTAATATTTTTACAAAAGCTATACACATTTGGGAAAAACCCAGTTTACAAGGCTATTGTTCAATATTTGCCTTTGTAAGGGTGTTTTATTTCTGTTTCTATTTGTAAGCCAAGTGAAATGCATGTATTTATTGCATTGCTAGCAGTTTACAAAAAATAATAGGTAAAATAAATTATTACTTATATTTTGTATTCATTAAAGTATTTTATATTTTATACTCATTACAGCGTTCTTCTTGCCTAATTTGTTCTCTGTTTCAGATGGATCAAGATTCTGTTGCAGTGTGGGATTATTGGCTACTTCTGACTTTCATCATGCTTACAAAATGAGTTGTGAAAAAAGCGGCTGTGTGCTGACTGCACTTTCCTGTGAACACTCTGTCAGTTCTCCTTCTATTGCTTTACAGGCAGTGAAAGAGTGGAGGCAGTTTCTTAATGTACAGCTCAAACCTGACTGGTCCACAAGAAGATCTCTAGTGCAATTACTTTATGGTGATTCTGTGCCTTCTAGGTTCATGTACCAAATAAGGAATTAATTTATGACCCATGATAATAATTATAAGCATGCAGTCTTTAAGGAGACAAAGATGTAGACATCAAATATGTCAGATTGCGCAAGTGAAGAAAAACAGAGCTTCGCTAGCAGTGAGCTTCATTAAGTGTTACGTTAGGATACATTTACTGGACATCTTCTAGCTAAGCATTCAGTGGGAATAATTTCTGGCATAATAAACTACTTATGAATTACCATTTTCTTCATATACATAACATTTAGGGCATTGCAGACATAATTTGAATACAGGCTTTTCTTTAACCTAAAAGTTATATTTCAACATTCCTAAGCGTTTAGGATGTGTAGGTGTGGAATGGGCTGAAAAGAGTTATGTGTAACACACCAAGTGGCCCAAGTGAGAAACACTTGTGAGTGTAACACACCAAGTGAGAAAAAATAATCACAGAGCAAATATTTAAACATCAGTCAAGATGGCAAGATTTGGATCATGTCTGTAATGTATAAACAAATCAAACCTGTTAAATATCAGTATCATTTCAAACAGAATATCAGTCTATTTTTTTTGTCAGTGTAACCTTCATTGTCTTCAAATGTCTGAATTCTAAATAAAAAGAAATTTACAAACAACGTAAGTAGCACATCCCTTTTTCAGTCTTTGCTTGTGCCATGACAAGCTATGAACTTTTAACAAGAAAACTTTTAAACAAGAAAACTACCTAGGTGTTTCATAAGATTATGATTTAAATACACCAAGGTATTTAACCCTATTGCTAAATAATATGTGTATGTAAAAGATTGCTGTGAAGGCCCAATATGTAAAATCAGTTATCTGAAGATTATGTACATGGCATTCATATTGATGTAATATCGCATTTCTTTTGGTGTCAGTGTCAACTTCAGTTGCTCCAACCCCCTGCTCGTCCATGCCCCCCTCTCCTCTGTGTGTGATGCTACACTGGACCAGACTTACCAACAGATCCAGGTTGAAGGGAACTGTCTTTCTTGATACCTTGTTTCTAACTCAAATTACTTCCCCAGACAGGTTTCTGGGTTGCCCAACCAGCAGCATCAATGTGACCCAGGAAGTGGGAATGAAGTACCTGATGCAGCTGAAGGATGCTTAAGTGGACACTGCCCTTCTGTTACAGTTCTCACTTCCCTTTATGGAACTTACGGCTTTGCCCACCAAAGCCAAAAAGCAATTAAAAGCAACTGCTGCTGAATCCTTGATGCGTCCTTGAATCTGCAGAACATAGCGTCAGAATGAACACTCCAGGTCAGCGAGAAAAGACAACCCAGGCAGTCATTCTGACGGCAGCAAAGAGCCTGGATTTCAAATTTACATTCAGAACTATCTTACGTAAATCACAACGATCATCAAGAATCCTGACCTGCATGGTCTTCTTATGGATTGCTTTTGAGCTTAGCATATGAAATTAAATTTGTTCATATCAGAGGCTGACATCAATTTAATTAGAACCATTCCGGAATGATTTTAGGCAAAGCGGCAAACTTTTATAGCAAAGGTCAGTTTAGCCTCAGCTAACACACACACTACCCCAGCCTTGCCTCGGGAAGAACGCGATGCTCTGTCTTCATTACCTTCCTGCTCCAGCCCACCAGCACCATGGCCGGAATAAACCACAGAAGAACGTGACCAACCTCAGTAAGGCATATTGAGGGCTGAAGCTGGGTCATCACCTTTGTACCACCAAGGAGTAAATCCCTTTGGCAGGTCACTCCCTCCTCTGATGCCCTTCTTTAAGTTATCAGAGAGAAGAGGTATAAGTAATAATAAATTATTAGTTAAACATGTCAAAGCTACTTATGTCTTGAAAACTAGTAGAAAATAACTTTTTCCACACTGTTGAAACCCCGTGGAAATGCTTAGCTTGTTTATAAACAACTCACCCCAGTGGTTTCTGTTGTTTAACACACTCATTTGAAATTTCTTCCTGTTTGTAACCAGACTTCTGCCTTCACGAATATTTTTGAGGTGCTACTAGTATCACAACAGCTACTTTTGTCTTTTTGTTTACACTAAGTGAAGACAGAATTTCTCCCAAAGGCTTCAGTAGAATTATTCTCAGAAGGTTTAGGCTTGCCTGCTCATTTGATTATTGTACTATTCAATCAAATATTTTCGAATTGACCAAAAGTTTTGTAGTAAAGCACATTTTGGCAAGTGGGCATATCAAGATTTTACAGGGGTTAGCTGTCAAGCCAAAAGGTTATTAATCATGGGAAGAGAAACTCCTATTTAAAACCCTGAAAAGACACATAAAATATATGTAACAAACAAAAGAGGGAAACAGAACTCAAAACAGGAAGGTGGTGGTAGTCAGTATTTCAACAAAGGAAATTTAGAATGAAAATTGAAAACTTGCATAAGAAATAGGGCCATAAACATTTTTGTATTCTTTGCATAGATTGTGATTCTGATAGCTGTGCTAGCTTCTGAGAGGCAAATTCACACACAAATGCTTAAAGGCAAAAACTTTTACAAGCAAATATAATTCACCTTTCATGAAGTCAGAGGTAAGAGTATTTGACTTTTTCTAAACACAGGAAATCAATACCTAGTTTCTCTTCATTCCATGAATAAGACTGAGTATGTGACCTGTACAGACACGTTACAAATCCTGACACATACATCCTCCAATTCTTCAGTTGCCATGAGTCATATGAAAGTAACTCAGGTTTCTCATTTGTATTCAGTGCACTGCTGAAACATTTCTCATAGGAAAAAACCCCATAAAAATGACTAAGTACGTAACTTCCGAACATAAGTGGGGTGACGTACAGATATAATTTAAAAAACAATGCTGCTTAATGCCTTCTGACGCTACTTTGCATGCAACAACAGTAAGACAGATGTTAAAGCACCGTCCGTAACAGTTTAGGGCCGAAGCATTTATGGTATTCAAATATTATTACTGAGCGTGCGGGCCTTGTCCTTGCTGGACCAAGTGCCACTCAGACACACAGCACCAGCCAAACAGGACTCCTGGCACTTGGGTTCATCCGGGGGCCACAAGTGGTGAACACACGTGTTGCTTCTTATCTCTCAGCAATTTCTGATGTGTTTAGCCGAAACACAGTGCTACTTTTCAGTGTGAGAAACACTTACGCACCTGTAAATATTGAAAAGGACAAAATCTTCAAAGCAAAGGGAATAATATTTTAATTTTACAATTCAGTGCTGAATCAGACGCCCTTCTAAAAAAAGGCATAACGTCTCACAAAAGTAGCAGGTATATACACTACTTTTAGACAAAGAACCATGTAAATCCTCCAAGAATGTTCATTCTTTTTTTTTTAGATTATCCAGCCTGGAAACTCCCTTCAGGTTCTATCCTGACCTAGAACAGCTGCACCTTACAAGACAAACAAGTGTATGAACAAATTCTCGCAGCCCTAAGGTTATCTCTCGGCTTAAAGCAGCTACGTCTTAGATGACATATTTCTGTGACGAGATAATTAAACACACAAACCAGCTGCAGCAAAACTTATCACTTAATTCTCTCAAAAGGGAAAACACGCAATATCGGGGATGACTGACGTAAGGGAGACGCTTTGGGTCAGGACGGGCCCGCGAGGCCTCTGCCCCCCCACCCGCCGCCAACGGCCCGACCCGCCCGCGGCCTCGAGGAGGCGGTTGGCCCGTCCCCGCGGCCGTTGGGCCCCGCGTAGCCAATCGCCGCTGCCGCCCGCGCCCCGGCTCCTCCTCCTTCCGCGGCCGCCGGGGCTGGGAGTCTCCGCCGACGCCATTTCCTCGGCGCCCCCGCGGCGGCGCGGCCGCATCAGCGCTGACGTGAGGCCGTCGCGCGGCTCCGCCCGGCGCAGCAGCCCCCCCCCCCCCCCCTTTCCCCCTCCCCCCCCAACCCCGTGACGGGGGCAGCGCGTACGGGGCGGCGGGTGAGTGAGGGAGGGGGCGGGGACACGGGTGCGCGCGCGGCCCGACCCCCCGCGGCCCGACGAGCGGGGCAGCGCGGCGGGCGGCCCCGGCCGGGAGCGCGGCGGGAGCGCGGCGGGGCAGGGCAGGGCAGGGGGCGCTGTGCCGCGTGCCGGCCGGGAGCGCGCGCGCCGGGGGGGGAGGGGAGGGGGGCGCGGCCTCGGCGGCGGGAGCGCGCGGAGCCGCCGGGCTCCGAGGCGCGCGCGGGGCGGCCTGCGCTCCGGTCCGGGTGGGGGAGCGCGCGGGGCGTTCTTCTCTATAGCCCGGGCGGGGGAGCGTGCGGGCCGTTATTCGCCTTTAAAGCCCGGGCGGGGGAGCGTGTGGGGCTTTCTTCTTCTCTACAGCCCGAGCAATGGGTTGTGCGGGCTCCCCGCTCCCGTGCGGCCCGGGTCCCCACTCCGGGGCGCGGCGCGGCTCGGAGCGCTGGTCCCGTTAGGGTCCGAGCGAGGTGTGGAGGCGCAGGGCGAGCCGCTCGGTGCCGAGCGGAGGGAGCAGCCCGTCCGGGCGCGGTTCCCCGGGCGGTCATGGTGCGATCGGGCCCCTCCCGGCCCCGGGGCGGGCTGGGCTCGGGAATACCCAGGGGGTTTGATGGTTTTGTTCTGATATTCTAAGAAGAAAATAACAGGGAGCAAAGCGAGGAAACGTATCAGAGCTTAGGAGACTCCAGAAACTTAGTTTGAGCCGATACTGAAAACTTTAATAGGAAGATGGCACTTCTAGTCGGGTCTGTTGCAGCGTTGCTGGTTTCCCTGGGTGAACGCTGTGAGCGCCTTGCTGGGCAGTGCGGCTTCCCAAAGCAGCGTAGTAAAGCAGATTACACGCTTCATACTTAGACGTGCGATGCTTTCCCGAAACTAGTGCCCTCTGAGAGCTTCCGCACCACGGGGTCATCGATAAATGCAAAATAGGCGTTTGTAAATTTACATCCTTGCTCTCGAGTAACTTCCCTGTGAATAAAGCCTTCAAAGAGAGCTGGAGCAAGGGCTGAAACATATTGATCAGCCTCCTACAGTTTCCCTTGTAATAAGCACCTTTGTAAACGGTCTCTGATGTATAAAGTATTTTTGAAATAAAGAAGTTGTCTTTCAAATGTCTCTGGGTACTTAATTAGACAGCCACATGTTTCTAGTTATAGGAAACACTGTACCGGCTTGCTTGTGCAGTTTAATTTTACCAGACAGACGTTAAATATTTATATTAATGTTCAGTGATGTAATTGTAAAGCAAACATCAGTATTGGAGGAAAGTGAAAGGATTTTTTGTGCCCTCTGTGTTATATTAGAACACATCTTTATAAGGATGTTATC
Organism: Phaenicophaeus curvirostris; assembly: GCF_032191515.1. NCBI lineage: Eukaryota > Metazoa > Chordata > Aves > Cuculiformes > Cuculidae > Phaenicophaeus > Phaenicophaeus curvirostris. The sequence continues at coordinate 14,512,694 of NC_091397.1, read as the reverse complement.
CTTAATCTTTTTGTGTGGGTGAAAATATAAAAGGTTCACACCTTTAGCTGTAAAAGACTTCTGATTTTTTAGGTCACCTGGGCAGCGTTCTCCTTTAGCCGATCCTATGTGTTAGTGTCTTCCCATCAGGGATGCTGCTGCTGCATGTTGAAGAAGCTTTTGATGTGCACTGTAGGCATCTTCTTAGTCAGAGTTTACATGCTGCTGACCTTCTGTACCTTAGTGTCAGCGACTGTAGTAAAGGTGCTGATAGGTATTGAAATGTTACTAGCGAGATAACAGTCAAGCCTCCTGCCACATCCAGAAGATATCTTGGCTGTTTTGTAGGAAAAAAACAGGTGTCTTTGCCTACATTACAGAAAGTGGGGGTTTGCCCCCTTTTTATGGGAGTAGAGAAGTTTAACTTGTTTATTAATTTAAAAATCTAGACAAATACTTACAATTACTGCTCAGTGATGGTGAGCAACCAAGGTAGAAAATATGAATGGATTAGAACTGAATATAAGGCTAAAGCTTGTACATTATTAGTCATACGATGAAGAAAAATGTATAATTTTAAACACAACCTGACCATGTACCTTAAGCCTGTTTGCTTGGTTTTCTTTTAAAAGAGGAGGAAGGTAATGGAAACTTTGAAGTGTGTTGTGTATTACTGTTGATACATCCTTACAAAGGATTTTAAGTGCTTACAACAGTGTTTTCTTTTTTCTCACTCTGGAACTTAAAAGCAATAATTAAGTTACAATTTGTTTGCAGTGTGGACTGTGTGATACAAGTGGAAACTATCTTGGTAGTTTCTGTATTGGATTAATAATTGTTTCTTACCACAGTCCCTCTTACTGATGTTTTAGACAAAAATAGTTATGGTCTTGCTCTGTATTTTTCTGTACATTTATTAAAAACACTTCAGTGTATTCATAGCAAAATTATATATGAGATAATACAGGAAATACAAAGCCTGTACAACTCAGGTTGTACAAATTTAAGAGCTTGAGTGTGCGCTGAAGGCAGCAATAGCCTGGACTGGACTGTGCAGTTCAGAGGTTCTTTAGCATGCAGGGCTTTGAGCTGTGCACAAGCCCACGTGAAGTGACCTGGCCCTGTGCGGCTGTACCATGTCTGACCCCGTGGGATCAAATGCCCGCACCTGATCTTCACCTGCATATTCAGTAACCCCCTATGGTTAGGTCTGTTGGAGTTTCCTAATCTTATAAGATGTCTGAATTATGATACTAGTGCGCTGCATTTTGATTTCAGTAATCTCTTTCACTGAATTTTTATAGCAAAGTAACTAGTGTTATCCTTTAAAAGTACTTGTGTCCTTTGTTACTTTTGGTTTTGTTTTATAGGCTGTAATTGTCTGTATATTTGGATCACATTTTCAGTCAAGTCTCTCCTACAAAGATACTAGAATTACCAGGTTCTCAAAAAAAGTAGATTTCAGCTTCTCTAGAAAGAGTATTTTGCTGTGTTCTAGGATAAAAGTTGCATTTTACAGCAGTAAACAAAACAAAGCAAAACTGATTAAAAGCAGTATACATATTTTCAGATTTTACTCTGCTCCACTAAAGATTTAAAATAGAAAATAATTTGTGTTGAGTTGGAAATCTATTTAAGAACTTAAATTTGTCACGTATGTCATAAGTCTTAATTACATTTGTTATTTCATTGGCATGTAAAATGCTTGCTGTTGTTTTTGTAATTGAATGTAGATAATAGAAAAAGTCCTTTGTCTGTACTGTGTTTTGTAAAATACTAGGAATAACTTGCTACTGAATTTTTCTCTTGTGCTGGTGCTCTTTTCGGAGCTATTTGCTAACTCAGTAAGGGGAGCACAGCAAATAAAAACACTTTGGGAGAAAAATCCTGATAAAGTCATAAAAGTAAATTAATTTTATAGTGTTCTACAATCAGTGAGGAAATATGCTAAAATTTAAAAACTAAACCCTATTTTTCACAATGTGAAAATCCTTTTTTCCAGGTAAAAATTCTATGACATGCATCCGGTGGGAATAAAAATATGTGGGCTTACTTCCATCTGTTTTCTGTGACAGATGGCTTGGGATAAGAAAATACTTCAGGGCCTGTATAAAGTGAATTAATTCTGACTATATTCGTATCTTTAGGAAGAGATTACAATTAATATGTTGCCAGTACCTATGCGTTATTTAATCTCCCTTGGTGTGTGAGCTGTTCTGAAGCTTATGGAGGAATTCTTAGATGAACCAGATAGCCCTTTTTATGTATGAATGGTTATGTTATGTGGATGGTCCCGATTGACTGAAGAGGAACATTTTTTTTTTCTATTTTTTTTCTCATTATTGTTGCATGGAATGTATCTATAAACCCAGAATGATCTAATAGGTAAACGTTACGGAAAATTATGCTGGAAAGCTTGTTGAAAACATTCTCCCCAGAGTTGCTCAACTGTGGTGAATTTTAGTAGATCTTTCTCTAGATTATATCTAGAGAAAAAGGTGGTTAGTGGTAACTAATGAGATGGGAATGTAGAAAGATTTTAGGTGTAAAAGGTCTCCTTATGAATCTAATCTGAATTGATAGTGGCATAGAGTATGTAACTTCTGTTGGCAGAAACACTAATGTTAACTCATGAAGTCTTGAGTTGCGTACAGCTTGGCTGCCGCTCGCCATGGTGCTGTTGGGTCTGGTCCCTGCAATGCCATAGAGGAATACAAGCTAGAAATATGCTTCTCTATAGTTATGCCAAAAGGGTGATTCCTGAATAAAATTACTTATTCTCCTCCAAGATTGTGGAATAGTATGTAAAATTGTGCCACGAGAGTAGCTGGGTTTACATTTCCTTTGTTTTAATGTAGTTAGCTTTTAACATGTAGGATTAAGTTCAGGAGCGTCAGGGTCAGGCACATAGCAGGCTTCCTTCCCCATCTCTTCCATCTCTCAGTGTTAACACCTGAGAAGAACTGCAGTAACTATCAGCCAATTAAAGAGTTGAACTTTGAGTTCAGCTTGGCTCGCCATCCCCTAGTTGCAGTTTACTGAACTTGAGGAAGCGAGATTTGCTGCCTCTTGAAGCCCATAATTATGTCACATCTTCCTTTTGCAGCCTCAGTTCCTTGTGTAAATGAGGTATAGGTGGAAGTATGGCCACAGGCATCCCGCCTGCTTATTGCTGCCTGACCCTGTCCTGTCTCTGTTCTGTTTGTAAACTGACCTGTTGCCATGGCAATCTTTGTGACATCACCTGTTTAATGTTGCACCTTCAGTGCAGGGTTTGGTAGGAGAGGAAGGGAGCCGAAGAGAACCAAGCTCTTGTTTTAAAACACACACCTTCCGTTATGAATAAGTATGCCAGGAAATATGGAAAAGCAACTGCCAGGTAATTACATTCTTATATAGCAGATATATTTGGAAGTTTCTCTAAGGAATCTAAGCTCATAGTTTGAATTGAAGGTCAGGGAGGTGCTTCTTCTGTGAAGTTTACCCTACTTTTAAACTTGCAACACAAGAATTGTTGTGCGTCTTGAGCCACAAGTAGTTTACAGGCAATTGAAGTGTAGATCCCAGCTGGGGGTCAGCATCTCAGAAGGCTCGAGAGGGCTGTAGCAGCATGTGGCCGGTGGTCAGCTTGAGCCTTGTCCAGTGGGAGACGTGGGGCGTGAGGGCTCTGCTGTGGGCGGTGCTGATGGGCCACTCTGGAGTGCTGTGCTCCCAGCCCTGCTGCTGGCACTGCACAGGACCCTGGCAGTCTGTGCTTGACCCTTCCCTGAGGACCATTTCCAGAACTGCTTCTCCCTGCATCTTTCCAGAATACTTGTTTTAGAGCTCCTGGATACATGAGTGAGCATTTTAATATGGGAGAATAGGAAGAAAAGGCTTGGGAGAATAGGAAGAAAAGTTAATCATGTAGTTTAGAGAGAAATGCATTTATTTTCTGTTAGTAGTTAGTTGTCTGCTCCAAATATAAGTCTGGAATTGCTGTTTTCTCCCTGGGTGTCTGATATACTTCCCCATATTGCATTATTTAGATATCTTTGTATTTACTTTTAGATACATGACCATGGAAATGGTTGAATCACAGCAGGATGACAATGCAGTGGATTCTGTGCTAGAGGGGAACACTGGTCACCTTCGGAATCAGCCAGGCCAAAGTCATATTTCTGCAGCATCTGATGTAAGTTGAAATGTAGAAAAATGAGAAGGATCAATAAAATGATACTCAAAACTGCTATGATTTTTAAATGATCAATTTATATGGAGTTCTTGGGTTTTCCAAATCTTGTTATTAAATAGGAAAAATACAGCAAAGATATACTGAACTATGCCTGTGGTATTTAACAAAGGACAGTTGTAACATTAGGTCTGTAAAAAGATAATACTTGTAAGTGACTGAGGCACTTTTATTTTTTTTTTAATTCCACTTTTCCAAGATGATTAAGTTTATTATGTAGGTGGGAACAGGGTCTTAAAGAGATAAAGTGGCTGGAAGATCAAACATAGCTAAAATGCGTGTATCTTGAAATATGTGTGAAATGAAAAATGAATAAAAATAACTGTTTCTTTTCTAGTTCCAGTTTTTGTATGGAATGTGTTTTGTCTTCTTGCTAGTACATTTTTAGTGCATGCTTGTTTTGTTTCATCCCTGTGCATCCAGTGACAGTGTCTGGAGTTCTAAAAGTACACCTTGAATGTTCTGTATGGCAGTCATACGTGAATTCTTCTTTGGTAGTTAATGGATAAAAGATGACATGATAATAATTATCAAGCACTAAAAACATACACTCATACATTCAGCACTTCAGAGAAATAGTGTCCTTGCCTGTACCAAGAATTATAGCTTCTGAAAGCTGTATAGACCCTTTATTTCACAACAGATTTTTGAAGATCCTTCTAAAGGGACTGATTTGGAAAAAAAAAAGTTACAGAATCTCTTCATCATCAGCAGTTAGAAATTACTTGGTAAGATTTGATGCCATGTGTTTGGTGTGATAGATACTTGATTTACACTGTAGGTATGGTTTCAAGACTGAATGCAGCTGGTTTTTGTCGAGTCTTCAGCCACAAAGACTGCAAAGTATTGATGAACGCTTATCTGTTGGTTTTGTTACCTGTGGCATTTGTAGTGGCTTTGATGCCTGCAGCACCGGGAATACTGTTGTTCTGTGTTTGTTTTTATTTTTTTTTTTAAGAATGGAGCATGAAACCAAGAATTTTATTGGATCTGCTCTATTGATGTTGTCCCTCATTTATTCTTTCCTTCACAGTTCAGGTCAAATTTTGTGTTTTAACTTTATAGGATGATTTACATGTGAAATCTACTGGCTTGTGCAGTGGTCTCTGAGGAAAAGTCTGGTGAATGGTCATGTGGAATTTTTAATATTGATCTAGAGACAAAGCTGCCGTTGGTTGTCTAGGAAGGCTTCTGCTGCGTGCCCAGGGAAAACTCTTTATGTTTATCTGCATTTCATGCTCAAGTACTGTGTGTGAAGCTTCAGCCATATTAGGCATGGGCCTCAGGTCGCTCAGTTACATCTCTGTAGTACTTATGGATCTTGGACAGTTAGTGCTAAAATGAAACACATATGGCTCACTTTGAAGGCTCAGGATAACTGTCTGGAGTTACATCTGGGAGTCCCCCATTTTGGCCAGATGGCCTGAGAGCCAGCTGGGACCTGCCAGGGCTCCTCTGAGCTTGTGGCTGTAGTCAATGTTCCTCCCCGTGTCATCCAGAAGAGTGGAGCCGATGCCATTGCACGATTGTTTTCACAACAGTGAAGCTGAGGGGCCACCAGTGGCCACCTGGGAGACCACGCTCACCCCCTTGGCGCTTGAAGGCTCAGTTAGCACTGCATATAGTGGTAGAATGGGCCCTGGTGGGATGCCTATCACTGAAGGGACTTGTGACATTCCTTGGGCTTAAGATGAAGAGGACATTCTTATGTTCCTAGCTGGCAGGCTGCTTGGTCATGAGGAGGGTTTGAGGCACATGTTAGAAGGGGTTAATCCCAGTGGGAGGCAGGGACCTCCTGTGGAACATCTCCTGCCTGCTTTGTCTGGTATGGGATAGGAAACTCATGTGTTCCTGAGGAATTTGTGGCTGTGGTGCTGGTCTGGTATCTGTATTTTGGCTGTTGTGGAAGGGCCTGGATAGCTCCTTCTCTCTCTCTCACTTCTGGAGGAGTGCAGTTAGAAGACAGCCACTTCAAGTGACTGAAATGGACCCTATGCCAACTGCCTATAATCTCTCCTACTAATTCCCTTGCGAATATGCAGGAATACGAGAAGAGAAAAATGAGTTGATTCTTACCTAGAGGTAACATGCCTGGTTACTGTGAAACTGAAGACTCCTTTTCAGACATCTTTGAGGGGGTTTTGTTTTTTTTTTTTTTCTCAGCCAATTATTTGTTGAAACTTGGTTTTGTTCAGTCAGAAGTAAAGCATTTTAATACGCTATGTTTTAATATTAAATTTGTAGTTTTCTGCTTACTATCAAAGAATCATGGAATGGTTGGGGTTGGCAGGGACCGCTTGAGATCATCCAGTCCAACCCCCTGTGCAAGGAGGGTCAGCCAGAGCAGGTTGCACAGGACTGCGTCCAGTTGGGTTGTGAATATCTGTGAGGATGGAATCTCCACAACCTCTCTGGGTACCTGTACCGGTGTTTTATATCTTGCTCTTACAGTTAAAGAAAAGCTATGTGGGTTGTATTTTTTTTTTTTATATTCAGATGGAATTTCGTGGATTTTAATTTGCTTGGGTTTTGTTTTATTATGACTTTGGCCAGGGGATGACTAGCAAAATGATAAGGGATATGACTGCATAGGATATGGGGTTTTGTGCGGTATTTTTTTAGATTTTCTCCTCTTGTCTCCCCTGACTGGAGAGAGGGAAGGTGTTATGAAG